>NC_140582.1:1030974880-1032258509 GCF_964204655.1 Triturus cristatus | reverse complement strand
TGTGCAGAGTCCTCCCAGCAGTGCCCAGACACAGGAGGGGTGGGTGCAGAGTCCTCCCAGCAGTGCCCAGAGACAGGAGGGGTGGGTGCCTATCACTCCCAGCAGTGCCCAGAGACAGGAGGGGTGGGTGCCTATCACTCCCAGCAGTGCCCAGAGACAGGAGGGTGGGTGCCTATCACTCCCAGCAGTGCCCAGAGACAGGAGGGGTGGGTGCAGAGTCCTCCCAGCAGTGCCCAGAGACAGGAGTGGTGGGTGCAGAGTCCTCCCAGCAGTGCCCAGAGACAGGAGGGGTGGGTGCAGAGGCCTCCCAGCAGTGCCCAGGGACAGGTGGGGTGAGTGTGATGCACAGTGTGAGCCTTTATTATTGATTGTGTCTTTGCCCTCATTCCACCTGTGTACTTTCACTGGCACGTACTGCTTTTGCCCTTCCCCAGAGGAGTATGTCCCTATGGCAAAGGTGCAATGCGTTGGCTGCATGACATGCCTTGTTGTAACCAGCTAATTTGTTCTCATATGTGTCTCTGTGACATGTTGCAGGTGTATTGATGTAGTGTCACTTGTTCATCCTCACAGGTAGGCGCCTCTGCCAAGGAGCAGATCTGGCTGACCGCCGTCAGTGCCGTGAGGAATGCGGATGGTCGCAAGCGGCGCCTGTCCCAGGTGAGGAAACGCTGGCAGGATATCCGGTGCTGGACGCGGAGGATCGCACGGGTCCTGCTGGGGGACTCACCTGAGAGCCATAAGAACCGCGGGCGCCGCCGACTGAGCCACATCCACAAGCGTGTGCTGCCGGTGGTCTTTCCAGACTTGGAGAGGCGCTTACAGGAGATGCAGCAGCAGGAAGGGGGTAGGTACATGTGTGTTTGTTGTGTTTCACCAGCATTTGTAAGTGCACTGTTCCATGGATGCACTGCCAGGGTTTAATGGTGCTGTGCAGATCCTGTTACCCACAGTATTGCAGTGCTCTCCTGCCTCCCTTCCCCTCCTTGCAATGTGTTCCCTGGTCTGTGTGAAGTCACTCCGTCACAAGGTTATGTAGCCTGGCACCTTCTCCACGTGTACAATGCCTGCAGCATCATGTGTGGGGGTGGTGTGTAACAGGTTTTGGGACCTTGCCTGTGCCCTATCCAGTTCTTATCTTGTGGGTTCCATGTCTGTTGGCACTAATGATGAGTCCAGACATGGGAGTTAGTCTCTCAAGTTTGAGGCCTTACAGCACGCATGTCCTATGTGGTGGCCTGTGACATGATGTGCATGAGTGTGCGGTACGCATAGTGCGAGGATGGTAGCGTGTGTTGCAGTCATTCCCATTCAGGAGCATGGAGTTTTGTGGCCACTACTGTCCCCAGGGGCATATTTTCCTAGGTATCATGTGTGTAATCCGAATATGTTGACAATCTCTGTGTTTACAGCATAGGTTGTGCTCTGTGCCATTGTCCCCTGGCCAAATGTATATTGACGTGAAATGTGGTACAAGTGTCCACTGTACAGCCTGACCTGATTTTCCTTGTTCATACTCACGGTGGACATTGCCTGTGTGTCTTGTTACAATCATCTGATGATGCCCATTTGTACATGATTATTTGGACAGGCGCACCTTGGGTATTTTGTGTGCAACCTTGATTTGTTGCATCCCATGTGTATTTCACCCAGACTAAGGGATGTAAGTGCTTCCTGTGTCTCCAAATAATAGTCTCATGTAGGGGGTGGGTGGTGTGGGCATGGCCTTCATGTCACAACCTGATATCTCCTTGCTAGGACTGGCCAGTGTGTGATGTTTGTCTGGACATGCATTCAAGGTGCAGTGGGCCAGTCATGGTGGGCATGTTTTCAGTATAACCTATGCTGCATGTGCCTCTTGTTCCTGGATATGGTCCCTGCTCATCCCTATTTCCTGCCACGCTGTGTGGTGCAGATGCAGTGCTGGATTGTCCCCAGGGCCTTGCTCCTCAGTCAAAATTCCATTCCATCTCATTTGCTATTGTGTCATGCTCTCCATAGTTTTTAGGTGGCATGGTGGGTCAAACAACTGTGTCTTGCATGCCCTACATAGGTACCTTGTTTTGTAGATGTAACTCTTCTTTTGTTTCAGGCTATGCACTGTGACCTATGTAGATTGGACTCATGTGACATATGTATACAGGTGTATGATTAATTTCTGTCTCTTCACCCTGCCCACAGCATCATCGGGGGACACAGAGGGAGACATGGGCACAGACGGAGCAGAGGGACCGAGCACCAGTGCCAGCGGTGACATCGGGGCTGGCACATCAAGTGGGACTGAGGTGGAGGAGAGTGAAGCCGGGGACCTGTCGACTGGCACAACAGAGTATGAAGCTGACGGGTCCGAGGATGATCTCTCCGAGTGGGCGGCGGCTGCACCGGCAGCTGACAGCGGCACTACATCTCGCCCCGCCCCCTCCATTGCCATCAGCCGCCTCCCACTTGCTTGTGTCCCTTCCCAACGTGCCCGGTCACCACATGTCTCCTTCCTGCCAGGCACCGCACCCCGTGCCCCTGTCTCCACTGCTGCCGCCAATGCCGAGTCTGTGGACATCCAGCGGTAGTTGCAGGTTGGTCAGGCTGCGATCCTTAATATCCTCCATGGCCACAGCCAAGTGCTGCACAACATGGAGGCATACTTGGAGGGCATTCATTCATCGCAGGCTGACCAATGCAGCTTGCTGAGGTCGATAGACTCAACACTGACTGCAGCAGTGGGTCTCCTGCAGCGCTACGTCCCACCCCCTACCCCTGCCCCATCCACACTTCCCACTCCCATGCCTGTCCCACGTACACCCAGACGTCAGCATGCACCCACCACAACACACACAGGCACCACACCAGCAGGGAAGGTCCACCGCACACCTCCTGACACGCACACACAGGGTGAAGTAGGCACACCCACTGGGTCGGGGGGCAAATGTGTGACACCCAGCCAGAGTGGGAGTCCGCATTCCACCCAATCCACTCCCTCCAAATCCCCTCCCCTCAGCTCTCCTGGCCACATCTCCCCCAAAGACTCCTTCATGGCCGCTCTGTCCCTGAGCCCCACAGTGACGCCACCACGCAAGCGGTCAAGAAAGTCCTCGGTCAGGGTGGTTGATTCCCCCCCCCCGTCTACACCCTCCCCCAGTGGCGCTGCGACCCATCCCTCTGACCCCCCCCCTCCTTGGGGCCTGTAGTTCCTTCGGGTGCAGGGGATTCCCTGGAGGACCTTGCTAAGGTGTGCAGCGAGCTCCTGGCCTCCACCTTTGGCCCTGCCCCACCCCCTGTGGTGGAGTCCTCCATCCCTGCACCCACGACGCCTACCCTTCACCCTCCTGTCCCTGCGGTGCCTGTTTCTTCCCCCCCACATGATGCCCTCACCCCTGTGGAAGACGACGGAATGTAACTGTGCAGGCAAGCTAGGGGACACGCATCCCACTGTGTCCCCCATCCAGCTGTGACTTCTGGACTGCCCAATGGGCTTTGTAAATATTGAACTTTATACGAACATACAATTTTTGATCATGCTGATTAAAGCCATTTTTGTTTCCTTTGAACACTACTGCTTTTCTGATATTGCTGTTGGTGGGGCTGCTACATGATTTTGGGTGGTGATCATGTGTTGGTTGTGTGGGAAATGTAGTAGTGTGCTGGTCATAGGGGGGACCCTGGGATCTGTGTGCCATCACACGGTGTTAGCTAGGTTTCTGTGTTCATGTAAGCAGTTGCTGCATGGTGAAATTGTCCAAAGGTGTATTCCTTCCTCTGTGTACCCTGACATCTTCCCTGCAGGGTGTTCCCAATATTTTGCGCAGAGCTGTGTGTACATTAGCTGGGTGTGTGACGGACTCCTTCTACTTTGCACATGCATGCTGAGCGATGTCTCCACCTGCATCATTCGTGGCATTCTTGATAGTCATTGTACTTGTGTATGTGGACTATTGACATGACTTCATGTGGACATGTTTTCTTTTCTGCGCTATGCATGCGTATACTCCCAGCCTCGCACACATGTGGTACATGTACTGCAGGGTCTTTGTGCACCTGACTGACATTTGTGGGCATGGTATCTGTGGCTACTCCACCCTTTGCGTTCCATGGGCACTGCTGGGAGTGTTAGGCACCCACCCCTCCTGTCTCTGGGCACTGCTGGGAGGACTCTGCACACACCCCTCCTGCCTCTGGGCACTGCTGGGAGTGATAGGCACACACCCCTCCTGTCTCTGGGCACTGCTGGGAGGACTCTGCACCCACCCCTCCTGTCTCTGGGCACTGCTGGGAGGACTCTGCACACACCCCTCCTGTCTCTGGGCACTGCTGGGAGGCCTCTGCACCCACCCCTCCTGTCTCTGGGCACTGCTGGGAGGACTCTGCACACACCCCTCCTGTCTCTGGGCACTGCTAGGAGGCCTCTGCACACACCCCTCCTGTCTCTGGGCACTGCTGGGAGGACTCTGCACACACCCCTCCTGTCTCTGGGCACTGCTGGGAGGACTCTGCACACACCCCTCCTGCCTCTGGGCACTGCTGGGAGGCCTCTGCACCCACCCCTCCTGTCTCTGGGCACTGCTGGGAGGACTCTGCACACACCCCTCCTGCCTCTGGGCACTGCTGGGAGTGATAGGCATACGCCCCTCCTGTCTCTGGGCACTGCTGGGAGGACTCTGCACACACCCCTCCTGTCTCTGGGCACTGCTGGGAGGACTCTGCACACACCCCTCCTGCCTCTGGGCACTGCTGGGAGGCCTCTGCACCCACCCCTCCTGTCTCTGGGCACTGCTGGGAGGACTCTGCACACACCCCTCCTGCCTCTGGGCACTGCTGGGTGTGATAGGCACACACCCCTCCTGTCTCTGGGCACTGCTGGGAGGACTCTGCACACACCCCTCCTGTCTCTGGGCACTGCTGGGAGGACTCTGCACACACCCCTCCTGCCTCTGGGCACTGCTGGGAGTGATAGGCACACAGCCCTTCTGACTCTGAGCACTGCTGGGAGGACTCTGCACACACCCCTCCTGCCTCTGGGCACTGCTGGGAGTGATAGGCACACACCCCTCCTGTCTCTGGGCACTGCTGGGAGGCCTCTGCACACACCCCTCCTGTCTCTGGGCACTGCTGGGAGGACTCTGCACACACCCCTCCTGTCTCTGGGCACTGCTGGGAGGACTCTGCACATACCCCTCCTGCCTCTGGGCACTGCTGGGAGTGATAGGCACACACCCCTCCTGACTCTGAGCACTGCTGGGAGGACTCTGCACACACCCCTCCTGACTCTGGGCACTGCTGGGAGGACTCTGCACACACCCCTCCTGCCTCTGGGCACTGCTGGGAGTGATAGGCACACACCCCTCCTGTCTCTGGGCACTGCTGGGGGGCCTCTGCACACACCCCTCCTGTCTCTGGGCACTGCTGGCAGGACTCTGCACACACCCCTCCTGACTCTGGGCACTGCTGGGAGGACTCTGCACACACCCCTCCTGCCTCTGGGCACTGCTGGGAGTGATAGGCACACACCCCTCCTGACTCTGAGCACTGCTGGCAGGACTCTGCACACACCCCTCCTGACTCTGGGCACTGCTGGGAGGACTCTGCACACACCCCTCCTGCCTCTGGGCACTGCTGGGAGTGATAGGCACACACCCCTCCTGTCTCTGGGCACTGCTGGGAGGACTCTGCACACACCCCTCCTGACTCTGGGCACTGCTGGGAGGACTCTGCACACACCCCTCCTGCCTCTGGGCACTGCTGGGAGTGATAGGTATGCACCCTTCCTGCCTCTGGGCACTGCTGGGAGTGATTGGCACACACCCCTCCTATTTCACAATATGTACGCTTAGTCCATACACGTGTGTGGGTTCGCTCCATGGGGGTACGGGTCGTACTTCCACTGTTGGGGTGGGGGTTACGCTCCATACGTCCGCGGGTGAGGGTATGGGTCGTACTTACACTGTTGGGGTGGGGGTACGCTCCATACGTACGCGGGTGAGGGTACGGGTCGTACTTACACTGTTGGGGTGGGGGTACGCTCCATACGTACGCGGGTGAGGGTACGGGTCGTACTTACACTGTTGGGGTGGGGGTACGCTCCATACGTCCGCGGGTGAGGGTACGGGTCGTACTTACACTGTTGGGGTGGGGGTTACGCTCCATACGTCCGCGGGTGGGGGTACGGGTCGGACTTACACTGTTGGGGTGGGGGTACGCTCCATACGTCCGCGGGTGAGGGTACGGGTCGTACTTACACTGTTGGGGTGGGGGTTACGCTCCATATGTCCGCGGGTGGGGGTACGGGTCGTACTTACACTGTTGGGGTGGGGGTACGCTCCATACGTACACGGGTGGGGGTACGGGTCGTACTTACACTGTTGGGGTGGGGGTTATGCTCCATACATCCGCGGGTGAGGGTACGGGTCGTACTTACACTGTTGGGGTGGGGGTATGCTCCATGCATACGGTGGTGGTGGTATGGTCCGTACTTATCCGTCCCCACGCTATGTGATGCTTGTGCGACCCGTACCCAGGCCTTTGCCACGTGGGTACAGCCGTCCCGCCATTGTTGGGGTGACGTAGGTGTGGGCGTGGTACGACTCGTACCCACGCTCTTAAGGCGTGGGTACGGGACGTACCTGTATAGCTGTGTTGCCGGTTCGCGTCGTCAGGCACTTCCTTTGTGGCGGACGCAGGCTTTGCTGGACACGCCCCCACCCCCTCGTGGTGACCAGGGCATGGGGGTCAGGTATGTCCAGGGCATGTGTACTGTGTGACATTGGTGGTGGTTTTGTGGCCTGCCCCTGGTCCTGCCCCCCCCCTCCTTTCCCCCCCTTTCCCCCCCTCCCTTAGTTGTTCTGACCTTCTGCGGCGTCTGCGTCGGAACCTGTAGAGGAGGTCGCCTGCTATGAGGGCCGGGATGACACGTAGGTTCGGGTCCATGTCTGTCCGTCGCGTACAGGTACTCCTTGTTCGCCTCGTCCTGGTTTCCCGGCAGTTTTTGGCAGCTGGAAAATATTCACCGTGCGGGATGACGTCGGTGCGAATCGTAATTCCTGGTTCTTGAATGGCAGGCTGCGTGCATCCCGACGTCACATCGGCGCTTTCCCGGATCGCAGTTGTATGTTTATTTTGGTCGGTCGGGGTTTTGTACGATTCGTACGGAAATGGTGTTTCCGTGCGAATCGTAATTCCATGTTTGTACATTTTGACGACCGGGTACGCGTCAGATGGAGAATTTGCTCCGTCCGACGCTTCGTACCCGGTTTTTACAGGATAGTGATCGGCACCTCATTGTGTCTTTGTCCTGAATTAGAAAATGAAAGGAAAATTACTCTTAAGAGACTATTTAATGATCGTGGAGTAAGGACATGTAGGCAAGCTCTGATAGCATGTCTAAACTCTGAAGATATATTTATGAATTCTGCATTTGTAAAATTTTTGTGTGCTGTTGGAAAAAAATTGAAGTAATATCATTTGAATTGCTAATCCATTGTACCTTAAAATATACTGTATTTTGTATTTTATTAAGTATAAGATATGATAACAATCATATATCTTTATTTTTTTAAATCTTTTATATTTTATGATGCTTTTAGAATTTTTTGTACGATTTTAATTAATCAAACAAAATAAATAAACTTTAACTTGACTGTCCATGTGATATTGCACAGGACTCATAAAGTGCTAAATTTTCAGGTATGAAAGTGCAAAACGTGCTAGTGCAAAGTTTATAAAGACATTCACTACTATAAAAAACTAAGCTCCCGGAGCCCCGGGGAAGCCCACTAATTAGAAGCAGATATAACATAGGCAACATAATCCATAATATATACACACATATACATATTTGTATATATATATATATAGTTCCACAAGGTTGCCCCCTGAAGAAATGCCCCAAACGAGAGATTTAAACACCTTTAATGTGCAGGTTGGCAACACAGAGCAGCTTCATCCTCTCGTGCATATTGTATGGCCAAACGCATTTCGGGCAGCCTTCTGCCCTTGATCACTGGCAAGTTCAAAAACCCTGGCAGGCAATGAGGAACACCTGAGAAAGGACCCTCCCCAGTGGGTGTGGCCACAAAGCCTCTTGGTCCGTGTCGTCCCCAACATTAAACCACAGTGGGTGCCGTCGAGATTTAAAATAAAACAAAGTCTGTTACCCCAGTGGGTTGCTCGATGGGGGAAAGTCTTGCCTCCGTTGCCTTTCTGCTGCAACACACCGGACTCTCTGTCCCACACAGCGCAGGAAATCCAGCGCTGGCGGTCTGCTCGAAGAGCAGCTGGGCATTTCCGCGACCGGGCCAGCCGCTACACAAAGTTCCACAAGGTTGCCCCCTGAAGAAATGCCCCAAACGAGAGAGTTAAACACCTTTAATGTGCAGGTTGGCAACACAGAGCAGCTTCATCCTCTCGTGCATATTGTATGGCCAAACGCGTTTCGGGCAGCCTTCTGCCCTTGATCACTGGCAAGTTCAAAAACCCCGGCAGGCAATGAGGAACACCTGATAAAGGACCCTCCCCAGTGGGTGTGGCCACAAAGCCTCTTGGTCCGTGTAGTCCCCAACATTAAACCACAGTGGGTGCCGTCGAGATTTAAAATAAAACAAAGTCTGTTACCCCAGTGGGTTGCTCGATGGGGGAAAGTCTTGCCTCCGTTGCCTTTCTGCTCCCACACACTGGACTCTCTGTCCCAAACAGCGCAGGAAATCCAGTGCTGGCGGTCTGCTCGAAGAGCAGCTGGGCATTTCCGCGGCCGGGCCAGCCGCTACACAAAGTTCCACAAGGTTTCTGCTCCCACACACCAGACTCTGTTTGGGACAGAGAGTCCGGTGTGTGGGAGCAGAAAGGCAACGGAGGCAAGACTTTCCCCCATCGAGCAACCCACTGGGGTAACAGACTTTGTTTTATTTTAAATCTCGATGGCACCCACTGTGGTTTAATGTTGGGGACTACACGGACCAAGAGGCTTTGTGGCCACACCCACTGGGGAGGGTCCTTTATCAGGTGTTCCTCATTGCCTGCCGGGGTTTTTGAACTTGCCAGTGATCAAGGGCAGAAGGCTGCCCGAAACGCGTTTGGCCATACAATATGCACGAGAGGATGAAGCTGCTCTGTGTTGCCAACCTGCACATTAAAGGTTTTTAACTCTCTCGTTTGGGGCATTTCTTCAGGGGGCAACCTTGTGGAACTTTGTGTAGCGGCTGGCCCGGCCGCGGAAATTCCCAGCTGCTCTTCGAGCAGACCGCCAGCGCTGGATTTCCTGCGCTATTTGGGACAGAGAGACCGGTGTGTGGGAGCAGAAAGGCAACGGAGGCAAGACTTTCCCCCATCGAGCAACCCACTGGGGTAACAGACTTTGTTTTATTTTAAATCTCGACGGCACCCACTGTGGTTTAATGTTGGGGACTACACGGACCAAGAGGCTTTGTGGCCACACCCACTGGGGAGGGTCCTTTATCAGGTGTTCCTCATTGCCTGCCGGGGTTTTTGAACTTGCCAGTGATCAAGGGCAGAAGGCTGCCCGAAACGCGTTTGGCCATACAATATGCACGAGTATGAAGCTGCTCTGTGTTGCCAACCTGCACATTAAAGGTGTTTAACTCTCTCGTTTGGGGCATTTCTTCAGGGGGCAACCTTGTGGAACTTTGTGTAGCGCCTGGCCCGGCTGCGGAAATGCCCAGCTGCTCTTCGAGCAGACCGCCAGCGCTGGATTTCCTGCACTGTTTGGGACAGAGAGTCCGGTGTGTGGGAGCAGAAAGGCAACGGAGGCAAGACTTTCCCCCATCGAGCAACCCACTGGGGTAACAGACTTTGTTTTATTTTAAATCTCGACGGCACCCACTGTGGTTTAATGTTGGGGACTACACGGACTAAGAGGCTTTGTGGCCACACCCACTGGGGAGGGTCCTTTATCAGGTGTTCCTCATTGCCTGCCGGGGTTTTTGAACTTGCCAGTGATCAAGGGCAGAAGGCTGCCCGAAACGCGTTTGGCCATACAATATGCACGAGAGGATGAAGCTGCTCTGTGTTGCCAACCTGCACATTAAAGGTGTTTAACTCTCTCGTTTGGGGCATTTCTTCAGGGGGCAACCTTTTGGAACTTTGTGTAGCGGCTGGCCCGGTCGCGGAAATGCCCAGCTGCTCTTCGAGCAGACCGCCAGCGCTGGATTTCCTGCGCTGTTTGGGACAGAGAGTCCGGTGTGTGGGAGCAGAAAGGCAACGGAGGCAAGACTTTCCCCCATCGAGCAACCCACTGGGGTAACAGACTTTGTTTTATTTTATATCTCGACGGCACCCACTGTGGTTTAATGTTGGGGACTACACGGACCAAGAGGCTTTGTGGCCACACCCACTGGGGAGGGTCCTTTATCAGGTGTTCCTCATTGCCTGCCGGGGTTTTTGAACTTGCCAGTGATCAAGGGCAGAAGGCTGCCCGAAACGCGTTTGGCCATACAATATGCACGAGAGGATGAAGCTGCTCTGTGTTGCCAACCTGCACATTAAAGGTGTTTAACTCTCTCGTTTGGGGCATTTCTTCAGGGGGCAACCTTGTGGAACTTTGTGTAGCGGCTGGCCCGGTCGCGGAAATGCCCAGCTGCTCTTCGAGCAGACCGCCAGCGCTGGATTTCCTGCGCTGTTTGGGACAGAGAGTCCGGTGTGTGGGAGCAGAAAGGCAATGGAGGCAAGACTTTCCCCCATCGAGCAACCCACTGGGGTAACAGACTTTGTTTTATTTTATATCTCGACGGCACCCACTGTGGTTTAATGTTGGGGACTACACGGACCAAGAGGCTTTGTGGCCACACCCACTGGGGAGGGTCCTTTATCAGGTGTTCCTCATTGCCTGCCGGGGTTTTTGAACTTGCCAGTGATCAAGGGCAGAAGGCTGCCCGAAACGCGTTTGGCCATACAATATGCACGAGAGGATGAAGCGGCTCTGTGTTGCCAACCTGCACATTAAAGGTGTTTAACTCTCTCGTTTGGGGCATTTCTTCAGGGGGCAACCTTGTGGAACTATATATATATATATATATATATATATATATATATATATATATATATATATATTACCTACTGGCGGTCGCCAGTAGGTAGTTATAGTTAGGACCGTGTTTCCATAGGAAATCTCAAAATTCTATTTTGAATAACTTTGGTGCCGGTTGACGAATCCTCGCGAAATTTTCAAAACTAATGGGGCGCTCCGCTCCTACCCTGAAAGTTTCGGGGGGATTCGTCAAGCGGGGGCTGAGAAAAAAGGGGGGTCCCAAAACGCGTTTTCACCATGCATTTTTCCATAGGGACTTTAGTCGCAGCTACAGCCCGAACGGCTGAACAGAATTATGTGAAATTTGGCAGAGAGGTAGCCATAAGGTCCATGAAGTGCCTTTTGCAGGTTTGGTGTAAATCTGTTCAGTATTTCCTGAGAAATTAGCATTTAAATCAACATATATATATCTGTACGCGCGTACCGTGCGCGCACTGAGCAAGTCCTGTGCGCGCACCTTGCCGATCGCGAGCGCACTTCTGATTGGTTGTTAGATGTCAGTAAACATTCGAATCGGTGGAAATCAGGAAGCGGCGGCCGCCATTTTGTCTCTCGCATAAAGAGGGGGTGATAAACAAAGGGGGAGAACTTGAAAAGGGGGCAGAGTGGGGAGATATTGACCCACTAGGCATTGTAAGGGGGTCACAGTAGGACCTTGTAGGGAAAAAAAAAAGATTTATATTTTGAAAAAAAATATCGCCGAGTGCGCGCACCCAGCGCGCACCCGGAAAAAAACTTTTTTAAAAAAATAATAAAAAATCGCATTTAAGTGTTTAGATATAAGGTGGCTCTAAAAAGAGCCCTTGTGTTTATTGTTTGTTTTTTGGTACCTACAAGTAAGTACCGATGCAGAGTCTAAAGTTCAAGAGGAAGACTCTGTTGCCTTCATCAGTGAAGTGTACACCATCTCCTCTATAAATGTCTTGCATGTTGTAACACAAGTTGTTGTGGTATATAGAACCCATACCATAGTCTCTGAGGAAAGCAGAAATAGATTTGTTGACGTGCTTTCTTGCTTTGTCAATCTGCGGACAAAATTGGTTGGACCAGTTCCACTTTTGCCTTTGGCATATGTTAGAATATACGAAGGCAGTTTGTGGAAAAAACGACATCAATTGCACAAAGGTGTCCTTAATAAGCATTTCCAGACCTACCCCAGTTAAAGTGCCTAGGTCATTTCCACCAAAGTGCACAATAATAAGGTTAGGCTGTGGGAGATGTAGAAAGGTTTTCACCAAAGGCATTAATTGGTGCCACTTTAACCCTCTCTGACCAATCCATATAATGTCTACATTTGGCAAAGCAAGGTCTCTCACCATACCTCTTTTTTCTGCAAATTTTTCACTCCAGAAGACATAGCTGTGACCTACAATCCACACTGTGAACATCTTCAAAGGAGATCTGGATGCACTCAGGAGGTGTCTTTCAGTAGAAAGGCAAAAAGAAATGAAAGACAGTTGAAAAATGGGGGCACACATACTTTTTTTTATAAAAAGAACTCATTGGCTGTTTCAAACCATTCTACACTAAAAACTAGGCTGTATGTTTAAATTTTAAAAAGCATGTATTGTATTGGTTCAGAAAAATGTGTGAACAAAGAACATTAGTTTGGATTTGCTGTTAGGTTTGAAAAGTCAAGCACTCTTGCTCTTTGGAAATGAAACATTGTCTGCTGAACTTCTGACCTCTCTGCTCACACCTGTGTTCCATGACCTGTTGCTATGGTAGCAGGCAGAAGTCAAGTTGGGGGAAGGGTACATTTGGAAAGGGGTTGAAGTTTTCAACCAATAGAAATGTGTGATTTCATTTGAAAAAATGTGGGAAGCACTGAGATTTGAAATTAACATGTATATGTGTGAAAAAAGAGAGGGAAACTGTGCCATTAACTGGTTCTGCTGAGAGGAGAGAGGTGTTCAGCTCAGAGATTCTGGTCTGATAAACTGCTGTGTGACTGCCACATTTCTTTCACAACTAACTAATTTTAAAGGTGAGTTATGAGTTTGAGAGGGGGTGTTTGTGGTTAATTTAGATATAAAAAAAAGAATTGTGATTATTTGTTTAAAGTTGTGATTTACATTTTCTGTTTTGGGAAATATTTAACTGTTTTGAATATGTAAAATATTATGGAGTATGTTTTCACCATAAGTTAATGTGTACTGGTAACAATGAGGAATACTGTTTTGTGCCTACCATCAAACCATGAGACTGTGTGCAGAGAAGAATTGTTGACAGAGATTTAATTTGTGTTGCTGTTGAAAAGTAAGACTTGCAGTTGAAAGAAAAGGACAGCTTCTTTTTAATTGTGATGGTTAGCATTTAGCAGAAATCACTTTGAAAGAAAAGAGAGGAAAATGGCAGCACATTTGAAAAAAGCATTAGTTCTGTTAGAATTGATAACCCAGGAAAGGGGCAGCCTGTGTTTTGTGCCTACCAACACAGCATGAGTCTGTGTGTATATAGGAATTGTTGTCTGAGATTTAATTTGTGAAGTTGTTGTTCAGTAAGAAATTCAGTCCCAGGAAAGGGGCAGCATGTGTTATGTGCGTAAAATGATGGCATGAGTCTGTGTGCGCACAGGAATTGTGGGCACAGATTTAATTTATGAATTTGTTGTTCAGTAAGAAATGCAGTCCCAGGAAAGGGGCAGCCTGTGTTATGTGCTTAAAATGATGGCATGAGTCTGTGTGCGCACAGGAATTGTGGGCAGAGATTTAATTTGTGAAGATGTTGTTCAGTAAGAAATGCAGTCCCAGGAAAGGGGCAGCCTGTGTTATGTGCCTAAAATGATGGCTTGACTCTGTGTGCACACAGGAAATGTGGGCAGAGATTTAATTTGTGAAGATGTTGTTCAGTAAGAAATGCAGTAAAAGGAAAGGGGCAGCCTGTTGTGTTTACACAAATTATCCCTTAGCACACATGCACTGTTACATACATCCCTGCAGTCTTCATGCAGTTCTGGAAGTCTCTTTGCTCATCTGTCTTGCACCAGACAATACACAGTCTTCAGAAACACACTCTTGGCACACACGCAGCAGCTTCTCCAACACTCTCATGTGTAGTACTCAGCTCTGTGTGCTGTTTCAGATAGCAATGTGTAATGCAAACACATTGAACGTCACCAAGGCCTCATTTAAATTGATCTAGTCTAATCACTCACCCTGTAACACATGGTCATGGTGTTAAGGAGCTGTTAGGACATGTGCTGTTTTCTGCTTCTGTAAATGATAAGGGAAATGTGTCAGGCTGTAACAGTAATTTGGTACTATTCAGGGACACTGTTTTGTTCCAAAAAACATAGCATGAGTCTGTGTGCACACAGGAATTGTGGGCAGAGATTTAATTTGTGAAGATGTTGTTCAGTAAGAAATGCAGTCCCAGGAAAGGGGCAGCCTGTGTTATGTGCATAAAATGATGGCATAAGTCTGTGTGCGCACAGGAATTGTGGGCACAGATTTAATTTATGAATTTGTTGTTCAGTAAGAAATGCAGTAAAAGGAAAGGGGCAGCCTGTTGTGTTTACAAAAATTATCCCTTAGCACACATGCACTGTTACATACATCCCTGCAGTCTTCATGCAGTTCTGGAAGTCTCTTTGCTCATCTGTCTTGCACCAGACAATACACAGTCTTCAGAAACACACTCTTGGCACACACGCAGCAGCTTCTCCAACACTCTCATGTGTAGTACTCAGCTCTGTGTGCTGTTTCAGATAGCAATGTGTAATGCAAACACATTCAACGTCACCAAGGCCTCATTTAAATTGATCTAGTCTAATCACTCACCCTGTAACACATGGTCATGGTCTTAAGGAGCTGTTAGGACATGTGCTGTTTTTTGCTTCTGTAAATGATAAGGGAAATGTGTCAGGCTGTAACAGTAATTTGGTACTATTCAGGGACACTGTTTTGTTCCAAAAAACATCGCATGAACAGGAATTGCGCACAGGAATTGTGGGCAGAGATTTAGTTTGTGAAGTTGTTGTTCAGTAAGAAATGCAGTCCCAGGAAAGGGGCAGCCTGTTGTGTTTACACAAATTATCCCTTAGCACACATGCACTGTTACGTACATCCCTGCAGTCTTCATGCAGTTGTGGAAATCTCCTTGCTCATGTCTCTTGCAGCTGACAATACATAGTCTGCAGAAACACACTCTTGGGACACACGCAGCAGCTTCTCCAACACTCCCATGCATACTACTCAGGACTGTGTGTAATGCAAACACATTCAACGTCACCAAGGCCTCATTTTCTTTGCTCTACTCTAAACACTCACCCAGGTTGCAGATACTTATGGTATGAAGTAGCTGTTAGGAAATGTGCTCTTATCTGCCTCTGTGATTTTCCAGGTAAAATGTGTAAGGCTGTAACAGCAATTATCACTTGATCTACCAGAGTAGTAAATGTGCTTTGAATTTGCAAATCAAATTCTGTTTTCTGCTTAGAAGCACACCATGAGGCTGTGTGCGCACAGGAATTGTGGCCACAGATATAATTTGTGTTGCAGTTGTTCTGTTAAAAAATGCACTTGCAGGAAAGGGGCAGCTTGTTTTTTTTCAACTGTGGTGGTTAGCACTGTGCACAAATTAGTAAATCACAAATGAGAGACAAATGGAAAAACATTTGAAATAAATGAAAAGTAAAAAAAAATATTTTAATGAATTATAATTACAAAAAGGAATTTTTTTTAGTTCCTTGCAGGTATTGCTGAGCAACAGTGAAAAAAAAATGCCTTTAAGGACAAGAAAGAGGAAAGAAAAGCAACAAGTATATCTGGACAAAACTGGGAAAAAAAAATAGCAGGAGAAGCTGGTGATGGCAAAAAGAAAAAGTCTACTGGTAAGCAGAGCAGAGATTTCTTAAAAAAGATTTTCAAAAAACAAAAAAATGGCAAAAATAACTGTAAAACAAACAGAGTTTTATGTACAAAGCAACAACACAGTCAACAGCAAAAAAAAGCTAATGTACAATCAGAAGTATATCAAACTGATTTAACACGAAAATTAGATTTTAAAAACATTCGTCGAAAAATGTTTCATAGAAGAGTGATGTTAAATTTGCTAAAGGATGTGAAAAAATATAAGAAAAAAACAAAATGTATTAAGAAATTTTTTTTTATAGAAAATATTGTAAGTAAGGCTTTGGAAATAAAAAGAAAACTTTTTATTCTAATTTTGAATAGGATGCGTAGATTAGATAAATTAGTGAATGCAATGAAGTCACAAAGCAAAAGGAAAAGAGAAGTGAAAAAAAGTAACTTTTGTAAAGTGTTCTTGGGAGAATGGAAACACAGTTCAAGTACTGAACCATTTTTTAATGAAGAGATTTATCTTCAAAGTAATAGTTTTTTGCATGCAGTTGACACCAATGGTAGAGCATATGAAGTTAAGGATGGTTGTGTGATGCAAAAAGAGAAAATGGTCCCAAGAAATGAGGAAGAAGTAATGGCTGCTGAGGCTATGGGGAGACGTCCAAAAGCCCCAGTGTACACTTGGAACTGTAGTAGTATTTGTACTGTGCGTCAGGAATCTATTGATAAATTACGTGACTTTCTAAGAGAATATAGTAAAAAGAGTGTAAAACAGAAGATGAAGGTGCTTCAAACACTAGATCCATGCAGAGTGAGAGAAAATACTGGTTTGCAGGGACATTCTCTGGCTTGTCTATCTTGAAAAGTGTGTAAAAGTGTTTTTCATCATTTTAGGATGCTGGCTGTTCATCATACTGAAATGAGAAAGTTTGTGAGAACATTGTATTTTGCTAAAAGTCCAGCAGTAAAGTTGAATGAGTTGAATAATGCTCTGTTCCGTGGGTCTGTATCAGATGTAGTGAAGGTTACTGATGAGATTCAGTTTTGTTACTTTGGTCCAGAACAAGAAAGTGCAGAAAAGGACACAGTAAATGAGGAAAATGAGGAACAGAATGTAAAACTCATTATTACTAAAAATTTTGAGGATGAAATGACAAAATTTACTATCACCTCTAATGAAAGACCAAATATTACTTGAATTTGTTGCCGCAGAAGTCATTATAAAATTCAAACAAGGAATGTTGATCTGTATAAAAAAAGTGAAAATGAAGATAATTATAAGTGGAAGGATTTTGCAACATATATATTTCTTGAAAATTGTTTTGAATTGGGTGAAGATCAGCGTATTTGTAAATACTGTTATAATAAGTTAGAAGAAAATAGAATGCCGACCAGAGCTGTACATAATAATTTAGAATTGGATGCTATTCCTGCCGAACTTTCTGAATTAAATACATATGAGTCTATACTCATTCAATGTGTTCATCCGTTCCAGACCATAGTACGTATGGAGCCCAAAACTAGTAAATTACCTCATTCTGATTTACTGAGAGGTTTAAAAGGAAGAGTGGTGTATTTGCCCTTGGATTTGAAAAAAAATATGGAAACTATTGATGCAGATACTTTGGAAACTGAACCATTAGTAATTCTGGTTAATGGTGTACCTACAAAGAATAAGAAGATTTGGCAGGAGCTGGTGGATGTACGAAAAGTACAAAGAGCAAATTTGTATTTGAAAAAAAATAATAAATGGTATGAATCAATTTATATAGAAGAAGAAGAAGAAGATTTACAAGAAGACACAGAAACACCAACTGGTCAAATTGAAAAAGTGGACAGGTCAAAGGAAGAAGAAATTTATGAACATTTTAGCATACATCCTCTTCATTCAAAAGAAGTTATGGGAGACACTATTGATCTGTTTCAGATGAAGAAAGCAAAAGGAACTCCCGTGAGTGTATGGGAGGAGAGCTTGGAAGCTCGATGTTTTCCCCAGCTGTTTCCTACAGGAAAAGGAGGACGATACGATGAACGTCCAGAACAGATTCCAGCTTCTGAGTATCGGACTACAAGACTATATGCAGAAGATCCAAGATTTCGTCAAAGTATTCCTTATTTGTTCCATCTTTATTTGAAAGCGACTTGTTTGCATTATCTTATGCAGTAAATCACATTTTAAAAAGTGGAGTACATTTACAAAATGTGTCTGCTAAGGATTTTATGGAGAAAGTGCAGCACCGAGATGATCATTTGGAAACACAACTGATCAATCTGATGGCTTGTCAGCGTGGGACAAATGAATATTGGTACCGACGCCATGGTGAATTAAAATGCATTTAGGAACTCCTACATGGTTTCTAACCCTAAGCTGTGCCGAGTATGCTTGGGATGATTTACTGGATTTTCTACGAGAGGCAAATTCAAACATTAAAAACATTGAATACAAGACAGCTGGAGAACTGTGCTCATTGGATCCAGTTAATGTTTGCAGATATTTCAATCATAGATTTGAGGCTATGATGTCCTTCATCTGCAATAAAAAAAATCCACCTCTTGTAGTGGATTTCTTTTGGAGAAAAGAGTACCAGGCAAGAGGTGCTCCTCATATTCATATGCTGTTGTGGATCAAGGATGCCCCAAAGTTTGGAACAGATACTGATGAAGCAGTGTTATCTTTCATTGAAGAATATGCAACATGTGCTATACCTAAAAGCACAGAAGAGAAAAAGTTAAAAGAACAAGTTTTACGTTTCCAAAGTCATCGGTGTGGAAAATACTGTCGACGGAAGTACAAGACGAAAGATAAATTCTACACAAAGTGTCGATTTGGATTTCCTAGACCTGTTCTTTCAAAAGGAAGAGTCAACAGTTTTATGTCAGCTGTGCAACATACTATAACCAGAAAATCTCCCAAAAATACCTACAACCTAAAAAGAAAGGAAGAGTCAAAATTTATAAATGACTTCAACCCAGTCATTTTATCCATGTGGAATGCTAACATGGATATTCAGTATGTGGCAGATAATTCTATTGCTGTTGCTCGGTATGTGACATCTTACATCACTAAATCTGAGAAAACAGAATTGAAGGAAATGTGGGAAGAGATTTCTCACGAGAAGACTGTCAGTAAGAAGCTGTACAGTTTCAGTTTAAAGATGTTATCGCATCGAGAAATTGGATTCTACGAATGCTCAGATAGGTTATCATATGCAAGTCTTTACTCGAAATCCAGAAGAATAATTTGGGTAAGCTTAGGCCTTGCAGGAGTGAGAAATCGGGTACTGAAATCTGTTGGAGAAATTGAATATTTGGCCGAGAATGACCCAGAAAGTACAGATATTTTGAAATCAAACATGTTGGACACATATTACCCAAAGAGAAGTCATCATCTTGAGAACATGTGTCTCTATGAAGTGCTGCAGAACTACATTTTTTCACGGAAAGCCACAGAAGACATCAATAATGGAAAATATAAAGTCATTGGTGAGGAAGGATGTTTGGTGAAGCAAACAAAAGGAAGTTTGATAAATCACAGGAAGCTGAGTTGCGACACTCCTGACAAAAAGGAATTTTACTACTTGGCTCTTTTACAGCTGTTTAAACCATGGCGTTCAGAGGACGAACTACTGGGAGAATTTCAAAGCTATGAAGATTCTTTTAATGCTAGCAAAGACAGTATAGAATGCAGTACTTTCACAACTTATGTCCAAATGTTAAATGAAGAAAATAAACAGGAAGCAAAAATTGCAGCTGAAGTAGCTAGAGACAGTTCTCAAGACAGCCAAAGTTCAGGAACACTTAGTCAAGATCCCCTAGGACAACCAATCATAGAAAATGAAGCTGCAGTAGCCATGACTGAAGTAGAAACGGCTATGAATCAAGCACAGGAAGATTCAATCGACTTACTAAATCTGGAACAACAACTGAATGAAGAACAAAAAGAAATTTATGAAGAAGTCATCAAAAAAATTGATCATGGATTACTACATGAAAAGAAAGAGTGCTCATGCACATCATTTGAACCAATCAGGATGTATGTGAGTGGACAAGCTGGAACTGGTAAAAGTTTCTTAATAAAAGTCATCAGAAGCTACCTACAGCAAAAAACAGCTTCAAATTTGTCTTGTGTGGTAACTGCTCCAACTGGGTTAGCAGCCTATAACATAAAAGGAATTACCTTACATCACTTGCTAATGTTACCAGTGGAGCATGAGAACAAAATAGAATACCACAAGCTAACTGGCGAAGCATGCCTCGAAGTTTCAAGAGTGTTGAAGAAGATGCAAGTTCTCATTATTGATGAGGTGAGCATGGTTTCAAATTTAATGCTTGCCTTTGTGCATTTAAGAATGCAACAAATTCTTAAGAGAGACTATGACGTGTTATTTGGAGGTAAACACGTCATAGTATTTGGAGATCTTTTACAGCTCACTCCAGTTAAAGGACAACCAGTGTTTAATACTGTGACACATGAAGACACGAAGAAGTCATTAGGAAGCATTGGTAATGCGAATATTTGGTCGTTCTTTGAGTACAAAGAACTCACTACCAATATGAGACAAGCAAACGACGAAGATTATGCAAGTATTCTGAAAGATATCAGAATTGGACTACTCACAGAAGTTGGCAAAAAAGCATTACACAGTCGGTTGCTACATAACTTATTTCCAAATGAAGAAATAGTTGCAGAGAAAATATACCAGAACATTGCAGAAAAAAATACTGTAATCTGCTTAATGCCAACACTACGTGAGTGCTCAATATTCAATGAGGAACTTTTGAAATTGGAAAAGGAAGAGATTAAGAAAATGGAAGCAGAGGACAAAATTCAGCATGAAAGAATTACTTTTACATTAACAGGCAAACTGAAAAATAAATTGGATTCACTAGAGAAGAATATTTCCAAAACAGCTGGATTAGAAAAAAATCTATATGTTTGCATGAATTGTCGAGTGATTTTAAGGAGAAATTTGGATGTAGAAAAAGGTTTAGTGAATGGAGCTATGGGAAGAGTTGTGGGTTTTATTAATTACCAGAAAAAAGATGGAATTGAATGTTTAAAAATAAAATTTGATCAGATAGAAGAAGTTAAAGACATTTGTTGTTGTTCAGTTCGTTTCATGCTTGTGAAAGACTTATATGTACGTAGGAAGCAGTTTCCGTTTTCTCTAGCATATGCTGTAACTATTCACAAGTCTCAAGGATTAACTGTAGATAGTGCTTTTGTAAACATTGGTTCTACTGTGTTCAAAGAAGGTATGGCATATGTTGCTTTGTCACGAGTGAAAACATTATCTGGTTTATTTATGATAGACTTTGATGACTCAAAAGTTAGTGCTGATACAAACTGTGTAAAGGAGTATAACAGATTAAGAAGAACCTATGCTCCTCCTTTAGGTCAGTATCCTGTGATTGAAAACCATGTTGTTTGTCGGAAAAGGAGATTTGAGAATATCTGTAATGTGGATGAATAGAACAAAAAAAAAAGGACAGTGATGTGATAGCAAGGAAAAAGAAAAAGGACAGTGTTGAAGAGGTTGTTGGTTGCCATTTTGAAAATAGCTCTGGTGTCAACTGCTATGCAAATGTAGTGCTGAATGTTGTATTTTTTCTTGAAAAGTTGCTAGAACAGATAATAGTAAATCATGGAAAAAGATTGTGTTCTCTGCTGAGTCTCCTTTATGAGAAGCTGAGTAATGATAAAACTGAAATAGAAAGTGCTACTGATGTTAGAAATCTTTTAGATGTATGTTGTGGTTCTACACAGTTTAAAGAAAATGTCCAGCAAGATGCTCAGGAATTCTTTTTTTTTTTTTTTTTTTTTTTCTGTGTGCCACAGCTGTTTATTTTATTTTATTTTTTTTAATTTTTTTTTTGAAATTTTTTTTTTATTGTGCAGAAAGAAGGTTACAAGCACGGGCCTACAACCATCAGGGCCGGCCGCTAGTAGGTCAAAGATCAAACAGTGCAATCACGATGACTGGCCCACCGGGGCTCCGCACACTACAGAAGAGCAGACTGCACATAGAGGAAATCAGGATACACCCTTTTAACATAAATAACAACTTAAAACAAAGGCGAGGCAAGAAAACATAAGATGGGCGTCGGGCCACAGCAGGGGTACGTCCATATCCGACCACCCGATGGCAGTCAAAAAGCAGGGAAACAAAGAGGTAGGGGGGGGGGAGAGACGGGAATACAAATCTATACTCAGATGCGCCAAATAAGTATGGAACCATCAAGGATCAGGGGGACATGGCTACATCAGACGTTTCCACCAGGGGGGGAGCACAAATACTTCCACGATACGCATTCCACTGCCCCCAAATTCTGTTCCAAGCCCCGGGTTTACCACGAGCCACATAAACAGTCTTTTCCCTGAACATGCACCAGTCCATGTTCTCCTTCCAGACAGACACGGTGGGGGGCCGCTGCGAACCCCAAAGCTGCGCTATGTCCCTCTTTGCTATCATGTTCCCCAGGGCCGCCCACCGAGTCTGGGCCGCGTTATAGTCATTGGGCTCCCACACATTCAGCACACAACGACGCACCTCCGGCAACAGCGTGACCCCGGTGACTCGCCTCATAACCTCATGCACCTGACGCCAGTATTCCACCACCTCGCGGCACTCCCACAGGATGTGGAGAAAGGTGGCACTGTGCCCACAGCCACGCTTGCAGAGCCCGTCCTCAGAAAACCCCATCGAGACCAAACGGGGGCCCGTCACGTAAACGCGGTGGAGGATCTTAAGTTGGACCAAACGGAGACGGGCCGGGATGGCCACCTCCTTAGGAGATGACAGCGCGGACTGCCAGTCCTCGTCGTCCAACTCAACCCCATCCCCCGTCCATGCCTCCCGTAGACGCACCAAGAGGTCAGCTCGATTATTTATCAATTTTTTATAGATCAAGGAGATAGTACTATCGGGAACGTGACCGTCGAGTATGCGGTCCTCGAGGGGCGAAGAAACAGGGACCGTGGACCCTTCCCCAAAAACCGAGAGCAGGGCATGCCGAACCTGGGCGTAGCGAAAAAACTCCCTCTCACTAAGCTCATACTCGCTCCGGAGCGCCGCGAAGGTCTTGACCGCGCCTTTAACCCACAGATCCCCCACTCTGCTAATACCGATCGTGTCCCAGTGCTCAAAGCCTTTCATCGTCCAAAGGCTCCCCAGGCGGTCTGAGGCAAACAAGGGAGTAGCACACGTTAAACGCTCACTCCAGCCCATCGCTACATTCGCCGCCTTCCACACCCTTACCGCAATCTTGGTAGGGCCCGTGAGGGTACCACCAGCAGATCGGGAGTAAAGCGCTCTGTTATAATTACCGCCGGGAAGCAGGAATTTATCCATCTCATACGCCGGGTTCAGACCAGGAGCATACGTGGCATGGTTAATTGCCGACAGTTGGGAGGCCCAATAGTACCGTCTAATGTCAGGAAGCGCGATGCCCCCGTCGTACCAGGGGAGAGTAAGCTTTGCCAGAGCGATACGCACCCGCCCGTCCCAGACCAGTCTCCTCTGCAGGCTCTCCACCTCCCAAAAGTAGGCCACCGGAATGACATCAAATGAGTTCTGTAGTGCGTAAAGAAATCTGGGAAGGGACATCATTTTAAACAGGGCCGCGCGACCAAGCGGAGACAGGGGCTGTGGAAATATGGATTTTTCTGGTCAGTTATGTCCCCTATCTTGGACCCCAACGGTTCTATGTGCATGTCACAAGTACGTGTATGTTCCCTCCAGTTCCAGTTATGAAGACGCAAACACATGTGCGTCCACTGTCAACATGTCCTCTGTCAGATCCGCCATGAATAGGCCGGATATTCCATTCCTAAGTATGAAAGGCCACCGGCTTTATATGGTTCACTTATGCCATTTTACAGTCCAGGCAAGTAGGCCCTGATTCTGTCATCAAACTCTTCTTGCCTTCTGCCTCTGAAAGCTCCAGTCTGAGCCTGCATCTGTGACCATGAACTTTGTCTCATTCTCTGCGCGGCTCACGAAGCCTGACATCAGCCTACTGCCTGCCAAAAACTGTATTTCACCTTCGAAGTTATCTGCTTCGTTCCCTGCCCGATGCATTCCTGTCTAGTAGTTTAAGTAAACATTCTTCCAGCTACCGAGCAAAGGCCCGGCTTCTCTGTCTTTATGCAAGTAATTCATAGCCCTATTGCTATGGAAGTTTTCCGCCCTCGCATCTAGTGTAGACACTTAGACGCTTGTACACGCACTAACAGTCAGTATAGTCAGTATAGAATAAGATTCTGCTCTAAGAGACCTCTCTTTTGGATAACTTAGTTCTTTAAACATAGGATGTTAGATATGATTTGGGATTAGGTTGACTTGACCCTCCAGACTTCTGTCGCCACATGTAGAGCTAAATGTCAAGTCCCCTTCACCCCCTAGTTACACGTCAATCACACGTCATGCTGCTGCGCGCGCATCTCTGCCAAGTATTTCTGCTGACATTGCAAAATTCTTTCATGTAACCACCCTCTTATGACATCACATCTGATGACGTTCTTTCATCACTCCCAGTTACGCCTACTTCAGCTACGCATGTGAAATGTTATCTTTGCTATCAATTGTTACGCCTCTTGCATTGGCCTCACTGTAATGCCTATTGTATAAAAGTGAATAATTATCAATAATGTATGTACTTCACTTCCTGAACCTTCGTGGTGATGGAACTTGGAGCAACCGATTATAATCGACCACTGGAATAAAGCCCATTCCGAACCTCTAATACCACGGATTCTGCCTCTTATTTACTGAGCTATTTTATTATGTTTCTGTATCAAATTAAGTCCCGGTAATGAAATTATTTACCACATGAATGGCGCCCGAATAGGGACACTTTCTCATCTCACGCGCCGGCGGTGCGTTGCAGGCCCGGTCTCCTGCCACAGCTGGACGGACAATAACGCGTACCAGCAGGATTTCCTGTATCTCCCTCCGGTCAAGCGGGGGCGACTGAGGCTGCGATCAACACCCAGACGAGGCGGTGAGAAGTGCGAAGTATCCCGACCAGAGCCTAGCTGAGAGAGCAAGATCCGAGGTATACAGAGGCCCACCAGTTTCCGAAGTCCCAAGTCGAGTCCAGTGTCCGAAGTGTTCGAGTCGAGTCCAGTCCGGTTCAAGTTCAGTTCAGTTTCCGAGGCCTTCCGTTTCCGAGCTACCCGGTGAGTACCATTACTGGGGAGGCATTCTGACGTGCACATAGGTTGTGCCGGTCAAGACGGGTTTGGGTACACAAATCCGGTCTGCACTGTTTCAGCAGTGTATCTGTACTGTTTAGCAGTATATCTAGTATATCAAGTATATAAATTCAGAATGATTCAGTTAATGTCGAGTATTATGTTTAAGTGATTAAGTTTTCCTTAGATCGTCATCATTATTGATTGTTCAGGTAAATGTTAAATGTTAAATGTTTTAAGTACGTTCTGCATATTGTGGTGTGAATGACTGTTCATTATCGTGTTTACTGTATTAAGTTTGTTTAGAATCAAGTATCAGATCAGTTTTCAATATGCCGCTCTTTTCAAAATTAAGACAGATCACAACAAGGAAAGGGGTACTCGAAGAAGCCGTTCCTATTCCTCCTAGGGACACTCCAGGGTACTTCATGTACCATAAACATGGCTTAGACGCTATATTATTTCTTGATTTATGGGTAGACTACACCAAGGAATTACCAGAAAGTCAGAGGTGGCCCACAGCGGGAACCTGGGATGCAGAGTGCATCGTGAAAGTAGAGGAAGAGTTATGGAAAAAGAAAGCTAGACAATCACAGAAAGACGCCATTGAATTATGGCGTAAAGAATCGTATAGACGTACAGAAAAAGCACGTAGACAGGAAGAGAAGAGTAAAGAGAATTCAAATGAAGTCCGAGAAAATCTATTAATTGAAGAAGGTGCACGAGTGAAATCAGAACAAGTAGACAGACAAAGAAATGCCCTTATGAATGGTATGTATCCCCTTCTAGCCGAAGGATTACCTAAGGCTACTCCAGAGATACCAAAAGACTTGCCAACCCCATTATTTCCAATAAAGATACATCCTAAGGGGCATCCTAGAACCGCAGAAGACGTTTTTCTTTCCTCATATTTAGATGACGCAGCTCCCGAGTATGCTAATCCCGCCCCACATAGACCGCCTGCCAGGGAGGTTCAACGCCAAGATCCAGTACCCGTATCCCTACAGCAACAAGTTCTGACACAAGTTCCGGCAAGCGCATCTGTTTCTGCATCTGTTCCTACAGCTACTTCTATAGCTGTATACACACCTATAGTTGCTGTATCACGTTCAACGAACCCTTTCACACCCGATACCCCAGACGGGGCTACCGGAGGTGCTACCAATATTTTTTCTACGCCACCTAGAATAAATAAACTTACCTTTCAAGAATCTGCACATTCACGTACCCCCAAACTCATAAATGCCCGTACGCTTAAGGAACTTCTTATAGATTGTAGATATGACCCTGTGCCCGGAAAAGAGGACGAAATGACCCTGGCATCATTACGTATCAGACGAGCCGCAGTGTATTTAGGGAAGTTACCAGGAATGACTGCGCATCTAGATAATATATACCATTTTGTCCAAACAGGGCGAGATTCTGAATGTATTAACAGAGCTATGGAATACCAGAAAGTGGAGATACAGGGGGAACTGTTACGTTTCCTCATAAATTGTGTGATCAGAAATCAAGACCGACCGGGGGTAGACCCGGAAGCAATGCAAATTCTTACCAGATGGAGCCAGAATATATCAGAAGGGAGACATGATAAGAAAAATTGTATAATAGCCATGTGCCGAAAGATCCGTAAAGAAATAGAACGCCTACACGAAGAAAGATTAGCGGTAGACCAGTTCGAACAAAGCGAGGAAGAAGGATTAGGACTGCCCACAGGACAGTCAGAAACTATAGCCTATGTAGGTAGAGGAAGATCTTGTAATAGTACTAGATGTCTTATTGACCCGATACGTCCGATATGTCCAGATAATAACAGGAATTTCCAAACACCAATAATAAATATAAGGTCTAACGAGCATTCATTCCAAGCAGCTGACAAATTACTCCGAGAACGAAGGGGTTATCATTTTCTCGATTCTATGGATGAACAAGAATTAGCCAGGTCAGCTGTCCATTGGGTTGACAGTCCCGGGAAGTATAGTGACGATACAGTAGCACGCACATTTTTGAATCTCACCCCAGATGAACAGCGTTTAGCTGGGATTTATATGATTCAACAACTCCTTATACTATATCAGAGTCAGCATTCGGATCCTGGTCCCTTACCGGACATATTGACTGAATTACTCATGAATAGATGGAGAGGTTCAGGTACTAAATTAATTAAAGAAATACTAGAATCAAGAAAACAGTATATTCTTTTTGTATGCTCAGAACAGGTCTCATTGCCCATCAAGGAAAGAACCACGTATTACATGGATAGACAGAATCCCTTACGAGAAGTGCACCCAATAAAAGGCGAGGACAATGAGTTTAAACGCGTATTTGTATATACGCCCATATCGAAAATAGAATTGTTAGAAATGAAGAAAGTGGTACCCAGTCATGACAAAGACCCAGAGGGTTTTCACCGAGAAATTAAAGACATGTTACTCATGGGAGAGTATACCTATCCCGACATTATGACAATATTAAAGGTATTAATGCCTGCTGGTATTTATGAGAAACTCAGGGAAAAAGAGTGGGAGGTAGGAGACCAAAAGATAGAATGGTCAGTATTAGAAGCAGAAGAAAAGGCCCGAGGTCCAGGTTCGGGGCTTGGGGATAAAACTAAAGCACTACCAGGTTTATTAGTACAGGTACTGCCACGTTTATTGACTACGAAAAAGGAAGACTGGGGTACAATTTCAGCCTGTAAACAGAAGCAAGATGAAGACACTAGCGATTACTATGCCCGATTTGAAAAATGTTTTGGTATAAATAGTGGCATAAAAGCAAGTAGCGAATCATACCCACATCTGTTTGTAACAAAATTAGTAGAAAATGCCCTGCCTCAAGTGAAGAACAGAGTATTAAAATTCGAGAGTACCTGGCAAGGTAACACCCCATCACAAATGTTACAAATGTCACAGTACCATCACAATAGAATTAGAGAGGAACAAGAACATGAACATAGACGTATGAAAGACACGAAAATGAAAATGCTAGTTTCCCAGACAGTTCCAGCTGAAGGACATAAAAAGGGTATGACACATCCCGGTGATTCAACAGGACCTATAAAAGGGATATGCAACTATTGTAAAAAGCCAGGTCATTACGTACACGATTGTCCAGTTTTGAAACATAATATTGCCATAGGTAATACAAAAGAAAGACCACGGCCACCTAGACAGGATCAGAATGAACAGGGAGCCCCGCAGCATGCACAGTCCATGCCAGCTCCACCACAGTCTATACAGTTTGTGCCAGCTGCACCAGCGCTGCCTGCTGCTGCCACACAAACCACGACACGACAACTGTACCAGACCGCACAGTATGACTATCCTGATTACCAGCGATACGCATGAACCAGCCTAGAGAGGGAAGTTGACTTACCCCTTATCGAGATCCCTGTGGATCAAGAAGGACCTTATGTACATAGTGAATTATTAGGCCAAGACAGAAAATTTTTACTCGATACAGGGGCAAGTCGAACAACTATAAAACGTAGTGAAGTTCCAGGGGCACCCCTCTCAGGCTCTCAGAATATTTCCCTTGGTTTTTCAGGAAAACCTATTGTTAATGAAGTGTCACAGCCTCTTCCACTTACGATAGGACCTTTGACCCGAACTACAGATTTATTGCTTACTAAATCATGTCCAGAAAACCTGTTAGGAATAAAAACACTGAAAGCTCTAGGAGCTATAATATGTTGTTCTCCGGAAGGAGTAAGATTGTTTTTACGTGATTTTAAAGGTCATTATGTGTCTAGAGACATGGATCCCCGATTGCAGACTTTACCTACACATCTATGGGCACAAGGCCCTACTGATGTTGGTTGCATGAATATTACACCATATCGAGTCACACTAAAGGCAGGAGTGGTACTACCACGAATGCGACAATACAAGTTACCACCAGATGCTGTAGTGGCTTTACTACAAATCATTGACGAGCTCATTGCCCAAGGAGTGGTTGTGGAAACAGACTCCAATGTATGTAATTCACCGATAATTCCGATTCTTAAACGAACAGATCCGAAGGCCCCGCCAGTATACCGATTGGTTATTGATCTGCGCGAATTAAACAAATGCATTGTGCCACAATTCCCTGTGGTCCCCGATATCTCATCATTACTGACAGCTATTGATTCCAAAGCAACATTCTTTACTGTAATTGATCTCAAGAATGCCTTTTCCAGCGTCCCAATAGATCCGGAAAGCCAATATTTGTTCGGATTTAGTTTAAATGGACGTAGCTTTAAATTCTCACGCGCACCTCAAGGATTTACAGAAAGCCCCAGCATCTATAGCCAAGCACTGAAACGAGAACTCGACAGTATCCACATGCCAGTTAACACTGCTCTGCTTCAATATGTCGATGATCTGCTGATCACCGCTAGAAGCGAACGCGAATGTGAGAAAGCATCACTGACAGTTTTACAATTTCTAGCCGAAAAGGGGCACAAGGTGTCCCCTTCTAAGCTGCAATTCTGTGTCCAGCGAGTTGTTTATCTTGGACACTCGCTGTCCAAGGAGGGAAGGCAGCTTACACCCGACCGCATTCAGTTAATAGCTAACATGCCAATACCCAAGACACAAAAGGAGGTACGGGCTTTCATAGGCCTCACTTCATATTGTAGGCAGTGGATCCCTCAGTATGCATTTCTAGCAAAACCACTAATTCAGTTGACAACACAGGAGGCAGCCACATCGACTGTTCTCCCTTGGACTCAGGAACATACACAAGCTTTTGAAAGCCTAAAGAAAGCTTTATGTCAAGCACCTGTCTTAGCAACGCCATGTTACAGTAAACATTTTACACTCTTTGTTACAGAACGCGAAGGTACTGCCTTGTCAGTACTCACACAGGAACAAGCAGGAGCACACAAACCATGTGCTTATTTTTCTAGTACATTAGATCCCGTAGCTCAGGCTTTGCCTGCGTGCCTGAAATCAGTGGCAGCGACAGCTTTAGCAATCAGACAAAGCGATGCCATAGTGTTAGGACATCCATTGACAGTTCAAGTACCACATGCAGTAGAGGTTCTTGTGAATCGAACGCAAACACAACATTTGACTATAGCAAGACTTACAGGGTACGAACTGACATTGTTTCAGCCACATATAGAAATCAGACGTTGTAACACATTGAATCCTGCCACACTTTTACCTGTAATCGGAACAGACCCACTAGCACATGACTGTATTGAAGTTATTACAATCACGACGAAACCCAGACAAGACTTAACCGATGTCCCGTTGTCAGACCCAGACCTGACGTTGTATGTAGATGGTTCATGTATGAGAACAAGTACAGGAGAATTAGTGGCCCTTACGCAGTCACAACAGATACTGAGATCATTGAAACAAATTGCATAAATACCTTGTCAGCTCAAGCCGCAGAGCTCATCGCTCTGACACAAGCCTGTATTCAAGCCACAAATAAAAAAGTCAACATATACACTGATTCACGGTATGCATTCGGAGTCATACATGACTTCGGCGTGCTGTGGCGAGAGAGAGGTTATTTAACTTCCCACGGTGCCCACATTCAGCACGGACCCCTCATTCATGCCTTATTAGAGGCAATACATCTACCCACTGCAATATCAATTATGAAATGTAAGGCTCATACGAAAGTTACTGATATCATTTCTCAAGGCAATGATCTAGCCGACAGAACAGCTAAACAGACCGCTCAAACTCAAACATCCGACATGACAAAGACAATAGTTCCGTAGCCAACACATTGTATGACAGTTAAAGATCCTACTCTTGACGTAATTGACATACAGACACATGCTACACCAGACGAAATAAAGAAATGGACTGAATTAGGAGGGATCCAAACGGACCAAGGATGGATGATGAAGGAAAAGTCTGTGTGGTTCCTTCCTGATTCAATGGTCCAAGTTATAATTAACACTGTACATAGTCCAGCACATCTAGGAGAAAAAGCTATGCTAGACAGCATTCAACACATTTGGTTCAATAAACATTTGCGAGCAGCAGCCAAACAAAAAGTTCGTACCTGTATGATCTGTTGCCAGTTCAACCCAGGAAAAAGCGTTCCCGTAGAACAGGGTGGATTTCATCCTCCTGATCATCCTTTTGAAGTCCTCCAGATGGATTATATCCAGATGGAACGATGTAGAGGATTCAAATATGTTCTCGTAGTTGTATGTGCTCTTTCCCGTTGGACGGAGGCATACCCGGTTTCAGATTACACTGCCCCGACTACTGCCAAACAGTTGGTTCGGGAATTCTTCCCACGATACGGTTTACCACGTGTTGTTCACTCAGATAACGGCCAGCCGTTCTCATCCGAATTAATGAAACACGTTTCACTTTTGTTAGGCTATCAGTGGAAGTTCCACTGTGTCCGACACCCCGAAGCAGCAGGTCTCGTAGAAAGACATAATCAGACTCTGAAAATAAGATTATCCAAAATATGCAGAGAGAAAGGTGTCGACTGGGTAGTAGCATTACCAGTTGCACTCTTTTACACAAGAATGGTAGCACACTCTCGAACAGGGCTATCCCCGTATGAAGTGATCTTCGGCAGACCACCAAATATGTGGGGGACGCCTATGCCACGCAAAATTACTGATATTGACTGTAATATGCTGACAGATTACTTGGCTTCCTTGATGTCTGCACTACAATCTTGTCGTTCACAGGTAGCTGCAGCTTTTCCTGACAACACTGAGGTGAAACCCCATGACGTAGTTCCGGGAGACTTGGTCCTCGTGAGGAACTTTGATCGAAAGACTCAGCTGGAACCTAGGTGGAAATTGCCCCAGTTGGTGTTGCTCACCACAAGAACAGCCGTGAAGATCGAGGGCAGGAAAGGCTGGATTCATTCAAGTCATATCAAGAAATTTCATGGACCACAATCAGAAGTGAATACCACACCTTGTGTGTCTTCACCCATTGACTCAAAACTTCCTTTTGTTGAACAAAGTAATTCCGAACATTATAAATTAAAGCTCAGGCCCAATCAGTCGAGCAATTTGATTGTTTAAGTCCTCTCCAAGGTGAAGCGGTTGAATTGTCTCTGACATGTATCCCTTGGACCTGAATAGAGAAAGCACCCGAAAAATGTTGAAACGACAGGCGTACTGTAAATCACTGCGTAGTCATTGCATAGTGACGTTATTAATTTTGTTTTTCTCAAGTCTTTTAATAATTACTGCAAGTATATTGTTGCACATATATTATCCTATTTCTAGACATGTTTACAATGTTACTGCTGAACATTCTTTTAGTGAATTACCTCCGCTTGAGTTGTCTTATAGATTTGCGCTGCGCAATAACACGTTTATTAGTATGTTACATCATTCCCATCAGGTTAGCAATGCTACAAATTGTTGGATATGTGGCCGACTCCCTCCCTATCAGAATTATAAAGGAATTCTACCTCTCTTTCCATACCCATTCACACACAACGGCTCCTGTGGAGCATGGTTTAGTTTAATTAATTCTCTAGATTCGAATTCTGCAGTTTATCAAGATAACTGGGTATGGGGAAATTTGAACTTAGTTTTGCTTAAAGTCTGCCACCCTAACAAGGAGGGACTTCCTCAGAGAACAGGAACTGATCTAGAAAATGAAGTGTATGGATTAGGTAATTTTACACTTAATCTTATGATCCTGAACGTTGAATCTGAAGCTACACCAATCTTGCCCGCCATGTCCGTATTCCCAGTAAAAGGGGAATTATGGATAAGAAAGAATGGCTCCATACATATGGGCCATAGTAGATGCACCACTGTAGTAGAATTTAGTGATCAAGGCAAGTCTACATTTAGAGCTTCTCGCCATTCCTATTTCATATGTGGTCAGACGGCATATGTACGTTTGCCTCTAGATTGGGATGGTACTTGCTACATTGGATTCCTTTTGCCACCTGTTTTTCTAGCTCCTCCTGATTATCACAGAAATACTCATTAATATATAATAGAGTAAGGAGAGATCTCCCGATAGTCGATTATACTGAAACAGCATGGGAAAAATACACAGATTTCAATAAAGGTCTCTTTCCCTATATAGGTACCGTTACTAACAGTAAGCTGATACGTAGATTAACTAGAACCCTTGAAGCAGTAGTGAACGAAACTATTTCCGCCTTAGGCAATTTAACAGAAGAGCAGTCTGCTATGCGGATTGTTGTGCTTCAAAATCGTCTTGTCCTTGACGTCATCCTGGCCGATAGGGGCGGAGCTTGTAGGGTCATCGGATCAAGCTGTTGCATTTTCATACCAGAAAATTCGCCATCTGTATATAAAGCCATAACTCGCCTTCATAAGATTGTAAGCCAGATACACCAGAATCCAGGCACCTGGACTTGGTCCGGTTGGTTTTGGAGTGTATTATCTACCTTTGGATGGAAGGTCCTATCTTTCCTAGGTATTGGCCTTCTCATACTATTCAGTTGCTGTCTATGTCTGCAATGTGGACCAGCGATTTGTGGTCTGTGTGCCACATCGTGCATTCCACATCAAGATTTTCATTCAAGATCCCGGAAGAAGAAAGAAGAACAAATGATGCTATATGAACAGATCAATGGATTGATGAAGATTGATATCTCTTGACGGGCAAGTAGGGGACAAGGAGGGAATGTGGAAATATGGATTTTTCTGGTCAGTTATGTCCCCTATCTTGGACCCCAACGGTTCTATGTGCATGTCACAAGTACGTGTATGTTCCCTCCAGTTCCAGTTATGAAGACGCAAACACATGTGCGTCCACTGTCAACATGTCCTCTGTCAGATCCGCCATGAATAGGCCGGATATTCCATTCCTAAGTATGAAAGGCCACCGGCTTTATATGGTTCACTTATGCCATTTTACAGTCCAGGCAAGTAGGCCCTGATTCTGTCATCAAACTCTTCTTGCCTTCTGCCTCTGAAAGCTCCAGTCTGAGCCTGCATCTGTGACCATGAACTTTGTCTCATTCTCTGCGCGGCTCACGAAGCCTGACATCAGCCTACTGCCTGCCAAAAACTGTATTTCACCTTCGAAGTTATCTGCTTCGTTCCCTGCCCGATGCATTCCTGTCTAGTAGTTTAAGTAAACATTCTTCCAGCTACCGAGCAAAGGCCCGGCTTCTCTGTCTTTATGCAAGTAATTCATAGCCCTATTGCTATGGAAGTTTTCCGCCCTCGCATCTAGTGTAGACACTTAGACGCTTGTACACGCACTAACAGTCAGTATAGTCAGTATAGAATAAGATTCTGCTCTAAGAGACCTCTCTTTTGGATAACTTAGTTCTTTAAACATAGGATGTTAGATATGATTTGGGATTAGGTTGACTTGACCCTCCAGACTTCTGTCGCCACATGTAGAGCTAAATGTCAAGTCCCCTTCACCCCCTAGTTACACGTCAATCACACGTCATGCTGCTGCGCGCGCATCTCTGCCAAGTATTTCTGCTGACATTGCAAAATTCTTTCATGTAACCACCCTCTTATGACATCACATCTGATGACGTTCTTTCATCACTCCCAGTTACGCCTACTTCAGCTACGCATGTGAAATGTTATCTTTGCTATCAATTGTTACGCCTCTTGCATTGGCCTCACTGTAATGCCTATTGTATAAAAGTGAATAATTATCAATAATGTATGTACTTCACTTCCTGAACCTTCGTGGTGATGGAACTTGGAGCAACCGATTATAATCGACCACTGGAATAAAGCCCATTCCGAACCTCTAATACCACGGATTCTGCCTCTTATTTACTGAGCTATTTTATTATGTTTCTGTATCAAATTAAGTCCCGGTAATGAAATTATTTACCACAGGGCAACCTACACCAACGCGCCGTATCCACCCTCAAACGTCGGAGTGGAGACAGGAGGTTCTGCTCATAGCGGACCGCCGGGTCCAACGAAACATACACCCCCAGGTACTTAAAGCCGGATGAGGACGTTTGGATAGGAAGTAGAGGCGGCAAGACGGGAGGGCCACCGGAGAGAGGGTACACGCAAGATTTGGACCAGTTAATTATCAAACCCGAGTTTTTCCCAAAGGAGGTGAGGACATCAAAGAGAACATTAAGTGACTGTCGCGGCGAGGTGAGGTACAGAAGAATATCATCCGCGTACAGCGAGACCCGATCCTCGCAGCCCGGGGCCCACCGGATCCCTCTGATAGAGGGCTCCCAGCGGAGCCAGGCGGCGAGTGGTTCCAAGGCCAGAGCAAAAAGCAGAGGGGACAACGGGCACCCCTGCCTAGTGCCCCTCCCGAGAGCAAAAGGCCGGGAAGCCCGCCCATTGACAACCACCTGAGCCATTGGTCCGGCATAAAGAAGCTTCACCCAGCTAAGAAATCCCTCCCCAAAGCCAAACTTCTCCAAGACCGCCCAGAGGAATGGCCACTCGATGGTATCAAAGGCCATGGTGGCGTCCAATGAAACCAATACGGCTGGTTCAGAAAAGTATTTCGCCCTAGCTAGGACGCCGTGCAGACGCCGCAAATTAAGAGCGGTATTACGGTGGGGGATGAAGCCGCATTGATCCGGATGAATCAGATCACAGATAACGCTCAGCAAGCGGTTGGCTAGGACTTTAGCCAGGATTTTGGGTTCTGCGTTTAAGAGGGAGATAGGCCTATATGAAGCACAGCGGTCACGTGGTTTACCCTCCTTAGGAATCACGACTATAGTCGCCAAACGCTGGTCGGCGGGAAGGGAACCCCTCTCGTTCGACTCCTGAAACATACGACGGAGGAAGGGCGCGATTTTATCCGGGCGTAGTTTGTATAGTTCGATCGGCAGGCCATTAGGGCCCATAGCTTTGCCCGAGCGAAGGGAGCCAATCGCGGTAGCAATCTCATCGACGGCCAAGGGGGCATCCAACCGCTCACGGTCCTCGACGGATAAGCCGGGCAGGACAATATCCCGTAGTAGAAGACGAGAGTCGTCTTCATCTCTGTCAGACACCGGGGAATACACCGTCCGGAGGTGGTCAGCAAAGCACTCCACAATCTCGCCAGGCTCAGTCACACACACTCCATCCGCAACCCTGAGCTCTGGGACCACACGATTCACTCTCTCCTTCCTATCCAGCCAAGCAATCAATTTACCAGCCTTGTCTCCAGCATCATACAACCTACCCTGCTGCTCCCTATACATGGTCCGGGCAGCGTCAGTAACAAGGGACTTATACTCGAACTGTTTCAGGCTGAGGGCATGTAGCCCATCCGGAGAGACACCCGTCTCCAAGGCCTACTCCAACCCCAAGATGTCGGTCTCCAGCTTCTCCACCTTCTCGGTCTTAACCTTCTTAGCCGCCACAATCTGGGATAGGGCCTGCCCCCGGAGTACTGCCTTAAAAGCTTCCCACAGGGACACTGCGGACATCACCGACCCATCATTCTCAAGGAAGTATTGGTCAATCGACTTGACCAGACTATAGCGGATCGTGGGGTTCCGCAGGTACCAAGGGTTAATAGGAGCGATCCGCCCAGCAGACCGCGTCCCAGTGTCAAAAAGCAACCACAGTGGGGAATGATCAGAAATGCCCCGGGCCAGATGCTTAACCTCTCGAATCCGGGCAGTCTGGGCCGCGGGCATAAGAAAGTAATCCAATCTGGAGAGACTCCCATGCGCCCCAGAATGAAAAGTGTACTGACACTGTGTAGGATGCATTAACCTCCAGCAATCGACCAGACCGAAGGTCTCCATGAATCCGCCAAGCCACGCCTGCGCAGCAGGGAGGGCCCTGGGCGGGTGGCGATCCCGGTCGCCCGAGACCACCGAATTGAAATCCCCACCCATAAGCAGAAGACTGTCAGGAAGCTCAAGCAGCATTCGACCCAAGTCTGAAAAGGTGGAGTTCTGGAGGCCCGGGGGAACATAGACAGAGACCAGGGAAAGGGACTGCCCCTACCACCGCCCAGTCAAAGCCACATAGCGCCCTCTGTCGTCCGGGACTACCCTGGTGATCTCCAGCGGAAGTGAAGAGCGCAGGAGAATGCCAACCCCTCTAGAGCCAGTGGTGAAACCAGAATGGGCAACGAGTCGGTACCCCCCCCTGTTCATGGCATGACAAACGTTACCCACCAGATGCGTCTCCTGTAAAAACACCACATCAGGAGACATACGTCGCAGATACTGCAGCACAACACCCCGTTTGATACGGTCCCCCAATCCATTGACGTTCCATGACATCAACCTCAACCCGTCCCCCCCCATCCCCTCCAATCGATCAAGGGTCCCCCAGCAGATAGCGCAACGCCCAAGACTAGAACAGAACAAAAACCTCGCATTAAAAACAAAACACACAAATCAAAGTCCCCCAACCCCCCCCAACTACCAACTCCCCCCACCCTGCACCCCTGCGACCCAAAAAACCACCCCAACTTGCAGTGTGCCTGTCGCCCCATAAACCCCATTCTACGGAAAGACCCCGGAGGAGGAGAGGGACCCGTCCCCAGCCGCCCCCCACATAGATCATAATGAAACAAAATGCAAAAGAGAAGTTGAACCCAGCCGAACAGTACAAAATGGCAAAATCAAGGACCAAAGTCACTCCGAGGGAGACCCGCCACCCTCGGTACCAGTAGAGGGCCCAGGCCGGTCCCCGCGGCCCGGCAGCGAGTCAAGCCAGTCACTCACAGTCGCGGGAGAGTCAAAAAAGATTGTCCGATCTTCGTGCTCCAATCTGAGCCTAGCAGGAAAAAGCATGGAGTACTTGAGACCCAGGTCGCGGAGGCGACGCTTTACCCCCTGGAAGCCCATCCTTTGCTTCTGGACAAGTTGGGGGAAGTCCGGGAAAAAGTTAATAGACGCATTCTCATGGCGGACCGGGCCATGGGCCCGCGAGGCCTGCAAAATCACATCTCGGTCTCTGTAGTAGAAAAGTTTGGCAACAATGGGCCTCGGGGGGGCCCCCGGCCGCGGCCGACCGCCCGGAACTCGATGGGCCCGCTCCACGGCAAAGAACTTACTCAGGCCGGCGGGGGCAAGATGCTTGAGGATGAGCTCTTCCACCAAGAGATCCACCGGGTGGTTGTCGGAAGACTCCGGGACGCCTACGACTCGGATGTTATTGCGGCGGGCCCGTCCCTCAAAGTCCTCCAGCCGCCGGGCCATCAGATCGTTGGCCGACTTGAGGTCGCCGAGAGTGGCCCGCTGGTCTGACACATCCGTAACCAGGGTGGACGTCCGCACATCAAGCGATTGAACCCTCTCGTTGGTCTTGGAGAGATCCGCCCGAATCAGTGCGACATCAATAGCCACCGTGTCGATTTTACGGGCCAAGGCCTCGTATTGCGTAGCAATAGTCTCCTTGATGCCGTTAATGGCGCCCATAATGTCCTGCAGGGACGGATCCGAGGGCATGGACGAGCCACCACCAGCTTCGTCCGAGGGGGCTCCAGCCGCTCCAGGGGACCCTCTTCCTTGAGTATAGCGATCCATGTTGTTTGTCTGGACCGGACCCCCGCGGAGGAATGTCTTAGTCTTATGCCCCTCGGGGCCCCCCCTGCCACCCATGAGAACCACGCTCACCAACGGGGACCACCGGCCCAGCGTCAAGGGGGTGCCGGCCACTCAGTCAGAAGCCGCACCAGATACCGTGATGCGGCCGGGCGAGGGAACCAAAATCAACGGACACACTGGTGGCAAGCGGAGACAAGGGCATCCAGCGGAGATAAACACCCAGCCGCTCCAATCAGTTACGATCTCCAGCCCCTCAGGGATCCAAAAGTGAAACCGAAAGTAATGGAGCGGCCACTGGCACAGATCCGCTGCCGCTGTTGTTCAATTACACCCCGGCTCCACAGGTCACCCTCGCACCGGGCACAGCCATCGATTGGGCCTCGAAAGTTCCAACCACCGTAGATCAGGATTCCCAGGTCCGATTCGGTTTCTGAGAGAAGGTCAACGTTCAGCCAGAATTCGCCTTCCAGATTCCGTCAGCCAAGTCAGGATAATTTCAGGATAAATTCCGAGGAGCAGCGAGGGTCCGGGGAGCCCTGTGCTCACGCGACCATCTTGGATGCGCGCTAGGCTCCTCCCCCCCAGGAATTCTTAATATATATTTTGAGTGTACTAGAAGATGAAGGAGTAGAAGTAGAAAACTTATTTGGTGTCTCTTACACATGGGAACATTGCTGTGAAAACTGTATGAACACATGTAGTAGTAATGTTGATTCAGAAAGGTTCATATTTTTACCATTACCACAAAGTAAATCAGTGACTTTTAGTAAATTAGTTAAAGATGCCAATCACAACATGGAATGTTCTGAATGTAAATCAGACATGTTTTCTACATTATTTTTACAGAAATATGGTCAGTATGTAATTTTAATGATGCAACGTTGTAGAACTGATGGTTCAAAATTGGACACTTTAATAAAGAAGTTTACAGGACAGCAATTATCAATTTCTGGAAAAACTTTTGTTACAGTTGCAATAATTTTTCATGAAGGACCTACTGTAACTTCTGGACATTACACAGTTTATCTTTAATGTGAAAAAGGCTGGACACGGTGTAATGATTCCCAATTGATTTTCAAGCAACGTTTGCCTTATGATTTACCCAAGTCTTACTTAATTTTTCTGAAACCTAAATTTTGAAAACTAAAAACTGCATCTGAAGAAAGCATTTTTTGTATTTTTAAAGGATTATAATTGAAGATATCACTTTAAAAGGATTTACAAATTACTATTTGGCCTAAAGGAAAAGTAATAAAAACAATTGTGGACTCCTTTGACAGAAATTATTTTGGCATGTGTGCTTTTGCGACAAGGTTTAAAGACGGTTTTTCTAGAAAAATTTTATTCATGTAGAGAAGTACTTGTAATATATATGTAATATTTCTAACAAGGTATATTTTAGTGAGGAAAGTTTTAGGGCTTTTTTTAAGCAATCTTTCAGATTGTTTTTTTTTTGCCCGATGTTAAATGATGAATACAATTGTTTTCACTATTTTAAGTGAAAAATAAAAAATTCTGAAAACGGCAAAAATAGGGCAAAAAATTGCTTAGTAAAATATGTAAAAACATGTAATGCTTTTTGTAATGTATGATTGAATATTAATACTTTTTTTCTTTTTTTGCAGAACTGGAAAGAAAAAATAAAAAAAAAATTCTGTTCCCTTGCAAAATACTTTTTAAAGATTTTTTGTAGATTTTTTTTTTTTTTTAAATAAGTGAAAAATATTAGTATTACTCAATCCTCCCTTTTCATGCTTCCATTTCTTCACCTCTTTATGAACATTAATTTTTTTATTTTTTTATTTAATTTTTTTTTTAAAAGCCCTTGGGTGCGCGCAGGGTGCGCGCACCTCAACAAAAAATAAAAAAAAAATCCCTCCCCAAAAAATTTTTGGGGTTTAGTTTATAAGTGGCTCTTAAAAGAGCCCTTGAGTTAATGGAGGGAAACAGGAAGAGAAAAACGAAAAAAAAGAAAAAACATCTATGGCCTACTTGCACTCATGGGCATCAAATTTTCTCTGAATGAGATCAAGACTGGTCTCACCCACAGAAATAAGTTTACCGCAATCAGTGCAGCGTGTGGACAACCTAGCCAAACAAGGTGGTCCAAAAAGAGGTGTGGAAGAAGGCAAAGGCACCACTGCAGAAGAGGTGCTCGGCTGAGCTGCCGAAGATGTGCTCGGCTGAGCTGCTGCAGATGTCGTCGGTAGAGCAGGTGGAGGGTTTGCTCCAGAAGCTCGACGAAAAGTCACTGGATGCATTTTGTCAACATGCCTCAACATAGTGTGAATGCTAAAAGAATATTTCTTGTTAGGATTCCCACGTGACAAGACTTTTTGACAAAGTACACATGTAACTTTAGGTGCATTTACCTTTTTTTGTCCCTCTAGAAAAGTGAAAAACTGCCATATAAAGCTGTCTTTCTGCTTCCTGATCCTCTGCCTCTCAAGAGTGTCCTGGTCACTGTCTGAAGATGGTTGCTGTTCAGCCATTGTCTCTCAATAACAGAATAGCTCCTTCTCCAAAGGAATCAGAACTAATAATGAGGGGAGTAGGTGTGGTTTGGGAAGAATCTGGAACTGAAAGTACTTCAAACCAATCAAAAGTGATGATTCTTGATCACATGACTAAGGGTGGGCGTAGTTCGCGAAGTAGCACTTCGCGAAGCTACGCAAAGTGAAGTTCGCACTACGCGAGCTACGCGTAGCACTTCGCGAACTGCGTAGTAACATGTTCGCACTGTGCAAGATGTTGTTTTCAATGATTGCACAGTGCGGACAAGCAACCGGCACTGTGCAATCATTGAAAATGGCATCTTGCACAGTGCGAGCTGTAGTTTTCTGCTGCTCGAGTAGATTTTTACTCGAGCGGCAGCTTTCTCAACGCGAACTGGTAGTTTCTCATCGCGAGCGGTCGAGAGCATACGCGACCCCTCGCAATGAGAAACCTGACCTCCTCGCGTTGGGAATCTCGCCGGGAGGTTTATTTTCCATGCTCGCGATCGCGAACAAGGAAAAAGTCTCGCCGGGATGTCATTTTGCTTGCTCGCGGTCGCCAACTTGACGTTGAGGACCGCGAGCAAGCAAAAAATGACCGCAGCACTACGCAACACTACGCTACGCGTGTTCGCACTGTGCTACGTGCAGTTCGCGTAGTGCGAAGTAGCGCAAACTTCGCAAACTACGCGAGCGTAGCATAGTGCTTCGCCCAGGCCTACACATGACTTGCCATGAGGGGATTGGGTGTGGTGTTGAAACAATTAGAAACTGAAAGTAATAATAACCAATAAGAAGTGCTGTTTTATTATGCATAAACCCGAGGTGCGCGCACTGCGCAAGCTCCGAGCGCGCACCTCGTGATTACGTATGCGCGAACACGTAGGAGCGCATGTGCATACGTCATATGCGCGCACGTTACGCGCATACGTTGAACATGCGTATACGCGACCGTTATTGCGCGTAATTTTAGCGTATGCGGAAGTAAACCGCGTGGAGCGCGTAGGACGCACGCACGCATGCGTACGTACGTACGCATACGTAGTGGGTGCGCGCTCCCAGCACATACTATAACGTATATTTGCGTACGTAAATAACGTACGGCGGTATTCATAAAAAACTTACGAAATTGTACTAGGAGCGCGCTCAGAGCGCGCACTCCAAGAATTTATATATAAAAAAAAAAATGGAGAAAAATTAATTGCGAAAATTAAAAAAACTGTTCAACTTTATCCTAATTGAAATTTTTTTTAAAAAGCAAAAACAAATAAAAAGATACAGATAATATATAAATGAATACATAGGAATTTTATTTTTAATATAAATTTTTTTTTTTTAATTAAATAATACAAAAATTAGCATTTAAAAAACCGTACAAATTCACTGAAAAAACCAAAGGTTTCACACACGTTATAGTTAGGAATTAGCATTTTAAAAACCTTGCAAATTCACTGAAAAAACCATAGGTTTCACACATGTTATAGTTAGCTGGACATTTCACTCGTGAAAAACCAATGAAATTTCCCCGTTATAGTTAGTTCAGCTAACTATAACTCGCGCCCCCGCAATGCACTGCTGATGACGTCACATATTACATCACTCATGACATGGTCAGTGACATCACTCATGACATCACTGATGACATCTCAAATGACATCACTGATGACATCATCCTTGTGACAGAGTGGCAGACCTCCTCTCACCCTAATATAACTTTTGATACACATATTCAAAAATAGAGACTAAAATTTTCAAAACAATGGACATACCAATTACAGTTACAACAACCTCTTGAGTAATTCTAAGATCCACATACACATCCACTCATTCACCAACAGTCCTATGCAGTCACTCATACATGTACTCACTCATCATATGTACTCATACACCTATACATCCTGTTACACAACACCACTCATCCACAGAGTTACTGACACACATCGTCACTCATGAAAATAAAGAAAGAAACATACATTTACTTGCATATACATTTATACACACACCACCACACTTACTTCTACGGGAACTTACACATACTTAGTCTTTTAAACAATCACTTATAGAAACACATACTTATTCATACAGAAACTATTTCAATCTCTCACTCTCACATATACTCAGTTATATACAGCAATAGTCACATAAACTAGTTTAAAACTTATGTAGTTACTCATAGAGACACTATTGAGACAGTCATTCACTCACTAACACACCCATGCACACACTCATCCACCCATACAGTCCTGCAGACATGCTGTCTTCAACACATACAAACAGTGAGTCACTCATTCATGTACCTATGCAGTATGTAATACCCCCCACCGAACCATACACACACTCACACTAATACTAAAAAACCCAACTAATAACATATATAAACACCCATGTAGCTACTTACCAACCCATGCAGCCACTTATACACAAAGGGCCCGATTCACAGAACAAACTTAAGACTAAATCCTAAACTTAGTACCATTCTGGTATTCACAGAATGCACCTAGTACTTCTGGTATTCACAGAATGAACTTACTACTTTTGCTATTCACAGAATGAATTTAGTACTTTTTCTATTCATAGAATGGATTTACGACTACTAAACTTACGTCCGCACTCGGGCCGGAAATTCCGGCCCGGAGGCGGAGCATCCGGCCCGGAGGCGGGACTTCCGGGCCGGAGGCGGAGCTTCCGGCCCGGAGGTGGGGATTCCGGCCGATTTAGCTATGGCCGAAATCTCCACCTCTGGGCCGGAAGCTCCGCCTCCCATCCAGAAGCCCCACCTCTGGCCCGGAAGCCCCGCCTCCGGGCCGGAAGCTCCGCCTCCGGGCCGGAATTTCCGGCCCGAGTGCGGACGTAAGTTTAGTAGTCGTAAATCCATTCTGTGAATAGCAAAAGTACTAAGTTCATTCTGTGAATAGCAAAAGTAGTAAGTTCATTCTGAGATAACCAGAAGTACTAGGTGCATTCTATGAATACCAAAATGGTAGTAAGTTTAGGATTTAGTCTTAAGTTTGTTCTGTGAATCGGGCCCAAAGTGAGAGACTGATAAAGATATTTACATATTTAAACATTACTCAGTAAGCCATGTATTCACTAAGATACACTTAATCAGTCAGTTATACAATCAATTTTTCAAAAAGAAATCATCCATTTAGACACTTATATACCCATTTATTCTTCCATCATCCGTGAGATATACATGTATAAAACATATTTAATTTTCAGAAAAACACACATTCACTGGATGATGTCATCAGTGATGTCATTTGAGATGTCATCAGTGATGTCATGAGTGATGTCACTGACCATGTCATGAGTGATGTAATATGTGACGTCATCAGCAGTGCATTGCGGGGGCGCGAGTTATAGTTAGCTGAACTAACTATAACGGGGAAATTTCATTGGTTTTTCACGAGTGAAATGTCCAGCTAACTATAACATGTGTGAAACCTATGGTTTTTTCAGTGAATTTGCAAGGTTTTTAAAATGCTAATTCCTAACTTTAACGTGTGTGAAACCTTTGTTTTTTTCAGTGAATATATATATATATATATAAATGTATTTATTTATTTTACATTTATACTGTAATTTTTTGAAATGCATTATATATATTCCTAATAACATAAAACATTTAAAAACATACCAATTTATTACAAATACAACATAAAAAATTACAAATCTTAAAATTTTGAATATATAGAAATATGATACTATAAATATGAACAATTTAAACTAAACTGTACAATTTTACAAATAATAACTATACTAATCCAACTCCCTTTGCTGCAACAGTAGAGAAAGCGCTGGACTCAGGAGGGGTAAAATGTATTATTCCCACTCGATTGAGTGCAACAGTAGGAAAAGTGTTTGTTCGTGGAGGGGTAAGATTTACTATTCCGATTCCAGTAACTGCAGCACTAGGAAAAGTGCTGCATTACGAAGGGGTAACATTAACTATTCCCACTCCAATAAGGGTAATAGTAGGGAAAGTGTTTGATGGCGGAAGGGTATAATTTACTATCCCCACTCCAGTAAGTGCAACAGTAGGGACAGTGATTGATTATGGAAGGGTTAAAATTCACTATTCACACTCCAGTCACTGCAAAAGTAGGGAAAGTGTTGGATTGGAGAAGGGGTCAAATTTACTATCCCCACTCCAGTCAGTGCAACAGTAGGGAAAGTGTTAGAATGTGCAGGTGTAAAATTTACTACTCCAGCTCCAGTCAGCACAAAAGTATGGATTTACTACTCCCACTGCACTCTGTGTAAGATCAGAAACAGGTCAAGAAAATAAAATACTTGCAAAACTATAGTAAATTAAAAGAATATATATCTAAATATTAAAAGTCTCTGTATATGTTTTAAAGATAAACAAATTACATATTTATAGAATGATTAATACATAATATATATTCATACAAATACTATTAGAAATCACAAACCATTTTCTCAAAAATTAACTAACATAAAAATCCAATGTTACTTACAATTAAAAAACACTATACAATTAACACATACAATAAAAAATAACATTTTTAAAAATAACTATTTTTAAATTTGCTATTACCTCTACAAACTACACAACACACATCTTAAATTTATTTTTAAAATTATATTATTTACACATTTTACATAATTAGCAAATGCAATATTAATAACTAACTAATATTAAAATAATTATGCACCTAATATATAAATGTAAAAAGTGTTATTAACATAATGTATGTAACTAATTATCAATGGAACAATTAGTAATTTTGTTTAGCTAATGATAAATTAATTGTATTTTATTAACTTTGCCACTACAAATGCAGCGGCTCTCACCTAACATATAACTTAAACAATATCTTAATTATAACAACACACACCCCAAAAAAATAATATTTTACACAATGTAAATAATTATCAGTTAAATAATTAATTATAGTAATGAGTAAATATTATTTAATCATAAATAATTTAATTTCCACCCTATCCCCCGACAAAACCCACAACCCACACATGAATGATACATTAAAAAATAATTATACAATTACTATAAAGAACTATGAATTATATAACTAATATTAATGACAAAATAATTATTAATTAATTATAATTTACTTCCTACCCTGCACCCCTATAACATCCACACCCGCACCTGACACTTAACTTTAAAAAAAATTATTGTACAATTAACATAAATAATTATACATTAAATAACTAATAATTTTAAATTAATTAATAATTAATCATTATTAATTGACTTTCCACCCTAACCTCCTTCAGAACCCACAACCCATACGTAAAACTCAACTTGAAAAATAAATTATACAAATCACAGAAAAAAATATAAATTAAATAATTAACATTAATTAAAAATGTATTTTTAATTATTAATTCATTATAATTAATTTACTTCCCACCCTGTATCCCTATAAACCCCACAACCCGTTATGCTACTAAATATGGTAAAAAAAACTATTACATTAAATTTAAAAACTACAAAAAATGTACAAACTATTTTAAACATCATTATCAATATGTATTCAAACAATCTGTAACATTTACAATTAAAATATATACAAGTAATAAAAAAAATTATTTTATTAAAAACAATAATTTTAACATTGATATTAACAACAGATATTTTTGTAATCAATATTTACACTTTCTATATTTTTAACATCAATATTACTTACCTTAAAATCGATATTCTTGTCAATGATATTCTTACTGACGATATTTCTGTATGACGATCTTTCCAACACGATATTTCTGTAGGTTGATATTAAAATTTTGATATTTTGTCTGAATACCACAGAGAGTTGCCCTCGTCATCGAGGATGCCGTAGGCAGAGATGTGGTGACCTAGTGCAGTGATGGTTCCGAATGCAATGCATTCAGGTCAATCATTGCAGTGAAGGCGATCCAGTGGTTCTGATCAAGCAACAGGACCAATGAGCTGGTTCCGATACTAACAACAGGAGTGATGAGCCAGTTCTGTTTGACGCAAAAGTGCTGATGCGCCAGTTCAACAGAGGATGCATAGGTTTTCCTGAAACAAGCACTTAAGCCTCACTTCCAAGGGTCCAGGACTGGGGTGATATCACGTGAGAGGGCAGACTAAGAGATGGCAGAGTCCAGGTGCAAAAGTAGTTAGATTGGAAGTCTTTTATACCACTGAGACTTCAGATCTGGGAGGCAGTCAGCTAGCCCCTGGAGTCACTTTGAGTTCAAGTGATGGCGATCCAGTTCTTCTCACCCAGGCAGGGGAACAGCAGGCAGAAGGGCAGTCCAGCTGAGTTCCAGTCCTTCTTTCTGTCAGACACTTCACAGGTCCAGATGTGGACTGAAGTGGTGGTGTCAGATGTCCAGTACTTATACCTAGAATGGCCTTTGAAGTGGGGGAGACTTTAAAGACAGGCATTTGAAGTGTTCAGAGATAATGCCCTTCCTGCCCTGCCTACAGACCCACTAAAGGGGTATATTCAGCCCTTTGTGTGGACAGGACACAGCCTATTCAAGTGTAAGTGAGGCTGTGCCCAGCTCCTTCCTCACATCCTGTCAGAATGACACCTAAGCTTCAATTGTATGTGGCTGTCTAGGTGGAATACACAAAGCCCAGCTGTCATCTACCCCAGACATAAGATCAGGGGTAGGCAAAAGGTTTGGAGGTGAACCTGCAGAAAGGGGCATTTTCCAACACAGATGCTGTGGGTTTTAAGGGGAGGACCCATATTGATTTGAGAAAATAACCTTACTACCCTCCATTAACACCATTTCTCCTCCTTCCATTCTTCTAATTTTAGCTTCATTGAGTTTTCCCTAGGTGGGTCAGATCTCTCATTGTCCTTTTTTATTCACCTCTATATCGTCCTTCTCCCTTTCTACTCTGCAATTTCTTTGACAAACTCTTTTACCAACTTTTACATCCTGTTTGTCCTTCTCCTCTCATGGCCTCTTACCACAAAACAGGATGTTTTTTTATGGTACTGTTCTTTTTGGCAATTTATGGTTGTGAAATTAAAACATGTAGTTACAGCTCCTTGCAAACACCTATGCTGATATTCCATAGATGTGTGCATTGTACAAGGACAACCCATTCATGCTATTGAGCTATATAAAGCAATTCAATCAATAATGAAGTACATAATACTGTCATAAAGAGAGGACAGGACGCTTTTCCTCTTTTGGTCCTATAAATTCTTGGCTTGCTTAATAGAAACAATTAAAAATGTATGTGATACATGTGAGAAATTAGATTGTTGGTTGATGGGGTTGAGAGCCCGTCTCAAGCAACAGCCACTAAATTAAGCTGTGCTTAACCCTCTTGTATCTTGGAAAACAAACGCAGTCAGGCTTCACTTAGAGGAAATGGGTAAAGTATTCATGCAGCGCTTAAATAGTAATAAAGTGAAACCACAACACAAGACAATTTCCACATCAATTTAGAAACCTAGAGTAGATTGTAATAAATTATTTAATACCAAAACAATAAACATCCAATCAGTAGAACCGGAGTTATGAATTTTTTAAGTTTAAAGTGAAAAATAGCACCTAAAAGATCAAAGTGCCAACTGTGGATATCTAGTCACGGAAGACAGGGGCAAAGTCGAAACTGGCCAACCACAAAGTAGCACAGTTCAGATACGCGAAGTGGATTGGTCTCCATCTCCGATCACTTTGGAAAAAATGGCTTGAAAGGTAAAGTTCAGAGGGTGAGTCATTCAGTGGTATCAGAGGAAGAGGTGTCATCATTGGGCAGCCACTGGACAAAGTAGCAGTGAAAAATTCTAAATTCGGACTCAGTCACTTTTCTTGAGGTTGAATATCTCCATCGGGAGGATACAGGCAGTAGCCAAAGAGGGCTTCATGAGGCTGAATAACCCTTCTGCAAGGAGCCGCTGTACAGAGCTGCTGCTGAGAAGAACATAGTGGGTGTTACCAGGAATTCATGCCAATCTATGATGCACCTTGAGTGGATTGGTGAGCAGGTAGGTCTTACTCTCCTCTCGGTTCTCAGAACACTTTTTAGTTGAAAATGTTCCAAGTCCCAGGTTGTGGATTGTGTCTATCTAAGCACCTTTAGCGCAACTTCCAAGACTCCAGGACTGGAGGGGCACTATATGAAGGGTCAGGAGGACACAGGCAGCAGAGCAGTTTTCTGAGATTCCTTCTGTAGGCCCAAAAGTGAACTCAAGAGTGGGTCTGAGGGTTCTAATTTCATACCTGGTGCCAGCTTTAAAGTGGAAGAGGCTTCTGGAATTTTCCCCCCACAGAAGTGTCTGGAATGTCCTACCTCCATACACTGAACCCTGCCACATAGGCTAGTGTGCAGTTCTTTGTGTGTGTGCTGAGCAGTGTCTTTGTGGTGCATGTTGGGCAGTTCATAACTCTGCCGCCTCATCCTGCCAGGATGGCCCACCCTGACAACACACTGTAAGAAAGTAGATGAAGCATATCCAAGATTTTATGTAGATTTATTGTAAGAAGCACAAAACCAAAGATGACTGATCAGGATCCTCCAGACAGTGCAACTGCCCGCAGAGCCTCACAGTCTACTTAGGTTCCATATGGAACACAACGTTATTCATAAGATGCCACAATGCCACAAGCCTAACATACTGAATAAACAAGCATTGAAACACGTAAATACCATTGTAACATATCTCCCTTTTTTTTAGAAGAACTAATGTACAGTCATACTTATGGAATGACACAACTCAAAGAATACATTACTAACTAACTGAATACAAGCATTATTCATCGTCAAATCTTCTTGGAGCTAGTCTTATGCGATCAGAAACCTTAACTCTGGACGCTACAGTATCATTATCACTCACTGAAGGAGCATACACAATTTGAGTGGGTATATTGCGACATTTATCAACACGTTTAACATTCCATAATCTCCCATCTTGAGTTATGACACTATTATCAAAAACCCGTACAACCTTCATGGGTTTACCTAAAATTTCTGAACACTTCATGGTTAAACCAGGCTTCTTAACCCTGACCCAATCACCCCTGTTGAAATTATGAGCTCTAGTTTTCCACTTGCTGTCGTACCAAATCTTTGTTTTCATTTCTTTGGAACAAACTCTCTCTTTAACCCCAGTACACATGGAGTCAGAAAAAGACTTGTAATTGCATTTCTCTTTAAACCACCATGGACATATCTTGGAAGCAGGATCTCTCCCTTTTAAAAGACGGAAAGGACTGACTTCCGTAGTGGAATGAGGTGTAATTCGGTATAACTATAATTTTTCCCTCACAAAATTCTTCCAATCTCCACTACTCTTTAGTCCATCTGCAACATATCCTTTTAAAACCTTATTAAAACGTTCCACCAGACCATTCTCGTGTGGTTCATAAACTGAAACCGTATGGTGTTTGATGTTATGACATTTTAAAAAACTCTTCATCTCATTAGAGGTGAGTTGTACCCCATTGTCAGTAACCAGTTCAGCAGGACATCCTTCTCTAGAAAAGATCTCTCTGAAAAATTCCATGACTAAATTGGTCGAGGCACCTGAAGAAAATTTTACTTCTGGCCATTTGGAGTGGTAATCCACCAAAACAAAAGCGTACTGAAAATCACGTGGTAAACACAAGAAAGGACCAGAGATATCAAATGCAATTTTTTTCCAAGGCTCAGTGGGCCATTCAGTATTCTTTAAAGGAGGGGTGTTAAGCTTTAGCATCCTCTCACTTCCCATGCACACTTCACACTCTCTGACTATGCGATCCACCATGCGGTCCAAGCCCGGCCACCAAAAATAATTCCTGACTAACCGTTTCATTGCTGAAATTCCTGGATGTGACTTGTGTGCCAACTCTAGAATAACCTTTTGAATTCCAGCAGGAGGCACACACTTACCCTCTTTAAACATCAATTCGCCTTCTAGCACCAGAACATCCGCCACTCTATGCATTGGCATGAATTCTTCTGGTAATACCTTTTTGTCTGGCCAACCCCTCAAAATTTATTCTTTAACAGTTTGCCATATGAGATCCTCCTTCTCACAACACTTCCAAGTATTTTCAGAAATTTCTTCAAATGTTCCAGTAACAATATCCTGAATGGTAGTAATTACTTCTGAATCTTCACTCTCATTATTATCAGAAACTTGACATGGAAGTCTGGACATGAAATCTGCCATGACATTTTTTTTTCCAGGAACAAACTCTGGTTTGAAACAATACTCTTGTAACCTTGAAGTAAGCCTTGCTATGCGGGCGGTGGAGTTCCAACCACCACCTGGAGAAAGTATATAGACCAGAGAGGGTTTTGGAAACAGGATAAATGGCGCTCAGGCAGATAAACGGACAGATGAAGTAAGAAGAACAAAGAACCAATGCTTAACGGTGCAAACAGGTCAGGGGAATACCCAAAACCCCTGTATAAGGTGTGGGCGAAAGCCCATACCAGAACAATTGTAAGCAAATCCTGTGCACACGTGACAATTTTGTTAATGAGATCACAGAAAGAACAACAAAGTTCAATGAACAATGGAGAGATGTTGTTTTAATTCAAAAGATGTTTTCATCAGTACAAAGGGCACCAGCCGACACGTGTTTCGTCAACAGTAGAACAACTGTGACTCTTCAGGGCTGGGAAACAATATGATAATGGATCAAAAACCAAAAGCAAAAGGAGCGGAGTGACAATAGAAATAAACATGGTGGTGACAAGACATAACGTAATTAAAAAAAAAAACAAAAAAAAACAATCAAAGAGCACGGTAAATCAGGTGACAGAATAAGTAACATCGCACTGTACGAAAAAGACAAATCCCAAGAAAAAAGGGGTTACAACAAAAGGGAGAAGAAAACGACAAGAGAATTGAAAGGAATGGTAAGGGTTCATTAATAGAAACTGAAAAGCAAAGTGCATGAGAAAATAAAATCATATAGAATAACTAAAGGCCTCAACAAGTGGTAATGCCTAATTAAATAACATTGGCAAGAAACAAAATGTAGAGGAAGCCTTGACATAATTACACAAAGTAAGCGATGGAAACATATTCAGCAGAAGCAAATTAGAATGAAAGAACATATGTATTTAAGAAAAACAGCCTCAAGTGGCGCAAAAACACGGAAATTTAAACTAGAAATTTGCGAACATGTAGAACATTAAACGTCAAGACTGCAACAACTGTGAAGCAAAGGGGCAGAAACGAGGTAGGGGTAACGCTCAAAATACAACGGAGTGAAAAGCGTGCAAGGCAGTAAAAGAAAGGAGTACAAATGCATTAGAGCATGCAACTATCAAAAGGTGCGCGGCACTAAGTAGGAGCGGATTGAAACGACAAGTATATGCCGACAGGTAATGTCAAAGGGCAACTAAGGCTAGGAAAATGGCAAGGTCGTGATGAAAAGAAACGCAAAGGCGGAAAGTGTGTAGGAGCAGGCTGAGAGGAGGGTATAGTAGTGAAGTCGAAAGCAACGTGGTGCGGAAAGAAAAACGGCACACAAGCAAAACTCACCACGATGAGCAATGTCAGGAGAAACAATGAAATGCCGTAGGGATCAAAAGTAGAGCGGTCTCCCATGGGTTGGTGCGACCAGGAAACCAATGGCCTGGAAGAAACACGGTAGGATTGAAGAACTACTGGGCACAGCGAAAGTACGGCATGAAAGCCAATGCGTACGGGGATTGAGAAATACCTGTATATAACGGTGTGAGGTAGAAGATCTGGCTGCCGAAGTGCGGGAGGAAGGAGGGAAAACCGGAAACCAGTTATAAAGGCAAAACACACCCGACGACTAGAAGGCTAACCTTCGTGAAAATAACCGGAAGTGAGGGTTCTGGTGACGTTGGTATTGTAAAAACAAAGGAGAGACTAAGCCCAATGGATCATGTTGTTGCAAGCATAAATAATGACGTGAAATAAGTAATAATAAAGCAAAAGCATGAATACACAAACGGGAAATGGGCAGAATGCCTCATCTACAATACAAGTGTTAGAAAAAACAAAACCATATGTGAGCAAGTGGAAACAGAATTACAGAACATAGTAAGAAAAAAAGGGGGTGGCGAGATGAATGTAAGAAAAAATAGAAAAAGAGGAGGAGGCATAATTATAGTATTTACACAATTACAATTGTTACAGAAAAATAGACTGTAAGAAAATAGTACGTGCTGTAAATATGAGTAACAAGATAAAGTAAACGTATGAAAAGAAATATCATGACTTAGATGAATAGTGTATATATCGCAGTATATCAAAGGAACATAATAATGGAAAGTTCAGTAACTAGAAGATAAGGCTAAAACTCTAATAGAGAAAACAAGGAAGGAAGAGAGAAAAAGTTTTGGAAAGAAAAAGGGGATAACATAGCATGGAAAAAGCTTAAAAAGGGCTTAATTTACAAAGCAAAGTAGGAGTAATAAGCAATAAAGGACAAAAGAGCAATGAGTAGGAGACAAGAAGATGAGTACAAGTTAGGAACCTAAGAAATATTGAAGTTCATGGTCAGAATTTTGGCCGTGGCTTACTGTGTGAAGACGCATTATCCAGGTTGCTGCAAGGCGTCTCAATCTTAGTTCACGGTTGCCACCCCTTATGTTGGGTTGGGCAATGTCAATTCCAAAAAAGGAAAATCCCTTGTGAGCTCCTTGGGTGAGACAAGAGCCTATATGTATGGCCATGGGGTATCTTGAATCGTTTGTGTGAATGGCTCTGGCATGTTAACTGATTCTTTCTTTCAGGGCTCTGATGGTGCTGCCCATGTACTGGCTCTTGCAGGTGCACTCAAGCACATACACAACGAATTTGGTGTTGCAATTAATGTTAGTCCTGATTTCAAAGCAGCGTTTATGATAGCTGGAGAATTCCTTGACTCCATTCAATGCCCATTTACAAACACCACATCATCCACATTTGTGGAAGCCAATGGTGTGTGGTGTGAGCCAAGAGCGTGTGGGGGCAGTATGAGGAACAGTAGGGCTTAGCCTGTTGCGCAAAGTTCTTCCACGTCTGAATGTGATCGAAGGTTTGGTGGTGATGATCTCTTTGAGATTTCTGTCTGTGAGAAGAATGTTCCAATGTTTATTCATGCTTCTTCTGATCACAGAGCTGAGGCCATTGTAGTTGGTTATCAGTCTAGTTGTTTGGAGGATAGGTTTGATCCGAGTTTTGGATTGAAGTTTGTTATTTCTGTCCGTTTTGATGACTCTGTTGACGGCTTTATTGATGAGGTTAGTCTCGTATCCACGTTGAGAGAATCTTTTTCCCATGTCAATCATGCATTTGTTGAATTCAGTGTCTTCACTACAGTTCCTTCTTGCTCTGATCAGTTCGCCATAAGGAATGGCTTGAATCTGATGTAGGGGGTGAGAGCTGGTAGCATGGAGAATGGCGTTACAAGCTGTCTCCTTACGAAAAAGTCTGCTTTGTAAGGTGTTGTCCTTAACATAAAATTCTACGTCTAAAAAGGTAATGTGTGAGATACTACAATTGCACTTGAACTTCATGTCCATGTTATTAGAATTGAGGTGGATGCAGAAATCATCAAGCTCTTCTTGGGTGCCAGACCAGAGTAAAAAGCAATCGTCGTAAGTATGTTCACTAATGGTTTATGATCAGCCCTTAAGATAAATTTGCTACCCCAAATGGAGTTCCTATAGTGTTCAATCGCCCAAACGCATGCTAGAAGTTCTTTTTCTATCACAGCATATCTGCGTTCAGTGTCATTTACGGTGCGGGATGCAAAACAAACATTCCACTCATCCTTCTCACACTTTTGGGATAAAACTCCTCCAATCCCATACAAACTTGCGTCCACAGTAATAATGCATTCCTTGTTCATGCAAAACGGTTTGAGAGTGGGAGCCTTAAGGATTTCAGCTTTGATAAGTTCAAATGCCTGTTGTTGTTCTACACCCCATTCAAAAACTGCCTTCATTCTTAATAATTTCCTCAAAGGTTCCATTTTGGTGGCAAAATTTACAACAAACTTGCTATAGTATTCACACATACCCGTGAACGATAACAACTGTTCCTTGTTCGATGGAGAAGGAGCCATTACAATTCCTTCTGCATTTGACCTCTTAGGCACCACTCCATCCTTGGATAGAGTGTGGCCTAAATACTCAACAGAATCTTTAAACAATTTGCACTTATTAGCTTTAAGGGTTAATCCACAGCGTCTTAACCTTTCACATACTTCAGTTAAATGCCTGAAATGTTCTTCCTCATCTCTTGAAAAAATAAGAATGTCGTCCTGAAAACATTTAACGAATTTATCCACATCCCTAAAAATGTTGAACATAACTTTTTGGAATACTGATGCCGCTGAGGCTAACCCAAACGGCATTCTAGTGAACTGATATAAGCCCTGGGGTGTGATGAATGCTGTAAGCGGTTTGGAGTCATCAGTGAGACAGATTTGATGGTAGGCAGACCTGAGGTCCAATGTGGAAAACACTTTTGCACCTTCCAACATTGAGACCACCTCATTTATGTTAGGGAGGGGATGGCAATCAATAATGATGCTAGAATTAAGTGCCCTTAGATCAACACAGACCCTCAATTTTTTGTCCGGTTTTCTTACTAAAACAATGGGAGAAACCCATTCAGCTGAATCAATAGGTTCAATGATTTTTTCTGAGACTAAATCATCTAACATGTTCTTAAGCTCCTCCCTGACATTTATTGGTACGCTTCTTAGTTTTTGTTTAACAGGATAAACATCTCTTTTAAGTTTTATCCTGTGGGTGTAATCTTTTAATTTACCCAACGTGTCTGAAAATACATCACTAAAATTACCCTTTATGACACTTTCTTTTGCCTGTGAGGACACAATTGAAATGTTGTTCACATGTACTTCTTCATCTAGTAAAACAGGTTCACTGGAACGAGGATTAAGAATGACGCCTAATTTCCACTGGTCCCACCATCCCAGCACATTGATCCCTTTGACCGCAATGTATAACTTAACATCTATTTTCCTTGTTTTAAACTGTAGTATCACCTCAAAATACCCCATCATATCAATTTTTGAACCATCATAACTATGTGCAACTATGTCAGACGGTAATAATTTGGAAAGCATTAAAACATTACCAAGTTTTTCTCGATAATAGTCATTTGAAATAATAGTCCATGGTGAGCCAGAATCAGCCATAAGATCTAACAATACACCAGAGATTTCCACTACACACATGGGAGGTTTTTTACAGTTGTTGGTTGTTGGATTGTTTATGTTAGAGATTTCTTCATACATTGAAACTACAAAGCCTTTGTTATATTCTGTGCAACCACAAGTACCACATTTATGAAGATTGTCATTAACCTCGGTCATTGAGGATACTTTGCCTTGTGTAATGGCATTGTTCCTCCTTACATCCCTGCATGCAGAAGCCAAATGACCAATTCTGCCACATTTCTTACACTCTTTGTTGATCGCTGGGCAGCCGCCATAATTAGCTAAATGTAGCTTGCTACCACACCTGTAGCAAGATCCAATCTTATCATTTCTTTCAAATTTTTTGGGGAATTAATGTGTACTACTACGCCATGAATTAAGTCCTGAAGGGTTCTGCTCGCTTTGTTTTGCTCTAAACATGGGTTGATCACTATGTTGTGTCTCTGGACGTTTGACTACACATATATCATCCGATACCTCAGTTTTATTGATGGTGGTGTTTTTTATGGTTAACATCCATTTTTCAGATTGTTCTAATGCTTTAGCTGTCGAAATTGCTTCTGCCAACTTAGGATCACCAATTTCCCATAGACGTTCCTGAGTTTTTTTGTTCTTTACATGCACGATGATTTGGTCTCTAATCATCTCATCACATATTGCGCCAAAATTGCAGTGAATACTTAAGGCTCTCAATTAGGCCTGGGCGAAGCACTACGCTACGCTCGCGTAGTTTGCGAAGTTCGCGCTACTTCGCGCTACGCGAACTGCACGTAGCACAGTGCGAACACGCGTAGCGTAGTGTTGCGTAGTGCTGCGGTCATTTTTTGCTTGCTCGCGGTCCTCAACGTCAAGTTGGCGACCGCGAGCAAGCAAAATGACATCCTGGCGAGACTTTTTCCTTGTTCGCGATCGCGAGCATGGAAAATAAACCTCCCGGCGACATTCCCAACGCGAGAAGGTCAGGTTTCTCATTGCGAGGGGTCGCGTATGCTCGCGACCGCTCGCGATGAGAAACTACCAGTTCGCGTTGAGAAAGCTGCAGCTCGAGTAAAAATCTACTCGAGCAGCAGAAAACTACAGCTCGCACTGTGCAAGATGCCATTTTCAATGATTGCACAGTGCCGGTTGCTTGTCCGCACTGTGCAATCATTGAAAACAACATCTTGCACAGTGCGAACATGTTACTTCGCAGTTCGTGAAGTGCTACGCGTAGCTCGCGTAGTGCGAACTTCACTTTGCGTAGCTTCGCGAAGTGCTACTTCGCGAACTACGCCCACCCTTACTCTCAATGCCGTTAAAAAATCATCAAAAGATTCATTTTCCTGTTGTACCCTGGTATAAAACTTGTATCTGTTTAATGCGATATTAGTAACAGGTTTAAATCTGTGTTCCATTCGTTGTAACGCTTCTTTGTACACATTGAAACCGTCTCCTTGTCCTTCCAATGGGGGTACCTGAGGTAGAGCTCTGAACACCATTTGACCTTCCGAGCCCAAACAATGTAAAAAAATACTTTTTTTTCTTTCTGCCGCATACGTTCCCCATCAATCACCTTCATATAATTAAAACATTCTTCTTTCCATCGTGTCCAAAGAATAGGGGGGTCACCTTTGTTCTGAAGAAATTTGTTAGGTGGGTCAAATTGCATGTTGTTGTTTAAAACAGGTAAACACCAAGAGACAAACAGAAAAACAAAAAAAACGGGTGATTCTGAAATTGTTTACATATAAATATGTAGTCTTACACAATCTGCATTTAATATATTATTTCCAAATTAAAGTGTGTGTGAATGGTTGAAATAATGATAATCCAACTAGTTGTGATATCCAATGAAGAATACTTCCTTTCCTTTTATATCTCCATGTTTATTTACTCAAATCTTGCAGAAATATATATATCCTTTAATTTCTTGAAAGTACTGTTCATAACCTCACAATCTATTATTTTCCGTGTTGAAAGTGCTGTTCACAGCTTAAAATAGCTTTGTGTCAAGCCGGTGACTTCCTTCGTTGCACTGGGTTGTCGTGGCAACGCATTGGAAACGTGAAAGCCAATACGCTAATTACGCTTCTGTTGCCAACTATAGAGATGAAAATAGGGGTAGACAGTCTCAAAGACACTCCTCTTGGAGTCAAAGACAATCGCTCTTGGAAAGTACATGCACGAGTGACGCGCGTTCCGAGATCTCTTCACCAAGAATCAATGCGACATAGCTGAAGCCTTCTAATGGAATACCCCGCGCTGAAGAGCATAGGCGCGCGCGAATGCCTGCAGTGACGGTGATGGCAAGGTATTTATTTTTGAAAGAGACGCTCCTTTTCCTCGCGCTGACTTTGTTAAAACTAGCAATCCAGAAATAGTTTAAAATTTTATAACTCACGTTACCGGAGGAGTTGAGAAATCCGGTTTTGATGAAATTGAAGGTCTTGAGGTAGCGCTCTAATCGGCAGGGTCCGTTTCATAAAGTAGGAATTTATCGAACACACAACACCTGTGCTGCATCAGTATGGTTGGTAAGGTGTTCTTCTTCCTCATAACTCGTCGCCATTGTAAGAAAGTAGATGAAGCATATCCAAGATTTTATGTAGATTTATTGTAAGCAGCAGAGCAACCAAAGATGACTGATCAGGATCCTCCAGATAGTGCAACTGCCCGCAGAGCCTCACAGTCTACTTAGGTTCCATATGGAACACAACGTTATTCATAAGATGCCACAATGCCACAAGCCTAACATACTGAATAAACAAGCATTGAAACACGTAAATACCATTGTAACACACGCAGTCCCTCTGTGGCTGTCTGGAAGGAATACAGAAAGGCCAACTGCCAACTACACCTAGTCATGTGACCCAGGAAAAAGGCTGCATGCACCAAATGTTTAGGAAAAGAAAATGCTAGCTTTCTAAAAGTGACATTTTCAGAATTGTGACATAAAATCTGACCATTAAAGAAGATTTTGAATTACAATTCCTTAGACACTAAGGAGCAGATACGATGTCGGTCGGAGTTGCCACCGACCAACACCATCATGGATTCTGGACTGACCGACCTCTGGTCAGTGGTCCTGACTGCATGATTACAATGCGACCACGCATACTCTAATTTCTCTATGGGAGATTGTGCTACACCTGAAAACCGACCGTAGCACAAGCTCCCATAGAGAAATGAGAGTGTGTGTAAATCCCTGCACGCTGTAACACGCACCTCAAGGCGTCTCCCACAAGGTGCAGGGATTTAGAGTATCTTAGGTGCCCCTCAGAGCCACAACTGTAGGCCAAGGAGGCAGGAAGGCCCTGCTAGGGGCCTCCAAAGTCTCTTTCCAACAGCCTTTCAGTGTCAGAAAGGCCAGCACGGAAAGGCTGTCAGAAACCAACATCGTTATCCCGATGGCAGAAACACCGTCCTATTGGGATTACGGGCCGGTCTCCAACTGGCCGACGGGCTCCTTGAGCCCATCGGAAGCCAGCCAGAATGACCGCCGGTTTCACTTCCAGCCGCCTAGATTGTAATTAGGCAGTCAGGATTGAAACCGATGATGTCAGTTGTAAAGCCTCTGACCTGCGGTCAGAGTCTTTCCGACCGACATCGCAATCAGCCCTTAAGCATGACATTTCTGCCTAGTTATCACTTACCATATATAACAAGGTAAAACAATGTTATCCTATGGGAGAGGCAGGCCTCACTGTAGTAAAAAACAAATGTGTGCGTTTTTAACTACGAGAACATGTAAAACCTAAAAGCACATGTCCCACCTTTTAAATACACCTGCACTGGTTACCAATGGAGCGTGCAAATGAGGCAACAAAAATGAATCCATAATCAATCCTCTTAGTTGGTGCAATTTTCAAGCATTAAAATGCCAAAATTCGCTTTATCCTAAGCATGGCTGCCCCTCTTCACCTCATCTGTTTTTTACTACGATGTCCAATTCCTGTGAGATTTTGTTTGTCCCTACTAAAATTATAAACTGCGCACTGAGCTTCATGTCAACTTACACATGGCACAAACTGCGCACTGAGCTTCATGTCAACTTAAACATGGTACAAGTCTTTATTTCCTGTTATGGGTCTATCCCACCTGATTTTACCCTATCCTGCTACATCAAAGAAAAGGCATTGGTCAGCAAAGAAAAAAGAGGTAAGCACCCATATGTGTTTCAGAGCTTGAAGCCTTTGCCACATGGGGTAAATAACAATTATGCGGTCTTTAAATCGGTCCGGCATTCTATGACAGTTGGCATCAACATTTAGATAGTGTCCTACAGCCAGCCGCCAGTCAAGATAGATGAACATCTTGTGTCATAAGGGTTTCAGAAAAACACTTAGGTCCTGATTACAAGCCCTGATTACTAGTCCGTTGTCCATGGACTGCCAGACTCGCAGGGGGCACGGCGGTGGCAGTCTCCTGACTGCCCTATTATGAGATGGGCAGTAGGAATGCCACAGCCCCGCCACAGGTGTCAGGAACCCGTCATTTCCTGGCAGGTTTGCGGCGGTCAGGAGACAGTAATGTGCTTGTTGAGACCGCCGCGGCCCTGTTAGGTTTGAAAATCCCATTCCCGCAATGCACTTGTTCCATGCTATATTGGGTTAGAAGTGTGTGGCTAAATAGATGCCATTTGTATTCATGTTATGTAACCCAGTGAGTTATCCCTGCAACGTGCAAGCTTTAGTTAGCAAGTGTGACTGCATTCTGTATTTCTTAATCCACATTAAACTTCTTGGGCTGCGTCTGAACTAGGCTAGGCCTCATCATTCGTATGGCTTGCCTCAGCAGAACACTGCATTTCGTTATTATTTTCTCCCCTGTTCAAGGCCCTTTTCTGACTTACTAATGAATAGGCCATTCTGCCTTTGCATACCTATCCGAGTGTGTAGTTTCTGCTCCCACGTTAGGAGACACTGAGACTCAGCGCGGTGACCTCGACTTTCAGATAACATGTACCCATCTGGCAGGTGGTAGCCCATCTCCCTGCTCCTTCTTTGTTCATGTTTGGCCCTGCCTGGTAAAATTCCATTGTAGGTGTGGTTGTAGGCTTCTTCGAAAGAATTATAACTCACTGTCGACTGTTGGGGGGTCAGTCCCTCGGCAGACATTTTAGGATGCAGGTCTGATTGGACTCCTCTGCAGAGTATTGCTAATAAAATGTAAGTTTATATTCTCTACTGTCTGACCGACTGTTCATTCTTGGGAAGGCAACGCAGGTAGTTGAAAGAAAACCCGATTGGCCCTTGAGGGAGACTTCATTCAGTTGGCGCCCGAATAGGGACCTCGCAAGGTGATCCGACTAACCCATAATCGGGTTGCAGGGTCGGGTGGGTACGTTTGGTCCGTCGGGCGGATCGGGATACCCCACACAAGACCAAGCTTGGTTCTCGCAGCTGCCCTGCCCAGCTGATCGGGTGTCCCCTCGTCTAGTGGTCACCGGCTGGGGTCCTGAGAAGGCGAAACCTTGGAGTCGGTAGCGGAGAATTTGGCTAATGCTTGAAAAGGTCTGGGGCTGAAACCTGTCTTCTTGAGCTTGGTACAGTTCCCGGACTGTAGGGAGTGGTCTCTGGACCGTTTGGTTTGGTTCTTGAATAATATTTGTTCTTTTATCTTTTCTTTTATTACTGTTGCTGGTGTTATACTTGTCCGTTAGGGACAGTGCATGTTACTTATATTAGGATGCCTTGATTAAGCAAATTAGGGTTTTTTGGATGTCGATGTTGTTCTACTGATGCTCAATTGGAAGAGAGCCAGCCTGCGCCTCTGGAGGGTTCTCCAAATTTTGACTTATACGTCAAACATGATATTGGCCCTATTATGATTAGCACATTGTGGCATAAATATACCAGGGACAATGCTGAGAGACAGTGGCTGCTTACCGGCTCATTTGATGAACAGAAATTGAATTTCTTGCAGGACAAATTGTTGGCTAAAAAGAGCAGGCAGTCGATGTTTGATTCTCTAAGAGTATGGCAGAAGGAGGCGAAGCAACGGCGTATAAGAGCGGAGAAAGAGGCTCGGAAAAGACAGACGCAAACTATAACACAGAAAGCAGTAGCCTATGAAAGAGAAAAGCTAGAGAAGGGCATAAAATGTGCAAATAGAAAGTTTCGGCTACAGACAGATAAATGTTATGTTACTAGAGAGGAAGGTGATGATTTTGTCCTCCTCCTCCTTATGCCCCTGAACGGATATACCCGACAGTCTCATTCCTCAGCCTCTAGTGCCACACCCTCTAGTGTTTCTGTATCTTGTGCTACTGCCTCAGCCCCGGCCCCACTCGCTTCTCCTCTACTCACACCAGTCACAGGAGCAGGTGCTGTTAGCTCCTCCGCCCTGTCTATTGGTTCCGTATCGGCTGTTACTCCCCTTTCACCCCTACAACCCAGCCTCCCAACATAATGGTACCTGTCTCTGCCTTTGCTCTTTCCCCCATGAGCGTAACACCCCAAGCACTGTTGAATGTCGAAACTCCTGCGCTTGGGAAACATGAAGCGAATTGGGCAGCAGCGCGAGATCGTGTGGAGAAAGTGTTGGTGCGTTCTGCTGTGCGTGATGAGGAAAAGCAAATGGTAGCAAATCAAGCAGCTCAGTAGGCTCGGAACCCGATCTATAGTGTGGAGGATGTGTGGAGTGTGATGAAAGATTACGAGCCGTTTATACAGCAGCACGCCCTTAAGCACATGACGGCCACGCTGATAGGGTTGTGGGAACAGTGCTTTCAAGGTGTTGCACCGCAAATCATCTATGACTTACGGGACATGGTATATGCTACAGGTCTGGCTCCCAATGAGGTTTTTAGCAATGTAACGGCACTAGTGGGTTACCGAGGCAGATTACTCCAGAAAGTTCTGACGATAGGGACACAGCATCTCATGGGGGAGGTCCATCCCATTTACCATACTGAAATACCAGAACTGCGCGACTCCACAGATACTGTAATTAGACCACCAGTCGACGCTTGGTTCCAGGAACAGTGGATCTATACTCCTTGGAAGAGGAGTGAGATCCTATACCTGAAGAGAGACAGCTGCCTGACCCCCAGAAAAACCCTACTGTATAATATAAAGAATTGACGGAGGCGGCCTCCTCCACAGTGATGAAGCTAGCTGATATAGAGTTGGTTTTAGGTCTGTTGGTACCGGTGGATAAATGGAAGCAGGTTCGTATGCAGGATCATGCATTAGAGCTGGGTAGCACATGGGATGAGATCAAGGCATGGGATAAGGAACGTAAGCCTGGCGACAAGCCGAAAGCGGAGCTCCTAGCTTTGCCGGGCCGTATCATAACTTACATGGACTCCCTTATCCCACTAAAGCGAGTGGACAGGGATAAGTTGACTGTATGTCGTCAGAAGAAGAACGAAAGTGTGTCGGATTTGTTTACCAGATTTGAAGGGGTGTTTTTAGATTTTAGTGGTCAGGACCTGTCACAGGAGGGTGGTGTTTGTTTGTTTGTTAACAGATCTGTCACTAACTTGCTCCCCGAGATTGCGACACAGTTGCAAGCCTCGGAAAGCACTTGGACGACCTTGTCCCCATCAGTGATATTGAGAATGGCACAGTATTACAAACACAGGGAGAATGAGGACAAGGAAAGGATAGAGAAAAAGTCAAAAGATTTGAAGACGAGGGTGTTTATGCAGCAAATTGTGAGGGGAAGTGAAAGAGGAAGAGTGTCGGGCTCGGCCCCCGGCTACCCCGGTCTAATAGGGGTGGTGCTTCAAGCGGGCCCCTAGGGCTTAATCAATGTGCGTACTGTAAGCAGGAGGGACATTGGCGGAGCAAGTGTCAGGAGTTGTTGCAGAAAGGTGAGGCCCGAAAAGGTCGAGGGTTTCGAGGACGCGGACGAGGATGAGGAGGTGGAGGCCGAGGGGGACGCAGTCAGAGGATATATCACACAATAGGCAAAGAGGGAAATATTTTGATGACCCCCCAGGGACGACTATGACATGGACGAAGTGACAGGGTTGTCTCATAGCTAGGACAGCCAGGGACAGGGCGAGGGACCAATTCAGGTGCCTATAGATCAGCACTGACCTTGTCACTGCCGATTTAGAGTACGACCACATTTTTTTTATTGATACAGGGGCTGTGAATAGCTCTGTTTCCCATTCCCTGGTCTCGTGGGGAAGCTCTGTCTGGCCAAAACAATGTTTATGTGGGTTTCTCAGGCGTGCCAGTTGTTAGCCCCATTTCCAAGCCTCTTGCTTTGACTATTGGCCCCTTTACGGTTGATTCACCATTTTTACAGACGTCGAATTGTGGGGAAAATATGTTAGGACTGGATTTGTTAAAAAGGTTGCATGCGACAATTTTTTGTCTCCAGAAGGTGTTTACATGACTGTTGGACCGCAGGTGGCCCGTGCCAAACAGTGCTTTGCAAAGGATGCCCCCTTCCCGCTGATTTCAAAGATGTGCCACGTACGTTATGGGCTACAGGAGACATGGATGTGGGGTTACTCCAGATCCCACAAGTCTCTATACAGATCAAAGCCAATGCTAAATTGCCATGTATTCCCCAGTACAAAATATCCCAGGCAGGAGAAAAGGCCCTATTACAAATAATACAGGATTTGATTAAGTCTGGTGTGGTTGAGGAGACTGTGGCAAATGTTTGTAATAGCCCTATTCTTCCTATCCTTAAAAAGGCACCCTTGGATTCTTCTTTTTCTATGGAGTGAGAACTCAGCTGATGGTATTTCTGTGGAACCCAGCCACACCACTCATCTAGAGCTGCCCAAGAGGTCTAATCATCGGATAGTACAATATAAATTAAACACCAGTAGTGCGATCTAACAAATTCCAGAACAACCCCGCATCAGCTCTGTCCCTATTCTGATTGGCCTTTTGGTCCAAATCTCTAAAGTATCATACCGCATTCCACCAGGCTCTCCATGTAGGGGGGTTAGCTTGGCGCCAAAGCTTACAGATCTCCCTACGTGCCAAAAGAACAAGATAGAATAACAGTTTGCTCTCCAGGCCCGAGGGCCCCAACGACCCATCAGGCTTCAATATAATACCAAAAATGATGAAAGATGGGCTTACCTCAACCTCCATACCCAGCACCTCAGAGAGAGTCTTACCCACTCTGCCGCAGAAGTCTTGCAACAGGGTTCAGGCCAGAAAAATATGAACATCATCCACTTCCGGGGCTTTGCTTCTCGTGCACCTAGCCTCTCCGCCACCTTTTATTTTGGCAAGCTTCACTGGCGACCAGTATGTCCTGTGCAATGTAAAAAAATGGTTCTTCCTGAGTGCAGCAGATTTAATCAAAGGATATAAAATTTCCAAAGAAACTTGCCATAAATTTTCCAGATCTTCATTCCGCAAGCATCTCTCACAGTCCAGATATGGTCTCTCCATTTTTTTATCTGCTGCCGCAAGAAGATATTGATACCACCGGCCTACTTCCTTTTTTTTTGCCGTCACATCTTGCAACTCATCTTCCATGGAGGTATCCTCGGGAATTGACCTACGTTGGCTCTTGCACCATGAAGAGATTTGGTAAAATGTAAATCTAGAAAGAGCACCACTAGTAAGGTTCCTCCAAACATCCCAAGGATAGCAGGTATTCCTCTCCATTATATTCTTCCAGTAAAGAACTCCAGCCTCTTTTAATGGCTGAGAAAGAGTATCCAAGAGGCATTCCAGTGTTCCTGGAGAGTCCCACACTGGGGCCCAGTCACTATAATACGACAATCCCAAGCTGACCCGGCACTCCGCCCATAGCTTAGCTGCCATATATAGCGTCTTAAGCCTAATTTTTTTAAGTATTTGGGAGCTCCGAATTTGTACATAAAACCCACCTCATCGAAATCCGAGAGCATGACTTTAAACATACTGCCAATCAGGGAGCTGTCTGGTTTCAACAATAACATCCTGCAGTTTTTTAGTTGATAAGCCCTACAGTATAGCTGGAGGTCCGGTAAAGCCAGACCTCCCTTAGCCAGTTTTCGACTTAGCTTCTTCCAGGATAGCCTAATACCTTTGAATGCCCAAATAAACAAAGAAATCTTACCCTGTATTTTCAAAAGAGCAGTTTTATCAAATTCCAGAGGAATATTATTAAAAAGGTAGGCATATTTAGGAAGGACACACATTTTAATCAAATTAACTCTCCCATAATGGGTTAACGGTAGCATCTGCCATTTCTTCAATAAAGACTCCACCTCTCTCATAACCTTATCTAGGTTTGTTTTGGGGATCTTTCCTATATCCTGAGTTACAGTCACTCCCAAATACCTTAGCTCTTTAGAAAGCCTTACCCCCTGTGCAGGGGTATTCCAAACCATAATCTCGGTCTTGTCCTCATTGACTTGATATCCTGACACTTTCCCGAATGACTGTACTTCAGCCAATAATTCAGAAAGCGTAGGATTAACATTTGAGGAGAAAAGGATAAGATCGTCTGCATATAATGCTACCTTCCTGGCAAACCCATTAATCTTAAAAGGGGAAATATTATCGTTTTGCCTTAGACTCTGAGCGAAAGGCTCAATATACAAGTCAAAGAGGATAGGTGACAGTGGGCACCCTTGCCTGGTTCCACGCTGTATTATGACCTCAGCAGTGAGATTACCGTTAACCAGGATCTGGGCCCGCGGCGAATTATATATTTTTTTAAGGATTTCCCTAAAATCAACTCCAAAACCAAAAGCTTTTAAAGTATTATTCAAATAGCGCCAGTTAACTTGGTCAAAGGCTTTTGCCGCGTCGACCGTGATAATAGAGAGGGGAGCCCCTGATGTTGTTGCTATATCAACTGACCCTATTAAAGAATAAACCAAGTCCAGCATTTGCCTACCCGGTAAAAACCCCTTTTGATCTTGATGGATAATAGACCCCACTACCTTACTAAGCCGAGCATTTAGTATACCTACAAAGATCTTATAATCACAGTTTAGTAACGATATGGGGTGGTAAGAATGACACTGAGTTGGATCCTTACCCGGCTTCAAAATAAGGGAAATGACCGCTTCATTTCAAGAATCTGGCAGGGATGAACTCCCTCTAAGGATCTTATTAAACAAACCCAGCCAGATCGGGATAATTTCATCAACTATTAACGAGTAAATCTCCAATGGGACCCGCTGCTTTCCCTTTCTTGTTTTTATTTAAGATTACACATATTTCACCCTCCAATTTCGGTAGTTGTTTTCCTGCCAGCCACTGATCAATAACCTCATCCTCAACCATTAGCTCTTCACTATACAGACCTTGAAAAAACTCCACAAATGCTTTCTCGATATCCCTTTTTTCCTCCATCACTTTAGCTCCTACCTTGATCTTATTGATAAAATTACGGGACCTGTCAGATCTACTCTTCATAGTAAGTAACTTGCCAGAATTCTCTCCTCGATCAAAATCACCCAACTTACTTGCCTCATACTTTTGGAGCGTTATTGCTTCAGTTTTAAGCCTAAACTTCATCTGTAGATCCTCTACCCTAGCTACGAGGGTTGTTTTCTCTATATCTGAGATCTGCCCTCTTTTTAATGCTGTGTCAGCAGACACTAGTTGCTTTTCTAAGTCTTAAATCTCCCTTTTTTCTGATCTAATCCAGCCGACAACCGCCCCCTTCAACATTCCCCTAAGCCAGGCCTTGAAGGTGTCCCATACTATGTGTAAAGGAGCCGAATCCAGGTTGTTTTGGACGAAAAAAGCTGTTTCTCTCTTTAGTAAATCGGGGCTTGAAGGCTGCAAAAGGAATCTCCTATTCAGGGTCCACCTCCTCCGAATAGGCTCAGAGGGAAGATCCAGTTTTATAACCATTGCACCATGATCTGAAATGTGAATCGGTTGATATCTTATTAACCTTACTGACTCTAACTCTGAAAGATCAATAAATATATAATCAATTCTTGAATAGTGATGATTTTTTTTGCTGTAGAAAGAGTATTCTCTTACCTCTACCATTTTCTTCCTCCAGACATCGCAATGGTTAAAATTGTTTAACATCGTCCCTAAGAAGGCTTTTACACGGGGTACCGCAATTTGTGTTTTGGGAGAGGATCTATCCAAATTATTATTAACCCTTTCGATGCGCATGATGGAGCGGTTCCGTCATGCGCATCGGTCGCGCTGTGTGGATGACGGAATCGCTCCGTCACGGCCCAGCCCACGCAACGAACCTTCAGCACGGCACGGTAATCCGCGCCGCGCTGAAGGGGTTAAGCAGGACATTAAAATCACCTCCCAGAATTAAGGGGGTATCAAAATCCACAAGAGCTAAACACAAATTATTCAGAGGGTCAATGTCATCCTCATTAGGACCATAATAATTGGCTAAGGTATATTTAATACCATGGCACCTTACCTCTGCTATTGCCCACCTTCCTCTATTATCTGTCTGTGACTTAATAAGCTCCACTTCTGCGTTGGATTTAATAATTATAGCCACTCCTTTTGAACAGCATTGTTGGTCAGAAGCTATTACCTTCCCCACCCACCTTAACTTCTCAAACAGGGCTTTACATTCTGAATGTAGCAGATGTGTCTCTTGAAGCATTAAAATCTTAGCTGGATTATCCTTAAGATGTTGCAAAACTAAACACTGCCTTCTCCTAACCCTCAAACCGTTCACATTCCAGCTTAGGATCTCAAGAGACTCTGCCCTAAGTCTATCCCCTTTCATTATCTATGCTCTTCCACCAACTATATCTACAGATAGTCATATGAGGTCATATTTAGGATATTTTTTTTATTTTTTCCCCCAATGCTCCCCACCCACACATGTGAAGCACCCCACCATACTCCCTCCCCACCCTTGGGAACCCTCGCTGACCAGTCCTTGGCAAATACATTTTGCCAATTTGGGCTCAAGCCCACCAACCTCAAAAAAAAAAAGAATTTATAGAACAATGACTGCTGATCTCCCTTCACTAACCCCATGCTTCACTTTCATTTAGCTGCTGGTTTCTTATGTGCCAAAAAATTTTCCACCTCTTCTGGTGATCTACATCTTGTTGTCTAACATGACTTTCAGAAATGCCGGGAATCTTAGTTGGACTTGCGCGCCTAAATCTTTTAGAGAGTCTATCCGCTTACCAAGCTCCCATCGTCTGTCTTCTGTAATACGGCTAATATCTGATCTTATTCTACAGGTTGAGCCTTGTAGCTGGATAGATTTAAGCTTCAGTGCAGCCCCTAATAGTTGTTCCTTAAGGGAGTATGATTGGATAAACACCAGGTTGTTTCAGGTTTCTTCCGTCCTGGGTTTAACTTAAATGGGTCTCTGTGGACCCGTTGGATTTCGGCTTCCCAAACAGACGCAGAGGCAACCTGGGGGAATGCTTTGGTCAGAATATCAATAACAAAGGACTTCATATTCCCCCCCCTCTGATCCTTCTGCTAAATCCAGAATTCTAATGTTATTCCTTCTGGAATTATTTTCAAGTCTCTCCAGTCTTTCTGAAAGGTCTCTCTCCCTTTCCTTTAATCTACTCACTTCTAGCGTATTCCCCTTTACATCTAACGTAAGTTCTCCCATTTTGTTCTCTAACTCCTTCATGCGATACGTTAGTGCAGAGATACTCTGTTCTAAATTGGTACATGTGTCTTGAATCTTTTTCTGGTTAACCTCAGAAGTGGAAAAACGTTCCTTTATCTCCGTGGATAGCAGTGCCAACATCTCCTGAATTGAGTCTGAGCCCTGAGTTGTTAACGCCTGACCGCTATCAGGAGTTTCATTCCTCCTATCGGAGCTCCTCTGATGAGTTTCTCTCCAAGCTAGAGAATCGGCCTTAGAAAGGACTGCAAACCTGTTTGACGACAAGTTGACCACTTCTGGTGGTAAGGTGTTCTGTGGCAATACTCCTCCCTGAGCCAAAGCTACTCCCTGCTTCTCATTTTCCTTACTGCCCTTCAGGTTTAAATTTGAAATAAGACCTTAAAGAAGGAGTCACTCTTACTGGGGGTAAGGTAGATTCCCTCTTCTTCCCCTTAATAGGAATCAGTTTACCAACCTTACCGACATTATCCTGTCGATTCTTAAGTCTTCATTTATTTGGGGCTTGACCAGCGAATGCAACTTGACCCTGAGAGACCTTTTTCCCTAAAAAGGTACTTGACCTTAATTTATATCTTTTCCCTTGCAGAGCCTCACCAACTGGCTGATTATTCCCCTCATTCTGCTGCGGAACTAACTCCATGGACCTAGATCTGCTCCTGTAAACTGGATCATCCCTAAACTCATACCTAGACTCATCCTCCTTAACCTCTATTGGGTGGTGGCATATATATAGACAGCGTGGTTTACAAATAACTAGGGGGCTAGCACACTCCCCTCCAGGAGACCAGCTTACTCTCCTTACGCTAATGTATCCCTCTGGTCGTCCTATCCATGATGAGGAGCAGCCCTTTGCGGCTCTGCGTCCCACTTCAGATGGGCTTGTTTGGTCCTCTTGGTCCACTAAGAGTAAAATAGTGTTTGTCGTAATAATTGCGCCTCATAAAACAGAGCACCGGAAGTCCATGAAGACAATGTTTTTATTCAGACGTTACACCAAACGGATGCTGCCTGTTATACAACAAAATGTTGGGTGTGTAGTTTGCTGCCTTCTGTTACACATCGAAGTGAGAACTTGTTGCCCATGCCCTTATCCTATGTTAATAGTTGTGAGGGGTGGTTTACCTTACTTAGTATGATCCGCTCGTTCTCTCAGGTTGACTCCTTGGAACAAAGAGACACCCGTTCCATGCTTTGACAATGAATGTGTATCACAAACATAGGGCCCCACTTGGTGCTTCCCCGGGAAATGGGCTGTTTGATTGAGTATTCTTGAGTTCTTGTCTCAGAGCAGTAAATCGAGGTAGAAAGGCAAATAAAACAGAGATGGACAGAATGGGTTCTCGCAGTTCAATGTATCAGAGTATTATAAATCTTTCCATGCCCGCAATGTCACAGAGGATAAGCTCATACCCCTGGCAGTGGTAGATGTACTGGCTCATTTTTGTGTTCAAGGGCGGGAGACATAGAGGTGGGTGACAGTAGATGCAATACCACTTCTATATTGAGGATGCCCAAAAGTCCACCGTTGATCCCGCCACTGAATGTTTACTTTGTTTTTGGTGCTCGTGGTTATGTGTGGCTCCTTGAGCGATGGTCTGGGTGGTGTTACCTTTCCTTTCTCCGTATCCCAGTTTATACAGCCCCTTCCGGCTAATGCAAAACTCACCGCCTACAGCGTAGAGGTGACCTATCCTCCTGGTTTAAGAGGATGATTAGTACAGACGACATAGACCAGACTGACATGACCTTCCAACAGTTTACTGACACAATGAAAGGCATCCTACCCTTTGTGGGACCCTATGGCCAATATCCTCAATGTTAGACGACTCACCCGGGTGGTAGAGGGGGTTATCAATACGATGGCACGAATATTGACCAAAATTGCAGTAGATCTTCAGGCTACGAGACTCGTTGCTCTTCTAAACCAGATGGTTTTAGACGTCATTCTCTCAGATAGGGGTGGAGCTTGTTGCGTCATCGGTAGCAGTTGTTGTATCTACATCCCTGACCACGCCCCCACAGTCTATTCTGCTATACAGAAGCTCCACAAGCTTGCATCTGACATTCACCAAGATAATGGGTCAAGGCCCTGGACAGGGTGGTTCTGGGGTCTACTGACATCATGGGGTTGGAAGATATTACTTGTCCTAATAGCCATCACACGTGCCATCTTTACGTGTTGCCTATGTATTAACTGTCTTCCAGCATGTTGCACCTATTGTGTGGGTAAACTCACCCCTACCCCTAAATTACCAAGACGGGATAACAAGGTCTCCACTATGATTATGCAGGACATCCAGCGTATTATGCTCATAGATGAGGGCATCATTGAATATTGAGTGATTCTGATGCTCCTGTGTTGTTTTGCTCTCCTACGTAACTTGAGTGATTATGCAATTCTTTCTCCCCACTTAAAATTGTAAAGACCCTACCGGATAGCCCAATAAAGCATTTAGCCACCCATGCTAAAAGGAGGGTCTGTTAGGTTCTGGAAATCCCAATCCCCCAAATGCACTTGTTCCATGCTATATTTGGTTAGCAGTATGTGGCTAAATAGATGCCATTTGTATTCACGTTATGCAACCCACTGAGTTATCCCTGCTTTAGTTAGCATGTGTGACTCCATTTTGTATTTCGTAATGCCCATTAAGCTGCTTGTGCTGCGCCTAAATTAGGCCTCATCATTCGTATTGCTTGCCTCAGCAGAACACTGTATTTTGTTAATATTTTCTCGCCTGTTCAAGGCTGTTTTCCGACTTACTAATGAATAGGCATTCTGCCTTCGCATAGCTATCTGAGTGTGTAGTTTCTGCTCCCATGTTGAGAGACGCTGAGACTCATGGTGACCTCGACTTTCAGATAACATGTACCAATCTGGCAGGTGGTAGCCCATCTCCCTGTGCCTTCTTTGTTCATGTTCGGCCCAAGCTGGTAAAATTCCATCGTGGGCGTGGTTGGAGGCTGCTTCTGAAGAATTATTACTCACTGTCGACTGTTGGGGAGTCAGTCCCTCGGCAGACATCTTAGGGTGCAGGACTGATTGGACTCCTCTGCTAATAAAATGTAAGTTTGTATTCTCTACTGTCTGACCGACTCTTCATTCTTGGGAAGGCATAGCAGGTGGTTGTAAGAAAACCTGAGTGGCCCTTGAGGGCCACTTCCTTCAGCCCCACCAAGCATATTAAACGTTTTCTCTCCACCACGGTTCCACCGCCACGGTTCCACTGCCATGAAAACGGGGGCCCTACAGTGTCCCCCTGGTGCCTCACACACTGTGGATGTACACAGGGGGTACAGATGTGCCACCATGTGTGAATGCACACCAACTATTTTTGGTGTTCCAATTGCAGTCAGGGCAGCACCGTGGGAACGTAAAAAACAAAGCCTGCCAAACAGGATGAATCTCCTAATCTGGCAGGCGGTCTGACCACAGCTTTGGTAGTGCCCCAGCGGGGAGACCCGGCACCGCACCGCCAAAGTCGTAATCGGACCCTTAACATTTACATGTCCATACTCATTCTTGCCGAAAGTCAAGTGAATAGTTTTTTAGGTCTCGCCTGACCCAGCGCATGCGCTGGTCTAGCGAGACTTATTGAGAGGGCTCCAAAAAGTGCTGCCAGGCCAGCCTAGAGCTACAGTGCATGTGCGCGGGCACGCGCGCCGCGCTTTACCGCGATTACTCTCACTTTCGCGGCCGCACGGCCGCTTTGATGTTTGATCGTGGTCACTTTCACTTTCGCGGCCGCACGCTCGCTTTGCATAGCCAATAGGTCTCGCTTTTGGGAACTTATAAGTTTTTAGTTATGCAACTGTTGCATGGCTAAACACTTATAAGGTCCCAAATGCGAGACCTATTGACTATGCCAATGCTTGTCTCTTTGCTAACTGCTTTAAAATTTCAACTTTTGTGTGTGGTGCAAGTATAGTTTAGAAAGAAAGGGACTTATGTAGAGGTTATTGGATGCAGTACATCCACCAAAAGGTGTCAGATGCGCCTTCTGCCATATTCAAAGTGCATAGAGGTCCTATAAGCTCTAAATAGTGGGGAAGGAACATCCACCCCTTTTTGGGAGTCATCCAGAGCATGATATGACACATTCTAAATTGAGCACAAAATTGTGCTAAACCTATTTACAGCTTCAGGAGATTTATACAAATTTACAAGAAAAATGAAAATATTCATGTTTATTTCAGTTCAAGGGTTAACAAGCACACTATATGGTAGGCAGTTGCATGACCACGTGCATATCAACGTGCTGGTAGACATTTCAGAATAGTAGAATTGAAGACGTTGATTGAACGGGCTAGTTTTACCATGTCTGCTTGCTTTGCAGTGAATTCTTCCCATAACAATGTGCATCGGAATACTTTTCTTCATGTTCTTTTATTTAAGTTTTTTTTAAAAATCTGTTATGTCTATGTTTGAATGAACAGGCCTGTTTTTTTCTTCCATTAGACCTGACTTGCATCAGGGTGAACATGTGCACGAGAGTGCACTGCCAGTGCTGGTCTCATTTAGGAGAAGTCACAGGGCCGACTCTAAAATATAGGCCTGAATATGAGTGAACAAAATGTAAAATATCGTTGGGGGGATGGGGTACATAGTAGGCTAATCACATCCTTAAAACGCATTTCTCGAGATAATAGCGTACAAAGCTCAGAACTAACAAAACCATTTTGTGTAGAAACTTTTCTTAGCTTTCACGAGAAAAGCAAGGATTCCTACATGCATAGGCTTTTGCGAGTCCTTAATTGCGATTCCTTAATAATCGCAATTAAGGACTCGCAAAATCCTACCTTGATGCATGTGCCTGTATGTGCCTTATTTACAAGTACTGCACCGCCGCCGCCGCATCACGTTTAATATGGGAAAAAGAGAGGTGCCGGCAGCGCAAGGGGCTTGTAAATAGGCATATAAAGCAGCCTCGCATAGCTTAGGAAATAAACGACCACTGTCCTCTTGACGGCAGAACATGTGCTTCACGAAGTGAGGCTGTGTTTTTCAGCGCCGGCGCTCCCATGCTGTGTCAGATCGAGATGTCTGGGTCATTACTGATGCGGAAGAACAGATGAAAGCACCGCGGGGCATGCCTTTTACTCTTGGACGGCCACCTAGGAATACGCTGTGGCTGTTTGCGACTTTTTCTGTTAAAGAAGAGAATCCATTTATCAAGCGAAGCACTTCTGTCAAAATTCCGCCTGAGCTATAACAAAGACAGTGCGTTCAAAGGAATCAATAGCGCAGATTAAGGTCAGTTTATTGTAGAATGAAAGAGAACTCACATTGTGATGTAGGTGCAAGTAATGTTAATTTCCTGTTGATCAGAAGACCATTAGGATAAGTCAAAGGTAGCAGATGACCTCTGGCTCGACCTTTATGACCCCTTGCCACAGAGACCAATAAAGCATCAATGGGAACAGAAAATAAACAGGCTATAACCACTCTGTTTACTTTCTGTAATGTACACGTCACCTTTCTCTTACCCTCTCCCCTGCTTCTCAGATACAAGCGGGATGTGTTGAGTGGCCAATAGTGGAATAGTAGTCAACACTGTCATTTCATTGGAAGGCAAAAGAATGCTTGACGCCACTAGCATACTGCCTTGCAATGTGGTACTTTCACACCTATGATCAGACCCACCAGCCAGAGATGGAAAAAAGCTATTGGTAGCTCTCTAGCTACCTGTCAGTAACTCTCCTGTGTACATTCCGGCCTTCTTAATTAGAACTGCTTGCTTGGTTAAATTAACATTAGTATGACAACATTTTTTATTCCTAGCTGAATGAGTGTGTATTTTCAGAACTCGTAAGCTGCTCTTTGGAGGAAAATAGTTGAATTTCCAAAATACATTTGAAGGTGATTTTGAAGCGATAAATCATGTATGGAGACTTATTATCAGGGCCATTGAAATTACGCAATTGCGTGCCTGCAGCGATTTTCGCATAGTTATAGATTTTTCGCATTTGCCACATAATTCATTGTCGGCCACACAATCTGATGATTTAAAAAAAAAAAAAAGTTGTTTCTAGCACAATTGGGTGCCGATTCCGATCCTGTAAAACCCGGGTACGAATGGTCGTACGGAGCGTTTTTTCCGTCCGACTCGTACCTGGGAAAAACACCATTTCCGTACGAGTCGTAAAAAACACCGACCGGCAAAAAAATACATACAAATCTGATTCTGGACGGCGCAAACGCGACGTCCGGACGAAGTCAGGCAGCGTTCTACGGACCAGCAAGTACGATTCGTGGCGACGTCACTCCGCACGCAGCTTTTTTTACGGGAGCCAAAAACTGCTGGGAAATTGAGGACGACGCGAACAAGGAGCACCGGTACGCGACGGACAGCGATGGACCCCAACCTACGCGTCATCCCGGCCCTCATAGCCTACCACCTCGTGTACAGAAACCGACGCAGACACCGCAGAAGGTCAGAACAACCCCCAGGGGCAAAGGGGGGGGTGTGTGCAAGGGGCAGGAAACATAACCCACACCCCACAAAATACTAATACATCCTGCACATTAATTACCTCCATGGTCTGGTCACTTCGGGGGGCGTGTCCACCAATTCCACCAATCCCACGTCCCACCACAACGGAAGTGGAAGTGGACGCGTACCCGTCACCACCACAATGGTGGTACGGGACGTACCCACGCCCCCCAGAGCGTGCGTACGGCCCGTACCACCATTGTAGTGGTGATGTAGGGGTAGGCGTGTACAGACCGTACCCACGCCCCCAGAGCGTGGGTACGGGCCGTACCACGCGTACCCCTATGTCACCGCCACTATGGTGGTACGGCCTGTACCCACGCCCCCAGAGCGTGGGTACAGGCCGTACCACGCGTACCCCTACGTCACCGCCACAATGGTGGTACGGGCTGTACCCACGCCCCCAGAGCATGGGTACGGGCCGTACCACGCGTACCCCTACATCACCGCCACAATGGTGGTACGGCCCGTACCACCATTGCAGTGGTGATGTAGGGGCATGCGTGTACGGAGCGTACCCACGCCCCCAGAGCGTGGGTACGGTCCGTACACGTGTACCCCTACGTCACCACTACAATGGTGGTATGGCCCGTACCCACGCTCCCCAGAGCGTGGGTACAGGCCGTACCACGCGTACCCCTACGTCACCGCCACAATGGTGGTACGGCCCGTACCCACGCTCTCCAGTGCGTGGGTACGGGCCGTACCACCATTGCAGTGGTGATGTAGGGGTACACGTGTAAGGTGCGTACCCACGCCCCCAGAGCGTGGGTACGGTCCGTACACGCGTACCCCTACGTCACCACTGCAATGGTGGTACGGCCCGTACCCACGCTCCCCAGAGCGTGGGTACGGGCCGTACCACGCGTACCCCTATGTCACCACTACAATGGTGGTACGGCCCATACCCACGCTCCCCAGAGCGTGGGTACGGGCCGTACCACGCGTACCCTTATAGCCCCATTACATGATGGATACAAGGCGTACACATGCCACGGATGTAGGTGTACGGCTTGGTGCAGCACATCAGCTGTAAATTGGGAGTGGTGTATGCCCAGGACAGGCAGTGTACCACAGCAAGGGAGCAAGTGGGTGGGTGGGTGGGTGCAGAGGACTCCCAGCAGTGCCCAGACATATGAGGGGTGGGTGCCCATCACTCCCAGCAGTGCCCAGACATATGAGGGGTGGGTGCCTATCACTCCCAGCAGTGCCCAGACATATGAGGGGTGGGTGCCTAACACTCCCAGCAGTGCCCAGACATATGAGGGGTGGGTGCCTATCACTCCCAGCAGTGCCCAGACATATGAGGGGTGGGTGCCTAACACGCCCAGCAGTGCCCAGACATATGAGGGGTGGGTGCCTAACACGCCCAGCAGTGCCCAGACATATATGGGGTGGGTGCAGAGGACTCCCAGCAGTGCCCAGACATATGAGGGGTGGGTGCCTAACACTCCCAGCAGTGCCCAGACATATGAGGGGTGGGTGCCTAACACTCCCAGCAGTGCCCAGACACATGAGGGGTGGGTGCCTATCACTCCCAGCAGTGCCCAGACATATGAGGGATGGGTGCCTAACACTCCCAGCAGTGCCCAGACATATGAGGGGTGGGTGCCTAACACTCCCAGCAGTGCCCAGACATATGAGGGGTGGGTGCAGAGGACCCCCAGCAGTGCCCAGACATATGAGGGGTGGGTGCAGAGGACTCCCAGCAGTGGACAGAGACATGGGGGGGTGTACATCATTATCAGATGACCACAGCTCCATGGGTGAATGTACGTATCCCTAACTTAGGACAATGATGATAGTGCCATAACAACACATCACTGACAGCAGTGTCCCACTCCCAGGAGGAAGGAGGTCTTACCCCCACTGCATGACACACCACATGTGGGTGTGAGGACAAATAACACATGCATACCCACCCCTGGCAGATGCAGCACAATACACACACTGAGATCATGCCACAAGACTGTATTGTCATGTCACTGCCTAACAAACTAAGAGAACCAAAGAGAACACACACTGTCACGCACATCCCAGGACTGATAGGAATGTTCAGGTGCTGGGCTAGCCACCAAGATGTTGTCTGTCATGGAAGGAATAGGGTGGAGTTCCCACAGATACAATGCCCACAATTGTGAGTCAGGTGTTCAAATACCCAGCAGAACAAGTACCATATGTGTACTAGGCTGGGATTACACACATGCATTGTGCGGAAAAGGGACCATTTATCCATGAAGGCATGGCAAAGTACTCTATACACAAGTACAGTGAGTACCAAGGATAGCACAGACGATGCAGCCGGACACATTGCTGAGCAGGCATGGCCAGAGTTGAAGGGATCCATCACCAACAAAGGACATGTAGACACAGGGCAACACAACAATTGTGCAACTCTCTGCAGGGGAGATGTCAGGTGCCACAGAGGAAGGAACACCCCTTGGGACAATGTCTCCAAACACAAAGAGCATACACGACAAAGAATCTTTGCAGAGATCGCGTGATGGCACGCAGATACCAGGTTCCACCCCATGAGCAGCAGACCACAACATTTCCATGAAACATAACACATGCCCACAACCCCAACTCCTGTAGCATCAGCATCAACATCAATACCTGAAATGCAAGACTTTTCCAAAGAAAAAGAAAATGCTTTATTCAGCATGAAAATAATAATGTGTAAACGAGACTATTCACAAAGGCCAATGGCCAGTCCATATCAGCAGTCCTTTGGGGGGGGGACACATGGCCATGCGTCTCCCCTAGCTTGCCTGCACATCACAAGAGTAGTTCGTCGACTGGGGGGGGGGGAGGCAGCCTGTGGGGAAGGACCAGGCACCGCAGGGATAGGAGGGGGAAGGGTAGGTGTTGTGGGTGCAGGGACGGACTACTCCACCACAGGGGGTGGGGCAGCGCCAAAGGTGCAGGCGAGCTCAGCGCTGCACACTTCTGCCAGTTCTTCAAGCATCTCCCCTGCACCCGGAGAAACAACAGGCCCCAAGGAGGGGGGGGGGCTCGGAGGGATGGGTTGCAGCGCCACTGGGGGAGGTGGTGGATGGGCTGGGGGACTTAACTCCCCTACCGGTTGAGTGCCGTGACCGTTTGCGTCCAGGTGAACTAGTGGGGCTGAGGCCCAGCCCAGCAAAGTAGGCCTCCTTCTCCGAATCTGGGGCAGGGGAGCCAAGGGGAGTGACATCGGAGGGACTGGGGAGTGAGTCATGTGGATGAGGACTGTGGCTGCGTGCCTGCCTGTGTGCCCCAGACCCAGTGGGTGTGCCTGCTACCCCCTGAGTGTGCGTGTCAGGAGATGTGCGCTTGCCCTTACTTGGTGGTGTGCTGCTTGTGTCTGGTGGGGTGCGTGTGTGTGGATGTCTTGGTGTGCTTGGGACAGGCATGGGTGTTGGACTTGTGGATGGGCCAGGGGTAGGGGGGGAGGCAGCGCTGCAGGTGACTCGCTACTGCCGTCAGTGACGAGTCCAGGGACCTCAGCAACATCCGTTGGTCAGACATCGCTGATGACATGCCCTCCATGTACGACACCATCTGGGTCAGCAGTCTGGTGTGGCCATGGAGGACAGTCAGGATCGATGTCTGCTCAACTTGCAACTGCCGCTGAATGTCCACAGACTCGGCCGTGAGGGAAGCAGGGGGGACAGGGGCAGGGGGTGCGGTGCCTGGCACGAAGGAGACACGGTGTCGCATAGCACGGACAGAAGGGACCCGAGCAAGTGGGAGGGCGGTGATGGGAAGGGAGGGGGCGGCGAGAGATGTACTGCTGCTTTCAGCTCTGGGAGCAGCCTCCGCCCCCTCTGGGAGCTCAGCCTCGGTCCCGTCTGCCTTGTAGTCTGTGTTGGTACTGGGCAGGTCCTCTGCCTCACTCCCTTCGCCCTCCGTGCCACTAGATTCCACCAACTCCACAGCAGTGGTGGCACCACTCCTCGATCCCTCCTCCACGCCCGTGCCGGTGTCTCCCTCGGTGTCCTCCGATGATGCTGTGGGCAAGGTGAAGAGACAGGAAAAAATCAGTCACCTGTATACATCTGACACATGAGTCCAAACAAAATAGGCAACAGTGCACATCAGGAAAGGCATCAGGAGTAACATCTAGGATACTCCCCACATATGTAAGCCCTGCACTCCCCAGTTGGTTGACGCACCATGCCACTTGCAAACAATGAAAATTAGGACACAACAGCAAATAACTTGAAATCACAAGATCATGAGAAGCTAGTGTCTGGGATCAGTTGAGCACAGCAAGACTATGAAGGCATGCCACCTCTTGTTCACTTGGAAACAAACAGTATTGTCGCACCCAAGGCCAAATACCACATGCAAATTCAGAAGGTGTCCCCACACTCAGAGACCTGTGAGTACTTTTGACACCCCAAATAAATACATTGTGACTCCTGGAGAATCACAACCCTTTACAAAATGGACATGTCTAGCATGTGTGAATGTGGCACTCTGTGAACACAACACACATGTGTCTGTATAGCAGAAGTCACACAAGGAGGTGCACACCAAACTACATGTACACAGTCATTGTCTGAGCTGCCAGACTCATTCAAATCAGCCACTGTTAGGCAGAAATGGTGTAGCAGGAAGTACAAGGGTGGCTGGATGACTTGACACTCGTAAGGTGGTATCAGCAACAACCAAGGACTAACCCAAATGCTAGCACACTGTGGGAACATGTATATGTATGAACTCCAAACAAGTGTTGTCCAAACTGTGCCTGTTAGACCCGGCCTTGTGGCATGGCCATCCCTGACCCCTAGCCACACCCCCTGACCCGTACACCTCATTCAGTCCCTCAGTACACGGCCTAGCCGGTCCTGCCCACCAGGACTCACACACACCCGACCCGGACTTCCCTGTCCGTGCCCTCCACCTTCCCAGCACCACCGGGCCCGCATGCCCACTTCATGCACCTACGATGGCCGCCCGGCCCCAGCACAACCCAGGCCTAGAGGCGCCACCCCGGCTGGGGAACATCGCGCTCCCATGGAGTGAGAGAGGGAGGAGCAGTTTCCATCGCACCTCTGGCCTCCCCTCGGGAGATGGGTTTCGATCGGCCCTCCGGCCTCCCTGAGGGCTGGCTCCACGCCTGCTGGGTGTCTGGGACTCCTCCCGACCCGGCCCTGAAAGGATCAAAGGACAACATGGCAGGAAACTCCAACGAGCGGCCCCCAGGCGCTAAGACCCCTGCCTACACGGACCCCGGACATCAAAGGGGAGCTGACCTATAACAAGGGGTGCTCGGGGACTATCTGGCAGATTCGACTCCGGAACGACGAGAGCCCTGTTGACGTGGTCGTGGCTCCCTTGCAACCTTGGAACCCCTGAGCCCTGATGAGTGACTCGCGGCTCCCCTGAATATCGTAAGACCTCCGAACTTGTGCTTGAGCCCTGCTGAGTGACTCGCGGCTCCCCTGAAGATTGTAAGACCTCCGAACTTGTGCTTGAGCCCTGCTGAGTGACTCGCGGTACCCTGAAGATCGTAAGACCTCCGAACTTGTGCTTGAGCCCTGCTGAGTGACTCGCGGCTCCTAAGACTCCCCCGGTCCGGCTGGACCGCAGCGTATCCCCCGGCTCGAGGATTGTGAGCTGTGCGTTGAATACGCCCCTGCATTGATCCGAATCCCCAAAGACTGTCCCGCTACCCCCTTCCCTACCGAGACTCTCTGAGCCCGTGCTCTATTTGTACATATCCACCTTGGTGATCATAAAGATCCGACAAAGCTGAATAGATAAAGATCTGTTCCCAAGAACCTACCATGTGGTGTCTCTTTGTCGTGTGGTGCCGTGTGTGCGATCCTAGATACGAGACTCTTCCCCGGAGGAGTCTCCCGCCAGTGCCCAGCTACGATACCCCGAGGGTAGGTCTCAGGGTGTTCAGGTAACCTCCCTGTCTCCTCTGGGGTCGCCTTCTAACAGTGCCTTACTTTCAAATGTGCCAGCGTGTCCCTGGAAAGTGTAAAGGTGGTGTCTTGTGCACTTCCTTGGCAGACATCTGTCATGCAGGCACATCATTGTCCTTCACAAACAAACAACAAGGTCAAGCATATGAAACATTGAGACATGTTTACAGGTGTAGTGAGTGCCTATGGACATTTCCCGAGAGTAACAACTTGAATAATGTCATTTGTCACATGGCTATCCGTCACCTGATCACACAGTTGGCTACACATATGACCTACTGACTGTCATCTGGAGTGGCTCACATGTCCACACCCAGGACAATGCATAAGCTAATGGGCCTGCAATTGTTTAGCAAAAAAGCCTAGCTGTACTGTGGGTTCTCCCTCATGGCAAGCCAGAATGTACCCACAGATGTCAGCACACAAAGTCACAACTGTGTAGCATCTGAACCACACACAGGTGCCAAAAATCTCCAAGCAGGATACATGATTGCCAATAACTGACACAGGCAATGAAGCACCAACAGCACGCACTGGCCAACATCATGGGGGCACTGCACGATGACTTTCTGTACTGCGAATCATCACACACAAGTCAGAACTGGCAATGAAACATCAGGGTTGAACATGTACGCCCCTCCCGCGTACACCCACCCATACCTGAGTCAATGTGACTGATACCAATCAAGAAGTGAAAGATCTTATTCAGGGTTACAATAACTGTGCATGAAAACTAGCTTCATTAACACGACATCACCTTGTTGGGCTGGCAAAACATATTGGTCACAAACAAACATCAACAGATTGTTGTGAATAGCCACACAGGCACTGCCCAGTGTGAGTATGCACAAGCAAACTGCTGTATCCCTGTCCAGTGGCCACCTGCTTCGGCATTTTACGTAACCTCAGACCTATTTTGAGGTTCTTCGACTGCCGCACCCGCCAGTTAATTGTTCAGGCGACCATCCTTTCAAGACTGGATTATGCCAGTTCTCTTTTATTAGGGGCGAACCTTGCCGAAACCTCCAGACTACAGAGAGTCCAGAATGCGGCTGCCAGGGCGCTGGTAGGTCTCCCTCGCCACTCCTCGGCGACCGGAGCCTTGAAAAAAATTACACTGGCTCACGATGGGTAAAAGGATCCAGTTTAAGGCACTGTTTTTTATCCTTTAAAATCCTTAAAACCGCCTCTCCCCCAATGTTGTGACCCCTCTTGTCGGAGTATACTCCTAGGAGGTCGCTTCGCTCAGAGGGACAACATCTCGCGATCATCCCTCGCACCAGACTGGCCAGAGTAGGCGGCCGATCCTTTAGCTTCTTAGCTGCCAAGTTATGGAATAGTCTTCCGGAATCTATCCGTGGCATGCAGGACCTTTTGGCCTTCAGAAAGGCTATCAAAACTCACCTTTTTCAATAATTGCTTCCATTTCTTTGCGCCTCTTTCTCTCTGCAATTGGTCTTTTCGCAGCGCCGGGACGCCCCTTGGCTGGGGCAGCCGTGCGCTATATAAATTACCATAACATTAACATTAACATTAACAGTGGGCAAATGTATCACACATGTGAAAACTACTACCTAGGCCAGGGAACAATGCCACAGAGGCAGAGCCATTATGAACCCACAGTGAGTGTGCACAGTGTTGGATGACATACATGAGTAGGAGGGCAGGCTGTGATAGGGGACTGTAGTGTGCACACTGCTCCATGGTCCTGGAATGAGCTGACACTTACAGGAGCAACCGTCCCGGCACTATGCATATATCCCACTCATGCACATCATGTCTGAGGCCACAACATTGGTAATGCATGCAGCAAGTCTGTACATTTGAAACCTCACACTCCAATGTTGGGACTCAGCATCAGTGGCAACAAATATGCACCCCCTAATGACTGTACAGGACAGGGCACAGGCAGATCACCCCCACACATGATGCTGAAAGCAGTGTGCACCTTGATAAACTGGCAGCCTAGATGACCATGTGCAATAGTGATCACACACAGACCAGGTAACACATGTCAAGGAGGGGAAGGGAGGAAGAACAGCACAGGTTGACTTGGGGGAACAGGATATGCACTGCACATATATACCCTGGCAGTGTCTCCAGGCAACTGAGCAGCAACAAAAGTTGGCGACACACAACAAATACACATGTACCTACCCCCTTCCTGCTGCTGTAACTCCTATATCCGCCTATCCAGGTCAGGGAAGACCACCGCCAGGACACGCCGCATCTGGTGGGTCAGGCGCCCGCCATGCTTGCGAGGAGCCTCCTCCTTCAGCATGACCCGGGCGATCCTCCGGGTCCAGCACCGGATGTCCTGCCATCTCTTCCTCACTTGTGGCAGGCGCCGACTGCGACCCTCCGCCGATTGCACGGCCTTGACGGCGTCCTTCCAGATCTTCCCCTTGTGGTAGGGGGATACCTGTGTGGATGACAAAGTGGGACAACATCACTACACCTGCACCATGTCACAGAGACACACAGTTGAACATCTTAGATTTGTAGAACAGGGCATAGTATGCTGGCAAGTAATAGCACCTTAGTCATAGGGACTTTTTCCACTGGGGACGCAGCAATGCACTACATGGCATAGTAAGTACACAGGTGGCATGAGGGGTGCGAACCAATCCCTGATCATGGCACACACTGTGCATCCCAAGCAACACAAGGCTGATGGGCAGCAACGCAAAGCAGTCACATGCGCCAGGCCACTGACGAAACCTCACGAGAGTACACAGACACACACAGGCACACATCAATCACCTGCCATTGGCAACAGCGGATGCAAACCTCACTCTGCACATGTGCCACTTGCCAGGGGGGGTTCACAGGTGTGGGGCTAGCTCAGCAAGTCAGACACACAGCACGGCTTACTTCACACATCAGATGGATTGAGCAGTTGCCTCCTCCATGCAGCTGTGGTGCAACACTCCACATAGGCACTCATCCACATGACAATAAACATTCACACACATCAATGTCCAGGGGGCGTACATATCATTTGGACACTCTCACCACTCTCACCACAGCTCCACTCAACTCTCACACACATCTGTGGGTGCAGTCACCTGTCACACCGGTGTGACCACTGAATCACCGCAGGACAATAGAACAAGAATGCCCAAGAGGATTTGCCTGGCGGAATGTGCCATTCACTATGCAGTGAATGTCACAGTAAGCACAATGCAAGTGAGGAGTGCACACATGAACTACATCAAGCCCTGCATGAGAGACATAAGCCATCCCCCCCCCCCCCGGGACCCACTCCACCCAACATTGCATGTCTGTCACACCTGGCCACAATGCCAGAAGTGACAGACACAATAAAGGTGCACAGGCAAAGGTACTGGAGTCAGCACTCACCTGCTCCCCTGGTCGACCATACAGCATGGGGTACTGTGGGAGGATCACATCCAGCAGGGCCTCGTTCTCCTCCTGGGTGAAAGGCTGGGCCCTCTCCACAGTCCTTGACATGGTGCCAGAGGGAGACAAAACAGCAGCAGTGGTATCGACTGACATGTTGTGCAGGCAAGTGCCCTCTCATGGGTTCTGCCTGCCTTATATCTTCCTTGCTGGCCTATTTCATATACAGGAGTACAGAGTGATTGGTCAGACTCATTTGCATCCTACGTTTCCTCCAATCCCTTTAAACAAACACCAGTGACAGCCTTTGCATCTTTCAATTTTGCAGCATCATGTCAAGTCAACAACCACTTTGCAACAATGGTAAATGTGGCCAACTGATTTTTCCAGATCACATGATGTGAAATTTTGAACTTGAAACTCGGTATCCATGACAACCAGCATGCATTTAGGCCATAATACTAGTTCCTCATGTGTCACCATTGTAATTATTAAATCCCCACACAGGTACGGCACTTTTCACACGTACCCCTAGGGCACTATCACTACAGTGATACGGGCCGTACTCACGCGTGTACGGCCCATATCACTTGGCCCTATGGTATCCCCAACGATAGTGATAGGCATGTACTCATGCGTGTACGGGCCGTACACGCGTGAGTACGTGCCTATCACTAGGCCCTACGGTACCCCCAACGATAGTGATAGGCACGTACTCACGCGTGTACGGGCCGTACACGCGTGAGTACGTGCCTATCACTAGGCCCTACGGTACCCCCAATGATAGTGATAGGCACGTACTCACACGTGTACGGGCCCTACACACGCCCTCAGAGCGTGTGTACTGCGTTTCACAGCTTACACTGGTGATAGGAGGCGCACACGAAAGGAATGGAGGTGTCAGACTCACACAAGGCTGTACATCAAGTAATTGTCAGTGCAGTCCTTCATGTGCAGGTCCTAGGTGTGTCAGGCAGTGATGTGGCACATGTCTCCTCATGGTGTGGCACAATAGATGTGTGATGAGCTGTTTACACATGTCATGTGTGATGGGGCACTTCGTGGCACACTTCCCCTTCACACTTTGCACATGTGTGCATGTGCGACACATGTGTCAAGCACTGCATCACTGGTATGGCACAGTCAGCAACACCCGCAACTGTCCCCTGATGGCAGGTACACGGATAATTACACCTCACATGTGACTCCCAGTGTGCCACGATGTGACTATATCATGTGTGTGTCATGTGTTCCCATGAGCTTTCCGTTGGTGTTCCGTCAACTCCATCCGCTGTTGCAGCTTCCAACATGTGTATGTGTGCATTTGTGCATGACACACATATACGCACACCATGCCACATGTGGACTCACACGTTACATGTGTCATGATGGGTCGAAGATGACTTCCTGACATGAGGCAATATCGGCGTTGTATCAATGTCTGTGACATCAGTTTTTGACATGGACCCCTTAATGGAAATGTGTGTCATCTGCCCATTTCCAGATAACATGTGACCTGTGCGTCTAGACTACCGCCAGCTGTCTGTATGAGATGACATCCTTCTGATGCTGATATGTGGATGTCTGTCACTCATGTAATGTGTCTGGCTTGTCACTTACACTGGCCAACAGCTATTTCATGGCATGTCACGTCAACATTGCCATGCAACTATTGTGGCTGGCTCTTCGTACGAGTATCACCTGGCTGGCCCACGTGTCCTGGATGTATTGCACAGCACAGACTCTGTATTAAGCAGATGTGTATTAGCTGTTGAACATGTGCTCACCTCAGTGACATTGGTGTGGTAATGTACTCACTCTTCGTTATTCCTTCAAAATCTCTGCAGGGCACCGCCTCTCCCCAGACCTGGATGCCATGCGTGAACATGACTGCATACGCAGATACCGATTCTCGCAAGAGCTGATAGAGGACTTGACCCGCCGGCTTGTACCAAACCTCCAACCACAACACAGGTATCCTACAGCTCTGAACCCCAAGTTGAAGGTGATGGCAGCCCTACATTTTTTTGACACTGGCACGTCTCAATTGACCATAGCTGATGTCGGTGGCATGTCCCAGACTATGTTCAGCCGTGTCCTGCATGATGTTATAGAAGCCATGTTGTTGCAGCTGGATGAATTCATCCATTTTCCCACTCGTGAGCAGTTGACAGGTGTCAAGGGTGAGTTCTATGCCCTGGGAGGGATGCCTCATGTAATTGGGGCCATTGATGGGACACATGTGGCTTTGGTACCACCACAGGCACAGGAGGTAGCCTATAGAAACCGAAAACATTACCACTCCATTAATGCCCTTGTGGTGTGTCTTGCTAACATACTGATTTCCCATGTCTGTGCACGTTTTCCAGGGTCCGCACATGATACATACATCATGAGGCGTAGCAGGGTGTCAGAAATTATGCTGCAGCTGCACGCGGAACAAGCATATCTTGTTGGTGGGTATACTCTGTTAGTCCTGTGTTCAGCGCTATCTTTGTATCTTACGGCTTCTCCTGACCCACTTCTTCACATGATGTTTCCATGTAGGGGACTCTGGCTATCCCAACATGCCATGGATGATGACGCCTCTCCGCAACCCCAGAACAGCTGCAGAACACCGGTACAACGACACCCATGGGCAGACGAGGCGCGTGATTGAGAGGACGTTTGGACTCCTGAAGAGTCCGGTGCCTCCACAAGACCGGCGGCGCCCTCCCATATGCCCCGGTGAAGGTCTGCAAAATCTTCATTCTGTGCTGCATGCTGCACAACATGGCAGTGGAGAAGGCCGTGCCACTCATCCTTGATCCGGATGAGCAGGATAATACACCCGTGGAGGATGAAGGGCTCGGGCACAGGGCAAGTGAGGATAAGGATGAGGATGAGGATGAGGACATCCGGAGGCAGCTTATCCGTAACTTCTTCTCATTATGGTGAGTCCCTGTGTCTGAGTGTGCACGCTTTGAGCCTTGTGTGGCATGTGTTGCAATGTGTGTGTCGAGCTGACTGTGTGCTAAGTGACTTGGAGGTGTGTTCTGATGTGTCATTCAAGTGATGATGTCATTCCACACATATTAGCTGGGACACTAAATTTGTTAAGGGCATGGTGACAACATCATTCCTGTAGAGTACATGTACATGTCTGCGGATTACTAGCTCTTCGCTGAATTGTTGTGTGCCTGTCCTCCCCAGGTTCTTGCGGCTGTCGTCTGCTCATGTCATCATTGCCCTCCTGCTATTCCTCATGAGTATTGCAATGTGTGCTGGATCAGAGTTACATCATGCACAGACATGGTGAAAAGTCATTTGGGGTAAGGAGTGCAGCAAGGCATTTTGTGGGTGCTACGTGTTTGTGATATGTGGGGACTTCTCCTGTGCATGTTGTGTTACCATGCATACATGTCGACTCACCATGGAACACATGACGTGTTGTATGGCTCCCATGAATTGATGGTCACCCTTCCTGACAGTCATCTGTAATGGTGTGTGGATTCTGATGAAGGCATCAATGTGTGTATAACGTCTCCAAGAAACATACGGGATGCTAATGGTGGACATATTGTGGGACATCCCCATATGAGGCTCAATGGGGAAATTGTAGACTCTCCGTGTGCAGCAAGGGGTGTTAGGCTCAACCCCTTCACTTGTGTGCCAGCTCAGTAGGATTTACACATCTGTGTGTTGAAGGGGGTGTCCAGTGTAGGTCACACATGGTCAGCCAAATGACCTGTGAGTCTGTTCCAATTGATGGATTTCCCTTAGTGTGAGGCTGAGTAATAAAGGTGTTTGTCACACTCCAAGGTGCCTCATCTCTGTCAATGCAGGTCTCTTGCCACTTTGCATGCGGCATATCTGGCATAGTTGTGGAAGATTATGCATAGGAGTCCATGTGTAGTTTAGCAACATGCATGCAGTTGCTCATGGGTTAGGCTCCCTATTGGGCATGAAGTACATGGTCGTGTATGTTTTTTGGCATGTTGGTCCGCACAATGGGCCACCAACTGCTGCTGAGGGTGTGTCTCCTGTGCGCAGGTCGGCCTTCAGTTTCCTGATCCGGTGTCATGCTTCTTTGGTGATTGTGCATGCATTGTTTCTGGGTGTGCCATGTGACACTGGACACTCCTTCCTTTACACACGCGCCTGTTGCAGTTGTCCTTTTGACATCCTAGTCTATGTGTGCAAATTCTGCTGCGGCCCCTGCAGCAAGGGCCAACAAAGTATCCAGATTTGGCAACACACACGCCTTCAGGATGCTCCTCACTTCCTCCCTCCACCCATTCACTTTGCTGCCCTCAGCTTGTATATGCCACTGTTACTGCCACGCGGTGCCAAAGGCTGGACCATCAGCACATGCAAGGTGCACATTGCACCACCATCCTGTCCTTGCATTACCCACATCATCCTACAGTCTGATGTATCAGCCACACTCCGAGTTATGTCCATCCGCACATCTAACGCCTGCAGTCAGACATACCCTGGGCACACACACGACACCTTTGCATGCTGAGTGTGCAACTCCAATGGCCTACACTGTGCTGCCCCGCCTTCCAGGCCCTGTCACACCAACCAGGTCACGTCCCTAATACTCCCCACCGGCTCTGTAGCCCAGCAAGGGCATGGGAGTGGGACTCAAGGCTTCAGCATGTAGTATGGTGTCATCGTCTGGGACATGGCACAGGTATCATCTCTCAGCATGTCAATCTACAGAGTGTCCAGGACCCCCCTCTCCACCATCACATGCGCACAGCACCTCATCATCATCTTGTATGCCATTCACAGCCAGGTGCTCCTCACCCTCAACAAAGACACAGACATTGGCAGTTCCATCATTCAAGTATGCATGAGATCTATTGATGAATGGCTGCACATGAGCCACCTGAGGCTGGACTTGTACAGGACTGAGGTGAACATCTGAGGATGGTCCCCTTCCAGCTGGGTCAAGTGCCTGTGTCCCACCCGCAAGAGCCCTGCACAAGCACCCAGTGGCCACACACACAAGATGGTGTGCATCATGTTTGGCTTGCTCACATTTGCCATGCTAGTCCACAGCATCTGTACCTCATGCTGCAATGCCCTCTGCATAATGCACATGATCCACAGATAGATCCACTCCAAGAAAAGACAGACCATCCCCCAGTTCCATGACAACATCTGTGTCAAATACTGCCCTGCCCTCTACGGAGCAAGTACATTCACACTCCCAGGAAACTTGTCCACATCCAGGGGGCATCTGCACACCTCAGATTCAACACCCTGCACCCCAGCCACCTCACCGTCCACCATGGATAGCTGCAATGGATCACTGTCTGCTGCAGTGTGACCTCCACACTCTCCACCCACACTCAGAAGGCAGTCCACAACCCGACCCCAACCAACCTTGTACGTCTGTCATCCTAGATCCCGTTGGGCCATCTCCGTGCATCCAACCTTGCCCTGGCCACCGTTCTTCACATCCACCGTACTCCAGAATACAGGACATTGTTCTCCCACCTGGCCACACATACCTGGGCCTCCCTCCCCAGGAACCTCCACATGAGCCATGACCTCTACGCCTTGATGATGATCTCCCAAATAGGTCTCTCCGCACAGTTTAGCAAGCCCCCCCTCAGCAGCCAGAGGCCATCACAGGTGAGTGTTGTGCTCCATGCCTACATTGAATGATACCTTGGGACCCATGTGTGTCCTGTACCAGACTCTGATCCCAGGGTATGGATGGCTGGAGTTGGTTCAACACTCAGCCATAGTTTGACATTTCCACACACATATGTCGTTGAATGATGCAAAATGACAAGAACGTCTCATCTCCAAAGTGAAATATTTATTTACGGTGGGGTAAGTGGTTTGGTAGATGCAATTGGGTGCTGTACCGGGGGAATAGAATCCAAAGTTCACAGGAGGAGATGGTATCCTTGGCATTGGAAGTCATCAGAGTCCAGACCACAGTGTTGGTCATCATTGGTCAGACTGTGACCAGCAAGTCCATGTGGCAGAGAATGTCATTGGATGAGGTGCTGCTGTTGCGCCAGAGGGCCAGGTGCCAGGCCAGGTGACCTGGGAGATGGGGATGGTCTGCTGACTCTCACGGTCTTTTCCGTGGACGACCCACCTTCCTCCGGGGACACTCAGATGCAGGCCTTGACGATGCTGGGGACGCTCCGTCAGATGAATCCTCCTCCCTCCTTGTGGCTGGTGCTGGTCTACGCCTGGTGGCACAGGGAGGGTTTGCCAGGCTTTGGGCGATCTGACGGAGTGATTGGCTCACGTCCCTGTGCACCGCCAGGAGCTCAGCCAGTCTTGCCTCCATCCGTCCTTGGTGTTGTTGATGACTGGCATGATGCTCGACCTGCAGGTTCTTAATGTCATCGAGGGTCCCCTGCATCTCGGAGAGTCTTGACACGACCTGGTTGATGCCTCTGGTGTCACGCCGGTATGAGTCCAGGATGTTGCGTATGTGTGACATACTGGGGTCCTGAGCTGGCTGGTCAGGTTCGCGCCTCTGCCTGCCTCCACTCCCACCACCCCTGCCCACTTGAGCCTGGCCTGCCCTTGTTGGCACATCGGGTCTACGGGACCCCTGAGGGATGGCATTTGCAGGGTTGCCTGCCTTCTCCTGGGTGCCCGGAGAACCTTGTCCCTCCTGGTCAGACTGGCTCTGTTGTTCAGTGTGAGCAGGGCTCCTGGGTGTGTCCTGGGATGTGGCAGGAATGGGGTGGTGGTTGGCACAGATGTACCTGACGCAGGTGCTGCAGGGGCTTGGGCACCAGAGGGTCCAGGTTGGTCGGGGTCATCCATGGAGTGGTGAGAGTCGTCGCTGCTAGTGGGATCGTCTTCACGCAGTGCCTTGGACTGAGATTCTCCCCCCCCCAGTGTTGGGGGGAGATCGACGATGTTGCCCTGTGTGTGAGAGAGAGACAATGTTAATGGTGTTTCATGCGACATCTATGTTTCATACATATTCAAGTTGACACATTTCCTCCAGGTAGTTGGATGTGCCTAGCATTCCTCTCAATGTCCACTTGGGGATGGGTATGTTGCGGGGGAAAGATTGGGAAGTTCTCCTGAGTGTTTGACCTGTAGATGGTTTGCTCTGATGCTTATTTGGCTCTGGATCAGTCTTGTTGTGTCACATGTCCATTGTGGGAGTGTGTAAATCTGTTGCCTGCCCCGGGTGTGTGTGCTTGCGTTAGGGGGGTGGTTGTGACCGGGCCTGCTGTTGTGTGTAGTGTGAGTTGTACACGTGCGGCCCTGGGGTGTGGCGCGTACATGCGGAGGTACGGCGCGTACATGCGGGGGTGATGCGCCTACAGGGGGGTGTACGGTGCATACATGGAGGGGGGGTACGGCGCGTACAGGTGCGGGGCTGGGGTACAGTGCGGACAGGGCGGGGTAAGGCGCATACATGGGGGGTACGGCGCGTACATGGGGGTACGGCATGTACAGTTGCGGGGCTGGGGTACAGTGCGAACAGGGTTGTGAACGGTGCTGACATATTTGGGAGTGGGGGGGCTGTGCGCCTTGTACACGGGCATGAGTTTACCCGTTTACATGTGTGCTACTGCGTTGGCTCCGTACGGGACTTTTTACGTGCGATTGTGTATTCGGACGGATGGTCGGGATCGTACTTGCGCGCTCGGACTTGTGTTTTACGATTTGCACGTAACAATGTCCAGATCACTCTCGTACACTTTTCCCGACGATATTCGGACGTGAACACTTTCCGACGCACTCTCGTAGGCTTTTCCCGACGCTATTCGTAGATATTTTTCACGGACGAATCGTACTTGGCCGTTTGTACGGTGCTTTTCCGACTCGTACGTAAACAAATACGGATACGGGTCGTAAGCAAATTATTTTTACCGGATCGGAATCGGCACCTTGGTTTCAAACGTTACTATAAACGCAGCGATATGTGTTGCTGGGAAGTGGAAGGCCCTTTGCAAAGTTTGACTGGTCACCTTTCTGTTGCATATTGTTATAGACATTTCAAATTGGCAATCTCTTTTTTACATTACTTCTGGTGACCCTCCTGATATACTCAGGCAACACCATGCCAGTAACCTTGGACATGGTGGTCACTAATGTAATCTCGTCTGAAGTGGTCACTATTACAACACCAATATCAGTAGCTCACGATGATTTTCGTTTAACATAAGTAGCTCTTATTACACAAAAGGTTGGAGACCCATGGGTTAGGTACTTAAAGAGCACACTGTAGAACCAAGTCACAAACTGCATTTTGTAGTAGGTTTCTGTAAGAATATGGGTTAATGGTTGAGGGGGTGGAAAAAATCTCAATCAGTAACCACAAATCTTCTCAGGGTTAAGTCCCAAGCAACCCTAAATGAACCTGCGAACAATCCTTTGGTAGCTTAGCACAGAGCTGTCAGGCATAACGTACAGGCAATGTGTAAAGTATTTGTGCAGCATTTCAAACAATAACACGTGAGAAAACACACTACAAGGAGCCCACAACAGATTTAGGAGAGCAGAGTAATTTTTAAGGAATAAAACAAGACCAAAATGGCACAAATCCAATCTGCAGAACTAGGCATATTCAATATTAAAGATTGTAGTAAAAATTGAGCAGAAAGGCATAAAGCGCCAACTGTAGCTATCTGGTTGCGCGGGACCAGGACAGAGTCACAAGTTCAGGCCATTTGCAATGGCGCACTGGCCGGCTACAAGGACCCAGTTAGGCCGCTGAACAAAGTACCTTAAATTCTGGTTTGCTGAGAGTTGTGAGGATCGTGTCAAAGATGCAGTGTGCAGCCAAAGCATTGTGCCGGTTCTCAGATGCAGCAAGGCTGCGGGTAGGGATTCTGCTGCATCATTACTGAAGATCCCGTTGACAAGGGCTTGCGAAGTGAAATCCGGGGTGGAGGATGTGTTTTGCAGTCAGGGTGATTTGTCAGTTCCAAGGAGCTGTAAGGCTGTGATATGGGGTCTTTTGTCGTCATCAAGGCTCCCCTCAAAGAGGGATATGAGGGCCTGTGCCGAGGATAAGTTGTGCTGCTGCAATTCCAATGCACCAAAGGGCTGCAATGCATTGTGGGTCTTTGTGATGGTTCCGATTCAAGCAGCAGTGGCAATTTGTTGGTTCTGTCAGAGTTGCACTGCTCAGCAGAGGGAATGTGTTGGTTGCATTGGATCCACAGTTGCTGGCAGAGTACCTAAGGTCCACTTTCAATGGTCAAGGACTTGGGTGGCAGCACTTTGCAGGGTAGACTCACAGATGGCAGAGTACAGGTGTATGAGTAAGGTTGTTGGAGCCTTCTGCTTCTGAGGCTCAAGTTAGGAGGCCAGACAACTAGCCCCTAGGGTCACTCTGGGGTTCTGGAATCAAGAGATGCAGATCCAGTCCTTCTCACCCAGAGAAGAGGGCAGCAGGCAGCAGATCAACACAGCAAGGCAACAGTTCAGCAGGACAGTAGTCCAGCAGTCCTTCTTCATTAGCATAGCAGTCCTTCTTCTGATCAGAGTATCCACAGGTCCAATAGTGTACTGAAGAGTTGGGATCTGAGGCCCAGTATTTATACAAGTTTTCTCTTAGAAGTCTCGAGGCATCCTGCCTTCCCTGCTCTGGTTTAAGACTAACTGCAGGTGATATGCAACCATTTGTGTGGAGGCAGGACGCAGCCTATTCAAGTGTTAGTGGGGCTGTGCCTTTCTCCTCCCTCAAATCCAGCCAATGATGGACCATCCAGGCACACCTAAGCATCCCATTGAATGTGGCTTTCAAGGAGGAATACAGAAAGCTCAACTGTAAGTTACACCCAGTCATGCGACCCAGGTACAGGCTACAGGTACTAAATGGCTAAGGTAATTAAAATGCAATTTTCTGACAGGGGCATTTTAAAAATTGTAATTTCAAATTAGCGTTTTCTATAAGTTAGGATTTTTCATTACAATTCAAAAGACACCAAACATGAACTGCCTATCGATTCCCATTTGGAAATTACATCTTATTAAATGTAAAAGGTCAACTCCAATGTTAGTCTATGGGAGAGGTAGGTCTTGCAGTAGTGAAATACACAAATGTAAGAGTTTTTCACTTCCAGGATATGTAAAAATTAAAATTACTTGGCTTATGTTTTAAATACACTGCACCTTGCCCTCTGGGCTGACCAGAGCCTAGCCTGGGGGTGACTTATATGTATGAAAAATGAAGGTTGTGGTCCTGGCAAGAGGGTTACATGGCCAGGTTGAAATGGAAGCTAAATTCTGCACACACACAGGCTGCAATGGTAGGCCTGAGATAGGTTTAAAGGGCTAGTTAAGTTGGGGGCCCAATCAGTGCTGCAGGCCCGCTAGTAGCATTTAATTTACTGGCCTGGTGCATATTTAGATCCACTTTACTAGGGACTTACAAGTAAATTAAATATGCCAAGCGGGAACAAACGAATGTTACCATGCATTCAGGAATGAGAATATGCACTTTAGCACTGGTTAGCATCCTGGATTGAGGGAGGCAAAACGTTTGGTAAAAGACTACCATAAGTAAGGGTGGGCGTAGTTCGCGAAGTAGCACTTCGCGAAGCTACGCAAAGTGAAGTTCGCACTACGCGAGCTACGCGTAGCACTTCGCGAACTGCGAAGTAACATGTTCGCACTGTGCAAGATGTTGTTTTCAATGATTGCACAGTGCGGACAAGCAACCGGCACTGTGCAATCATTGAAAATGGCATCTTGCACAGTGCGAGCTGTAGTTTTCTGCTGTTCGAGTAGATGTTTCCTCGAGCTTCAGCTTTCTCAACGCGAACTGGTAGTTTCTCATCGCGAGCGGTCGCGAGCATACGCGACCCCTCGCAATGAGAAACCTGACCTTCTCGCGTTGGGAATCTCGCCGGGAGGTTTATTTTCCATGCTCGCGATCGCGAACAAGGAAAAAGTCTCGCCAGGATGTCATTTTGCTTGCTCGCGGTCGCCAACTTGACGTTGAGGACCGCGAGCAAGCAAAAAATGACCGCAGCACTACGCAACACTACGCTACGCGTGTTCGCACTGTGCTACGTGCAGTTCGCGTAGCGCGAAGTAGCGCGAACTTCGCAAACTACGCGAGCGTAGCGTAGTGCTTCGCCCAGGCCTAAACATAAGCTTGAGAGGTCTAATAGTTTTGCAGTACTACAAAATGCTATTCACAAACTTAGGTGTGGAGTTTACAAATCTCTATCTCGCTTATACCTAAATGTGCAGTGACCTTTGCCCCACTGCAGAGGATCCACAATGTACATATACAGTTTTATTCGTAAATTTGGGAGGGACACAGGGAAGTCAATCATTCAGTCATTTATATAGCACGGGGGATCAACTGTGAAGGTCTCAATGTCCTGGAGAAGCTTGCTGCTTTGCAATGATTTGTGAATTCGAACATCCAAGTCTTGAGTTCTTTCCTGAATTGCTGGATCTAAGATGCGGTCCTGAGGAGTAGGGGGAGGTTGTTACAAGCGTTAGACGCGAGGTGCAAGAAGGAACATCCACTGCAGTTGGTTTTGCAGATTCGGGGTTCACTACGAGAAGGGAAGCTGATTGAAGGTGTCTTGTCTGTTGGTGGAAAAGCAGAAGTTTGTTGATATCTTCAAGTCCTTCATTGTGTAGGGATTTGTATGCATGGGTCAGCATCTTGAGCTGGTATCTCTTCTGAATTGGGAGACAGTGTAGTTTACGGAGCTGGTGTGTGAAATGGGGCCTTCAGGAGAGGCCGAGGATGAGACTTGCTGCTGAGTTTTGTATTGTCTGTAGTCTCTTCAGGAGGTGAGCTATGGTGCCTACGTTGTGTGTGTTGCTGTTTTCCAGTCTGCTGGTGATGAGGGCCTGTGTGATGGTCCTTCTGATGTTGACTGGGAGCCATCTGAATATCTTGCAGAGGAGGTGTAGGGTGTGAAAGCAGGTGGATGACCGGTTCCTTCATATATAGCTTGCTGTCCAGGATGATGCTGAGGTTGCATGTGTAGTCTGTCGGGTTGGGGAGTGGGCCAAGTTCCATGAACTGCTTTGTGTCATTCCAGGGCGGGGTGTTTTTTACAAGGAAGATAATTTCTATGCTGTCCGTGTTGAGTTTGAGACAGGTGTCCTTCACCCAATAAGCAATGTTTCTCAAATATCTATGAAAGTTAGCTCTGGTGGTGTAGGGGTCTTCTGACAGTGAGAAGATGAGCTGATTGTCGTCAGTGTAGAAGATGATGTTAAGTCTATGTAATCCTATAATGCTGGCCAGGGGGGTGATGTAGGTGTTGAAGAGGGTAGGGCTGAGGGACAATCCTTGGGGGAATACGCAGATGATCTTCTTGGGCTCTGAGGTAAAAGGAGGCGGTCAGATTCTTTGAGTTCTTCTGGTGAGGTACGAGGCGATCCATGTAAGTGCATCTCCCTGGATACTGATGTGGTAGAGTCAGTTGATCAGGATGTGGTGGGAGACGATACCTAAGGGGGCTGTTAGATAGAGGAGGATGAGGGCTGTGTTCACTCCATGGTCCAGGAGGGATCTGATGTCAGTAGCTGCGAAGTGGCTGCAAAATTAGAAAGGCTTTTGAATAAAGGGAAAGGGGTAAGGGAGAAGTTAAGAGGGGTTTGGGAGTGTCAGGAAGAACAGGAAGAGGTAAGAATATATATCATCCCAGCCCCCAAAGCGGAAGCACTAAGCTTTTCATAAACTCCACTATTAAATTTACTAAAGCCAAAAAAAGAATCAAACACTTGTAAACTATTCCAGTCCAGAGCTGGATTAAGTCAAGCATCACACGACTAACCAGTGGCATTGCAGCCTTTCCCATGGAAAATATAAGTGTTAGGGATGTAAACTGAAACTCTGTAGGAAATTATGCTATATTAAAACATTTAAATAGTTAAAAATATAAATAAATATAATTGAATATTAAAAGTATTTTATAAAAATATTGCATACCCTTAATTTTAAAATATTACTTTGAATAATTATTACTTTTCATACCTGACAGTCTTAGGGTGGTCTTCCCCCATTTTACTGACCTAGTTTGTGCTGACTTTAGGACTCTTTACCACTGCTAACCAGTGCTAAAGTGCTTGTGCTCTCTTCCCCAAACATGGTAATATTGATTCAACCCCAATTGGCATATTTAATTTACTTATAAGTCCCTTGTAAAGTGGCCTACATTTGTCCAGGACCTGTAAATTAAAAGCTACCAGTGGGCATGCATCACCGATTATGCCACATACATCAGTATCCCCTACCATGTCTCAGGCCTGCCACGGCAGTGGGCAGTTTCACACTGCCATGTCATCCTGGCAAGTAACCCTTTGGTCAGGCTTAAACCTTCCCTTCTTATACATATGCATATAAGTCACCCCCAAGGTAGGACCTGTATAACCCACTGTGCAGGGTGCACTGTATTTAAAAAGCAGGACATACTTTTAAACTTTACATGTCTTGGTGGTGAAAAACTCTCAACTTCCTTTTTCACTACTGCAAGGCCTATCTCTTCCATAGAATAACATTGCGATTACCTTATTACATCTTTTAAGTCTAACTCTCAATTGTGAAGAGATAGACATTTCAGGTTAGAGTCACTAAAATCACAATTTAAAATCACAACTTATAGTGAAGTCACAACTTATAGTGAAATTGTATTTTAAATTCCAGTTTAGTAAATGCCAAAAGTTGGCAATTATTTACTTTATCCTAGCTCCCTTTTACACTATGTAGTTCTGTGAGATTGTATTGCCCATTTCTACTTTAACAGTGGGTTGCACATATCAATCAATCAGTATATTTGTAGAGCGCTACTGGTCACAACCCCTTCCTGTGCCCCTGTGTAGTGGTCTAGTGTATAGGGTTCATGCTACTTTACTCCTGTGGCACTTTATGGTGCGCTATGATACCATGACTGATGTTCCCCAAAACCCATGATTCCATTGTGCTTGAATATTTGCAAGTGTCCTCCAGAACCGGTAATTCAATTTTGCTTGAATTCATGCAAGCATCCCCCAGAATCCATGAACCAATAAATTATCTGAACCCACTGTTACTAGGGCCTTGGAGTGTTTTTTTAATAAAATCCCCGCAAACCTCTCTCAGAATCCCATGAGCCAATGACAAGTCCTGCTCCCGCTGCTACTACTGCCTTTCTGTTGTTTTCTATTATGCACGTTCAAGTGAAAATGGTAGATTTGGTTCCTGTTATTTGGTTCTGATCACCAAGTTGCACCTGCCCTTTCAGTAAGGTCAAAAAGAGTGTGCTAACATGCGATTTCTCCAAGGTACAAGAATCTTCCAGGTGGCTATGTGCCCCATGTTCCATATGTTATCTAGCTATATCTGGTAAATCTTTGAGAGGGTATATAAACCCCTCCCAAACCCGTATCATGGCTTGGCCTCACTCTCTGCGGAACAAGCTTCACCCTTCCCACTCACGTGAAGAATCCTGCTGGATCCAATAATTACTCCAGTCTCCTCCAAGTCCATCTGAACCTGTGGTTCCCATGGCTCCAGCTCTCTTGACATCTTCCTTCTCTCTCCCTCCTGCACTACTACTACAGATCACCCGTGACTCCATGAGTCATAGCCTTGAGATCTTCGAATTTCAGTCAAGTGGAAGAACTAGGCTGATTGCTTGATATCAGGTTAGTGCACACTAATCCTCCTATAGTAGTAAGTATGATTGAGTATCCATGTCTTCAAAGACTATAGACTTTTCCTGCATCCCCTCTCTGTGATTTACTCCAGTGTTCCTTGTGTGCTTAAACTCCAGACCTTTCCTACAATCTTTATGCAAGGGCAGTCCTTTCCTACAATCTTTCTGCAAGGACAGTCACCGCACCAGGATTAAAGGGCCAGATTCACAGAAGTAATCTGAGATGAAAGTCTAACTTTACGACTTTCGGTGGCATTTCTACAATAGTATTGTTAAATCCAACTTTACCATTAAAGAGGATCTATCATTACTATTCCAACCATACCAAACATGACACGGCTACTCCTTTCAGACCAGGAGTTACCACCTAAATACATATAAGGAAATTCTCAATTCTAGACTATGGAAGTAGTAGCCTCACAGCAGTGAAAAAGTAATTTAGCTGTTTGTCACTGCCAGGACATATAAAATATAAAATAATATGTCCTGCCTTTTTGGTACACAGCACCCTGCCCTTAGGGTCACTTGAGGCCTACCTTAGGGGTGAATTATGTGAAATAAAAGGCAAATTCAAGGCTTGTGAAGTGGTTTTAAAAGCCATGTCCAGGTGGCAGTGAACTGCATACACACGCCTTGCAATGGCAGGCCTGAGACTAGTTTGAAAGGCTAGTTGTGGGGGTGGTACAATCAGTGCTGCAGTCCACTAGTAGCATTTAGGTTACAGGCCCTGCGTATATGGTATACCACTTTACAAGGGACTTACAGTAAGCTAAATATGCCAATCAGGTATATAACAATGTCACCAAGTTTTTTGAGGAGAGCACATGCACTTATTAGCAGTGGTTAAGTGCCAAAAGTCCTAAAGCCAACAAAAAGAGGGTCAGAAAAATGGGAGGAGGAAGGCAAACATTTGGGGATAACCCTACAAAAAGGGCCAGGTCCAACATTGATAAATAAGTTTGTAGCTCCTTCTGTGGTGTCAATTTACAATATGTGTTAAAACTAATTTGTGATCAATATTGCAATAGAAGGGAACGTGTTGGACTGTGGAGGGATTGAATTTACTAATCCCACTCCAGTCTAAGCAACAGTAGGGAAGTCGTTGGACCTTGGAAGGGTGAAATTTACCATCCCGCTCCAGTGTAAACAACAGTAGAGAAAGTGTTGGACTTCGGAGTGGTTACATTTACTATTCCCACTCCAAACAGAGCAACAGTAGGGAAAGGATTGGATTTCGGAGTGGCAATATTTACTATTCCCACTTCAAACATACCAGGAGAAGAGAAAGTTTTGGACTTTGGAGGGATAAAATTTAGGCCTGGGTGGGACCTGTGAAGTTTAACTCCACAGAATTCCAAAGGGTTACAAAAACTCCGCAAATGGGCAGAAATAGGCATGCCGCGCTGCCTGCGCTACAATTTAGCACCAAGAGCTCTTTCTGCATTGAAAAATCAGCACAAACAGCACCACACGGTACGTCAGAGGGCGCAGCTTCACTAGTTGATTTTGCTGCAGCTCAAGTGGATTTTCTGCTTGAGCTGCAGCTCTCTTACTGCGAACAGTCACAAACACCTGCGTGGGGGAAATTTCACTGGGTGCCCTCTCAGAGACTGAAAATCATGCTGGGGGTACCAAATCTCGCTCCTGCTAACCAACATACCGTTGGCAAGCCGCACGTGAGAAAAAACTCAGCCATGCGGCATTTGGCGGAATTTTGACTGAACTCCATGTTACCAGCATAACGCGGAGTGTTCAAAACACTTGTTGCTTAATTGTTTACTTTACTTTTATTTTCCACTCTAGACCCCTACAAACCTGGCAGCCCGCAACTAACATATAATTAAAATAAATAAGTATTTTCCTAATTTATATATTTACAATTCAATTACATTATTAATTTACAAATAATTAATAGTTAAATAATTAATATTTAATTTGCTTCCTACACTATCACCCTACAAACCTAGCATCCTGCAACTAAAATATAACTAAAACAAATAAGTACTACATAAATTCCATATTAAAATTCAATTAAATAATTAATAATTAATTGTTATTTATTTATTACTTAATTAACTTTCCACCCTATACCCTTCCAAACCTAACATTTGGCAAATAACTTATGATGACATTAATGAGCAGTACATAATGTATATAATAAATATCAATTATATAATTAAATAAAATGTATTAAATAATTCATAATTCATTATTACCTAATAAGCTTCCCAATCCAACCCCCTACAAACCCAACAACCAGTTACAACACTATAAATTACTATTAAAAATTAAATAAACAAATCTAAATCACTTAGAATTACATATCATATTTAAATGAATGAATACCATGTATATGAACAATAGTAATACATAAACATTATATATCAAGTTATCAACTATAACAAATGAGAGAGGTATGTGAACTGACTAGTATCTCATAAGTAAATCACTAAGGTATGCTTTGGAAGTCATGTCAGTATATTTGGAAACTGATTGCTAATGCAATCCTAATGATGTATAGATAATATTTCTGTGTTTGAAATGCTGTAAGGTATATCCATCAACGGTTGGCTTTTAGATTTCATGTTATTAAGACTCCTGTATCTGATACACTGTACACTGCAACTGACAAAAATGTAATGAAAAGACTCTTTAATATTGACAGTAGACAAAATGTTGTAGGAATGAATATCGCTGGAAGGCACTTATACTATGTATTGTCAGAACGGTATGTGCCTTATTGATTGTAATAATAAAAAGTTTTTTTTTTTAAAAGTCTTTAAAAAAACTATAATATATTAAAGTAATTCAAAACATTATTTTTAACAACTGTATTACTGAAAACATAATTAAAAATATTGATATTATTAAACGATGTTACTTACCTCAAGAAACAATATTATTGTCCACAATATTCTTGCATCACGATATTTACGTATTATAATGTTTTATTTCTGAAATCTCTTTCTCCCAATATTTGCAGTTTGACATTTGGCCCAACCACCAATTCAGAGTGACATACTGCAGACATGCAGCTCACTGGCACGGACAGGAATCTCTTGCGTGATTAATTTCTTCACATTTATACGTCGCCATAGACCTCACCCATATATTGCTACGGATATACACTTAGCACATTATATCGCGCTCAAATCCTTCAGTGGTTTTAGGCCCAGCTTGAATGAGAAAGAGAAAAGCACATTCGTTACCTTTGCAAATTGGCTACATCGCATATTCAACTGTTGCTTCCAAGTCCCACTAGAGTTAAAAATAACACCTAGATAAGAAAATGTGTGTGCTTGTTTATGCCTTTGATGCTAAAACTTCTCTTTAGTGGAATTGATGCCCCACACATTATTACAAAATATTTCTTAATATTTATCCAAATCTCCTATAAAAACTGTAAATTTATCCAGCAACAGCTGGAGAGTATTATGTGTGCTGGCCATAAGGATCAAATCATCTGTGTAGAGGATCACGGGAACTGGATCATGACCAACGTGCTGCATGTCATCTCTAACCTCCATAAACACTTTCTTTAAGTGATTATTAAGTGATTATTATATAAGGCAAAGAGGAGGGGTGCAAGGATGCATACCTGCCTCACTCCACTTGCAGTGGTCCCCGTGTAGATGTCCCTGATGACTTCAATTATGTCTATGTCCGCTGCCATGTCCTCCATCAATTGTCACAGCTTACTGTGAGAGACACAGTCGAACAAACTCAATGGATCACTAAAGCCTAGGAAGATGGTGCCCCTTTTAGCAACTCTGTATTTTGAGATTAATAGCGGCAAGTCAATGCACTGTTCCACAGTGTCTATGAAACTTCAAAATCCATATTGGATAGCCATCAGGGTGCCATGCTCTTCAGCACACACTTTCTGCCTGGCATGGATAACTCTCCTGAACACTTAAAATAATGTGTCCAATTGAGAAATTGAATGATCAGCTTTTGACTCGTTATGACCTCCCTTTTTAAAGATGGGGCCTATAAGTGACTGGGTCTATATCTCCAAGTTCCCAGTTTTACAAGTGGCCTTTAAGGCATTCGTCTAAAGGGGCCTCAAAAGAATATATTGGCCTTAAACAAGTCTGAAAAAATGTCTCCCTCGCCGTGACAGAGTTTCCGGCTGCTAAATTTAGAAATGAATGTCAAGCCAGCAGTCATTTCTGAGGCACTGTGATGGAGGTTCCTGCCAATGTTTTTCTTGGTTGGACGAACAGCTCTATCAACATGATTCAGCTATCCATCAAACATATATTTTTTAATTTTCAAAAATAGATAATTCCCATGGAGACAGGTGTCATTAGACATTTTTCACTGCTCCTTACCACCAGGGTTTCCCTGGCATTGACGGGTAGTGATAACTGACCTAAATGTCCGTTTATATAAATTAGGTGGGCTGACATAGAGGTCTACCTCCAGTGGCCCTTACTCCATGGGCTGTAACCATGGTGCAGACAATGGTCCACCCACATTTAAATTGGGTGGGCGGACTATTATGCTAGTGGTAAGTGTATTCCATCACCATTTCGATTGAGTGTCCTCAATACCAACATATAAGGCAGCAGGCTATTTCCGAGGAAGTCCTCAAGAAGCTGGATATATGTTTGGCTAGGTATTAGTGAAGCCATTGGTTTTGGTTGGAAAAGCTCAGAGTGCGAAAAAATTTAAATTTCACACCCAGGGAAGCCTCTTGCCAGTTGGGTACATTTGACTTCCTCATCCAGTTTACATTTTTACCTTCAGATTTAGTCCCTTATTGGAGCTCAAAATCCTTCAACGGGGCAAGGCTGGGGCAATTACCAACATTAGTTCAATACCCTCTTGCTGAGAATTGTTTGAATCAGGTTTGCTGTTGCAGAGAACCTCGGAGTGGAAGAAACCTAATTTCCTAGCCCAATTAAGTCATACATCCAATAGGCTGTAGTGGTTTGTTCCGGTCCTCCAGGGGTCTCGAAGCCCTAAAATCTTTTAAGTCCCAAATATTTCAGGAGTGATAGGAGATGTCCAGTTAGACACAGCTACAGGTACCAGAGGTCAAGATTTACTCTAGCAGCAATTTCCAAGTCAGGTCAATTGGTATTTGTCCACTAGGAACTTCAGGAAAAGTTCTCTAGCAACTTTTGGTAGGCCTGTAGCCTCACAAGAGTTCTACCAACTGACTGTAGGATTCCACTTTTTTGTCCTGGGCACATGGAGGAGCAGGTTTAGTCCTTCAGGGATCCACTCAGGTCACAGAGAGCCATTTCAGTCCTCTTCTGTCCTTCCACAGGCCCAGAAGGTGTTCTGAAGAGGGTGCCTGGTACTAGTAAGCGCATGGGGGTGACACCTAATCCCTCCCTAACCAATGTAATGTAAAGCATATTTGTAGGATGCTGCTTCTCACGCATGAGGGTATCCAGATGCTGAGTAGGTGAGAGAAGGCATGCAGTGAGGCTGGGCCTGAGTACAGGCAGTCTCTATGGTTCTGCAAGAAGACTAATTGAAAATCCAGGTCATCAGTGAGCCTGGGTGGAGTTCGCCAGGTGACAAAATAACCACCTTGCTCTGCGGAATTCCACAAGCGGCGGGGTGAAATAAGTTACCCTGCTCACACTGTTTTTTAGTGCTTGGATGTAAAATTAGCAAGAACGGCACTACATGCAGCTCAAGAGACGCAGCTACTTTCTGCTGCTTGAGTAGATGTTCTACTCGAGCGACAGCTTCCTGAGTGCGAGGGCAGGTTTCTCAACATGAGCGGTAGCAACAGGCCACAACTGTCCGTGGTGAGAAATCTCGCTAGGAGGTAGATTTTCCTAGCTCAAGCTCACCAGCTTAACGTTGGCGAGCCATGAGAGAGGAAAAACTCTACAAACTCCGTAAGATGACCGGAGTGGAGTTTACCACCCAGGCCTTGTCATCATCTTCTTGCGTAATTCAAGAAGTGAGCAGGAGGCACAGATGTGTTCAGGGAGGTTGTTTATGGATTTGGTGGCATAGTAGGAGAATGATCAACCTCCTGCTTTTTTTTTTAATGTGGGGTGTATGTGCGAGTGAGAGTGATGCTGAGCGAAGCTTTCTGGTGGGTTGGTGGAATTGAAGCTTGTGATTAAGGTATGCAGGCCTCATGTTGTGTAGTGACTTGAATGCATGTGGGAGAAGTTTGAGTTGGCAGCACTTTTGGATGGGGAGCCAGTGAAGCTCTCTAAGGAGAGTGTGATGTGGGATCAGCAAGGGAGCTCGAGGACGAGTCTTGTGGTGGAGTTTTGGATGGTTTGAAGTCTGTAAAGAAGTTGGGTTGGGATGCTGGCGCAGAATGCTTTGGTGCAGTCCAATCTGCTTGTGATTAAGGCCTGCATGATGGTACTTTTGGCATCCAGTGGGAGCTCCTTGAAGATTTTATGTAACATGCAGATGATGTGGAAGCATGAGTAGGTGACGGTGAGGACCTGGGACTTCATGGTGAGGTTGGTGTTTAGCATGAGACCTAAGTTCCTATTGTGTGCCATTGGGGTGGGTGCGGGTCCAAGTTCGGAGGGCCACCAGATGGAGTCCCAAGGTGAGCTCATATTCCAGTAGATCAGCACTTACATTTTGTCTGTGTTGAGCTTGAGGCAGTTCTCGTTCATCCAGTTGGCTGCGCTGGTCATGCATTGTTTGAATTTTGTCTTGGTGGTGACGGTGTGATGTGAGAGAAAAAAAATTAGCTGGGTGTCGTCAGCATAAGAGATGTTGATTACATGGGATATCATCATGTTAGCCAGAAGAGTCATGTATATGTTGAAAAGTATGGGGCTGAGTGATGATCCCTGTGGAACTCTGCAGATGACATCCTTGGGTTTTGATGTGAATGGTGTGAGCATCAATCAATCAGTCAATAAATCAATAAATCAGTATTTGTTAAATGTGACTACTCACCAATGAGGTTCTTCAAGGCGCTGGGGGGCAGAAGGTCCTACTGGGCGCTGAGGTTCAGTCAAAGAGGCAGGTCTTGAGATCCTTTCTGAATTGGGTCAGCGATGGGGATGGCCTGTGGTGGAGAGGCAGGTTTTGCTGGGGCGATAAGAAAAGGATTTTTCACCAGTCCTGCTCTATGGATACGAGGGATGGTGGCAAGGACCAGTTTGGCGAAGGGGAGGTGTATGGTGGGTATGTGGAATAAGATGCTGTGATTTATGATTCAGGCATGCTGGTCTGGCATCATGGATGGCTTTGTAGGCATGTGAGGAGCTTGAACATGATTCTTTTGTTGACTGGGAGTCAGTGGAATTCTCTCAGGTGTTCGGAGTTGTCCCTGCATTTGGGGATATTAAGGACCTATCTGGCTGCGGCGTTCTGGACTTGCTGTAGTTTCCTGAGAAGTTTCTGGGTGACGCCTGCGTAGAGTCCGTTGCCATAGTTGAGTCTGCTGTTGATGAGTGCATGGGTGACCGTCTTTCTGGTCTCACCGGGGATCCATCTGAAGGTCTTTTGAAGCAAGCGAACAGAGTGGAAGCATGACGAGGAGACGGCATTGATCTGGCCATTCATCGTGAGGGAGGAGTGCAGTATGAATCTGAGGTTTTGCAGGTGGTCTGTAGGTGTGGGAGGGTTCCTAACACAGTGGGCCACCAGGACTTTTCCCAAGTGGAGGTGTTGGGTCCCAGGATGAAGACTTCAGTCTGGTCTGAGTTGAGCTTGAGGCAGCTGTCTCTCATCCAGTTAGCAATGCCCTTCATCCCATTGTGTAAGTTGTTTCTGGCAATTGTGGGCTTGTTGGTGAGGGAGAGGATCAGCTGGGTGTCGTTGGTGTAGGAGATGGTGTTGAGTCTGTGGTTCCCTGGCTATGGCTGCGAGCGGGACCATGTAGATTTTGAAGAGGGTGGGGCTCAGGGAAGAGCCCTGGGGACTCTACAGCTGATCTCCATGGGTTCTGAGAGGAATGATGGTAGTCTTACTCATTGTGTTCTACCGGTGAGTGAGGAATGGATCCAGGCCAAAGCTTTTTCGTGGATACCGGCGCCTGATTTGTTGTGTTGTTACAAGAGGAAGGAAGCTGTCCATTTGAATGCTGGGCATTGTATTCTTACTGTGTGCAGTCTGACGATGAGTGTGTGGTGGGAGAGTCCCGAAAACAGCAGAAAGGTCAAGGAGGATGAGGATGCCGGTCTGTCCATGGTTGAGGCTGGTGCATCTGTGGCTGTGATGAGTGCTATTTCAATGCTGTGGTTGTTTTGGAATCCTGATTTAGAATAGTCCAGGAGCTTTTGGCATTCTAGGTGATCAGAGAGTTCTCTATTGATGGTCTTCTAAATGACTTTGGCTAGAAAGAGTAGCAGCGAGATAGGTCAGTAGTTGATGAGTACTTCAGGGTCAGCTAAGGGTTTTTCACTGAAAAAAACTAAGGTTAAAATAACGTTATTGGTAGGTGAATTTCTCAGTGACAACATTAAAGTTTTGAACTAAAAAAACACAGAAATTCACCAGTTTTAGTTAGCACCGCTAAATTAAGCCTGCACCCCCATGCATTGCTTATTACCTCACATATGACATCACTCATGACATGTTCTATGACATCATTGATGACATCGCTGATTACATAAATGACATCACTGATGCGTGTGCAAGTTTGTCTTACAGTTTACATAGTGGCGAGTAAATACCAAATTATTTCTACATAATTTTGTACAGCTTGGATGCAGCTAATAGGTGTAAGTGTTTAGAGAACGTGTGTGTTCCAAATGGACCACAGCTGTGTAGCAGTATTGAACACATTATAAATGTTTGCATTCAAGAGTAACTCTGAGTTCAAGTGACAGTGGACTTGTATTCATTATGTTTCCAAACAATGTTTTGGTTCTGCAGATAATGTTTCCAACAGGAGAAAGATTCTACATACCAGATACTAAGGGCCTGATTTAGATGAGCCAAGATCTAAATCAGGCTTTAAGTTTTTAAGTAGAATTCAGAAAATTGTGTCAGAATGATAATTTATGCTTAACATAGAAGAGGATTTGCACTAGGTACTAACCTATGTACGCTTGCTTGTTTTTCTTTAGTCAAAGGGCTATATATAATGGGCCCGATTCACAGAACTAACTTAAGACAAAATCCTAAACTTACTACCATTTTGGTATTCACAGAAGGCACTTACTCATTTTGGTATTCACAGAAGTTAGGAGTCCTAACTTTAGGACTCCTAAATGCCTTCTGTGAATACCGAAAGTCTTAAAATTAGGATTTTTCTCAGTTTAGTAGTAGTATAGTTAGGACTCCTAACTTTAGGACTCCTAAATGCCTTCTGTGAATACCGAAAGCCTTAAAATTAGGATTTTTCTCAGTTTAGTAGTAGTAAAGTTAGGAGTCCTAACTATAGGACTCCTAAACTGAGAAAAATCCTAATTTTAAGACTTTCGGTATTCACAGAAGGCATTTAGGAGTCCGAAAGTTAGGAGTCCTAACTTTAGGACTCCTAAACTGAGAAAAATCCTAATTTTAAGACTTTCGGTATTCACAGAAGGCATTTAGGAGTCCTAAAGTTAGTAGTCCTAACTTTCGGTATTCACAGAAGGCATTTAGGAGTCCTAAAGTTAGGACTCCTAACTTCTGTGAATACCGAAATGAGTAAGTGCCTTCTGTGAATACCAAAATGATTAAGCGCCTTCTGTGAATACCAAAATGGTAGTAAGTTTAGGATTTTGTCTTAAGTTAGTTCTGTGAATCGGGCCCAGAGTTTTCACAACAGTATGATGGGTGCAGGTAATATGAACATTAGCACCTTCAGATCTTGGTTATTCTTAGCAAATAGTATATTTTTTGACGACTGTTGCATAGCATGCACACTGTTATTGGTAGATTCTTTTAAATACTCTGTGGTGTATTTCTCATGAGAGCTTCACAGTTTGCAAACAGTGTGCTATAGAATGTACTCTCTCCATAAAATAAACAGTTTACAATGCTCAGTTCTCTACTGAAATCAACTTCATTTCTTAATGTAGGTTCATTGTAAGTCACGGGTTTGAATTTGAAACAGATAAAAGATGCCTGTAGTAGGGCATTTGTTTTGAAATTGGCATTCACAATCTTTGCTTTCCCAGAATAGATGTATACAGATTGAACACCGTACTAAATGAGGCTTCCCCATATATCTGAGGTTGATTGTTAATGTGAACTATGCCATGTGTAAAGCCATATCAATGTATACAGCAATATGTGGGAAAATGAAGTTTGGATGATGTTATCAGTTTTCAGACATCTCCCAGGACTAACACATGTGCAAAGTAGGCTTTGAGTACAGACTGCTCTTTTTGTTCATGTCTTTCTTTATGGTGTTTAATGGCTATAGTAGGGTATAAAATTTAGTAGCTTCGCTGCTGAGAACTGTCTCTTGTACAACTGGTGTGCACATTTGAATGTGAGGACACTCTCAGATCTCCCTCAAATATCACCCTATGAGGACAGGCATGTGTAGCAGGGTGTAGACAATGATAGGCCTCACCCTGAAACTTCTCTCCAGAATCAGAACTCTATTTAGTAACATCTGCAGAGGAACTCCCCTCTCCACTATCACATCTGCAACAGCAGATAGCAGTATGTTGTAGAGTATGAAGAGACAATGGCTCAATACCAAGACCTTTCTTGTACATTTATCTTCTTTATTTTTATACACTATATTTGTTAGTATTATTTAATTTTCTAAGTATTCAAAGACCCTCTGACCATGCTTCACGGATCCCTAGTGTCCCCGGGCCACAGTTTGGGAAGCACTGCTCTAGCATGAAAGATGTGCATAGTACCATATAGATCAATATTTATGCGGGGGCACTTCTCTAGAGCAGTTTTGGTCAACAGTTCAATACTGTAATAATATTCAACTCTATTACAATTATTAAATAAATAAATCAGTAGTAACTTATTTTTTTATTACAACAAGATAATTTAGCAACATAACGAAACTACAACAACTATAATAATAAACTATTTCAAGTACTGTAAAACAAATTAAACAATCAACTTCAATAAATTATAATGTCTTTATCAGATTAAGATGAGCAGCCTGGTGTAGTTACAGCAGCTCAGCCTGGCAAAGATTCTTTGGTGTAGCAGTTTTTTGATATGAGATCAAATGGTACAAAGTCTCAGCAAAGATTTTCATGCATACAGTTTTTTAAAAGGAGTTCACAAAGGCTAGCACGGGCAAAGTTAGCTTGTGCTGATTAACTGCAGAGCTCTTCATGTGCTTCCACATCTTTTAAAGCTGCCTGCTCAGGTACTAACTGCTGAACATGACAACAATCCTAATTGTATTGGCTCTTTTTTTGCTGCTTCTGTTGGAGCATTGTTGTTGTTTCTGGGGCAGAGAACACGTGAAGGACTGCGAGGACCAGCAGCCAAGTCCACCACAGCTGCAGCCTCTTCCCTCACAACCACGCCCCCTGCCTGGACATCTCATATGGCTCGCGGCCCCCGCTTCGTGGGTGCCGCTCGTGGGAGCATTGTTGTTGTTTCTGGGGCAGAGAACACGTGAAGGACATCGAGGACCAGCAGCCCAGTCCACCACAGCTGCAGCCTCTTCCCTAACGACCACGCCCCCGGCCTGGATGGATATAACGTCACCACACGGACGCAACGCGGGACGCGCGCGGGCGAAGCCCGTGCCAAGGGCACGCCCGTTCTAGCCCGTTACAGACCGTGTGAGACCGGACCGGGCCACCCCTCTTGGGTTTCTCCTAACCGAGGTATCTGTACAATTGATTGCTTTTCCAGGGACACATTACCGTAGTACACGAAGGATCATGGCGGCCAGGGAGACAAGAAGCAAAGCTCACTCGTCCAGTGCAACGATGGCGGGCACTTTGGACTGTTTTCTGATCAGAGCTAATTCTCTGATATCAAACGAGATCACTATTCTGGAACGTCGCCTCTCCCAGGGCATTGATAATGTTAAAAGATCTTCCCTTGGCCACATAGCTAATGCAAGAACACCTGATAGGTGTACTATACCACCTAAGCCCGTATCTAACAGCGACCACTTGGTAGTAACTACCTTGCCCGATTCCGGCCGTTGTCCTGGATCGAATAGAGATTCTATATTGGCTACTATTGATTTCAGTATTGTGCCCCCCCCTACTGCTGATGTGACGCCTCCCAGTGGGTGTGGGGCTAGTACCCTTCAATTACGAGGCAAAAGGGAGGGGGCTGTTCCAAAAAGAAAGCATGGTCCACAGACAGGGGGTGGTAAGAAGGCAAGGTTATCTAACTCCGCAAACCAAACTAATTCCAAAGGCCGGGAAAAATTAAGGTGATCCCTCCGGTAGCTAGTGAACCTATTAACTTTCCAGCTCAGAGTCCCTCTGTATCGCAGCCTTCCTCTATAATCATTAGTGATAATATCCAGGCAAGGGCTGACCCTCAAATTTCAGGCTTTGGAAGTATCCTGAAATCTTTGTTGGACCCTCTGATCGCCAGACTTGATCAAATTGATCTTAGGTTGGCAAATATAGAAAGGGCCATTGGGCCTAGGACAGACCACCCACAAACTGTAGAAACTACCGAAAGGAGGAGGGATGTTGATGTAAGAGGTGTACTTCTAGCCAATTCCCCTTCTTCAACAACTCTCCCAGTTTTGGTAAATCCCCCTTCTCAAGCACAGGACATCTCAAAAAGGAACACTTACTCCTTTCTTTCCTCCTGTCCTGCGGTAATGGTGAAAAAGTCTATTGTAAATATTGAGCAAAAAAATTTGGAGGGCAATAGACTGAGGAAGGAACTGATAGTAAATCTACCCCCGGAAGCTGCTCCCCTGGTAGTGGTCCTAGCAGGAGTTCCCGAATCCACCAATACAGGAGTAGAATCATTTGTTTCACTAAAAAATAAAGTAGCAAGCTGGCTAAACAAACACAGAACCCTTCCTCCACAGATTTTTAGTGAAATCCTGATGGTCAGAAGGGTCTCATGGCTGGGATCAACTAAGAAAAATATCAGTGGCGACTGTATTGTGGTCAATTTCAGGGATCCAGGGTCAGTTTCCCACATTCTTAGTAGCCCGTTCTACGGGGAGGACTCCATAATCCGCACCCTTCCATTGTCTTTCTTTTATCCACCCCATGTTAGTTGTTCTGATATGGGAATGGACGAGGGTTGGACAAGGCTGGGGTGTGGAAGCCATTCCAGAGGGAACAGGAATAACACACATTATTTTAATAGGTCACCTCAATATTTGGATCACAATCGGTTTAGCTGCTTGGATGTGGCTGACTGACTACGCTGTAACTCCAATTTGGGGAGCTATCTGAGGGCGAGTGCTATCAGTACCAACGATTTTTCTCTGCATGATCGATTGGTTACATGTATGAACAGGGGTGGACCTGCGGGAATAGATAGTGCTCAGAGTGCCCAGCCAGGGGCTTCTCTGGCCACTATCATCCCCGACGGCCAGCCCGGGGTCTTAGTGGAATGTCGTATGGTGGAGATTAAAACGATTACAGAGGGAAATGCTCTACCAACACTGGAACCTATACCTATCCCCGCCCCACAGATAATTTTGTCGTGGAATTTAGCAGGAATAGGAAATAAAATGTGTCCCGAGTGGGGCTCGTTTATAGATAGGAATGATATATGCCTTTTCCAGGAAACTTGGGCTAGGGAGGAATACCATCGGAGTGGCTTTGTTTCATTCTCAGTCCCGGCAAGGTGGGGGGGAAGGGTAGACCATTTGGGGGCCTAATAATCTGGGTGCGCTCCCACCTGGGATGTTGAGCCAGGGTTTTGAATACGACATCAGAAGATCTCCAGTGTGTGATTCTAGAATGGCCGAATGACTCCAAGCTTGCTCTGGTCAATGTGTATTCAAGACCTGTGAATATTACATCGGAGTCTGGAACCATCGAAAAGCTCTCTATATTCTTAAATACGATTCCTCAGGGCACTGCCTTTCTGCTAGGGGGTGATTTTAACTGTCATTTTGAGACGCTTTTGGGTTTGACGGATAGTGGTTTCGTGGAGGAGGACGAGTACTGGAAAATTCCCCCAGTAGTGGGCCCTTCACCCAAGTCATGGGCACCTTTGGCTGTCCAAATTATGGCCCTAACTTTAAAGCATTCAATTAGGGCATGCAATGGCCGCTTAAAATCAGATATCCCCTCTAAGTGCACTTTCAACAAGCCCGGGCAAGAGTCACGCTCGGATTATATATTTGTTGAAAGTTGCGCATGGGATAAGGTCATTGATTTTAGGATAGAAATTAGGGAAGACAGCGACCATAATCCGTTGATCCTAGAATTTCTATCCCCGGGCAACCCCGAAGGCTTATGTAACCCAAATGATGATCTGGATGTCAGGTGTCACTTATCCAGTAACAGGCGTAGGGTCAGGTGGGAAAAAATAGTCACTCAACCAGCGTCACTGGCAGAACTTTATGAGCACGTAATACCGGTTTTGGAGGCAATCGGTTCCTTAATGCTGCACCACCCAACTCCCGAAATATATCAAAAATTTGGGGATTTAAATCTGGAATTAACTGTTATTTTGGCTGATGTTCTTAATCTCATAGCCCCCAAAGAGAGAAGGAGAGGTAGCAGACCTACCTGGTACAATACTGCCTGCAGGAAGTCAAAAACAGAACTTCTTAAGGCCGTGAAGTTTAACAATAATAAGGCGCTAATAAGACAAAAACAATCAGAATATATGCAGCTAATATACCATGCCAAGATGGAGTGGGACAATGATAATTGGGCTAATTTAACTATTGCACTAAATTCAAAAGACTCCCGGAAGTTTTGGCAAATTGTTAACACGGGGTCGTCTGATCCTCTACTGGCGACTGTACCTAATATTGCTGCTAACATCTGGGAAGATCACTTCTCCTCCCTCTATGGAGGTGATCATTCTACCAATAATATGGAGCAGGGGCTAGAATTGTTTAATTCCACTACTGATCTACATGAGGTCGAGTATAGGGTAGAAGAGGTCCTTGCTATACTATCTAGACTTCCAGCTGGCAAAGCGCCTGGGCTGGATAAACTCCCTGGCGACCTCTTCAAACACGAACCTAAGGTTTGGGCACGACATTTAACGGCTCTATTTAATGCAGTCCTGAGGGGTATGGTGGTACCTAGCACTTGGCTGGGGGCTGAGATAGTCCCAATCTTTAAGAAGGGCTCACCTCTCCTCCCAGCCAATTACAGGCCTATCAGCCTTATTGATGTACCTCAAATTTTTTTTGCAAGGCTGATCTTAGATCGCCTTTGGGACTGGATAGAAGAGTCTTCCATTCTAAGCCCTTACTAGGCTGGGTTTAGGAAGAATGTGTCTACTACGGACCAGACTTTCCGCCTGACCCTGTTATTTTGGAAAATTGTTAAAACTGAGGGTGGCTCGTTATATACTGTCTTTGTGGACCTCCGTGCGGCGTTTGACCTGGTCCCCAGGGTCAAACTATGGTCTGTCCTTTTACAACTCGGCATTCCTGTTCCCCTATTGAACATGATAATTCGACTCCATAGGGGAAATTTCGCACAGGTCAGTTGTGGGAAAAATGGTGCTCTCACATCTAGATTTCCCGTTGACAGGGGAGTCAGACAAGGGTGTGTTTTGGCTCCCACCCTGTTCTGCCTCTATGTCAACGGAGTATTCACACATTTGAAGGAGGTCATAAATAGTGATGCCCCCAAGCTCGCTGGATGTCGGGTCCCTGCGATTATGTTCGCAGATGATACCCTACTACTTTTGAAGTCTCCGATGGGCATCCAACGAGTGTTGGATGGTTTTGAGATATTTTGCCTCGAGCGGGGCTTAGAAATAAATACTCTCAAAACAAAATGTATGCTCTTTAATCCACCAGTAACGACACGCCCCAACCCGAGCATAGGGAGAGTTAACCTAGAAAGTGTCCAGACTTTTGAGTATTTGGGGCTCACCTTAAATGAAACAATGACATGGGTCCCACACCAAATCAAAGCCCAACTTAAACTAGCCCAAGCAGCGGGGGGATTATAAGACTCCTAAATAAATCATGTGCCAAACCAATTGCCCCACCCCTTGAAATATACAAACTACAGGCAAGGGGGGCAGTAATCTATGGTGTTGAACTCTGGGGCTCTTATTGCCGTCCAGAGATCACAGTCACAGAAAATAAATTCTTAAGGCAGTTGTTGGCCGTCCCCCCCAGTACTCCTTTACTGCCATTGAAACTCGATCTGGGTCTCAGATCTATAGATGAAGAATTGGGTCTCAAACCTCTAACATTCTGGCGGAGGATTTGGATTACCCCAGAGCTTCAGGACTATAGAAAAGAACTTTCGGAAGTCCTAGGGCTCCCTAACGCAGGGAAACATCCCTGGCTGAGGTATGTGAAGGAGGAATTGGGGAGAATAGGCCTTCCGCTGCTGTGGTCTGACCCGGCGACAGCATGTATTAGTGTCTCACGCAAACATTTGGCTAACTTATATTACGAAGCCAAACTAATTGCCTCTGTACAGAAATCCCAAGCTTCCATTCTAACACAAACTTTCCTATTGTTTAAAGATCTTTATCATTTTGAGGATGCTCTAAACGATATCAGACCATATTTTACAAGAAAATTGTATTTGCAGTGGAGATACGGCACCTTACCTATAAGAGCCTTCATGAGTAAATGGTCTCTGCTCTCTCCAATAAATTGCCCTGGTTGTGATGTCGATCAGGAAACCGAACTGTATATACTATTTTTCTGTCCTGCTTACAAAAAGTTCAGAAGGTGCTGGATTGTTCCCGTTTGCAAAAATTTGGGGTTCAAGCACTGTACGCACGCTTATCGAATTTTTAAAACAGACCTAACTTCTGTAATAGTTTGTGCTGTGTCATCATTTTTGGCAGCTATGTGGAGGAAAAGAAGGATTTGTGACAACCTTGCTTGAAATTATATCCTCCCGTCATAGTGTCATAGCTGCCATAAAATGGTCTTTTAAAGTCTAGATTGTATGGCGGTATTGTATAATGCTGTATGGTCTTGTATATTTGCACTAATCTTGTCGATTTTCCTTTTTTAATGCTAACTGTATGTATACTTTTATGACCTATGTCGAAATAAAGAATGATGATGAGATAATTGTTTCCTAGGAGACACAAGTTCACATTTTCCTCATAAAAAAGACAAAATAACCAAAGAATAAAAAAGTTACATACTTATCAATAATTTATAACAGTGATACTTCATTATACTGTCAAAGCTTTACTACAGCTTTTACCCACAATCGCATATCTATATCTAGTGCACTAGTACCTTGGTATTCCTTTCTTCTGAAAACTTCCACAGCCTCAACCACTCTATTTTAATATTTTCAAAATTAAATTATAACATTCCATGAACTCTGCTTTCATAACAGTTTACAAAGTAATATGTCCATCTCCACAACTTTTACTAACAATCATAATAGTGTTCCACATTGGAAATAGAAATATTACCACTCATACACCTCATGTATATGTTAACCCTGGGCGTAGTTCGCGAAGTAGCGCTACGCGTAGCTACGCAAAGTGCACTTCGCACTACGCGAGCTACGCGTAGCAGTTCGTGAACTGCGTAGTACCCTGTTCGCACTGTGCAAGATGCCGTTTTCAATGATAGAACAGTGCGGACAAGCATCCGGCACTGTGCAATCATTGAAAACGGCATCTTGCACAGTGCGAGCTGTAGTTTTCTGCCGCTCGAGTAGATTTTTACTCGAGCAGCAGATTTCTCAACGCGGACTGGTAGTTTCTCATCGCGAGCGGTCGCGAGAATATGCGACCACTCGCAATGAGAAACCTGACCTCTCCGCGTTGAGAATCTCGCCGGGAGGTTTATTTTCCACGCTCACGATCGCCAACTTGATTTTGCTGATCGCGAACGAGGAAAAATTCTCGCCGGGATGTCATTTTGCTTACTCGCGGTCGCCAACTTGACGTTGAGGACCGCGAGCAAGCAAAAAATGACCGCTGCACTACGCAACGCTACGCTACGCGTGTTTGCACTGTGCTAAGTGCAATTCGCGTAGTGCGAAGTAGCGCAAACTTCGCAAACTACGCGAGCGTAGCGTAGTGCTTTGCCCAGGCTTAGTATATGTACAGTGAGGTTCTAAAAAACACTAGGGCTTGTTATTACACATTCCACAATCTTTCATTCATAGTTTGAGAAACACTGTGTCCTTTATTTACAAGTATATACAGTTAGGACACTTCATTTTTCAACATAATCTGCAATACTTGCTGATATTTCTCAACAATCTAATGTCTACTTCAAAATGCTATACTAAGAGATCTACACCTCCCTAAACAGCTTTTCGCTCTGTAAACTTGGTGTAGAATACGTTTACCTACATTAGTACACATATTGACAATTCACAACAACATTTTTAAAATATAGTATTAAATACCTGAAGTTGAAGCTCTTGCTTTAATATAGATGAAGTCACCAGTATCTTTCAGCTCTACATAATTTCACTTCTGCTGAGCACAACTTCAGGCAGACTTCCTTCTCCTTCAAAGCGCCAAGGACAAACTGTGTTTTCTCTGGTTCTCCAACAAATCACATCACAGCATTTCTCCAACCATGTTATAAGAATGGCAACCATTGGTTGAGCCTTGGCCCTTTATTTTTATTTATTCACATACAATCCCACGAGACTCTTGAGGGATCGTAAAACACCTTGTGGCTGGTCCAGTAATTTTCCATGCGGGTCTTGTGAGGGGCTCACAGGATCATAACAGCTTCATATGGCAAGCCTCACCCCCTGAATCTTGCGCTCAACTTTCGCAAGACTCACGCGCGATTGCAACATACTAGAAGGGAAATAGTAGTGTGTGAGAGGGACTAGCTTCTTCACTGAGACCCATTTCCTGAATAATTGGTGTGCATATTAGGGTGTGAGAAGGGACTGCCCTCTCCTTTTAAACTTCTCACTCAAATGACAAGTATGCATAGTAGGGTACATGAAGGGACTGGTCTCTCTGCTGAGATCTCTCTCTTGGATGACAGGTGTGCATAGTGGTGTGTGTGAAGGGACTGCCCCATCCAGTGCCACAATACAGATATGCATCGTAGGGTGTGTGGTGCAACTCACCTGCCTGCTGAGACCTCTCTCTGTAATGATAGGTGTGCACATAAGGGTATAGGGAGGGACTGCCCTCTTCGTTTAGTCCTCTCCCAGATGATGGTTGTGCATAGTAAGATGTGTGAAGGGACTGGCCTCTCTGCTGAGACCTCTTTCCATACTGATAGGTGAGCATTGTATGGTGTGGGTAAGGACTACCCTCTCCTTTTAGACCTCTCTCTCAGATGACAGATGTGCATAGTAGTGTGAAGAGGGATAGGCTTTTCTGCTGAGACCTCTCTCTGTAATGATATGTTAGTGTTTCCTGGGATCTCCTTTTAGACCTCTCTCTCAGATGATGGGTGTGCGCAGTAGGGTATATAGAGAGACTGACCTCTCTGCTGAGACCTCTCTGTGTAATCATGGGTGCGCATAGTAGGGTGTGGAGAGGTATTGGCCTATCTTTTCAGATCTCTTAGATGACAGGTGTGTGTAGCAGGGTATGTGGATGAGCTTTAATTCTACTCACAACTCTTCTCAAACCAATGAGCATAAGTATAAAAGTCTGATAAACACCATCTCCAGTAAGACTCCTACATATAGTATCAGGTGTGCATAGCAGAGTGTATTCAAACATCACCTACTCCTTCCTACTTTTCATGATCCTGCGAGAATCTCGTGAGATTGTAACATTTAAAAAAAATAGCCTTCTAATCATCACAGTACTTATCGCGTACACACTTCCTCTAAAAAAAAAAAAAAGGCCACAGTATGCATTAATAGAGTGTACAGAGAACTCAGCTACTTCATTTAACTATTCACAATCCCCAAAAATATTTTAAAACAATATACATTTATTATCTTCAGATTAGTAATCCCTTATATACTTCTCTAAATCTAGGGGCACAGCTTACCTTTCTGCTGCCCCCTTATATAGCTTTTTTACTCCATTTCCCCAGCACCTCCAATTTTTCACAGTTATCTGTAATGGTGGCCATTTAATTTCTGACATTCCGACAGCCAGTCAATCAGAGCATTCGGTATCGCAAGAGTATTAAGGCTCACAGAAAAATGGGCCTCTCGACCAATTACAGGGCCCCATTTTTGAATTTGACCATTAATATTTCAAAATCTACTTCACAGATTTATACCAAATCACAAAAAGAACAACCTGCGGACCAAGATCTAGCTTCCTGATGAATTTGGTCTCATTCTGTCCAGCCATTTTTGCTATAACCTGTCTTAAATGTCTATGGAAAATGCATGGAGATTTTACACTTTGGGACACCCTTTTTTCATCGCCTCCGCTGGGCAGATTACTCAGAAAGTTTCCAGGAAGAGGCTGAGGTGGATGAACTCATTTTTTTGGTAAGTTTTGTGATTAATGGGGCCTTAGTTATTAGCAAACCAAAAGATGATTTGTCTATGAAAATGCGGATCTAACTATAACTACCAAGTGGCGACTTTATATAACCTACTGGTGGTTGCTAGTAGGTTGTTATAGTTAGGACCATGCTTCTATAGAAAAATCATTTCTTGACTTGCCTATATTTTTAGTGTCATTTGACAAATCTTAGTGTCTTAGTGAGTCTTGTGCATGGACATTTTCGGGGTGATCCATGAAGTGGGGACCAAGAAATGGTGGGGGTCAAAAAAACTGTATTTCCCATGTTAATTCCCCTACAAGGTTTAGACACTACTGCAGCCCGAACCGCCAGACGGCATTGAACCAAATTTGGCAGAAAGATATCTTTTGGTCCAAACATTTTGTTATTTGTTGTTAATCCGTTCAGTAATTGTTAAGAAATATAAGGAAAACCAAATGGGACTATGGGTACTTTGCGACAATTGCGTGATGATCTTGTGATTAATCATAAATGCACTTGCCAAAAGGAATGCCATGAATGGCTGGCCACAACCCGAGCAGAGAGTTTTGGCCACCATTGTACCTAATTGCAACAGTCCCCGGGTCTGAAATCAAATGGCTGAAAGTGGTATGATCGGTAAGGTTGGATGTGACCTGACCGAATGGCTTCAATTGACAGACCCCCCAGGATATTACTGCATTGATTTGCAAATTTTGCAGCACAAAAATGGAAATTTTGTAGCACATAAATTGAATTTTTGTGGCATTATTGCTGCGCTTTATTTTATTTCTGATCATTCCTTTTCAGCCTTAAATCAATACAAACTGTTTTAGCAGAGTATTCTACTTTAAAATAGGCATGTTTAAAGTATCTGAGAGTGTTTCTTTGCTATATTCTCCTTTGCGGTAACATTGTGGATGATAGGTTAGGCTAGCACAATAGCACAAGGTTGCTAGTCATCCTGTGTTCTGTGGCAGTGTGCTGACTTGGAGCTAGTGGTTCCAAGCCCCAGAGCAATCTGCTGTAGGAGACTACATTTTTAAATGCAATCACATTGATCGAGGAAAATTGTAATTGCTTAGCGAAACCGTAACAGTAAGCGAGTAGGTATGGCTCTTGTATAAAACATTCATAAAGATCTAAACAACAATCAAGTGCAAATGCACAGACAGATCCAAACACAGGCAATTTCCATCCATTTTAATGAAGCCCAGCTAACATAGAAGTGCACAGTCCACTTGGGGGAGGAGGGAGAGTACTGATTGTTGTGCATGAGGTGATGACTAGATTTCTTGAATCAGAGAAGGATGTGCAGTTCAAGGTCAAAGGGTGATTACAATGGTTGCCCGTGATGATGTACAATGGGGGGCTGTGTTGCTGTGACCCATGTCAAGTTTGACACCTACAGCCAGTTTGAGATTTTTTCACCAGCAACATTTTGCATATTGGCATTTTTAAGCCTCTGTTTATTACTGTAAAGACAGATACAAAAGTCCTCAAAATTTGAATTTCTAATGGCAAAAAAATATGTGTCTAAAGATGTCACAAATGATGTGTCAAACAAAACCATGTCCAAAAAGCATGTGACATGTGCCACTTCCCAGCTACACACATGGACGAATAGATGAAAATGAAAAAGATGTATTTTCTGAAAATATACATTCCTGTCTGAACAAAAAAGTATCTTTAAAATAACTCCACCGCTTGCTGCTCCCTACACAGTGCTCCCCCCTATTTTATTCTTTGTTCCCCGTAATCGTTTTTCCTCCTTGTCGCTGCTGGTTAAATTTAAGCTCCTTTTCGTTTTTTGCATTCCATCTCAGTTGTTGCTTGCCCTCTCACATACAGAGGTTTCTTCAGAGATTCCTTGTATTGTTCATGCCACTACACCAAAAATGCTTGATAATATGTTGATTTCCTGCCAATGGGTGTGTTTAAGTCACAGAATATGTGGGCTATTACGATTTGAACTGACTTCTTGTCAGTAGTCTGTCATCAGTTTTACTTATGGTCTTGCCCTCAGTTCTTATGGCTCTGACATGCGCAGTGCACTGCCCTACTCTTCCTGGTTTTGTTTGTTATAGATTCTTGGCCAAGATCACACATTGTCTCTACAGCTTCACTCTAGCCTTTTGTAAACACAGGTTCGATTGCTTGCTTCCAGCCACTCATTCACACCCCAAGGACTCCATCTTTAGGCTTTGCTCAAGCATTTAATTAACTGCTGATTATCAACCACCAAAGAAAAAAAATACACAACTCTATCTGACGGCCAATGGCGTAACCTGAACCCCAACCTCAAAGCAGTTAGTCAACAGAGGTAAGTGCATTGTGGAAACACTGATTCCAGGGTGAAATCAGCCCTCACAAAAAATGAATTCCAATTATGATGGAATTAAACATTTGGTTAACGGATCATTATTCAGTTCGATAGCCTCCTTCCCATTAAACCCCTCACTGTTTACCTTCCTCGGCTACTGCAGTCTCTGCTTGTGATGGTTCGGTTCTGTGGGGGTCTTACAAGAGGTCCAGATTTGTGAATCCTTTCAGCTACTTTAGATGGAATGAAATAGGCCCACCCACCCACAATATTATATTCCCAAAAGCCTATCTAACAGAGTTTGAGGGCCATTGATAAAATTGTACTCATATTATGCTTTTGGAACTAAGGCCACTGTCAGATCACTCTCTCTCCCCTCTCTCTCTCTCTCTCTCTCTCTCTCTCTCTCTCTCTCTCTCTCTCTCTCTCTCTGTTTCTCTCCCCTCTCTCTCTCTCTCTCTTTCTCTTTCTCTTTCTCCTTCTCCTCTTATTCTGTCTCAATCTCGCCTGCCCTCACTTGCTGAAAACCGTGATCTCGAGAACCGGCAATTACCCTTTTTTCCCTCTCCTTTCTTCATTCGTTTCCCTGAGAAATGGATCCAAAATGGAAAAAAACACATTGCTAAAAATTTCATCTTTTTCAGACATTTTTCCCATCCAAAGTATAGCCTTGGGACATAGGAACAAAAAGAAGAAAAAACAAAGTGGCCAGATTGGTTTTAGTCACACCTAAACACATTAGTGCCACTTTGCAGAGTTTGTCAGTGAAGTGCTACTTTTGTTTTCTTGTCTTTCTTTCAACAGCACTGGGACCAAGGCATGCAGCTCTTCCAAATCAATGCTTCTCAAACTTGACGGGAAGCAGACTCTGCAGTTCTAGTTATAAGAAGCGCATATATTCACAGAGGAACCACAGACATGACAGACTGGAGCATTTGATTATAACTGTATGGAGAACTTGTCTGCTCGTTCTGAAAAAGAGGCCAGTTGCAGAGGCTTGCGGCCAGCACAGCCCGTGGAAGATGAAACGTGTACCAGAGCAAACATTAAAAATGCATCTTGCTGCTAGCTTATTGTTGCCTGTTCTCGCCCATCTTCTGATCTCTCCACTCTCTCTCCTCTCTTTCTCTCTTTCCCCTTCATTCGGTCCCTATCTTGCTCCTCCTCACATGCTGAAAACCGTGGCTTCAGGAACAGTGCTGACCCTCTTTTTCCTCTCCTATCTTTCATTCGTCCCCCTTAAAATGGATCCAAAAAAGAAAAAAAACATTTAAGAAAATGTTTTTTGAGACATTTTTCCCTTCTTAAGTTCAGCCTTGGGACAGAGAAACAAAAGAAAGAAAGAAAAAAATTGAAACAAGGCAAAGTAGCTGCAAAGTGGACAGATTGGTTTTATTCTCTCCCAAACACATTAGCGCCACTTTATAGTTTTCTAATGAAGCGCTACTTTGGCTTTATCCTCTTTCTTTCACAGCACTGTTTTCCCCTTTGTTCTGTGAGCCGCGTGTAGCTGAGGATGCTAGCTCTAAACGTGTAGAAGCTTGCAGGGACCATTGACACAATTGTACTTTTGCTTCTGTAATAGCTATGTTGCTGAGAATGCAAGAGCTGAACGTGCACTAGCTTTCAGGGCCCATCGACATGATTGGACTTTCGCTTCTGTAATTCCTAATTCGGCAGGAGCAAGCAGGCATCTATCTCTGATGTGTGGTGTCACGCAGTGCATGTGTGTGTGTACAGCCAATAAGATGGCACCACTTTTTTTCCTTTCTGACGGTGACCATTTTTGCATGCAAACAGATAAATATTGCAGTCATCGCGCTCCTCAGATGATTTCAGGATTATTTTGCAAATTGTGAAATCGCGAAATGCTGGAGTATCTGAATAGAGGGGTTTTTGAGGGACCCCAGATGTGTACAATATGTTGAGGAAGAAGTTTTCTTTGACTTGTGATAATCGCAAAGTTACCGTGGCTGTCAGCGCAGCCCCCATAAATCTGTGTAACAAATTCATGAATATCAGTAAAAATATTTTTTTTACATGTTTATACACTGACTCTCAGTCTGTTAGACACTCACACACCCACTCCCAGTCCCACTCTAAAAATGACACTCTGACTCTGAAATGCACTAAAAGACTCATGAACCCAGTCACAGACCCAGTCAGGCACTCATGTACCCACTCAGACATCCACTCAGCCACTCAGAAACTTATGCACCAGGTCACACACCCAATCACACTGATGCACCCACTCAGAGGCCAACTAAGAGTCATGTACCTACTCACAGACCTACTCAGATACTCGTGCACCCACTGACAGAATTAGTCAGAGACTCATACAATCACTCACACACTCAGTCACTCACACATGCTTTCACGGACCCAGTGAAACTTCCACATACCCTCTGAGTTACCTTTCACATACTCTCACTGTAAAAATGTAAACACAAAGTAAACAGTGTTTAATAACAAAATTACTTACAGAAATGCAAGTTTCTATACTATAATATTAAAGTTTTGCCAACCATCACTAATTAAAATATCTTTATATATATGTGTATCACACTTTAATATACATTTTTTGAATATCCGTGCTTAATTGTATCACTGGAAGCTATGTATCACAGCATTTGGCGGCTGCGCGAACACCGTCAAAATAGGAAAACAAAAAAATAACAACATTAAAAAATATTTTTAAAAAAACCTGAAATTCACGGAAAAAAACTAAGGTCACTGGGACGTTATAGTTAGGAAATACTTTTAAAAAAAACCTAAGTAAACTCACTGAAATAAACAAAGGATATAGGGATGTTAAAGTTAGGTAACAGACTTAGAAATACCTAAGAAATTCACTGAAAAAAACAAAAGTTTCAGGGACGTTTTAGTTAGGCTCAGATTTCACTCATACAAAAACATTGACAATTCAGCAGTTTAAGTTATAGTTACCTGAGCTAACTATACCTTGTGCATCTGCAATGCAGTACTTATTACCTTATATGACATTTCAAATGGCATCACTGATGACATCATCCACTAAAACACTCAAAGCATAACATAACATGACATGTATATTTGTAAAGCGCACGTTCACCCATGGACATCTTGGCACTGAATAACAGTTTTTTATTGTTACCCAACTCAATAGTATTAATTTTATCAACTTGAGATGGATGAAAGGCTGAGTGGACCTACTGGGTTTTGAACCTGTGACCTTGGAGTCGAACACATGCCCATATAGCGGATGCATTAGTCCAATTTGCCACCAGACACAGCCTCACACCGCATACTATCTGTCATATACCAGTCACACACCCACACAAACACTCACATGCCCATTCACACAACCACACAACCACTGACATACCCACTCACAGAACTATACAACCACTCACATATCCACTCACAGTTTCCTACAACCATGCACACACCTGCTCACTCACCCAAATAGTCACTGCTGACACACCTATTCACTCACCTCTACAGCTAGCAACACACCCAATCACTCACCCATACAGCTATTCACATATCCACTCACTCTCCGATACAGTCAATGACACAGCCATTTACTCTCTGAAACAGTGAGTGACTCAGCCCCTGACTCACACATACAGCCACTCATAGACCCACTCACTCACCCATACAGTCACTGACACAGCCACTCACTCACTCATGCAGTCATTCACACAACCACCCACTCAACCATACAGTCCCACACAGAGGGATTGCTAAGTGCTCTTTGGAGACCAAGCCCCCTTTCTCAACCACTCTACACACGTGGAGGATGAAGTCCACTTTACTCCTGAGGGACTTTGGGGGCCAGAAGCCCTCCTGGTATGTCCTACAAAGCGGGATTCCTGAGAGCTGGTCAAAGGCCCAGCCCCCTTTCTCCACCACTCTGTAAACGCGACTACTAGTTAAAAAACCATAGAAATTCACTGAAAAAACCAAAGGTTACAGGGATGTTATAGTTAGGAAATGGAATAAAAAAAGTAGAATTCACAGATCAAACAAAGGTTACAGAGATGTTATAGTTAGGCTCTGGTTTTACTTGTACAAAACCAGAGAAATTCAGCAGTACTCGCACCCCTGTAATGCACTGCTTATGACCTCACTTATTACATAACTCATGACATGGTCAGTAACATCACTGAAGACATCTCAAATGACATCACTGATGACATCATCCACAGAATTTCTGACACACCCACCCACACCCCATTATAAACTTTGACACTCCCACTCCAACTTCTACACTACCATTCTCAAAACCATTGACACACCCACACCAGTACTTACACAACCACTCACTGATTCATAGGTCTACACACACACACAGACTGATACAGACATTCACACAACCTAGTCTCTCACCCATACATTCACTAAACACCTAATCACTCACTTATATAGTCAGTCACACACCTACTGAATCATCCATTCAGGCACTCATACATGCGCTGATTTATCAATACACCTTGGTTTACATATTTAAAACTCATAAACGTTTTGAAAAACCCTTAAAGTCACTGGATGATGTCAACACTGATGTAATTTGAGATATCATGAGTGATGTAATATGTGAGATCATAAGCAGTGCATTGGGGGTGCGCTAACTATAGTTAGCTCATAACTATAACGTCCCTGTAACTTTATTAACAAATTTATATAGCAAATTATCAAGAGAAATTAAATAATTTGCCCACAATCACAGGATGTTGTTCCTCTGAGACTCGAACCGGGGATTCCCTGCTATCAAGTCAGCAGCTCTAGCTGCTGAACCCCATCCTCTTCACATCCGTGTTTTTTCCCCCATAATGCGCCACAATGAGCTTTATCTTTAATGTTGTGCCCTTGCGCCTTTTTTTGTTGTGCCCTCAGCACCCAAACGTTTTTTATTTATTTAAATATCTGCAGACCTCCAAAAATTCACCTGTGGGTGCACACAGTCAATATTGTCAGCACAGCGCCCGCTTTTAGATTATTAACATGGGCGCCAGTCGTATAAGTCAGAGGCCCCAACCCTACAGTAAGTAACTCTGCTGCTGCTGTGTACATCCAGCAAGACATTTGCTTTTTTTTCTTGTCAAAAAGAGACGATACATGAAAATGATTCTGTTTAAATAAATATACATTACGTTGTTGCATGTTCCACATGTAGTCATTGCTAACTTTTAGTATTACTTTTGCCTGCTATTTTTGTTGTAAAGGTACCTCTATTAGCCACATAAGCTACCACACCCTTCCCTATGCTACTGCTGGAATATTTCTTTACTAAAAATATAAAAATATAAAAAGCATATTATTTGCAATGCCAATAGCTCAAACTTTCAGTAATGTGAGACCTATTGCATTGCAAATGCTTGTTTTAAGTAGTAGTCATGTTTGTAGAGTGGTGGTATTACTTTTGCCTGCTATTTTTGTTGTAAAGGGACCTCTATTAGCCACATAAGCTACTACACCCTTCCTTATGCTACTGCTGGAATATTTCTTTACTAAAAATATAAAAATCTAACAAGCATATTATTTGCAATGCCAATAGCTCAAACTTTCAGTAATGTGAGACCTATTGCATTGCAAATGCTTGTTTTAGTAGTTGTGTTTGTAGAGTGGTGGAGCAAGGGGGCTGGGCCTCTGATCAGCTCTAAGGAATCCCACTGTGCAGGACTTACAGGAGGTACCAGGAGGGCTTCTTTGCCCCCAACGTCTCTGAAGAGTAAAGTGGACCTAATTCCCCAACCAGTAGTGCACCACAAACCGCATTTGCAGAGTGATGGATAAAAGGGGGCGCAAACCTCTTATCAATCCCGCTTTGTCCTTGGGGGCCAAATACCCCTCCTGTTATCTCTAGTAAGTCCCACCCAGTGGGATTGCTGAGACCTCGTAGGGGGCTGCACCCCCTTTCTCTACCACTCTGCAAACGCACCTCCTGACACACTGCTAGTAGAGGGATGAATTCCCCTTAGCTATTGAGGGTCCTTGGGGGCCAACTACCCCTTCTGTTACCTCTAGAAAGTCTCACACAGTGGGTTTGCTGAGAGGTTTCCGGTGGCTCTGCCACCTTTCTCCACCACTTTGCAAATATACCTCCTGGTGCACTACTAGTTGGGGGATGAAGTCCCCTTGGCTCCTGAGGTTCCCTGGCAGTCAACTAGCCCACCTGTTACCTCCAGTAAGAACCACTCAGCTGGATTGCTGAGAGGCCATCAGAGGCCACACACTCTTTCTCGACCACTCTGCAAATGCACCTTCTGGTGCACTGCTACTTGGGGAAAAAGTCGACTTTAGTCCTGAGGCCCTCAGAAGGCAAGGGTACCTCATCCCCTCACCGGCAGGGCACCAAGAGGCATATTTTCAGAGCAGTGGAGAAAGGAGGTGTGGCCACTGACCACTTCTCAGTAATCCCACTGGGAATAACAGGAGGTCTTGTTTGGCCCCCAAAGACCCTTAGCAGCCAAGGGAACGTCATTCCCCAACCAGTAGCGCAAGGAGGCATATTTGCAAAGTGGTGGAGAAAGGGGGTGGGGGGTTTTGTAGTTTTTTCAAAGATAAGGAGAGCTATGCAGCCAATTTTGGCCCTGGGGGATGTCTAAAATGGGGAGGAGGCTGCGTGGCCTCCCTCCCCAGGCCAATTTCAGCCTCGGGGACCCCATCTCATGGGGCACAGGCTTTTTTTTTTTAAATAAAGGAATGGGGGCTGCGTGGCCCCCCTCCTTAGCTATTTTCCAGTTTATGCCACTTTTTGAAAATGTATTTTTTTAAAGGGAGGGTGGTCGCGCAGCCCCCTCTTGTCCGTTTTGGCCCTGGGGACCTCATCGATCCGGGCCCGACCTGTAGTGTGGGTGCGTTGGTCCCTCCCAGGGAACCAACTTTTGAAACATTGGGGACTGCGGGAGGGGCCTCAAGGCCCCCGCAGTCTCTGCTGGCTCCCCACCTCCTGCAGGAGCCGGCATTGCTTTGAGATCGAGGGGGCTGCTAACATGCAATGTCCAATAGTGGGCAGGAAAACAGACATGCTCTGCTTTCAGCAGGGAGGGGCATGTTTGCTCTGGTGTACGCCCCAGGACATTGCAGGAGCCAGCCCTGGGGGTAGTAGGCCCCAGGACCATTTAGGCCTCCTAGAGGGGGCATTGGGGGCACATTCCCATATTCTATTTTGCCCCGGGGAGGTGGTGGTCCCTGGGGTTGTAGGGTTGCGTGGCCCCCCTGCAATCAGTTTGTCAAATTCCCCAGGAGGTGGGGATCCCCGGGTCGGCAGTGGTGCTGTGTGATCCCCACAATAGTTAAACTTAAAGCCCCCAGGAGGTGGCAGTCCCTGGGGCTGCAGGCGGTCCGCGCTGCCCACCGCACTCTTTAAAAAAAGCCCCTGGTAGGTGTCGGTCCCCGGGGCAGGGAGGTCACACAGCACCCCAACTGATAAAAATTAAAGCCCTGGGGAGGTGGGTGCTCCCGGGGCTGCAGGGGTCCACACGGCCCCCCAAATTGCTATCTGCAAAGCCCCAGTGATGTGGAGGTCCCTGGTGCTAGGAGTGTGGTCCAAGAGATCCCCTCCATTAATTAAAGAAACAAGCCCCGGGGAGATGGTCGTCCGCTAACTATAACTCCTGAATCTTTCTGGTTTTGTGCGTGTGAAACCTGAGCCTAACTATAACATCTCTGTAACCTTTGTTTTTTTCAGTGATCTATATACACTGAAAAAACCAAAGGTTACAGGGACGTTATAGTTAGGTTTCAAAGACCTCTAAGCAATCCCGCTGTGTGGGACTTACTGGAGGTAACAGAAGGGCGTAGGTGGCCCTCCGGGATGTTCTTAGGGGCCATCTACCCCTCCTGCTACCTCCAGTAAGTCCCACACTGAAGGATTGCTTGAGGTTGTCGGAGGCCCACCCCTTTCTCCACCACTGTGCAAACGCAGCACCTGGTGCACTACTAGGAGGGGGATGAAGTCCTTTTGGCTCCAGAGGATCCTTGCGGGCCAACTACCCCTCCTGTTATCTCCAGTAAGTCCAACAAAGTGAGCTTGCTGGGAGGTGTTTGGTGGCAGTTATATAGCTGAGAAATTTAGAAATTTCTTAGCAGCTACTGAACAGATTTACAGCATTTAACAAAAAGAGTGCTTTCTGGATCAACAGCTACCCTTCTGACACATTTGGTGTAATTCCATTCAGCGGTTTGGGCTATAACTGTGCCTAATGTTTCTTATGGAAATTAACATTCTCGGTCCCCACTTGACGGATCAACCCGAAACATTCAAGGCAGCAGCTGAAGTGACTGGCATATAAGTATTGAAAATCTTGTGAGGGTTCATCAAATGACACCAAAGTTATTGGCAAATTAATATAAACTACATCCTAACTATAACTACCTACTGGTGACCGCCAGTGGATAATATATATATATATATATATATATATATATATATATATATATATATATATATATATATATATATATATATATATATATATATATATATATATATATATATATATAGATAGATAGATATATAGATATATAGAGATATCTATATCTATCTATCTATCTATCTATCTATCTATCTATCTATCTATCTATCTATCTATCTATCTATCTATCTATCTATCTATCTATCTATCTATCTATCTATCTATCTATATATATATATATATATATGTATATATATATATATATATATATATATATATATATATATATATATATATATTCTTTCATTCTTTCACACAACGGTAAAGATTGACGACGCTGTGCTCTGGCCAAATAATTTATTGGGACAGCTTGGAAGGACGCGGAATTAATTGAATGATAATTTCGCTAGGTCAACAATAGTCAAATAGACGGTTTTTACAGATAATTGAATATGCCATACCCACTGGGGTTGAATTGTTTGTACTCGTTTTAGTCAGTCACACCCACTAGGGTTGAATTATCCTTGCTAGTAAGATCGTTTGCATAAAGTTCTATTGTAAACTAGAACAAATGGTATTCCCACTAGGGTTGGATTATTTGCACCCGTCTGAATAAGTTATACCCACTTGGGTTGAATTGTCTGTGTTAGCGTGATTAAACAAGAGGAGTATGTGCGACCTGTAAGGGCTGCATAAAGTTTTATTGAAAACTAGAAAAAATGAATTTCAAAAGTTTGTTTAACGATCTGCTCGAATCTTTAACCAGTTTCTGGTAATGTATAGGCCTGGGCGGTAAATTCCGTTCCGCTCGTGGAATTTGCGGAATTTCGGTAATTTCGCGTTCCGCGGAGAACGCGAAATTGCCCAAGATTCTGCTTTCCGCGACTTCGCAAAATTTTTTCTTGTACGCGTTCTCAAAATGCGTGTTCGCGAGATATTTCTCCTCGAGCACGCAAACAGCAACTGTGAACAGGAAAAAAGCATCGCGAGCAAGCAATTCCGCGTGTTCGCGGAATTTCTGCATGTTCGCGGAGATTTTTTACCGTTTCGCGGAGATTTGAGTAACGCGATTACGCAAATTCCGCCCACCCCTAGTAATGTATCAAACACCAATGTAATTATATGTAATAGCTTTACATTTCATGAAAAAATCAGCTAAGACTAGAGACGTTCGATATTAAGAACTACTAGTCTTTTTTTTCAACACATTGCAATTGTAGTTTGTATCACGTGATTCTGTATTCATGCATTGTGGTTTAAAATGACCGATTTCAAAATGGTTAAACTATTGGTGAATAAGCCTGCTGGGCAGGCGAAACGCGTCCTTCCAAGCTGTCCCAATAAATTATTTGGCCAGAACACAGCGTCGTCAATCTTTACCGTTGTGTGAAAGAACGAAAGAATACTACGGACCTTGCCTGGGTGGTCCTTTGCGACGACGCACCCGTTGGTTTGGTGAGCGGCGGCTGTACCGAGGAGAAGAGAAGTGATTTTATATATATATATATATATATATATATATATATATACGCCAGATTCAATGTTTGCTATATTTGCACATATACAAGATTATCTGATAATCATTTTATATTTGTTTTTATGTATCTTCACTTTATAGTCTTCCAAATCCTAGCAGTTAGCAATTTAAGAGACATGGGTGGTTCTGTTGGGTAGCACCTTCAGCACTAATACTTTGACAAAATAAAAGAAGAATTGAGTCGATGCCCACTTAGGGCTGTATTAATTCGCATCAATACTCAATAGATAAAAAGAATTACGATTTCTGAAAGGCATCATCTTGCAACATTTGTCTTGACCCCTTACAGTTGATATTAATGTATTTACATGTTATTAACTATTTATTTCTTGCTATTTGACTGATTGTCTGCATAGCTTAAAAATATGATACATAACGCGTTTTTTTCAATAAAGTTTTGGCGTAACCTTTTTTAACATATTGAAATGTTTTTAAGGATTTTTAATTATTTATACTGTCACTTGTGTATTTATTGAAATGATTGATTGCTGCTATCGATATTCCTACATTCTTGTAACAATTCTTCTATGTCTATTTCTCATGTGACTAGCCACGAGTGACTGCACAAGCACTTTATTTACGAGAAGGCACTTTGCATGCACGTTATGTGAACAAGACCTCTGGAAGGTCGAAATGCGTTGTGGCGGAGGTGCATGGCATACAAATAAAATCCTGAGCACTGAGTTCTGGGTCAGTTTTCGTAATTTTCCCCGGAATTGGATTGTGTATGGTGAATTCTTTGTAGATAAATATATATATATATATATATATATATATATATATATATATATATATATATATATATATATATATATATATATATATATATATTCAGCTCCAAGGTTGTCCACCAGTCTAACAGCACTCGGGCAACAGCAGCAAGACAACAGCCTTTAATTGGTACAGACTGATTCCTCCTGCAGTACTTGAAACAGCCGTTCCGTATAGGACTGCCTGATGCGTTTCGAAGTTCCTCAGCTTCTCCTCAGAGGCTTTAACGGAATGGATGTGTGCATCTACCAATCCCATTTGAATATTACACGCCCTCGCATGGGCCGCTCTTATGACACTGTGCATAATGGGGATTGTAGTTTTCGGCAATGTCCATGAATGGATGCACACACATAATATCCTGTTGGATTAAGTCCTCAAATGGACCCCGCAGACAGGTCCATCCTAAATCCTCTGTTGTTGCCCCACATTTACGATTCGGTCAATACCAAATCGCTTGGTCCCCTCTAATCTCGGGGTGGTGCTAGCTCCGTGGCAGGACGGCCGTGTTAAAGATTCAGCTCCAAGGTTGTCCACCAGTCGAGCAACACTCGGTAACAGCAGCAAGACAACAGCCTTTAATTGGTACGGACGGATTCCTCCTGCAGTACTTGAAACAGCCGTTCCGTATAGGACTGCCTGACGCGTTTTGAAGTTCCTCAACTTCTCCTCATAGGCTTTAACGGAACAGATGTGTGCATATGCCAATCCCATTTGCATTTGAATATTACACGCCCTCGCATGGACCGCTCTTATGAGACTGTGCATGATGGGGATTGTAGTCTTCGTCAATGTCCATGAATTGATGCACAAACATAATGTCCTGTTGGATTAAGTCCTCAATGGACCCCGAGACAGGTCCCTCCTAGATCCTCTGTTGTTGCCCCACATTTACGATTCGGTCAATAATAAATCGCGTGGCCCCCTCGAATCACGAGGTGGTGCTAGCTCCGCGGCAGGATGGCTGCGTTAAAGATTCAGCTCCAAGGTTGTCCACCAGTCGAGCAGCACTCGGGCAACAGCAGCAAGACAACATCCTTTAATTGGTACAGACGGATTCCTCCTGCAGTACTTGAAACAGCCATTCTGTATAGGACAGCCTGACTCGTTTTGAAGTTCTGCAACTTCTCCTCAGTGGCTTTAACGGAATGAATGTGTGCATATGCCAATCCCATTTGCATTTGAATATTACACGCCCTCGCAAGGGCCGCTCTTATGTGACTGTGCATGATGGGGATTGCAGTTTTCGGCAATGTCCATGAATGGATGCACACACATAATATCCTGTTGGATTAAGTCCTCAATGGACCCCGCAGACAGGTCCATTCTAAATCCTCTGTTGTTGCCCCACATTTACGATTCGGTCAATACCAAATTGCGTGGCCCCCTCGAATCATGGGGTGGTGCTAGCTCCGCGGCAGGACGGCCTCGTTAAAGATTCAGCTCCAAGGTTGACCTCCAGTCGAGCAGCACTCGGGCAACAGCAGCAAGGCAACAGCCTTTAATTGGTATGGACGGATTCCTCCTGCAATACTTGAAACATCCGTTCCGTATAGGACTGACTGATGCGTTTCGAAGTTCCTCAACTTCTCCTCAGAGGCTTTAACGGAACGGATGTGTGCATATGCCAATCCCATTTGCATTTGAATATTACACGGCAAACAAGATTGAGGACGAGTCAACTTGCAGGGTCCATACAGGACAAGATTTGTGTGCTATCCGGACCACATTTCCCACAATGCACAGTCTCATTCGAGCTTCCCATTCGTGGGTGTGCAATATGAAAATGGCGAAGTGGGTTCAGCGTTTGCACACACCGTCTCCGTTCAAGCCTCTGAAGAGAAGCATATGGAGCTTCGAAACGCGTCAGGCAATTCCATTACGGAGCGACTTCTACAAGCGGATCCTCGTCCCTGCCTATCATAAATAAAGGTGCTGATCAAGTGCTACTCACCAGGTGGACAACCTTTGAAGTAGAATGTATACATTGTGATTAAGCAATCAGACAAGGGGGAAACGTGATAATTATGGACAGAGAATCTTATGTCAAAGAAGCTAACAGACAACTTTCAAATAGTACCTGTTATGAGAGGATAGACAAGAGTTACCTTGACAAACTACAGAATAGATATCATGACATGATTGACAAATGGGCTCAGGAAGAACTCATTAGTTGGGATGAGAAAAAGTTCCTTACGAACACCACACCAACCACACCCACTTTCTACCTTCTGCCCAAGGTACATAAGGACCCCCTAAATCCTCTAGGGCGTCCCATTGTCTCCTCCAAAAATAGTCTATTTGAGAATACTTCTATCTACATTGATCATTTCCTTTTCCCCTTTGTCAAAGATCTAAGCTCCTATGTCAAGGACACCAAGGACTTCCTTAAAAAAATTGAGAACTTACACTGGGGTGCTGATTGTTGGAGGGTGTGCCTTTTTTTTTTTCCACTTTTTTTATTGAAACTGAAAGGTGTCATACAATATTAAAATTCAATACAGAAAATACAGAATTACAGAAACCAAGCATCTCTCATACAACGGACCAACTTCCATCTAAAATGACAAAGACAATTTTAGAATTTCATAAATGAAAAGGGATTCAAACTAAATTTCCCCAAATTTTTTCAAATTTTCTCCCCTCTCCAATCCTCGCCGCGTAGTTACACTCACTAATCTTTACTCTTCGCATTTTAAGTAGCCATTCGTGGAAAGATGGAATCTGATTAGTACGCCAGTTCTGAAGTAGCAATGATCTGGCCACTGCCATTCAAATGAAAAGCAATTTAGCGAGTGAAACAGAAAGATTAAGATTCGGATCAAAGCCATAAAGCATCAGTTTAACATTTATAGATATCTGGATATGGAAAATAGAGCATATAAAACCAAAAATGTCTTCCCAGAACACATTGACCATACTACATTCAACTATTACGTGTGTCCAATTAGCTGGGGCGAAGTTTCGACAGCGAAAACAGATCGGTATATAATTACTAAACATTTTAGCGATTGCCGCTGGGGTATAATACAGGAGCCATTTTCCAAAAAATAACATTCTGCGCCAGTTGGCTCCCCTTAATGTGGAAAAATTAAATTCATCAATAGTCCGCCACGTCGTTAATGATAAAACATGTTTTTCTTGTTCCCACCATTTTTTGACTGCTTTGAGACCTAGATCGTCTTGTTTAGACTGGGCGAGATAACGTTTCCACTCTCCAGGTTTCCTTATTAAAGTGCTGTTGAAAAAAAGATCGTTATTTAAAGGGGAAGTCTGGGTAAAGGAAGTGGGAGCATACTGCTGCAGGAGTTTATAAATTATATTACAAGACCCGGCTAACAAAAAAATTTCTGAGATTAATAAACGCATCTCGGGCGGAGTTATCCACCTGGAATATTGTAAAAAATCACCCACTTTGCTAAAGCCGGCCTTGATCCAATAGCTCATTAAATCAGAGCTTACCCCCTGCCCTCTTGATGAAAGTAAATTAGTCAGCAAGGAGGAAGTATTGAAGAGAGAGAGAGAGTATCTGCTAATCATGGCCGAACGCTTCCTAAAAAACCATGCTATTATTTTATACCTGACCAATTTTGGAGATTTAGGTACTTGAAGAGGGGAAGGTATTTGACTATCTGAAAAAATTAAATCGAAGAAAAAACTAATATAAGCATTTGGGTTCGGAGTTGGGACCTTGAATCGGGTCAGGTACTGAGCAAAATAGGCATTATAGTAATCTCTAATGTTTGGAAGTGCAAGGCCACCATTATCTAAATCATCATAGAGAGTAGTCATCGCAATACATGGCTTTTTATGTGACCACAGAAAGCTTGAAAATAAGGATTCTATTTTCGAAAAATATGAACCTGGAAGAAAACACGGAGTCGTTGAGAACAAAAAATTAAATAATGGTAATATAGACATATTAATCAGGGCGGCTCTACCCAAAATTGATAATGGTAATTTGTTCCAGCGAGTTAGCATTGAACGAACCTTTTGAAGAAGGGGAACAAAATTCAAACCAAAAAGATCTTTAACTGAAGATGAAAAAAACACCCCCAGATATCTCTTAGGTTTATTATTAATACAGCCACGTAAATCCAGATATAATTCGGGAATGTGATTGCCACAGATCAATATTTCTGTCTTTTTTTTATTGATCCGATAACCCCCAAAAGTCTCAAATTGCTCAAAAATCTGAAATGCCTGAACTTGAGACTGCAAATCGGATTTGATAAGTAACATAATATCATCCGCATAAAGTTTTATCTTCGACATAAATGGAATCGGAGGTGAGATCTCTACAGACTTCCGAATCGCTATTGCAAGGGGTTCGATAAAAAAAGCAAAAAGAATCGGTGTAAAGCGACAGCCCTGACGAGTTCCACGATTGACTGAAACTGATCCAACCGAATGTGAATTAATGATAATATTAGCTTTAGCACCCGTATAAAGATTACGAATAAAGTTAATAACGTTTGGTGGAATATGAAAGTGCTGCAAAATAATAAAAAGTGTCTCCCAAACCACCAAATCAAAAGCTTTTTCCGCATCAAATAACAAAATAAGTGCAGGGATCCTCCGTGTCTCAAAATAATCCAAAGCTTCTGCTAGATAATGAGTATTAGTCATGAGATGTCTACCGGCAATAAAACCGTTTTGGTCTTTATGAATCAGATCCGAAGAAATTCGATTAAATCGAATAGCCAATATTTTAGTGACGATCTTGTAATCCGAATTCAAAAGAGTAATGGGACGATATGAATTAGGATCGGTAGCATCTTTCCCCTTCTCCAAAAATGAATGGTGTGCCTTGACGTAGAAAGTTTGTACACCAGTATCCGTCATCCTGACGGCATAAGAGCTTGTCAGGATTTCCTTAAAACGAGGAGTGTACACCTGCTTGGTCACACACAGATGATCCTCCAGATGATTGAGATGTGCCTAACTGAGAATGTTTTTATGTTCAATGGTAGCTGGTACAAACAAACGCAGGGTACTTCGATGGGCACTTGCTTCGCTCCCAGCTACGCGAATCTCACTGTGGGCTGGTGGGAGAAGCAAGTGCTCTGGAGCGAGGACCTGGACAAATGGACTAAAAGCGTTAATCTCTGGCTTAGGTACATAGATGATATTTTCTTCATCTGGGAAGGGACGGAAAGTGATCTTTTCTTGTTCTACAATGTTTTGAATGAAAACTGCATGAACTTGAGATTCACCATGGCACATAGCCCACAGCCTGTAAATTTTCATGACATCAAACTGAACATCACTAATAACACCCTAGACACAACCCTTTTCAGCAAAGAAACATCTGGGAATAGCATCTTACATGCTACCAGCTGCCACATGCCTAGTTTTAGGTGGAGTCTCCCTTACGGAGAACTACTTAGAGACAAACGCAACTGCAGCACAGAGGAGGCATATCAAAGTATTAAAAAAGATATGCTGATCAGATTCAAAGAGAGGGGATACACTGACAAAATGCTTGAGAAGGGGGTATGCAAAGTAGATAACATCAATAAAACTGAGGCCCTTTTCAAAACAACTAGAGCACAAAAAACTACCCCTACTGATCTGACACCCCTCAGATTTATAACCACCTTTTCCACTCAGGCAGATCAATTGAGAAATATCTTGAAGAGAAGGTGGGATATCCTTATACAGGACAACATATTGTCAACCAGGATTGGACCTAATCCATCCTTCTCGTATAGGAAGAATCCATCCCTGAAAGATCTACTGGTGAATAGCCATTTCAAACCTAAGAAAGGGACCTGGCTAGAACAAGGTAAGGGTTTCAAACGATGCAGAAAATGTAAAGCGTGCAGTCACTCTGAGGATGTCAGAGAGGTCACCCTACAGAAGACAGGGAAACTGTGGAGGATCCCAAGACTGATCCACTGCAATACTGACTATGCTGTCTATGTCATCACTTGTCCTTGCCCCAAGTGGTACATAGGGTCAACTACGTTTCCAGTCAAAAAACGTATCTTGGAACATTGGCGAGCAATCACCAACCAAGATCTCAGTTACAGCACTGCCAGACATTTCAGGGAAAACCATTCTAGTGATTGGACGAAAGCAAAGTTTTTTGTGCTTGACAGTGTGCCCAAGCATCCTAGAGGTGGTAACAGAATACAGTCTCTTAGGAGACTGGAAACTCGCTTCATATTGCAGACAGGCAGCCTGTTTCCAATAGGGCTCAATAACGATGAAGAAATGTATTCACATCTGTAAAAATTCTTGTATGTTTTTAGCCAGGCTTGGCCCTTTTTTGAAACCAGTTATATGTATTTATATTCTATGTATTCGATTTTGAATTCCACTTGTATACCCTTGTTGGTCCTCCCGGGTCTTGTTTCTGTTGTGTAGGATTATGGACAATATGTAAACCTGAGACTATTTGCTTTACCCTGATTGTTTGATGTAACATGATTGTTTTATGTTCAGTATGTGTCAAAGCACTAATATATTGTTATCTTTTTTATTGTTGTTTCTGCAGCTTGGGGGCTCACGGATAGACAAGTTCACTATGGATATGACGTATTGATAAAGTTCCTGATATGCGCACATCTATCACTGGATTAATATACACTATGCTAATATAAGGGTACTATACCCCTACTATGCACTTTTATTTTATTTTATTTCACAGATGTAGACACGTAGCGCAAATCCAAGATGATTTTTCGTGGTACTATACCTGAATCTATTTTGCTATTGAAATTACATAGCAATGAACTCATTATGTCATACGTTAACCATCACGTAGGAACACTCCCCACATGCGGAACTTTGACTGTTGTGCACTGACCGTCACTTTCTATTACATCAGGGATACAAATTTACTTTGCTCTATCCCCATGCAATGTAATAAGCTATGTTTACAGCGTTTTACGTTTTTCAGATTCTTTTGTATTATTGTCCCGAAAAATAATTTGGAATCAATAATATTATGGGTCGATAATATATATGTACAATCTCTTTCCATGAACTACTATAGTTGAGAAACTTATGCAACTCTGGAGATTTGTTGTTATTCACCCAGGTCCGACCAAGTCTGTCTTCACTTTCACCTAATGCACCCTGTGACGTGCTGAAATTGTAAATGTGTTATATACTTCCTGGTTCACCGGTAAGGTCATGTGACCAAGGCTGCTTGTCAGTCGAAACGCGTCTTCTGCCCCTTGTGTAAAATAAATTTACACTTTTCTAGCAAGACTGGTGTGGCTCGTCTTCTTTTCTGTGGATTTGTGGAGAAGAACTTCTGTGCAATATATATATATATGCGAGTACTTGAGGCTAGGTCAACACTAGATAAACCCTCCCCAGGGGAAGAACTGAATTTTTTGTGCGAAGAGAGGAGAGCAACTCTCAGACCAAGAGCGCAAAAAAACTTCTCGGGACAAGCGCCAACTTCAAACGCAGGCAGAGGCGGAAAGCGAACAGAAGACGCCGGCAACAAAAGGAGGGGACGCGGCTATTGGAAACGAAAATAAAAATGATCAACAAGGACAATAATACCATCATCAACCTTTCCAAAATTGAACTCAGCCCTGAAGAGACAAGAAACCTTAGCCTTGGCCTATCCTACTGTCCACCAAAAAACTTCGACTACGCATCTACCAGAATGGATTTATACAAAGGGGTGAGAAAACTCAAACTTAAAAAATTCCACATGCTCAGGGAGCCAGAAGAACAGCATGTTAATCAAACGTCAACTAGTCACCAAATACTTCAAGACAACACCAGTGACACCAATTTATCACTCACCCAGGAGCTTCAAGAAATGTGGGATGGGAGCCAAACCCCTTCTACCCCACAGCAACCTACCAAGTTCATGACCAAAACTTCGTCTACTAAGACTCCATTGACACAATTTAAACCTAAATCGACATTTAATCCCATTGCTCTGCATGACTCCATCGACGCATTTCATGAGGCGGTCACTTCCAAGATCAAAAGGCTCAATAAAACCACCTTGATGGCCAAAAGACGATACAATGAGAAAGAAATCAAGTACAACAATCTTATGACCAAACTCAAACTTAATAAAGACACTGTGATTCGCAACAGCGATAAAGGCGGCAACATTGTCCTATTATCACAGGAAGATTACCAAAATGAAGCTTTCAGACAGTTGAATGATAGAGAATGTTATAGCCGCACGAACACGGCTCATCTCAAATCCACGTACCAGGAATACTATAACAAACTTGCTGGCTGGAGGAAAAAAGATCTTATCAGCGAAGATGAATTTAAATTTTTGAGAAAAGAAAATCCTACAACTCCTAGTATCTATTTCATTCCTAAGGTACACAAGGACATGGTCAACCCGCCAGGAAGACCAATCATCACTGCGAAAGAAGGCCTTCTTGAAAACACTTCCATTTATGTTGACTACTTTCTTCAGGATTTTGTAAAGGAACTGCCATTGTATGTTCGCGATACAAGTGACTTTCTAAGGAAAATTCAGGGGTTCACATGGCAAAAAGACTACCTTATGCTGGCTCTTGATGTTTCCTCGTTGTATACCAGCATCCAACACACTGATGGTATCAAGGCAATCAAATTCTTTCTTGCACAACGTGAAGTTGAATTTCTGGCACATAATGATATGCTGATATCTATGATTGAGTTTTGTCTCACACATAACATTTTTATGTTTAATAATCTGTTATTTCAACAGACCAGAGGTGTAGCCATGGGGGCCAGCTTTTCCCCCAGTTACGCTTGCCTACACATGGGCTGGTGGGAAGAGCTGGTCCTCAACATTGAGTACCAACAGGTTATGGAGAACAACATTGTGATATGGCTGCGCTACATTGACGATTTATTTGTGGTCTGGAAGGGCAACATTGAAGGGGCGTTAGAGTTTGTTAACAACTTAAACTGTAACCATCTCAATCTACACTTCACGGTCAATGTCAGTGACACTACAGTCAACTTCTTGGACACACAAATATATGTGCTCAATGATAAACTAGAGACTCGATTATACAGGAAAGAAACAGCGGGTAATTCTATTCTTCACGCTCAGAGTTCTCACCCCCAGCACCTTATAAAGAGCATCCCATATGGTGAAATGCTCCGTCTGAAGTGAGTATGTAGCAATAGCACTGACCTCATAACTGCCCAAGAATCCAGTAAAGCCAGATTTCTCGCAAGAGGTTACCAACTCAATGTCATTGAATCTGCCATTTCCAAAACTTCCGGCATGGATAGGAACATTCTTCTCCAAGACAAACGCACTTTGACACACCTTGAGACCATAGACACCACTAATTACACTAAACTCAAACAAGATTTTCGCCTTATCATGAGTTTTAGCAAACAACATAGGGCCATACACAAGATCGTGCAAACATGCTGGCCTTTAGTGTTATGTGATCCGGTTATTGGACCCCTACTACCGCAGAGGGTGTCCATTACCTATAGCAAGGCTCCATCCATGAGGGATTGTCTGGTGTCGACCGACCCAGAGATCATGGAAAAAACCTCGTGGCTGCAAACACACAAAGGCTTTTTTAGATGCAGAACATGCAAAGCATGCTCTCATGGGATCAACACACTTTCCTACACCACCCCTTTTTGTCAAACCGCATTCAAAATTACCAAACTCCTGACGTGCAAGACCGAATTTGCCATTTATGTCTTGATATGCCCCTGTAAACTCCAATACATAGGGAGTACAAAACTCCAGGTCCACAAGCGCATTCTTCAACATCTTCGCGCAATCTCGAATGAAGATAGCACTTATCCTGTGGCCAGACATTTTAAGAAATTCCATCAATCCAACAACAAAGGTCTCAATTACTTCGTAATCAATGCCGTACCTCCCAGTAGAAGAGGTGGAGACTGTGAATACAAACTCAGAAAACTTGAGACAAGATATATATTACAACTTGACACTTAGCACCCGAATGGCTTGAATGTGACACATGCCTGTAGAACACCTGGTCCATGGTGTCCCATCTTTTATTAGCAGCCTCACATGTTAGCCACAAAATGACTCACACATATTTTCTACTGATATTTTATCTCTATTATGCTTTATAGGTTACAAACACTGTATTTTTACTGATTTTACGGTAGAATTTTAACCTGTTTTATCCTTATAAAGTTCCAAGTTTCTATTTGTGTCCTTAATACATATGGTTTTATATTTATATATTTATATATTTATATAGTCTATATTTATATATTTATATATTTATATATGCACTTTTGCTATTTTGCACATTTATACATCTTCCACGTTATTATGAGTGGTGATGTATCTTGATACTTTACAGGTTTATGTTTGCCATGATATCCACATGACAAGCATCTTCAGTGTCTCCAACCTTATGGACATGTTATGTCCTTATTCTCACTATACATTTAAGATTATTTTGTATAGTGGTCCATTTTTCATGTGGGTCCTTTACGTGTCGCTCTGTCACTGTGACTGACATAGATTATGGGGATGCCATGCCCTTTTTTCTGTGGGTTCTATTCCAGGGTATTTACCTTCATACGACTATGATGGGAACTCCACCCATACTTAGAAGTAACATTCGACTGTATTTCATGCAGGTTTTATTTTTACTCTGCTTGTCATTGTTTTAAAGTTTTATGATGTCTGCCAGGATTCACTCCCAGCCCGGGCTTGCCAATCTGTATTTTACATGAATTATGAGGCTGAGATTGTTTGCATTTACCCACGTGGATGTATAAGCTATCTCCTATACACTATGAATACTGACTATTCCATGCCGGCCATTTCCACTAGTTGGGGTAGAGCTTGGTTCATTTCCCACCATGATGTTCTGCTCAATTCCAACAATAGGTTCATGTTTTGAATTTTTAATACTTTATTTTGAATTCTACACTGTTATTTTGCACATGATTGACGGATTTACCCCCAGCTGATTGATAATTTGAGAGCATTATATGTATCTCTTCTATGTCTGTCTATTTCCTGACCACGTGGGGTATGACGTATGTATGCACGGTCACTTTAAATGTATGCACTTTACGATACCATGTCGAGTGAACAAGGCTCTCCCGAGCCGAAACGCGTATCGACGACTTCTGGATAATAAACACTGCAAGCACTTACTTCGGGTCTGTGTCCATCCCTTGGTTCTCTTTTATTGGAGCCGTGCTGGAAGAAAAGGATATATATATATATATATATATATATATATATATAACCTACTGGCGGTCGCCAGTAGGTAGTTATAGTTAGGACCCCTTTTAAATAGGAAATCCGCAACATTCTATTTTGAATAACTTTTGCGCCGGTTGACGAATCCTCGCGAATTTCTCAAAATAGGTGGGGCGCTACGCTCCGCTCCTACCCTGAAAGTCTCGGGGGGATTCGTCAAGCGGGGGCTGAGATAAAAGGGGGGTCGAAAAACGCGTTTTTCCCATGCATTTTTCCATAGGACCTTTAGACAGGGCTACAGCCCGAACGGCTGAACAGAATTACTAGAAATTTGGCAGAGAGGTAGTCCCTAGGTCAAGGAAGTGCCTTTTGTAGGTTTGGTGTAAATCTGTTCAGTAGATTCTGAGAAAATAGCCTTTAAATCAATATATATATCTGAGCCAGCTTACGGTACGCTTACCGTAAGCTTACCGTACGCGTACGGTGGCGTGCGCGAGCGCGATTCTGATTGGCTCTTAGATCTTAGTAAACATTCGAATCGGCCGAAACCAGGAAGCGGCGGCCGCCATTTTGTGTGTTTCACTCAGAAAAAAAAGAGTGAAAACAAGAAAAGGGGGCAAGGAGGAGAGTTACAGACCCCCTTACATTTGTGAGGGGGTCAAAGAAGGACAGAAAAGTACAAAGAAAACATTTATTGATTTTAAAAAAAATCACGGGGTACGCGTATGGTAAGCTTACGGTAAGCGTACGGAAGAAAAAAAAAATTAAAAAAGAAATGAAATGCAGATTTAAGAGTTTAGATATTAGGGGGCTCTAAAAAGAGCCGTTGTGTTTATGAAGTGATTTTTTAAGTGGTACCTACAAGTAAGTACCGATGCAGAGTCTAAGGTTCAAGAGGAAGACTCTGTTCCCTTCATCATTGAAGTGCACACCATCTCCTCTATAAATGTCTTGCATGTCATAACGCAAGTTGTTGTGGTAAATGGCACCCATACCATAGTCACGGAGGAAAGCAGAAACAGATTTGTTGACGTGCTTCCTTGCTTTGTCAATTTGCGGACAGAAATGATTGGACCAGTTCCATTTTTGCCTTTGGCATATGTTGGAAAACACAAAGGCAGTTTTAGGGAAAAGAGAAAACAGTTGTGCAAAGGTGTCCTTCATAAGCATTTCCAGACCTACCCCAGTCAAAGTGCCTAGGTCATTGCCACCACAGTGCACTATTATAAGGTTAGGCTGTGGGAGATGTAGAAAGGATTTCACCAAAGGCATTAATTGGTGCCACTTTAACCCTCTCTGACCAATCCATTTAATGTCTACATTTGGCAAAGCAAGGTCTCTCACCATATCTGTTTTCTCTGCATACTTTTCACTCCAGAAGACATAGCTGTGCCCTACAATCCACACTGTGAACATCTTCAAAGGAGAACTGGATGCACTCAGGAGGTGTAATTCAGTAGAATGGTAAAAAGAAATGAAAGACAGTTTGGAAATGGGGGCATACATATTTTTTTTTTTAAAAAAGAACTGATTGGCTGTTTCATACCATTCTACACTAAAAACTAGGCTGTATGTGTAAATTGATAGAAGCATGTTTAGTATTGGTACAGAAAAATGTGTTACCAAAGAACAGTACTATGGATTTGCTGTAAGGTTTGAAAAGTCAAGCACTCTTGCTCTGTGGAATTGAAACATTGTTTGGCGAACTTCTGACCTAACTCCACACACCAGTGTTCCATGAGGTGTTGCTATGGTAGCAGGCAGAAGTCAAGTTGGGGGAAGGGTACTTTAAGAAAAGGGTTGGTTTTCAACCAATAGAAATGTGTGATTACATTTGAAAAAAAGGGGGAAGCACTGAGATTTGAAACTTACATGTATATGTGTGGAAAAATAGAGGGAAACTTTGCCATTTTCTGGTTCTGCTGAGAGGAGAGAGGTGTAGAGAACAGAGATCCTGGCTCTGATAATCTGCTGTTTGAGTGCCACATTTCTTTCACAACTAACTAATTTTAAAGGTGAGTTATGAGTTTGAGAGGGGATGTATATGGTAAATTAAGAAATGAATAATAGAATTGGAATTCCTTTTGTAGAAGTTGTGTTTATTATTTTCTGTTTTGGGAGAAATTTAAATGTGAGGAACATGTAAAATAATATGGACTATTTTTTCATGATAAATTAAGGTGTACTGGTAAAAATAAGGAATACTTTAAGGGTTTGAGGTTGCAGTCAGTAATGCAAATACATTCAGCATCACTAAGGCTGGTTACCCTTGCTGGAGTGTAGGCAGTCACCGAGGATACACATGGTGGTGGTCTGAAAAAGCAGTTTGGACATGGGCTTTTTAAAAAAATCTAAAAAGTGGATTCATAATGTGTCAGTCTGTAAAAGTGATTTTCACTTGCCAAAAAAAAAGAGCAGTAAGTGTGCATTTAAATTGGCAAAGAAATTTTGTTTTGTGACTAATGTGAAAACATGACTCTGTGTGCAAATAGGAATTACAGGCAGAGATTTATTGCGTTTTGCTCTGGTGATTTCACAGTTGCATTAGTAGGAAAAAGGGGGAGCGATTTTGTGGGGGAAGAAGCAGACTCTTAGCACACACCCAGCTCCTTTCCATGTATAATCATGCACAGTATTTAGAAGCGAGTGGGGTTTTGAGGTTTCAGTCTGTAATGCAAATACATTCAGCATCACTAAGGCTGGTTGCCCTTGCTGGAGTGTAGGCAGTCACCGAGGATACACATGGTGGTGGTCTGAAAAAGCAGTCTGGACATGGGCTTTTTAAAAAATCTAAAAAGTGGATTCATAATGTGTCAGTCTGTAAAAGTGATTTTCACTTGCCAAAAAAAAAGAGCAGTAAGTGTGCATTTAAATTGGCAAAGAAATTTCGTTTTGGGACTAATGTGAAAACATGACTCTGTGTGCAAATAGGAATTACAGGCAGAGATTTATTGCGTTTTGCTCTGGTGATTTCACAGTTGCATTAGTAGGAAAAAGGGGGAGCGATTTTTTGGGGGAAGAAGCAGACTCTTAGCACACACCCAGCTGCTTACCATGTGGAATCATGCACAGTATTTAGAAGCGAGTGGGGTTTTGAGGTTTCAGTCTGTAATGCAAATACATTCAGCATCACTAAGGCTGGTTGCCCTTGCTGGAGTGAAGGCAGTCACCGAGGATACACATGGTGGTGGTCTGAAAAAGCAGTCTGGACATGGGCTTTTTAAAAAAAATCTGAAAAGTGGTTTCATAATGTGTCAGTCTGTAAAAGTGATTTTCACTTGCCAAAAAAAAAGAGCAGTAAGTGTGCATTTAAATTGGCAAAGAAATTTCGTTTTGGGACTAATGTGAAAACATGACTCTGTGTGCAAATAGGATTTACAGGCAGAGATCTATTGCGTTTTGCTCTGGTGATTTCACAGTTGCATTAGTAGGAAAAAGGGGGAGCGATTTTTTGGGGGAAGAAGCAGACTCTTAGCACACACCCAGCTGCTTACCATGTGGAATCATGCACAGTATTTAGAAGCGAGTGGGGTTTTGAGGTTTCAGTCTGTAATGCAAATACATTCAGCATCACTAAGGCTGGTTGCCCTTGCTGGAGTGTAGGCAGTCACCGAGGATACACATGGTGGTGGTCTGAAAAAGCAGTCTGGACATGGGCTTTTTTAAAAAAATCTGAAAAGTGGTTTCATAATGTGTCAGTCTGTAAAAGTGAATTTCACTTGCCAAAAAAAAAGAGCAGTAAGTGTGCATTCAAATTGGCAAAGAAATTTCGTTTTGTGACTAATGTGAAAACATGACTCTGTGTGCAAATAGGATTTACAGGCAGAGATTTATTGCGTTTTGCTCTGGTGATTTCACAGTTGCATTAGTAGGAAAAAGGGGGAGCGATTTTTTGGGGGAAGAAGCAGACTCTTAGCACACACCCAGCTCCTTTCCATGTATAATCATGCACAGTATTTACAAGCGAGTGGGGTTTTGAGGTTTCAGTCTGTAATGCAAATACATTCAGCATCACTAAGGCTGGTTGCCCTTGCTGGAGTGTAGGCAGTCACCGAGGATACACATGGTGGTGGTCTGAAAAAGCAATCTGGACATGGGCTTTTTAAAAAAACTGAAAAGTGGTTTTATAATGTGTCAGTCTGTAAAAGTGATTTTCACTTGCCCAAAAAAAAGAGCAGTAAGTGTGCTTTCAAATTGGCAAAGAAATTTCGTTTTGGGACTAATGTGAAAACATGACTCTGTGTGGAAATAGGAATTACAGGCAGAGATTTATTGCGTTTTGCTCTGGTGATTTCACAGTTGCATTAGTAGGAAAAAGGGGGAGCGATTTTTGGGGGGAAGAAGCAGACTCTTAGCACACACCCAGCTCCTTTCCATGTATAATCATGCACAGTATTTAGAAGCGAGTGGGGTTTTGAGGTTTCAGTCTGTAATGCAAATACATTCAGCATCACTAAGGCTGGTTGCCCTTGCTGGAGTGTAGGCAGTCACCGAGGATACACATGGTGGTGGTCTGAAAAAGCAGTCTGGACATGGGCTTTTTAAAAAAACTGAAAAGTGGTTTCATAATGTGTCAGTCTGTAAAAGTGATTTTCACTTGCCCAAAAAAAAGAGCAGTAAGTGTGCATTCAAATTGGCAAAGAAATTACGTTTTGTGACTATTGTGAAAAGAAATGTAGTAATATATTTAAATAAAATAAAGGAAATTTTTTTTTAGTTTTTTTCAGGTATTGCTGAAGAGCAGTGAACAAAATTTAAGATGCCTACAAAATCCAGAGTTCAAAAAACGCTAAAAAAAAAACTATATTTGAAGACAACTAGAGGATCAAAGTTAGTAGAAGATGCTGATGTTGGGAGGAAGAAAAAATCTTCTGGTAAGCAAAAAAAAGATTTTCTAAGGAACATATTCAAAAAAAGGAAAAATGTACAAAATGTCTGTACTGGAAAGAATGATTTCAATCGAAAAGGACAGGAAAAAATTGAGAATTTAGTTAATGCAAATATACCTTCTGCAACTAAAAAGATAAACTTAAACAGAAAAACAGCGTTTAAAGAGAAAATCTTCTGGTAAGCAGAAAAAACAATTTCTAAAAAATATATTCAAAAGAATGAAAAATGTACAAAATGTCTGTACTCGAAAGGATGTTTTGAAAAAAAAAGGAGAGGAAAAAATTGACAATTTAGTTAATGCAAATATACCTTCAGCAACTGAAAAGATTTATATAAATAGAAAAACAGCGTTTAAAGAGATACGTAGAAAAATGTTTCAGAGAAGAGTTATGTCCAATTTGATGAAGGATGTGAAGAAATATAAGAAAAAGACAAAGTTTTATAAAAGAAAAAAAGAAATAGAAGCCATTGCAGCAAAGGCATTAGAATTAAAAAGGAAACTATTCATTTTAATTTTGAATAGGATGCGTACATTAGACAAAATGGTTAATGTACTGAAATCACATAGCAAAAGGAAAAGAGTAGTGAACAGAACAAACTTTTGTAAAGTGTTTTTAGGAAAGTGGATGCATAGTTCAAGTAGTGAACCTTTTTTTAATGAAGAGAGCTATTTTCAAAGTAATAGTTTGCTGCATGCAGTTGACACCAGAGGTCGTTCTTACGAAGTAAAAAATGGTTGCATAATGGAGAAGGAGATAATGGTTCCAAGAGATGAGGTACAAGTGATGGCAGATGAGGCTATGGGGAGACGTCCTAAAGCCCCAGTGTACACTTGGAATTGTAGTAGTATTTGCACTGTGCGTCAGGAATCTATTGACAAATTTCGAGAGTTTCTAAGAGAATATAGTAAAAAAAGTATAAAACAGAAGATTAAGGTGCTTCAAAGTCTGGATCCATGCAGAGTGAGAGAGAATACTGGTTTGCAGGGTCATTCTCTGGCTTGTCTATCTAGAAAAGTGTGCAATAGTGTTTTCCATCATTTTAGGATGCTGGCTGTTCATCATACTGAAATGAGAAAGTTTGTGAGACGGTTGTATTTTGCCAAAAGTCCAGCAATAAAGTTAAATGAATTGAATAGGGCTCTGTTCCGAGGAACGGCATCAGATGTAGAGAAGGTTGTTGATGAAATTCAGTTTTGTTACTTTGGTCCTGAACAAAACAGTGCAGAGAAGGACACAGTAAATGAGGAAGAAGTGGAAGAGAATGTAGAACCCTCTGTAAGTAACACATTTAATGATCACATAACAAAATTTGCAATAGTCTCTAATGAAAGACCAAATTTTACTTGTATTTGTTGCCGCTGAACTCATTATAGAAAACAAACTAGGAATGTTGATCTCTACAGAAAGAGTGAAAATGAAGATAATTATAAGTGGAAGGATTTTGCCACATATATATTTCTAGAAAATTGTTTTGATTTGGGTGAAGATCAGCGTATTTGTAAATACTGTTACAACAAGTTAGAGGAAAATAGAATGCCGACCAGAGCTGTACATAATAATTTAGAATTGGATGCTATTCCTGCTGAACTTTCTGAATTAAATACATATGAGTCTATACTCATTCAATGTGTTCATCCGTTCCAGACCATAGTACGTATGGAGCCCAAAACTGATTACCTCCTTCTGATTTACTGAGAGGTTTAAAAGGAAGAGTGGTGTATTTGCCCTTGGATTTGAAAAAAAATATGGAAACTATTGATGCGGATACTTTGGAAACTGAACCATTAGTTATTCTGGTTAATGGTGTACCTACAAAGAATAAGAAGATTTGGCAGGAGCTGGTAGATGTGCGGAAAGTACAAAGAGCAAATTTGTATTTGAAAAGGAATAACAAATGGTATGAATCAATTTATATAGAAGAAGAAGAAGAAGAAGATTTACAAGAAGACACAGAAACACCAACTGGACAAATTGAAAAAGTGGACAAGTCAAAGGAAGAAGAAATTTATGAACATTTTAGCATACATCCTCTTCATTCAAAAGAAGTTATGGGAGATAATATTGATCTCTTTCAGATGAAGAAAGCAAAAGGAACTCCCGTGAGTGTATGGGAGGAGAGCTTGGAAGCTCGATGTTTTCCCCAGCTGTTTCCTAAAGGAAAAGGAGGACGATACGATGAACGTCCAGAACAGATTCCAGCTTCTGAGTATCGGACTACAAGACTATATGCTGAAGATCCCAGATTTCGACAAAGTATTCCTTATTTGTTCCATCTTTTATTTGAAAGCGACTTGTCTGCACTGTCTTATGCAGTAAATCACATTTTAAAAAGTGGAGTACATTTACAAAATGTGTCTGCTAAGGATTTTATGGAGAAAGTGCAGCACCGAGATGATCATTTGGAAACACAACTGATCAATCTGATGGCTTGTCAGCGTGGGACAAATGAATATTGGTACCGACGCCATGGTGAATTAAAATACATGTTACGGAATTTAGGAACACCAACATGGTTCGTTACCCTAAGCTGTGCGGAGTACGCTTGGGATGATTTACTGGATTTTCTACGAGAGGCAAATTCAAACATTAAAAACATCGAATACAAGACAGCAGGAGAACTGTGCTCATTGGATCCGGTTAATGTTTGCCGATATTTCAATCATAGATTTGAGGCTATGATGTCCTTCATCTGCAATAAAAAAAATCCACCTCTTGGAGAAGTAGAGGATTTCTTTTGGAGAAAAGAGTACCAGGCAAGAGGTGCTCCTCATATTCATATGCTGTTGTGGATCAAGGATGCCCCAAAGTTTGGAACAGATACTGATGAAGCAGTGTTATCTTTCATTGAAGAATATGCAACATGTGCTATACCAAAAAGCACAGAAGAGAAAAAGTTAAAGGAGCAAGTTTTACGTTTCCAAAGTCATCGGTGTGGAAAATACTGTCGACGGAAATACAAGAGCAAAGATAAATACTACACTAAATGTCGATTTGGATTTCCTAGACCTGTTCTTTCAAATGGAAGAGTCAACAGTTTTATGTCAGCTGTGAGACATACTATCACAAGAAAATCACCTAAGAATACCTACAACCTAAAAAGAAAAGAAGAATCAAAAAATATAAATGACTACAACCCAGTCATTTTATCCATGTGGAACGCTAACATGGATATACAGTATGTAGCTGACAATTCCATTGCTGTTGCTCGATATGTAACGTCTTACATTACGAAATCAGAAAAAACAGAATTGAAGGAAATGTGGGAAGAGATTTCTCACGAGAAGACTGTCAGTAAGAAGCTGTACAGTTTCAGTTTGAAGATGTTATCGCATCGAGAAATTGGATCCTACGAATGTTCAGATAGGTTATCTTCTGCAAGTCTCTACTCGAAGTCAAGAAGAATAATTTGGGCAAGTTTAGGCCTTGCAGCAATGAGAAATAGGGTACTGAAATCTGTTGGAGAAATTGAATATTTGGCCGAGAATGACCCAGAAAGTACAGATATTTTGAAATCAAACATGTTGGACACATATTATCCCAAGAGAAGTCAACATCTGGAGAACATGTGTCTCTATGAAGTGCTGCAGAACTACATTTATTCACGGAAAGCCGCAGAAGACATCAACAATGGAAAATATAAAGTCGTTGGTGAGGAAGGATGTTTGGTGAAGCAAACAAAAGGAAGTTTGATAAATCACAGGAAGCTGAGTTGCGACACTACTGACAAGAAGGAATTTTACTACTTGGCTCTTTTACAGTTGTTTAAACCATGGCGTACAGAGGATGAACTACTGGGAGAATTTCAAAGCTATGAAGATTCTTTTAATGCTTGCAAAGACAGCATACAATGCAGTACATTCTCAAGTTATCTGCAAATGTTAAATGAAGAAATTGAACAGGAAACTACAATTGCAGCAGAAATAGCTATAGACAGTTCTCAGGACAGCCAAAGTTCAGGAACACTCAGTCAAGATCCCCTAGGACAACCAATCGTTGAAAATGAAGCATCAATAGCCATGAATGAAGTGGAAACGGCTATGAATCAAGCTCAAGAAGAATTTATAGACTTAGAAAATTTGGAAAGACAACTGAATCAAGAGCAGCAACAAATTTATGAAGAGATCAGAAACAAAATTGATCACGGATTTCTACATGAAAAAAAAGAGTGCTCATGCACATCATTTCATCGAATCAGGATGTATGTAAGCGGACAAGCTGGAACTGGAAAAAGTTTCCTTATAAAAGTCATCAGAAGCTACCTACAGCAAAAAACAGATTCTACTTTGTCTTGTGTGGTTACTGCTCCAACTGGGTTAGCAGCATATAACATAAAAGGAATCACTTTACATCGTTTGCTAATGTTACCAGTGGAGCATGAGAACAAAATACAATACAACAAGCTAACTGGAGAAGCATCCTTGGAAGTTTCAAGAGTATTGAAGAAGATGCAAGTTCTCATTATTGATGAGGTGAGCATGGTATCAAACTTAATGCTTGCCTTTGTGCATTTAAGAATGCAGCAAATTTTGAAGACAGACTATGACATGTTATTTGGTGGAAAACACGTCATAGTTTTTGGAGATCTTTTGCAACTTACTCCAGTTAAAGGACAACCAGTGTTTAATACTGTCACACATGAAGACACGAAGAAGTCATTGGGAAGCATCGGAAATACAAATATTTGGTCCTTCTTTGAGTACAAGGAACTTACTACTAATATGAGGCAAGCAAGCGATGAAGAATATGGAAGTATTCTGAAAGATATCAGAATTGGACTACTCACAGAAGTTGGCAAAAAAGCATTACAGAGTCGGCTGCTACATAATTTATTTCCAAAGGAAGAAATAGTTGCAGAGAAAATATACAAGAACATTGCAGAAAACAAAAGTGTCATCTGCTTAATGCCAACTCTACGTGAATGCTCAATATTTAATGAGGAGCTTTTGAAATTGGAAAAGGAAGAGATCAGGAAATTGGAAGCAGTGGACAAAATTGAGGATGGAAGAATTACTGTCACAGTAACAGGCAAACTGAAAAATAAATTGGATTCACTAGAGAAGAACATCTCCAAAACAGCTGGATTAGAAAAAAATCTATATGTTTGCATGAACTGTAGAGTATTTTTAAGAAGAAAATTGGATGTTGAAAAAGGTTTAGTTAATGGAGCTATGGGAAGAGTTGTGGGTGTTATTAATTATCAGAAAAAAGATGGAATTGAATGTTTAAAAATAAAATTTGATCAGATAGAAGAAGTTAAAGATATTTGTCGTTGTACAGTTCGTTTCATGCTTGTGAAAGACTTATATGTACGTAGGAAGCAGTTTCCGTTTTCTCTAGCATATGCTGTAACTATTCACAAGTCTCAAGGATTGACTGTAGATTGTGCATTTGTGAACATTGGTTCAACTGTGTTCAAAGAAGGTATGGCATATGTTGCTTTGTCACGAGTGAAAACATTATCAGGTTTATTCATGATAGACTTTGATGATTCAAAAGTTAGTGCTGATACAAACTGTGTAAAGGAGTATAATAGATTAAGAAGAAGCTATGCTCCTCATTTAGGTCAGTATCCTGTGTTGGAGAAACGTGTAGTTTCTCGTAAAAGAAAAAATGAGAATATCTGTAATGAAGATGTAGAGAAGAGGAAAAAAAAGAGGAGTGATGTAATTGCAAGCAAAAAGAAAAAGGAAAATGAAGAACAGGTTGTAGGATGTCATTTTGAAAATAGCTCTGGTGTCAACTGCTACGCAAATGTAGTGCTGAATGTTGCATTTTATCTGGAAAGTTTGCAAGAGCAGATAATAGTAAATCAGGGAAAAAGATTCTGTTCTGAGCTGAGTCTCCTTTTTCAAAAGCTGAGTAAAGATAAAACTCAAATAGAAAGTGCTACTGAAATTAGAAAACTTTTAGATATATGTTCAGGACGAACACAGTTTTCTCAAAATGAACAGCAAGATGCACACGAATTTTTGATGTATTTTCTTCAAGTACTGGAAGAAGAAGAAGTTGCAATTGATATTTTATTTGGTCTCTCTTATAAATGGGAACATAGTTGTGAAAACTGTTATAATATATGTGGCTCTAATGTTGATAATGAAAGGTTTATTTATTTGACATTGCCAGAGAGTAAAACAGTCACTTTTGCAAAATTAGTTAAAGATGCTAATCATAGCATGAAATGCGGTGAGTGTAAATCTGACATGTGTTCAACATTAATTTTAAAGGAATACGGACAGTATGTAATTTTAATGATGCAACGATGTAGAGCTGATGGTTCAAAATTGGATACTTTAATAAAGAAGTTTACAGGACAGCAATTATCAATTTCAGGAAAAACTTTTGTAACTGTTGCAATAATTTTCCATGATGGACCTACTGTTACTTCTGGACATTACACAGTTTATCTTAAATGTGAAAAAGGCTGGACACTGTGTAATGATTCCCAATTGATTTTCAAACAACGTTTGCCTTTTGATTTAGCAAATTCCTATCTAATCTTCCTGAAACCTAAATTTTAGAGAGACTTGGCAAGATCTGGACAAAATAATTTTACCATTTTACTGGATTACCATTGGAATTTTCTAAAAAAAAGATTTTTTAAATTATCATTTGGCCTAATGGAAAGATAACCAATTGTAATGTGGACTTTTTTAATTTTTAATGAAACTTTCAAAAACCAATAATTTTGAGAAAATCGGTAACATCTGCACAATTTAAATTTTGGAATGTTATTGGAGTGCCATTGGAAATTTTTTCAAAAAAGGTTTTAAAAATTACTATTTGGCCATGCGGAAAAGTAACCAATTCTATTGTGGACTTAATAAATTATTAAAAAAAATTTCGGGAACCAAAATGTTACAGAGAATCGGTGAGATCTGGACAAATTAAACTTTAGAATTTTATTGGATTACCATTGAAAATGTAATCCAAAAAATTTTTTAAAATTACTATTTGGCCTAAAGGAAATGGAATCAGATGTATTGTGGAGTTATTTGAGATATAATATTGTGATTATACTTCTGAAACAAAAATATCAGACGGTATTTTAAAGAAATAAGTATTGTTTATTGATGATATTTTTTTAGAATATTATGCATTTCTGTAATGTTAAGTTTAAGTGAGAAGAGATTCTGGGCTTTTTTAATACAATCTTTGAGATTGTTATTTTTTTTTTGCCCGCTGTTAAATGATGAATGCAATTGCTTTCACAATTTAAAGTGAAATGCAAAAATATTTTTTGGTAAATATGTAAATACGTGTACTGTATTTTAAAATGTTTAAAAAATATTAATACTTTTTTCTTTTTTTTCAGATTGATATAGAAACTTTTCGAAAACTAGAACCATTTTTATAGCAATTTTTAAAAAAAAAACAAATGAATAAATATTTTTTGGAGTGGGTATGGTAAGTCAATAATAATAATTGTAGTGTTTCAAAGTCCTTGTAATGTGATTATTGATTTTTAGTGTTTTTAAAAAAAAAAAAAAAAAAAATTACCCGCACCGTACGCGTACGGTAAAAAAAAAAAAAAAAGTTTTTAAAAACATCTATAAAATAAAGATGAAAGATAAGGTTGGCTCTTAAAAGAGCCGTTGTGTTCATGCAGGGAGAGAGGAAAGAAAGAATGGGAAAATGAGTCTCTGTGACAAGTGTGCTGATCTATTTTGAGGTTCACTAGGGAAACACTGGTCTCCCTATGACAAATTAGATCATGACAAGAGGCACATCGAATATCAACCCTCAGAAATCGAGGGTTAATTTCCAGAGGGCCAGCAAAAGGAGATGCTCCCCCCACAGATGAAGGGCTCACCTGACCTGCAGAAGAAGGAGTCAGCCCTGCAGATGATGGTCCAGGCTGAGCTGCTGTGGATGTGCTTGGTTGACTTTCTGAAGGGTTACCTCCAAAAAGCAGAGCATGTGTCCTTCTGTGTACATCCCTGAGGTGCCTCATCATGGTATGATTCCCAAAGGAATACTTCCTGTCAGGATTACCTCTTGAAAGTACACGCTGACACAGCTTGCAAGTCACTAAGGGTGCATTTACCTTTAGCTGGCCTTCAGGAAAAGTAAAATAATCCCATACATAAGAGGTCTTTTGTTTCCTCGCTCTCTGCCTCAAGGTAGTGCTGCTAGTGCTAGCCTCTCTCTCAGAAGAGCTCTGCTGTTCTGCCATCGTATCACAAAGACAACCCAGCTCCTTCTCCTAAGGGATCACAAGCAGAAATGAGGGGAATGGGTGTGGTGTAGGAGAGTTCTAGAACTGAAAGTAGTTTCAACCAATCAAAAGTTGTGTTTCATGATCACATGACCTACCGTACGCTTACGGTACGCTTACGGTACGCTTACGGCAAAAGTGCGCATGCGCGTAAAAAAGACACGCGCTTGCGCGCATGCGCATAACAGTCACTACCCGACACTTCCGCGTAACGTGCGCGTGTAGCGTACACGCGTACGCGTCCCACGCGGAGTACGCGCGGCTACGCAAATTGCGTAACTATACGCAAACAGCGTAGATAAATTACGGGCGTTGCGTAAACCGTACGCTTACCGTAAGCTTACGGTACGCGTACTAAAAAAAAAAGGAAAAAATGTACTGCAAAAAATTATAACATGTTTATTTTATGAAATATATTTAAAAAAACATATTAAAGAATTTTAAAAATTTAACCATAGTCTTTATAAAAGGTTAGAACATTAAATTAAAAATATGTTTAAAAAAATAGAAGAAAAAAAAAAATAGCATTTAAAAAACCTTGCAAATTCACTGAAAAAACCATGGGTTTCACACACGTTATAGTTAGGAATTAGCATTTAAAAAACCTTGCTAATTCAATGAAAAAACCATAGGTTTCACACACATTATAGTTAGGAATTAGCATTTAAAAAACCTTAGAAATTCAATGAAAAAACCAAAGGTTACACACACGTTATAGTTAGCTGGACATTTTACTCTAAAAAACCATTGAAATTCCCCCGTTATAGTTAGTTAAGCTAACTATAACTCGCGCGCCCGCAATGCACTGCTGATGACGTCACATATTACATCACTCATGACATGGTCAGTGACATCACTCATGACATCACTGATGACATCTCAAATGACATCACTGATGACATCACTGATGACATCATCCCGTGAATGTGTGTTTTTCTGAAAATTAAATATGTTTTATATATGTATATTTCATGGTTGATGGAAGAATAAATGGGTATATAAGTGTCTAAATGGATGATTTGTTTTTGAAAAATTGATTGTGTAACTGACTGATTAGGTGTATCATAGTGAATACATGGCTTAGTGAGTAATGTTTAAATATGCATATATCTGTATCAGTCTTTCACTTTGTGTGTAAGTGGCTATAAGGATTGGTGAGTACCTACATGAGTGTCTATATAGGTTATTAGTTGGTTTTTTGATTATCAGTCTGAGTGTCTGCATGGTTCGGTGGGGGGTATTACGTAGTGCATAGGTGCATGAATGAGTGACTCACTGTTTGTATGTGTTGAAGATAGTATGTGTGCAGGACTGCATGGGTGGATGAGTGTGTGTATGGGTGTGTTAGTGAGTGAATGACTGTCTCTACAGTGTCTTTATGAGTAACTACATATGTTTTTAACTAGTATATGTGACTATTGGTGTATATAAGTGAGTATATGTGAGAGTGAGAGATTGAAAGAGTTCCTGTATGAATAAGTATGTGTTTCTATAAGTGATTGTTTAAAAGACTAAGTATGTGTAAGTTTTTGTAGAAGTAAGTGTGGTGGTGTGTGTATAACTATATGCAAGTAAACGTATGTTTGATTCTTTATTAGCATGAGTGACTATGTGTGTGAGTAACTCTACGGATGAGTGGCATTGTGTAACAGGATGTATAGGTGTATGAGTACATATGATGAGTGAGTACATGTATGAGTGACTGTATAGGACTGTTGGTGAATGAGTGGATGTTTATGTGGATCTTAGAATTACTGAAGAGGTTGTTGTAACTGGTATTGGTATGTCCATTGTTTTGAAAAGTTTAGTCTCTATTTATAAATGTGTGTATCAAAGGTAATATTAGGGTGAGAGGAGGTCTGCCACTCTATCACAAGGATGATGTCATCAGTGATGTCATCAGTGATGTCATTTGAGATGTCATCAGTGATGTCATGAGTGATGTCACTGACCATGTCATGAGTGATGTAATATGTGACGTCATCAGCAGTGCATTGCGGGCGCGCGAGTTATAGTTAGCTTAACTAACTATAACGGGGGAATTTCAATGGTTTTTTACGAGTAAAATGTCCAGCTAACTATAACGTGTGTGTAACCTTTGGTTTTTTCATTGAATATATATATATATATATATATATATATATATATATATTCCACAAAACTCCTTCTTGCGAGAGAGCAGAGGCCACACAGGGGAACACCTTCGGAAGCACTTTATTGGTGTTTGGTGAATGCATTTCGGCTTATCATCAGCCTTCTTCAGCGCCCAAGTGTCCAGAAGGTTTGCAGCAAACTGTTGGTAAGCCCTGCCTCCTTTTTATTATTAATAAAAACCCGCTCCGCCCCCTAGTGGTCCGTTCACCTGTGCTAGTTCACGTTTGATGAAGTGAACTACAGGACCCAGAATCCTTTGTTGTGGATCCAAGTAGATGGTGCGGGGGGTGAGATTGACGCCAAGTCGTTGTGCGGGGGTGCAGGGAGTGCTTGTAAGTTCCAAAAGAAGCGCCTCATCGGGTCCCCTAACCACTGCAGCCCAAAGACCAGGATTCCTTATGGCGGGGGCAGCAGTGGCAGTGCACACCGCCCAGCATGAGGTTAATAACCTCACAACTGCCTTATCTCTTCCTGATATCTGTGGCGGACCAGACCTTCCAACATCTTGGAAAACAAACAAATATATATCTGCTTATATTTTCAAACATTGTGTGACATCATTTATTAACAGATGGCATATAGATATTTTTATGGTTTGTTTAAATCATGGTATTTTACCCTAATCAAGTACAATATGGACAATTGTTTGAAGTCAAGCAAGCATTTGTGCATGTATTCAATGAGGACACCTATCTACCTTCTATGTCCATGATTTTATGTTTTTTTTAGTGAGCACTGGCTCTTTAAATAACATGAGAAAATGCAGAGCATTGTCATGTGATCAAGGCCGCTTGTTCGGCCGCAACGCGTTATGGCAGGCAAGGACTAATAAACTATTGCTGCACTTAATTGTGGTCTATGCTTGTTTTTCCGCAGAAAATTGGACGAGGTGTTGCGATATATATATGTATGTATGTATGTGTATATATTATCTACTGGCGGTCGCCAGTAGATAGTTATAGTTAGGACCGTGTTTCCATAGGAAATCCGCAACATTCTATTTGGAATAACTTTGGCGCCGGTTGACGAATCCTCGCGAAATTTTCAAAATAGGTGGGGCGCTCCGCTCCGCTCCTACCCTGAAAGTCTCGGGGGGGGATTCATCAAGCGGGGGCTTGGCAGAAACATCCCCTGACCCTCCACCCCCATCGCAAAATGTAATGCCCGTGAAAAGGGTAGGTGGACGCAGTGTTATATAGAACATAGTCCTGAGAGCACGATTGAAAATGAAAACTAGATATAGTATATGGTATAAACTATGCACCAAAAAGTGTGATATAAGATGAACCGGGACGTGAAATATAATATGCAATACATTGTGCGCAATGACAGATTCATTGGAGAGCGCGAGATAGCACAGGCACTAGCGCTTGCTATGTGATATGCGCCTTGGAGTGTAATATGCACAGGGCAGTGTTGTGTAACCTAAGTAGTCTCTAAAGTTGTAATATAAAATATGTGCTGGGTAGTGTAACATTGCATATGCACTGTGACAAAGATATGGATCCCAGATTGTAATATGTATGGCATAGCGCTGTGCTTTATAACATAGGCATCGAGGAAGGCACGTTAGATGGGGCAGTATAACCCGTGCGAAGGCAAGTGTGGCATGACATATTCATGGGGTGGTGTTACAGTGCACATGGGCTAGAGAGTGTCATAGCATATGCACTAGCTAGTGGAATACAACACAGAGGTGTGTGGCACTCAGCAGGCAATGGTGGGTGTAACACAGCATTGGGCTCAGCCAGGAGCACGCTGTGACTCTCAAGTGAGGTTTGTCTCCTTTCCAGAGAGTAAAATAAAAAGTATTACACATCCGGCGGTGGATGTGTATTTTATTAACCGTGAGGGGGTTTCTTGCATAGTTTGGTCGAATTTGTGTTGAATCCCCTTTGAATGGCTTGGTGTGCATGTGTATTAAATGTGCCCCTCAATAGCTACCCATGTTTGTATAAATAAACGACAAGGGTGTCTACTTGGAGAGTACCCACCAGCGGGGGCGCCGGGATTAGGCACGGTAGGGTGTCAGACATGTCAGCGCTTCACTAGCGGTGTGAATACATTCTACGTGGATTAATTGTATGCATAGTCGCCTTTTAATGAATATCACGCAAATCGTCATGGTGATAGGTACATACGGTTTGACCAGCATGTCCTAGGTGTTTCTATAAATATATATATTTTTTTTTAAATAAAAAACAAAGGCCGGCCCCGGGGGATGGGGTCCCAGGGGCCATAAGTGGCCTGAGGAGAGGGGCAACACAGCCCCCCTCCTAAAGAATAAAAAATAAAAAAAAGGCCATGACCTGGGGGTTGGGGTCCCCGGGGCCGATTAAGGCCTTGGGAGGGCCAAATTAATTTTTTTCAACAAAAAAAATTAGGGTGCAGGCCCTGGGGGATGGGGTCCCCAGGGCTAATAAATTAGAAAAAGAAAGGGGGCCACACAGCCCTCCTTCTTAAAAAGAAATAAATAAAAGACCGGCATCGTGCCGGAGGCCACGCCCCCTCCTTGCAGCACTCTGCAAACGCGCCCCCTGGCCAGTTGTAAGTTGAGGAATTAATTCCCCTTCAATACTGAGGGTCCCTGAGGGCCAACTACCCAACAGGTATCTCCAGTATGCGCCAGGGAGATGCGTTGCAGACAGGTGTTCTGAGGCCACGCCCCTTTTTACACCTCCATGCAACGCAGCTCTGTGGCGCTTACTGGAGGTACCTAGTGGGCTAGTTTGACCCTAGGGACCCTTAGGATTCAAGGGGACTTAATCTCTCAACTCAGAATTCCCACAGGCCCTGTGGCGCGTTTTTAAGTTGGGGAAATAATTCCCTTTCAATCCAACTAGCCCACCAGGTGCTTCCAGTAAGCACCACTGCTCTGCGTTGCAGAGAGGTGGTGCAGGCCGTGCCACTTTTTACACCTCTCTGCAACGCAGCTCTGTGGGGCTTACTGGAGGTACCTAGTGGTCTAGTTGGACCCTAGGGACCCTCAGGATTCAAGGGGACTTAATCTCCCAACTTAAAACGGCTACAGGGTGTGTTTACACAGTGGGGAAGGGAGGGGACGGGGCATGAGGAGACGTGTTCAAACACGCCCTGTGGTGCATTTTAAGAGGTAGTTTTAATCCCCTGCCCTATTATATACTAGGGGCTTACAGAGGAGGTCATGCGAATCACAGGGGGACCCCAACACATAGTGTGCCCTAGTGTATGTAGGTGTTTTCACTGTATTCTGAGTGTCTTTTAACATAGCACTGGCTCTAGGACTGGTTAGTCAGACTCAGTTACCAACAGTATCCGTCTGAAAAAGTTGAGGGTACAGGATGATTTTGCAACAAGGCTTGTTTCTGCTCTTCTGTTTGTTCTTTCTGCACGTTATACTTCTTCCTGCACTTTTCTTCGTCTTTGAGGACTTCTGTTGCTTCTTTCTGCATTTCTTTTTTTTCTTTCTGTGCGTTTTTCCTTCTTTCTTCACATGTCCTATCTCTGTAGGCATAGCTAGAAATTAGCATTTAAAAAAACCTTTGAAATTCACTGAAAAAACATAGGTTTCAGGCACGTTATAGCTATTTCAGTGAATATATATATATATATATTACCTACTAGCGGTCGCCAGTAGGTAGTTATAGTTAGGACCCCTTTTCCATAGGAAATCCGCAACATTCTATTTTGAATAACTTTGGCGCCGGTCGATGAATCCTCGCGAATTTCTCAAAATAGGTGGGGCGCTATGCTCCGCTCCTACCCTGAAAGTCTCGGGGGGGATTCGTCAAGCGGGGGCTGAGATAAAAGGGGGGCCCAAAACGCGTTTTTCCCATGCATTTTTCCATAGGACCTTTAGAACGAGCTACAGCCCGAACGGCTGAACAGAATTACTAGAAATTTAGCAGAGAGGTAGTCCGTAGGTCAAGGAAGTGCCTTTTGTAGGTTTGGTGTAAATCTGTTCAGTAGATTCTGAGAAAATAGCCTTTAAATCAATATATATATCTGAGCCCGCTTACGGTACGCTTACGGTACGCTTACCGTACGCGTACGGTGGCGTGCGCGAGCGCGATTCTGATTGGCTGTTAGATCTTAGTAAACATTCGAATCGGCCGAAACCAGGAAGCGGCGGCCGCCATTTTGTGTGTTTCACTCAGAAAAAAAAGAGTGAAAACAAGAAAAGGGGGCAATGAGGAGAGTTACAGACCCCCTTACATTTGTGAGGGGGTCAAAGAAGGACTGTAAAGTACAAAAAAAACATTTATGGATTTTAAAAAAAATCACGGGGTACGCGTACGGTAAGCTTACGGTAAGCGTACGGAAGAAAAAATAAATTAAAAAAGAAATGAAATGCAGATTTAAGAGTTTAGATATTAGGGAGCTCTAAAAAGAGCTGTTGTGTTTATGAAGTCATTTTTTTAGTGGTACCTACAAGTAAGTACCGATGCAGAGTCTAAGGTTCAAGAGGAAGACTCTGTTCCCTTCATCATTGAAGTGCACACCATCTCCTCTATAAATGTCTTGCATGTCATAACGCAAGTTGTTGTGGTAAATGGCACCCATACCATAGTCACGGAGGAAAGCAGAAACAGATTTGTTGACGTGCTTTCTTGCTTTGTCAATCTGCGGACAGAAATGATTGGACCAGTTCCATTTTTGCCTTTGGCATATGTTGGAAAACACAAAGGCAGTTTTAGGGAAAAGTGAAAACAGTTGTGCAAAGGTGTCCTTCATAAGCATTTCCAGACCTACCCCAGTCAAAGTGCCTAGGTCATTGCCACCACAGTGCACTATTATGAGGTCAGGGTGTTGGATTTGCATGAAGGATTTCACCAATGGCATCAATTGGTGCCACTTTAACCCTCTCTGACCAATCCATTTAATGTCTACATTTGGCAAAGCAAGGTCTCTCACCATATCTGTTTTCTCTGCAAACTTTTCACTCCAGAAGACATAGCTGTGCCCTACAATCCACACTGTGAACATCTTCAAAGGAGAACTGGATGCACTCAGGAGGTGTCTTTCAGTAGAATGGCAATATGAAAAGAAAGACAGTTTGGAAATGGAGGCATACATATTTTTTTCAAAACAAAAAGAACTGATTGGCTGTTTCATACCATTCTAGAATAAAAACTAGGCTGTATGTGTAAATTAATAGAAGCATGTTTTGTATTGGTACAAAAAAATGTGTTACCAAAGAACAGTACTATGGATTTGCTGTTAGGTTTGAAAAGTCAAGCACTCTTGCTCTGTGGAATTGAAACATTGTGTGGCGAACTTCTGACCTAACTCCACACAGCAGTGTTCCATGAGCTGTTGCTATGGTAGCAGGCAGAAGTCAAGTTGGGGGAAGGGTACTAGGCAGAAGTCAAGTTGGGGGCAGGGTACTTTTGGAAAAGGGTTGGTTTTCAACCAATAGAAATGTGTGATTACATTTGAAAAAAAGGGGGAAGCACTGAGATTTGAAACTTACATGTATATGTGTGGAAAAATAGAGGGAAAGTTTGCCATTATCTGGTTCTGCTGAGAGGAGAGAGGTGAACAGAACAGAGATCCTGGCTCTGATAATCTGCTGTTTGAGTGCCACATTTCTTTCACAACTAACTAATTTTAAAGGTGAGGTTAGAGTTTGAGAGGAGATGTATATGGTAAATTAAGAAATGAATAATAGAAATGGAAATTCTTTTTGTTAAAGTTGCGTTTATCATTTTCTGTTTTGGGAGAAATTTAAATGTGAGGAACATGTAAAATAATATGGACTATGTTTTCACGATAAATTAAGGTGTACTGGAAAAAAAAAGAATAGTTTAAGGGTTTGAGGTTGGACTCAGTAATGCAAATACATTCAGCATCACTAAGGCTGGTTGCCCTTGCTGGAATGTAGGCAGCCACCCAGGTTACACATGGTGGTGGTCTGAAAAAGCAGTTTGGACATGTGCATTTAAAAAAATCAAAAAAGTGGTTTCATAATGTGTCAGTCTGTAAAAGTGATTTTCACTTGCCAAATAAAAAGAGCAGTAAGTGTGCATTCAAATTGGCAAAGAAATTTCGTTTTGGGACTAATGTGAAAACATGACTCTGTGTGGAAATAGGAATTACAGGCAGAGATTTATTGCGTTTTTTTCTGGTGATTTCACAGTTGCATTAGTAGGAAAAAGGGGGAGCGATTTTTTGGGGGAAGAAGCAGACTCTTAGCACACACCCATCTGCTTGCCATGTATAATCATGCACAGTATTTACAAGCGAGTGGGGTTTTCAGGTTTTAGTCTGTAATGCAAATACATTCAGCATCACTAAGGCTGGTTGCCCTTGCTGGAATGTAGGCAGCCACCCAGGTTACACATGGTGGTGGTCTGAAACAGCAGTTTGGACATGTGCATTTAAAAAAATCAAAAAAGTGGTTTCATAATGTGTCAGTCTGTAAAAGTGATTTTCACTTGCCAAAAAAACAAGAGCAGTAAGTGTGCTTTCAAATTGGCAAAGAAATTTCGTTTTGGGACTAATGTGAAAACATGACTCTGTGTGGAAATAGGAATTACAGGCAGAGATTTATTGCGTTTTTTTCTGGTGATTTCACAGCTGCATTAGTAGGAAAAAGGGGGAGCGATTTTTTGGGGGAAGAAGCAGACTCTTAGCACACACCCATCTGCTTGCCATGTATAATCATGCACAGTATTTACAAGCGAGTGGGGTTTTCAGGTTTTAGTCTGTAATGCAAATACATTCAGCATCACTAAGGCTGGTTGCCCTTGCTGGAATGGAGGCAGCCACCCAGGTTACACATGGTGGTGGTCTGAAAAAGCAGTTTGGACATGTGCATTTAAAAAAATCAAAAAAGTGGTTTCATAATGTGTCAGTCTGTAAAAGTGATTTTCACTTGCCAAAAAAAAAGAGCAGTAAGTGTGCATTCAAATTGGCAAAGAAATTTCGTTTTGGGACTAATGTGAAAACATGACTCTGTGTGGAAATAGGAATTACAGGCAGAGATTTATTGCGTTTTTTTCTGGTGATTTCACAGTTGCATTAGTAGGAAAAAGGGGGAGCGATTTTTTGGGGGAAGAAGCAGACTCTTAGCACACACCCATCTGCTTGCCATGTATAATCATGCACAGTATTTACAAGCGAGTGGGGTTTTCAGGTTTTAGTCTGTAATGCAAATACATTCAGCATCACTAAGGCTGGTTGCCCTTGCTGGAATGTAGGCAGCCACCCAGGTTACACATGGTGGTGGTCTGAAAAAGCAGTTTGGACATGTGCATTTAAAAAAATCAAAAAAGTGGTTTCATAATGTGTCAGTCTGTAAAAGTGATTTTCACTTGCCAAAAAAAAAGAGCAGTAAGTGTGCATTCAAATTGGCAAAGAAATTTCGTTTTGGGACTAATGTGAAAACATGACTCTGTGTGGAAATAGGAATTACAGGCAGAGATTTATTGCGTTTTTTTCTGGTGATTTCACAGTTGCATTAGTAGGAAAAAGGGGGAGCGATTTTTTGGGGGAAGAAGCAGACTCTTAGCACACACCCATCTGCTTGCCATGTATAATCATGCACAGTATTTACAAGCGAGTGGGGTTTTCAGGTTACAGTCTGTAATGCAAATACATTCAGCATCACTAAGGCTGGTTGCCCTTTCTGGAATGTAGGCAGCCACCCAGGTTACACATGGTGGTGGTCTGAAAAAGCAGTTTGGACATGTGCATTTAAAAAAATCAAAAAAGTGGTTTTATAATGTGTCAGTCTGTAAAAGTGATTTTCACTTGCCAAAAAAAAAGAGCAGTAAGTGTGCATTCAAATTGGCAAAGAAATTTCGTTTTGGGACTAATGTGAAAACATGACTCTGTGTGGAAATAGGAATTACAGGCAGAGATTTATTGCGTTTTTTTCTGGTGATTTCACAGTTGCATTAGTAGGAAAAAGGGGGAGCGATTTTTTGGGGGAAGAAGCAGACTCTTAGCACACACCCATCTGCTTGCCATGTATAATCATGCACAGTATTTACAAGCGAGTGGGGTTTTCAGGTTTCAGTCTGTAATGCAAATACATTCAGCATCACTAAGGCTGGTTGCCCTTGCTGGAATGTAGGCAGCCACCCAGGTTACACATGGTGGTGGTCTGAAAAAGCAGTTTGGACATGTGCATTTAAAAAAATCAAAAAAGTGGTTTCATAATGTGTCAGTCTGTAAAAGTGATTTTCACTTGCCAAAAAAAAAGAGCAGTAAGTGTGCATTCAAATTGGCAAAGAAATTTCGTTTTGGGACTAATGTGAAAACATGACTCTGTGTGGAAATAGGAATTACAGGCAGAGATTTATTGCGTTTTTTTCTGGTGATTTCACAGTTGCATTAGTAGGAAAAAGGGGGAGCGATTTTTTTGGGGAAGAAGCAGACTCTTAGCACACACCCATCTGCTTGCCATGTATAATCATGCACAGTATTTACAAGCGAGTGGGGTTTTCAGGTTTTAGTCTGTAATGCAAATACATTCAGCATCACTAAGGCTGGTTGCCCTTGTTGGAATGTAGGCAGCCACCCAGGTTACACATGGTGGTGGTCTGAAAAAGCAGTTTGGACATGTGCATTTAAAAAAATCAAAAAAGTGGTTTCATAATGTGTCAGTCTGTAAAAGTGATTTTCACTTGCCAAAAAAAAAGAGCAGTAAGTGTGCTTTCAAATTGGCAAAGAAATTTCGTTTTGGGACTAATGTGAAAACATGACTCTGTGTGGAAATAGGAATTACAGGCAGAGATTTATTGCGTTTTTTTCTGGTGATTTCACAGTTGCATTAGTAGGAAAAAGGGGGAGCGATTTTTTGGGGGAAGAAGCAGACTCTTAGCACACACCCATCTGCTTGCCATGTATAATCATGCACAGTATTTACAAGCGAGTGGGGTTTTCAGGTTTCAGTCTGTAATGCAAATACATTCAGCATCACTAAGGCTGGTTGCCCTTGCTGGAATGTAGGCAGCCACCCAGGTTACACATGGTGGTGGTCTGAAAAAGCAGTTTGGACATGTGCATTTAAAAAAATCAAAAAAGTGGTTTCATAATGTGTCAGTCTGTAAAAGTGATTTTCACTTGCCAAAAAAAAAGAGCAGTAAGTGTGCTTTCAAATTGGCAAGGAAATTTCGTTTTGGGACTAATGTGAAAACATGACTCTGTGTGGAAATAGGAATTACAGGCAGAGATTTATTGCGTTTTTTTCTGGTGATTTCACAGTTGCATTAGTAGGAAAAAGGGGGAGCGATTTTTTGGGGGAAGAAGCAGACTCTTAGCACACACCCTGCTCCTTTCTATGTATAATCATGCACAGTATTTACAAGCGAGTGGGGTTTTCAGGTTTCAGTCTGTAATGCAAATACATTCAGCATCACTAAGGCTGGTTGCCCTTGAAGGAGTGTAGGCAGTCACTGAGGATACACATGGTGGTGGTCTGAAAAAGCAGTCTGGTCATGGGCTTTTTTAAAAAACTGAAAAGTGGTTTCATAATGTGTCAGTCTGTAAAAGTGATTTTAACTTGCCAAAAAAAAAGAGCAGTAAGTGTGCATTCAAATTGGCAAAGAAATTTCGTTTTGGGACTAATGTGAAAACATGACTCTGTGTGGAAATAGGAATTACAGGCAGAGATTTATTGCGTTTTGCTCTGGTGATTTCACAGTTGCATTAGTAGGAAAAAGGGGGAGCGATTTTTTGGGGGAAGAAGCAGACTCTTAGCACACACCCAGCTCCTTTCCATGTATAATCATGCACAGTATTTAGAAGCGAGTGGGGTTTTGAGGTTTCAGTCTGTAATGCAAATACATTCAGCATCACTAAGACTGGTTGCCCTTGCTGGAGTGTAGCAGTCTGGACATGGGCTTTTTAAAAAATCTGAAAAGTGGTTTCATAATGTGTCAGTCTGTAAAAGTGATTTTCACTTGCCCAAAAAAAGAGCAGTAAGTGTGCATTCAAATTGGCAAAGAAATTTCGTTTTGTGACTATTGTGAAAAGAAATGTAGTAATATATTTAAATAAAATAAAGGAAATTTTTTTTTAGTTTTTTTCAGGTATTGCTGAAGAGCAGTGAACAAAATTTAAGATGCCTACAAAATCCAGAGTTCAAAAAACGCTAAAAAAAAAACTATATTTGAAGACAACTAGAGGATCAAAGTTAGTAGAAGATGCTGATGTTGGGAGGAAGAAAAAATCTTCTGGTAAGCAAAAAAAAGATTTTCTAAGGAACATATTCAAAAAAAGGAAAAATGTACAAAATGTCTGTACTGGAAAGAATGATTTCAATCGAAAAGGACAGGAAAAAATTGAGAATTTAGTTAATGCAAATATACCTTCTGCAACTAAAAAGATAAACTTAAACAGAAAAACAGCGTTTAAAGAGATACGTAGAAAAATGTTTCTGAGGAGAGTTATGTCCAATTTGATAAAGGATGTGAAGAAATATAAGCAAAAGGCAAAGTTTTATAAGAGAAAAAAAGAAATTGAAGCCATTGCAGCAAAGGCATTAGAATTAAAAAGGAAACTATTCATATTAATTTTGAATAGGATGCGTACATTAGACAAAATGGTTAATGTACTGAAATCACATAGCAAAAGGAAAAGAGTAGTGAACAGAACAAACTTTTGTAAAGTGTTTTTAGGAAAGTGGATGCATAGTTCAAGTAGTGAACCTTTTTTTAATGAAGAGAGCTATTTTCAAAGTAATAGTTTGCTGCATGCAGTTGACACCAGAGGTCGTTCATACGAAGTAAAAAATGGTTGCATAATGGAGAAGGAGATAATGGTTCCAAGAGATGAGGTACAAGTGATGGCAGATGAGGCAATGGGGAGACGTCCTAAAGCCCCAGTGTACACTTGGAATTGTAGTAGTATTTGCACTGTGCGTCAGGAATCTATTGACAAATTTCGAGAGTTTCTAAGAGAATATAGTAAAAAAAAAGTATAAAACAGAAGATTAAGGTGCTTCAAAGTCTGGATCCATGCAGAGTGAGAGAGAATACTGGTTTGCAGGGTCATTCTCTGGCTTGTCTATCTAGAAAAGTGTGCAATAGTGTTTTCCATCATTTTAGGATGCTGGCTGTTCATCATACTGAAATGAGAAAGTTTGTGAGACGGTTGTATTTTGCCAAAAGTCCAGCAATAAAGTTAAATGAATTGAATAGGGCTCTGTTCCGAGGAACGGTATCAGATGTAGAGAAGGTTGTTGATGAAATTCAGTTTTGTTACTTTGGTCCTGAACAAAACAGTGCAGAGAAGGACACAGTAAATGAGGAAGAAGTGGAAGAGAATGTAGAACCCTCTGTAAGTAACACATTTAATGATCACATAACAAAATTTGCAATAGTCTCTAATGAAAGACCAAATTTTACTTGTATTTGTTGCCGCAAAACTCATTATAGAAAACAAACTAGGAATGTTGATCTCTACAGAAAGAGTGAAAATGAAGATAATTATAAGTGGAAGGATTTTGCCACATATATATTTCTAGAAAATTGTTTTGATTTGGGTGAAGATCAGCGTATTTGTAAATACTGTTACAACAAGTTAGAGGAAAATAGAATGCCGACCAGAGCTGTACATAATAATTTAGAATTGGATGCGATTCCTGCTGAACTTTCTGAATTAAATACATATGAGTCTATACTCATTCAATGTGTTCATCCGTTCCAGACCATAGTACGTATGGAGCCCAAAACTGGTAAATTACCTCCTTCAGATTTACTGAGAGGTTTAAAAGGTAGAGTGGTGTATTTGCCCTTGGATTTGAGAAAAAATATGGAAACTATTGATGCGGATACTTTGGAAACTGAACCATTAATTATTCTGGTTAATGGTGTACCTACAAAGAATAAGAAGATTTGGCAGGAGCTGGTAGATGTACGGAAAGTACAAAAAGCAAATTTGTATTTGAAAAGGAATAACAAATGGTATGAATCAATTTATATAGAAGAAGAAGAAGAAGAAGATTTACAAGAAGACACAGAAACACCAACTGGACAAATTGAAAAAGTGGACAAGTCAAAGGAAGAAGAAATTTATGAACATTTTAGCATACATCCTCTTCATTCAAAAGAAGTTATGGGAGACAATATTGATCTCTTTCAGATGAAGAAAGCAAAAGGAACTCCCGTGAGTGTATGGGAGGAGAGCTTGGAAGCTCGATGTTTTCCCCAGCTGGTTCCTAAAGGAAAAGGAGGACGATACGATGAACGTCCAGAACAGATTCCAGCTTCTGAGTATCGGACTACAAGACTATATGCTGAAGATCCCAGATTTCGACAAAGTATTCCTTATTTGTTCCATCTTTTATTTGAAAGCGACTTGTCTGCACTGTCTTATGCAGTAAATCACATTTTAAAAAGTGGAGTACATTTACAAAATGTGTCTGCTAAGGATTTTATGGAGAAAGTGCAGCACCGAGATGATCATTTGGAAACACAACTGATCAATCTGATGGCTTGTCAGCGTGGGACAAATGAATATTGGTACCGACGCCATGGTGAATTAAAATGCATGTTACGGAATTTAGGAACACCAACATGGTTCCTTACCCTAAGCTGTGCCGAGTACGCTTGGGATGATTTACTGGATTTTCTACGAGAGGCAAATTCAAACATTAAAAACATCGAATACAAGACACCAGGAGAACTGTGCTCATTGGATCCGGTTAATGTTTGCAGATATTTCAATCATAGATTTGAGGCTATGATGTCCTTCGTCTGCAATAAAAAAAATCCACCTCTTGGAGAAGTAGAGGATTTCTTTTGGAGAAAAGAGTACCAGGCAAGAGGTGCTCCTCATATTCATATGCTGTTGTGGATCAAGGATGCCCCAAAGTTTGGAACAGATACTGATGAAGCAGTGTTATCTTACATTGAAGAATATGCAACATGTGCTATACCAAAAAGCACAGAAGAGAAAAAGTTAAAGGAGCAAGTTTTACGTTTCCAAAGTCATCGGTGTGGAAAATACTCTCGACGGAAATACAAGAGCAAAGATAAATACTACACTAAATGTCGATTTGGATTTCCAAGACCTGTTCTTTCAAATGGAAGAGTCAACAGTTTTATGTCAGCTGTGAGACATACTATCACAAGAAAATCACCTAAGAATACCTACAACCTAAAAAGAAAAGAAGAATCAAAAAATATAAATGACTACAACCCAGTCATTTTATCCATGTGGAACGCTAACATGGATATACAGTATGTTGCTGACAATTCCATTGCTGTTGCTCGATATGTAACGTCTTACATTACAAAATCAGAAAAAACAGAATTGAAGGAAATGTGGGAAGAGATTTCTCACGAGAAGACTGTCAGTAAGAAGCTGTACAGTTTCAGTTTGAAGATGTTATCGCATCGAGAAATTGGATCCTACGAATGTTCAGATAGGTTATCTTCTGCAAGTCTCTACTCGAAGTCAAGAAGAATAATTTGGGCAAGTTTAGGCCTTGCAGCAATGAGAAATCGGGTACTGAAATCTGTAGGAGAAATTGAATATTTGGCCGAGAATGACCCAGAAAGTACAGATATTTTGAAATCAAACATGTTGGACACTTATTATCCCAAGAGAAGTCATCATCTGGAGAACATGTGTCTCTATGAAGTGCTGCAGAACTACATTTATTCACGGAAAGCCGCAGAAGACATCAACAATGGAAAATATAAAGTCGTTGGTGAAGAAGGATGTTTGGTGAAGCAAACAAAAGGAAGTTTGATAAATCACCGGAAGCTGAGTTGTGACACTACTGACAAGAAGGAATTTTACTACTTGGCTCTTTTACAGTTGTTTAAACCATGGCGTACAGAGGATGAACTACTGGGAGAATTTCAAAGCTATGAAGATTCTTTTAATGCTTGCAAAGACAGCATACAATGCAGTACATTCTCAACTTATCTGCAAATGTTAAATGAAGAAATTGAACAGGAAACTACAATTGCAGCAGAAATAGCTAGAGACAGTTCTCAGGACAGCCAAAGTTCAGGAACACTCAGTCAAGATCCCCTAGGACAACCAATCGTTGAAAATGAAGCATCAATAGCCATGAATGAAGTGGAAACGGCTATGAATCAAGCTCAAGAAGAATTTATAGACTTAGAAAATTTGGAAAGACAACTGAATCAAGAGCAGCAACAAATTTATGAAGAGATCAAAAACAAAATTGATCACGGATTTCTACATGAAAAAAAAGAGTGCTCATGCACATCATTTCATCCAATCAGGATGTATGTAAGCGGACAAGCTGGAACTGGAAAAAGTTTCCTAATAAAAGTCATCAGAAGCTACCTACAGCAAAAAACGGATTCTACTTTGTCTTGTGTGGTTACTGCTCCAACTGGGTTAGCAGCATATAACATAAAAGGAATCACTTTACATCGTTTGCTAATGTTACCAGTGGAGCATGAGAACAAAATACAATACAACAAGCTAACTGGAGAAGCATCCTTGGAAGTTTCAAGAGTATTGAAGAAGATGCAAGTTCTCATTATTGATGAGGTGAGCATGGTATCAAACTTAATGCTTGCCTTTGTGCATTTAAGAATGCAGCAAATTTTGAAGACAGACTATGACATGTTATTTGGTGGAAAACACGTCATAGTTTTTGGAGATCTTTTGCAACTTACTCCAGTTAAAGGACAACCAGTATTTAATACTGTCACACATGAAGACACGAAGAAGTCATTGGGAAGCATCGGAAATACAAATATTTGGTCCTTCTTTGAGTACAAGGAACTTACTACTAATATGAGGCAAGCAAGCGATGAAGAATATGGAAGTATTCTGAAAGATATCAGAATTGGACTACTCACAGAAGTTGGCAAAAAAGCATTACAGAGTCGGCTGCTACATAATTTATTTCCAAAGGAAGAAATAGTTGCAGAGAAAATATACAAGAATATTGCAGAAAACAAAAGTGTCATCTGCTTAATGCCAACTCTACGTGAATGCTCAATATTTAATGAGGAGCTTTTGAAATTGGAAAAGGAAGAGATCAGGAAATTGGAAGCAGTGGACAAAATTGAGGATGGAAGAATTACTGTCACAGTAACAGGCAAACTGAAAAATAAATTGGACTCACTAGAGAAGAACATCTCCAAAACAGCTGGATTAGAAAAAAATCTATATGTTTGCATGAACTGTAGAGTATTTTTAAGAAGAAATTTGGATGTTGAAAAAGGTTTAGTTAATGGAGCTATGGGAAGAGTTGTGGGTTTTATTAATTATCAGAAAAAAGAAGGAATTGAATGTTTAAAAATAAAATTTGATCAGATAGAAGAAGTTAAAGATATTTGTCGTTGTTCAGTTCGTTTCATGCTTGTGAAAGACTTATATGTACGTAGGAAGCAGTTTCCGTTTTCGCTAGCATATGCTGTAACTATTCACAAGTCTCAAGGATTGACTGTAGATTGTGCATTTGTGAACATTGGTTCAACTGTGTTCAAAGAAGGTATGGCATATGTTGCTTTGTCACGAGTGAAAACATTATCAGGTTTATTCATGATAGACTTTGATGATTCAAAAGTTAGTGCTGATACAAACTGTGTAAAGGAGTATAATAGATTAAGAAGAAGCTATGCTCCTCATTTAGGTCAGTATCCTGTGTTGGAGAAACGTGTAGTTTCTCGTAAAAGAAAAAATGAGAATATCTGTAATGAAGATGTAGAGAGGAGGAAAAAAAAGAGGAGTGATGTAATTGCAAGCAAAAAGAAAAAGGAAAATGAAGAACAGGTTGTAGGATGTCATTTTGAAAATAGCTCTGGTGTCAACTGCTACGCAAATGTAGTGCTGAATGTTGCATTTTATCTGGAAAGTTTGCAAGAGCAGATAATAGTAAATCAGGGAAAAAGATTCTGTTCAGAGCTGAGTCTCCTTTTTCAAAAGCTGAGTAAAGATAAAACTCAAATAGAAAGTGCTACTGAAATTAGAAAACTTTTAGATATATGTTCAGGACGAACACAGTTTTCTCAAAATGAACAGCAAGATGCACATGAATTTTTGATGTATTTTCTTCAGGTAGTGGAAGAAGAAGGAGTTCCCATTGAAATTTTTTTTGGTCTCTCTTATAAATGGGAACATAGTTGTGAAAATTGTTATAATATATGTGGCTCTAATGTTGATAATGAAAGGTTTATTTATTTGACATTGCCAGAGAGTAAAACAGTCACTTTTGCAAAATTAGTTAAAGATGCTAATCATAGCATGAAATGTGGTGAGTGTAAATCTGACATGTTTTCAACATTAATTTTAAAGGAATACGGACAGTATGTAATTTTAATGATGCAACGATGTAGAGCTGATGGTTCAAAATTGGATACTTTAATAAAGAAGTTTACAGGACAGCAATTATCAATTTCAGGAAAAACTTTTGTAACTGTTGCAATAATTTTCCATGATGGACCTACTGTTACTTCTGGACATTACACAGTTTATCTTAAATGTGAAAAAGGTTGGACACTGTGTAATGATTCCCAATTGATTTTCAAACAACGTTTGCCTTTTGATTTAGCAAATTCCTATCTAATCTTCCTGAAACCTAAATTTTAGAGAGATTTGGCAAGATCTGGACAAAATAATTTTACCATTTTACTGGATTACCATTGCAATTTTGTAAAAAAAAGATTTTTTAAATTATCATTTGGCCTAATGGAAAGATAACCAATTGTAATGTGGACTTTTTTAATTTTTAATGAAACTTTCAAAAACCAATAATTTAGAGATAATCGGTAACATCTGCACAATTTAAATTTTGGAATGTTATTGGACTGCCATTGGAAATTTTTTCAAAAATGATTTAAAAAATTACTATTTGGCCATGCGGAAAAGTAACCAATTCTATTGTGGACTTAATAAATTATTCAAAAAATTTTCGTGAACCAAAATGTTACAGAGAATCGGTGAGATCTGGACAAATTAAACTTTCGAATTTTATTGGATTACTGTTGGAAATTTATTCCAAAATTTTTTTTTAAATTACTATTTGGCCTAAAGGAAATGGAATCAGATGTATTGTGGAGTTATTTGAGATATAATATTGTGAGTATACTTCTGAAACAAACATATCAGACGGTATTTTAAAGAAATAAGTATTGGTATTAGATGATATTTTTTTAGAATATTATGCATTTCTATAATGTTAAGTTTAAGTAAAAAGAGATTCTGGGCTTTTTTAATACAATCTTTGTGATTGTTATTTTTTTTTGCCCGCTGTAAAATGATGAATGCAATTGCTTTCACAATTTATAGTGAAATGCAATATATTCTGAAAACAGCAAAAATAAGGCAAAAATATTTTTTGAAAAATATGTAAATATGTGTACTGTATTATAAAATGTTTTAAAAAATATTAATACTTTTTTCCTTTTTTTCAGATTGATATAGAAAAATTTCGAAAACTAGAACCATTTTTAAAGCTATTTTTTTTAAAAAACAAATGAATAAATATTTTTTTGAGTGGGTATGGTAAGTCAATAATAATAATTGTAGTCTCTCAAGGACCTTGTAATGTGATAATTGATTTTTAGTGTTTTTAAAAAAAAAAAAAAAAAAAGTACGCGTACCGTACGCGTACGGTAAAAAAAAATAAAAAAAAAGTTTTTAAAAACATATGTAAAAAAAAGATGAAAGATAAGGTTGGCTCTTAAAAGAACCGTTGTGTTCATGCAGGGACAGAGGAAAGAAAGAATGGGAAAATTATTCAAAGCGACAAATGTGCTGATCTATTTTGTTGTTCACTAGGGAAACACTGGTCTCCCTATGGCAAATTAGATCTTGACAAAAGGCGCATCGAATATCAACCCTCCGAAATCGAGGGTTCATTTCCAGAGGGCCAGCAAAAGGAGATGCTCCCCCCACAGATGAAGGGCTCACCTGACCTGCAGAAGAAGGAGTCAGCTCTGCAGATGATGGTCCAGGCTGAGCTGCTGTGGATGTACTTGCTTGTCTTTCTGAAGAGTTACCTCCAAAAAGATGACCATGTGTCCTTCTGTGTACATCCTTGAGGTGTCTCTTCATGGTATGATTCCCAAAGGAATACTTCCTGTCAGGATTACCTCTTGAAAGTACACGCTGACACAGCTTGCAAGTTACTAAGGGTGCATTCACCTTTTGCTGGCCTTCAGGAAAAGTAAAATAATCCCATACATAAGAGGGCTTTTGTTTCCTCGCTCTCTGCCTCAAAACAGTGCTGCTAGTGCTAGCCTCACTCTCAGAAGAGCTCTGCTGTTCTGCCATCGTATCACAAAGACAACCCAGCTCCTTCTCCTAAGGGATCACAAGCAGAAATGAGAGGAATGGGTGTGGTGTAGGAGAGTTCTAGAACTGAAAGTAGTTTCAACCAATCAAAAGTTGTGTTTCATGATCACATGACCTACCGTACGCTTACGGTACGCTTACGGTACGCTTACGGCAAAACTACGCATGCGCGTAAAAAAGACACGCTCACGCGCACATGCGCATAACAGTCACTACCCGACACTTCCGCGTAACGTGCGCGTGTAGCGTACGCGCGCACGCGTCCCACGCGGAGTACGCGCGGCTACGCAAATTGCGTAACTATACGCAAGCAGCGTAGGGAAATTATGGGCGTTGCGTAAACCGTACGCTTACCGTAAGCTTACGGTACGCGTACTAAAAAAAAAAAAAAAAAATAGAAAAAAAGGAATGCAAATAAATTTTACATGTTTATTTTAAAAAATATATTAAAAAAAAACATATTAAAGAATTTTAAAAATTTAACCATAGTCTTTATAAAAGGTAAGAAAATTAAAATAAAAATATGTTAAAAAAAATAGAAGAAAAAAAAAAAAATTAGCATTTAAAAAACCTTGCAAATTCACTGAAAAAAACATGGGTTTCACACACGTTATAGTTAGGAAGTAGCATTTAAAAAACCTTAGAAATTCAGTGAAAAAACCATAGGTTTCACACACGTTATAGTTAGGAATTAGCATTTAAAAAACCTTAGAAATTCAGTGAAAAAACCATAGGTTTCACACATGTTATAGTTAGCTGGACATTTTACTCGTAAAAAACCAATGAAATTCCCCCGTTATAGTTAGTTCAGCTAACTATAACTCGCGCGCCCGCAATGCACTGCTGATGACGTCACATATTACATCACTCATGACATGGTCAGTGACATCACTCATGACATCACTGATGACATCTCAAATGACATCACTGATGACATCACAGATGACATCATCCTTGTGATAGAGTGGCAGACCTCCTCTTCCCCTAATATAACCTTTGATACACACATTCAAAAATAGAGACTAAAATTTACAAAACAATGGACATACCAATAACAGTTACAACAACCTCTTCAGTAATTCTAAGATCCACATACACATCCACTCATTCACCAACAGTCCAATACAGTCACTCATACATGTACTCACTTATCATATGTACTCATACACCTATACATCCTGTTACACAATGCCACTCATCCATAGAGCTACTCACACACATAGTCACTCATGCTAATAAAGAATCAAACATACATTTACTTGCATATACAGTTATACACACACCACCACACTTACTTCTACGGAAACTTACACATACTTAGTCTTTTAAACAATTACTTATAGAAATACATACTTATTCATACAGGAATTCTTTCAATCTCTCACTCTCACATATACTCACATATATAAACCAATAGTCACATATACTAGTTTTAAACATATGTAGTTACTCATAAAGACACTATTGAGACAGTCATTCACTCACTAACACACCCATACACACACTCATCCACCCATGCAGTCCTGCACACATGCTCTGTTCAACACATACAAACAGTGAGTCACTCATTCATGCACCTATGCACTACGTCATACCCCCCACCGAACCATGCAGACACTCATACTGATACTCAAAAAACCAACTAATAACCTATATAGACACCCATGTAGCTACTCACCAACCCATGCAGCCACTTATACACAAAGTGAGAGACTGATACAGATATTTATATATTTAAACATTACTCACTAAGCCATGTATTCACTATGATACACTTAATCAGTCAGTTACACAATCAATTTTTCAAAAAGAAATCATCCATTTAGACAGTAATATACCCATTTATTCTTCCATCGACCTTGAGATATACATATATAAAACATATTTAATTTTCAGAAAAACACACATTCACTGGATGATGTCATCAGTGATGTCATCAGTGATGTCATTTGAGATGTCATCAGTGATGTCATGAGTGATGTCACTGACCATGTCATGAGTGATGTAATATGTGACGTCATCAGCAGTGCATTGCGGGCGCGCGAGTTATAGTTAGCTGAACTAACTATAACGGGGGAATTTCATTGGTTTTTTACGAGTAAAATGTCCAGCTAACTATAACATGTGTGAAACCTATGGTTTTTTCACTGAATTTCTAAGGTTTTTTAAATGCTAATTCCTAACTATAACGTGTGTGAAACCTATGGTTTTTTCACTGAATTTCTAAGGTTTTTTAAATGCTAATTCCTAACTATATCGTGTGTGAAACCCATGGTTTTTTCAGTGAATATATATATATGTAAGTATATATATATATATATATATATATATATTCACTGAAAAAACCATAGGTTTCAGGGGTGTTATAGTTAGCTGGACTTTTCACTTGTACAAAACCATTGAAATTCCCCCGTTATAGTTAGTTCAGCTAACTATAACTCGCGCGCCCGCAATGCACTGCTGATGACGTCACATATTACATCACTCATGACATGGTCAGTGACATCACTCATGACATCACTGATGACATCTCAAATGACATCACTGATGACATCACTGATGACATCATCCAGTGAATGTGTGTTATTCTGAAAATTAAATATGTTTTATATATGTATATCTCAAGGTCGATGGAAGAATAAATGGGTATATAAGTGTCTAAATGGATGATTTGTTTTTGAAAAATTGATTGTGTAACTGACTGATTAAGTGTATCATAGTGAATACATGGCTTAGTGAGTAATGTTTAAATATGTAAATATCTGTATCAGTCTCTCACTTTGTGTATAAGTGGCTGCATGGATTGGTGAGTAGCTACATGGGTGTCTATATAGGTTATTAGTTGGTTTTTTGAGTATCAGTCTGAGTGTCTGCATGGTTCGGTGGGGGTATTACGTAGTGCATAGGTGCATGAATGAGTGACTCACTGTTTGTATATGTTGAACACAGTATGTGTGCAGGACTGTATGGGTGGATGAGTGTGTGTATGGGTGTGTTAGTGAGTGAATGACTGTCTCAATAGTGTCTTTATGAGTAACTACATATGTTTTAAACTAGTATATGTGACTATTGGTGTATATATGTGAGTATATGTGAGAGTGAGAGATTGAAAGAGTTCCTGTATGAATAAGTATGTGTTTCTACAAGTGATTGTTTAAAAGACTAAGTATGTGTAAGTTTCCGTAGAAGTAAGTGTGGTGGTGTGTGTATAACTGTATATGCAAGTAAATGTATGTTTGATTCTTTATTAGCATGAGTGACTATGTGTGTGAGTAACTATGGATGAGTGGCATTGTGTAACAGGATGTATAGGTGTATGAGTACATATGATGAGTGAGTACATGTATGAGTGACTGTATTGGACTGTTGGTGAATGAGTGGATGTGTATGTGGATCTTAGAATTACTGAAGAGGTTGTTGTAACTGGTATTGGTATGTCCATTGTTTTGAAAATTTTAGTCTCTATTTTTGAATGTGTGTATCAAAGGTTAAATTAGGGTGAGAGGAGGTCTGCCACTCTATCACAAGGATGATGTCATCAGTGATGTCATCAGTGATGTCATTTGAGATGTCATCAGTGATGTCATGAGTGATGTCACTGACCATGTCATGAGTGATGTAATATGTGACATCATCAGCAGTGCATTGCGGGCGCGCGAGTTATAGTTAGCTGAACTAACTATAACGGGGGAATTTCAATGGTTTTGTACAAGTGAAAAGTCCAGCTAACTATAACACCCCTGAAACCTATGGTTTTTTCAGTGAATTTCTGAGGTTTTTTAAATGCTAATTCCTAACTATAACGTGCCTGAAACCTATGGTTTTTTCTGTTAATTTCAAAGGTTTTTTAAATGCTAATTTCTAACTATGCCTACAGAGATAGGACATGTGAAGAAAGAAGAAAAAATGCACAGAAAGAAACAAAAGAAGTGCAGAAAGAAGCAACAGAAGTCCTCAAATACGAAGATAAGTGCAGGAAGAAGGATAACGTGCAGAAAGAACAAAAAGAAGAGCAGAAAGAAGCCTTGTTGCAAAATCATCCTGTACCCTCAACTTTTTCAGACGGATACTGGTGGTAACTGAGTCTGACTAACCAGTCCTAGAGCCAGTGCTATGTTAAAAGACACTTAGAATACAGTGAAAACACCTACATACACTAGGGAACATTATGCGTTGGGGTCCCCCTGTGATTAGCCTTACCTCCTCTATAAGCCCCTAGTATATAATAGGGCATGGGGATTAAAACTACCTCTTAAAACAGGCCACAGGGCGTTTTTGCACACGTTAACTCAGGCCCCGTCCCCTCCTTTCACCATTGTGTAAACACGCCCTGTGTCCGTTTTTAGTTGGGAGATTAAGTTCATTTGAGTCCTGAGGGTCCCTAGGGTCCAACTAGCCCACTAGGTACCTCCAGTAAGTGCCACAGAGCTGCGTTGCAGAGAGGTGTAAAAAGTGGCACGGCCTGGACCACCTCTCTGCAATGCAGCTCAGTGGCGCTTACTGGAAGCACTTGGTGGGCTAGTTAGCCCCCAGGGGCCCTCAGTATTGAAGGGAAATTATATCCCCAATTTAAAACGTGCCATGGTGCGTGTTTGCACACGTCACCTCAGGCCCCGTCCCCTCCCTTCACCACTGTGTAAACGCGCCCTGTGGCTGTTCTAAGTTGAGAGATTAAGTCCCCTTGAATCCTAAGGGTCCCTAGGGTCACACTAGACCACTAGGTACCTCCAGTAAGCGCCACAGAGCTGCGTTGCAGAGAGGTGTAAAAAGGGGCTTGGCCTCAGAACACCTGTCTGCAGCGCAGCTCCCTGGCGCATACTGGAGATGCCTGTTGGGGGCGCGTTTGCAGAGTGCTGCATGGAGGGGGCATGGCATCCGGCACGATGCCAGTCTTTTATTTATTTTATTTTTTTAAGAAGGGGGGCTGTGTGGTTCCCCTTCTTATTCTAATTTATTGGCCCTGATGACCCCATCCCCCAGGGCCTGTCTCCTAATTATATTTTTTTAACCCCAATCCCCAGGGCCGGCCACTGTTTTTTATTATTTTTAAAAAATATATATTTATAGACACACCTAGGACATGCTGGACAAACCGTACGTACCTATCACCATGACGATTTGCGTGATATTCATTAAAAGGCGACTATGCATGCAATTAATCCACGTGGAATGTATTTACACCACTAGTGAAGCTCTGACATGTCTGATGCTCTACCGTGCCTAATCCCGGTAGACACCCTTGTCGTTTATTTATACAAACATGGGTAGCTATTGACGGGCACATTTAATACACATGCACATCAAGCCATTCAAAGGGGATTCGACAAAAATTCGACCAAAACTATGCAAGAAACCCCCCTCACAGTTAATAAAACACACATCCACTGCCGGATGTGTAATACTTTTTATTTTACTCTCTGGAAAGGGGACGAACATCACTTGCGAGTCACAGCGCGCTCCTGACAGAGCCCAATGCTGTGTTACACCCACCATTGCCTGCCGAGTGCCACACACCTCTGTATTGTATTCCACTAGCTACTGCATATGCTATGACACTCTCTAGCCCATGTGCACTGTAACACCACCCCGTGAAAATGTCATGCCACACTTGTCTTCGCACGGGTTATATTGCCCCATCTAACGTGCCTTCCTCGATGCCTATGTTATAACGCACAGTGCTATGCCATACATATTACAATTTGGGATCCATATCTTTGTCACAGTGCATATGCAACGTTACACTCCCCAGCACATATTTTATATTACAACTTTAGAGACTAGTTAGGTTACACAACACTGCCCTGTGCATATTACACTCCAAGGCGCATATCGCATAGCACACGCTAGTGCCTGTGCTATCTCGCGCTCTCCAATGAATCTGTCATTGCGCACAATGTATTGCATATTATATTTCACGCCTGGTTCATCTTATATCACACTTTTTGGTGCATAGTTTATACCATACACTATATCTAGTTTTCATTTTCAATCGTGCTCTCAGGACTATGTTCTATATAACACTGTGTTCACCTACCCTTTTCACGGGCATTACATTTTGCGATAGGGGGTGGAGGGTCAGGGGGTGTTTTTGCCAAGTGAGCCCGAAGTCACAGTCACTAACGTCTTCTTCTTCCTGAATAAAAGTGAGATTATGCTGCATACTTGTTCATATTTTAAGTAGTTTGCACAGACAAAATGTTTTAAAAACAATAAAGTTTCTAATACCCGCCTTCTCTGAACAGTTAGCTTGCTGCCCCATCCCCCTCCTCCCTATCCTCTGTTGTGTGAATCCATGGACTAGCCTCCTCCCTCCTGCCATGCATGGTCTGATGTGCTGCCACTGCCCTCAATTTAGTATGATGTACCTGTCCACTCCTCCTGCCCTCCATTGCCCAATTCTATGCCCCATCATTGACCTCCTGCTTAAACTCTGTGCTTAGCTTGCTGCCCCTATTCTCCTTCCCCCTGCCCTCCGATGTCTTTGTGCATGCCCCTGCTCCATCCTTTTTGCCCACCATGTCCCATGGACCTGCCACTCCTATCTACTCTGAGTGTTCTGTTGAGCTGCCACTCCCCTCCCACCTGCCTAGCATTGTCAGATGACTGTAACCTGTCCCTGCCACCTCCACCCTGCCTGTCCACATGCCATGCCTCTATCCTCTTCCTCCTGTCCTACATGGTCCATTGTACTGCCACACCCTTCTGCCCTCCCTGGTCTCTTGTGCTGCAACTGCTCCTCCTGCCTGCCCCGTGTGGTCTGTTGTGAGGCCCCTTCCCCTGAACTTTCTTGTCTGTGCACAGGTCCTGACCCTCCCTTCTATCCTCCATCGTCCTTTGTGCATGCCCCTGCACCCTCCTTCTTGCCCATCATAGCCATTGTGTTGCCACTAACCCTCCCACTTGCCATGCATGGTCTTCTGTGCTGCCATGGCCCCTCCCACCTTCCCTGTGTGGTCAGTTAGCTGCCCCTGACCCCCTCCCGCCTTCCCTCCATGGTCTGTGTGTATGCCATCACAGTCTCACTGTTGCTCTTCATGTTGTGTCTTGCTTCTAGTGCCCATCCTGCCTGACCTCCATGGCCATCTTGCTGCTCCTGCCCTGCCCCCTTGCCCCCAGCCCTCTGTTTACATGTGCAGACCCCTACTCCCTCCCTCCTGGCTTGTCTGTTCCATTGTAATGCCCCTGATCCGTCCCTCCTGCCCTTTATGGTCTGTTATGCTGCAGCCTTCTCTCCTGTCTGTCCATTATGGTCAGCTAGCTACCATTGCCTCTTGCCCCTCTGTTCTCTGTTGTCCATGTGCATGGTCCTGTCCCCTCCCTCTTGCTTTCTATGGATTGTTGTGCTGCACTCCCGTCCTGCATGCCCTGTGTGGTGTATTGTGCTGCTGCAAACCCTGATGCCTGCCCTGCAGGGTCAGTTTGGTGCACCTCTCCATGTCTCTCCTGTCCTCTGTTATCCAAGTCCATGTCCCTATCCCATTTCCTTCCATGATCCAATGTACCATACTTGCGAACATTTTGAACTTGGTAAGAGGGAGATTTTGAAAAAAAACTGGGGTATTGATTTTCCCCTTTGAGTTACATTGAAAAAGAGGATATTGTAGACAGGAGACAGATCAAATAAAGCCCATTTGAGCTTAAAAACATTGGACGTTTCCTGGCTGAATCGGGTCTGTTGGCATGTATGGTTGTACTACCATTGCCTCTTCCTTCTGCCCACAATGGTCTATTACATTGCCACAGCCTTGAAGGAGGGTAGATTTTGTATCACAGGGGGCCCCTGGCCCGTTCTGTCCACACCTGAAGTATGAGACCCTTGTCCTTGCCCTGCCAGCCGCATTTGTAGGCCGTATTAAATTGACCAGCGGGTCCTGTGTTGCTATATAATTATCCTGAGACATCCTTACCACTCAGCCAGCATAAAACCCCTGTGTAGGCCCTTCTGTTCAATATGTAGGCCTCTTTGTTAAATTGACCATAGCTCTGCAATTTTAGTGTATAGCAGTCTGAAGGCAGGTCTGCGAGGCCTTCTGCTCCAAACTAGTAGCCCCCACCCTACCCGAGTGCTCCGTGCTCGGTATCAAAGTTCAACATCCCCCTGAAGCTGTCGACATACAGTAGGCTGCATCCTGGACTGGTACTTGCTTCCTGGGCAGGTTTCCCGCTTTTAAGGAAGTGGCAACCGCAGAGCGTCAAGTTAGGAGAACTGAGGAGATTTTATACATGAATATATTGAATTCCTGTACAATACCCATTATTTTCTGCTTGCTCTATGGAACTTACGATAAGCGATTGGCCTGAGAGACTGACCTTTTCACCCAGTCCATTGTCAGCATTAAGTGGGTAAATGACGAAATGTCTGGTAAAATCTGCAGACGAAGCTTTTGGGTAGCATACGTAGGTAGATGTAGCGTGCAAAGGAGCCCACAAAATGATATAAAAAGGGAGCACCCACAGATATCGACGGACAACCTCGCCATCTGTATGTAGGTTAACAGGCTGTGCAGGTTTTCCCCAAGAACTGGGAGCTCTTGTCTTCCTTTGCTTAAAATGTCTTGCTCGGCTTTGCTTGAAGTATCTTATTCTATTTTACCTATATGAAATGTCATGTTATGTTTAACCATTGTTCTCTTTACTTTTGCATTTAAAAGATGTTGTATTGTAATTGCAGGAATGCTTGCTCTAAGAGTAAATGTGAGTGTCCCTAGGTAACATTTTCCTTGGTGTAACTTGTTTCTCATGATGCATTTATAGATGTGTTTTCTCTCTCTCTCTGTCAGTCCATTAATTGAGATACAGAGAATATCATGACAGCTGTATGATTATCTGGATTCTGTATTTTGTACTTTAGGTCTCTATTCTGCGGTTTCTTTGAAGTTGCATCTTCTCATTAAACTGCCATTGTATTCTGCCTCCAATTCCATGTCTCATATGTCTGTTTTCTTCATTTTTGGAGCAAGCGTTCCTAGGCACCCCGGCTCAAATTAAGGTGCCCCTTTTGTCCCTGACTCACTCTCCTGCTCAGTTCTGTGGTGGCTCCCGGGGCTCTGGGGACCGCCCCTAGCTTCCTTGACCCGTAATAGATCTTCCCTCCAACAGCCTCTCTTGCAAGTCCTGTATTGTTGGTTTGTTGCCCCTGCCCCCCTTTCCACTGCCCTCCATAGTCTGTTGTGCTTCCACGGCCCTTCCTGCCTGCTCAGTGTGGTTAAATTGTTGCCTTTGCACCCTCCTACCTGCCTTCAATTTTCAGAGTCCGTGCCCCTGGCCTCTGCCTCTCAACAGTATCCTAATGAACAACTAGATTGCTAACATTCTATATTTATTACAAAAGTGTGGAGCGCCTGACATCATCTTGATGTAATCAAAACTGTAATACCTAGAGCATTCCTTTAGAAATTACATATATGAGAGGGTCTTCTTGGCATCAAAATTATGGTTAGTGCTCTAAAAGACTAAAATAAGGACATATTTTCTGAGTTTTCAAATAGCGACAAAGCACTTTTAAATTATTTGTTATCTTTATGTTTTTTTATCTAGTTGACAACTTGATTAAATGTTGCACTTAGGGGAGAGGATGTGGTGTTACTTCCAGAACTGCAGTCTTTGCAATTGGGGAACCAGGTTGAAGTTTCTGCTTCAGCTCGACATTCTGTGATTCTGGTCAAATCACTTAGTCTCCCCATGTCTACAACCAAAATGAATTTGTTCTTGTGTGATGTAACCAATGCTCATGTAAAGCACTCCAATACCTGACAAGTCTGCACTATATAACACTGCAAAAACACAAAATAATAAGTGTTTTGCACACTTCTGTCATTGGGCTATATTTGGGCTATATCTGGGTGATTTTGGGCTACATTTGGGCTCTTTTGTCTCCGGTGGCCATCTTGGGAGAATTATTTGTTATGAAGTTTCCTAATTTCCTCATGTACTGCAGTCTCCTCAGTCGGAAATGCTTTCAGTTTTTTACTTTGATTCCATCATGAAGGTATTCAGATATGTCACACATTTGCCATGAATTCTGAATGTTAGCACTCTAGTTGCTCATTAGATCACTGTAGTAAAACTACTGCTCACCATGGAAGTCTGCTCCTGGTATTAAAAGTGCATGTTTCAGTCTGCATGTCAGAATTTTTTAATGAAATAGAAGAGGATTTGAGAAGTCACTCAAAATGTGCCCTCATTTTCTTTCTTCAGCATTAATCATAATTTCTATGGCAAAATGAACCCCCTCATTGTGTTCCTTTTTAAATTAAATGTTTTAAGTGTTACCAGTTTATTCCAATCAAGATGGCTTCAGGTGTGCCATACTTTTGTCATAATGAAGACAGTAAGTGCTCTAGTTGTTTTTAAGAACATTCTTGGACATTCTGTCATTGGGCTATACTTGGGCTACATCTGGGTGATATTTGGGCTACATTTGGGCTCTTTTGTCTCTGGTGGCCATCTTGGGAGACTTATTTGTTATGAAGTTTCCTAATTTCCTCATTTACTGCAGTCTCCTCAGTAGGAAATACTTTCAGTTTTTTACTTTGATTCCATCAAGAAGGCATTCAAATGTGTCACACATTTGCCATAAAATCAGAATGTTAGCACTCTTTTTGCTCATTAGATCACTGTAGTAAAGCTACTGCTCACCAGGGAAAACTGCTGCTGGTATTGAAAGTGCATGTTTCAGTCTGCATGCCAGGATTTGAGAAGTCACTCAAAATGTGCCCTAATTTTTCTTTATGCAGCACTAATCATACTTTTTATGGAAAAATGAACCACCTGATTTTGTTCCTTTTTAAATTAAATGTTTTAAGAGTTACCACTTTAATCCAAGCAAGATGGCTTCAGGTGTGCCATACATTTATCATAAGTAGGACGGTTAGCGCTCTAGTAGTTCTTTGGAACACTCTGGAAAGCTGCAGTAGAACACAAAGGAATCAACTGACAGTCTCTGCCCTTGTTGGATGTACATGTTTTACTGAGAATGTCAGACTTCATTCTCACATGACTGAGAAAGATAATGTGAATTTACAGAAAATAAGCTCTCAGTTTAGCTTATAGATCACCTTCCAAACCTCTGTGGTAAAAGCATGAGAAAATATTTTTCTCTCAATCATGATATCCCAGCAGAAGGCTTTTTCACATGGTGAAATCACCTTAGAACATACCACAATTCCTAAAATGAGTATGGTACCATAAACAAATGATTTATAATGTAACTAAAGTCTTAAAATCTTCTATTAACTGCAATGCTTTTTAATGAGGGGCTATCATGTATATTGGTCCCAAGATGGCTGCCAACACTTCTTGGATGAAGTGCTGACAGCCAATCAGATCTCAGGATGAGATGTGTGGTTAGGCTCCGCCCACATATATATATTGATTTAAATGCTATTTTCTCAGGAACTACTGAACAGATTTACACCATACCTACAAAAGGCACTTCCTTGACCTGAGGACTACCTCTCTGCCAAATTTCAAGTAACTCTGTTCAGCCGTTCGGGCTGTAGCTGTGTCTAAAGGTCCTATGGAAAAATGCATGGGAAAAACGCGTTTTGGGACCCCCCTTTTTTCTCAGCCCCCGCTTGACGAATCCCCCCGAGACTTTCAGGGTAGGAGCGGAGCGTAGCGCCCCACCTATTTTGAAAATTTCGCGAGGATTCATCGACCGGCGCCAAAGTTATTCCAAATAGAATGTTGCGGATTTCCTATGGAAACAGGGTCCTAACTATAACTATCTACTGGCGACCGCCAGTAGATAATATATGTACATATATATATATATATATATAACCTACTGGCGGTCGCAAGTAGGTAGTTATAGTTAGGACATAGATTCCATAGGAAAAGTGTTTTTTGTTTTCCCAATAACTTTGGAGCCGGTTGACAAATCTTCACGAAATTTTCAAAACTCATGGCCCGCTCTGGTCATCTCCTATCTGAAAAGTTTCGGGGTGATTTGGCAAGCAGGAGCCGAGAAAAAAGGGGGGTCCCAAAACGTGTTTTCTCCATGTTAATTCCCATAGGAAACTTTAGACACGGCTACAGCCCGAACTGCTGAACGGAATTACACCAAATTTGGCAAAATGTTAGCCCTTGGTTCAGAAAGAGACATTTGGGTTAAATGGTGTAAATCCGTTCAGTAGTTGCTGAGAAAACCCAAAAATAAAAGTTTCGATATTTAGAGGCGCGGTGGATCTGCGCACCCTCCCGACCATGAGCTGCATTCTAATTGGCTGTCAACACTCCAAACCAGGAAGTGTTGGCAGCCATCTTGTGTCTCGGTAACAGAGGCACAAGAAAACAGAAAAAGAAATGCAAAACACATGTAGAAACACCCTGACCCCCTAGGCCTGCTCAAGGGGTCCCTCAAGGACCCCCAGGGCTCAAAAAAGCATTTTTTTTCTAAAACAAATTGCCCGAATTCATGCTGGGTGCGCGAATCTGGCCGAGAAAATTTTTAAAAAATGAAGCGCGGTTCATTTAATTAAGCCCCTGGGTGGGCCAGGTCCCGGGGGCACGCTGAAATAAAATTACGGGGGCCCAGGGGGACCCCCGCAGCCCCGGGGACCGCCGCCCCGGGGGCTTGTTTTTTTATGTTTGGTGGGCCTTCAAAGCCCCCCAAGCCGCGGGGACTGCCACCACCCGGGGCTTTCATTAATTGTTCGTGGGGGGCACACTGCCCCCCCACAGCCCTGGGGACTGCCACACCCCGGGGTTTCATAAAAAAAAAATACCTGTGTGGGGGGGCTCGAGCCCCCCAACGGAGTGGCCAGGCCCCGGGGGATGGGGTCCCCGGGGCCAGAGGAGGCATGGGAGAGGGGCCACGCAGCCCCCCTCCCCATAAGGGAGGGGGGCTGCGTGGCCCTTACTGGAGGTACCTGGTGGGTTAGTTGGCACCCAGGGGCCCTGAGGATTGAAGGGGAGTTAATTCCCCAACTTAAAACGCACCACAGGGCGTGTTTGCACACATGTCACCTCAGGCCCTGCCCGCTCCCTTCACCACTATGCAAACACGCCCCGTGGCGTGTTTTAAGTTGGGGGATAAAGTCCCCTTGAATCCTGAGGGTCCCTGGGGTCCAACTAGCCTACCAGGTACCTCCAGTAAGCACCACAGAGCTGTGTTGCAGAGAGGTGTAAAAAGGGGCGTGGCCTGGACCACCTCTCTGCAACACAGCCCTGTGGCACTTACTGTAGGTACCTGGTGGGCTAGTTGGCCAGAAAAAACAATGAGAGAGAAAGGGTGTTTCATAAGGGAATACTCCTGGTCCCCTTTAAGTTATATAATCAAACAATATAAGGAGTACACCCTGGAGACACCTCAATGTCTCCGTGGTATAGAAAGAGGTGCACAGAAAGGGTAAACTTGTCCTTTTTTAGAAGACCCCTCACTCACCAACCTAGTTGGTTACATGCTTCATCATTGGGGTCCCACCCGGATAGCCGAGTGCCATCCTGGTGTGCTACGACACCTGATTACAGTGGAGCGTTTTTTTTTATTGCGTACAAGTGAGTGAAAAAGTGGTTTAAAAGTTGGCCAGATTTAACTCCCTCCGAATTTTTTTTTTATTCTGGAGCAACTGGGCAATGTTAAAAATTCATGAGATACCATATCAGGTTAGGTTGACCTAAGGTATCTGGTGGTGAAATGAAGTGAAAATAAAAGGTGGTCTATGTGTTTCAACCTGAATGTGGTATTACCAGGTTTTTGTCAGGACCAGAGACTGTGACCAGGGTGGTCTACACGCGCTAAGGTGTACCCTACCCTTGGTCACTGTGAAACCTAACCGTGTACTCACAGTCAGGTGTCCTTTCTTCAGTTCGAGAAAGGGAAAACAACCTGTAAAGACAAATAAACATATGCAAAGCATAATCAATTGCATTCAAGACGTCTTTTGAAAGTGCTCCTCTTATTCAACATCCCGTGCTAGACAATGTGGAAAATACACCGGATGTATCAGATGACTCTAGAAGTAGTCACACATGAAAAGCCACATTAAATCTGTGGCACCAGAGGGCATAAAAAGCCCATCGTATAATCCAACAGGGCTGATCTCCGCCCGTGATCACTAATTACAACCCACTATTAATCATACTGCAGTGTGTGTAAGCGCACTCTCACAACTTGGTGGGGTTCAAAGAGTGGAAATAGAACGGTCACACAACCACTCCTGGCAAGTATTCAACTCGTGAATATCATAATCCACACTTCTGTCGTAAATCCATTAAAGTGGGTGTCTACGTTCTCAACCAACTAAGGGAGGGCGTATGTTAAAAACACAAGTGCATGCTTATTGGATACTGTGATAACAGGTAAGAAGCAAAAGAGGGAGGGGGGGCTTACTCGCGACGCTAGATTTGCGTGCCTCATGGATGCCGAGGTCAGGGTGTTCGTTCGATGCACAATCTGGGGACAAGGAAGAGTGAACAGATTAAAAACGAGGGCGTGGGGTAGAGGGAACCACAGACTTAGCAGTGCCCACCCGCATGGAGTCTGTATTACTCACTGTGTGCAGAACAGAAGACAGCTGTTGTGTCTAGTACGAGACCCATATCGGCATCCTGAGGAGCACCAAGAGGGAATCCCAGCGTTGTATTTATGTGGAGACCTTCCGGGTAAATGGCCGGGGGCGTGGTAACAAGATAAACGTGGAACGTGTGCATATGCTTGGTCGAGAGGTTGCCAGGCGCGGCTCGCCGCGTAGATACGGACGCTATTAATGCAGCGTATACATCAAGGGAGCAGGGCGTAGCTACACGCAACTGGCGTGATAGTGCCCTGTGCTCAAAATACAGAGTTCGTAATCAGACTATGGATGCTACCACTCATAAAGAAAAGGTGGGGGGGCAGGTGGTTGTTGTGACCCGGAGGGGTCGTCGGCCCAGATGAGGGCACATGTCACAGGATCAATGATGGAATGTGAGGACATTGGAGGAGACTAGTCCTGTGCACCCTGCAGAATCCCCTGTAGCGCTCCCCTCTTGTTAGGCGGCAGAGGTTGAAATAATAAACCTCCAGAAAGGTGGAGTAACATGCCATTAGAAACAAACAACTGGAAAGGGGCTGAGGCCCAAAGTGTATTAAGGCAGGGTATAGGTGACATATCCACACAGACACACATGATAATACTGGAGTGTGAATCTAGCAAGCAGCATACAGAAGGGACAGAATGGAAGTTATCACATGATGTACCCAAACATATATACTATTAATATGATTACAGATGTAGAACAGAACATGGAAAAGACTGAAAGAGATTTATCTTGGAAGAACTGAATTCCATGGAATGTTATCGTTCAGCCCATTCTTGTGCGTGGATAGCCTGTATATCCAACGTTGTTCTTTTTCGAATTGCCGGTTTTGTAATTTGTCTCCTCTTTTTATTTGCTCTATAATGGTCCACCTCATATCGTTGGTTGTGTGGTTATTCAAGAGAAAATGTTCAGTGAGTCTTGTCATTATCTTCCTACACCTGATCGTGCTGTGGTGTTCACAGATTCTCTGCTTTACTTTCCTGCAGGTCATTCCCATGTACCGGAGATTGCCGGGGCACATGATCCTATAGATAACATTGGCACTGTTACAGTTAGTGTGTGCTCTTTGAGTGCACACTTTCCCAGGTTCTCTTGCCAATGTCTTGGTGTTGTTTGTAAGATGACAAACGCTGCAATTCTCGCATTGGTAATGCCCAGTGATGTTGGGTAGGCCCCATGCATTCAGGACAGTGGCTGGTTTTTCCTGAGTGGTTTCCTTCGGGCGTGTGTTCACCACAGAGTCCTTTATACTTCTTGCTTTCTTAAAGGAGAAAAGAGGTTTCTCCCAATTCAGATTTCCTGTGTTGAGAATGGCCCAATGTTTATTAATAGACTTAGTGACTAGATTGGATGCTGCACTATATGTGGTTACGCAGGTCAATGGTATTTCATCGTCTGATCTTATCTTATCTTTCAAAAGAGCTTCTCTTGGTTGATTGCGCGCTCTTTTTTGGCATTTTATGAGAATTCTTTCAGGGTAGCCTCTGTCAATAAGTTTACTTGTGAGGTCAGTCGCTTGACTGCGGTAATCAGTGATCTTGCTACAGTTATGGTGTAGCCTTAGATATTGGCCATAGGGCAAATTCTCCCTCAGTGGTCTGGGGTGAAATCTTTCATATCTAAGTAGGTTGTTCTTAGCCGTTGGTTTATGATGGGTTTTTGTTTCTAGACGGCCATTTTCTTTGGTGATCATGACATCCAGAAATATCATGGTATCGTGATCCTTGGTATGGGTAAACCTCAGGTTCTGATCACATGTGTTAATCCATCTGAAAAAATCTGAGAGGGTATCCTCAGGTCCTTGCCAAATGGCAAGGACATCCTCGATGTACCTTTTCCAGAAGACGATGTTGGAGGAGAATGGGTTCTGTTGGTTGAGTATGAATTCTTTCTCAAAATTAAAGACATATAGTCCAGCCACACTGGGGGCAAATGTGCTCTCCATCGAAGTGCCCCCTGTCTGGAGGTACAGGGCTCCCTTTAATTAAAAAAAGTTTCTCTTCAGGGCCAATCGGGCGCATTCTAGAACAAAGTTCTTGGGTGTCCGATATGTCCAATTGGTCTCATCCAGGGCTCTCTTCAGTACTTCCAGAGTGTCATCCTGGGGGATACTAGTGTAGAGGCTTTCAATATCAAAGCTCACCAATACAGTAGTTTCATCTACTTCGATGTCATTCAGAAGTTGTAATAAACTCTAGCTATCTTGTAAGTAGATCGTAGTGTTTTGTACTAGAGTTTTGAAAAAGAAGTCGCAGAAGCATGACAAAGGTTCTAACAGAGAGCCTATACCAGACACAATGGGTCTGCCTGAGGGAGGGAGCTTATTTTTATGCATTTTAGGCAAAGTATGGAAATAGGGGATTTTGCCCTTACTGCTACATAATAAATCCGCCTCCTGTTTCGAGATGTATCCCATAGTTTCAGCATGATTCACAAAGGACCTAATTTCTTGTTTAAGATCCATGGTAGGGTTGGATGTCAGTAACCGATAGTTCCTCTCGTCTGACAGTAACCTTTGGCATTCACTATGATATGCTGCTTTGTCTTGGACAACTACTCCACCCCCTTTGTCCGCTTGTTGTATGACAATGTTTTCACATCTTTTCAAACTTTGAAGGGCAAGATGCTCTTCTTTGCTCATGTTCTGGAAAGGACATTTGGGATCTAAATGTTCAATGTCATTAAAGACAGCCTGTTCAAAAGCTGCCACCTCCACCAAGATGGTGTGCGGTGGTGGAGTAAAGGTGAATTTCGGCCGAAGTCTAGTCTCATTAGGATCTTCAGTGGGTGTTGTTTTGCCTTGTTTTTCAAAGAAAGCTTTGAGTCTTAATTTTCTGAAGAAACCTGATAGTTCACAATGGAGCTGGAACTTGTCTAATCTCGAGGTAGGAACGAAGCCTAGACATTTGTTAAGGACTTCCTCTTCAGCCAGTGTCAGAGTTCTTGTTGCGAGGTTCGTGACTAAACCCTGCTGTTGCTCGTCCCGGCTTGGGGGTCCCGTGTCATGCTCCGTGTGTTGCTGCCCACTGGATCCTCCTCTTCCCAGTGCACCTGATTCACACCTTTCCTTCTGCCTCTTCCCATTCTGCCCCTGCCTAAAAAAGGCGGCCTGTAGGTGTTAGGAGGGAATAGTGGTTGGGGGAAAGGTGGTTGCCATCCGTATATGGGGTAATGTTGTGATCGGTTGTAAGGGCCCTGGAAGCCAGGTATCATCTGTGTGTTGTAAGTCGGCCAGTTGTTCTGAGTCCTATTTCTTCCTCTTTGTTTCTGCCTGCTACTTCCTGTACTGGAATTGCTGCTGGCTGTGGAGTCATTGCTAGAGGCATCTGAGTCACGATCTGATCTAATTGGTGGTGTAAAATCAGGATCTCAGTAAGGATAGGTTTTAACATAGGAAGAACATTTAAGATCTTTTTGAAACTTTTGTACTTTTTGTTGGGTGGGGTTGTCTTTGTACTCGTTGATCTCTTTGTTGAGTTCGTCGAGTCTTTTTTTGTAACCTATGATGGTAGTTTTTATGTGGCTCTCCGTTAGTTGGATCTCAATGAGCATTGTTTCTGAGAGCCGTAGGGCAGTCTTGATAAGAAGCACAATCCAATCACGTATGCAGTGCCACGCAAACTGTGCCTGATCTTTTCTGAAAACCGAGTCATTCAGGAAGATTTGTGGTGCATTCATAACCAAAAGGCCTGACAGAGCCAGACAGAGTAGCAGGGTAGAGACTTTGATATCCCTGAGTCTCAAAGAACAGGACGCAAGCGAACAAGCCCTTGAAAATCACTTGAAGCAAAGGCACAGTCCAGCTCCCCTTCAGCAGAGCCTGAGAGCAGCAGGCAGCAGGGCAACAAACAGAAAAGCAGGCCGTCCATATCAGCAGTATAGTTGAGCCATTTAAGCAGTACAGCACTTCTTCTGCGGGAGTTTAAGTTTACAAGTTCAGTAGTGTCTTCGTGGGGTCAGAGACCCAGTACTTATACCCCAAAGTGACTTTGATGTTGGGTGTGACTTCAAAGTGCACAAGTATCCCTTTCAACCCAATCCTTTCTGCTGAGCTTCCTGTGGAGGGTAATCACTGCCTTGTGTAGGGGCAGGTCACAGCCTATTCAAGTGAATCTATAGCCCTCCCTCTCATCCTGCCCGGGCAAGGCCATCAGAATTCACATGTATTTAGATAGACACTCGGACACACCTGTCCTTTCTGTGTTGCGGCTGTCTAGAGAGAATACACAAAGTGTGGCTGTCAACCACCGCAGACGTGTATTGGAGAAATGGTTTCAGGCACACAGAGCTGTAAGTGCAGAGGAAGGTCCACTTTCTAAAAGGGACATTTCTAAAACAGTAATGTTAAATCCAACTCCACCAGTGTGGAGGATTTATCTTAACTATTCCAAAGATATGAAACATGAAAAGGCTACTTTCCTCTGATCAGGAATTATAACTTAAAAGTATATTAAGGAAGTTCCAATGCTAGTCTGTGAAGCAAAAACAGGAGGTAAGACAAAATGCATGGGGAAAGACTGTCCTATGGATGACAAGTCTAAAATTCCCTGTTGGTACCATTCTCCGATTTTATATGTATACAACCTAAATGATGTACTATATAAAGAATCATCCTTGAACATTGGTGGAAAACAATCATATAGAATGTATAAAAAACACAACTGCACAGTATGTCACTGCAAATAAGCCACACAGCATATTACACACACTGCAATTTTTTAAACAATCATTGTACACATACTTGCAGTACTAATAGAAAGAGACATATTCTGGAAATGAGAAATTCATCATTAGAAGTGCTACTATAGCACTACTAGATATACAAGTCACACAGGCATATGCAAAACCTTATGAAGACATCACCCTTGTAAGGCCACATGATGTCTTAAATCCTGATAATGCATCTACATTAACTAGACTATTTAACTTTTGCAACTGTCACCCTCCTAAGAACTTTGGTTCCTAAAACAAAAGATAGGAATTTGGTAACTTCCAATGCAATCTTTGCTTGAATTTAAGGTTCCTATCATTAAATTCTGTCCATCAGTCCATCCATCCATTACATTCTGACGAAATCAAACACTAACTTCATCATGAAAAATGATAGCATTAGCAGCATATATGTTTTGCCAGAAAAAGATATTTGTCCTGTTTTACCATTTGTAATAACAGTATCTTATTTACTGCCATCTGCTCTCCATTGTTGTAGCATTAAAAGGATATACCTGCCAGACCTTGCTGCATGTAAAATAGCAAGGACATCGGTTTGATAATTTTGACATACATTATGTTGTGTAACTTTTCTCATTAATCTCTCAAAAGTCACTTTTGGAATCTGGTAATGTTAAATAAATGAATGCTTTGATTCTATCTGTGTTGTTGAAGTGTAATGAGCAATCTTCACATTCATGGTGCCACGAGTTGCTAAGTCCAAATAACTCATTAATAGGTATCTCCTCTTTATCCAAATCAGCAAACATCACCATTAAGTATTCCTCTGCATCCTCTTGAGTATTTTGAGTAAACTGTACAGCTCCACTACATCTATCTACAGTGTCTTAAATTGCTGATGCAGAATGTATTTAAGTTCTCTCTCTCTGCAGACGGTCCAACAAAACACACAGTGTAGATCACAATACCTTGCAGCTACAACACGAGGAAAGGCAAACAATACATTTACCACAAAATTAGCATCTAGCTCACATCAGAGGGGTTTGGCAATTGGCAACCAACAATATCTCCCTCATTTTCAAATATTTGTTTCTTAACAACTTCCTTCTTCTCTTTCATTTCCTTTCTTCCAACAACATCACTACACTGCTTTGAAACTTTCCACTCTGGACAGAAGGAACATTTCTCATAGACTGCATAGTGTCTTAAATGAGTAGCATATAGACTTTTTAATCGGTTGAAATATTTAACACAACTTCAGTCCACGTTCGCTCTGCTCGCATCAAATGCAACCTGACACAAACCAGCCAATGTCCTAACTCGAGACGAAACTACATATGACACATCTTCCTTAAACACTGTACTACCAATAGTAATAATTACTACATCTGAACATAAACCTTGTGATTTACAAAAAATAGCATATGCTAGACATACTGTAAACTGTTTCCATCAAACACATAAATCTTTCACAATTAAAATATGTGCAGTACATTGTCAAATTTGCTTAGCGTTGTCAATCTGATCACATTTAATCACAAGGTATTCTACCTCATTCTTGTTAGGAAAATTAAAAAAATTAATAACCTTTTTGTTTGTGCATCTGTTTTCCTTCGTATGCCTTTAAAATCAATAAAATTTGATCTAAAGAAAATCAAAAACTTTACCCATAGATGATTAATTGAACCTTCTTCGATATTTGAATTTTCGAGCAAAATCACCCTACAGTTTTTGCATGCACTTTTTTCCAGTCTTGCTGTTTGCTAAACAGATTTTGCTAATGAATCACGCTTTACAAGTAACCTTTCATTATTTAGAAATACATTGACACCCTGATGTTCCATTTTTATCTATTGCCTTCAGTGTCAAAATGTCTTCATCCATATCTAAACCACTCTGTATCAGAATCTGGTGGCTTAGTGGATGAATGCATTCACTGCAGGGGCCTGTTTCAACCTCATGGTCACTGGTTGAATCCTGGCGGGTCCACTCATCCTTTCTGAGATTGAGAAAAAAGTATCATTGAGCTGGGTAATAATAAACACCTGGTATTCAGTGCCAAGATGCCACTTGGGGGGGTCAACTTGCGCTTTACAAATACACACGTTATGTTCTTCACTTCTAGCAATCCTAAATTATTTCAAAGTCATTGTTCCTCTGAGGTTGTGGGTACTTTTTTGGTAATTTAGGAATAAGTAGATGTCTTACTGCAGATATAAAACTGTTCACTCTTCCTTTTGAAATAACAGATCTTGGAAATCCAAAACAACATTTTTTGTAAAGTTTTTCTTTTGCTCTGGATTTTCATCTGCAGTACTTTCCACAGTACTTGCTGCTTGAGGCCTTTTTCCTAAGTGTCTTTTCCAATACTATATGTAATATACTGTTTTAGTAAAGAAAGTACATACCAGGTTTCTCCAATGAGCAGCTTGTGAGCTACTGATAGCTCTCCTGCTGTTTGTGAGTAGCTCTCCTGTGTGCAGTCCAGCATACTGAATTGGAAAGTTTTACTTGGTTGAATTATTATGCATATACCAACAGTGAAAAGTGTGTATTTGAGGTGAAAATGGGTGTATTTTCAAAACCCATAATTTCAAAAATATATTTATTTAAAAGTGTTATTTGAATGATAAAGCATGCAGCTTTGGGAGGAATATAGCTGGTTACATTGCATCTGTTTACAACGACCGCGTTGTTACATCGCAGTACCATTACAACGCAAGTATTTACAACAACTTGCTTAAGGGGGCGCACTGGACTTAGGAATAGTATAATTTACTATTCCAACTCCAGGGTGTGCAACAGTAGGGAAGGTGTTGGAATAGTAAATTATACTATTCCTTAGTCTAGAGCGCCCCCTAGAGCAAGTCGTTATAACGACTTGGTTTGTAATGGTACTGCAATGTAACAACGTGGTCGTTGTAACGACCACGTTGTAATCACATGCATTGTAACGCATGCGATGTGATGGCTGTTTCCCCTTTGGGAGACTTATTACCAACATTATTCCCTTTGTGCTAGGGGACATTACAGCTGTTGCTGTAATGCATTACATTTGTAGAGGTATTCCAAACTGACTATGCTTTTTTACATTATTGCCTGCAATCCTGCACTGAAGTAATCACAGCTGGTAATCTTGTATTGAGTGGCCACTAATGTACTCTTGTCTGAAGCGTACAGCAACATTTTGGTAACAGAAAGATTTTTGTTGAACAAAAGTAGCTCTCATTAGTGAAAAGGTTGAAGACCCTTGGTACAGACTCCTCTGTGTCTGTTCCAAATTTAGGTGCATCTTTTACCCATAACAACATATGAATATGAGGATCGCCTCTTGCTTGGTACTCTTTTAGCCAAAGGAAATCAGTAATTTCTCCAAAAGGTGTTTTTTTTAAATTGGAGCTGAACGACAGCCTAGCTTGAAATCTGAGGTTAAAGTACCTGCAAACATTTGCTGGATGCAAAGAGCAAAGTTTTCGTGGAGTCTTCAATTCAATAGCCTTAATGTTAGAGTTTGCTTCTCATAAAAAGTCATGAAAATCATCCTATGCATTCACTCCACAACTCAGTGTTGCCAACCAAGTTGGTGCACAAAAACTTTGCAAAATACACCATAACAAAGACACCAGTACTCATTGGTCCCAAGTTGGCATGCCATCAAATTGATCACATAATACTCACGTTTCTCATCTTTTCCATAATGTTTTTTAACAGAGCCTTTAACAGGCATATTTTGTACATTAACTCCTGCCTTAAGAATATGGTTAACAGCATATGACAGTCCAGACAAATCACTTTCAAACTAGAGATGGACTACACATGAAATACTTTGTCTGAATCTAGGGTACTCTGAATACATTCTGGTCCTAATCTCTGCTGCAGGTATTTGCACAGGGTGGTCATCATACCGCCCACCTACTTCAGTTGTAAATAGTTGAGGAAAACAATGAGTGTATAAACATTTCTCCCAGACACTTATTAGAGTTCGTTTAGCTTGTTTCATCTGATACAGTTCAATGGCAACCCCCATAAGCCCTTTTGAATGTCGTGGATGGATACTGTATTGCTCATATATTTCTTCGGATCTACTTCTTTACACTTTTTCAAAGTGTACTTGAAGGCAACACTTCTTCTTCCATGAAACTTCCATGTTTAACAACATCTACAATTTTATAGTACACATTATTGTCTTTAAGATATAATGCAGTTTTCTATACCTCATTTACATCCACTAGTTCTTTCCAGTTTTTTAGCTTTTTGTGGGCATACCATTCACTTGAATAGCAAGCGATTCTTCCAAATCTCTCTTTACACCCTAAGTTTCAATATTGCATTTAAAATCTGAAGGTAAATACACAACTTTATCTTTAAGTCCTTTCTGAAGCTTAGTGGATGGTAGTTTCTCAGTGTTTGGTTCCATATGAACTATTGCTTGAAAGGGCTGTATAGATTGCATGGGTATTCATTCATCAATGTTCATATGTCAAAGTTCCTCTGGAGTTTTAACCACCTCTAACTTATAATGTATTGTTTTGTCATAGAAATACTTGACCATGATCCGGCATTTCGAAAAATAATAGCGTTTCTACACAAATAAATACACTGCAAATTAAAGCCACTTTACCCTGCTATCTTCTTCAGTTTTTGAGCACACATTAACATTTCAAATTTGACCTTTGTAGTGGGTGCGCCGACAACAAATACGAAAATAGGGGCTGATTATGGCTACTCCGCCCGCCATCGTAGCGGTGTTGGGATCGCCCACCAGACATGCAGCGGTCCCACAACCACGATTAAGATGCGCCTGCCAAACTGATGGGAGCATCCAGGGCTTTTAACATTGCAGGCGGTGCTGCTGGCTGCAGCACCGTATGCAAGGTTAAAAGTGCTTGCACTGCATTTCCCTGCTCTACGTGGCAGGCACCAAGCGGTGCCTGCCACTTTTTGCATGGAAATGCAGGGGGGTACCATGGCTACCCCCCAGTGCAGCGACACCCCCCAAACAAAGGGGGCCCACAAGTGGACCCAAAACCAACCCCCGCCAGCCTTTCAAAGGTCTTTTTTTACCCTCATCCTAATTTGGTAAACTGTGCCTGCTAGGCACCGCCACCATTTTGGGGGCCCTGCACCATCGGCCAGGCAATCAGTGTGATTGCCTTTGGCAGTGAAGTGGCAGACGGACTTTGTGTCCGCCGCGGTACCCACCGCCATCCTAATTTAGCAGTGGGTAATACGCTTGGTAAATGCTTGGTAAAAGTAAGGGGGTCATTATGATGGCAGAAGGACCTTCCACCATCATAATGACCCCCATAGTTTGGTTTCTCAGTAGAAACTGCATTAAGCTTTGCTATTTCTCGTCTAAAGTTATCAGTACTAATATCTGAGTTTTGTTCTTCCACACCTGAACACACCAACTCCTCATTTTGTCCAGGTTGCACTTCACTTGCCTGCCCCAATAAGCAGACAGTGGCCCCACATTTTGATTCTGCGGTGGTGCATTTCGCGACCGGGCCAGCCGCATTTATGTTAAGAAACGGAGTTGCCCCCAGGAGAAATGCAATCTCAGACAGTATATTTCCAGAGTAAAGCGGTTTATTAGACTCCTTTCCCCAGCAATTACATGCCTGACGCCAACGCCCTCATCAGAGGCATTCTGTGATCGAGATGACAAAACTAACAACGGAAACATCCTCTCTTTTATGTCCATTACCTTAGGTGAGTCCAAGAGGCAAGTGCCATGATTTCTGGGAACCGTAGTACATCCATTTCAACCCATGTGGGCTGTCCCCATCACATAGCCAAAGTTCATAACTTCGCTGATGGAATCAAACAAAAACACCTTTCTTTCATTTAGAGTCCCGCTGTTCCAGTCCATGCCTGCCCCAATAAGCAGACTGTGGCCCCGCATTTTGATCCTGCGGTGTTGCATTTAGCGACTGGGCCGGCTGCATTTATGTTAAGAAATTTAGTTGCCCCCATGAGTAATTGCTGGGGAAAGGAGTCTAATAAACCGCTTTTCTCTGGAAAGATACTGGCTGAGAGTGCATTTCTCCTGATCAAGGGCCCAAAACACGTCATGGCTGTGGTTTGTTGAGCTGCCAATAAAACAACTTACTGCACGAATTTGTGGTCAGGGCACCTGTTCTTTACCGTCAATCATATATAAATTTATATATATTATATATATATACATACATATATATATATTATATATATATATATATAATATATATATATATATATCCTTTCGTCACTTTCACTCGTAGCGCGCTCTCAGTAAGGAAGACGCTGTGCAAATTGAAGTACTGCTGTTTAATCACAACGCGTTTCGCCTTGACAAAAGGCTTGATCACGTGAAATGTGCAACCAATAATGACAACCTATGTAGTGGGTGAGGCATAAACATAGAAAGGGGACTTGTACAAAATGTAATAGCAGACATATTGAAATGGTAACAAAACATTTCCCAAATACGTATAATGTCAGTTGTAGTTCAATGATGTTAGTAGACAAAGAAAAATGCGATGTCACCCTATGAATAATGTGACAATGTCAAAGCGCTATATCTTTTATGTCTATCGTATATGACAATACACAGTGAAAACACAAATATATCAGTAAAATACCGGAAAATGCCAATTGCAACATAATTGTGTTCTAAGTCAGAAAAGAGTATGTTAATGCAACATAAATGGCTGTGGCAAACTGCAAAGTGAGTCATGTGAAGAAACCCACTATTGAGGAGTATTTCACGTGCAGATCTCCCTGTCATAAATTCATAATCTAATGGATTGTATAGTGATGTATTGCAGCTCATGGAAGAGCAACAGCTTCAGTAAGATAAGCCTCTGAGGGTAGAGATGGTGGCAAAAGCCCTGTAGGGTATCTCAGTGGCCATCAAGATATATTTGAATGTCCAGTGAAATTGAAGTGTAACAGCAATTTCAAAGTCTCGAGGAGGAAAAACCGTCACAACAAGGTGACATTGAACATCACGGGAGCCTCTAAATACATTCATCTGGTGCCTATCCAACTAGTGGCCCGTGTTGGCAAGTGCCTAAAGTCAAGCGAGACATGTAGACATGAGGGACCCAAATTGCAGACCTCCCACCCTCAATACTGATCTAAGTATAGATCTGTGAGTAGATAAAACACAATAGTAGTGATGCAACAAACTAAAGCTGCATAGACTGTCCAATGGTGATGTACAATACCATCTACGCACTGAAGATTGCAGAAGTGTCTCAAAGTGCTCCAGTGCTCGTGGAAAGAGAGAAAGGGTAGGAAGCCCGTGCTGGTGAATATTGGTGAATGGGCCCCTTCCTTTTCTTCTGTGAATAAAACAAAGAAAGAGATTAAAATCAGGATCACAAGACCCTGTACCTAACATATACTGGCGCATTAAATCATGTCAAAATTAGACATGAGGCTGCAGGGCGAGTGAGGGAGATAATGAAAGATAAAAGAATAAAATGTTGAAATCAAATAGAAAGAGCACAGAGCACACTCATATGCACAGGTATATGGGTCAGAAACTAGATGTGCATAACATAAGGTACATGACTACATACACTTGTGAGCTGTTAATCTTTCAAATGTATAAACAATTCCTCCTCTTGATTCAGTCCACCCGGGGTCTTGGTCTGAAAATCAATTATATACCTCGATTCCCTCTGTCTGAGGTGTAAGACTCTGTTGCCGTCCCTGGGATTCTTGTCTATCTGTTCCAGAATGATGTAACTCATCGCCCTAGTATTGGAGAAATGTTTCTCCCTAAAGTGGCGTGCTACAGGGTATTTGGGGTCAAAATTGGTGATGGCTCTGCTATGTTCCAGAATGCGCATCTTTGCCATGCAGGTAGTACTGTCAATATGGCACAGTTTGCAGGTGCATACTATGGCATACACCACAAACGTTAAACTGCATGTGAGGAATTGTGTGAGCTCCTTATTCACTCCATTATAGCTCACCTGCTTGTGAAATCTACTGTTGTTGCATGCTTTACAATGGCTGCAGGGGTAAAAACCCTTGAGGCTTTGTAAATTCCTTTTGGGATAGTTGGTAATGTCGCTATGAATGGGCATATCTCTGATGTTCCTGCCCCTGCGGTACGTTATACTGGGTCTGTCTGGGATAATCCCTCCAATGACATTATCACTTTTCAGGATATCCCAGTTTTTTGTAACGATCCTTTTAATGTCCCTGGCATCAGAACTAAAGGTCATGATTATTCTGGATGTTTTGTCCTCAGTCTCTTCAGTCACAGGTTTGTCAGCGATGGTGCACTCCCTCTCTACAGTACCCGCTCTGTCAAGTGCTTTTTTGAGCACCCAGATGGGGTATCCCCTCTCTTTGAAACGCTCTGTAATGTTGGTACTTTACAATAAATAAGCTTCCTCTGTATTGCAGTTCCTTTTAGCCCTCAGCAGTTCCCCATAGGGAATACTCCACTTCAGGGTTTCAGGGTGACTGCTGAGGGCATGCAGGAGACTATTCCCTGCAGTCGTTTTTCTGTACTGAGAGGTGTGTACCTTGTTGTGTTTGACCTCAAGTTTCACATCAAGATACTCAGCTCTGGTTCTGCTGATGTTGCCGCTGAGAATGATGTTAAAGTCATTTACATTGAGTTTCTTAATGAATTCATGTGCCTCCTCCTCTGGGCCTTTCCACACAATGAACAAGTTGTCGATGTAGCGGAGCCACATCGACACATGGTGCAGATCTGATATGAAAACCGGGTTGGACCAGACGTTCTCCTCCCAGTTTCCCCTGAACAGATTGGCGAAACTGGGGGCAAAACATGAACCCATGGCTGTACTGGTCACCTGTCGGAACAGAGTATGACACTATGACCTGACGGCTCAGTGCAAAGGAGTTCCAGTGGTCGAGCTATTTTCCCTCCACCAGTGGAAATCTTTGTTTCCTAAACCTCTACTTGATACAGGAACCCAAGTATTTGACATGTGGGTCAACCTCCAATCTTTGGTGGTTCACTCACTACTACAACTTCTAAATAATCTGTTTTGGTATATACTTAATGCCCTCTGAACAAATATAGCAGTGAGTCTTTGACCTGTATGTTGTCTTTCAGGGTTTCACAGTAATATTTCATATGGTGGAAATTAGCATTCTGTGTTTCAAATTGGAGACAGCATTTATTAGCTCATCAATTGCACACACCATCAATATTCGCCAGCAAGAATAAACAATATATCTATAAGATGTCTTAGGATATGAAAATGACCAAATACCTAGGAGTTTAGCAAGACTGCTTGCCATTCTGCACAAAAATTTTACACTCTATAACACATTGAGAGAAATTCTGGACTTCCATTTAAACAAACACATGAAGAATCTTCTTTACAGTTCCAAGATTTAAGAAGTATATCATTTTTGTCATGGTCCACTCATTTTTGGGTATGGCCTAGAGACAGCTTGAGCTGTCTCGACAGCCACATGTACCCCCAATAAATCATTAAAAATGTATACTTTTGTACTTAAATAAAGGGGCTTCCCATCACCTTTCCTTTTCCTTTGGTCTGTTCAAGAGTCAATCGTATTTTGTTTCTGCCCACCTCAGCATTCAGCATGGGGCAGTGGGTCAGCCCTTTTCAACAATTGGCTATCATGCACTGTGAGTGACAACATTTCCATTAATCATATGGCACAGTGACCGAAAAACTAGTGCACTAGCTCTACAGGGTGCTTTTCTTTGGAGCACTGTGAAAGGGAGCCAATAGCATGGACGTAGTGCAAAATGCATGGCACAATGTTAAGCATGTAAAAAGGTATTCCAATAACATTTTGATTGAACAGTACTGTGTATCAATTTGCTGTACATAACGTTCTCTCCAATTCAAAATGACCACTGTAATCTTGCCTTTACCCCTGCAAGACAGAAGAACCAATCACAGGTTTAGACCCTGACTGCCGTGAGGGGTGAGGTAATCTCTTTTCATCTGGAAGCCACAACATGTCCGCTTGCCCATCAGCAGTCCTAACCCTACTGAAACTCATAGGGGCAGATTTACAAGGAACTGACGTATCTGCATAGATACCTCAGTTTCCTTGCGTCAGCACAGAATGTCCTTGCGCCACTATGGATGCACTGTATTTATAATACAGTGCTCCATGGCACAAGGATTAACAGATGCGTCAGAAATTATGACTCATCTGTTGACGCAAAAGTGACGCATTGCTGGAGTTGCTCATGAAAGTGATGCAACTCCAGCAATGCACCCCAATAGATGGGTAAGTCCCATTCAAAAAGTCCTGTGTCATTCCTTACGCCTGATCTGAGCAGGCGTAGGGATTTTGACGCAGTGAAGGTGTAGAGTGACGCAGTAAAATCTTGTAGATTTCACTGCATCAGTTCTACATGGCGTTTTGCGTGGAAATCCCCACCCTGCATACATTATACCTGACACAGGTATAATGTGACGCAGGGCTTTACAACGTGACGCATCTCCCTAGATGTGTCAAGTTGTAAATGGGACTCAGGAAAACATAGTATGCACCCTTTTGTGGAAGGGTGGGAAATGCTGACTATCAGTCTGCCTTATTAACTAACTGTTCAGCAGGAGAAAGACACAAACATTGTTCATTCCACAATAATTTCCACACTTGCAATTTAGGAGCTCAGGAAGCATGAACATTCTGGTTTTGCACACTTTTCTTACATGCATCCAGTCACAATAATTTGCACATAACAACTTTGGACGTATTATTGTGAATGTTAGCTTGATTTTATGCAGAGTGGGTAACTCGTTTCTCCATAATCCTAAGTGTTCTGGCACATGAACTGGTGCACAGGATCACACAATGCAATCAAGTTGAAGTTGAGATTAGAATTCGGGTAACTTAATTCTACAATCAAACCAAATGGTAGTGCATGTCCTTGACTGAAGTGCTCTGTCTCTGTGATACATTTTTATTTATTGCAAAAGTGTCTGCTATGTTTAGGCTGCAATATTTTCTATGATTAATTCTTTCATTTTCTTTATTCATTTTGCATATGCTTACCAAAAAGGTAATGTAAATATTGCGCCATAAAAACATAACCTGCCATGGTCCGAACCAATGGTTTTACCAATGCTTGTTCCAGTCTGGTTTTGCTGGCTAAATGACTGTGCAATGTTCCACTCCTAAACAGTAGTAGTGGAACATTGCAGCTCCTCTTCTTCCTCCTAAAACGTGTTCTGCAGTGGATTACCTTATTTTATGTACCTAACTTTCCCATAAGGCCATAGTAAATGGCACTGAAACTGCACCAGTGGGATGGGAAATAAATATGTGTGATGCAGTCTGTATTTACCCCATCCACATCAATGACAAGAACACAAGGCTCTCAGGAGCTCCAATGTACTTTCGCTAGTCTGCTGATTACGGACACAGCAGTAACACATGGCAGGAAAAAGTGCTTTGTCATATAATAAAACCTATTTTATATAATAAAAAAGTCACCACTAAAGTGTTCCTTGTAAAGCCACAAGGTAGGATGCCTAATTGTTGGCCCTTGCCCTTTTTTCACCCCCAAACGTTTTGCCTTCCTCCTCCTACTTTTTGCTGAATTTGGTTTATTGACTTTGGGACTCTGTGCAGTTTATCACTACTAACCAGTGCTAAAGTGCTTGTTCTCTCTGCAGCTTAAAACATGGTCCATATGTGTTAATGGGGTAACCCTGTATCCCTCAGCACCTGAACATTGACAGGTAAATCTACAGTCGGTACTGTGGGTAGATCAATTGCTTAGTATCTTAAGAGAAGAAAAACAAATTATTAATATATTTGTACTGTTCACTTTTTGATTTTATGAAAAAATATGTGTATATATTTGGCTGTCACCCAAAAAATGTATTCAATATAAACAGAAAATGACTTAAGTGAGTGAAGTGAAATGAAGTGACAAAGTGATATCATAGGTGAAGAATTAAATACACAGACATAAAAATGACACACATATATCCAATAATTCAATCAGGATCTGTCCTTTCACAATTCTATTTCATATGTTTCTCCTCAAAGCCCCCAACAACAAAATGTTTGTCCTTGCGATGAGGGAACTGGTGGACATGTTCTACAGGAGCGTCGACATTTCGACCCACAGGTGTGCGCAATTCAAGCGTCATGGCGGGTCTTCCTCAGGACTGAGAACATAGATGCGGACAGCCTATGCGGGGCAGAATAATCCGACATGAGTAAGGTGTGTTTCTTCAAGATTATAGGTTAGAATAGTAGGTGCCCGTAATTAATGAAGCACTCACCAAATCATGATGTGCGGTATTATCACACGTATCGCTGAAAACTGAGAACAGTATACGACCAAGAAGTTTGGTACAAATATTAAAAAGCGATCCAAATCTCAGCTGACGTCTGGAATAAAGAAAGGTACGGGCAATGGGTTCCTCTCTGCAAAAAACAATCAATGTTGTGAAAACAACAGAAAGAAAAGGCATAAAGCCTACTTTTGGAATGGGCGCATTAGTAAGTAACTAAGTTTTATTTGTATAAGTTAATAAAAACCTTTACAATGTTCACTTAAATGACTGGACGCATCAAAAATCCTTATTTACAAGTTCAAAAGCATAACTTAAAAGCAACTGATTCCTGGTCAGTGTCAATCAAAAAAGCTTGAATTTCGTTTTTGCAGTCGAGCATAGACTATACCATCATAGCTTATTAAGTGTGCAACACTTCAATGAGGTAACAGTTCATTCACTATACAATATGAAATCCTTGAAATGCGTGTTACAAAATTAATGAAGAAATTCCACAGTCCTGTTGGAGTCTTAAATAGAAACAATTTTGAGCGGAACGCTGAATCTAGTATTACAAGTATCCACCATCTGGTTGGAGTATGTGAATAACAAAATTATGAAAGTGGTGATTAGAGCATGATGGCTCTAAAAGTTACATTAAACAACCTTGTTACATGTGAAAGTGTCTCACCTTATCTTATTGGCGACACCTCATAGATATGTGGTCGCAGTCAAATCGCTTTCTTAGTCCATATATAAGATGGCTATCTAGTTAGTAGTTGTCATTATTTTTAATCTAGAGGTACGGCGTGTAAGTATAAGTAGGATTTAATGTGATCTAATACTTAGAGAAAACATGCAGCCGAAGGCACACGTGTCTTACCTTCACAGAGCAGAGGCACTGAGGGGCATATTATCAAGGACGGCGTTAAAATAATCGCCGCTTTAGCGGCATGAAACTGCCGCTAAAAGCGTCGATAATAGGCTTGATAATATGCCGCAGAGAATTCCAATAGAAGCCCATGCTACACCAGAACATGTGCTTCTATTGGAATTCTCTGTGGCATATTATCAAGCCCATTATCGCCGCTTTTAGCGGCAGTTTCCTGCCGCTAAAGCGGCGATAATTTTAACGCCGTCCTTAATAATATGCCCCTGAATACAGAATGCTGTGATAGCGCGCTCCAGACTACACATATTTGACAGCCGAGGACTGTTCTAGTCAGCATGTAGGGCTGTGTCAGCTGTATCAGCGTCTGACAGCGTAGAGCTCGTCTCAGCTGTCCGGGCATCCGAAAGTGTGTATGCAGAGATGGAGCAGCTTGATGGTAGCAGGAGTGATGAGCAGGGGTTTCCTAACACGTAATCGAGTACAAAATAAGGATATAATCCCAGACTCTGATATACAAAGAATTGGTAAACATGTGCAATATTCAAGAATTGAATCACGTGAACAGAATTTCACATTATTATGTGACAGAGACAAATGCCTTTATTGTTATGGCCCGATATAAGTGGTAAACATTGTTACATCAGCGTTAATCGGCAAGGACTAATTATTACATAGTTCAGAGGAGGATTAATCCACATTTAAAAATGCAGTAAAGACATGATGTGGAGCAACAACATGGTCTCAAGTTGAATCTAAGTCTTCAGAGATGGAGTCTGCTGTGAGTGATTAAACATACTTAGGCAACTCATGACAATTACTTTCAATGGATTAAAAAGGGGTGATCCCAACTGTATTTATGATTAAACAAAATTGTTAAAGACCCAACACAGTTTGTCATAATACATAGGAGTAAACTCATAGGTGTTCTCACAGGAGTGAGGTCAACTGTATCCACAGTTACATTTGTTAAGAAACCAACATAGTTTCTACCTAGTAGTAAACCCATAGGGTGGTGATGAATTCAACATCAAGGTCACATTAACTATGGTAGACCTGAGATGGAAATATCCATATAACCTATGTCCATAAAAGTTTAAAGAGTAGTCACAGCTGTCAATATGTGATTTAAGTATCAGTAAGCTGACCCAGTAATCTGTAGGTCTCTTCAAACTCATTCAAACCCTGGGTGACTGTGTCTAGGATGTGTATCCATCTACATTCCTTCAAATTCAAGGCTGATGTAATGTTCCCACCCCTTGGTTGTGGGCAGACCTTTTCAATTACCCACCATTTTAAACTGTCTGCAGTGTGACCCATGTTGATGAAGTGCTCCACTAAGGGAGCCCCTTGTACTTTACTTCAGATTCTGCTGCAATGTTGCTGAATTCTTGTTTTAACCTTCTGAGTCGTTTGGCAAACATACAGCTTGTTACAGGGACACACTATTGCATAAATACCATTAGAGCTGAAGTGACAATGTATTTGTGCGACCCAAATGTGTGAAAGAAGTGCAATCCACTGTGAGCTTGCAAGCCTTGCTGTGTCTACACTTATAGTGGCCCATTTGAGGGGGTATACCCAGTTGGGTCCTGGGGTCAGATGTGTTTGATGATTTCAGATACAAATTACCTACATAGTCCTTCACATTTTGGGCTCTTTTAAATGCAAAGACTGAGTCTTCTATGGTATTGATGTCTGAGCTGACAAGGTTCCAGTATTTCTTAATCACCTTTTTTATTTCTTGACTTCTGGTGTTGAATGTGGTTACACAGACCAGTTTATTCATTGTGCTGTCTTTTGATTTCTCTTTCAGTAATGTTTCACGTGGGCAGTACCAGGCTCTTTTTCTGGCTCTATACAGCAGGCCCTTAGGGTAACCCCTTTCTCTCAGTCTTAGTATCATCGTACCTGTTTCTGTGAAGAAGTCAGACCTGTGTGAGCAATTGTGCCGTAGTCTCAGATATTGCCTGTATGGTAGTTTGTCCCACAGAATCCTTGGATTATGTGAGTTGCATTAATGGAGCGTGTTTTTTCCAGTGGGTTTCCTAAATAGAGTCGTATAGATCAATGCGTCCTCCACCCTTAATGAAAGGTCTAAGAAACAAATAGTTTTGTTGTCATAGTTCATGGTGAACTTAATATCGGGTTGTCATGCATTCAACCATCCTTGAAAATTCATCAAGTCCAACTCACTTTCAATCCAGATCATAAAAATATCATCAATATAGTGTTTCCACATTGTGATGTTTCAGTGTAGGTGTTATCCAAGTTATATATGTTCATGTCGTCATACTTATCCATGAACAAGTTAGAGAGACTGGGAGCAAATCCATGGAGACTTCCTTACATTGGAAGTACTATACGTCCTGGAAGACGAAGACGTTCTTGGTCATGGTGATTCCCAGTAGTTCAATCAGAAAATCAGTTAGATCCCAGTGAGGAGCTGGTCGTCTATTCAATACTTCCCATATGACTTCCATTGCCTGATCTTGTGGAATGCTGGTGTACAATGAAGTCACATCCAGTGTAACCAGTAACTGTGTTGTACAGTCAAACAGTTTTGAATTTTCTGGCTTAGACGTTTGTTGCCTGCAGTTTGTGTCTGGTCACATGACTGGGAGCAGTTGGCAGTTGAGCTTTGTATATTCCTCCTAGACAGCCACACACTTAGGTGTGACTAGATGGGCCATCACTGAAAGGATGGGAGGGAGGAGCTGGCCCAGCCTAAATTACAATGTGTCCTCCCTCCATAAAAAGGGCTGCATAACCCAGGTTAGTTAGTCTGGAGCCAAGGCATGGAAGGTAGGGCATCATTGCACTTCAAATGCATGCCTCCAGAAGCCTCACCCCACTTCAAAGGCACAACTGTGTATAAAAGAAGGTCCTCAGACACCACCACTTCAGTACACTTCTGTGCCTTTGCCAGGTAAAAGGAAAGCTGTGCTGCAACATCAACTGCCACACTGCTGGACTACTACTCTGAAGGAACTGCTGCCTTTCTGTGCTCAGCATCTGCCTTCTGCTCTCATGCATGGCGAAGAAGAACTGGACCTGCAACCCATCTTAAACTCAAAAAGCTAGGCTGCTGGCCTCCTGATCTAAACCTAAGGGACATGAAAGGCTCCCTACTGCTACAGGATTCGTCTTCAGCGTGTTCCAGACCCACAAGTGCTGTCCCTTAGGTCCTGAACCTTTGGTGTAGCTCAGCAGGCTCTTAGATTTTGGGCACTTTCTGACTGCAAACAGGGCCATCTGCATTGACACCGCACCACTTGCATTGGAATTCAGCACGAGCTTCCACCTGCCGATCTCATCATGCAGCAAGCATCCACACTAGGCCTGGGCTAAAATTTCGTTCCGTTCGCGGAAAATGCGATAATTTGACATTTTCGCGTTCCGCGGAAAGCGCGAAAATGTCAAAATTTCCCCATTCCGCAGCTTGGCGATAATTTGTTTCTTGCTCGCGCTGTAAAATAATACATTCTCGTGCGCGCGCGATCGCCGCACCTGAATCCCTGTGTGGAAATTTAGCTTACAAACTGAACATTATCTGCGCCATCTTGCCTCTCCCCAGCGCCACGCACAGCGAATGCACGGCCGCCATCTTAGGCACCCCACTCTCTCATTGTCACTCGCCAGTGCGGTCCCCTTGGCGCTGCGAGCATCCCCCGCGCGCTGGCCACCCCCGCTCTCTCATACAGGCCATAAACCCTCTCCTTCTGCGCGACCTTGCTACGGAACCACTTCCGACCGACATCCCATACATGGTCATGCCTCTCCTTTGATAACCCCCTTCCTCTGCGGCCCATTGTCTGAACTGGTCCCAGGCCATCACCTAGCCCTGCGGATGCAGTTTATTGCCCCTACTGTAAGGGAAACACCCCACATCAAAGGGATTACAGTAGATCAAAGCCCCTACCCCCTGAGACCCGACCGGTCACACACGCCCCCGGGAATTGACGGAATACCCTGCTGCGCAATAGCCATCTCCTACTGTGGGTGGGGTGGGAACTTCTACTGTATCTATGTATGGGATCGGATCTGAACCGGGGCTTCAGGGGATATTCCCCCATGCATCAAGGGAATCTCAAGAATGTACTATGTGTAATAAAGCAATAAACCAGTGTATAAGAGACCAGGTCTCAGAGATGCAGTTAGAGCACCTCGTGACGATACCTTGCTGTCTGATCTGATGTGTTCTGCTCCGATGGAATAAAACTTTGTTTCCTGCCTTCCAGTCTCCGGCGCCTGCCTCTTTCATTGGTAAATTATCGAGTGGTATAAGAGGCGATTACCGCCGGGCAAATACTTGAAAGGTTATCGACTGGAACTGCCGCTACCATTTAACAATTGGCGTCCCAAACGTGGGGCCCATCAGCGACACGTGGATCCAGTGGGAGAGGTCCCGACGACAGAGTGAACGACTGCAACGATCGGGAGAGCTCCTGCCCAATAGACCCTCGTCTGGCAGCCGATCATCCGAACTTCACTGATTCCGAGCAGACCTCTCTCGAGTGATCTACGGTCCTGACTGGGAACCATCAGGAGTGCCGCGGTAAATACGGAGAGTAGAGGACGATCGGGCGCTGGAGGCGGAAGACGAGAAACTGTCCACGCGGTCCGGGTAAGGTCGTGATACACGACAAATTGAGAAATAATTGATTGATTGTTTGAAGCTTTGGAAATACTAGTATTGCTCATTGATTGTTCTTTTTGAGATATTCGCTGTCTACAAACGGGGAGGAGTAGAAATACTCTCTCTCTCTCCCTTTGCAGATAGTGAAGGGTAGGTAACGCAGACTTTTGTCCCCGTTGAAACCCGTCGTGCCTATCTTTATCTCCCCATTGATTGATTGTCCGAACATTGATTGTTTTGAAGAATAGTGCTTTTTGAGATATTCTCTGTTTGCAAATAACGTAGAATAGGAATATTCTGTCTAGTCTTTGCAAATAGTGAAGGGTAGGTAACGCAGACTTTTGTCCCCGTTGAAACCCGTCGTGCCTATCTTTATCTCCCCATTGATTGATTGATTGATTGTCCGAACACTAGTTGTTCGATATTGGTTCTTTGGAGGTATTCTCTGCTTGCAAATAACGAAGAATAGAGATATTCTGTCTAGTCTTTGCAAGCAGTGAAAAGATAGGTAGTGCTGACTTTTGTCCCCGTTGAAACCCATCATGCCTATCTTCTCCCCACTGATTGGTAGTTGGTTCTGCCCGGACCGCTTATTAGAGGTGAACCACCCGGCTCCACTGGAAGGCACCCCTAATAAGGACATGTTCACTAAATATGGACTAGTCGCCGTAGCTTATAGCAAGCTGTGGCATAAATATACCAAGAAGGACCCCGAAAGTCAGTGGCCACTGATGGGATCCTTCGACGACCATAAGATAGAAGCGCTAGAAATAGCTCTGCGTAGCAATAAGACGACGCCTACTATGCTTGACAGTATCGGCATGTGGCGCAAAGAAGCAACGCAACGAAAAAAGAGGGAAGAAGTAAAAGCAGAAAAGGAATTACGAAAGGCAGCTCACCTTACCGCTAGAAAGTTAGAAGAAGACATAAAGGAGAGAAGGGAAACTAAACTAAGACAGGAGCCCGAAACCTCAGGCCAGTACGCTGTTAGGACCCCTTCATTGCTCTACCCTGAGTTGTCCTCCAAGCAGCGAACGAATGACGAATTACTGTTAGGTCCCCCGATCATTTACATGCCCCCTCCGTATGCACCCTCCCAATCAGTAGTGCAACACCCACAACCCCCGAACACGAGCGAAAGCAGTACAGGGGCCTCGGCCCTCACGGCCTCCGCGCCGGCTGAGCCTCTTGTGCCGAACCCAACGTCGACTACAACGCTAGACGACCATGAGATAGGAAAGAAAGAGTCCACCAGAATGAATCGATTAACTAAGGATGAACGAGCAGGAATTGACAAGATAGTAGGGACGCTGGTGGAGCGAAAAGAAAGTGAGGAGTATATAACAGACGTGTGTAACTCGTATGCCGACAGCCGCAGACGACACTTCGTCGTACGGCTCTGTTATCACGCCCTGAATGCATATGAGGATAGGTACCACGATAAAGGTCCCGAAGGCTTAGCGGCCCTATATAGGAAGGTAGACATTGGGGAAGAAAGAGAGGGCGATGTAACGAACCTCTTCACTCGTACACTCGAGGTCTACCGACACCTTAAAGAACATGGACAGACCACCAAAACAGAAACCCCCATAGCAACTAAACCCCAGGGAGGAAGGGCTGGTGCCATGATGCCCATCAAAGAAGCTGCCCCCTACTGGGTCCCCCCACGGGGTCAGGGAACACACGACGACATCAACCACCAAGATGCGAAGGGAAGGGTTGTATATAACTGGGTCTATCAGCCGTGGGACCGGCAAGATATTTTGACTTTTAGAAAGACTCTACCCGACTTAAGAAAGAACCCGACTGCCTTCTACACGGAATTGGGTACAGCCTTAGGCTCAACGATAATGACGTTAGCAGATATCGACTTGTTCTTTGGGCTATGCCTGCCGGCTGATGTGTGGAAACAAATCCGGAGAGTTGACCACGCTGAGCCGTTCGGATATACCTGGGTACAACTCGATACCATAGATAAACAGCGAGAACCAGGACAGAAACCCCCGAAAGCCATCTTAGAGCTCCCAGACAAGATTGTACAAAAGCTGAAGACTCTAATCCCAGAAAGAAAGGTAGACTGGTCGATAGTGACGGCTTGCCGTCAGAAACCCCAGGAAGATGTGTCTGAATACTTCTCCCGATTCGAGACTGTGTTTTCCGATTACAGTGGCCAAGACATGACCACCGCAACCGGACACCACCTCTTTGTCCAGAATTATGTAAAGGGTCTGTCGACAGAAGTTTCCCAGAAACTACAGACCAGCGAGAGTAGTTGGGCAGCCTCCAAACCCGCAGCAATTCTCCAGATGGCCCAATACTACGAAAACCAGAAGAACGAGAATGATAGGGCGTCAGAGAAGAAGAAAAAGGAATTAAAGGAGAGGGTATGATAGCACAGTTGCAAGGGGTGACCATGGGAAGGGAACCCCCGAAAGAGAATTACCAACCAACCGCCCCTAGAAAGCTACCCCCTAGAGATCATACCCCTACACCCTACAACGGACGGAGAGACTTAGATGGGAATCAATGTGCGTTCTGTAGGGGGTTCGGACACTGGAAATCCCAGTGCCCGGTCCTTCTGGAAATGAACAAGAATAGGGACCCCAGAGACACAGCATATGACCCCAGAAATAGAGGACAGGGACGAGGGCACACGAACAACACCATCAACGACAGGCCAGGCAGACCAAACACCTTTGATCGCCCCCGCCAAAACCAGTGTCAGCAGTCCGACTATGAGAGCACTCATGACTTCGCATAGGACCGCCAGGGGCAAGGGAGGGATCCAGTCGAACTCCGTGTTGACCAGCAAGGTCCTTACGTCACCGCTAAGGTCTTGGGCACAAAATCTCCATTCCTGGTAGATACTGGGGCGACACGTAGTGCGTTATCTAAACGACTGATTCCTAGGGCACCCTTGTCTGGCTCACACGTAACCTCAATAGGCTTTGACGGAACGCCCTCCACTAACCCCTTATCAGCACCAATCTCCTTTGACTTAGAAGATAACACCACTGACACGACCTTTCTGCTCTCCTCCAACACCCCCGATGCTATTATGGGACTTGATTTGCTAAAACATTTTCGAGCCACCATCAGATGCTCCCCAGACGGAGTTCGAGTCATCCTACACGATAACCCAGATCTGTCCAGACCCTGTCACACACGGCGTATGCTCTCTATAACCGATGCTGATATGTCCCTACTCGACACATTACCTTCACATCTATGGGCTAAAACCGACTCAGATGTAGGGCGCATGGTGATCGACCCGGTACACATAACCGTCCGACCGGACGCAGTGCTCCCAAAGCTTCCACAGTATCGGATATCACCCGAAGGCGAGAAGGCATTGGTGGAAATCATCGAGTCCCTGGTCGAGGCAGGAGTGGTAGAAGAAGTAGTCAGTAATGTTTGCAACAGCCCTATCCTACCCATTGTAAAGAAGCAAGGCGAGGGGGATGAGAAAGCCTACCTTTTCATTGTTGACTTGCGAGAGGTTAACAAAGTAGTCATACCCCAGTACCCCGTAGTCTCAGACATCACCACCATCCTCACCCTGATTCCATCCACTGCCACCATCTTTACTGTTATTGACCTCAAGAACGCATTCTTTTCCATCCCCATCCACCCAGACAGCCGCTACCTGTTCGGCTTCACTTTAAAAGCCCGTTCGTACAGATTCTGCAGGGCACCCCAAGGCTACACTGAGAGTCCCAGTATTTACAGCCAAGCCCTCAAGAGGCAACTCGATGCAGTCCAACTACCCGATGGAGTGGTGTTGATACAGTATGTCGATGACATTCTTTTGGCGGCCGACACCACTCCTCTTGCCGTCACAGCCACCATTCACCTCCTCCGCTTCCTTGCGGAGAACGGTCACAAGGTCTCCAGAAAGAAATTGCAATTCTGCCAGCCCCAGGTAACGTATCTAGGCCACCTACTATCCAAAGACGGGAGGAAACTTACCCCTGACCGAATTCAAACCATCCTAGAAACCCCTGTTCCCAAAACTCAGAAGCAAGTACGATCCCTAGTGGGCCTCACCTCCTTTTGTCGACAGTGGTTGCCAAACTTCAGTCTTACCATAAAGCCTCTGCTTTCCCTGCTGGCTAAGGATGTCCCCTTCCCCCTCCCCTGGACACCTGAATGTCAATCCTCCTTCAAAGAATTACGAAACGCCCTCTGCTCGGCCCCAGTCCTAGGAACCCCAGACTACACCAAACCTTTCTCCCTCTACACCCACGAAAGGGAGGGATGTGCGTTGTCTGTCCTAACCCAGTCCATAGGCCCTAAGCAACGCCCTTGTGCCTACTTCTCTGCCACTCTTGACCCCGTAGCCAGAGCTTTGCCCGCCTGCCTTCGAGCAGTAGCCGCCGCTGCTGTCTCTATCCGACAAAGTGAGGGGATCGTGCTCTCGAACCCCCTCACGGTATTGGTACCCCATGCTGTTGACACCCTCCTGAACCAAACCAAGACTCAACACCTGACTAGCGCACGACTGACTGGTTATGAACTGACTCTGCTTGCACCCCACATCACATTGAAACGATGCACCACTCTGAATCCAGCTACACTACTGCCTCTCCCTGACGCTGACCCCAATGCATCCCCTATACATGATTGCGTGACCCTCACCGACGAACAAACCAAGAGTAGGGTTGACCTCCGGGATACTGCCTTCCCGGACCCTGACGGAGAACTGTGGGTGGATGGCTCATGCATCAAGCTCCCCGATGGCACCACCTCAGCTGCCTATGCAGTCACCACAGCCCGAACAGTTGTTGAGACAGCCCGCATCACACAGCGATCCGCACAGGCGGCGGAACTAATTGCTCTTACACGAGCCTGCATCCTGGCAGCAGGGACAACCGCAAACATTTACACAGACAGTCAGTACGCCTTCGGGGTAGTTCACCACTTTGGGCTCTTATGGAAAGAGAGGGGATTCTTGACTTCTCATGGCACACCCATCCTGCATGGAGATCTAGTCTCTGCCCTGACCGAAGCAGTCCTCCTCCCCACACGGTTAGCTGTGATCAAATGCCAGGCACACAAGAAGGTGACAGACATTATAGGACAGGGAAATGCACTGGCTGACATTACTGCCCGAACCACAGCCGAGAATAGGTCCACGACCCGTATGTACGTGACCAGGTCACAAACTGAGAAATGGAAGGATGCTTGGGAAACAATTAGGGATATCCAACTAGCCAGCACACCACACGAGTTAACTGAATGGGCCCGGGTGGGATTGAAGGACGATGACGGTTGCTGGCGAACCAAAGACTTGAACAAATGGTTGTTACCAGATTCATACTTGATCCCCATGCTGACCATGGCACACTCCCCCGCACACATAGGGTCTGCCCCCATGATCGAACTCATCTCTAAAGTCTGGCACAACGACAAAATACCAGACTCAGCCAAACGTCTAGTCCAACAATGCCTAGTATGCCTCCAACACAACCCTGGGAAAGGAACTGCTGTACCCCGGGGAGGGTTTGGGGTCCCCAATCACCCCTTTGAAGTCCTACAAATGGACTATGTCCAGCTAGAAAGGTGCCAAGGTTTGAAGTATGTACTTGTCATTGTGTGTGCCTTCAGCAAGTGGGTGGAAGCCTACCCAACCCATGACAACACCGCTATGACTACCGCAAAAGTACTACTGAAGGAATTCTTCCCCCGATACGGCCTTTGTCGAATTTTGTGGAGCGACAATGGCCCCCACTTCGTAGCCTAAGTTATCCAACTCATCTTAAAAGGGTTGGGTGTAAAACAGAAGTTCCATGCGGTCTTCCATCCCCAATGTGCAGGCCTGGTTGAGCGACACAATGCCACATTGAAGCTTAAGATAGCAAAAATAGTCGCCACCACAGGGCTAAGATGGCCAGACGCTCTCCCACTAGCATTGCTATCAATGCGTTCCACCCCCACCAAACACCACTTAACCCCCTACGAGGTCGTCTTCGGGCGGCCCATGAACCTTTGGACTACACCAAAACCGACATCCATCCACGACGTCCCGGACGTCCTCATGTCTGATTATCTGTACAATCTAACTAAAACGTTGTCTATCATCCATCAGCAGGTGCTGCACGCCATTCCCGATGTTTCCAGGGGCCCCGGGCACGACATCCAACCTGGTGACTTCATCTTAGTGCGTAACTTCCAGCGCACCAAGAGTCTGGAGCCCCGGTGGACGGGCCCCCTGCAAGTCCTGATCACCACCCGAACAGCTCTTCGAGTGGAGGGGAAACGCAATTGGCTGCATGCACACCACTGCAAGAAGGTATCACCGACCCTGACAACCACGGACAACGTCACCGCCCAAGAGGAACTTCTGGACAAAGACCGACCATCCCTGAGCCGCTGCCCGGATACAGAGACACTTGAATTGATTGAATATCCCGATCCGACTGTGCCATCCAAAGAAGGGTATAACTTGCGACGAAAGGAGAGGACTTCGGCTAAGCAGACCACAGGCTAAGTGGAAATCTCAGAGCGGTAGCCTAGTCACCTCAAAGGCCACCAGGAGAGAAACTAAGCAAAGTCTGTGGTTCTGCCCGCTACCGAGTCTCTCGAAGGTGATGGAAGCGCCCGACATGAAGGTGATGGAAGCAACCGGACGTCCGAAGATCCCCTACAAAAACCCAAAGACTGACCGAATGCACAGCTTTAAGACTATAACACTTTTTATTACCCTTCTCTTTTGCCTTCTCCTCATGGTCACCTTCTGGATCATGGAGGAGAACACACCCGCTCATAAGACATTGCTGACCACCGTTCAACCTACCACCACGAAGGAGCACCATCTGATCTCACTTTCACCCCAACTCCGAGAAAGGCGTAAGGAGTTCTGGAAGAACTCTTTTGTGCAGTTGCTCCACCAACACAATCTTGCCACCAACGCCACTAACTGCTGGATCTGTGGATTGCTACCACATGCCACTGGGCACTCAATCCCTTTCATCCCTTCACCTTTTTCTGTCCATGGTTCCTGCCTCGCCTGGCTGATCCTTCTGCAGGAGAGCTACAAGGACAATGCCACTTCCGGCAGAACCATGTCACACTTCTACCATGGGTTCTGGATGAACAAAACTGGTAGAACTTCCGCCCTCTTCTGCCCTCTGAGATCGAACGCTTCCTTTCACATGGACATCCCTGCCAAAGAACGAGTTGAAATGCAAGTGTTCAACAATCCAGCCAGACCCACCTTCTCTTACCTCCGAAAACGGACGGCCGCCACCCTAACAGTGGCCCTGTCCGTCATCAACATCACTGGATCTGTATGCCTCGAAGGCCTGGGGGCACAGCTGGTGGGCCACAGCTCCTGCCTCATCACCCGAACATTGGATTCAGTTGACCCACCCTCCTTTGTTGCCTCCCCGAATATGTACTTCGTCTGTGGTACTAAGGCCTACACCTGGCTCCCGAAAGGTTGGGGAGGCACCTGCTACATCGCCTTTGTCCTTCCTCCGACGTATGTGGCTCCAGCAAACCATCACCGACAGAAACGGGCCAAAGACATTGTGCAGGCCGACTCCACCGGAGCACAGTTCATGGACGCAGTCAAAGGCCTTGTTCCACTCTGGGGCCCAATGGCAAACAGCCCTGCCATCCGCCACTTAACCCAGGCAGTCGAAACGGCAATGAACATTACGGCTGGCGCCCTCGCCAACAACACCGCCGAGCTCCAGGCCGTCCGCTTAGTGGCCCTTCAGAACCGCCTCGTTCTAGATGTGGTTCTGGCTGATTGTGGAGGAGCATGCCGCATCATTGGGTCCAGCTGTTGTACCTACGTACCAGACAACTCACCCTCAGTCTACAAAGCAATTGAACACCTCCACAGACTGTCCACAGAGGTCCATCAAGAGCAAGAAGAATGGTCGCTGGGGAGTTGGTTTTGGGACGCTATTAAAAGTTGGGGATGGAGGCTGTTTTCATTTATCCTAATACCGATTGTGATACTATGTGGATGTTGCTTGGGGATTCAGTGTCTGCCACCTTTATGTTCGCTTTTTATGAACTGCATCTGCCTTAAGACTTTGAACTTTGAAACAGAGCGGATGAAAGCCCTTTATGAGGTGGAGGTCCGCAGTATTATGGGGATAAATCCGAACTAGACAAGCTGGCGAGATATGTTAAAAGGGAGGACTGTGGAAATTTAGCTTACAATCTGAACATTATCTGCGCCATCTTGCCTCTCCCCAGCGCCACGCACAGCGAATGCACGGCCGCCATCTTAGGCACCCCACTCTCTCATTGTCACTCGCCAGCGCGGTCCCCTTGGCGCTGCGAGCATCCCCCGCGCGCTGGCCACCCCCGCTCTCTCATACAGGCCATAAACCCTCTCCTTCTGCGCGACCTTGCTACGGAACCACTTCCGACCGACATCCCATACATGGTCATGCCTCTACTTTGATAACCCCCTTCCTCTGCGGCCCATTGTCTGAACTGGTCCCAGGCCATCACCTAGCCCTGCAGATGCAGTTTATTGCCCCTACTGTAAGGGAAACACCCCACATCAAAGGGATTACAGTAGATCAAAGCCCCTACCCCCTGAGACCCGACCGGTCACACACGCCCCCGGGAATTGACGGAATACCCTGCTGCGCAATAGCCATCTCCTACTGTGGGTGGGGTGGGAACTTCTACTGTATCTATGTATGGGATCGGATCTGAACCGGGGCTTCAGGGGATATTCCCCCATGCATCAAGGGAATCTCAAGAATGTACTATGTGTAATAAAGCAATAAACCAGTGTATAAGAGACCAGGTCTCAGAGATGCAGTTAGAGCACCTCGTGACGATACCTTGCTGTCTGATCTGATGTGTTCTGCTCCGACGGAATAAAACTTTGTTTCCTGCCTTCCAGTCTCCGGCGCCTGCCTCTTTCATTGGTAAATTATCGAGTGGTATAAGAGGCGATTACCGCCGGGCAAATACTTGAAAGGTTATCGACTGGAACTGCCGCTACCATTTAACACCTGCGTTCGCCGACAAGTTTTCTTGATCCGGTCGCTTTCTCCATGAGATGTTGTATTGTTTTTAGCCATTTGCACTGTCTCGCGACACTTCGCGCCCGCAGTGACATCATGCGGCGCGCGATCACATCTTTCTTCTCGCGATCATGCACCGTGAGACAACTGAAAACAAGATGGCCGCGCCCGCGAGCAACCACATGGGTAAGCTGGCGAGCCACAACCATGCAGAAAATCTCGCGAACATGCGGGAAAAAAACTTCAGCATCTTCGCGATACATCCGCGTGTTTGCGATAATTTTTAACATTTTCGCGATAATTTGCAAAAGTGGATTTCGCAAATTCCGCCAACCCCTAATCCACACAGTGGAAGACCATCTTCGTGAACTCCAGCCCACCTGTCTGCGATGCCCGGACTGCTATTCATGTCACGCCACCAACGACACTCTCCTTGCTCACGGCGACTCTCTCCCATGCAAAGGGACTCTTGGCTCAAAACTTGAGTTGGTACACCTTAAGCAGGACTAATCTGGGACTGTCTTCGACCAGCGCTCCATCGTGGTAGGACTGAACTTTTGACTCTGACCTGGTCCAGAGCTACCAGATATCCCCAATTGTTGCTTTATGCTTTTAGGTTCTATTTTTCAGTGTCTTCATCAAAAATTCATAACTCCAGTTATACGGATTTTTATTTTTGTCCTTTTGTTCGTGTATTATTTATTAAAGCACGCTCTATTCTTCCAACCTGGTGTGGGATCTTTTGTGGTGTTTTCACTGTTTTACTGGTTGAAGTGCTGCACAAATACTTTATACATAGCCCCAAAATTGTGCCAAACTCCCAGGGGATTGAGCACAGGTTAATTTGGGGTTTGCTTGTGCAGTACCATGACTAGGATTGCACTTGCTGCTTGACTAGGTTTCACACCCTAGTCAATCAGTAATCCATTTCCCAAAACTAATATATTAAAAACAGTGGCACACTACATATTTAATATAGGTCCCCTTAGAGTGAAGGCGTAAAAGTTGTTTTCAATGTGGAGAATCAGCTAGATTTTCCATAAACAGGCCAAGGTCTGAATAGAATATTTATTCCACATTTCCACTTGGAAGAAAATTATGTTAGAAAACTTCAAATGCTTGAAAACTTCAAAGGTATTTTCTTCTTAGTTTTCAATATCTGACTTAATGGTGAAATTGGATTTTTGATAACTTTAGGAGAAAAGTACCTTTATAAAAATGTACTCTGCTCTTCCTGAGCAAGAACTAGCTTATAACCAATTCTGCCATCACACCACCCGAGGCCAATACACATTCCTCAGTGGAGTTAACAACTTCGCTTCCCAGAAACAGTGAGTGGTGTGGCCACTTAGTAGTCAACAGCTGGCTACTCAGCACTGATTAGTCATCTGAAATGGGTACAAGCAAGTCTCCAAAACAAAGGACCCCCTTATTAGTCCCTATTTTGAGTAGCTAGTCCCAAATGAAACTATTCTTGTGTAATAATGTATCTACAAGTAAGTAGTGATGTCACAATGCCTTCAGCTTCAGAAGTCAGAGGGCAGATGGCAATCTTCAGTCTGAAAAATTAATGATGTGCTGCTGACCAAAATACCTCTTTCAGCATGTACAGAGACTGTTTTCTGAGATCAGCACACCCTCGCTCTTTTTTACTTAAGGTCTGCTCCCTCTATCTTGTTCTAATTAGAGGAGCTCTGCCACTGCATAATCGAGCGTAAGCAGCATTATATCAAGAACAACAGGATTTGAAAGGAGACCTTATTTCAGGCTGTGTGTGGTCTATCTCATTTGCCCAAAAAAAAACAAGCAATGGCAAAGCTAGTTGCTCTGGTACTGGCTATCGACTTATTTGCTTTGTAAATTCTGTTTTTAATGTTTTTTTTATGAATCTTTATTACAAAATACTTAAACCTTATGCACACCAGAGCACACACATGCATCTATCTGTCTTTGAAGAGGTTTTTGCTTTCAACTAATATTTAAAATTGGTGCCTGCCCTCATATATGCATAGACACACAAGGGCACTTTAGAGCAAGACCTCTAGGACCAAGTGCTCAACTCAATCAATCCATCAATAAATCAGGACTTATAAAGTGCTGCTAATCATTGGATAGGGTATCCAGGTGCTTGCAGGTCTCGGAGGCTTATACAAACAGCCAAGTGTTGAGGGCCATTCGGAATTCATGAAGTGAGGTGATGGTCTGTAGGAGCGTGGAAGGCTGTTCCAGGTCTTTGCTGCGATGTGGTAGAAGGAGTGTCCTCCACTTCTGCTTCTGTAGATACAGGAGTATGGGCAAGTGAAAGGGAAGCAGAGCGTAGTCTCCTCGATGGTTGGTGGAAGTTTAGGTGGTGGTTAATGTATAAGTGGTTAATGTCCTTGGTTCTGTGGAGCCTTGTGTGTGTGGGTCGGCTTTTCTTCTGTATGGGGAGCCTGTGGAGTTGCCTGAGGTGTGGTGTGATGTGGTTTCATCGGTAAAGGTGGAGGATGAGTCTGGCGGCAGCGTTCTGTATGGTCTGAAGTCTTTAAAGGAGGAGTGCGGCAAATCCTATGTAGAGGGTGTTGCCGTAGTCCAGTCGAATGGTGATGAGGGCCTGTGTCATTGTACGTCTACTTGTGACTTTGGAGCAACTTTGGTTGAAAGGTTGAGGGATCAATTAATGCTTGGCTGTTTATTGATAAAGCGAAGGATAGCTTATGGTAAAAAGACAATCCTTCTCTGCAAGAAGTTATCACCATTTTGAAGTTACATGAACATTCTAAGGCTTGTGTAGATACTATTCGTAAGGAGTGTGTAAAGAATGGCACTGTAGAGAAGGATGAGAAGGATGCGGTAAGAGAATTAAGTGTTAAACCTCTTTTCAAGAGTCCTGCTGACAAACCAATATTCTCACCTAAATCTTCCAATAGCAACTCCTTTCAGGGTAAATGTTACAGGTGTGGGAATTTTTGGCCAATTTTAAAGATTGCCCTTATTGGAAGGTCACTTGCTCTAATTGTGGCAATAAAGGTCATTTCTCATGGTGTTGCAAGTCTAAGAAGGACATGAAGAAAGTCAGGGAAGTGGACCTCTATGTTCAGGAATCTGATGTTGTTGAAATCTGTCAAGTTCATAGTGCAAACAATGATGGTCCTTTAGCGGACGTGTGCATAAATAATCAATCTGTTTGATTTTGGTGCCAAAATCACACTTATTCCCAAGAGCTTCTATGACCGTTGTCTTGTCAACAAGGTCAAATTGGTGAAACCTGACATCAAACCCAGAGTTAATGGAGGAGAGATCATGGAACTCTTGGGGTATTTTTGGGTCACCATTGAGTTCAAAGGTATAATTATTCCAGGGAAAATCTATGTCTCTGTGAAGGGAGACTGCTTAATTAGTTGGTTTCACCAACATGATCTTCATTTATATCTAGATCCGAATCATACTTCTTCTGTCTGCTTGAAGGATTTACCTGATATCAAAATGGGAAATGAAGGTTCTGACATCTGGGTTGCAAAGTTTCCAGAAGTTTTTAAAAAGGAGCTGGGTTGTCTAAAGTACTATGTTCATCAAATTAGGATGAAGCCAGGCACTATTCCCAGGGTCGCAAAAGTCAGAGGGGTCCCTCTTTTGGTAAAGGACTCTATGAAAGTTGAATAGGACAAACTTGCTAGTAATGGAATAATTCAAGAAGTGGCGGCAACTGAATGGATCTCCTCGGTGGTCATGGCCCGCAAGGCCAATGACGAGGCTAGACTCTGCATTGACTTGAGGGAGTTGAACAAAGAGTTATTGTTGACTACTATCCTCTTCCCAATATCACAGAAATGTTGTCTTCCTTGGGTGGAGCAAGACCTTTCTTCTGCGTACCATCAGGTCAAACTCCATCAATCCTCTCAAGACCTCACTGCCTTCGTAACGCTCTTTGGGACCTTCAAGTTTCTCTGCATGCCTTTTGGTCTGATCTCTGCTGCCTCCGTTTTTCTGAGGGTTATGGGAAGAAGGTCCTTAAGGGTGTCCCTGGTATTAAGGTTTATCAAGATGATATTCTGGTTCATGGTGTCAATCTTGATGAGCATAATGAGAGGTTATCCTTGGTCTTAGAAAGAGTGCATGCTGCGGGCCTCACACTCAAGTTTGAAAAGTGCATTAGTGAATTAGTAAAGGTTCTGGGAATAGCTGAATTTTACAATAAGTTCGTTCCTAATTTTGCTAAAAAACAGAGACCTTGCGGGGGCTTTTGAAGAAGGGGTCTGGGTTCGAGTGGAGTCATGCCTGCAGTGAGGAGTTTAATACCATCAAACAGTGTTTGAATGATGCCCTTTCTTTGACGAGTTATGATCCATGCTCAGCTTCTTATCTGCTGACAGATGCAAGCTCCAAAGGCTTGGGTGCCGTGTTGTTACAGAAAGCTGCTGGTTCTGAAAGAACCATCCTTTTCATTTCTAGACCTTTAAGAGGGGCTGAATGCAATTACTCTGTTGTTGAAAAGGAGGCCCGTGCTGAGTATTGGGCCATTCGCAAACGTAAGACATTTTTGTGGGGCAAATCTTTTGAGGTGGTGTCTGATCACAAACCTCTGAAGGGTGTTTTTTGAAAGAACGGGGTAGATTTTGTTTCCCACAGGATAAGGAAATGGGTGGTCGCCTTGCAGGAGTTCCATTTTGGTGTATTTCACTTACCTGGTTCAAAAAATATTTTGGCAGTTTTTTTGTCTAGACTTTGTAGCCTTGATGAAATTTCAGCAGGGTCGTAGGAGCCTGAAGATTTTTCCTGTGAGAATTTTGATGAGAAGCTGAATGTTTGTGTCATTATGGATGGTTTCATCTCAGAGGTGGTCTGGTGTGAAAGCATCAATCAAGATGTTGTTTCTAAGGTATGTGATGGCTGGGGAGACAAGAAGGATTGTGCTGAAAACGTAAAATCCTTTTTGGAATGTGAAGGATGAGTTAACCATGTTTAACGGTGTGTTGTTGCATGTCAGCAAGTTGGTGGTCCCTAATTTTCTTAAGGATAAACTGGTTGCCAATGCCCATGTGAGTCACATGGGTATTGCCAAAACTAAGGAAAGAATTAGGGAGACCTACTGGTGGCCGGGCATGGATGTTTATATTGAAAGGGTTGTTCGTGAAGGTCCTCAATGTGCAGTGAGTGATATGGTGTTGAAATGTAGGACTCAACCCATGATTATCAGGGAGTAGTCCTGTGGTCCATGGGTTGATGTTGCCATTGATAATTTAGGACCGGTCAAATTCAGAGCTCAAGATTTTTATGTTTTAGTTTGCGTGGATCTTTTTTCCAGTTGGCCTGAGGTGAAGATTGTCAGTTCTGTTTAATCTCAGGTTGTCATAACATTTTTGGAAGAACTCTTTGAGCGTGAAGGTTTTTATTTGTCATTATTATCAGACAATGGAATTCAGTTTACCTCTTTGGTCTTTCAGAAATTTTGAGACGAAAGAAACATTAGGCACAAGAAGGCTGCTTTATATCGTCCTGAGTGCAGTGGTATTGTGGAGAGATTTGTTAAAGTTCTGAAAGAACCAATGCAGTTGGCTGTGTCCTTTGGTGATGGTTGGGTGGCTGCTGTTAAAAGAAAGGTTTGTGAATATAGGTTCATACCTCATTCTTCTACGGGGTTGCTCTCTTCAGGCTATTTAAAGGGAGGGCAGCTATCACTGACATGATTCCTTCTTGGGTTGCTTCTTCTAGGAAATCAGTTGACAGCAATGTAGAAAACACTGGTGCATGGAAAGAAAGAGAACTTAAGTGTATGGAAAAAAGAAAAGAATTGTTTGATATAAGAAAGTCTCCCAAAAAAACTCTGGTTGGTGTTGGTGATTGGGTGAGAGTGAAGTTGCCAAATAAATGTGTGGTATTTCTAAGTTTGGCAAACCGTTACAAATCATTAAGCTGTTTATTACAAAATTTGGAATCTTGGTAGAGTTGCCAAGTGTCCTTCTCAAGCCTCGGTGTATGCTGATGTTTCTACACCTTGTCTTACTTCCCAACCGCTGAGAAGGATCTGTGGATGTGCAAGGTTTACTCCTCGACGTTTGCAAGATTGTGTTTGCTAATCAAAATTTAAAATATTTTTGTTTTATAGGGGGAAGGTTATGTGGTGTTCTGCATTTTCCTGTTTCTTCGTCTGACAACTCATGCTCTATATTCTCTTCAGTGCAACCGGCCTTTGTTAAGGTTGCTATGCTGTGATATAATTTAGAATGTATTTAGAATGTATCTTCTAGGGAAAAAATGTTATCTTTTTTGGATCTGTTGCCAGTTGCTTCTAGCTGTTGGTGGCTGAGGTCTCTGGAACTTGGATGGATTAAACCTGTTCCTGTTTTTCAACTATTTACTGTGTCCTGCCAGTGCTTTGTAACTGGGAGGCACAACCTCCGTGTGCAGGCGGCTATTTTTGTTGTTCAGGGTACACATATTATGTGGTATTTAAGGGCTCCGTGAATATGATCTTCTTACATACTGCCAGTGTCTTGCTGGGTACACAGAAGTCACTGCTGTTTTTCTTGTTGGTGGGTGCCCTTACCATGGATCCTGGGCCCTTCTTATCCCAATAAGCAGCACCTGTATCCTCCCACCTGCATTGAGGTTGAGGGTGAAGAGGAGGATCGCCAGGGTAGATATGTGCAGGGCCAATAATTGAAGGAGGTCCTTCAGTACATCAAGGATAAAAATTACTTTTTCTGTACCTCCAGTGGAGGAGCAGGCAGAGGACTTTTTTATGCAGTACCAGAGACTGGAGCTCTTGCATCCTTTGGTCAAGAGAGTGATTGACAATGCTTGCAGGAGGTGGAAAAGCAGGCTTTCCCACGCTACCTCTCTAACACTATGCCATTCAAGTCTCTCCCTTGGATCCTGTTGATAAGAGAGTCGAGGCAGCAGTGAAACGGTCCTATGCGGCAGCTACCTTTACCATTAGGGCATCCACCTATTTGTCATATACTGTTCAGTCCCTAGTGAAGGGTTTCCAATTTCTGGCTGAGCTGTTAGAGCAGGGGGATGACATCCTGCCTACACTGGCTGTCATGGAGCAACATACAAGACTGTTATTGGATATCTCCCTTGATACCTCGGGGGCTGCAGACGCTGCTGAGGGGCGGGGGTCATTCAGGCTCGACGTCAGGTGTGGCTGCATTATTGGAAAGCGGAAGCTGCACAGGAAGCCCTTCTCAGGAAGATCCCTTTTTCAGAGTCCAAATTGTTTAGTTCCCCCTTAGAGGATATAGTAAAGAAGTCATCTGAGGGCAGGATGCTATTGGCACCCGTCCGTCCTTCTCGGGGATGAATTTTTGGCCTGAGAGGACTTTTGGTCCTGCTTCTACTCATAGGGGGGATTTTCCTTTCGAGGAAGGAGTCACCTCATTCTCCAACAAATCCCGATCTCAGTAGGCTGAGTCTACCCCCGCTTCCAAGTCTTGACTATCCTCGGGTTCCAGTTGTCCAGGCTCCTGTAGGGGGGTCTATAGTCTTTCATCAAGACCTGGGAGGATTCAGTCTCGGATCAATGGGGTCTGCAGATTGTGCAAGAAGGATGCTCGATTGTTTTCAACTCCTTCCGTGCGGACGCATTCAGCCACACCAAAAAGGGAGGCAGTTTTTGCAGGCATTTAAGATCTCCTCAAAAAAGGGGCCATTCGGCCTGTTCCGGCATGTCAAAGGGGTCTTGGAGTATTCTCCATCCTGTTTCTGGTAGGAAAGGTTTCTAGGGACGTCTGTCCAGTGTTGGATTGAAAGAGGGTGAATTCCTTTCCTCCTCATGTAAAATTTAACATGCTCTCTTTATAGAAGATATTTCCATTACTGGTTCAAGACGAATTTGTGACTTCCTTGGATCTGCTTGATGCCTACCACCATGTGCCGATCCGGGAAACATCCATTAGAACGCAGTCATTACATCGCACTGCTTTTACAACACAACTGTTACAACGCAACTGCCTTTACATCGCATGCCATTGCAACGCATGTCACTAGAATGCATGTCATTATAACGCATACCATTACAACGCATGCCATTACAATGCATTATAAGGTAAGTAATGGAGATTTTTGAGTTTTAGGGTGGGTGTGGGTTTTGGGGAGGATGGGAATAGTAATTTTTACCCCTAAACTATCCAACACTTACCTTATTGTTTCACTAAAAGTATTATGTGTTGTAATGGTATGCGTTGTAATGGTATGCGTTGGAATGGTAGTTTTTAAAAATGCGTTGAAATGGCATGCGTTGTAAAATCATGCTATGTAATGGTAGTTGCGATGAATAAACCACGTTGTAAAAGCATGTGTTGTAATTGTTTGCATTGTAACATCATATATTCTGCCAATCCACTTGTCCTCTCAGTGGTTCTTCCGGTTTTTTGTAGGGGCTTACAATTCCAGGTTCTCTCCTTTGGTTTGTCATCTGCCCAGACGGTTTTTGCGAAGGTGTTGGCCCCAATGGTTGAGGTCCTCCACAGGGAAGGGATTCGGGTATTCCCGTACCTTGAGGACTGGCTGATCTCTGCCTTTTCTTTCTCTAAGGGGACTCTTCACGTCCAGAGGGTCTGCGAGGTCCTGGACCATCATGGGTTCCTGATCAACTGCAAGTAGTCTTACCAAGGACTTGGTGTTTATCGGTGGTCACGTGGATATGGTCATGGGGATGGTGTTTTTACCTGCAGGATGTAGGGCAACCTTGAGGAGGGACCCAGGTTGTCTTCTGACCCTGGATTCCACCCCAGTCCATCAGTGGTTGTGGATGCAGGGGTTGATGTCTGCAGCTGTCAATGTGCTTCCCCCCAATGGGCTCATCTCCATCTGTACCCATCGGCGAACATTTTCTTGTCCCATTGGGCTCCTTGTTCCATGGATTATGATCTGCCGGTGGTGGTGTCTCCCCAAATCGGGTCCAGTCTGGGTTGGTGGATTCCAATCTCTCCAAGGGTCTTCCTTTTCATGTGTCCCCTTCCTGGGTGGTTACGACCGATGCCAGACTGTTGGGCTGTGGAGTGACGCTGGATTCCCGGTCTGTGCAGGGTCAGTGGGATCGCCTGCAGGCAAACTTTTCAAACACTCACCCCCAGTCACAGATCTGGGCTGAATCCATCATCATTCTTTAGCTCACTTTGCCACTCCAGTTCAGACAGAGCTATATATAAATCAGTCTTTACCCTGTGCCTCATGTGGACAGTCCTGCCCCAACTGCCAAGCCATGTCTGTGGTTTCTTGTGAGTGTCCATGAAGCCGCTGTACTTGTGTATGTGCTCACTACATAACTCTGGTGGTGAGGAAGACTTACAAGGTGGTAATTCCCCGGTTACTTACTGGTAATCTTCATTACTCCAAGTATTGTCTTCCTCGCCACATGAGTTCCCATCCCTTCCTCCCTGTTTGGCTATCGGCTTCATGTGGTTCTAGGGGCTTGGTAGTTCTACAGGAGGTGGGGTGGGATGACCCTCCTCTTATACTAGGTCAGGGGTGACTGTGGTCGGCTATGTTGGGCAGAAATGGGAGACATGGGATGCAAATTTTCTTTGGAGGGTTCTGGTGTAGAGCTGAAGCTCACTACGTAACTCATGTGGCAAGGAAGACAATACCCGGAGTAATGAATATTACCGGTAAGTAACTGGGACATCACCGAACTGCTGATTTACATGCATAATTATCATAATTTGCAGTTGGTGGTACCTATATATACTCAAAGTAGAATATAGCAGTGAGGAACAGTCTTTGATGACATAATGCAGAATTTAGATAGGTAATCTAAAGGAAAAGTAGCCATAAGGACATAATCCAATTCAATGCACATTTAGAGCTGGCATTTTGTGAAGTGTATAGGATTAAGCCATGAGTGAGCTTTTAGATGTCAGAAGAGGAGCTGGCAAAAGAGAATAGAAGACCCAGTGTGGTGTAGAGAACATACCTTCAGGCAGTCAGAAGGGAATGAATGGGACCCAGAGGGATGCAGAACAGGGAGAGGGCAGACCTAGTCATATAGCCATTAGAGTGTGAAAAAACAGAGGAGCACATTTATAAGGGGATTGTGCCACTGGTACATCACTTTTACTCACGTTCCGGTGGCACGATGCCCTGCTCCATATTTTCAAAGTGGTGTTAAGCCAGTTTTTGTGGCCTAACGGTGCTTTGTAAATATGGTACCCTTTCAGTTTTCTGTATGAAATGGGCATGCAATGGGCATTGCTCCGGGCGTTCTACTGCAACACCCATTGCTTTTTGACGCTGCCCCAGATTTAAAAGGCTGTGTAAATTTGAGGCAGCAAAAAAACAAATGCTATTAAAAAGCAGGCTTAAGACTGGCGCAACAAGGAGAAATACTTTTATTTCTCCTTGTTGGTGCTTTTTCTATGTGTGCTGCATTCTGCAGCACTCATAGACAGAGCAAAACAACCATTAATGATTGTTTATGTGCAGGAAGGCGTCCATTTCTGCCCTTAAACGATCATTAAATAATGTTGATTTGGTATTTCAAAGTGTGCTGCACAATGCAGAACACATGAAATTCCTTCCTACACATAAACAATCATCCCTGCAACACAGGCACACTTGCACTATGGCGCAAGGGTGTCTTTGTTAGCAATAGGCAGCTATTGTTAGCGCTAAGGAAACACAGGGCTGTGCCGTATCCTTGTAAATACGGCACATCCCTGCGTTTTGGAAACAGCTCAGCACTGCCATATTTTGCACAGCAACATGCTGCACCGGTTCCTTGTAAATATGCCCCAGAGTTTGCTGAGTGCCACCAGCGAGTGTTTTAAGAGTGAGGCAAGCGGCTTACAGATACTGAGGCTACAAGGAAGAAAGCTGGCACAAAAAAGTGCATCAAAGCTGTACTTCCTTGACTATGGAACCCGAAGCTGTGAAGCCACGAGCTCTTAAAGTAGGCTGGTTGTTTGCTGGTGTGGGGTGTCATAGCTTCCCTAAGTGTTGTTGGGCTCCACTTGGGAGAAGTAATGCACTCTATAAAACTCTCATTCAAAGGAGAAGACGTGTAACTGGGAGCTTGCGCAGGGAAGTGCACCTTCACAATACACAACCGAGTTTGAAGGTCGAAAGTCTGTTTTGTGCCAGGGAGGTGTCCACACTTCCTCAATCATCAAGTTCTCTTTCCATGCAGCTTTTGCCTTCAATGTTGTCTTTGACTATTTTTTAATGAATCTTTGCCATTTTTTCCTCCATTTTTCTTCTCCTAGCAACGTTCTAAAGCAATTAAATCGTTTGAATGGAACACTGGAAGGCTAAATATATACATGTGTCTTCGTATCGTCGAATTCAAAAGGATGCTGATGTAGAGCACATTATTAAAAAAACTTCAATACATTTTCATAATGTTATGTGAATCTTCTTATAGATAACTTTACTCAGGGATCCCCATCTTCGCATTTGGTTTTTGCTACTCTGTGTCAAGTAAAATGCTAGGTTTTCTTCTGCTGTCCATTTCACTGCCTTTTCAGGATCGTCATCTTCTGTGCCCTCATTCAGCAGCCAAAACCTTGATTATAAACATGATATTGTTTTCCTTCTTCCATATTTATGACGCGGATGGACCATACACAGTCCATACATCAAACCTTTCATCTATTACAATTATTGGTGACGCTAATTATTCCAATCTAATTCAAACCTTACTGCGTAACTTGCATACGTGACTTAAAATCTGACATCAAGCCAATAAACCTCTGCCTTCATTTATCATTCCCTCTTGAAGATGCATTACATTTCAAACTTCAATGGATTCAAAATGGTGGTTACATCATATACTCCAGCCATCTGTAATCCGTCTTTATTTTCCAGCTGCCTATCCCCAGATGTTCGCTCTTATACCTGTTTCCTCCCTTCTCATTTGTGAGGCTGATATCAAAACATGGGCGATTTACGTTGCGATCCAATAAGCACTTTTAAGTGGCTGTACATAACTTGGTAATGTTGCGTGTCCTATTTTTTATAATTAAGGACGGGATTTATTGATTAACTCAATGTTAGTTTTGATATTTTAATAAAGTTATGGCATCACATTTTGTAAACTTATTTTCAAGTGGATGCCTCTTTTTAATTACTTACAAGTTTTTTTTATAGTTTTAACTTTTAGTATTTTTATTATTATGGAATTGTATGGTTTCTGCTATTTGTAATATTTTTTTGGTTTTAATTAAAACAATGGCCTTGTTTCTATTGTACGACCTATGTACCAATTTTGATTAAAGAATAATCCCTAGTTTATGCCTCGCCCATTTCAAAGTGACACGCCCCTTTGTTGTACTTTTACATTATGACAGTAATGTTAAGATAACTAAGTTGCAATTACAGTGTTTTGTTAATTATCACAGAAGAACGAAAGGGCGATTGATTTAACTAAGATTCGAACCTATGACTTTCTGTTCACAGGTGGTGGAATTGTTGGTACGAAGTAGAGTTTGAGTATTGGACTCCACATGCACCTACCTGATTGTTTTGCAGGATTCTTGTCAGCAGAATTAGGAGACGGATTAGTAACAAGAAAAAATTTGAAAAATGGGGACAAATGTGACATTTTGAATCACCATTTTCTGGTACATATTCCATTCAAGTATGCTCAGCAAGGAAGGCCTCCCAAAGGGTGGTGGCAATTTTAGGTAAATAGGGACAAATTGGTACATTTTCATCAAAGGTTGTCAAAACATACTCACTCAAAGCCACCAGAGCCAGCATTGACAAGTGTGCATGTTTATTGTTTTAATTGTTTTGCAAAAATGCAATATGCAAAAAAAACCAACAAATTGACAAACATATAAACAATATGTACGGGCTAAAGTACCCCCGCCATACATTATAAAGATAGTGAGAGTCAACGAGGAATTCAGTGACCATAGAGAACAAGCATTGGCATAGCCAATAGGTCTCGCCTTTGAGACCTTATAAGTATTTAGTTATGCAGCAGGTCCCAAAGGCGAGACCTATTGGCTATGCCCATGCTTGTTTCGTAAGCTAGTGATCTACCAGGTCCTACCTGAAACGTGTTGTGTACAAGTCATTGCAGTAATACCTTTTATGCTGCGCCCTGCCTCTATTTTTAGCCTCTCCAATCCTTGTCCTGGCAGGAGTTCAAAGCACACGTCATAGAACCAGTGCTTTAGTGCACCTGTAAATGTGATGACTTGCAGTTCCTCTTACACAAGGGTGCCTAGAATCAGCTGACAAACTGCTTTGTTCTCCAGCATTTTAAAATGTTCAGTGTTATGTCACCAGTGGATCTAGGTTTATGCTTTAAAATGGTTGTATTTTTGTGAAATAAGGCCGTGATGTGGCAATACATTTTTATTAAAAAACCAGCATTTTGCACCATAAGTTTGAATGCATGTACGCAGTATTCGCGTGTTGCAAACATATAGGGCTCTACATAGGCCTTGAGCGAATGGTTGCCAATTCTCCCCCACTTTTATCATTTGCATATTCAGATCACTTGGGCATTAATTCCAACCAAGATAAATCACTTAGATACTCAAATCATTGTGCTTTATTTGTCTCTTTTAAATAACAGCTGTTCAAATTGAATTATCAAGACATTCAGAGGCAGAGATTATAGCTCAATTATTGACTATATTTTTATGTCATCCGAGCTAATTGATTGCCTCGTAACAGCCGGGGTCCTGGAAACTGCTTTTGGCGATCATAATGCATTAGTGGCTAAAATCAAATTGGGTCCCTCGCCAGTGTTTACAAGTTTTCCAGGTGCTAGAGATATCAGCCCCGCCACAAACAATCTGAGGTTGAAATGGAGGGGGGTTGATAGTGGAAAAGTGGTTGAGCATGTTATAAATAAGCACCAACTTTTAATTGACTCATGCATATTCCCAGACGGGAACAACCAAAGGATAATTGAAGACTTTACCAGTTTATGTACAGCTTTAAAAACATTCCTGACTGTGCCTAACCAAAGGATAGGTAAAGACCCAAGGTAGTTTGACAGAAATTGCTCTGTTGCTAATAGGGCCTTACGTAAAGCATTGAATGCAAAACCGAGATCCCAATCGGAGGTTAGGGCGGCAAGAAAGGAATATAAGTCTGCAATAGAAGTACGCAAGGCAGTGATTCTGAGAGAGCATTGGGAGGAGCTATCTGACGCCGCAATAGGTAAGAATGCTTCTACTTTCTGGCCGGCAGTGGAAAAAATGCGCAACATGAGAAGCCAACTATCCGTTGGGAAGATCACTTCTCAAAAGTATATGCCATGAACGTAACAGCTAACGATGAGTATATACCCGGTCAATTATGCTCCATACAGATTAGTTGAGGCGAGGTGACTGTGGCTATTAAACAAAGTCTTGGCAACAAGGCCCCTGGGCCAGATGGTTTCCCAATAGATATAATTAAATGGAAACCAGATTTTTGGGCGCCGATTATAACGAATGTTTTTAACAGTATACCTTTAGTACCTATGCCTGACACCTGGTCCACAAGTATAATTGTACCAATATATAAGAAAGGGGAGAGAACAGACCCAGTAAATTATAGACCTATTTCACTTCTGGATAATACATTGAAAATCCTGACACGAGTCCTATATAATAGAGTAATCACATGGGCAGAGGAATTATGTGTCTTGGAACCGTGTCAAATGGGTTTCCGAAGTAGGGTTGGGACGACAGAGCAATGTCTAAATTTAAACTTAGTAATTGGCAAATATAATATTGCCAGGTCGTCACCAATTTACCTAGCCTTTATGGACTTATCGTCTGCTTTTGATTTTGTAAATAGGTCTAAACTGTGGTCTATTCTCTTAAATTATGGTCTAGATGCTCCCCTTGTACATTTTTTGGCCTATTTGCACACCGACACAAAAGCCCAAGTAAGGATTGGTATGGCGGGGGAAACCTCAGGGGCTATTAGAGTGGAAAGAGGAGTCAGGCAGGGGTGCGTTTTAGCTCCCCTGCTGTTTATTATTTATATCAACGGGTTAAGTAACTCCTTAAAACTAACCACTATGGATGTCCCAAAAATAAGAGGGAGCCCCCTGCCAACATTGCTTTACGCAGATGATGTGGTCCTCATGGGTCTCACTCCGAATGCCCTGCGTACCTTGGTCAAAAGCTTCATACAGCACATGGATAAGTTGGATCTCAAAGTAAATTTGAAAAAATCCTTTATTATGTCCTGCGAGCCAGGGAAAAGACAGCTTAGTGCCATTTCGGTGGGAACTAATAAGTTACATTCTACAAATACTTTCCCCTATTTAGGGATGGTTTTTGCTGCGAACGGCTCGTGGAGTGGGCACTTGGCCCACGCCACGAGCAAGTTCTCAAAAGCCATCAATTCTATCCTGAGTCTCCCAGGGCCTAAGAAAATAGGAGCTACCAAAGCTATTTTAAAAATTTTTAAATCACAATGTGCCCCGGTAGCAACTTATGGTGCTGAGGTATGGGGTTTGGTTAAGACCCCTAGTATTCCAACCGAGGAAAATCGCTTTTGTCGGAAACTCCTTGGAGCCCCCATTGCCACCTCGGAGTATATCTGTCATTGCAAATTGAATTTGCACTACATAACAGATTTTATAGCAACAAGACCTGCCTTGTTCTGGCTGGCAATTTGGAGGAATACAGCGGCCTCTCTAACCCACGAAATTATAAGAGACTGTTTAAATTGTGAGAAAGGGTTGAGAATCCCGTGGCTTGCTGGTGTTTTCAAGATATTATGTAGTGTGGGCAAAAGCGATCAATTTACTGACCCTACTAAAACTGAGCCCACAGATAAAAATGAAATTAAGTTCGCACTGTACGCACTTTATAGTAACATGAGACTGGAAGCAGAACTAACCAAATCAACTGTCCAGGCTTATGTAAACAAAGACTTATATAGACAATCAATCCCTTTATATCTCACGTTACCAATGACAAACTGGGAAAGATCACTACTGCTTCGTCTAAGGGCAGGTACTGTTAGATTTTTATTATGTTTTCCATTAGGTCATTTTTCTTCAAAATCAGAAAATATGTTATGCCCTTGTGATGAAGTGAGTCTACAAAATGATTTACATTTTTTCTTTTTTTGTAAATTCTATAAAAAATATATTAAATGGTTTTTACTCCCATATTTTAAAAAACAAAGACCACTTTCCTTGGAACAGTCTTATGTGATGCTGCTTACCCTGGAAACTGATGAATTGATCTTTCGTGTTAGCACCTTTCTGAGAGTTGTAACTTATGTACGCAAAACAATGGAAAACTTTTGAAAGAATTTTTATGTCAAATAATTTGTGACCATGCATTGTGTATTGTACAAATATATATTGGTTTTATATTTGAATCTGTATATATGCGATTGCTTTTATGAATTTGAAAAAATTCGAATAAAGATGATTTTGAACTTTGAATTATCAAGTCGGGCCTATTGGAGCAAGTTTCGTGAAACACTTTTTGGCTGTAGTTATAACTAAAAAGCTGTAGTGAAACATGTTTAGAGTTATCGCCCAAGTCATATTATTATGCAAGTACGTAATGGCGTGCATTGTATGTAATGTGAGACAAACAGCTGTAGGCGGGAAGTGACATTTTGTTTTTATTTTTAAAAAAGGAAACTTAATTTAATGTGAACCTTTTTGTTTAAGGTGTGCCTGGCACAATACTATTTCTGTCTGAACCATTTCCCTTCTGTCATAATGTAGATGCAGGTTTAATGTATTTGTGATTTTGCCGTACATGTATATGTTTTCTCGTTTAGATACACAAAATCGAACAGACGACGAATGCTAGTATAAATTCTTCTGTCCTTGAAAGTGTCCCTGTTGCTCTCTGGCTGTGGCAGTGGTTGGGAACCGCCTTGAGCGAGTTAAGAACTCGCAGGTGTCAACTGGTGTGACCTGTGAACCACGAATTTTAATTTCAGAATCTTTAACTCAGCCTTTCATCCTTGTGGAATCAGTAAATCGGGCATCATTATATTAGATAATCTAAACACCAGTTATTTACAGCCCTTAGAAATGACAAATCTGTTGTGTTAAGCACGGTCTGAAAGCAAGGTATTTTAAATAAAGATGTTCACTGACGTCCTCCTGCGCTCCCCCATCAGACCCCACCTCGCGTGGGGCTGTCTGGAATGCTGTGTGGGGGTACCAGCTCGAGGGATATGCACTGTTTGCAGTAACCTCAGTGCTGCTCTCTCCCCTCCCCCGCCTCCTCCCAGTATGCATCGCCTCCCCTCCGCAAGGTCAGTCATGACACCCCACTGCCCTCCCGGCGACTGAATGCCGGCGAGCGCCCACTTCCCCAGTAACATGGACAAGCGGTCCCGGAGCCCCGTCAGGGAGTCCCAGCCGAGGGCCAGAAACCCCCGTCCAAAGAGGGTTGGCCTGACAGGCACCCGAGCCTCAGCTGAGCCTCCAGTAAAGAGGCCCGTAGGGGCACGCCCAAGGCTGCGAGGGTGCGGGACACGCAGGTGACTCTGAACGGAGACGGCAAGGCCACGGCCTCCACTGTGGTAGAAGTGGACAAAGTCCTGGCCTCCGACGACGAGGCCAAGATGACGGCCCTGCTGGAGAGTGAGAGGCCCGAGACATTGAAGAGGGGTTGTGTAGGAGAAGTTAGGGGAGAAATGGGTTTGTAAGTGAAGAGAAGTGTGTAAAATATAGATGAGAACCTGGGTACTGTCAAGTGAAACAAGAGTGGGCGCCTCCGCTAAAAATAAAAAGTAAACAAGTCTGTAAGCGCTCGTCAGGCAGCCGCGGTTGACATAAACTTTTCTCTTTTTCTGCCGTCCCACTTGGACGGCCTGCTTTCCTTCTGAAGTAAAAGGTTTCTTATCTTTATGGGGCCATGTGTTTGGCCCCATGAAGATTAGAAACCTTTTACTTCAGAAGGAAAGCAGGCGAGGCCGTCCAAGTGGGCCAACAGAAAAGCCAAAAGTAAACGTCACAGAATGCTCTTTCCCAATGGCTGTCCACCGTTTAGCATAAACGGTAACGCCGGCCCATGGGAAAGAGGGGCGGGGCTGAACGCCCTTTACAGAAAAATACCCAAAATGTTAAATCTCGCCAGCGAGACTGCGCATGTGCGCAGCCCACGCCAGCCGAGACCTACAAATGAAGCCAAAGGCCGAGTTCCTTTATAAGGTGATGGAACTTCATGGTGACCTGCAATAGCCTTAGAATGTATGGCAGAGGGTACTTTATCCCTTATAATCGATGGTCATACCATCACCTTTCCTACAATTCACCTAAATCATTGTTTCTTATCTCTTTCATAAACAAAAGAGCTTGTTTGTAAACATGAAGAATAAAAATAGAATCTTAGTGCAAAATTGGACACATCAAAAAGCTGTGAGATATTTCTTGCAAAAAACGGAATTAGAATTAACTTAATACAAGTCATCTTTTAAAAAATAGAACACAGTAGCTTGGAATGTGCAGAAACAGGCAAAAAATAAACATATTGCCATACATATCTTATTTCTGGTTGTCATTGTGTATCTAGAAAAGGTTCACTGACAGAATATCGGAAAAACAAATATTATGTGGACAGAATATCGTGTCAAAAATGTTAAGGTCTAAAATATGGAGAAGGTGAGTGTAAATAGGTAAGAATATATTTAGTATTTTTAAGTCCCCATCTATGTGCCGCTTGACCTGACCTGCCTTTTCCTGTTGGCTGTCCGGTCTCTGGCAACCAGCCTTGTGATGTCAGAATGCATCTGTAATGTTAATTCAGTTGAGTTATTATGACATCACTTTTTTTTATAATCAGCGACTGGGTGCATCACAAGATGATGATTATAAAGAAATTAGAGACGGGCTTTTATACAGTGACTACAGAAGACTATTAGGGATATTCACAAGGATCTATCGCCGAGTTAACGGCACATTATCTCAGCCAAAGTTGCGATAAACTTATCGCCCCAATCACAAGCTGGTGTTAACAGCCCACAGCACCAGTTTACCCGCGATGGCAGCCACAAAAAACATCGCCACAGATGACCCCCGCAACTATCACTAATGAGATGCAGAGTAGGCGTTCCCGTGCCAAAAGCCGCGACAATACCACTCCACAACATTCACAACAACCAGCCAGAACTGCGATAAGAACACAAAACAGGTAATAAGGCACTTTAGCAGCAGGAAACTAACACCTGCTCTGACCTGGTGCAAAGTCGGACCACAGCCTGCACAACAAAAGGGAGCCCAGCCCAGACCCACACCTGAAGAACAACAGATGCACCCGGGCAACTGAACATGCAGCCCGGAGGGCTGAAAGGGCAACAACACCCACCGCCACCACTTTTAGGACCCCCCTCCCCTCCACACACCCCCCAACCAAAGACATGCCACATCAGCTACACCTAAACATGTACAAAATAATCCGCTCGATGTCGCACAATCACAAGACATGCATGTGTCGTCACAAAAATGACCATCACACATTCACTTTCGAAGAAACAAATGAAAATTTATTAACACGAACACTGAAATGAAAGGAAGACACAATCCATAGGTCACAGCCTGCAAGACAAAAATCATGATGAGAAGGTGTGTCCTGCCACATCAAAGGACAGAGAGAGAGCGAAGGAGAGAGAGAGCAAGAGAGGGAGCGAGAGAGATAAGAGAGGGGGGAGAGAGAGACAGAGAGAAGAAGAGAGGGGAGAGAGAGAGAGAGAGAGATAGAGAGAGAGAAAAAGAGAGGGGGAGAGAGAGAGAGGAGAAGAGAGGAGAGAGAGAGAGAGAAGAAGAGAGGGGAAGAGAGAGATAAGAAGAGAGGGGGAGAGAGAGAGAGAGAGAGAGGGAGAGAGAGAGAGAGTCTCCCCTGCGCACCCAGGCCATACTGCTCACCTGCTGCCACCGGTGTGTCTCCAACCACGTGCTGGTATGTATAGCAGTACACCAGGTCACACATCTGAGACAGACCCGTCATCTGAAACAGAGTCCAGATACATGATTGGCACAGTACACACAATTGCACAAGACAACATCGCCTGCCCGCCCATGCACACCCAGGCAGAGGCACCCCAGCCCCTCCCGCTGCCCATCGGAGCATACCTGCCCATGCACACCCAGGCCTCACTGGTCACCTTCCGCCAACAGCGTGTAGACAGGAGGTCCCACCACGTGCCACTGCAAGCCACAAGCCGGGGGCCCGCGGACATGGCACCCTCCACACCATGCAGCCCCGCTCTGCAGGCCACTAGGTCTCACGTTTGGTGCTGGGTCTTGATTACTCCAAGGCATAGGACATACCAGTGCACCCAGCATCATCGCAGGCTGCACACCCACTCAGCCCAATGGGTGCCATTAACTCTGAGATCCCAAAAGCGACGCCACGTGGCAGTAGGCCTGCGCTGCCCGCTGGCTCTGGCATACAAAACCTGAGCTGGCCGGACCGCTGGTTCGGGGCATCATCGCAGGCTGCACGCCCGCTCAGCAGCTTAAGGTGCCACTGACTCAGTGCACCCAAAGTCACCGTCCCGTGGCGGGGTGCCTGTGCCGGCCGCAATGCTCCGGGTGCCACTAACCCTGTGCAACCCCAGTCAGCGCCACGTGGTGGTAGACCCGTGACGGCCACAAGGTCTCAGGTGCCACTAACCCTGTGCAACCCCAGTCAGCACCACGTGGTGGTAGGCCCGTGACGGCCGCAAGGCCTCGGGTGCCACTAACACTGTGCTCAACAACTCATGGGCCCTTTATGATTGAGAACCGTGGAGCATCCGTCATCCAGTCACCACCGGCAGAGGGGAATGTGACGTCGTCGGTCCATTATGTTGGCAAGAGTCACATGGCCTGTGATGCCTGTGCCGGATGGGTGTGGTGTGCATGCAAACCTACCCTCAGGGAGTGGCTGTGACATGTGGACAACTAGACCAGTGACTTGCACACCACCAGCGAGTACGTCTGCGACGGGTATCAATGAGGGCCCCCCTCGGAGCGTAAGCGGAGTGGTCTGGCCTGCCATACGCCGGACCAGCGCAGGGCCTGCAACAATGACTTGTAGGCCCTGGGCGTGGTTCAGTCCATGTCCGGACATGGAGGTGACTGATGCCTGTGTCCCTGTTGTAGTGTTCATGGGACCCTGCACACAATATGCAATGTGGCACCCTCTGACTGGCATCCCACAGGATGAGCATCATTGACGCAAGGGAAATCACTGTCCCTACATTCATCCACACATTCAAACATGAATGATGAAAGACATGACAAAGCCGTGTGTCAATGGATGTTTATTGCACTTTCAGTGCAGTTCTGCAGCTGGAGCGGTAAAGGGCAATGCCGAGCACACTACACAATATGGGCCCGTGGAGGGCCAGCCAGAGTCCATCCGAGGAAGACAAGTACTGCAAAAGAGGAAGGGTACAGTCCGCAGTCTGGTCACCGTGTCAGTGGTCATCAAACAGAATATGGCAGTGTCATGCTTGCCGTGAACGATCCTCCGCTGTAGACGGATCATCTGCAGCGTCTGGCTATCGCGCATGCGCGATGGCGGCGGGCCAGTAGAAAAGCCTGCCATCCGGAAGGCTCGGGGCTTCGCGTTCTAGTGTTTGCCCCAGGCTGTTCCGTGAACTTCCTGTTCCTGTTTCCGGGTTCTGTTTTGCTCCTGTTGCGCGGGCGCTTCGGCGTCCGGTTGTGGAGCCTCGTCCTTCCTTGCTTCTCCGTCTTCCCTCCTGGAGATCGAGAGGACGGTCCGTTATTCGGACGTAGCGCTGAGAGTTTTCCCTCGGCCAACAGAGCTCTGTAATATATTTTTGCGGTACCGCAGTTCTCCTTCTTTTTGCCCTGTCCTTCCGGATTACCTGGTCTCATCTCTGCCTGTTTGGATCCGAGCTCACAGGGACCAGAGCGCTCCGCCCACCTTGCCGGATTTTGTCCCGCGGGCCGGCCGGGTGTCTCTGCCCTGTCTCCCTCCAACCTCGAGGCCAGCTGTGGTCCTACCATTTATCCCTGAGGTAGGCTTTCCTCCAGCGATTGCCATAATCTCCCCTCCTTCTTCACCTGCACCTCTCCTGCTGTCGTGTCTGGAATCTACCCGAAGAAGTCTCTCCAGGTGCCTTGTGAGACTCTTTTCTACTGTGATGTCCTCCGGAATCTCCAAGTAAGACAAGTGGGAAGGGACTTTGGGATTCTTTAGACTTTCTGCTGGTGAACTACTATATGGATTTCCTTCTTATGTTGTAGGGCCGAACCGCATCCACTCAAGTAGCGAATTACGACTAGTCTTTGCCTTTGCCTGACCTCTTCTGTTCTCCTGTGCAACTCCATAGGTAGCGGAGGGCCTCTAGCCGTAAGGTATTCCAATAGGCAGAACTACACAAGGGGTGGGGGTCTTAGGGTCCTCATAGGTTGGTAGAGTCACTTATATTGTTCTCTTTTAACATTCACAGATCACTGTTTCACGAACATAACCACAATTCCATAAAGACACAGCAGAAGGAAGAAGACCACAGCTCCTGTGTTTCCCCTTTATCCTTGTTTTGTTCCCCCTCTTTCCGCCGCCACCTCTGTGCTCTAGGGCTTGATAGAGGCAGAGAGGGAGGTGGAAGGTTGGGACTTTCTCTACATTGGGACTTGGTGTTGCATGACGCCCCTGCGGAACTCTAACCGGGTAAGATTATTACAGGCAGTCCATGTTGCTGTCCAAGGTGAGTGCATGGGAGTGTATCGGGGGGCAGTGGAAGGTCATTAGACCATGTGCAGCACCAAGCAGAAACAGGCCAGGTGGCGGAAATGATTGATAGTGCCTCCTGATCATGAATCCATCCACGTCCTCGTCCCCGGATGTGTTCTCTCCTCCATCTGTGGGTGTTGCAGTACCGGCTGAGGCACTGTGTGCCACTGACAAATGAGGTGCCGGAGTGGATACTTCTGCTGTACTGTGAGGCAATGACCACCAGGGGGTGGAGATGTGAATGGTGTGGGGGCAGTAGCATTCATCTCCACCATGCCTTGTGGCAGCAATACCATGATGAGGATCTGCAGGGCATGGTAGATCCCAGCTATATTTCGCTGATGTACAGTGGTGGCTGCCTCCACATGTTTGCCAGCTCACGGCTGGTATCGCTGGTACCCCTCTGAGCGGACAGGTGTTCTTCTCTCCACGTCAGGACTCCAGCAATGTCAGTCAGGACTCGGAGACCATGGAGCGGGCCTTGACACCCATGGATGGCGTCCAGTTTGGTGGCCATGAGGTCGAACCCCACCCGCACCTGCTCAGCCGTCTCCCTCTGGGCCTCCAGCACACAGCGTTGGAAGTCCGTGTGTTGTTCCGGGGGATCTTTGGAGACTGCTGGGGCCATGGGTGCCTCCTGCTGGGTGGTTTGGGTGGTGGGTGGGGTCTCCTCAATGCAGCTGGTCAGCCCTGACCCTGGAGGTGAGTCGCGGATGATGTCAATGATGTCTAGGAGGGCTTGTGCGTCGATGCTGGGGTTGTCCTCCTCGTCATCGTTGAAGAGTGGCTGGGACTGCTCTGCAGGGGGTGTTGACGGTGGCCCTGCAATGTGAAAGGGAGATGGTGTATTGCAATGTGTCCACATGTATGTAGACGCATGGTTCATGTTGACATTCAGACAGCATGTCATTGTACATTGTGACAGTCTATAGATCTGGGAGATGACCCAGGGTCATTGAGGATGTGCACTGTACTCTGCTTGATTGCGCATGTGTGCCATCATCGCCATCTCCACCCGTCCCCCCAGTACCTGGTGGTCACTCACCCTGTTGTGGTTTGTTGTGTCCTGTCGATTAGTGTTCGGTCCCCAGACTCCGGCCACAGTATCCACACTGATGACTGTCGACACCAGCTCCTCCATGTCTTCCAGCACGAGCTGTGGCGCTGGGCCCCCACCTCCGGTCTGCATTGCTTCCTTCTGGTTGGCTGCGAGTTTCTCCTTGGTTTTTCTCTTAATGTCATTCCATCGCCTCTTGACGTTGTCCATTGTCTTCTTGTGCTCACTGATGGCATTCACCTTGTCCACGATGTCCCGCCATATTCCGGTTTTGGTGCCCAATGACACGGAGGTGACGAACAGTTGTTGATGGGGTTCCATCACCTCTGTGACTATGATCCTGTTCACCTGCAGACTGTACTTTGTCTTCCTCTTCTTATTGTCCTTGCCCTTCCCTGTCCCCGAGGTCCCGGGCTGGTTGTCCGGGCTGCTTGTGAGGTTGCGCTCGTCCTCTGTGCCTGCTCTGGCTGCCTCCATGTTGCTTGGGTGTTGGTCAGTTTGTGTTTGGGTGTTTTTTCTACTTTTATGTTGATTTTTTCCGCCTGCCATGTGTGTGTTGCAGGCCTGGCGCTGCTTATCGCTGATTTCCTCATCGCGCTTTGGCCCATTGCAGGTTTTTTGTGTTGTGGTTTGTGTTTTTATCTCCATCGAGATGGTTGTATCGCGGACATTGTCCGCTGTTTAGGCAGGCTATCGCATGGTACCGCCATGTTATGAATTCCACGTTGACACAGGGTTATTTTCCCGCGATGGGCTGCGATGTTGAGAGTTGCGTTAAGCTACTCTTGTGGTAGTTATCACACGTTCTTGTAAATATACCCCTATGTATTATAAATCTATTAAAGGTGTGCTAAAGTGTACTCCTTTTCAGCAACTGTGCACATGTCATCAGGCAAATGCTGTCACTCTACACAGTATGATAGCCCAAGGATGAAAAGTACTGATCATTGTCCAGTGCTGCATGCTAGTGTGGTAAGAAGCAACATTTAAAAGCCACTTGAAAACGAGAATGAAGATGGTTAACTGAAATGCTCTCTATGAGTGTACGTAAATATTTTTATTATGAATTTATTTGGAAAACAAGATTGGTGGAGCAGCTAAAGCCTTCTCTAAAACATACCAAAAAAGTAGGGAATATGAGCACTTTGGAAAATGCAGTTTCACATAGCCTATCATCTTTCATATCATTTTATACAAGTCTACCTTTTACTTCATTTCATTTTTTCTATCCTAAGTCTTCCAGGTAGTATTTAAATCATGCGGTATGTTTGAGAATTCCCTATGAAGATGCAAAGTGAGAAAATAATGACACATATATCACAATCTCAAGCCGTAGATAGCAGAACTACAGATTGTATTGGCTCATATATCAGATATCTACAAGTTCCCACACCAGATAATTTACACCAGTCATGTAGTTTACACCAGTCATGTAGTCTACGTTCTCAGGAATCATCAGTGCTTAATATTAAAAAAGTAGATGTGAATTCTGCTGCCAATTTTCACTGTGGACTCTGTTAAACAGCCATTCAGACTCTCATTACATGTGCTTTGATAACTACACATGCTGAAAGTGTATTTGTAAACAATAGGCATATTTAATTTAAGTAAGACACAGCAAAATGACTGAGTAAATGCACCATGGTATAACAGTTAAATGTCACATGTTGGCTGCAATATCGATTTTTACCATTTATATGTAGACTTTAGACTTGCTATCATAGCAGTCTAAAGAATCTCAACAGCTCCTATCAAAAGAAACCATTTTGGGATGTAGAAAAATCTACTTTTAAATATTAGATTAGTCACTCCTTAGTGTGCTTTATAAATAGAAGTTGAAAATATTAAATATTAAGAATTTTTTGGCACCATAATGAATAGCTGCACAGTGCTATTTTCAATGTATAGACCACTGCGTCCCAAAAAAACAATCGACAAACTTCATTCAAGCCTTATTTCTAATATGTATTAAAAATCTAGTTAAGTGGTAAAGGTAGGTCTCTGTTACAGATAGTCTAAAGGCACATTTATAGGAACCTACTTGCAGGTTGCAAGTTTCAGCAGCAATTAACCCTTTCAAGCGCTTCTCTCCTGAAGTGATTGATCCTTTGATGAGGTGTGAAATGTTTCTATGGGCCAGAGGCAATATCTCTGACTGTGCTGGTAGGAAGACTGGGAGGGGTAATCGTTGGCCATTTATCCTGGAAAGTGGGAGAGGCAACTTCACAGAAGCTTTAATGTAATGATAAAAGTCCAGCCCAGGGGCTGTCTCTTTTTACAAATGTACACTAAAAAGGGTCTAGTTTGTGGAAGATCTTTGAATTGAAACTCCACCTTGCCATCCTATCTCTTCTCATAAGGGAGGACCATTTTCCGGAAACAGTCAAGGAACATTTAGTATGTGTGGATCCTTATTTTAATACAGCAGTCAGTTAGTGGGGTTTTGTGTAAATAGCCATGGTGCTTCATAATTATCTGAAATGAACCTAACTCTCTCTTTACTGTCGTAACTGTCGCCAATAAAAGGCTGAAACACAGTACAGCAAGGGGTAGTAGGGATGGGTGAGAAAGAGAAAACAAGCATTTGCAATGCATTAGGTCTCGCATTTACGCAAGTTTGAGCTATTGACATTGCAAATAACAATGCCTATTGGCATTGTCATTTACAATGCCAATAGCTTTAACTCGTGTAACTAGTTGAAGAATTACGATATCCTTTTACAAATTATTTCGTCATTTAAGAAAGCACAGCTGTACACACTGAATGTATTTCAGCTGTGGTTTATACATATACGCCACCAGGAAAAAGGCATGCGCGGATGCATGAGAGTGTTGGTGATATATTTTAATATGCTTTTTTTTTATTGTCAATCGAAGATGTAGTGACAAACTTTAATAGCCTGCTTATTGGTGTTTTTAAAATATGAAATAGAAGAATGTTTCCAAACGAACGCGCTGACAGTTTGATCAACGGAAATTACCAACATACGATTAATTCGATTACCTCCATTGCACACGTGTGTTTGGAGCCAGCAAATTAACTCCCTCGGCCAGCGGATATTGGATCGGTTTTCAGTCTCCACCATATGAAACAAAATTGAGCACAGTAGCGGACCATTCAAAGAGACACTACTTAAAAAAAAAAAGGAAGTGTCCCCATTTCCCCGAAACGGTCCCAGTTTTGTAAGATAAGTTGAAGAAAGTAGGAACGTCCGTTCTTACCTTTATTTCAATTTTCTATAGTGTTAACTTGGCCCGAGGTCACTGGAGCAATTTACCGGAGACGCAGGCTAGATACATAGATGTATAGGGATTGAGAGAGTACGAGATTTGCCCAGAATCACAGGGTTTTGTGCCGAGGCCGGGATTTAAACCTAACTCCCCAGTTCCAAAGCCAACACCGCTAGCCGCTAGATTGTTGTATATGGCTTCAGTGAGCTGCAAAACGGGTTGCTTGGATTTCGGAATGCTCCGTTGGGGGGAGCATGGTGTGTTTGTGCATTGTGGGGGACTGTTTGCACATGCCTGGAGCTAATTACAGGCCGTGGCGGGCATGTCCAGACTGGGATAACAGCAACAGAGAGGCATCTATCTGTCCCAGCGCAGCTCTTGGTGACTCATTCTCGAAGGAAAATGTAATGAGCAACAGGTGGGCATTGAGGAGAGTGGTCTCTGTGTGGGCGGGGGCGGGGGGGGCGGGGGCATGCATTAGCATCTGCGCAAGCAACATCCCCAATCATTAATACTTTTTGGGTTCCGGAATAGCGTGCTCCTCACCAAAAAGCGCATTGATGTCTCGTCAGTAGTAAGCGCTATATAAGTGCAATTAACATGCAGTAATATCATGCACGCCAGGTAAGTACCAGTAAAACCACACACTCAAACACCGACACACGAAGAGTCCCGACAGAAAAGCAGACACAGAATGACATGCATGACCGGCCTGACCAGTACATGCAATGCAGTGTTTTACGTGGAGATACAGAAGTGCAGGGACTCACTCTCTCGTTGTAATAATGGCTTTCAAGTGGGCCAAAAAAGACCTGCTTATGGATACTAGTCCCAAAATAGCTTTTACATCCTGTGCATCAAATAATACGTCTATGTAACATACATATGTAATTCTAACTGTACAGTGAGTTGTCTAAGACTGTACCAATTGAAGGACCACTGCTAATTTCTGCCATGCTGTCTCAACCGTACTCGCACACCATGATGTTCAAAGTCAGATCATGCTTTGAATGGCCCTGCTGCGACAAAAAAAGTGTTCTCTTCAGCGGCCTGATGCTCCTTTGAGCTTTTTATGAGCACTATGAAATACGTTAAATGTATTTAAAAATTATTTTTTGGCTTACAAAACGGTGCCATGTGTATTACGTAGGCCGTTTGTGTAAAAAGTCACGGATTGGGTCTACCTTCGTTCCTTCCCAGTCGTTGTGCCCAAGCCATGGTCTCCCCGAAGCACTGGTGCCTGTGCTATGCTTTGCACGCCCTTGTGACGACAATAAAGCGCGCCCGCTGAAAGCCCAGGATAAACACAGGGATCATTAGGGGGTGAATAAACAGCTGACACATAAATGATACCAGCCACTTGACACCCATGAGCACCCAAGGGAGGGGTGGCAAATGGCGTGTACATTTCGCGGGCGCTTTGATGTTCACAGTGGCCGCGCGGCTCACTGAGAACATCAAAGTGCCCGCGAAATGTACACGCAGGCTGCCAAATGGTGCGTGTGCCGCATGCACTGTGTGAAAGTGATCGCAATCGCGATCATATCAAAGCGAAAGTGAAAGCAAACGAGTGCTTTCAGACCTCCAAATGGTGCGCGCGCCCGGCCGACGCACATGCACTGTATTGTGAGGCCTGAAAAGCCACTGTTTGCACTTCTAAAACTTGCTTACTATAAGTCTCGCCAGAGCAGCGCTAAAGCGCTGTCTCAGACGAGACCTAAACAGCTATTTTGGCATCAGCATTAAGACCATGGTGGTGGGCAACAACATTCTATGGATTCCCACAACATAGCCAGATTGTAATCATTATGGCAGGTCCAAATTTATATCAAGACCCAAGTATATACTGGCATGAAGTTCATCACACATAAAGGCAGGCAAACACACCCACAAACATACACACATACATAAAAGCACACGTAGCCGCATCAGACTTGTTTTTCCTTACCCAGTTACTGCCCTGGCTGCCATGGAGACCATCATGCTATTAAGCAAGCCTTCATTTTCGTCTTGGCTGGCTCTCAATTCCAAAACCATGCCTGCACTTTGACAGGTTCTCTCCATGATACTTGTAATTTTACTGGCAATGCATGCCCTTATTGTAAGTGCTACAGTAAGTGGGTCATCGATAAATAAGTCTTGAAGCTTGTCTTTTTTTCCTCTGACTCCCTGAGAAGAAAAGGAATTGGAGTAGCATCTAGACTTTTCAACGGGTGAGTCACCCTTGCAGGTTACCCTCAGATTACGAAATTGGGAAAAATTAGCACACATTGAGTTTATCAGCTAAATTGACTGTTGGCCAAGTGTTTCTGCTATGCTAGTAAGATTGCTTAGGAGGCTAAAGTCTGTTCTGCAAAGATCTATGTGTATCTTGCAGGTGGTTGGGCATCTATTTTCATAAATATGCATACTTAATACTTATTATAGCAAAGGTAGTTAATTCAGTTACTACATATAACAATATGTATGGGATAATACATCAGTAATCAATTGGAAATAGAACTAAACAAACAAAACATTTCTTAATGATTAATGTGCCTCCTGAAGAGCACTGCATTTTACTTGCAGCTGATGTTATAATTCATTTCATTTAATTTATTATCTTTATTCGGTTTACACATGGGAAACCATAAAAGTACACAGTAAAATAATAACATTTAGAACAAAATCTCATTTTACAATGCCCAATCCCAGTACCAAATCCTAAACATTTTAGATTGGGTGGCGCAGGCTCTTTAAACCTAAAAACAAAAACCTACTTTGCAGTCGCGGCTCCTCGAGGGAGTGCTGCGGGGTGGTGGGGCGACGCGGGACGGAACGCCATTTGCATTGCAGCGCGCGCAATGTAATTCATTTAATTTATTTATTTATGTACTTAAATCCAGTCGGCCCTATGCCGGAGTTTACTATCCCCCACCCTGCCCCTCCCCCGCCCTGCCCCACTGCCCCGCAGCACTCCCACTCGGAGCCGTGATTACTACTTTGGTCCGCCATGTAAATGGTTAAAGTGACCCTCGCGTATTCAATTATATTTTCTCTATTCTGCTAGAAAGGTGTCCTTAATAATACATTTTAAAATCACGAGAAAACATTAAAAGCTGTTATATAAAATATTATGGTTAAAATGTATGACCAAATACTTTAAGTCATCTACAGGCCACTGCTAATTTGTGTTCATTGACATACATGCCCGAACTGCAGGTTTCAGAAACATTCCCACAGAAAAAATGCTCTTGTCATCAGTGAGTTGGCTCAACTTCCTGTATACTTCTCTATAGTCACTGGTGGCAAACCTTTTAATTAGAGGAAGTAGAATTCTTTTAGTGTAAATTGAATAAAAGCCACGGAAAAATAAAAAGTGTAGCAGCGATTGGCCTGAGCTCCCATTACATGGGCAGAGGTGGAGTCCAAGCATAACATATATGTGGCTGTGTCCACCCTAAATCAGAACAACAAACATCTCTCTCATCACCCAAAAAGGTTTGTTAAGTACATCGCCATTAATCTGTCTGCACCTTGATTCATTTAAGCTGCTACGCTTGGCTTTAAAGCCTCCGTTGTCAGTCTGTCAGACTTCAGGGACTTGTATGGGATATTCTTGCCTTTATCACAGGCAAGACAGTCTCGAATGATATCTTTAGTGAGACTTGCCTCAGTGTTCCTCCAAAGTGCGAGCCATAATAGTGGTGGGCGGACATATATATAATCCTCAAGAAACCGGATATTCAGTTCACTATTGAAAATAAAATTAGAGGAAGAAATTGGGACCCCTAAAACTCTTCTGCAAAACCTATTTTCTTCCAATGGTTTGAGCTGCACTTATTAAGGCCCCATACCTCTGTGTCAGGGATGGCCTTTCAGCCCACTTGCATAGAGGCAGAGCGACGTAGTTCCCAACACCCCTCCAAGACTCCTTCGCCGACAGGATATGAACCTGCACGACAAAACACCCTCAGGGGGGAAATGGGTAGGGGACAGAGAAGAGACTGCCAACCCTTCACTGGTCTTCCTTTATTCCCGAACACTCTATGTTTTTGGGTGTCTTCGTGTAGAAAGTTCTTGGTAAATCTGGAACAATGTTTAAACAAGCATGTAATATTCTCTCTCACTTAACTCTATAAATTAACTGTTTACCCCTGCAGAAGTTACATACGTGATGTATTCTTGTCTTTTGCCTCTCTTCTATATTTTCATGTGATTTGAGAAATGCTTCTTACTCATTCCTGTAGCATAAATCATAGCTATTAATATTTTTAAAGTGACTCAAGGGATTCCTGTATTTACCTTTGGTATAATGTTCCTACCCTGTTGTTTCTTCTCGGCTTCTTAATGTCTATCCTCATTCTTTGTTTTTCATGTTCTGTTTATTATATGTTTTTTCTAATCTTTCTTGTACTTATCGTCCTAGGAAAGACTTCCGGCAATTTCTTGTCCAGAAGCAGACTTTCTTCTTATGGGAAAGTATCTTTAACTAAAAATGTCTTTTAAAACTAAATGATTCCATGCTTAACTCGTTTTTGTCGTATTTTAGCTACTGATATCTCTAATGACACCGTAATCTCTTATTGAGTTCAATGCTAAACTAAACTTGAACTAATACTCATGCAACACACTGCGCTAAATATTTCAATACGTAACTCTAAACTTAATAATGTATCTCTCCTTCAATACGCTGATCTCCTGTCAATGAGTAGACTGTTTCCTCACAATGTCTCCGCAATGCCAACTGCGCCGGCTCTAAAAATACTACAATGTTCCTTCACAGAGTTTCAATACAACTCAAGAAAATGCTACTGCACAGGCTCATTTGTTTCACGGTTCCCACACTGCGTTTCTCTTCTTCCCAAGGAAATGCTACTGCGCAGTCTCGACTCTCGCACACTAATGCCAATTCAATGCGCATATGCCAAAAACAACGGAACAATCTTACTTTGTCAACAAACTTCTCTGGATTCGATACAGGTAAGCCTCACCCCACAACACGACAGAAGATAAACAACTGTTTGAAACGTCGCTGCTACCCTGAGCTAACTTTTCGCACCGCTTCAGGTTTGCTGCCGTTTCCTCTGGAATCTCAAGTGAAGTGTGAGATTCCAAGGGAAGCACCTCTGGGTGTTCTGAAGGGGCACCGGTGAAATAAAGACTAGGCTGCTAACCCTGTTCCTTCTCCATAGCGGCCATCTTAGAATTCCGCCAAACTCTAATTAACTTGCCCTGAACCCTTTGTTGTAAATAACGGGGGGTTCTCCATAACATAGCATTGATGGTTCCCTTGCCTAATCTTGTATTTTTACGGACTTTGAAACTCTGCTCCGTATGTAGCTATTGGTATGCACTGTATTTTGAAAATCTGCATGAGGGGGAGAAGGGCTCCTTCCATCCTTCGTTGTGGTAAACTAAGCAGCGATTAACTGCTCTTGATAGTTTATTGCTGCTTTGTGTAGCATGTTCACTCCATAGGTAGGAAGAGTGGCAAGATGGCCGAGTAGACGTGAATCGTCCCGGATTCCGGTCCATGCTGGTGGCTCGAGTCTATAATCAACCACAGACTTCGCCGGACACCACCATCTGCACCGGACCTGCTGGCGAATGCGCAGGGGCCTTGGGAATCCGCAGATATGCTGATGTGAGCCTTTTTGGGGCTCAACTGTGCCGGCCGCAAAACCTCACAAAATGGCAGCCGCCAGGTCTGCAGTGCAAAACGGCTGCTTAACGCTGGCTCTCCCCTGCGGGAAAATTTATTAATTCACCGGCGCGACCGCTCCCCTGTTCGACCCCCGGAGCGCAATACCAGTGCTGCTGTGAACCCTTCCAGGTGGCGTGAGAACTCAGAGGAGCACTGCAGGGACTGCGATCTACATCAAAAGGCACAAGAGTGGGGACTTCCATTGTGGCAAGAAAGGTAGGAGCAACAACGGGCTAGCCTGGAGGGAGTGTGGAGCAGCGGGACCCCGAGTGGGATTTCAGTGCCTGATAACTCCAAGCCTGACTCTGCCTGACCTTAAGATGGTGGCTTGCATCTCGTCGAGCAATTAACTGACGGCTGTCCTGATTCCATGCTTGCCATCCGGGACACTTACTACCAGCTAGCTCCCTCAAAGCAAGGAGGCCTGTAAAATCCTGAGCCTTTGTGGTACGTGCAAGCCCACTGACACGGCCCAGCAGCACCCATATCCCTTCTACCATTGGCCTCCCATCCTGTGAATGAAATGTTGTGCTGCCAAGGAGAAGGTGACAGAAGTGGAGAGCTTTGTCGTTGCTAGCCTCCATTGACGGTGCTACATTCGAGGAGTACAGAGGCTCCTGCCTTCCGCGACCGGCGACACCACCTGCCACGCAAAGGGTGGTGCGGTGCTCGCACCTATGCCGCCAAAGAAGGCGACAAGTAAGGTCACCAATTTTTGACCCCAAGCCTTGCCTGACTCCAAAATGGTGCCCACCAGGGAATACCATCGGTGAGGGAGGATTCTGAGGTTTTAACTGGTCAAAAAGCATTACAGAATAAAGAATCTCAGTACAAGAGACAAGACAAACTGCTGAGTCATGGGGTTAAACAGTCCCCCCTTAAGCATCACTCCTTACCTGCAACTTGCCTGACTCTAAAATGGCACCCAGACTTCAATTTATGACTATGAGACCCCATCCAAGCGTTGTGCCTGTTTACTCTACCTTCTTGGGCCCCCACGAGGATTTTAACTCCCACTGCTGATCTGCCAGATCTGAACCGCTCCCCCCCTTTCCCTCTTTCCTCTCCTGGGGACTTGTTTCTTCTGTATTGGACTTTCGCAACTCTAACTATTGTAACCATGTGCCCTTTACCAAAGCACTCCTTCTCCCCTTGTTGGGGAGGGATCCAGCATTTATACCCTGGAGTCTCAGAGACCCCTCGGAGAGAGTCCACAGCATCAAGGGAGCCACACACAGTGAAGGTGGGGGAATGGCGCCCCTTGCCAAAGCCCTCCCTCTCCCCTTGTTGGGGAGGGATCCAGTATGTATGCCCTGGAGTCTCAGAGACCCCTCTGAGAGAGTCCACGGCGTAAAGGGAGCCACACACAGTGGAGGTGTGGGATTGACACCATTTCCACTGGGATCACAGCACACCGGATGTTGGACATTGTTTTTCCCCGTCTCCTGGTTGTGTTTCTTTCACCCTCCCCACCTCTTTCCCTCTTTCATTCTTTGTCTACCTCCCCTGCTCCTATCCCCTCTCCCCTGAATCTCTCCCCTTGCCTGCTTTTTCCCTTACGTATATGTTTTTAGCGCATGCAACTTTGCTCCAGCAACTTGTAACTATGCTCTGAAACTGTGTAACTTGTAACTATGGGGCATATTATCAAGCCAGGCGATAAAATTATCGCCGCTTTAGCGGCAGAAAACTGCCGCTAAAATGGCGATAATGGGCTTGATAATATGCTCTATGGAATTCCAATTGAAGCCCATGTTAGATGTCCTTCACATTTAACATGGGCTTCAATTGGAATTCCATAGAGCATATTATCAAGCCCATTATCGCCGCTTTGGCGGCAGTTTTCTGCCGCTAAAGCGGCGATAATTTTATCGCCTGGCTTGATAATATGCCCCTATGTAACTTGTAACTATGCTCTGTAACAATGCTCGTCCTCATGTAAAGCGCTCTGATACCTCCTGGTCTAGCCAGTGCCATATAAAACTGTTCAAATAAATAAATAAATAGACCATTATCTGTAAAGGTTTATCCCAGAGAAAGTGCGAGTGCATTTTAAAGAGGCCTCCCCCACTTTAAGTGTTTCCAGGTTCAATTTCTTCTGGCCACAAGTCATTATGTAAGATTTGTTGAAGTTAGTGTGTAAATCCAGGGATTTCGTAACATTTTCAAAACCGTATACTAACTGTTGTTGGGAACTTGGGGTACGTGCCATTAAAACTGCATCATCAGCTTACAGCAGCGATGGAAGGGAGGAGCCTTTAACTTAGGGCACATCAGGGGTAGCAGTAAGTAAAAATGGGTGGGGATCACTTATGTGTAAAATAAATGAAAGTGGAACTAGAACACATCCTTGTCTTACTCCCATTTTCCAATTGCCCCAGACATTGCCCCTTCAGCATTTATTCCTATTCTGGCTTTCAGGACTATGTGCAAATAGGCTATAAAGTGCACCAGGGCTGCATCCGAGCCAAGGGTTAAAAGAGTGGACCACAGAACGGTTCCTACTATTGAATGCTGCGGTCAGGTCCATAAATGCCATATATATTGGGGAGTTTTGTGCTATGGTATATTTACCAACCAGTAGGTTTAGATTAAGACATTGCTCTAATGTGCCAATCATAGATCTAAAGCCGCACTAACATGGGTAAATAAATTCTTTCTCAGTTGCCCATTCTTTTGTCCAATTATAAAGGGCCCTACCCAGGATTTTTAGTGTTTTGTCCATTAATGAGATTGGTCTGTAACAACTTGGCTCCGAACGATTTCCCTTCTTAAAGATTGGTACTATTATTGAGGTTGACAATTTGCTTGGTGAGGGAGAGTATCCTAAGCTGGTAAAAACATTCAATAGCAACGGGACCCAGAAGCCTGGATTATTTTTGAAAAGATAAATCCATCCCCATCGGAACCTGGGGCCTTTCCCTCAATACTCTGATCTTTTGCCTCTATCACTTCCCACATAGTTAACTCTATTGGGGTGATATTTGTGGGTGGCGTGTATTCGTGTCTGCAGAGACTGATGTATAGATGTTTGAAAAGTGCTGTTCCCAGGCCTCAGTAGTTATGTTGCAGTTAATCTTTGCCTCTGCCTGTTCACACTGTTTCATTTCTTTTACTGCTGTCCAAAATAATTTCCTATTTCTATTCTTGGCAGTCATGGCTAGGGAGCCTCACTGCTGGTCTAGAAACTTCCTTTTTCAAGCAACAGTTACTTGCTTATAAATCTTCCGTAAGCCTCTTACGTACTGCATATTCATGGGGGGAGTGGCCTTAGGAGCACGACGTAGTTGGCTGTTGTCGATGGAGCATTCCTGACTAAACTATTTTTGTTTACTGCTGTGGGGTTTTATAGGTCTTATAAGCTCTTTCTTTTTTATGTTTCAAAAGAGATTTTTTTTAGGAATATAATACAATGCATCAGGAAAAAACAAGTGTTACATCATCAAAAGAAAATATTAATTAACATTCCAACAATGGCATCAAGGCAAATGAATGCATAGTATAAAAAGATCTTTGGTGTAGACAACGGGAAAAAGAATTAAAAATAAAGAAATATGCACGATAAATCAAAGTTATATTGAATAAATTAAATTAACAACTGAATATATCAAGGAGGTAGAGCAACTTCTTGATTGGAAGGTAATGGCCAAAGGAACTTTTGGCACACTTATCTAAAAACGTTGTAACAGGGGACCATAGAAGTAATCGTTTGGATGTCAAGGAGATGGGAAAGACAAAAGATGTATCCAGTCTGTGATTATGACAGACAGAGTACCACCAAGCTAAGTATGAGAGTTTGGAGATATCCTTCCAGTTTTTTGTAATTTGCTGAAAAGCAGTAGCAATTAGTAAATCAATGAATTGCGTTTATGGTTTTGGTTTGTTCCAACAATTAGTTATTTTGCCTAGTATGATATTAGCGAAAACCAGGGGGACGTTAGTTTTAAAGATAGACTGAATTTGTGACCAGGCTGCTTTCCAGAATTGCAAAACTTGTGGACATGAAAAAAGTAAATGTTAAAGATCAGTTTGTGGGGATGAACAAGACCAACAGATGGCAGGAGAGGTAGGATGCATTTTGTGTAAGGAAACAGTAATCTATTGTAGATAAAAAAGTTTGTGTGGTGCTGGCTGCTCTGGAGGATTTCATAATTTTCGTCCAAATGGATATGGGCCATTGTACACCTAAATCAGTTTCCCAGGAAAGTTCAACCTTAGGTTTGGATCTTTGTAAGCGCTGGGATAATAAACAGGAGTATAAGGAGGAGGCCTTTGGTGATTTGGAAACGATGTTCAACCAGGCATGATCTATTGGTACAGGGGCAGGGGGCGAGGAATGAAAATGTGAATAAGAGACTAGTATTGCAGAGCATAAGGCTAAAAATGTATTTAAGAATGATAGTGGTATGTGGTATAGGGAGCGTATAGTGGAAAAAGTGAGGAAAGAGTTATTCTCAAATAACTGATGTACCTATATAATGCCCTTATCTCTCCAAGTCTTCCAATGAACCGGTTTCCCTTTGACACAAATGAGTTTATTATGCCATATGGAAGAGTTTAGAAATGTATTCAAGGTATTACAAGAACACTTAATAATAGGTGTGTGTAAGTTTTGCGGTTTCCTCGTAAAGGATAGATATTCTTGAAAAGAGAACGGGAAGAGAAAGGAACTCTCCAAATCAACCCAGAGAGGCAGGTCTGTTGATGGAGTCGAGAACCATCTGGATAGATGTTTCAATAAGAATGCTTTGTGATATTTAGAGAAATCAAGAAATCAAACACCTCCTTCAGACTTCGGATGCGACAACTTTAATAAGGACAGTCTAGTGTTTTTATTTAACTGGAGAAAAGAAATAAGAGTGGAGTTTATTTCATGGAACCATTTTGTGGGGATAATCATTGGGAAATTAGAAAGGAGATAAAGAGTAATAGGTGTCAACATCATTTTAATGGTATCAAGACGACCCCACCAAGATAGATACAGAGGGTGCCACTTGGTCGTAAGGGAAGTGATTTTCTCAATACATTTATTAAAATTGAGCGGAATGGATGATTTAAGGGAAGAAGTAAACCAAACACCAAGGTATTTTATACAATGTGGACTCTAAGTAAAATTAGACAAGGAGAAATCTTCTTTAAAAGTGCATTTGGAAAGGGGCAAAATTTCACATTTGTCGTTATTTAACTCGTAACTTGAAACTAAGGAATATAATTCAACTTCATTCAAAAAGGCCGGCACCGAAGTATGAGGTTGGGAGAGAAATAAAAGAATATCATCTGCATACGCAACTAGTTTAATCTGTACAGATTGAGAAGAATATCCTGTGAGAGAGTGAATTTGTCTAATTTTAGACAAGAAAGGTTCAAGGGCTAAGTTAAAAAGAAAAGGGGACAGAGGCCAGCCTTGTCTTACACCTCTACGTAAAGTAAAATAAGAGGATGTGAGACCATTGGGAAAGATGGCAGCCTTAGGATTGGAGTATAATGAAGAAATCAAGGAAATGATTTTGGGGCCAAATCCAAACCATTTTAAAGTCTGAAATATGAAAGACCATGAGACTCTATCAAAAGCCTTCTCGGCATCTAGAGTTATGGCAGCTAGGGGTTCTGTAAGCTTTGACGACTTAGAAATGATATAAAAAAACAAACGTGTGTTGTCATTTATAGATCGACCCTTAACAAAGCCCGATTGTTCTTTACCTAAGAGTTGGGGCAAGAAGGATTCTAATCGGAGAGCTAATGACTTTGACATTTTTTGTAATCTATGTTAACCAGTGAGACGGGTCTATAATTTTTGCAATAGTGTAGATCATTCCCCTCGTTGGGAATAAGACAAATTAAAGCTTCTAAGAAAGTCCCTGAGGTATTACCAGTAGAAATAAAAGAGGAAATTAAAGAGTGGAGCTTAGCGATGATTATTTGGGCAAAGTGTAAGAAGAATTCAACAGTAAAACCATCTGGACCAGGGCCTTCTCTTTTTTAAGGGATTTGAGCGCATTAAGCAAATCAGCCGAAGCCAGGTCTGTTTCTAGGATGTCAAATTGTGTTAGAGGATTCAGACGTCTGTGAATTGATGAAAGATATAAGGAAATATCATTTTCAGAGGGGTGCATTTCAGGGGTATAAAGTTGCTCATAGAAGTGAACAAGTTCTTGCAAGATGTCAGCATCCTTGTGTTTGGAAATGTTGTTATCTGACAATATGGATTCAATATTCAATGTGTTTTGTTTAGTCTTTAAATAGTTGGCTAATAATTTACCGGATTTATTTTGTCCTCCATAAAACTTAGCACAGGTTTTTAAGAGAAACAATGAAGCAGCATCGATCGTATCTTTAATATATTGAATTTTAGCTTTAATGAGGTCTGTTGAGCATGGCTTTGATTTGGAAGTGAAGTAAGTGTGTTCTAATTTCTTTATCTTCAAGAGGAGTTCTTTATTTAAAGCTCGAGTTGATTTCCGTTTGTTAGAAGTGTATTGAATAATAAGATCTCGAGCAGAAGCCTTAAGAGTGTCGCAAATTATGTGAATGGGCATAGTATCATCATTATTAAAAAAGAAATATTCATTGAAAAAAGAAATAAAGGATGAGTTAAAACGAGGGTCCAAAAGCAAAGTATTATTGAATCTCCATCTTCTGGGATATGATGAGTGAGGCAGTAAATCTAACAAGACGGAGACAGGAGCATGGTCGGAGATGAGAATGGGACCTATTTCTGCCGAAAGTAGTCATTGAGAGATGTTATGTGATGTAAAAATATAGTCAATTCTTGATTGTGTCTGGTGAGGAGCAGATTAAAAGGTAAACTCCTGCACGGGTTGCATATTCTCCAAGCGTCAATTAAATGTGAGTGTTTAACAGTTCGTGTGAAAGTTTTGTGTGCTTTGGAGGGGACGAAGGGAACTGAAGATTTCCTATCCAGAAAATGATCTAAAACATGGTTACAATCACCAGCTAGTATAGTATTACTAGGGTAATTGTGGGGAATTAATTGTTGTAAATGGGACCAAAAGGGGGCATCTCCAGAAGTTGGGGCATAAACATTGAACAAAGAAAGCAAAACACCATCAATCTCTAATTTAGTGAACAACCATCTACCTTCATCATCATTTTCCTGAGCAACAAGAGAAGTCCGTAGTGACTTGTGGATTAAAGTGATAACACCATTTCGTTTACCATCCCCTGGGGAAAAGAAGAGTTCACCAACCCAATTCTTTTTGAGCTTTAGAGATTCAGATTCAGTAAGGTGTGTTTCAAGTAGCAAAACTATTTTAGCATTTAATTTAGATAAATAGGATAAAATCCATTGTCTCTTAATAGGGCATTTCAAACCTTACACATTCCATGTAATAATTTGTAAATCCATATCAAGGGAAGGAAACTGTGCAGTGAAGTGAAACAAACATAATGCATATACCAATTATGTATAAGTAAGATGCCAATGATGACGTGAAACATTTGAAACTTGATGAGATATAGAAGGGGGAAAGAGAGAGGAAAAAAGGAAAATGGATAAAAAGAAAAAATCATTTGAAGAGAATATGGAGAAATGACAGTACAGTATAGGAAGAAATAGGTAGAGTAAGGGAAAAGAGCAGAGGAAAGAAAAGAGAGAGAAAGGAAGGAAGAAAGAAGTAATATGCAACACAATAAAGAAGACACAAATAACATACTCACAAATAATCCGGGACACATATAAGGTGGAGGGAGGTAAGGCCACATGGAAGAGTGACGACTCCAGACGTCAAACAGGAGCAGGGAGGAACGAGAAACAACAAGCGATATACTAAGTGGGGAAATACATCTAACGAGCTGAACCTGTAATAAAAGAATATAAAAACCAAATGAGCAAGAGATCAGCAGAAGGGAAAATTAGATGCAAGCAAAACAGGAACAGACAAAATATCAACAGTAATTAAGAAGAAACGTTAAACAAAATGAACATTCAATCCAGATACACAATGGTAACCAGAACAAGCCAACACAATAGTATCATCTATTTGGTAGTCGACGAGGAGGATGCAGAAGTATCCATGGAGTCAGGGTGACTGAAGTTAAGAAAGCTTTTCAGTTTTAGAGGATCATCGTATGTAGTAGTCTTATTGTTGAAAGTCACTTTGAAGAGGCATGGGTGAAACAGACCATAGCGAGCTCCAATGGATCGAAGTTGAGGTCTCATCGCTAAAAAGTATTTTCTTCGGTCAGCAGTAGGTTTTGAGTAATCCTGGGAGAAAAACAAAGTATTCCCTGCCCAGGAAATCTGTTTAGCCGCTCTGGCTGCTGATAAGACTTTAAGTAGATCAGTGTATTCTAGGAAATACAAGATAACGCCTCTTGGCTTTTTCATGCTAGCAGAATTCAAAGCAGAAGGAGGACCCAAACAATGGGCTCTTTGGATGTTTAGCTAGGTATCCGGAGGCAAATTAAGTACTTTAGGTAAAAAAGATTTGAAGAAGTTTATAGGGTCAGAATTCTTCGAGTTTTCTGATAATCCAAAAATGCGGCGATTGTTCCGTCTATTTTGCAAATTTTCAACTTGTTTTTGGAGAGACAGTACTTGAGCGTGAAGAACATCTGACTTACTACTGGCAGAAGTCAGTGACTCGAGGGACTGTTCTACTGCAGTGACTCTGTCTTCTAAGCTTGCCAATCTTTCGGTTAGAGTTTGTATCTGAGAGTTTGTCTCTTCGACGAATGGACGCAGAGCTCTAATTTCTTCGAGCAGCAAGTCCAAAGAGACCGAAGATGTTTGTTTGAGCGGAGAGGGAGGGTCCTTTTTCAGACGTTTGGTTGGCGCTTTGTTTGTGCCAGAGGAGGTTGTAATATTAGTAGTTGTGATGTTTTTAGGTGAAGTGCTCGACGAGTCATCCATGGTGTCACAGTTTGAGTTAGACTTAGCACAAGTTAAATATTTACACTCCTGAGGTGAGAGTAGAGCAGCCCTAAGTAACTTGCCCATGCAGAAAAAGCAGGTATGGAAGTTAAGAGTGAAGACACTCACAGAAGGCAAAGCTGCATTTAATTATATCCACATCTATGATTAAAATAGAAGGAATACATTGGTAGTAGGCAAAGCAACATAACACAAAATGGGTCCTTCTGATAGTCTCATATGAAAGTGTAGTCAGAACTGAACCAGTATATTAGGCAATGTCTCACAGATAAGGTGTGCGAGATATGATCAGGACGCACACAAATAGGCTTGCAAACATGTGAGGAAAAATGTTGAGGGCGATGAAACAGCCAAATGAGTTATAACAATGCAAGTTGTTACCAAAAACTCAAGCTCCTAGCGCACTTCAATATTATTTTAAGAGAAATATGCATAAAAGACAAGGAAAACATGCCTTCATGGAATATAGAATGAAATGGTGGCTATTACAGTTTAGAAAATGCTGCATTCCCTCAAGAAACACGAACACATTAGAACAGAAATAACTTCAAAGCAGCAATTAATTCCTTCCGCGCTGTTCAGGGGGATATAAATCATCCTGTCAGCCTTGGCGGTAAGAGCGCTAGAATTTGCTGCGACACATGAAGAGAATTATGAGGAGCGAGTGTAGAGGACAAGATGGCGGCAGGGTCCGTGCGTGAGGCGCGCTGAAGGTAAAATGCAAATACCTTCTCTATTCAGTCATTGCGGGAGTTCAAAATGACAGCAATCGTCTCTGCTTCGCTTCCGACATAGAAGCTGAGGTCTCTCACTGCTTGAAAGCGGGTTCACCGCTCGCCAGAATACAAGCCTCTCCCACGTCCCCGGGAGCGTCAGGTGCCGGCAGCCATCTCCCTCGGGCGTTAGCCACGCCCCCTTATAAGCTCTTTCTTAATGAGAGAGCAAAGCTGTTCAAAGGCATTGTCAGTGGATGGTCCATATGCTCTTCGCTAAAGCATTCCATAACCGCGGGGAGATTCTCTTTAATAACTTTCTAGAATAAAGTAGCAAGTTCAACTGCCTTCAATATTAATCTAAGACCATGAGATGAGGGTTCAAGACTGCTTGCTCCAATTGCCAAGATATAATGTGGTTTGGGGGCCAGGGAGAGGATAACGTCCATTGGGTTGTGATCTCCAAAACCAGAAGCAATAACTTTCCTTGTTAGTAGCAAACCCTGGTGATACAAAAAAATAATCAATTGTAGACATATAGCCTTGGCCTCTAAAGGTAGGTAGTGCTTCTTAGAAGTTACCTAAATCATCCATAACGTTATTTAGTTTCCAAGTATCTAGGAATGAGGTCAACTCACATAGTCTAATGCTGCATCTAGTCTGTACACAGGAAGGAGCATTGATATGAACAGTAGTATTCGGGGAATAGGAATGGGTACATGCTGAACTCAAGGTAGCATTAAAATCCCCACCCAAACGGAAACTGGCCATTTGGCCACTATCACCTACGGCACACTGTAAGGACAAAATGTGTTCAAACAAAATTGGGAAATTGGGATTCGGCATATTTGTGAAATCATTATTGTAAAAGTTAATTAGATATCTAGTGGGTCCTCTTTGGTACCCACTGCCTGGATGTTGTTATCAAACAACTCTAATGCTTTCACACAACCTCCTGCTTAGAATTCTCATAAAATAGTGCAGTTGGGTTTGTTGTGGTTGGTGGAGATCATGTGTAGTATGCTGGTTACAAGATCCCATCTAGATCATAGGTCATTAGGTGATGGACCTACTTCACAAATCTGCATTTCAAGTTGTAGGTGTGAGTCTTTGAAAGGATAACTGATAGTTCATTTTTTAATTTTTTTTATTTTATTTAATGCGATTTTATATAGCGCGCACATTACCCGAAGGTGTCAGAGGACTTTACAAAAGAACCAGTTGCGTTACATAAGGACTTTGGATTATATGAGTTACATAAGAGATACAAACAGAAAAAATTGCAAATGTACAAGTTATAAAGTCACACAAGGAAGAAATACACACAGAAAAAAATTGCAAATGTACAAGTTGTAAAGTCACTCAAGGAAGAGATACAAACGGATAAATTCTAAACTCACAGGAATGGTAGTAAGTACAAACGTCTACTACATATACTGGTGGTTATATATATATATATATATATATATATATATATATATATATATATATATATATATATATATATTCACTTAAAAAACCATAGGTTTCACACATGTTATAGTTAGCTGGACATTTCACTCGTGAAAAACCATTGAAATTCCCCCGTTATAGTTAGTGCAGGCAACTATAACTCACGCGACCGCAATCCTCTGTTGATGACGTCAGATATTACATCACTGTATTTAGACACTTATTTACCCATGTCTTCTTCCATTAATTTTTAGCTATACATATATTACAAATATTTTTTTTTCAGAAAGACACATATGTCATCAGTGATGTAATAACTGACGTCATCAGCAGAGGATTGCGGTCGCGTGAGTTATAGTTGCCTGCACTAACTATAACGGGGGAATTTCAATGGTTTTTCACGAGTGAAATGTCCAGTATAACATGTGTGAAACCTATGGTTTTTTAAATGAATTTGGAAGGTTTTTTAAATGCTAATTCTTAACTATAACGTGCGTGAAACCTATGGTTTTTTTCAGTGAATTTGTACGGTCTTTTAAATGCTAAGTTATGTATTTATTTTATTTTTTTAAGGTTTTTCACCATACGCGCACGGTGCGCTTCGCGCACCGCACGCCCACGTTACGCAGTTCACGGAATTTTTCCGTTTCTACCGTACGCGCACGCTACGCGCACTCCGCGATTTTTCAAAACAAAATTAAAAGAAATTTTGGCCCTTGGGGGTCCTTCTGGGACCCCCTGACAAAGACTAGGGGGTCAGGAACTGTCCACCCTGCCCCCTTTTCACGTTCTCCACCTTTGGTTTTCACCCCCTCAGACTGCGAGAGACAAAATGGCGGCCGACACTTCCTGGTTTCGACCGATTCGAATGTTTACTAAGATCTAACAACCAATCAGAATCACGCTCGCGCACGGCACCGTGCGCGTACGGTAAGTTTTACCGTACGCGCACGGTGCGCGCTTATAGATATATATATGCTTTTAAATGCTATTTTCTCAGGAAATACTGAACAGATTTACACCAGACCTGCAAAAGGCACATCCCTGACCTGAGGACTACCTCTCTGCCAAATTTCAAGTAATTCTGTTCAGCCGTTCGGGCTGTAGCTTGGACTAAATGTCCTATGGAAAAATGCATGGGGAAAACGTGTTTTGGGACCCCCCCTTTTTCTCAGCCCCCGCTCGACAAATCTCCCCGATACTTTCAGGGAAGGAGCGGAGCGCCCCACCTATTTTGAAAATTTCACGAGGATTCATCAATCGGCGCCAAAGTTATTCCAAATAGAATGTTGCGGATTTCCTATGGAAACACGATCCTAACCATAACTATCTACTGGCGACCGCCAGTAGATAATATATATATATATATATATATATATATATATATATATATATATATATAAACTCCAAAGACAGCGCTCCTTCTGATTGCTGGGACCCAAGGGAGCTGGCGCACACGCCGGCGGTGCACGCCGGAAATTAAATATTCCAAATTGTCAGATGTCGTGCGCTCTCAGGAACAAATAGTTCAACACAGATAGCGGAATAGAGAAACGGGTGTTTATTCACTATAAACACCCGTTTCTCTATTCCGCTATCTGTGTTGAAATATTTGTTCCTGAGAGCGCACGATATATATATATATGTAGTAAATTTACTCATGATTACATTTTACCAGCAATTAGCCTTGTTATTGTGAGGTTAGTGATTTGAGTACCACAGAGTTGAGAAAGAATTGGAAAAGCGTTGGGCAAGAATTTCCGCACATGATCAGAGGTTCTACAATTTGTATATTTTGTAACAATTGAAAGTGCAATAACAATCCCAAGAAGTTTTGACAGAAGTCTTTTGCACAGGCAAGATTTTCCTGTTTTTTTTTCTCCATGATTTAAAGGAAGTTGTCACCTAACTCTTTTGTGGCACTCTGCAGTTTTGGATTTCTGGGAGATAGAATCTTTGTTCTTTAAAGTGCCTATGTTATCAGTCTTTTCTCCATTATCTTTATAGAGATTCCACATTATACTACTGTATTGCTCTATAATACCGGATTCTGGGAAATGGAGTTCTATCGGTGAAAGGGCTCAGGCAATGTGTAAAATACAGAGTATGAGTTAATAATTAAAATGTAGATTAAATATTAAGTTCCTGTATGGAAGTCACCATGTCATAATCCATACTTTTGGTATTTTGATAGTCTGCGATTTCAACATTTGGTTCTTTATTATTATTAAGCTTGTATTTGAAGTAATACTACCCTCCAGTGGTTTGGCTCAACATTATGCAAAGATCTGTTAGTTGTGTATGATGTGGTGCCCCACAACATCAGCTCCCCATTCAGAGTCTGTTTCAAAAAGGTAAAATTACACTTTTGTTTAAGTTTATGCTTTTTTCACAATTTACAAAACTGCATTTTATTAGTACGTTTATGACTGTGGAGACTCCAGAGTTGGGGTGGAGAACACCTCGCATAATATGATAGATCTATCCTTAGATGCAAACAAGGAGTTGTTTATGAGACAATGTATGGTGATACTCAGGGCCTTATTTGAGCCTCATCGCGGTATAAATTCGGACCGTCTAATTACAATCTAGGCGGTCAGAATTGAAACCGGCAGGTCATTTCGGCTGGATTCCAATGGCCAGTCGGAGACCAGCCTTTTAACCCTATAGATGGCATTTCCGCCATAGGGATGACAATGCTCAGTTTCTGACAGGCTTTCCATGCCAGGATTTCCGCTATAGAAAGCCTGTCAGAAAGTGAGTTTGGGGGCCCATAGCAGGACCCCCCTCGCCATGCGGCCTCCGGTTGAGGGCACCTATGGTGCCCCCCTGTTAATCCCTACACTGTGTTGCAGGCACCTCCAGGTGCCTGCCACATGGTGCAGGGATTAACATAATCTCCCTTTTCTCTATGGGAGCTTGTGCTACAGCCCGTTTAAATTGTAATTGCGGTATCGGGACTGCCGACCGGAGGTCAGTCTGTCCTGAGACCGAGACGGTGTCGGTCGTAGACAACTCCCACCGACATCATGATCGAGCCCTAACTCCGCAACTAGGGTAGAGACCTTCATCATGGAGGTGGAGGCCTCCACCTGGATGTAAATCTTCCTAGGATAAAGAATGGGGAAAATCATTAAAGTTTATTATTCTTCAAAAGAATTCATAAAATCAGTTGATTTGAAAATATAAATGTAATAAATTTGTTAAATGCATAAATATCATATTTCAAAGAATAATTAATAGAAAAACTATACGTACCCTTACAACATTTTTATTTCATATTTTAAAATTGGGTAATTAAAAAAAACAAAAAACTAAAAGTCATTAAAAAAACTAAATATATGATACATTTAGAAATAATGATGATAATTATATATAATATTTGAAACATTTTAAATCACACACACACCCTCGTGCGCGCACACACACACACACATTTTTCCACAGAGTTTGAATTTGTGAGGGACCAGCTGAGAATTGGAGCATCTGACACTTTATTAAGGGGGAGGATATTTAACAGCTACTTAAAGACTTGCCTCATGACAAATAGTGTTACTGATTGGCCTTTAAGACAGAATAGACCGCGGCTCTTCTTCACCTTATTTTGTCAATCACATATTTATTTTCAGAAATTAGCATACTGGAAGGTCACAAGACAGATAGAAAGCTTGCAAAAGTCTAGAAATCGGAACGATCTGACTCAGCATGATAAATATTCCAGTGTAAATAGGGAAGGGACGGGTTACTCCAAATACTGTCAAAGTCCTCTTGTCGCTTGTTTTTGTGCCAGTGTTTTATTGATGGCTGTTTGTGGTCCCCTTCATCTCACCTGCCTTGCTTTGTTTGTACTTGATACTTCCAGATTTATAATATTTCACAAATGTGTCCTTTCTTGAACTTTTGTATTATGTATTATGCTAACTCTCTCTCATATTGAACGTATTCTTCCCATGTCTTTATTACTTTTTTTCATTTCTTCTTGGATTACTTTTGTACAACAGTTAGGATTTTTTCTTTTATCTTGTTTAACAATACCACCCTTCTGCTCATGTAATTCTCTCTTTATCACCTCATGCTACTTTCACCAGTGCCTCCATTTCTGAACTCACAGGTCTTTAAATATGTTCTTGGCCGAGGCTTTACCATTTCCTTTTTATCTATCCTCTGTTTACCCAGGTCTGGTTTCTCTCGTTCCCTTTTATTGCTACGGAGCTTTGGAACTGATTCTGTTGTTTGAAGGCATGCACAAAGTGGTAATTGCCCAGTGCCCCCACTTTCCAAGGGACCTCTGGAATGTTGATCTTTTCTACTTCTCTGTCTCAGCCATTAACATCTAATTTAATACTGTTTAGTATCATGGTGCTTCCAATTAGGAACAAAATGGGTAATTCATTCTGAACAGGGCCCCACAAAACATTTTGTGACCAGGGCCTCCAAAATCCTTACAGAGAGACTGGATCAACCCTTTATTCTTCCTTTGTTTCATTTTGTGGCCTTTCTCTTTCTGGATAAGTTGCATTCAAGTCCTGCTGACTCATTAAGTGTTGTACTATAAAGTAAATTAAAACATAACGTTCCACTTTGGCTGCATCATCCAAGTGATCTCTATCTGTAATTATATTCTACATGCTTCATTCAATCTAATATGAAAGTAAATCAATATATTAATGAGCCTTTCACACAGACACTTTCAATAAAATGTTAGCTGCATTGAATATGATGAATCAGTTCACCTCCTGTGTGTTTCCTGTCACCGAGTGACTGCCCTTCTGCAGCTCAAGCACTGCCCTACTGTCAACCCTGGAGAGACCATCAGATTGTGTTTGATGCGTTGCAGATTACACAAGCAATCAGCCTTGAGCTGAAATAAACATGTTACCTCTTCAGAGTTATTGATTCACTTTGATCTCTCTTAAAATAATTTGTCAAAATCAAATTGTGATTCCCTTTCACACTGTAACCATGCTACTGGAGGAGGAGCGGTGCTCAGGTTTTATAGGTCTGTTTAACACAATGCCTGAGCATGCCTATCTTGTGTCACATATAACTACTAATAAAACATTGTACACAAGTGTAAAATATTCACCCCCTACATTATGGCACAGATTTACTAATGCTCAGTCTGAAACCGAGTGGAGATACACAACACAATGTAACACATTCCGCAATATCAGTCAGCTTTCACAAAAGGGTTTTTGTATCACAAACTGATACAAATGCCGTGTGTTGGGAGAGGAATGTCCCCTGCATTGTGTACAGGCATGTTCCACCGACTGGAATGTCCAACTCTGAGTATCTGGAATCCTGACCTTTGATTTTTGGCTCCGGTGTCACTCTAATCCAGGGTGGGCACAGAGGCCTAGGCTCATCCCTGACTTGAGTAGATCCTGGACTTATCCTGTGACCTGGTGGGCGCATCCTCATTTAATGACAGTGGACTACTCTACCTATCATTGTTAAACATATGCAACAGTGACGGCAACATCTCATGTTTTGAGAATCCAGAGTGTGACCATTTGTGTAAAGTCCCGCCACAAACCGCTAACACAGTCTGAGTGCGTGTAGATTGCGTTTGACATATGTAGCTCTCTTGGTGCATTAATGGTGTGTGTGAGTGAGTCAGAATAATAGTTGCCACTGGCATCCATTTTGTATAACCTTGGCTTGATTTGACAAGACAGAGGGCAGCAGTGTTCCAAGACAGTGGATGTGTATTGTTCTGTTTCCTGAACTTGAGGAAGACTTAGACAGTGATGTAGGCGAGTTGTGATAGAGTTACTGCAAATATTCGATGAGACATTTTGTTGGCAATGAGCTATGGATCAGTCTTCCAGAACACTGCCAAATGATGGATGCTATGTGTGAAGGATGGGACTGCAGACTCTCCTATGCAAAGAGAGCTATTGCATTTGTTGTTACCTGGTTACTGCTTCAGTTGGGCTCATGACAGGCAGGTGCAGAAACCTCAAACATCTTTGTTGCTCTGTTGTGTGTGTTCCATGTTGAAGCATTACCTGATGTGTGAGACATCATTCAAAAAAAGCCTTTGTCTAAAGAAAAGTCTGGAAAGCACACTTCAAGTTAGAGGCATCCTACACCATGTCCACAGTTTCTGACAGTGTGTACACATCTGCTGTATTACAATTGTGTATAAAAGTAGGACAACAGAAGTGACTGCTTTGCAACCAGGGCTAGTGTCTGCTGAATAACCAGTCTCCTACAGGTGATCAGACTTTAGCTTAGAGACGGATCACATACTTAGCAGTATACCTATTCAGAATCATCTGAATTCCTACCAGCATTTGGAAATAGGGAAAGAGCCTGCCAATCCAGCAAGAGGAGAGACTCTCCAGGAAGGATCTAGATGCAGCACCTCTCCAGAGTGTATGGATTATCCAGAAGAGAATACAGATATAGAGCAATCTGCTAGACACAAGCATCACAGGGCCCTCAGAGACTCTTAAATGGTTGCTGAACAGAAACCGCGACTCTGCAACAGCAGTTGCCAAGCCTGATCAGTGCTGTCATTGCAAGTTGCTGATCTGCCCAAGTTGTGATTGGCCTCAATGTAGCTGCAACTACCTAAGATCTGGTCAGTAGGTGCAGTACTGTGACTTCTGCAGTGTCACCAGATCATGCAGGGATACATCTGCCAAAGCGTGATTAATCCATGCGTTGGCTGCAACTGTAGAAACTGTACTAGGCCAAGGCAGGGTGGCAGCAACATAATTCCTTATGCTAAATCTGACATGTTATGCCAGGCCTGATTGAGGTTTTACCAACCCAGGCATGGGTCAATTGTTAAGATTCCAAGGTATAAGGTTATAAGGTGTATACCATCAGTCCAATCAGGACCACGCTTCATCAGGACTTCTGCCTTCTACTCCTTCCTGCCAAAGGACCCCAAACATGTCATACTTGGGCCCAGCAGTTAAGGTGGTATACATAAGTGTGTGTGCAAGCCCTAAGGCCCCGAAGGTGAGACTTGCCTGAGAAGAATGATTCCAGTTGAAAGTGGTAAAAGACTAACCAATACTAAACACAAATATTGTTAGGGGTTGATTCATTCTGCATCAAAGCTTTGTTAATGCTGCATGCCTCCCAGAAACAGAAAGAGAGGCTGGGATCGAAGGGGGCAGTGAGAGAGATGGGGTGGTGCAGCACTGGCTGATTTAATCCCAGAGACACTAAGAGGTACATTACGACAAAGTCTGCCTGCCACCGCAACAGCAAATGGGACCGCCTGCAAGAGGTGCGGTGGTCCCGCCATGGCAATCAGGATGTGACTGCCACCCTGGCGGTTGCATTCTGCATTATTAACATTGTGTCGGGCGGTGCTGTAAGCAGCACCCGTTGCAATGTCAATAATGCATGTGTGCATTGGCATACACAACGTGCCTGCCACCTTGTCCATGCCAATGTTGGGGGTACCATAGGTACCACCCAAGTGCAGCACCCCTCCCCCCTGGGGGCCCGCAACAGGCCCCCGAAGCGAAATCCGCTTGCCTTTCCATGGGGGAGTCTCCGCCATGGAAATTCATTGAAAATGCCACATACTAATATGGATGGTGGAGCTTGCAAGGCACAGCCACCATATCATGCGCCTTTTCCGCCCGGTAGGAAATCGGGCCGATTGCCTACTGGCAGAAAAGCAGCAGATGGTCTTTCTGTCCGCGGCGGTACCCCCCGCCATGCTAATGTGGCGGGGGGTTAAAGGCCATCCGGCGGGGTATGTTGGTGGGCGGATCGCCACCGCCGGTCAGGTGGCGATCCACCCGCCATGCTAATGGGCCCCTTAATGTTTCCATTGTGATACTCTGAAACCTGTCCCAGGATGTTTTTTTCAGGTCCAGGATGGACCTGGCCAGGCAGTTCGTCCTGGGCTGTTCCCATGGGTAGCAGAGTCAAGACTGATTTGCGTATGTCCAGGTCCGAGCTGGAATGACATGGTGAGCAAAAAAAACGATGGATTTAGTCCCAGATCTCTGTAGTGTGGGTAAATGTTTGGCATTGTTCAGCATTCTGTCCATCAATTGTTCTTTTTGCATTGAGTGTATTAAAGTTAAACATTCTGTGACACTGCACAATCTAACTTTGCAAAGCACTACTTACCATCAGATTTACGTTTTTTCCGCATTTGCCAATGCAACAACTGCAACAGACTTTTTGCAGTTCAGCGCTGATAACAAACAATAGCAAAGCCCAAAAGGTTAACCAACTTCTTTCAAAAGCTAGGCCTTGGTTGCTTTTGGATGTGATTATAAATCTCTTCTTTAGTGTATGCCAGTGGCAGATGAATCAGTGGTAGTGTGAAATATAAGACATGCCAGAGAGTAATCTCCCTTTGAAGGCTTGCTAGTTTTCATTTTACAGGTGAGTTTTGAGATCAGAACTCGCTTCTGACAAGTAGTCAAAATCACACGGAGCTGTCCTAGAGGTGCTTGAATAGTGAATAGTGAATAGTGAATAGGAGTGGTTAATTTCACTTTTTGCATGGCAGATGACTGGGCAGAGAAGGTAATTTGACTTTAGCATTTTGTCCGCATACTCACACTTCTCTTATGGAAACAAAGAGGATTGCATTTTAAATATCCAGGCTTCTATCAGGTTGTCGCAGACCTAGGGCCAGATTTACTATTTGGCGTATGAGCCGTTGTTCCGCCAATGCGATGGAGTAAATCACTCCATCCCCATGGTGGAGGGACTGTCCTCCCACTTTATAAATAACTGCTAAGCAAGCAGTCATTTCAAATGCATGGCAGGAGGAACCATTATGGAGGTTCCGGACAATGCATTTCACTGTTTGGCAGGCCTGGGCGGTAAATTCCGTTACGTTCGCGGAATTTGCGGAATTTGGGTAATTTCGCGTTCCGCGGAGAACACGGAATTGCTCGAATTCTGCATTCCGCGGCTTCGCGGAAGTTTTTGCTTGTTCGCGTTCTCAAAATGCGTGTTTGCGAGATATTTCCCCCCGAGCACGCAAATGGCGTTCGCGAACAGGAAAAAAGCATCGCGAATAAGCAATTCCGCGTGTTCGCGGAATTTCTTCATGCTCGCTGAGACTTTTTACCGTTTCGCGGAGTTTTGCGTAGCGCGACTTTGCAAATTCCACCCACCCCTACTGTTTGGTCCAGGGCTGCGTCATTATGACACAGCCCTGCACCAAACAGTTTTCTATAAAAAACAAAAAATCAGAAATAGCAGTTTTTGGGGAATTAATAAATAATGTAATGAACCCCTCGCCATCGTAGTCATCTCCCAATGCGGGGAAGCATTATTAACATTTTACTGTCCTTCATCACGAGGGTTTTCCTGGCAGTGATGGGCAGTAAAACAACTGACTATATCTGATTGGGTGAGCAGACATATAGCCATTTCTCTGACAGTCATTACTCTGTCGGGCCATCAGAGTGAATTAGCTAAGGGGCATATTATCAAGGACGGCGATAAAATTATTGCTGCTTTAGCGGCAGGAAACTGCCGCTAAGGCGGCGATAATGGGCTTGATAATACGCCACAGAAAATTCCAATAGAAGCCCATGTTCACACCAGAACATGGACTTCTATTGGAATTCTCTGCGGCATATTATCAAGCCCATTATCGCCGCTTTTAGCAACAGTTTCCTGCCGCTAAAGCGGCGATAATTTTAACGCCATCCTTGATAATATGCCCCTAAGTCGGCAACTAATTAGTGAACGTCAAATCCAAACCTATGGTCCACCTGCATATAAATCGAGCGAACGTACCAACATGTTGGTGGTTTGTACACTGCATTTGCTGTTGCAGTGGGGAGCACATAACTCCATTTTATAAATCAGACCCTTAGTCTCTACCTGAACCCTCCACTGATTCCCTACAAGGCTCTGGTGAGCCATTGATGCCGTACGAAAGGTGCACCATACACACCATCTGAAATGGCACTCTACAACTTCCAGGTTAGTTCCTTTCCTTATAGCTGCCTTTTTGGGCTGGACTGTGAGTTTCTTCTATGACCAGTATGTGTGGAGCTGCATTTCAAAGAGAAAGTCAAGGGTATTGAGTAGGGGTGGGCGGAATTTGCGGAATCGCGTTACGCAAATCTCCGCGAAACGGTAAAAAATCTCCGCGAACACGCAGAAATTCCGCGAACAAGCGGAATTGCTTGTTCGCGATGCTTTTTTCCTGTTCGCAATAGCTGTTTGCGTGCTCGAGGAGAAATATCCCGCGAACATGCATTTTGAGAACGCGAACAAGCAAAAATTTCGCGAAATCGCGGAAAGCAGACTTTTGAGTAATTTCGCGTTCTCCGCGGAACGCGAAATTACGCAAATTCCGCAAATTCCGCGAGCGGAACGGAATTTGCCGCCCAGGCCTAGTATTGAGCCCCAAAGCTGGCAGAAAAACAGATAATGTCCCCTTTTGCAGGAGTGCCAGGACACTCCTGCACTAGCAGTGCGCTTTAGATTTTCTTTCATTCATCCATTCATTCATGAATTATTAATATTGTTAATAATATTACATTTATATTGCGCACGAATCATCCCCAAAGGGATCTCTCGGCGCCTGTGAAGGCAGGCTATGACGGCCCGACAGCTCAGCTAAACAACCAGGTCTTTAAATGCTTCTTGAAAATATTTAAGTCTGTGCAGGAGCGCAAATCCCAAGGCAGCCGGATCCAATACTTGGGCGCCAAAAAGGAGAAAGCACGACCCCCCATTTTCATCTTCCTGATTCTTGGCATTTGAAGAAGTTTTTGGCCACTAGATCTTAGGCACCGGACTGGAGAGTGCCAAACCAGCTTCTTTGTGAGATAAGCCGGCCCCTGTCCAACCCGTGCTTTAAAAGCTAGGCAAAGAATTTTAAAGAGCGCCCTCTTTCTGATTGGTAGCCAATGTAGGTCTCTCAAAAGCGGGGCAGACGGCGTGAGTGGAGGTTTATTCAAAGCCAAGCGGGCCGCCGTATTTTGTACGACTTGTAGCGGTGACAATAGATCCTCCCTCACTTCTACCAGAAGAGCATTCCCATAATCAAGTCTACTAACTAACAGTGACTGGATCAATACCCTTCTAGCAGAGAGGGGCACCCACGGAAAAATCTTCTTTAGAGTGCGCATCAGGCCAAAACATTTCCCTGTTAAGGTTTTGACATGTTGTTCCATGGATAGATTATTATCCATAATCACACCCAGATTTTTTACCCATTTTTTTGGAAGAGGTGGAGAGCCTAACACCTCTGGCCACCATTCATCTGTCCATAATTCCTCTGCCTTCCCAAACAATAAGATCTCCGTCTTGTTGGGATTAAGTTGGAGATAGTTGTCTTTCATCCAACTGGAGATTTTAATCATGCAGCTCTTAAATCTCTCTCTGGTCAGTAGGTGATCCTTTTCTATGGGGATAAGCACCTGAGTGTCATCCGCATAGGAGATGGTTTGGAAACCACAGGATTCTATAATGGCGGCCAATGAGGCCACATAGATGTTAAACAGTGTGGGGCTTAAAATAGAACCCTGCGGTACCCCCTTCTCCACTATGTAGACTGAGAGGAAAAAGAGTCTATCTGCACACACTGGGATCTGTCTGATAGAAAACTCCGCATCCACTCCCAGGCCCTTTCAGTGACACCTATCTCCCGCAGTCTATTCAGAAGAATTCTGTGGGAGATGGTGTCAAAGGCCGCTGACAGATCAAGTAGGACCAGCACAGCCGGGGTCCCGCCGTCCAGTAAAAGCTGATGGTATCTGTTACCTCCACCAGCGCGGCCTCCGTGCTGTAACCAGCACGGTAGCCCGACTGCGAGGGATCTAACAGGCTGTGCTGAGCCAGATGATCCAACATTTGGCGGTTTATCAGCGCCTCCATGATTTTGGAGCAGCCTGGGAGGAGCGAAATGGGTCTATAGTTCTGCAGATCAGCACAGTCTAGCGATGGTTTCTTAGGGTTTGAGTTTGAGTTTAAAAATATTTATATAGCGCACTTTCACCAGCGGTTTCATGGCGCTGCAACAGACAGATCCCCAGAGTAGGAGTAACAAAACATAATAGGAAAGAGACAAAAACAACAGGTGATCTAATTAAAAGATTTAGCAAAAAAATAGGCTTTAAGTTTTTTCCGGAATTGAGGGTAAAGAGTTAGAGATCTAAGCTCCAAAGGCAGGGAATTCCACAGGATTGGGGCAAGGGTCGCAAACTTTGATCCTCCCCATTTCTTCCTCCGGAAACGGGAGACTGACAACAGGGATTGCGTGGATGAGCGTAGTTCCCTAGTTGGAACATAGGGAACGATCTCAGATGTTATAAAGGCCGGAGCCGCGCCTAGTCGTGCTTGAAAGATGATAGAAGCAAGCTTAAACTGGACGCGTTCACGGACAGGGAGCCAGTGTAAGGATTTGAGAAGGGGGGTTACGTGGTAGGTTGGAAGATTGAACACCAACCGTGCCGCCTGGTTCTGGATCAGCTGCAAACGCCTTAAACTATATGCAGGTATACCTGCATATAGGGCGTTGCCATAATCCAGGCGGGAAATAACCATCGCCAAGATGATCAATTTCAAGGCATCGAAGGAAAAAAAGCGGGATACCTTGCGGATGGTGCGTAGTGACAGGAAAGAAGAGGACACCACAGAACTAACCTGGGAGTGAAGAGTGAGCTGAGAATTAAGTTTGATACCTAAAGTTTAGGCAGAGGTTTAATAAAGGCCTTCTTCCGGCTAGCCGGGAAAGAGGAGGTCGCCAGTGACATATTACAAACTTTTGTCATTGGATTGACAAGCTCTGTGGCTAAATCTGACAACACATAAGGGGGGGCTATATCTGACGGCGACCCTGAGTTCAGGCCTTTCAATAGTGGTAACACCTGTTCCCTGGTGATGGCTGCAAATGCCTCCAGTCTCACAGGCGAGGAGCTCACCGTGTTCTGACTTTCCTCCCAGTTTTCTGGTAGCAGCTCAAAAGAGTCATAAATACTGTCTATTTTGTTTTTAAAATGACTCGCTAGCTTGTCACAGAATTCCTGGGTGGAAGGACACGACGAATTGGTTGCACTAGGTGCAGTGAATTCCTTTAAAATCCTAAACAATTCTTTAGAGGAGCCCTTTGCCCCCTCTATGCGCGTGGCCAGAAGAGTTCTTCTTGCCAAATTACAATTATTTAGGTACCTCCTATGAATGATGTTGTATGCCATTCTATCTATATCAGTTTTAGTTTTCCTCCACCTACTTTCTTTTGTCCTACATGCGGCCTTTTCAGTCTTTAAAGTATCTGAATACCACGGGGCTGGGCACTTTTTATCGTAAATTATAACTGCTTTAATTGGGGCGATCTTATCAAAGGTCCTACTGACCTCTAATTCTAATTTATCTAACACTAAATTTATGTCCTGGCATTCACTGAGCTGGGGGGAGAAAATAATGTATCAAAACTCTTAGGAGAGACCTTCCTCCATTGTCTACGGAACACCCTTCGACCTTGCACTTTTTTCAGACCCTTCGGTGCCATAAAAGAAAAGTTCAAGGCCCTGTGGTCCGACCAACTCACCACTAAGGGAGGTTCTGTGACCAAGCTAGGAATATTAGTGAAAATATTATCTAGCGTGTGGCCTGCCGAATGAGTGGGGCCAACTACTCTAGGCTATAACTCCAATGATTCCAAAGCTGTTAAGAGATCAATAGTATCAGTGTTAGAGTTCATGTCCAAATGATAATTAAAATCTCCTCAGAGGAAAAAATCCTTCGCTTGCAGGGCATGTGGAGCCAGAGTTTCTAATAGCGCGGGACAGAAATCCTTCTTGTTTTCCCCCGGCGGGCGGTACACGATCGCTCCTGTTACTTTATGATCGTGTGCCAGTTCAATGGACACAGTCATCTGCTCCAACATGGGGGATAAGACTGTGTCTAACACCTTTACCATTACCCCTGATCGAAACGCGATAGCCAGTCCCCCCCCTCGTTTTCCTATTCTGTCCAGCCTTAATACTCTATAATCCGGAGGAAAGGCAATCGCTAAGGCCGGGGCCGAGTGTGTTTGTAACCATGTCTCTGTAAAAAAACAAATCTCCGGTTTACAGTCTTCCAACAAATCCCAGATTTCAGAGGCATGTTTAGAAATAGATCTGGCATTAATATATAGTCCTTTACAGACATTATCTGCCCTTAAGCCATGATTCGCGCCCTCCCCCTGGATCGTATTCCTGATCACTTGCCGCCCTACTGGCCCAATGCTATTTCCAGGTGCCCCAGCTCTCTGGGGCTGGCTAACTGACCATTGACAACGTGGGTGGCAATGTTTAAAAACTCTGGGATCTAGGCATGACCTACCGTCGCACTCCTCACCACAATTTATTGTCCCTAGTTCCAGAAGATTATCTCTGGAATACATTAAAGATGGCATTGCTTCAATACAGAGATGTTATCAGACTTTTTTTTTAGCTGCTGGCAGCGTCCAGGAGTGTCCAGGCGCGGACGGGCGCAGACGGGCTTGTCTTGTGCGTGCCTTCGGCGCGCCCGCGATTAGCGCGTTTTTAAGTGACTCGGCGGTGGACCACTAGAGCGCTATCATTCAAAAATGGCGCCCGTTAGTGTCCTCTTACCGCTCCTCTCCAATGCATTCTCCACATTAGGCAATAAGTTGTTCGTTCCCGCTTTGCCAACCCCCTTTCCAACTTTCCCCACAAAAGAAAATAAAAAATATTTCAAATGCCACAATATATATAAAATATTTAAATCATCAAGGTTTTTTTAAATCATTCAACGTCCTGATACCAATAGCTTCTGCTGCGAGGAAAACGAAGCCTGCAGCTCCTCTGTGCTCTTCTGCTTCCTCTTAGAGATACCACGGGAGATTATCAGAGAGTATGTCTGAGCTGGTTTGGTATCAAAATTGTATGTTTTGCTCAAATAGGCATTGTTAAACAATGCTCTGAATGGTTAAAAAAGAGGTCATTCATAGCTGACAACAGTACTGATAAGGCTGGTTTCACATTCTAATTATATGTAGAACAAAGAAATGGAGCAGGGGGGAGGAGGAACAGAAATATGGGGTGGGAGCTGTAAAACTAAGGGGCATATGTACAAGCCCCTATCGCCAGCACAACATCACCTATATTGTCATTGTGGTGGAGATAGGGGCTGCACCTTATGTGCAAGGCAGCGTTAAGATAGCATAAGTGTCTTAACGCTGCCTTTTACATAAGGCCCCCTTTCACGCTATGGTTAGCATGAAAAGGGTGGGCAGTGGGTGTTGCGGTGGGCATTCCGCCGCAACACCCATTCATTTTGACGCTGCACCCTATGTACAAGGGTGGTGTACATAGGAGGCAGCGCCAAAATTAAGACCAGGGAAAAACTGGTCTTAAGATGGGAAAACGAGCAGAAATGCATTATTTCTCCACGCTTTTACTTTTTCCATGTGTGCTACCTTGTGCACCACACATGGAAAAAGCAAAATGCCATTGTTTGTTTATGTACAAGAAGGTGTCTCTTCCTGCACAATAAACAAACTTTTAAAAAATGCCATTTTATCACTTTCATGTGTGCTGCATGAAGCAGCATGCATGAAAGTGACAGGATGGCATGCCTAGGATTGTTTATGTGCATGAAGGGACACCTTCCTACACTTAAACGATCCCCCTCTGCACGCAGACACCCTTGCATTCTGGTGCAACAGTGCCTGCGTTGGTGCTTAGTTGCTACACTTAGGACCATCGCAGGAGGAAATGCATTATATTCTTGTAAATATGGTTCAGCCTGGCATTTCAGAAGTGTAGGAGAGAGGCGTTAAGCCAGAAGGGCTCCACTTCCTTGTACATATCCTCCTAAGGGTATTGGCACCGTTAGCCATACTATGCAGATAGTGTGGACAGATGTTGAATCGGACGGCCAGCCTGACAGACACACAGACAGACAAGCAGATACAAGCTATCTGAATTCCTCTTGTCTATTCTTTCTGGTCCTACACTTATCACTACAGACGGGCAGCGCCAGCGCTTCTATTTTTTCCTCTGTTTGCTGCTCTTATGCACTACCAATAATAAGAGTGTCTTTTAGCCATGAACGATAGCCAAGAGATGAAGGAGTTCTCGTACCATTGCTTTCAGACAGAGCACTTCCAAACAGCTGAGAAGTGGGCAAGATATTTCTGCTACTTGGCACAGACACAGCCACTCTCGTATACAGCCCCCGATGCCAGTAATTTAAAGCTATCAAGAGTGTAATTCACTTTGTGAAATGGAACATCAAACCCACATACCACCTACACCAACCAAGGGGCAGCTTCAAAACAATCCGAATTGAAAGCTGGCAACCTGAGACATATGTGCAATGAAAGGGAAGTGCGGTATGTGAGAAAGACAATGGGGTTAAACCTACAACTTCAGGATGCAGATTTGCTGCTTACCCTTTTTACTGGGACAACCTCCTCAGAAAGGAATACAATGGGGTTCTGCAAGTAACTTCCTAATCAGCAAAGTCGTTAAGACTAAAGAGGACAAGAATGTAATGGGCATTGCTGGACACCCGTACGAGTCCTAACAAGGCGCTTCCATTAAGGCAAAGAGCGGGCATAAAACTCCGCTCAGCCAGCGGAGTGTGCGGAGATTTGTCTACTCCGCGCTCTGCTGAGAACGCGGACTAAAGGGCAAAGCTGCGACTCAGCAGCGAAGCGGAGTTAGCCAGCCCCCCCTTCTAAACAGGCTCCCCGCCTCTACCCCTCCAAATAAAAATTATTTAAAAAGTAACTTAAAAGAATTAAACTCACTTACCTGCACTGTGGTGTACCCGTGCTGCCCTTCTCCTCGCCGTTTCTCTCCAGTTCAAGCCCCCTACGTCAGACGTACATCTTGTGAGAACTGCGCATGCGCATTTCTCGCAAGATGTTCTGAAAAAAATATGCATGCATGCACGCCGCAGTACAGGTAAGTGTGTTTATTTCTTTTAAATTAACTTTTAAATAATTTTTATTAGGGGGATGGAGGCGGGTGGTGGAGCGGAGTTCCACAGAGTTTTTCCCTACTCCGTGGACCTCAGCGTAGTGGCACTCCGCCAGCTCCACCTGGGGTTAGTTAAGGCTCTATCGATGCTCCTAAACCTGCCTTTTGTGACCCATGGCCTGAGGGGAGGCAAAGGTTTTGCACCCTGAGGCCAGAGGTCACAGGGAAAATGCCAATGATATCCATGGTTGCTAATCTAAAGTTAATGTAGGTTGGGTGGCTGGCTCTCTATGACTATTTTCCTTCTTTGTCCATTTTTCTTTACACCATCCCTTCCCATTTCTTGTCTCTCCTCAATTACACGTCTTCTATCCTCTCATTTGTGGATACATTTCTTTTAAATTGCAGTCAGGAAACAAGTTAAATTCTGTCTATGGGTATAAGCAGCGTCAAGCTTGGTCACAGTCTGAAAGAAACTCCAAACTGTTTCCAGCTCATGTGCATTAGGGTGTGAAATCAACCAGTGGAGGATCAGGTCTATGACACCACACTAGGCAGCCAAGGGCATCAACAGACATGAAGCTAGAGGACTAATGCAAAGCACATTGAAACCACAGCCATCAAAAGGCACTCCTCAGAAAAGGGGGACTAGCAGAATCCCATAGCACTTCTGCACATCCGAACTGTAAGAAACAAAATCATGCAAAAAATAAGTAGGTTCGGAACTAAGTCTACAACACATTTAATTCCCCACAATACACAGCTTGAAAATTCCAAATTTTATGCACAAAGGGGAGGCACAAGAGCAACCGTTGATTTTAACAACTGGTTTAAGTCGCTGTGCTGTACGAAACAATTGTGGCTTCCCCCAAGCTGAGTACTAAACATTTTCATTAGTAACTGTAATTGTAATCATTTTAAATAATTGGAAAATAAAATCTATCTATCTATCTATCTATCTATCTATCTATCTATCTATCTATCTATCTATCTATCTATCTATCTATCTATCTATCTATCTATCTATCTATCTATCTATCTATTTATCAAGTGTTTATACTTTAGAACTTCTGAAACAATTAAATCATATTTTGAAATTAATATTCAAAGTGATCCTGATGATAGAAAAGGCTAAGGGGCATATCATCAACGAGGCGATAAAAAATGATCGCTGCTTTTGCGTCCGTTTTCGGACGAAAAGCGTCGATAATTTTATTGCCTTATGAGCAAGGTCACGCTATCGCATGAAACCTTGCATTAGCACCTGTATTCTGAAGGCCCAGCTTTGCATTTGCATCTCTAATGAGATGCAAAGTGGGCGTTCCTGCCCTGACATAACTGGAGAAATGTCGCTAAGCGACATTTCTCCAATTATCAATGGGCACGCTAACCTGCAGATCGACAAGCAAAGTAGCGATAACCTCTGTTATCGCTACTTTCCTTACGCCTGCTTCAAGACTGACTTAGCCATGATATCCTATGTAAGGTGGATATCATGGCTAAGTATGCCTTGCCCTATCATCAAGCTATCGCCAAACTTTGTGAGATTATCGCTGGATTTCCAGCAATAATCTCACATTTGGCAGTTAGTGCTTGGAATTTTATCGCTTTTGAGATAAGCGTTGCTAATAGCAGGCTATCTCAGCAGTAAAATTCCACGTTACCCGGCGATATTTATCCTAGCGCTAAGTGCACTTAGCGATAATTCTCGCCGGTCCTTGATAATATGCCCCTAAGTAAAATACTATAGGTGATTCCATAAGTAAGAGGGATATGGTGGTAATGCCCTCACCTACTAAAGCAGGCAATTGGGTGCGAAAATAGCAATTCTTCAAATCCATTGTGTCAATATATTCATAAAGCAACCTAAAACTTGTGTTTGAGAAAAAGTCTCCCTTTGAAGTATCCTTGAATAGCAGCTTAAAATTAAAGTTCTGAAATCTTCCTCTAACAGAAAAATTTGTTTTAGATTTAAGGGTGGATCTAATTGGAGAAGTGGGAGTTGGGGAGCTTAGTCCTATAAGCAAAGCAACTAATAATATGATAGCAATGATTAATATTGCAGCTATTATTAGCCTACGCCTATCAAGATTATAGGTATTTATGGCTTCACTACAATCAGACCATTAACAGTAGCAATAGCTGCAAAGAGATGTCTCCTCTACAAAGTTTCTACCTGTGCAAAATGCAAAAATGTTTTTCAGTAATGTAATGTTGTTGCCTTTATATACAACTATATTCGTGAGTCATCCCTATCCCTACTCTGCATTCATCTTGCTTTTCTTCTTCTGCAGCCAGGACTCTGGGGGATTTCCCTAATTCAGTAAGCACAATTCAAGGAAAATGTCAAAGTGCAGTTTCCGAAAGAGTTTAACAGAAACACAGTGTGTTGTTTGTTTCATTTAGTCATGGAATCAGTTCAAGAAACAATGCTCCGTGGTGAGGTTCAGATACACAGGGACTCTGTTAGCACTGCACTGTTACTACCCAAGTGAGAAGCAACTTGGTCAATGTCTCTGTTTGCATGGATACCTCCTGCAAGGCACCCATGCTCTTTCCAATCTCCTGAGTACTGGATGTTCATATTTCTCGCCACTCAACTATCTGGTCTCAGTTTCCCCAGGGACGGTTTGGGTTATGCGTTCAATGGGCAGACTTGGCTCACTCTCCCTTGTCTCCTCGGCAATTCATCTTCACCTCGAGCTCTGTTTGCCACACCACCAGCCCTTCACCAGGATCGCGGTCTGCCTCCACCTGTGCCAGCTGGCAGATTCTTTCATCAGCCTTGACCTCTACTCCCACTGAGTCAGCACTCACCTCAGCCTCACTTCGAGGCACTTCAGAATCTCATAACACCAATGGATCTTGGGGCTCTCGTTCACTCTCTTTTCCCCCCTCTGATCCTTCAGGGTGTCCTGCCAGTGAGTCTTGTTCTTGAGTGATTTGCACAGTCACATCATCAAGGTGGTACTCACTGAGGATGCAATTCGTGAACCCAGTTAGGCAGTCCTCAGAATTTGACAGCCGTATTGGTCTAAGAGTGACTTGGAAAGGGCCTATCCAGCGAGGTTCTGAACATGTCTTCCTGACATGTTTCTTCACCAGAACCGGATTTCCAGGACAAAGCCCCGCACTGCTCCTGGTGTGATAGAGCAGTGACAGCTCTGAACAGGTGAGACACAGAATGGACCACTAAAGACAGTCCTTTGAAGTAGTTGAGAATTACACAATCCTTGATGTATACAAGTGCATTCACAGGTATGGCAGGCAGCCTCATTGCTTGACCCATGATGATCTCATGGGGTGACAGTCCTGTCCTCCGATCAGGAGTGCTACAAAGGGTCATTAGCACCAGAGGCAAAACATCTGGCCACTTGAAGAACGTGGACGCACACTATTTTGCCAATCGGAACGTCTGCGCTCCACTAACCTGTTCAACAATTCCTGAAACCTCGAGTTGGTAACTATAGTGCAATCGCTGTTCCAGCAGCAAAGCTGATCTCATTATTAAAATGAGTCCCTCTGTCTGATTCCAGAGACGTCGTAAACCCGAAATGGGGTATCATCTTTACTAACAACAACTTTGCTACTGTCAGACTGTCAATTCTCCTGATTGGGCAGGCTTCATACCAACAGGAGAAAATGCACACAATAACCAGGAAATATCTCAGTCCATTACATACAGGCATCCCTATAAAATCCAGTTGCATTCTGTTGGACGGAATTATTTTCACAGGGGTCCTTTTCCCTTCCTTCATCAGTCGATAAACGGCACATCAAGGGCATAACTCCTCAGCCATAAACCTGAACCGGGGATTGAACCAAGTATTTACAAACAATCTGGCCATAGAATCTCCACCTGGGTGTGCTGGACCATGAAAATAGCTAGGCATTGGAGATAACAAACTATTAAGGCAGCACTTGTCTTCCATCTGTCGACAACCAAGTCTCATCCTCATTCTTTTTTTGTAAATATTTTTATTAGGAAATGCAAACACAAAACAACGTACATTGGCATTGTATACATCGGTGTCACATTTGTCTGCTAGCGTACATAGAGTCACAGAATACCTTAATTAGACAGTGGTACATTAGTGGTATATAGTAGCACATTGGGCCTCTACTGCGTCACGCAGTAGCTTAGCAGGTCACATTTGGTGTATGATTAGGCCATAGGAACTCAGTCACTCAGTTCAGATTCTGAGGTCTCCCGCGGGGTTCACATATATTCCCTCTGTGAGCGTTCCACCCCCCCCATATCTGGGACCACTTTTTGGGGCAGCCTCTATGAATGTACACTGTTTTTCGACAATCATCCTCATTCTTAACACAACCTGCTCTTATCTATCCCTGCTGTTTGGTCTCTGGCGTCTCTTCTTCTAACTTTTTAACCTCTTCCCATGTATCAGCTACGTTCAACAGAAGATTTAAGGTGGGCTCATTTTCAGATTTATTTACATATTTCCCATCAAATGCCCAGGACGCATGAACACAGTGTCCGGTGACTTCATTAGCATACCAGTTACAAGCTGTCACATAATCAATTCCACTCCTGTGCGCTGTGCATTTAACAATTGCAACTTCTTAATGCATCTGTAAAGCCTCTAACAATCTCATAACATATTCCCTGTGTCTTATTGGGGAAACAGAAGATGAGATAAATCCTCTTTGTGACCACAATTGTCATAAGTCATGCACGACACTAAAGCCATATTGACTGTCGGTGAAAATAGTCACTCTCAATTGGTCTAAAACACAACAATCTCTTGAAAAAGTGACTAATTCAGCCACTGGAGTCAGGAAGCTTACACTACTCCAACAGTGAAGACTGTATGCAGTCCTCAGGTTTCCTCCATTATCTCTCAGGCAAGAGTCGTGTTATAAAGAAATGTATCATTTGGCTCTTCAAGGGTTTATCTTTAATATCAGGTCTTGGCTTGGTGCACAGTTCTGTAACATTCACACAATCATATTCAACCTCCCCATCAATCATCTCATTTTCAGGCAAGTGTAACAGTGCAGCAGTATTGAGCGATTGTCATCTTTTTAACGTGATATGAATTTTTTTTAAAACATATTTTGTTATTGATTTTCAGGTTGGCGCTGGTACAATTGTAATAAATATGTGCCGTCCTCAATACTTTCTGGTGGTAAAGACAAAGTTGTTGGTAAACTAAATAGAAAGGAAGCAAAGTAAGCATTGCAATGAAATGACAACTATAATCATACATTCATAATAATAAAAAGGGAAATATGAAACAATCCCCATAACTCCCTAACCCACTCCCCAGAACAAGTTTGGGTGGTCCTAGTATTGGCGGGATTAACATCAGTAGGGGCTGTGAGGGGTCAATGTGTCACAAGAGGTGGCACAATATCTAAGTTTGTGTCCTCCAGGAAACAAGAGTGGGTGCTCTATGTACCCCATTATGTCTCAGATATGTGTTCATGTAACTGTTCCAGTAGCACAGCCCAATCCAACGAAATTAGCTTCTTGCGAAGGCCCCTATATTATTCCTGTCCCAGTGCCTCCCCTTCAGCGGAGCCCCCGGGCAGCACCTCCTCCCCCAATACCCTTTCCTAGGAGCCTGAGGAGACTTCCAGTGTTTTGTAATCAATCTCTTTGCCGGAAGTAATAAAAGTTTGAGAAAGCGTTGCATCACTTTAGGCATTTTAGGCAGTAGGGACAGACCCAATATACAAAATTCCAACAATGACCAGTTATGTACCCCCATCAGCCACGAGAGGTCCCCAACAACCTCTCCCAATACCCTGGGAGGGGAAAGACAAAAGCATATGTATGATTTCCGCATTGGGTGAGTGACAATGTGGGCACTCTGATGCGGCCTCAGGGTACATTGTGTGCAGTGTGTATGGTGTTAGAAACTCCCTGTGTAGTATTGAAAACAGAATAAATTTAAATCAGGTATTACGGGAGATCCGTTTGGGGTACTCCTCCTAAATGTGGGCCCATTCCTTGTCAGCATGGGGCTCATTAGGATGGCGTAATGATCGCCACCGCCGGGCCAGCGGTGGCGATCATTACGCCACCCCTATTGTGAAATACCCTCCGCCATAGTATGATGGCGGTGAGGATCGCGGCGGGAGCAGAGTCCGTCCGCCACTTTCCCGATGGTTGGCAAGCATTATGATTGCCGGCTGGGCGGAGCTGGGCCAGTAATATGGTGGTGGTGCCTAGCAGGCACCGCCAGCCATAATAGGATGTGGGTGGTTAAAGGCCTTTCCATGGCAGCGATGCCGCCATGGAAAGGCTGGCAGGCATTGGCTTTGAGGGCCCGTTGCTGGCTCCCCAGGGGGGTGGGTGGGGGGGTTCACTTTGAGGGGTACCCATGGTACCCTCCTGCAGTTCCCTGCCCAAGTGTGCCTGCCACGTGGTGCAGGAAAATTCTGCGCATGCCCTTTTATCATTGCGGACGGTGCTGCAGCCAGCAGCACTGTTCGCATTGGTAAAAGGCCAGGATGCGCCCGCCAATATGGCGGGCGCATCCTAATTGGGCTGGTGGGACTGCCGCACGTCTGGCGGTAGGTCCCATCACCGTTATGATGGCGGGCGGACAGATATCTGCCCGCCATCATAATGAGCTCCTTAGTTCCCTAGTCAGATTGGATTCCCATTTAAGTTTCAAGGGGGTGAGCGAAACCATGAGGTGTTCCCTTAGACCATGGTAGAGAGAGCGTACCAAATGGCTCCTGTGCCTCATTGTGTGCAGCACTCGGAGCAACTCATAAGTAGCAGGTTCCTTATTACCCACTACCCAATGTTTGCCACATAGTGGAGAATACTAGCATGAGTCAGGAATAAAGAATAGGGCAACCTGCGGACTTGTACAAACTGTGCATGGGGCAGATCCACGAACAGGGATCCAGCTGTCGTCACCCCAGCCCAATCCCAGGGAGCCAGCCTGCAGGCCGTCAATGCGCCTGTGGATGTCGGAAGACTGCATAGTTGAATATTTGGTGCATATGGCATAGTGTGTTAGAGTACTTTAAGGCCATTCTCCAATACATCAGGGCATTAAAGAATAATAGTGAGTCTACGTGTGAAAACGAGGACTCTGGACATAACAGTGTACAGAGCTTTCCTTCTTGCAAGTGCACAGTTGTAGATACTATTTCAAACAAATTATGGCCTGCTAACTAATATGAATCCATTGTAGCTGTCCAGCTATGCTATAGGCTTCCATGTCTGGGGCTCCCATTCCCCCACTGGACACCAACAGCTGCAGTTTAGGCAGGCTTACTCTGCATTGTCCCCAGACAAGATTGATCAGCTTGGAGTTGTCGAACTTAAATACCCAGGTCGGGACCACCAGAGGGAGATTCACGAAGTGGTACAATAACCACAGTAACATCACAATTTTGTCAGTGCCATCGTGCCTGCAATGGATATGGGTAATCTGACCCAAAAAGACACCTGAGACCACAGGGAGCTAATTGTAAGTACCAAGTTTACCCCCAGTATATCCTGTGTTTCCCTATAAATCTGAATTCTAAATAACAGAAGGAATCAGGTTCTGTTTTCAATTTTAGCTCACCAAATTGGAAAGTGGGCTCTTTATAAATGCCATATAAGGAATACCCGCAGAACTTAGTGGTGTTTATTTGTAGACCTGACATGGAGCCAAACTGGGAGAGTAGCTGGGTAAGTTCAGCCATATCCGCCTGGAAATCTTTAAGATACAGGAGCATATCGTTGGCTTGCAGGGACAACAAATGAACAACCTGTCCAACTAGGATTCCAACGTTAAGCATGGTATGGCAGAGATGCTGGGCAAGTGGCTCCACCACCAACACAAAGAGGAGCTGGGACAGGGGAAATCCTTGACGGGTCCCACAAAATATCTGGTAAGGTTGGCCCATTTTAGCTCTGGCCGTGGGTGAATACAATAGTTTCACCCATTAAAGGTATTCCTGGGGGATCCCATACAGCAGAAATGTCTCAAGCATATATATTCCCATCCCAGAGTGTCAAAAGCTTGCCGAATATCCAAGGAGAGGCATCCAGCATAGGGGTACTGACCACAGGTTGTACCCATTATCCCATAAATCCTACAAATATTCAGCAAAGTACTATGGTGGGGCAGAAAACCCCATTGATCAGTATGTATCAGCCTCAGGAGGAATGGAAGCAGGCAATGGACCAGAATTTACTCAGTATTTTAGCTTGGTATTAAGATTTGATAAAGGTCTATAAGAGGACAATTCGGAAAAAGGCTTATCTGGCTTCAACAGAGATGTCACTAATGCTTCCCTGGCAGTGGGGGCCAATGTTCCCTCCACGAGGGAAGCACTATAAAGTTTCTCCAATTGTGGGACATGGCTAGCCGAGCTGCGAAATGGCCGCTCTCTGACAGGGCTCCGCCAGCCACCACAAAATCCTGCACGTAATGTAGCCCGCATCTGCAAGTAACCTGTTGGCGTAGGCATCAGGCATTGGCAGCTCCAAAAAAAGTGTGAGCAATACCTGACTACTGGCAGAAAATGAGGTTGCTGGTGCTGTGTGGCTGGACCCTGCGCTTGCTCTTGAGCTGCTGTGGCGCCAATGGGGTTGTGAGCCTGAACAGTGACGTGGGTTACCTGTTTTTGACTCCTGGACCCGGCCTGGACCTCACCGGCTTCCGTTGCAGTATTCAGTAGCAGTGCCGTGAAGGGTGCTGCGCAAATTCCTGGCACGGGGGCCAGGACTGGCCAGGAGTCAGAGTGCAGCCTGGAGACGGCTGGATATGGTTGTTGCGTCATGATCGAGCAGGACGTTGCAGCGTTATTTACTGAAAGCAAGAGATGGCAAAGCAGTCTGGCTTTTTGGGGTGAGTCAAGCGGCACTCCCCCCCAGATACCTATGAGAAGAGGATTGTCCCGCTGGGTGGGACGCAGGCCAATCGGCGGTGACGCGGCGAGATATTGTAACTCCAGGGCCTCGCTGTGACTGTAGGGTGAGAGCCCAGTATTGATCCCCAGCTGGACAGGCACTGTGTATAAGGGACAGACCATCTGCATTACCCAGAATTTGAATTGTCTCACATACTTGCCTCATCAGCAGTGACGCATTCCCCCTTCACTGTCTCCGTCTGACTGGCTTGTCGTGTTGGGGCCTCGCCTGAGCTACAGTCGAGTGGCGGGATACTGCGGCCCCGGTCTCACTCCCAAGAGCTACAACACAGGCCCAAACAAAAGAGGGCATATGAGGGCATATGAGAGGTGAGTCCTGTGCGAGGCAATACGTAATACACTCAAAGACTTGAAGGAGCGTTCAGCAACATTCTGTTGGGTCGATGTAATTGGTTGGTGGAAGAATTCTGCGCTAGAGGCGGATACACAGCCTTTCCACACAATTTGCGGCAAGGAGCAAGCAGTATCATTAAACAAAGCCAATTCATGGGTCCTGGCATAATAAATTAATCGGCACGCAGTATCTGGAATCATAAGAGATAGAGGGTTGGTCGTGATACAGACATACTCAACGTTTTCCAACCTCTGCAACCTGGCCTGGGGATGCCTAGCTTTGCATCTCTGTTGGGTGCCCTATGTCTTCCTTATGCCTCAGAAGATTTGCTATACTCTGACCCAATCTGTGAGTTGAGTTGTATACATTATTGTTTGTGCCAAATGCTACTTTCTGCACCAATAGTTACGAACTGAACTTGGGGAAACACAATGCGAAACAGGCTAAACTCACCTTTGAACACAAAAGACTCACCAGGCACAAAGACGATGAAGTCGACACTGACAATTAATCCAGTGTCAGAGAAGGTGTGGAAGGTGGCAGAAATCGAGTTTAAAGACAATTCATAATAAATTGGATATGCTGAACTCGAGAGTCGACCAGATAAAAAAGCAGTTTGACACTCACAAGGAACGCCTGGACCACCTAGACAACCGTGCCATGGAAGATCATGAATTGCAGGTAGAAACGAAGGAACAGCTGCTCAACATGGACAAAGTGCTAAGCATAATCTAAGACAAGAATGAAGATTTGGAGGCTCGCTCGCGCTGAAATAATCTGTGCATAACAGGTATTCCTGAAATGACGGCTATCGGAAAGATCGAACCCTTTGTTGAGGAACTGATGCACGAACTGTTTGATCCAGATTTCTCCCCCCTCCTCATAGTGGAGCGTGCTCACCATACGTTGGGGCCCAAACCTGCTGTTGGGTCCACACCTAGACCAAGTTTAGCACGCATATTGAACTACCGGGACCGGGACACTATCCTTAGGTTGGCAAGAAAAAAAGGGGCATCAATTACAAAGGCAATACCATTTCCATTTACCCATACTTCACCCCTTCGGTCCAAGTTGCAAGATGCAAATTCCTGCAAGCTTAAAAGTTGTTAAGACAAGCAGAAATCCCTTAAGCAATGCTGTATCCAGCACAATTAAAGATCAACAAGAAGGGTCTGCTCACCATTTCACAGACGCCAAGTCTGCTTTGAAATTCGCCAAGCACGTCTGCAGCTCGAAGAAACCAGCCAAGTCACCCCCCAAAGACTCTCACAAAGCAAGATTAAGTGACAATGATTGATCCATGGGACTTGAAAATGTCAGGTATTGTTGTAAACTGCCCGAATTGTCAAACCGATCCAATGTAAGGAATCAATATAGAACGGGAGTAGCTAGCTAGCCCTCACCTTACCACATTACCGCCCTTCCGCATCTGCGGGGCTCTTAAATGCCATGGTGGCCACCCCATCTTACGTGGGCAAGTACACCGGTAAACCAGTCCCCAAGGGAGATCTCACAGTACCAGTCCCTTGACACAAGTTTCAGGACGTATTACAAAGTTTGTTAAGATGGGGTGGGATTTTCACTCAACCTAATTGGGGGGTTGGTGTGGGTGGGGGGAGGGACAGAGTTTCTCACCAGTTTGGTAACGACAGCACTATGGTATATGATTATAGCACAGGGAGCATCGGAATGTACCCACAAAATGGCCTATACTATGACTGCCACAGACACAGACTTGCAGGCTTCATGCTCATGTACCCACCTTGCACTTAACGAAAAATCAAATCAACACCACTTAACCATACTTGAAAACGTCTCCGTTGATTTCAGATGATAGAGTATAACCTTCTCACATGGAACATTAGGGGGTTAAACAATTTCAGTAAAACATGGTTAGTGCACACATATTTAGGTAAACAAAATATAGATATCTGTTTCCTTCAGGAAACCCATTTAAATAGCTCGTCGCATTCAAAGCTACAAAATAAACGCTGGGGGACTATATACTCCGCCATTTACTCTAACTATGCTAGAGGAGTATCCATACTGGTACGGCGGGGACTGCATTGGATATCAACTATATCACAGATTGACCCGGAAGGTGCAATATGTATCATGCTGGCTGCGATATACGGCCCAAATGTGGATAAGCCAGAATTATTTCGGGATGTTTGGGCCAAGATAAAAACAGTGATATATTACACAATTATATGGGTAGGCAACTTTAGTGCCTTGATTTTTGATGTCAAAGACAGAAGGGGTGGGTCCCGAAAACTACACCCACAGTCGAACACCCCTATCACTGTGAAAGTTGCTGATGAAGGGCTTATAGATATATGGCATCAAAGACATCCATCATTGCTCGAAGGCACTTGCATCACCACCCAACACAACTCTTGGTCGAGACTAGACTTTTTTCTGGTAACGCCTGACATAGCAGCCTGGTCCAACTCAGTAAACCATCTGCCTAGAACACTGTCAGATCATGCACTGGTCCTATTAAAATGGACCATGCCGTCTGACCCATCTAGAGTGGCCTGTTGGAGGCTACCACCACACGCTGTCATGGATATGCTGTTTAGAGAGGAGATTAGAGGAGACATCTCAGAATACTTTTCCACAAATGCAGGCTCAGTTCAAACTCATGCTATGTTATGGGAAGCATTCAAAGTGGTTATTAGGGGGAAAAGTATTTCTAGACAGGCGGGGATACTGAAATCTATTAGACTAGGATTGAATAAACTTGAGGCAAGGATTAGAGATCTTGAGTCACAGTATTATAGCACAGGAGACACAGTTATATTGTGAGCTACCAGGGACAAAATATCGGAATATGAGGAGGAAGCCGACAGGGTAGTGAAATTCTTGGGGAAATATGCCCGGGCAGGCAGTTCAGTCTGGACTGTTCCCATGGGGCACAGGGTCAAGACTGATTTGCATATGGCTGGGTCCAAACTGGGGTGGCGCAGTGGTCAAAAGAACGATGGATTTAACCCAGATCTTTTGACTGGGGGAGAATGTTTGCATTGTCAGCATTCCGTCCATCAATTGTTTGCTGTAACTAGGCCTGGGCGTAGTTCGCGAAGTAGCACTTCGCGAAGCTACGCAAAGTGAAGTTCGCACTACGCGAGCTACGCGTAGCACTTCGCGAACTGCGTAGTACCTTGTTCGCACTGTGCCAGATGTCGTTTTCAATGATTGCACAGTGCGGACAAGCAACTGGCACTGTGCAATCATTGAAAATGGCATCTTGCACAGTGCGAGCTGTAGTTTTCTGCTGCTCGAGTAGATTTTTACTCGAGCTTCAGCTTTCTCAACGCGAACTGGTAGTTTCTCATCGCGAGCGGTCGCGAGCATACGCGACCACTCGCAATGAGAAACCTGACCTCCTCGCGTTGGGAATCTCGCCGGGAGGTTTATTTTCCATGCTCGCGATCGCCAACTTGAAGTTGCTGATCGCGAACAAGGAAAAAGTCTCGCCGGGATGTCATTTTGCTTGCTCGTGGTCGCCAACTTGACGTTGAGGACCGCGAGCAAGCAAAAAATGACCGCAGCACTACGCAACACTACGCTACGCGTGTTCGCACTGTGCTACGTGCAGTTCGCGTAGTGCGAAGTAGCGCGAACTTCGCAAACTACGCGAGCGTAGCATAGTGCTTCGCCCAGGCTTAGCTGTAACACAATACGGAAAGGGGACAGACCTGGCAGGACCTTGGCTAGCACACTACGCACACCTAACATATAGCTGTTCATCTCTGAAATCCTAGTTGATAACCGGGAATTGGTTAGAGGCCCACAGGAAATTCTAGAACAATTTACACAGCACTATTCTACACTTTACATATCAGCTTCTCATGCAACACAAGAGGAGTTTCATTCATACCTAGACACTCTTGAATTGTTGTGGTTGGGCAGGGGTCACAGAACCTATCTGGACGATCCATTCACAGTAGATGACATCAAGCAAGTCATGAAAAGTATACCCTCTGGCAAGGCTTTAGGCTCAGACCACCTGACAGCGGCGTTTTACAAGACCTATGCAGATTAACTAGCCCCTCAACTTCTGGCAGTATATGAAGAGGCGCAGAAGCTGGGGACATTTTCCCCCACAATGAGAGAAGCCATAACATTATCATTGCTAAAACCCTGGAAAGCTCCCGAAGATAGAGACTCCTACAGGCCCCTTTCGCTATTAAATATTGGCACCAAAATCTATGCCAAGCTGTTAGCTAACAGATTGCTACCCCTTTTGCCCCTGATCGCAAGACCTGAATAATCTGGCTTTATCCCAGGCAGGTCCACTTCACACAATATTTGTACTTTTTTCTCTGTTCTACATTATCTTGACCCCCAGCTCCCAGCCCTGGCGGCACTATTGGACGCTACTAAAGCATTTGACTCACTTGAGTGGGACTATTTGTTCACTATTCTTGCTAGATTGGGCCTAAGCCCTTTGTTAATAGGACAGATAAAACTACTGTACTCCTTCCCCTCAGCGAGCCTTCGTCTGAATGGTCTGATCCCCCCTCACTGACTATCACCAGAGGTAGGAGACAGGGCTGTCCGCTGTCTCCTCTACTTTTTGCCATTGCTATGGAGCCACTAGCTGCAGTGCTCCTGCAACATCATGCGGAAAGAGGTCTTGGTTTCACCACCCGCGGTGTTATTGTTCCGCTATATGCAGATGATATTACCCTATATATCAATAACCCGGTGGTCAATCTAAACCCAGTAATACTCGCGATCCTAAGATTTGGTGGGCTATCTGGTATCCAAATTAACTGGTCGAAATCGGTGTTATTTCCACTAACAGCCTGCACGCAGCCTTATCAACTAGATTACCCCCTTCAATGGGCAGATGGCCCAGTACGTTACCTGGGAATTCGGCTCAGGTCCAAGGTGAATTATGGGATTAAAACTACGGTAGGGCGGTGTCCAGGTTGGAGAGCAAAATAAAGACATGGTCCAGGCTCCCCCTCTCCTTAGTGGGGCGTATAGCCATTGCAAAAATGATAGTTCTTCCTAAATTTCTATATCTATTCATCAATCTGCCCATTTCTGCTCGCTCCTTGATGATATCGCAGGTATGGGCAGGTAAACAAGCCCGAGTGTTGTGGGTGCTCTTGACCCTCCCATTGGTTCAGAGCGGTTGGGAGCTCCAGATATCCAACTCTATGCATATTGTGCTCAGGGGCAGTTCCTACATTACTTGGGTCTTCCCATACCATTTCAGCCACATGTGGTGATTGAATTGGACAGGGCGGCTTCGGTCCCACTCTCAGTTGCGATATATCAGCGGTACACTAGACCACGAGATGAGATAGACACTGTAAAAACTTTGGGATGGAGTTGGGACGGTCTAAGGAGGAGGGCTGGAATTGAGGTCCTATATAACCCCTCGGTTACGCTGGCACATAATCCTCAGTTGCCGGTGATGGAGGATAGGGGTAATGTTACTCTTGCAAAAAAGCATGCATAAATAAATATGCAGATCTGTACCCAGCTGATACCGTTCGCTCACCCCCAGAGGAAGAGTCGCGTAGTACCCTCCTTCTCTGCTCCATTCCTACATTACTATATAAAATGACCCTGCTGTTAGCTTCATACCACCTTCCCCAACCCACCACTCACATTGCAGGTGCTAGAACAATTGCTAACTAGTCCTTCTCCACGGAGACTCATTATCAAGTTATATCGTTCCATGCAGTCCTCATGTCCAATATTGAAGCCTAGAACCTTCCAGATCTGGAACACGGAGCTAAACCCACCACTCTTAGAGGAGCAGTGGAAATTCTGCTGTGACCAGTTAATTCATTTTAAATATTTGTGCAGATACTACAGAACCCCAGCACAACTACATCGTATGGGTCTGCGGCCCACTTCAGAATGCTGGAGATGCAGGACAGACCATGCAACATTTTTACATGTTGCCTGGTACTGTCTTCTCATAGCTAAATACTGGATAGAAATATTTAACTTCATCAGAGATATACTTGGTGTACAGACACCAACCTCCCCAGTGATAGGACTATTGGGATATGTGAAAGAGACACCTGCAAACTCTAGGAAACTGCATGCCATATTATTATTACTTGTAAAATGTAGGGTAGCTATACAATGGAGGAAATCAAATGCCCCATCCACTAAAGATTGGTTAAGAGACGTTACATATTGCCAAACTCAACTTTCTGCATTTTGAGAGTTTATGACTACAGCGTCCAGGCCAAAAGGTTTTGGGGGGCTGTATTAGATTGGATGAGAACATGATCAATCAGAGGTTGTATCGTTAGAGGCAGTAGCCATTTGCAATACCCCCCGCCCCCCTACTGCAGAAACAGAAAATTAAGGTTAAAGCTGCGATAAACTGAGCGGATCAGTGGTTAGATAAAAGCAAGGTGTTGTAGACATGGCAGGCATGAATTGCAATATCTTGAGATTCATGATGTTGTTCCTATCATATATGTTAGTGTGCTGTCCTAAGGGGGGTTAGTAATCGTTATGTTTTAAGTATACATGTGTACATCTTGGAGATTATGCTTAATTATCTCTTCATGTAATTGTAATACTTTGGAAAAAGCAAATAAAGAAAATGTTTAAAAAGTTTCTCCAATTGTGGAACCAACTGTGATACTAAAGTTAGAATAGAATTCTATGAGGAGGCCGTCCGAGCCTTGCACTTTGTTACGAGCCTGGTCTTTGATGGCTCCTCGATTCTTAGTGACCGTAATAAGGTCCTCTTCATCGGTGTCCAGAATGTTTGCCAGGGACTTCCTGAACAGAAATTCGGCAGGCGCCTCTGGGATGGGGGGCGGCGCTGCAGAGTAAAGCTCTGCATAATAATTGCACAATGATGCATTCATCTCTACCTGTGTAGTCACTAATCCTTGTGTAGGTGTGGCAAGGGATAATGTAGGTGTGGGGGAAGTTGGTGGTTGAATTATTTGGGCCAATATGCTGCCTGACCTGTCCGCTTCTGAGTGCATCCGTTGTATATAGGCCCTCTGATCTATTAATCACATTTGTTCTAGAAGTTCTAGAAGTCTAAAATCCTAGCCTCCCTTAACTCCATTGCACTTGCTGCATTTTCTTGGGCTGCCATCTCCAGAGGGCCCAGTTTGCACTCAAGCACTGTACTGTCTCTATTTGACCTCCCACCTAGCTCCCACCACCGCACTCAGCAAGACTACCACCTTTAAGGCATCCCAATCTATCAAATGTGAGGAAGCTGTGGCAGTATTCTCATAGAAGTACATAGTGATGGTTGTAGCTAATGTGTCCCTCAACACTAAGTCTTTGAATAGTTGAGCTTGTAAGCACCATGTTGCAATAGGAGAAGGGACTCGTCCTCAAGTAAGTGTAAGTTCAAGAGGGTTATGGTCAGATATGGTTTTACCGAGAAATGTAGTGTGACTCACAGAGGAGAGTAAGCTGTGTGTGCAGAGGAATCTATCCAAACGGGAGTGCAAGGCATGGGGACATAAATAAAAGGAGTATTCGCACAGACCTATATCACAGTCCCGCCATATATCCACCAAATCCCACGCATTCACCCAGTGACACCATTCCATGGCTTGATGTATTATAGCGGTGCCCAGGAGGGGGCATCTGAGCGGTCCAAGTTGCTATCTAGTACAGTATTGAAATCCCCTCCCAGGAGCCATGGGTATTGTGATAAATCCACCAACTTTGTTGATAGGTGGGACAGGAATTTGTCTTGGTCTGAGTTGGGTGCATATATGCATCCCAGGAATATCTGTTCCGCATCAAGTGTGCCCCTATGTAGGATATAGAGTCCCCGAATATCAATCTTGGATTCTGACACTGTGAATGGAACCCCGCTCATATCCACACCACTGCACCTCGTGAGAATGTGGAGTAGGTAGTATGATTGAATTGCTCTATCGAACGGTTACACAGTTTATGTGCTTCCGAGAATACCAAGTGAGTTTTCTGAAGGAACACTATTTGTGCAGGGCATCTTTGTAATTGAACAAGTATTCTGTGCCGTTTCTGGATTGAACCCATACCCTGGACATTTCAAGTGGTAAGGGTATAAGCTTTAGCTACTGTCAACATGAGGAAGCTGAAAAAATGCAGTGCATATATACCACCCAGAGAAAGGCCCGCCCCTGTTCTATTATGAGAAAAGACCACTCCAAACAGTAAAAACCAAACAATCCCACAATACTCGGTCTAGCAATTCTTTGTTGTTCGACCAACCTGGAGACCAAACAGTAACGTTACAAACTGAAATAATATGTGCCTTCACCATAGGGGTGGGCAGAGAGCTCTCACTAAGCGAGAGTAAGTGAGTTACTAACATATGCTACTCAATACCTCAATACCAAGAACTCAATACCAACAGGACCCAGTACCATAAACAGTGCAGGATTAGGATACAATCCCATATCTATCATACATAAGTGCATGAAAAGAGGGTGTGAACATGGCATTATATGGCTCTGTCCTGTCACAAACAGAGACATGTACAGTTGTGGCCCAGTCCGTACACACAACGTCTGCTGTGCCAGCAAGCATCATCTGAGCACCCCCGGGAGGCGGTGCCCTGTCATCAAATGGCAGCTGGTAGGTGCCGGTGTAAAGGATCCCACCTCGGTCATTCCAAGGGATCACTACTCAACTGTGGGGAAACTGAGGAAAACAAAGCCACAATTCCAGCAGAGTCCGAGTCTGAGGCATTTTTGTGCGAGGAACTGGAACTGATGGATAGCCGGGCGGATCACAGCACTGATGCCAAAGGAAGCACCTCCTGCTGGGCCTCCAGGACCTGACGTGGGTAAGTTGCTCCCATGGCACTGTCCTGTGTGGTGAACCCCCTTTTACATCTACGGGGAGCACTGTGGGATCTCGGTGGTGCTGCCTCACAAAGGTCTCATCTTGTGGAATATGGAAATTGCTGCTCCAAGCACTCTCTGGAGTATCAAAGAAATAGGAACGTTGACCATGGAGTATTTTAAGTTTGGCTGGGAAAAGAGCACGTGCGCTGTACAGTCATGGTATAGTCCGGAAATATGGAGACTTTTGCATCATCATTCAATATGGAACCCCTGTCGATGACCGCTTGTCATGGACTTTGAAGTTCAGATTTTTAGCGATAATAGGGCATGCATTTGCACCAGGATTCGTCTTCCTAGACAGGACCCGATGTGCCTTTCTTCAGTGAACAATTCAGAGAGAACAGTTGGGGCCACCTCCGTTCTGAGCCAGTCATTGATATATAGCGTGACACGGGAGCCCTCAGCTCCATGAGGAAGTCCCACAATGCGCAGATTATTTTGTAGGGATGTCCCTTCAGCATTTTCCACATGCGCTTGGAGATGCTCCACCTGTTTGTGGTGGTCATCCTTAAGCAGGCTAAGGTCTGTAGTGATCACCCCCAACTGTTTCTCTATGGAAGCTCTGGACTCCTCAATTCTTGAAGAATAACATCTAATTTGTCTACAGAAGAGGCTGGGAAGCGTTGCCCTCGGGCAAAGAATTGTTAGGTGAGCTCTCTGATGGTGAGTAGCGAGAGTGGATTCGAGCCAGAGGTGCCCCTGATTTGGCTTTAGTGTGCCCCATAATAAACATCTAGGTGGCAACCTCGCCGGAACAGCGGTTGATGGAGACTATGAGGCTGAGCACAAGAGTGGAAGAAAGAGAGTGTTCTGAAAGGGTTGCCGTTGGAACAGCTAGGCCTCAGCGAGTAGGGTCTGGTAGGAGCTTTATAAACAAATTGGAGCACAAAACTGGATAGTTGTGGTACAGCCATTCTACAGGTAATAACTCGGACACCCGTTCCACAGGTACAGCGGGCGTTGTCTACAAAGGCAATAATGCTGGGCTCAGCCTCGTAGGTTATTGGTCAAAATTGGAGAAGTCTTAATGTGGAAGCAGAGGGACACGAACCTCAGGCAGTCCCGGGGGGAGGGGCTGTAAGTACTCACAGCATGTTTGTCCCACTTCTAGGTGAATTTAGGTGATTAACTGGGGTTTTTGATGCTCCCTCCTGTGACACTGCACTTCTCTAATGGCAGGCCTCGGCACATCGGGGCAGACCTGCAACCGTGATGAGCTCAAGTTTCTGCACAGTCCTCACAGTGCAGCCGAAGGAAGCATCCTTGTCCCCCCACGAGATGAGCGGCAGGTGCAGCAGATGCAAGGGGCACCGCAAGCACTCAGGTGGCTCTCCTACCATACATAGGCCCCGTCAGAAAACCCCACTAAGGCAGCAATCAGGTGCGGGCTCCAACAGCAGTCCAGATCTCCCAAGGGCTCCACACAGCACTCCATCATAAAGTGTTAGGGGGATCAGCAGATCTCAGCACAGGCACCGCCCCTCTCAAACCCAGAGTGACGGTGCCGCTGGCAGCAAGACCGTGTCACTCCAGGCCTGACTCTGGACGGCGCACAGCACCACCCAGACACAGTCCACGAATGTCCACCACAGCAACCAGCAGAGCGGCAGGGAAGGAGAGGGGATGGAGGGTCCTTGATCCAGCCTGTGCTCTCCACAGTGGGCCAACAGCGGTGCAAAGGCCCTCTGAACTTGCAGCATTGGCCTCCCTCAGCAACACTCACACAGGCCGCAGCAGCACTGGGACAGTGGGTTCACACCAGCTTGCACAGTTCAGAGTCACCTTCTATGGTCTGCCACACTGCCCATCGGGGGTCCGGTAGTGGGAAAGAAGTCACCGACCGGGTGCCGCATTTTTCCCTCGTCTCCATTTCCTTTGTCCCAGTGGAGCTCCAGACCTCCAGGCAACTCTGCTTTGGCTGCCACGCTGATACCACCATGCAGCAGTAGTGTCTGTAGCATAGACACCCACTGGCACCATGCCCGCACCAGTCGCTGCGCTCACCCCCAGGCAGCGCTCCGGGGTACAGCAGCGGTTTGATGCAGCAGGCCTACAGGAATGTTAACAGGATTTTGATTCCTGGGTCAGCGAGACTTCTGACTATGTGAATGCCGTCTTGGGTTGCTAGCCAACCCCCAACCCCCTGTTAAGCAGCTAATATATCTTGCTTATACTTGGTTAAACAGCTGTTTGTCAAATGTGTTTGGGTTGGGGCAGTAGAATCTCCACTGAATGTGGGACCATCACGGTAGGAGGATATCTCATAACTAAACTCTTGCACCCCTCAATGCTGACACTCACTGCCACAACTGTTTTAAGGCAGCCAATCAGTCCTGCAGGAACAGGGTCACTGATAGCAGACAAATATGCTACAGGTCTTTGAGCATCCCCATGCATTTGTGTATTTACAGAGAGAGTGTTGCCCTACTTCTCACTGCAGAAGAGTGTAAAAGGTTTATTTTGATCTGGCGTTCCGATTGTTGGGGGATGGCAGAGACTCTCTCTCAGCTCTAGGAACGCAAACAATCGTTGTCCCATGGTAGCGGATCAGGTACATCTTTGTGGGTCAGTCTTTGTAGAGGCATGACCACTACAGAAAAGTTGGGTATCAACTACTGACAGTAGCCCATCCTCCACAAAAACATCCTGACTTCTCTCTGTGAAGTAGGGGGATTAATTTTCAAAAAAGCAGATATTGTCTCTTGCAACACCTTCCTCCCTCTCTTCTCAATATTTTATCCTAAGTGCAGGAATTCCTTTTGACAGTACGGTAATTTACTTGGGGGCACTTTGTATCCAGTTTCAGCCAAGAGATTCAACAAGGCAGCAGTATTCTGCCTGAAGGCTTTCTGTGATTCTGACACAACCAAAAGATCAAGGGGCTCTCTGTATACCCTGGAGGAACACGACAAAATGCCAAAATCTTATTTTGGAGCCTAAAGAAAAAGAGGAATTGACTTTCCTCTTCCAACAGAATGGAGGGAAAGAGTTTACAAAAATCAACAACAGTAAACAACTCAGCCACACAAGGTATATAAAAAAGTATCACAGTTGGATTTAGTAAAACAGGACAACAAGGGACAATAATATCATTCATTTTCCTAAGGTCCTGCACAATCCGGTATATTTCTACAGTCCCATAATTGGTGAATTGCACAAATTCCACATTATTTCTTTCAGAATGCCTTGCTGTATGATCGACTCAGTTACTGGAGTGATTCTAGCTATAGTTTTAGGTGTGAGATTGTATTGTGGGGTCCTAGGATAATCAATGTTTGGTTTAATAGTAATTCAGACAGGTTTAACATCTTCAATGAAATCAATGACTGCACTCGAAAAGTCCCAAACTTCGGGTTTCACAGTATCTCTTAGATCTGGGGGGTTAATCTTTAACAGTCAGTAAGGGATACAGTCCGATGACTGCCCCTTGTCTGGCCAGTTTGAAATCAACACCTTCATCCTGAGTTTAAAAGTCAACACCATCCAGTGCACAGTATATAGTACAATTCAATGTACATAATAAGTCCCACACTAGAATGTTAACAGGTCCAGAATCGCATATTACAAAATGATGGTCCTAAAATGACCCTAATTTTACAGGTACCTTTTGTGAAACAGGATTAATGATATGTTTATTAGCAACTACCACAACTTGGATCTATTTTTCAGAGAAGGGTAGGTTTGGGACTTCCACTGTCCTAACAGTGGAATGGATAGCACCAGTGTCATTAAGAAGCAACATTTGATGGCCATTAACCTCACCTTTCAGGAATGGACCTCCCTGGTCTTCCTCCAAGACTGTGTCAAGTACCCAACCTTCCTCCTCCCTCAGGCACCATCATTGTGACTGATCAGAGTTGTAGCCCTCCAAAGAATCAAAACAGAGAATTTTTGGAGGGTGCTTGATTTGGAAAAGGATTCAAATTATTTTGGGGATGTTGGTTTAAATGAAGCCTAGGGTTCCCCTTTTTTTGCTGAGTTACTAAGGCTTTATTTGGTATTAGTCTGCATCATTAGAGCTTGAGAAATATTAGTATTTTGCATTCTCTGAATTAGTGTTTGCATACAATAAAGATTCTGATATTGCATAGGATTTGCATTTTGTATCTGATTGTCATTTGGACTCCTATTTGGGTTTAAATGGCACTCCTGCTTCCAATAGCCTAATTTATTACAATAATGGAATGGTTAGATCACTTCAACGTCCCATTATCAATTGGGGAGTTCAGATCAAATGGACCACCACGACCTCTAACCTGAGAACCACCACTTCCACCATGCATCGTTTGCTTTCCAGATTGGTATCCTACACTTTGCATTCCACCAACATTTCTCACATAAGATCCATTTTGACACTCCTTGTGTGCCAATTTAGTGTGGGCCAACATGCATTTTTCTTTAAGCCATTTCTGCTTCATTCCGTGCTCATCACTGAATTATTTTGCACACCACAGGATCTAATCTTAAGGCTTATTCTGCCAACATGTTCAGCCGTAACCCGAGAACAAACTGAGACATACAACTTTTCATATTTCCACTTTTTAGATATCGACCCGACTATGGGGCATATTATCAAGCGGCAGCGATAATTATCGCTTGCAGCTCTTAGCGTGAGGATTTTTATCGCCAGCTATCGCTGGAAATTATCGCCATGCTAGCGCTATGTCAACAACTCATAGCGCAATGGCGATAATTATTTCAGTGATAGCGGTGTTTTCCATGGAACATCGCTGGTTTTCCAGCGATGTTCCATGGTAAACGGCGATATCCTTGGTGATAGGGCTTGAGGTCTTAGCCACACAATCCACCGCCCATGTTAGGTATGCCTTAGTCAGGAATTTAACAGATGTTAAATTCCTGCGTTAAGGTATACTTAGCGCGATTTCAAATATCGCTAACCCTCGTTGAAATATGACGAAGCTGGGTTAGCGATATTTTCCCATGGTGTTTTGTCAGGCACGCCTCCTTTGCATCTCATTAGCAATGTGATGGGAGGCGTGCTGACAAGGGGCGCTAATGCAAGGATACACCTGCTAGCATGTCCTTATTGATAATGCGATAATATTATCGCCACTTTTCGCCCGGGCTTTAAAGCAGCAATAATATTAATTTATCGCCGCCCCTTGTTGATATGCCCCCATGTTACTTAAACACCTCCAGAAATCGTTCATAATTAGCATGCACTGGCTCTGCGGCCTGTAAGAGTTACTTTCAACTGGTCAGTCTCCTTCTGTGGAACCTTACCCTTCAAGAATGTTATCACCTGGTCATACTTTGTCATCATCTCAGGAGGAGGGTCATTCGTCACAGCCATCCTCAGTGGCTCTGCATTTGGCCACTGGAGAGACACCTTACATTCAGCCCACAAATCACTAGGATCCACTATTTCAAACAGTGTTCAAATCTTATCACAAAAACTTTCAGTTCTTTACAAACCAACCAAATTGGGTTTACCACTGATCGGGATTTTCTCTTAATTTTTGGAAATTGATTTGTAAATGTAACAAGATTACCTCGACTCCAGGGCATATGTACATATCCTCTTCCGTGTACATTTCTTTACGGGGAAATTCTGAGCCTTGGCTCTATCTGGGGGAGCCAGAGGTGGTTTCTCCTTTCCTTTTGCAGCAACTACTATCTTCTTTTTCTTTTCCTGTTTCTTATTCCATCTAGTCTTCCATTTATCTTCATCACTCCACTTCTATATACTACCAGCTAATTCCCTCACCTGCAATTTCATTTCAGAGGCCCTCAAATTCAGGATAGCCTCATTGTTTAACAAAGCGCAGAAACTTTTCCCGCACAGTTTTGGGTAGGTGGATATATATGTCATATGCATCCTCAAGTTCAGCTAACTTGTCATGTGCTTGAGCTGCACGGCAAGTAATATCTTTACTAATACATATGCGTTCATTCTTATGATATTTGTTTATATGTTAAAGTTCAAGATTCCCCAAAATTGTCTCAACGTTCAAGGTTATCTCCTCTGGTGTGGACGTATGGTCGCCACTTGCCTCTACTGTCTACCCACTAGCAGGAGATCTGTTAAAGAAGCACACCAGGTCATCAATTCAGTTAGACCCATCCTGCTTTGTGTGACTGGGGTTGCGAATACTAACATCCCTCTAGGTTTAATTCTCTGCATATTTTGTGATAGACTCCAAACAGTGATTTGGGAATTTTGCGACGTATGACTAAAGGCAACCGCAGTAACTCCCCCCCACTGCCCCTAATGTTGTGGGCATCAGAGTACTAATCAATAGGGTATTTGGTGCCAGGACTATTACAGTTTTTGCTGGCAACATAGGCGGTGTCAACCCAAAGACAGGTACAGCGGGCCCGATGGTAACAGCGACAGTCCCAGTAACAACAGATGAATCAGGCACTGTAACTGCTTGTTTTTTTGGGGGGGGCAGGGGTTTATAACTTTTATTTATTGATTTTTAATTAAAATGAAAACAGTGTCACATTATTACATCCATGGATACAGTTCACAACAGAAAGACCTTACACACAGTATTTGCATAATTACATTCTAGGAAGCAGACAGAATGCAAAATGAAACAAAACCCTCCTCGCACCCATCCCCCCCACTCATACGAGGAAACTCCACAGTCCTCTACACCACTACTGTTCCACTCCGCCCTCCACTCTGCCCAAATCTCCTAGCTTACCAGGAGAGAAAGGTACCCTAGATCTCCTCACATTTTTGCATATTGTTGTTAAGTCTGTATATTATTTTTTCATACCTTTACACTTCATATATATCTTCAAGCCACTGCCTATAGGACGGTGTCTTCACAGCCTTCCAAAGTCTCAGGTTTCACAGTTTATCCATGGCCAACACCGTCAACAAACAATGCTTCACACGAGATGTCAAGGTAGGCAACTTTGAAAAGTCATGCAGAAGTGACATCTGTGCCTGAAACTGCAGGGGTTGCCCCAGTTCTGCTTTGAGAGTGGATTTTACTTGTCACCAGTAAGCTGAAACCCTTTCACATATGTACTTTGCCCTCTCCATTCCACTAATGTAGCCCATGTTAGCAGTCTCAATTTCACCCTGTAGAGTTTCACTGGGTTCCAGTGCCATCTATGTAATATCTTGAAGTAACTAAACTTCAATTCCATCTCCCTCATACCTCTGCTGTGATCAGTCAGCATTTTAAGCCAGTCATTGTCATCAAATGTAACTGTCAGCCGATTTTCCAACCACCTCCACAAACGGCGGTCTGTCTCTGAGGAAAAGGTGTGATCATGTAGAAATATATATAGTCCTGAGAGGGTTCCCTCTAAGTTTTCCCATATGTGTATATATGTGTGAGTATTGGTGAGGTTAATGTCTCATCTGGTGCCTTCCCAAATGCTGCTCATAAACGCGCTTCTCAATCCGTCAAAACGTTTGTCAATATTTTAGCATCTCTTTAAGCAGGGAAAAAGGCTTATAGTTAGTGTAGTGCATGGGATCTCTGCCTGGATTGGGATTGAGAACTAATCTGACCCTTGAAAAATCTGCTGTTTGGGGACCCGTTGCTATTGATTCGTGGAACACCTGACACAGAAGGGGGCAACCTCAACTTTTACTCACCCTTGCAGTAGTCATCTTATGATATTCAGCCTGGAAACTATCCTGTTTTCATATCGTAGAGAGGGCAAGAGAAATCATCGACACTGGAGGATCAGTGGCAGTGGTCCTCCTAGACCTAAGCGCGGCATTCGACACTGTCAGCCACCAGGTCCTAGCCCAGCGCCTGGATAACATCGGCGTGAAAGACAGCGCGTTGAAATGGCTCACATCCTTTCTCTCCCGACGCTCCTTCCAAGTCTGGGAAGGAGAAAGCCGCTCCCCCTCTATCCCCCTCCGGTGTGGAGTGCCTCACTGAGCCCCACGCTTTTCAACGTGTATATGGCCCCACTGGAGGAGCTGGTCTCACCATTCGGAGTCACTATCGTCAGCTATGCTGACGACACTCAGCTGGTGGTGACACTCTCCCACCCCAAGCTAGAGCCCTCCAATCTTCGAGACTGCCTCTCCAACGTCCATCAATGGATGAGTGACTCAGACCTCAAACTAAACGGGTCAAAAACAGAGATCCTGCTCCTAGGTCACAAAACTACGAGCCTTCCCTCCAACCTCTGGCCCGCCTGTATGGGTGAACCCCCTACTCCCAAGACAGAGGTTAAGAGTCTGGGAGTACGGCTGGAGACAGATCTCACCTTCAGGACACAGGCTAGGAAAACAGCTGGCATCTGCTATGGCCTACTCAGATCATGCAGAAAGGTGCTCCCTTTACTACCATCCCAGTCCCGTCTTCTGCTGATTCAAGGCTTAGTTCTATCCAGGCTGGACTATAGCAATGCCATTTACCTCGGAGCACCGGAAGCCACTCTCCAAATACTGCAAAAGACCCAGAATGCCGCAGCTCGCCTACTCACGAACACCCCAGCAAGAACATCAGCCAAACCAGCTCTGAGGAAACTTCATTGGCTCCCCGTGAGGGAAAGAGTCGTTTTCAAAGCCCTTTGCCTGGCCCACAAGGTTCTGCACAACGCCGGCCCCCCTATTCTGAATAATTGGATCACTCCATACAGACCGACGAGAGCGCTCCGGTCAGAACAGGGAAACCTTATCATTGTCCCCAGGGTGAAGAAGGCCCGCATAGGTGGCCGCCGCTTCTCAGTCAACACAGCTAAAAAATGGAACGCGCTCCCCCCGAGTCTCAGAGCTGAACCAAACCTCCTACGATTCAGGAAGTCCCTCAAAACCCTTCTTTTTCCCTGATTCGTCAGCAGCTTCTCTTTGCCCCCTCCTTAGGAGTCCGAGGTTTCAGCGCTGGGATACTCGAGGGTGACTACGCGCTCTATAAAAACCTAAAATAAATAAATAAAATAAATATCATTTATGACCTGCAATAGTGCTTCCTCCATGGTGACAGCATCCAAAATGGCTGCTTTGTATGTCATCAGGCATGGGAGGGGCAGTGCATCAAGGAACCTGTCCTCATCCAATGGATCCACAGGGGTTCCAACTGTACAGTCGGGAATTGAAGGCATGAAATTCCTGTAGAATATCACATGGATGTATGAGGACACCTGCTGTCTGATTGTGAACAGCTGGGATAGTGCAAATGGCTTCCATACCCTGCAATTGTGATGCCAAGAGGCTGCCTGCTTTCTACCTATACTCAAAATGCCTATATCGTAAAAGAAAGAGTGCTTTTTTAGCCTGGGTGATGTACAATTCACTCATATCATATTTGGACTTTCTAAGGGTGTGGAGAGTGCCTGGTGTGGGACATCGTAAGTACTCTAAGGAAAGACTTTTACTCTCCCATTCTAGATGACTTCTATCCTGATTGGCTTGCTTTTTGGCCATCGCAGATTTCTTCATCAATTCTTCCCTAATACAAGTTTTCCCAGCTCCCCACAGCATCGAGAATGAATTAACCGGTTCCCCATTCTCATTTAGGAAACGTTTGACCAGCAAAAATAGTTCTGCTTATCTGCTGGGTCCTTGTACCTGGCCATGATCATACACCACGGCCCCAAAGGAGGAGATGCAGTCTCAAAATTGAGTGTGAATGTCACCATGTCATGTACCAAGATGCCCCCCTGTGTAATCCCTGCCACCACTGCATGTCGAAGGTCAGATGCCAGCACAAGAAAAAAATCAATGCGGGTGCACGTTCCATGAATGCAGGAGACACAGGTATAATTACGTTTCCTCTGGTGTAACAATCTTGATGGCTTGACCAAAGTAGAGTCCGATATCAAGTTATAGAGGTCTCCTCTATCCCCCATCCAAGGTCTAGAACCAGATCCATAACTGCATTATAGTCCCCTCGTATCACCTCTTTTGTCTTCTCAAAGGAACAACAGTCCAGATAACCTAGAGAAAAATGCAGTTTTGTCCTCCACCGGAGAGTATATCGATCCAACAATCAAATCTGCATCCTGAATTTGGAGCTTGTCAAGTGAGTTTCTTGGATCAGTACAATATCCGGCCTGCCATGGCCGAGGAAGGAGAGGACATTCTTTCTCTTGATAAAGTGTGTTAGACCATTAACATTAAGGGAAAGCAATGTAAGTTTGTGGAGCTTAACATCCCGTCCTCACTCTGAAACTGCAACAGATTGTGGCCAGGGTGGCAACCAGAGACAACTGCAAGGGATGGTAAAAGTTGAGGCACCGAGTGTGGAGCTAATGGATGGCAAAGAGTCTAATCCACTTTGAGCAAAGTGCGTGAGGGGAGGAAAGGTTCCCTGGGTCAAAGATACCAAGCCTCCTAATCAAAACAAGGGCAGATAGGGATCTAGTACAGCAACGGCAACCCACCTAACCCCAAACCAACCAATTGTAACATTGGGTGCTCAACCGGGCCATCTCTCCAACTGCATCCCAGCCCTCAGCCATCTTGTCAACGGCAATCAAACAACAAACTGCAAGCCAAGCAAAAAATGTATCAATAAATAAGGACTGTCAGCAGATACCGAGTGACGAGAGCTTTTAATAGCCTTCAAAGGAAAATAGTCAGCTAAAATATTTCATCTATGACTCCAAACTGAAACGTTTCCTTTCCCCCCTTGTCCCCAGTCATGTCAAAGCATACTCACAAGCCCAGTCGAATATGGCTGACCTCTGGCAGCAATTACCCTTTGTATGTATTAGAAGGCCCTGTCTACCCATGGTCAGAATTCTGGAGGAGGCCACAAATGTACAGTAGAAATCAATCTCCCTTTGTGAGGTCACTACTGCCACATATGTATATTTCATGCACCTTATCATACAACACTTGCATTGATCTCACATACACACCACATCTAACAAATTCAGTACCACAACCTTGTAGAGAGACACAGAGTTTAATAGAGTGTACATACACAAAATATGTAAATTACACATCAATGCAGTATACGGTTTAACACTACCATCATCATCATATTACCACTACAAGATTTAAAAAACACATATTTAAAACAATATGTAAAATATTGTTTAAAGAACTCACAAGTCAGCGTAAAAAAACATAATCTAAAACACATTTCATGACTGGGAGAGACAAACAGAGAGACAGATACACATTGTCATGTCTGTTAAGTAATGTATACCAGGTACATGATATAACACAAATATCTTCATCTAATGTACCAAACTATTGCTCATATTTGGATGTTTGGTTACCTCTGTCAGCAAATACCCTTTGTCTAAAAATCAGAAGGCCTGTGTACCCATGATCAGAATTCTGGAGGAGGCCACAAATGTCCAACATGCCCTCAGAGGCATAACCCTTCCACCCACAATGGCAATCCTCGAATAGTCTTACTTTCCACATAGAAGCAGTGCCAGGAGCAGCCCACACATCAGATCAAAGCATTGAAACTAATGGAGAGGTGTACCAGAGAAAAATGAGAGTCCAATATGTATTCCAAAATATACCCTTTAGTATGTTTCTTCAGTAAACGAAAGATAAAATCCAGCCAACATTTTTCGTTCCAATTGCTCCTGGAACTTCCTCAGGGCTGAAAATAACATACGAAGAACAAACAAATAAAACCCACACAGTACACCCAAATATACAAAAGACACAAGACAACAAAAAGAACCATTACATACAAAACTATTATTCTAAGGGGTCCTATCCTAAGACTACCACATATAACATATATACATACATATATAAATCCACTGGACATAGCAGAGTTTCACAAATCATCATATTTCTTTACTTATGCAATTTATATAGCACACAAATACCCTGGGGTGTCTCGGTGCTGTGGAGTAAAAGGAGCGCAGTTGAGATGGGTGACTACTGGTTGAAGAGCCAGGTTTTTACTAGTTTCCTAAAAGTCAGGAGGGTGGGACTGGTTTTAATATGAAGGGGGAGGGTATTCCATAGTCTAGCTGTGACAACTGTGAATCGTCAGTCTCCCCAAGATGTTTTTTTTGTGCGGGGAATGGTGAGTATGTGAGCTGAGGAGTAGCGCAAGGGTCTGTTGGGGGTGTATAGGCAGAGTACTTGTTTTAGGAACTCAGGTCCAGAGTTGTTAATCGCTTTATATGCGATGCACAGGGCTTTAAATTTAGTTCAACATCTGACAGGCAGCCAATGAAGTTGACGTATGACTGGAGAGATGGATTTGAACTTGGGGGTGCCGGACAGGATTCTGGCTGCTGAATTCTGAACCAGTTTCAATTTGTTCAGGACTTTCTCCTGAGCGTTTAGGAGGAGCCCATTGCAGTAGTCAACCTTTGACATAACCAATGTGCACATGAGGGTCTTGCCGGCGCTGGGTGGGAGGAATGGTAGAAGTTTCCTTATCATTTTAAGGGTGTAGAAGGATGAAGAGATGACAGCGTTCGTGTGGTGGGAGAGCTTGTCGTCGAACATTACACCCAAGTTCCTGACCTTTGTGACAGGTCTTGGAGGGGTTCCCAGATCGGTTGGCCACCAAGTGGGGGACCAGCCAGGGGCTAGGCTGCCAAAGATCATTACTTCTGTCTTATCGGAGTTCAACTTTAGGCAATTGTTTGCCATCCAGGAGCTGATTGCTAGCATTCCCTTTTGGAAGCTGGCAGCAACTGCTCCTCCATCATTGTGTACTGCCAGCACCAGTTGGGTGTCGTCGGCGTACGACGTTAGTCTCATCCCGTGTGCTTTGATGACCCTGGGCAAGTCCGACACATAGATATTAAATAAGGTCAGACTTAGGGAGGATCCTTGGGGCACACCACAGGGAAGGGTGAACACAGGGGAGTCGAAGTCGCAGAGTTTAACTGACTGGGTGCGGTTGGAGAGGAATGAGGTAAGAAGGACTCTGGCCTTATGCTGAATGCCGATGGAGGAGACACGGTCGTTCAAGATGGCATGATCGACCGTGTCAAAGGCAGTGGACAGATCCAGTAGTATCAGGACTGCTGCGCCGCCTTGGTCTAGGATTATCCTGATCTCATCAGATGCCTTAATGAGGGCCGTCTCGGTACCGTGGCCCTTCCTAAACCCAAATTGGGTGTCATCCAGAAGATTGTTGTGGTCGATGAACTAAGATAATTGAATGTTCATAATTTTTTCAAACATTTTTGATGGAAAAGGGAGGCATGCGATAGGTCTGTAGTGTTTGGATTCTAAGGGATCGAGATTGGATTTTTTTAGTAGGGGTTTGATGATGGCCTTTTTCCAGACTGAAGGGTGGGAGCCTGTACGGAACATTGAATTGCAGATATTGGTAAGGATGGGGCCTATAGAGTGAGGAAAAGTGTCCTTCTTGTCGGCATCCATTTTGTATCAGACTCCATTATTTATGCTAGTGAGGTGAGGCTTTAAAGGCCCGCTGTTGTTTGCATTATCTGTTTTCGGTCCTTTTTAGTATGCCGGCGAATAGTAAGTTTAAGAAATTATGTTGTATGTGTACCCAGGACTCCCAGCTGGAGGCGGCTTGCCCGCTTCCTCCAGAAGGGACGCCTGGTCACACTATGTACTTAAAACATGGCCCATCTGCCATAACGTTTTCCTCCCTTTGTACTAAGTATGCCAAACGAGCCGTTCCCGATTTACAATGGCCCCCTTACGGGTCCTTTGATCCACAGGTTCTTGCAAATCTATAGGAACAGCTATTTAAACAGAAGTTTCGTACCTCGATGTTTGAGTCTGTCAGGCTGTGGAGGAAGGAAACGAGAGCGGATGTCAATGGCTGACCATGCTAGGGAGCACTTACAGGGCCGAATGGAAAAATCTGTAGTGATAGCTGATAGGGAACATAGGGCGCGGGTGCAGAAGTGCTACACGGCTCGTGACGAGAAAGGAAAAGGCTTTATGGAAGCGGGAGAAGAGGGCGATTCTCTGCTCGATACCATGTTGAAAGTCCTCGTGCTTATGCCCCATGTACCCTGCGCTGACCCCCCTGCCCCGCATGCAGCTGCGCCAGCCGTGCTACACACTCCTGCCTCCACTGCCCCTCCTACTGTTCCCCCGTCACATCAACCCCCCCTATTTTGAGGCCTATAATGCCGACTGCGCACACTACCCCTGTCCACGCCGCGGGAATGACAACGAGTCCCCATCCGCCTAATACCTGCAGCTTTACCCCTGCCCGCCCCCTCCCTTCTTCCCCGTGGTCTACGGTTAAGCAGGATTTATATAGATTATTGAATTCCCCCCGACTGGCTTCCTTGCACTCTGCAGTCAGCTTTTCGCCCCTTCGAAAAGATGACCTGCAAAGGCAACAGTGTGAATGCTGGATAAATAGTGGGAATATTTATCCATTTAAATAAATATGGTCCACCTTTTCCCAGTGGATGATTATGGAACAGACCACCTCGGCTGAATACATGTGTACCTTGGTTGTGCAGAGCTTCGAGAATTCATTTATGCAGATACCCGCCCGATTGGTGGACCTCAGGTCACAAATAAAAAGAGGCGATGTACAGGGAGAGGGGATGTTTGGCGCTATGTCTGCTTTGATAGCTTACCGTGATATGACCGCTTTCCCCAGCCCCACTCTAGAGACAGCTATGCCAATGAGAGAGGCGGCCCCTGTCTTTGTTAACTCACTCACCGATGCCCAAAATAATGGCCGAGGGGCGGTCGAAGCACACTGGCGCAGGCCTTGGGTTCATGTTCCTTGGAAAAGGTCAGAAGTGATACAGTTAAAGGGACAATTGCCAGATCCTCTGAAGAATCTGGCTGCCTTCTATAAAGAATTAAGCCAGATAATATCTGACGATACCCTTATTCTCGAAGACATAGATTTACTTTTTGGTACGGTTGTCCCTACTGAGGTCTGGGATAAAATACGACATACCGACCATGAAGAAGAATTGGGAGGTAAATGGGCTGATCTAGAGGCCATGGAAGGTAATAGAGTGGGAGGGATGAAACCGAACGCCGCCATCACAGCCTTGCCTGGCAAAATCATAACATTCATGAAGACGCTGTTGCCAGAAACTGTCATCAATTGGGATAAAATTAACGCCTGTAGACTGCGTAGGGATGAGAGTGTGGCGGATTTCTTCACCCGTTTTGAAACTGAATACAAGGGACACAGCGGCCTGGACCCTCGGGTCCCAGGAGCCGGCCCGGTATTCATTGACAAATTTGTCAGCAATTTGCTCCCTGACATTTCTGCCAGACTCAAGAAGGTTGAGAGTACATGGTCCCCTCAAACTATGACAGGTATCTTGGCCATGGCCCAATACCATGAGAATCGGGAAAACGAGGATAAGGAGAAAGAGGTCAAGAGAAATAAAGTCCTTAAAACGAAAGTACTTCTGCAACAGACATATCCTCCCAAAGGCCCTGACGCCCGTGGCAATTTCCGTCCGCCCCCTTAGTGGCCGGCAAGAGCATTAACCCTGGGCGAGACACTACGCTTCGCCCACGTAGTGTACGTAGCGCTGCCTGCTTCGCAGTTTTCGAAGTAGGCGAAGCAGGCTAGCGCTACGCACACCCAGGGCGAAGCCTAGCTGCCTGCCGCTGCCACCCGCCTCCCGCCCGCCCTCCTTTTAAATCAAAGCCCCGCATTTACAATAAATACAAAATTAAAGAAACTTACCTGAAACGCGGCGTCTCCGGGGCTTCCTCTTCCATTTCAAACTTCTTCTGACAAATGCGCATGTGCGGACGCCCGCGCATGCGCCTTTGTCAGAAGAAGTTGGGAATGGAAGAGGGAGCCCCTGAGACGCCGCGTTTCAGGTAAGTTTCTTTAATTTTGTATTTATTGTAAATGCGGGGGTTTGATTTAAAAGGAAGGCGGGCGGGAGGCGGGTGGCGCGTAGTGGGGCTACGCGAAGCACGTAGTGTGCGTAGATTTGGGCACACTACGTGCTGCTTCACGTAGCCCCACTACGCCCACCCTTAAAGAGCATGCCAATTGACTCCCTCCGGCCTCTCCGGGCCTCTCCAGACAGATCAATGTGCCTATTGTAAGGGTTACGGCCACTGGGTGGATGAGTGTCCTGCTTTGACAGAAAACATACGGACAGGTAAAACACTGCCTCGTGTTCACAAGGATGGGGTGATTGCTAAAGACCAAAGGCAACACCGCACTAGTGAACGAGAGGGGAGACATAGGGATGACAACACCATACAACAACGCCCTGCTAACAAATTTGATGGGTATGAAGCCACACGTACTTATTACAATGACGATTATGAAGAGGTAGATGAGACACGGTTTTATCAAGCATAGGATAGCCAGGGAAGGGGTATTTCAAAAGTGCAAATTCCGGTCGACCAGAAGGGCCCGTATGTTCAAGTGTCAGTTGCAGGGGATGCTCGGTCTTTCCTTCTGGACACAGGGGCGACTAGGTCTTCTATTGCACGTGTATCAGTCCCAGAGGCACCCCTTTCTGGCAATTTGAATGTCTCCATGGGTTTTGGGGAACACTCGTGACCAGCCCTGTTTCTGAACCCCTCCCTCTCGATATCGGCCCCGCCCATGTTGGCGCTCCCTTGGTCCTTACTACAGGTTGAAGTGAAAACTTATTAGGCATGGATTTACTGAAAGCTCTGTATGCCACTATATCATGTAGTCCCCAAGGCGTGTCTCTAACAATTTCCCCCACACCCGACTCCTATATGTATCTGTCCGGTCCTCTCCCACCAGAGTTGCAGTCATTACCTTCCTCCCTCTGGGCATCATCAGACACTGATGTGGGGTGTCTCAACATACCCCCTCAGGTGGTACGCATTCAGCCAGGCGCCCTTCTCCCCCGTCTCCGGCAGTATCGACTACCCACGGAAGGAGAAGTCGCCCTTTTAACAATAATATCTGAATTGATGGACAAGGGCATAGTGGAGGAGACACGTGGTAATATCTGTAACAGTCCCATTATTCCGGTTCTTAAGAAGACCAATGGAGATGCTCTCTCCCCTAAAATATACAAATTTGTGATTGACCTGAGAGCCCTTAACAAAATAACGATCTCCCAATACCCTGTTGTCCCCGACATTACAGCCCACTTGACGATGGTCCCTTCTGACGCCACGCACTTTTCTGTCATAGACCTGAAGAATGCTTTTTTCAGTATTCCTACACATCCCGACAGCAGACTTTTTTTGGTTTCTCCCTTGGTGGGCGAAGCTTTAGATTTTGCCGCGCCCCTCAAGTCTTCACCGAGAGCCCCAGTATCTATAGTCAAGCTCTCAAAAGTCAATTAGATTCCTTGGAACTCCCTGATGATTCCACACTACTGCAGTATGTTGATGACATCCTCATTGCTGCAAATTCTGCCCCGACATGTAAAGAGGCTACCCTCTGTTTGTTACGCCACCTTGCCCTCCATTACAACAAGGTCTCTTTAAAAAAGCTTCAGTTTTGTCAAGAGAAGGTGACCTATTTAGGTTGTTTCCTCTCGAAGGAGGGAAGGCAGCTCACTGCTGATCGTGTAGCCGTTATCAATGCTATGGCGGCCCCACAAACACAAAAGCAGGTACAAGCCTTCATAGGCCTACCTCATACAGCAGACAGTGGATTTCCAATTTTTCGGCTATGGTCAAACCTCTTCTTGCCCTCACCACTAAAGACATATCAGACAGTTCCTGTTCATGGACTAGAGAGCATACGCAGGCCTTCCAGGATTTAAAAAGAGCTCTGTGTACTGCTCCAGTCCTCGGTACTCCTGATTATAACAAACAATTTTTGTTTTTTGTACATGAGACAGACGGTTGTGAATGCGCTGTCTTGACCCAGATGTTCGGAGATCACCATCGGCCATGTGCCTATTTTTCAGCTACCTTAGACCCTGTTGCGAGGGCTCTCCCAGGATGCCTATGGGCTACAGCTGTGGCTGCACTCATGGTCCCTCAGAGTGCGGGGATTGTCATGAACTCCCCTTTAACTCTGATGGTTCCCCATTCTGTGGATACCCTTCTTAATAACACCAAGACACAGTACCTCACTAGTGCACGACTCACAGGATATGAATTCCAGCCACATTAACATCAAGAGATACACTCTACTGAATCCAGCCACATTACTCTCACTGGATACTCAGGATGCCCTTTTAGATCCACATGACTGTATATTGAGGACAGAGGAGGAGACGAAGGGACGGGTTGACTTACAGGATACCCCGATAACAGATCCAAAAGGTATACTGTATGTGGACGGATCATGTCTCAGAGGGCCAGATGGTAACACATCAGCCGCCTACGCCCTCACGACATTGGAGCAAGTAGTAGAAACAGCTCAGATTCCACAGTGCTCTGATCAGGCTGCAGAATTAGTGGCCCTCACTAGAGCCTGTGAGTTAAGCAAAGGAATAACGGTTAATATCTACACTGACAGTCAGTATGCTTTTGGGGTGGCTCACAGCTTTGGAAGACTGTGGAGAGAAAGGAATTTCCTTACTTCACATGGGACGAAAATTCAACATGGCCCCCTAATTCACCAATTATTATTAGACTCCCTGACATTTCCCAGAAAGGTAGCCATTATAAAATGTAAAGTGCATAAGAAAGTGACGGATGATGTTTGAAAAGGCAATGCCTTGGCTGACCAGACAGCCAGCCAGACAGCTCTTAAGAAAAAGGAAGGAATGTACATGGGAGGTCCCGCCAGGTGGGTGGCAGAAGGTGGCATGGTTGAAGACACAGTACAGAGTGTGATTGATATTCAGTCCCATGATACCCCTGAAGAGGATGTGGACGGAGCATTTGGCGGTAAAGGAAATAGATGGTTGTTGGGCCCGTATCACTATGAAGAGACAATAGATGTTGCCTGAAAGTCATGTGCCACCGGTAGTTACAATGGACCACGGCCCTGCTCACATTAGTACAAAAGGGATATGTAAGCTGTTGGAACCTACCTGGTATAACTCAAAGATACAAGCGTATGCTGAGAAGTTGGTCAAAACATGCATGATTTGCCTTATGTACAACCCGGGTAAAGGTACAGTAACTACTGAAGGAGGATTCTCTCCTCCTACCTTTCCTTTTGAAGCCCTCCAGATGGACTCTACTGTCTGTCAGGACAACGGCCCATACCAGGATAGGATTATCTCCCCATGCGATTGTGTTTGGGAGGCCTGCCAATGTGTGGGGTGTCACGCGCCCTAAGAAACTGTCTGACGTTGAATACCCTGTGTTGACTGATTATCTGTACAGTTTGACTAACACCTTTCGTACTCTTCACCACCAGGTGCATGAGGCCATACCTGATAAAAGCGAGGGCCCAGGACACGTTATCCAACCTGGCGACTGGGTTCTGATTCGCAACTTTCAACGTACTAAGAGCCTCGAACCCCGCTGGACACAGCCCCGCCAGGTGTTACTGGCCACCCGCACTGCCATGAAAGTTGAAGGTCGGAAGAACTGGATACATGCAACGCACTGTAAACGAGTGCCTCTGCCTCTCCCCTATGATCATTGGGTTAGAGAAGGACAAGGAGACTCAGAGACAGAAATAGTCCCGACGTTTGTTCCATTCAGCGATGCAAGATTGCATTCTACATCTACAGAAGCAGAGAGTGACAGTATTCTGAAGGGAAAGGTGGAACTCTCCCCTAACTCTGCTCAGCATCAGGAACAATTATTCCCCGACCATACTGTCCCTACTTCTACCCGATATAACTTGCGTTCCAGAAAGAAGGCTTGTCCTTGACTTCGCCCGGGTACCTATAGGCTGTAGAGCTGTGATCTCCCGGCTGACACCGGTGCTGGTGTGTCAGACTAAGGTACGTCCCTAGGGCTCTTGGCACCTGCATCCAGTGAAGCAACCACTAATCACAGACAGCCGCTAGTGGTCCCTGGCTTAGTACAATGGCAGCCGTTCAATACACCCAAGTCCAGAAACGATATGTCAGTCTCCTACATAGCAAGTGCTTCCTGGCCACCGTGGTGACACTGTTTGTCTCCCTCATCTTATCTATCATCGGTTGGATGTTACTGATCTACTATCCTGTTACCCCACCAGCTCCTACCCCGACTCCTGCGGAGCATCAGTATTTCACGTTACCTGCCCACGAATTAACCCGCCGTGCAGAATTTTTCAATAACACCTTCGTCCAAATGTTACATCATCATCAGCTGATCATAAATACTTCCAACAGTTGGATATGTGGACTGATGCCGCATGCTATGACACAAACTGTCCCATTCTTTCCTTATCCTTTTTCCATCTCTGGGTCCTGTCTTGCATGGTGGATGTTGATACAGGAGGCCTATACTATCAATGGTACTGCCAATTCTGCACTTGGAACATTTCGAGATGACTTCTGGCGGAACAGGTCTGGCAATACCAATACCCCTTTTTCCCCGACCAACTCATCAACATTGCTATTATCAACAGATGAACTCGGTGAGATGGTGGTATTTAACTCAACTTCTCGACAAACATTTTCCAAATTTCGCGCCAGAAGGCTACTACCTGATGTACGAAACACTCTGAATGTTATAAATGTGCGGGCCCGTGTCTGCATCCATGGCTTGGGAACTAAGAAAGTTGGTACTAGTATCTGTGACATCATTAAACATTTAAAATCTACTCCAAAGTTGGTGGCATCCCCCAACACTTATTTTATCTGTGGCACAGCAGCCTACACTTGGCTCCCCCGCAACTGGTCTGGCACATGCTATCTGGCATTCCTCCTTCCACCAACGTATTCTACCCATGGAGATTACCACCTGTTGATGAAGGGTGCATTACGCCGCTCACGCAGGGGTGTCATATCGGCTGAGGATACAGTAGGCCAGGAAGCCGGGAACTTCTTTAAGGGTTTCCTCCCATTCTGGGGCTCCATGGCAAACAGTCGGGCTATACGAGGACTGACCAGGGTCCTTGAGGCCACCATCACAGAAACAGCTGGTGCCCTCTCCAACGTCACTGCAGAGCTACAGGCGAACCGCCTTGTGACACTTCAAAATCGTATGGTCCTTGGCATCATCCTCACTGATCGTGGTGGTGTGTGTAAATTGATTGGCTCCAGCTGCTGTGTGTATATTCCAGATAGCGCACCTACAGTATATGATGCCATCCAACATTTGCATCACCTTTCCTCTGAAATTCATCAGGATGAAGGCAACTGGTCCCTCACAGGCTGGATCTGGGGCTTCCTTTCCCACTGGCGATGGTGGGTCCTCACCTTCCTTGCCTTGGGAGTGGCTGTCCTAGTCTCCTGTTGTTTGTGTGTTCAGTGCTTGCCAATGCTCTGTGCAAAGTGTGTTCAGGCTCTTAAGCTTCCACCCTCAAACATTCACGACACCAATATGAAGATGATGCTCCAACAGCAAACAGATGATCTTATGAATATAGACATTTTGTAATGGTTTTGCCACTCAATGGCAAAAGGAGGGTCTGAGGAAAAGTGTCATTGTTGCCATTTCGTGTCAAACACCTCTGCATGACCCTCCTGGCCGTTTCTAATGATGCTTGCCAAAGTTCTAACTGTCACGACCGCTATGCCCTTCCTGCTCCTTGCGGTTAAGCCAATTACAAAAAGGGGAACAGAGAATTGGCCTCTCACCGCCCTCGGACTGGACTCCTGCATGCACCCATCCTGTTTCGCAAGATTTGGTCACAACGCTGTCACAGAACTTGTTTCTTTTAAATATCCTGTTTGTCAAGATCTGTTTGATTCTTTCATGTACATATCCCGTTTGGCAAGATCTGTCCTAATCGATTGCACCATCTGTTGCAGCACCAGTCCTGCCTGAACGAAGAATGCCGTAACTACAGCCCCATCCGAACTGGTTCCTTAGGGTGGGGAAATATGTATATAAGGCCTGTAAGCTGCGGAGTAAAGCAGCAGCCTCCTCTGTCTTGTCACCGACGAGCTTGGGACTCTGTTCTATAGCCCGGGCTATTCGAATAAAACTTTGTTCCTCCTGCAGACGAAGGCTCCTGTGTCTCCTTTTTCGATATAAGGAGGGTATGGTAGACTTGGGCGGTTCCCCCGCCACCGAGACCCAGCAAGTGGGTATTATGGCTCTACAAGAGTCAGGAATGAGTTTTAGAATGGAAGGGGGACAAGGGTCAAAGGGGGATCCTGATTCAATGGAGGAGATTAGCTCTGTTATCTGCTCGGGTGGGGCCTGACTGAATTCGGAGAACACAGTGGCCGAGGCGTTGGTGAAAATGTTGCAATTATGATGGTCAGAATTGACCTGGGTTGAGAAGTTGGAGTAAATTTGATTGACCTTGTCTTCAAAGAAGTTAGCGAGGGAGTTACAGAGGACTTCAGAGGCATCTATGATTGAGCTCGTCGGTGGGCTGGATAGTTTGGTTACTACCTGGAACAGCTGTTTGGTGGAGTTTTGGGGCAACTCTATTTGTGTAGGGTAAAATTTGCTTTTCTCTGCGACGATGAGATGTTTATATTTAGCTATCGCGTCCTTATGTAGTGTTTTGTCATTGTTGTCGTAGTGTTTGCGCCAACACCTTTCTAGATTTCTGCAGCGTTGCTTCTTGAGTCTGAGTGCCTCTGAGAACCAAGGGGCAGAGGGAGCACTTCGGTTAGTAGAAACATTCTTAGGTGGTGCTAAGGTGCTGAAGGCATTATGTAGCCAGTGTGAGTAATTATGGAGGCCAGATCGGGGTCTGGATTGAAGTTGTGTTGAGTGGAGGAGAGGGTTGTTTGTAGAAGATGGGGGTCAATGTTCCTCCATGCTCGAAGCTGTTTGGGAGGGCCGGAGCTGGCGTGCGGGCGATTATTTTTTTAATCTGAATAGTAAAGATTACTGCGGAATGGTCTGTCCAGGTCAGGGGGACAATAGTGGATAGGGAGATGTGGCGATTGTTAGTGAAGAGCCGCCAGGTGAGTGGGTTTTGTCACTAGCTGTCGTAGACCGACCTGCTGATAGTAGGTCTGTTATAAGGGAGGAAGAGTCCTTGTCCTCGAGGGATTCTAGGTAGAAATTAAAGTCTCCCAGGATGGTATAGTCAGGAGCCCCTGCTACTGGCTCTATTAAGCTATCTAGAGCTGTAAGGAAATAAGCTCGGGAGCCAGGTGGGCGATAGAGGAGGGTTCCTTTGAACAATTGGGTGTTTGAGAGCATAATCGAGAAGGTCAATGTTTCGCAGACCGATGAACCAATTGTTTCTATTTTAATTAAATATTTGTCGCGATAAATAATCGCTAAGCCACCTCCCTTCTTTAAAGCTCTATCCTGTCTGAGTACGCAATAGCCGTCGGGAGTGGCGATGCAGAAGTCGGGTCCAGAAGAAAGATCACCCCAGATTTCAGTTATGAATAGGAGGTCTAGGTTGTGGTTGGTTAATAGTTCGTGGATTTCAAATTTGTGCTTGGGGAGGGAACGTGCATTTATAAGGGCAAAATAAATGTGTTCAGGGTATGAGGGTCAGGGGTGAGACTTGGAGGGTGGGGGCAGGGTGGGTAGAACCAGCTTAAATGAGCAGTTGGGGCAGCAGGTGGATGGTTTATTGACAAATGATTCCTGTCTGAAGTGGGGACAGTGATGAGCGTTAGTGGTGTTGTTGAAATCCATAAGCTCGGAGCTTGTGTAAGATAATACCTTTTTGCCTGTTGTTGGTATTGGAGGGCCAGGGGGCCTGGCCCTGCGCCCGGTCCAGGCGCGGACTGGCGCAGACGGACTTGCCTTTGTGGCGCCGGTGGTGTGCCCGCTGCGCGTTGAGAAAGGCATGTGTTTTTTTTTAAGGTTGCGGTAGGTCGGCTGCTAGACTGCTGACCTCTGTTGTCACCGGAAGTGTGTGGGGAACACTTCCGGAGCTTGCGATGGATCCCTCCACACAATCTGAATGATCAGTGAGCACAGAGTAAATTTTTAAAATGCTTTTTAAAAGTGCAAGTGACAAATAAACAATTCTGAAGCCCTTTACCAGGCGCTTCAGACGGCAGTAGCGAGCGTGCTGCTTCCGTTACCTTCAAGTAGAATTAAATCAGCTGCGCGATGCTTTTTACAGTGCAAGTGTGAATAAAACAATTTAGGAAGCCCTTTGCCAGGCACTTTAAAACGGCAGTAGCAGCGTGCTGCTCCGATACCTTCAAGTGAAGTTACATCCATATAAGACAATACCATAACTTAATGCCATTCCATATCATTCATATGTTACATCCGTATAAGACAATACCATAACTTAATGCTATTATATATCATTCATATAAGTTACATCCATATAAGACAATACGATAACTTAATGCCATTATATATCATTCATATAACAAACCACTAGGTGAATAGCAAATTCCGCATAGACCAACAATAATTATTATAAAATCATAAATTTCGAGCAAAAGTTTGCTTGTATTATTAGAACCAATTGTCCTTCCGAAATCTAAGGTCTGAAGCTCCTTTTTTAGTAATTGACCAGTCCAAATGAAATCCCTTCGGCACTCACCGAAGGAGTTAGTGAGTAACTCACTTCGATACCTACAATAAACATAACATAATGTGCATTTATTAAGCACACGTTCACCCCTAATGGGGTATCTTGGCACTGAATAACAGATGTTTATTGTTACCCAACGGTACTCATTTTATCCACCTCACATGGATGAAAAGCTAAGTAGACCCGCCAGGATTTGAATTTGTGACCATGAGGTCGAACACAGGACCCTGCAGTGGATGCATTAGTTCACTGAGCCACCAGATAATAATGTGGTACGATAGGTCTATGTCACACCGTGAAGAAATAATAATGTTAAGCTCAACTTTCAAAACATCCTCACATTGACCCTTCTATTTGTGGGTCAAACGGAGAGACTAGTCGAGAAGGGAGAGCAGGTAACTGTACTTATAACAGTATTATCACTAATTTAGAATAATCGCATTACAACCAATGTCACTCCATACGGTACTCTTGAATAATAAGATGTAGAAAAACAAAATCATCCCGCCACATCCCGAAAGGGGAGGAAGCGTGGGCATTTAGTATGCTATAAAAATCCATAAGTGGGAGCACTATCCAAATAACGCAATAAATCTATAAAGTACTTTAAGAAAATAATACATACATCAAAAAAAAAGACTACTTAAAAGAGAGAAAACAAGCATATACTGCTCTGTAAGGCTCCATGGAACAGAGCAATGTCGCAATAGTGTAGTAACACCATAGCACGATAATCACACACAGATACCAGGACACATATTGCTCCTGTCACAACCCGAAGACGGAAAGCCGGCATTTACTACACTCTGAGACCATACAAAATGTCTAACGAATCCAGTACCACAACCTTGTAGACCGACACAGAGGTTTAATAGTCTGTACATGAACAAAATATGTAATTTACACATAAATCCAGTATATCGTTTAATAATATCATCATCATATTACCAGCACAAGAATAAAAAAACGATTGTTGAAATTGGATTAAAAAACGCACAATTCTGCGCAAAAAATCTAAAACACATTTACTGACTGGGAGAGACAAACAGAGAGAGAGCCACAAATTGTCTGTTTCATTATTACCGATCTGTTCAGTCATATCTACAAAGGTAAATGATATAACACAAATATCGTCATCCAATGTACCAAATATTTATACAGATTTGGATTGTTAGCTACCTCTGGCAGCAAATACCCTATGTCTGAAAATCAGAAGGCCCAGTGTACCCATGATCAGAATTCTGGAGGAATCTGCAAATAACAACATACCCTCAGAGGCATAACCCCTCTACCCACAATGGCAATCCCGAAACAGTCTTATTTTGCACATCAAGGGCAGTGCCAGAAGCAGCCCACACATGCTCCGAAATATCAAAGAGACACCACACGATCCCCCTAAAGAGATAAAATGAAAGAAATGACCCCTGTCAGGGGTAGTATCTCCAAGGTCAGAAACCAGTTGAAGAGAAAACTGGGACAGACAAACGTCAAGTACATCTATGCCCCATTAGGGCAACATCCACATGCAGGGGGAACACTGATTTAATGTTTAAGAGGCGAGTGTGATTTGTCCCTTCCATTACGGGGCTTCCGATGAGTGGCTTCAGGGTCGTTGTCCCACTTCCTTGTTACCGTCCCCAGTCGATAACATTTCTCCGAGGCATCCCTGTGCAAGTCACCGCTGACCTCTTCCCGACCGTTAGTAGATGTGCCAGATGCTGTAACATCCACTGTGGTTCCATCCATATGTTCCAGAGCATCATCTCATTTCTCCAGGTCTTCCAGAACTTCCTTCTCCTGTAAGCGTAGTCTGAGTACCAAAAAATGCTTCCGTGTCTGATTAGTTTCATATGAAAAATCCGGCATACGGAGGTTCTCGTTTCGGTATGGCCGTGCCTCTTGGCTGTATCTTCGATCGTCCGGGCATGCTGGTTTCTGAGGCATAATTCAAGAATTTTTCTCGGGGGTCAGGTGAGGGGGGTTAATGCGACCACCATGTTCTATCTCCTACAGGATCCCATAAAGTCTTACATTGTTCCAGCGACTTCTGTCCTCCAATCTGTAGTCCTTCTGTGAAGTTCCCACATTTCTTGGTCCAAATACAGCAGGTTTTTCCATCTGGATTCCATGTTTGTTAGTCTTTGCTCAATGCCAGACATTCTAGTTTGGAAGCCATTTATGTGCCCTCTCAGGGACTTAACTTCTGCTGAGGTGATCGAGACAGTGACATTCACCACGTTGATAGACAGATTCATCTCCGCCAATTCTTTCAGAATTGTTGACAGGGGGGATTCAGATGTGCCCAATTTCAGATCTGGTGGATTCGCCATCGCAGTAACTACTTGAAGGGTTTAGGAGGATTCTACAACTGAGTCACATTAGGATCAACAAGGGCTGTTACAACAGTACCCCTACTAGTAGCCCCATCACCATTAGAAGGTGAGGCAGCACCTTAAGGTGAGGGACGAAATGACAATAATTTGTCTAAAAACCTTATCGCTGGAGTCACTGTAGCAGATTTTTCTGGTTTCCCCATATCTTTCGACCTTGTGCTTTATGTTTCTTAGGATTTACATCTGTCAATGCGGGATACATCCTAAATCCTTCGATTAGTTCTTTTCTCCACCGTTGCAGTTCTGTGTACCATCCAGCATCCAAACAACCATGAATGGTTTTCTTGGCTCTATCTTGGTACTTCTCCTTGTCTTTACCATGACCAGCACGCTCCCAAACATTCAAAGTCTCATATTGGGGAGATCTAGGTGGAGGCTTCATATCATATAATACACTTGATGAGGCTGAATTCCACGTTCTAGATTTTAATAGGTACACATGGCCGATGGTCTTTATTGCCTGCTATAGAAGAGTGGAGGGGAGAAAACTAGTTACCAACTATAAATTGTCCCTCCCCGTCTGACTGAAGGACCACCAACTCTAGATTCAGGTTTATAATTTATTACAAAGCCAAAAATAACAGTATATAGACACACCTCAAAATCAGAGTATAAAGATACATTAATACTAATACAGAGCCCAATCTAGGAATATAGTTAATTTGGCACAATAGGCACAGAACAATGAATTCCAGAATCAGAACACAGCTGAGTATAGACACTTCGTCCAGATCCCTATTCATTTGTATTTCGAAAAATAAAGAATAATCTGTCCCTAATCTACTTCTAAAGTGACATCCCTTCCTATTTACCTAGGAGAATTTACCTCAAAGGTGTCAGCACGTGTTGACTTCCTAAGAAGTGCACTCACGTTAAATGAGTCAAGTAGCGTGAAGTTGAAGGTACAGAGCTTGTTCTAAGATGCTCCCTTTCCTCGGTCAAAACAGAAGTCCTGCAAATTTGTCCCTGTGCCTAATACAAAAACACAAAGTTACACCCCTAACAGGTCATATAGTAAGCTATTCCATGAACACCTTTGTGTAACTTTCCACAGACTCCAATTAATTTGAAGTTTTCTTCGAAGACCTTGGTTGCCAGGTTTTACCAGGCACGGGAGGTGTCCTCCCTTCTCTCTGTTCAGGTTCTTCAAATACATTCTTCTTCTCCCATGTATATTCTTAAATCTAAAATAAAGAGGTGGATTCCTGCACCTGCAGTAGTGGTGAAAGATAACCTTATACACACGCATACATTTTAATTAACTCCCCACTAGAGAGCAAACGAGAAGAAACTAAACTTAAGAAAGGCGAAAGATAGGCCTACAATTGGCTAACCTAAGAACGTTCTTTAATATGCACCTGTTACACAAGCCTCTATATGAATCATTTATAAACAGTGAATACATTTATTTTACATAATTTTCATAATGCACATGCATGATTACATGATTTCTCCAAACACGTGCGAAATCCGGATCAGTCCTGTAAATAGCGTCACAATTTCATCCTACTGATTTTAATATGAAGACATAAACTTAATTATAATAACACAATTTACAGAAAAACATTAGAATGGAAGTGCGTGCAGTTCATACATGGATATAATGCACGTTTACAAATTTAAGAGCGTTGAACGCTCTATCCGACACGTCAATTGCAATGGCCCTTCCTTCTGTGTGATCTTATGCCACTGGCTAAGTCTAATGAACGTGTGTAGCTTTACATTTAAGGCCATGCAATGAACTGGCGTACCTTCTGGTGGTGCTTCCACACCCTCCCAGACAGAAACTCTCACTGTGCATCTCATCATATCTCTAATAACTCTAAAACATAATTTCAGCAATAGACAAGAACTTTACTTTAAACAACCGTAGATTCATGTCAAATCACAATTAACTATTTTTTTTACACCAGTACCCAATCTCAGCACAGCACTTCCTGATCTGATCAACCACAGCACAACACCTTATGACGTAACAACCAATACCAGAGCAGCACCTGCACTAACTGTACAATACCAGTGCGGCACACTAGGACAAGACTCTCACTCCTTGAAGAGGTTCATATATTTATGTATTACATGTAACTGGCAGAAATTATGTATAAATGGTGGAGCTTAATTTATATGCTGCTCCACAGTCATATACCATCAAAAGCACATGCACAGTCAGATCCTTCACAAAATAGCACTTTCACACTGAGAAGAGCATCTTAACATCTCTCACAGATTAGTAGTCTCCCATTTCTGGGAGCTCTCAGACTCCTCACAGAGGTCACGCACTACTAACAGCTCTCTGTGAGCGCACACCAGCACTTATTTAGAGGATCAGCACTTATTTGGGGGCATATTAACAAGGGTTTTATCTCAGCTTTTTTGGCTTTAAAAGCCAAAAAAGCAGAGATAAAACTATCGCCCTATTTACAAGAGGGTGCTAACATGCATAATCGCATGTTAGCACCCTTTTTCCCGACGCCTCCCTTTGCATCTCTTATGAGATGCAATGTGGGTGTCACTGGGCAGTGCAGCCTTGCAAATATCGCTGATGTGCACATCGCGATATTTACAAGGCTGCCCCAGCATTTTAGCAGACGTTAGTTTTTGGAGAAAACCGCTGTTTTCTCCAAAAACTAACTTCTGCTAAAATCCTGACTTACCCATCCCTAACATAGGGGGTGGATTATGCTGCTACGTCCACAGGGTCGTATCAGCAAGGTTATCGCCCTTTTGCAGTTGTTCCCTGCAAAACTGCGATTTCCCCCACTATCTTTGGAATTTTTATCGCCCTGGAGCAATGCGTTGTTGATAACGCACTACCAGGGCGATAAATTACAGAGATAGACGACGATGAATAACAAAGCGCTAAGTGCGCTTTGCGTTATTCATCGCCGTTCTTTGGTGATGTGCCCCTTAGACTTTAAACACAGTAATCGAGGGGGAAATACATAAAGGCAAAGAAGTTGGAAGAGAAAGATAGAAAACCCATTGAAAAGGTAGAAAGCAGGAAACTACACAAGTGAGATAAGGGGGCAGGAAGTATCTGGCACTGGACAAAAACAGTTCGGTAAGGCCTCAAACAGGCTGTTATGTTTAGTTCCCAGAAAAACTACAGTAAGAATATCTTCCTCTCGCAAAGAAAAGCTAAGAATGCATAAAAAACATGCACAAAAAAAGTATTCCTTAGAATATGGACAAAATCAGCAGGCTGCATTTGTCATACAATATTTTCATTTTTGGACAATTTCATCAATCTGAAAAAGGCTACGACGGAGTCTTAAAAATATAAGTTTGGTTTCCCTGGACAGCAACAGCATAAATACCTTTCGTGTGCGGTTACTGAAGGGGTGGTATCTGTAAACAATTATGCTGTTTTGCTTGCAAATTTAATAAATAAACAATTCTGGTTCTTATTTTAACTAGTTTTATAAGAATCAATTGAACTTTTTTCATAAGTTAAGGTAAGGTTCTATGGCGGGATCATCTGCAGATTACCAAGAATTGTCTGAGCGGCCAAGACCAAAGGATCGAATTTAGAAGATGCGATTAAGATTGATTCAAGACTACACACCTTGGAATTTGATGCATCAACTTTTATAAGCGCCATCCGCAGGTTTCTGAGCAAAGCTTAAGACACCTGCACTAATTCTATTATAAAGTAAGAACTGGATCGCACACCTCGAAGGCGAGCCATCTCGGACTACAGACAGCATTCACAAGCCCCTCAAAGTAGAAGTCCCACACTACCAATAGGCAGTGGCGGTGGGCATGGCTCGTGAGTCGGGGGTGGGTGTGGAGGAGTTGAGTGGGGGAGTCGCACAGGGAGAGGGAGGGTTGACCAGGGGGGTCTTAATGTAAAACAAATCTACCTTTCTGCCACGTCCTGCATCTTCACTGCTCCTGCTCTCCTGCCTTTGATGAGAACAGTAAGCAGGCAGCCAGGCTCCCTCCTCCCAGCAAATCACAACGCTGCATGCAGCATTGTGATTGGTCTGGATCTGACACGGCGCTCCACCAGGGGCTAGAGGGGTGTGCATAGAGGGGTGTGCATGTTCTCCCCTGCATGGAGAAGGGAAAAGTGCGCATGACAGGTTTCGGCAGCCCGAGAGGGCTGATCAAACAGTCTTTGCGCACTCAGGAGTGGGCAAACCACTTCTACCCTGCCCTGCTCGGAGAGCAGAGCAGCAACCCATCAAAGCAAACATAAAATGGTAATAACTAAAAGTTGTTACTATTTTATGTTTTGGCTTCTTGCACTGAGAGAAAGCAGTGGGGCGACACTCCTCCGCCACAGTGGAGAAGCCACCCCTGTCAACAGGGCGCTCACACATTTCACAGAGTAGTAGACTCACACTAGCGACAATACTCTGACTTCTCACACACTATCAGTCAACCACTAGTGACAATGCTCACAACTCTCTCACATAAGCAATCACAGTGCTCTCACAGTGCTCTCACACACTAGCAGTCATACATACCAGAGGCTGTAGCATACTACAGACTGCACTCCATCACCCCTCACAGAATAGCAGTGTCACACTACTGACAACAATACACCCCTCACAGACTATAAGTTTCATATTACCAACAACACTTTCACACTCCTACCAGAGCAGAAGTCTGATGCTACAGTCAGCAATCTCTCCTCCCACAGATTAGCAGACTCACACTATCAACTGCACTCCTACACCCCTTACACATTAGCTGTCACATTATACCAACATCACTGTTGTGGCATTTACAGTCACACACTACTGATAGAGCTATCAACCCCCTCATACTGTAGCTGTAGCCTATTATTGAGAGCAATAAGACTCCCCAGAGAGTAGCAGGCTCACAGTTCCCAGAGCTTTCTCACCCAAGTTACAAAGCTGCAATCACACAGCAGATAGTCCTTTTACCACCCCACACACCAAGTAGAATTTCACTTACAGTCCAGATCTTTAAATGAGATGTTCTGAAAGACCTGTAGAGAGTCCGGACACAAGAAAGAGTTAACTTTCAAAATGTGCACACCTGAGAAAGAGTGGCCCTTCGTAATTGACCGATAACAAGGATATTACTGTCAAGCCATCTGATAAACATGGAGCTATTGTAATCCAACCTCGGAATACAGGAAGGAATGTTTAACACTATTAACTGACAAAAATAGTAATACAATTGGTACTCAGGATCCCACTGCTCGTCTCCTATCAAAGCCCATGGTAATGAAAGCAGAGAGTGAAGTATGGAGCACCAAACTAGAATCATATTTTTTGATAATAACCACTAAAGGGTTCTGTAAATCCAATTATACACATTGCTTAAAATCCCTAAGCTTAAATGTCCACCACATGGACTTCCCATAATTTCTGAAATTGGATATGTTTTGGAACCCCTTTCAATGTTCTGTAATATCTTCCCCACACAACCTGGGTATAAATAACCGTCCTATGTAAAAGTAAAAAAGATATTCAGAATATCATCAAAGATATCCCTGTTAATCCTGACCAAGAAGTACCTATGAGTCTAGATGTCAAGGCACTCTACACCAGCGTCTGCAAAGACGCCATGTTACTGGTGACTGAAGAACTACTACACACAAGTGATTGAGATTACATGGCAACTTTTAACTTTGCGATGGAATGTGCTGCCCAATCAAATGAAGCAGGTTTCCATGGGGGACCCTTTGGCTACCAGTCAGGCTTGCTGAAACATTCACACATTTGATTTCCAGCAAATATACTCTGGTAATAACCTTTATAAACACCATAGTCAGCTTTGGCTCAGCTTTATCGATGATATTTAATTATATGGACTGAGATTGAAGAGACAGCTCAAAACGGCGTAGCGTGCAGAAACATGCATGTCCCACACTTGTGTTTAACATGTATTTGGTTAAAATAAAATCTCTCTTTTCTTAACCCAAATAAGGAAGCACTGCTCAAGCAGGTCTCCCATAACCAATGTACTGGAATTCAGTATTAAAATTCAGTAGCTTCCATCCTCAGGTTCATCAAGGAAATCTATATTTTGGACATTTCTTAAGCCTTCGCAGAATTGCACTGGTAAGGCTATTCATGAGCAACATGAAAAGCTTTGTCTTAAAGACAGAAAGTATTCAGATAACATTTTCATAAGGCCACAATATAGGGAAATCTTATCTTGTCCTGACACCATCCTGCCAAGTGAGGGTTTTGCTCTGGGCTGCCGAAGGATTAGTCGCTGATTGATTTGCCTCCTTATAAAGGTTACTACAAGATTAAGATTTCCCTATACCGTGACCTTATACCGCAATGCTAGTGTGGATGGCGATCAACTCCCCTACTCCTCATATGGATTCATGAGGTTTAAACTGATTTTAGGTAACTCACAAACCGCAACTGGTATGATGGTGGCCACCCTGGGAGCCAGGTCTACTCACCTTGAACAGGTTGCTTCTCCCTTGCCCCTCGTTCTGAAGAAGACCCGCAGGCTGAGGATACAGTTACCCTCTATGCCCCCAAACCAGGTCGAAACGTCGGCGCATATCCCCTACAGGCCTGGACCACGTGTCCCCCTACCTGCCCTCGTTACAGATGACATTGCTCTGTTGTGTTTGTAAATCTTACTGAATTCACGAATTGTATACTAATATATTCATGGACAGGCCTACTTGGACTGATTTTTGTTATCAGTCGTACTCAGAACAATTTTAGCGATATTTGTTTTCTGACTCCTTTTGGATTCTTTTCCTTTCCTTAATCTCACTCACTTCACACTTGAGCACCTTCTTATGCACTTTTCATTGGAGCAACCCTCTTTTCCATAAGTTATAGGTATTGTAGAGTGTCTACCATCTGTTGGCATAAGTTTCTGAACAATAAATATGTCTTTTTAAAACCAGGATGTTGCACATCTGAGAAAATTCTTTATTTGGATGTATTTAACTCTGTGCTGATTGTATGCATGCACTTTTAAGTGACAACTCTTTCAGAAAGTGTTTTTTTCTGTGAAAAGAAAGGTCCAGGACCTGATTTTTTTTAATTATTGTCCCTCACTAAGGAGTAGTGGACACTGTTTATCTCTTCTGCAGCTGCTCCCTGTCTGAAGACTAAGGATCAGGGCGAGAAAGGGGTTTCGGTGAATACTATTGAGAGAAGACCCAGAGCTCAGAATAATATTCTGCCGTTTTTAAAATACTGCAGTGGGGGCCTTATCGGGGGAAATAATACAGGTGGAAGATCAACTGGCCTCTCTTCAGGTAACTTTACTCAGTGTGACCCAGGCGCAGTGATTTCACCCCTGTGTGAAGATCCTCTGAGTCAGTCTATTCCTATTAAACATACTGATGGGTTGCCTCTCCCAGAACCAACCCTTCAGTCATGCACCACATCTGGTACCGCCGAGGACGTTGCCCATGTTGCCACTGCTGGACCTATGACTATTACACCTGCCCCCTCTAAACAGCCCATGGTGAGAAAGAAGGGGAGGAGATGTAAGAAGTTTTAGGCCCTGGATGCTGCCCCTTCATGCCCTGATGCCACATTTATTTCCTCACAAAATATTGCCAGGAATCGTTTGGGTGTGGTTGATCTCTTAAAGCCAATTTGATCAGCTCGGAGGACATGCTACTAACAATGGAGGTAGTGCTGGGTAATGTAGTCAGTGCTTTAAAGAACATAGATCGTGTAACTGAGCACACCTTCTAGCATTCCCGTTCAGGTACCTAACCCTAGGCCTTCTCATACATTTAGTCTCAGCTGTTCTGTGCAATTGACTAGCTGCCTCCCCCACAGAGCAGCCTAGAGGTTGCATGTCCCTCTAACAGTCTGTTAGCAAATAGAAATAGCCAACAGGAAAATGCCCTTTTCACAGCTCTCTTATTATACCCGTGCTCAGGCCAGTTCTTCTAATACTAATGGCCTAACTCACTCAAATGCTGTGATGCAATTACCCTCAGCCTCAATGCCCTATGTACTTGTATTGGATAATTTACCACCTATAAGAGGGGGCATGGATGAGACATATAGCCAGATTAAAAACAAGGTGACTCACTGGCTCTCAAATAGGTTGAATCTCCCAACTTCCTCTTTGTATAACAATATCATTGTGGTACGCATGGTGGGCTAGATTGGCTATGGGGACTGATATCTTACTATATCCCCTTGGTTTCTTTTAACCCCTGCAGCGCGCTAGGCTCTTCCCAGAGGCTTCATTACACCTCCTTTGCAGGAAGGGTGCACATAACGTCCCACATAGGACCCAGCTCTGAGCTTCAGTAAGCAATAGATGTGTGCCTTTAGCACAGTTAGACAAACAAGATTGAAACATAGCCTATCTGGAACTACCCATGGGGGGGGTTATTGACTGGCCGGAGTTGTACACATTATGCGTGATGAGCATGAGAGGACCGCAATCCTACGGAATCATTTGCCCACAATTGACTTGGGATGTCACTGGAGCCTTGAAAATCTTTAAACATAAAATCCTCAACCTTAAGAAAGGAACTCTTATTACCAACCCCTACTTTTGCCACAACAAGGGTACCTTACTGAATGACCTCATCTTCTCAACTGATCTGCGTGCCAAAAGGAGGAAAGCCCTCTCTTCCTTACTCACACCACCATTATCAAGAAATCCAACAGAGCCATAAGCCAACTATTGCAACCACCATAAAATAAAATGAGCACCAGCACAGGAAAAGAGGAAAGGGATTTGCTGTATCTGATGATCCTTAAGATATGAGGGATCAAGGATAATCCATTCTAACAACTCTCGCGCATCGCATGGGTTGCTTCTGATTGAAACGGTAGCAGGTATATGCCAAGAAACAAATGATAATAATCTTCACTAGGAGAATACCCTTTTATTTTAAAATGATGGCGATTGAAGGCCTATCGGTCCTCGTTTCGTTGTTGTTGAGACATCATTCTCGTTACAAATAGGGGATTGTACCCTTTCTTGACACTTCCAAGATGGCGGCGACGCTCGCGGCGAATTGAGCAAAGTGGATGTTGTGTCCGTGTTGCCCCGGAAGCAGTGTTCTTACTTTCACCTGTTTCCGTCAAGAGTCACACCGTATATATAGCCTTCGAGCTGTAATGAAGTTTAGCTGTATTGGCACAGAAGGCTGTTTACATACACCGTAACAGGCGAACGGAGGTAAGCTTTGATGAGAGATAGTCTGTTTTACCAAAGCAGAGATCATTTCGATTCGAACTGAAACTTTATTGTTCTCTCCGTAGTGCCGTTATTTTGCACCAAACCCTGGCTTTAATATAAATTCCAACCACTTTTGATGGTGAAGCAGGGAGCGAATCTTTTAAAGGTAAATGAGCAATGTTAAAAAACTTTTTCATTTAAACGGCGGCGTTTGCAGGTCTATTGGTCCTTCCTTTGCGCTTGTGTTTCCAAAAAAAAGCGCCCGCTTAAAATATAGGGCTTTGAATCCTTGTTTTGACACCTCCAATATGGCGGTGACAGTTACGAAGGTTTGGCCGGAGTGGGCAATGTGATATTTTGGAAGTAATGTTCTCGATAAGAGCCATATAGTTTAGATACTCCTCGAGTTCTAATTAAGTTTGGCTGTATTGGCACAGAAGGTTGTTTGCACGCATTATAACAGTAAGACGGCGGTCAGTTTTGGTGAGAGGTAGCCTGAGTTATAATTTTTAGTAAGGGCTAAAATCTGTTTTGCTATAGAAAGGTATATTTCCATTTAAACTGAAACATAACTGTTTTCCCCGTAGTGCTGTTACCGCGCATTGAACCCTAGCATGAACATATAATTTTCATGAACGTTGGATGGTGCAGCAGGGAACAAATAAAAGAAAGCGGCCTAAGGTAAAAGGAAAAAAAACTTTTTTCTTACAGCAAGCGCTGTTAAGCGTATCTGATAGATTCTACTAGATATTATTGATAGGGATTCCTATGGAGTGAGAGACACATTAAGCCTAGATAATATGGTATGTTTTGACTAAGTTGGGGTAGTAATAAAATTACCCGTGAAAGAGCCATATATGAATGCCTAATGCTCTGAATAATCAAGAAGCGTTCGGTTTCTTTAGGACTAGGAATTTGAAATTGTATAAAAAGAATCTCCCATTAAAATCCTGTGAGATCTAATTAGTATGCCAAAGACCTACTTATAACATATATGATAATGTATCAATCTAACTTGGAATTCATTCTCATTAAATAGGTGCTAAACCGCTTATGTGAGAGATATAAGGATATTACCCAATTAAAGAATCTTTTGTGTCGTGAAGTCTTTTTAGACTCGTTGGAGATACATCCAAGGTAATTCTCAGTGGAAATAATCTTTCCTTATAGTGTGATCTTTGTTTAAAACTGAATATTGGAAGTTGTGATGTCTTCACTTACTAGGTTCTTATATACCCACCGTGATTGACTCATTCTAACCGCCGATTGAGGGAGAAGGACTCAGTGGTGATACTTGCATGGATACAGCCTCTTATATTAATAAGGTAGCTGGTCCTTTATAAATGTAAATGAATCACAATGTGTTATAGAATACAAGTAACGGTACTAAAGCTTAGTGTATGGATACCCAATTGATAATACGCTCTTGTAAGGACTCTTACTCAGTGCCACCACAGATTTTATAGACAAAGTAGTAGGCATTTCTAAAATTAAGCTAATTTGGGTTTCCAAAAAAACATTCTAAAATATTGTGTATAAACACTTTTGACTCAGTAGCACTCGCATAAGCACCTTATGCTAATAACAAAGATCTTGTATAGCATTACGAAGGGGAGTCTCTACTAAAAGCACAAATAGAACTGCATACTAAACTTGCATGGCTGTTGATCTGCTTGGTGCAATTGTGTATGTGTTGGACAGCCGTATGTGTGTCTATGTATTGAGAGAACAAATAGATTTTATAAGTGACTAAAAATTTGTTATGTTATGTTTTTTTCAGACTGTTGATTTTAATGTAACTACAATTGGGACTTTATGTTAATCTTTCCTGATGAAGGTGTTGGCCGAGAACTAATAGCCCACCGAAACGCGTCGATGCTCTAATACGAGGAAACCACACAAAATCTGTGATTATAATTCTTTGTGACATAATCATTGGGAAGTAATGTTGACTAGGGTCACAATTAATGAATTGTTGGTTTGGTGATTTTCCTCTGTCAATAGGATCATTTTTGTCCTTTTTATGGTGTCCCTAACCTTACATTTTATGATATATTTTGTTTTCTTTGATGATGATGTTTTTTATTGTGTATTGATATGTTTATACTGTCATTGCTTCCTTAAATAGCCATATGACAATATATAATACTGTGTTTACAGCTTTTTTATGTATGAAATTGATAATAAATTATCTTGATGTAATAATTTTTTCTCTCAATTATTGTGACCACATTTGTGCTGTCCATTATCGCCATTGCAGTGTGAAAGGTACGTTGACTGTCAGGTATTGATTGCTTTGTATTAATGACAAGGAGGCTCTGTTTTTTGACTACGGTCATATTTGGTACCCCTCTCCTTTGTCTTTGGGGTCCCTCTCTCCTCTTTTGAGACAGTCTGATGGATAAGGCACATTCCTGCCCTTATTTTTTGGCCGTAGGGCAGTGCAGCAGGAAGGCTTGTGGCACTGCCCTATGGCAAAAGTTTGTAAATGAGGCCCTTAGTTTATGCAACATTGGCGCCCAGCTCTGGGCCTGGATGTTTTGGGAACCCTGAAGTAGTTTCTTTTTGACATGCACACACACATGAATGATTATTATGTAATGACAGAGAGCTAGGTAAGATTCAGGGAAATAAGGGAGCACCAATTGCCATAGGTTTGTCAAGCTTGACTCTTAAAAGTGAATTCCCCATTTTGTGGGTTTTCTTAATATTAGAATCCATTCCACTTGAATTTATTTACATGGTGGCTCTTTCTGTTATATGATCCAATTACTGGGAACCAGTTACTCAGCATCTCAAGCTTTGAGGTGTCCCTGATTCAGGGGGCAGTTACTTTTGTAATAGGTGTTCACGTGGTGTATGTCTTTGAGAAGTTTTACTCATGGGTGGATTTTGAGGCTATTGATGTGGCCTCCAGGGTACCTTCAGGCTTATAAGGCAGTACCACCTTCAGCACATTATACGGCTTACCAAACCCTAGAAATCCCATTGACTTACCAGGGACATCAGAACGGGTTTGCTGGAAAATTACCCCACATACAAGAATGTCTGCCTGTGACCCCTGAGCAATGAAGGGGTTACGTGGCCAGTATTAGCTGGTTACACACCTGTTCCATGTTGTGACACATCAGCTCTTGCTGAGCTTGTACAAATTCTTAATTACACAGTCCCCTATAAAGGAGGCAAGCACAGTTTTCACGACATACTGTATACTCTAAACATGCTTTCGCAGCTTTACCAGTAGTTCAGGGACAGGTACAATCCATTAATCTGCAGACTATAAGTCCTATCATGGGTAAAGCACCCATGAAGCATGATGAGATTCCCTTCTACATTGCTCAGAAGACCAACCAGTTGGAAGCAGTCTATCCACACACGACACCTCAAGACAAACATTGAATACTGTCTTCCTCTTCGGATGGCGCCACCCAAAGAGGAATGTGACACTTGGAGAAACATATTTGTATGCATTTACACCAGCATACATAGCACACCTGCATTGGCAGTTCTTCCTGAGGTACTGAAATAGGAAACAGAATGAGCATGAAGCTGCACCAGCTATAGGCTTATGAATAAAGCTAATAGGGAACTTTTCTCAGTTCATCCTGTGCAACATTAAGGGAGAGTTTTTTTTTCTGGCCACATGCCAGAGACTAGAAGCAGCTCCAGTTCCTGATTGTGAACAGGAATTACCAAAACAATTACGAACATTTACACCTCTGTGGGTTGTGATACCTTAGGTGCACAAGCTATTAAACCTGTCAGAACCACACACCTGGGCCAGAACATCCACAGGAGCAGAAGAACTATTCCCCAAATCGCAAACTCCACTGCCAGCAACAATTCAACCTTGCTTCCAACACCAGAGAGGGGGAAAGTGTCTGAAGATAAAGAGAGACTACCACTAATTGGTGCCTTTTCCTTCTGTTATCTATTGGTACCTCATCTCATCTATGTTGTATGGAATGGCTGGCTCCACTGCACCTGTTAGCACAAAAAAACACAAATCACCTACCAATAACTCACCTTTTTTTTTACAGTGGAATTTACATCTCTCTAGATTAAGTTAAACATAACCTTTTTAGTTATCTTGAAGATGAGAATCTGTATTTGTCTTAAAATGATGCACCAACGTTCTTTTGCATGCTTCATAAAATGTTCTTGTCTTTCTCTTTTCCTCTTTCCTTAGGTCGCAGCTTAAGCACTCTTACAGGCAAGTGTCAGCATATACATACATATATATATATATATGTTCACTGAAAAACCATAGGTTTTCAGACACGTTATAGTTAGAAATTAGCATTTAAAAAGCCTTGGAAATTCACTGAAAAAAACACAGGTTTCAGAGAAGTTATAGTTAGTTGGACATTTCACTCGTACAAAACCAGTGAAATTCCCCCGTTATAGTTAGTTCAGCTAACTATAACTCGCGCCCCCGCAATGCACTGCTGATGACGTCATGTATTGCATCATTCATGACATGGTCAGTGACATCACTGATGACATCTCAAATGACATCACTGATGACATCACTGATGACATCATCCAGTGACTGTGTTTTTCTTTAAAGTTTAAATATGTATTATATATATATTATCTACTGGCGGTCGCCAGTTGATAGTTATAGTTACAACCTAGTTTCCATAGGAAATCTCAAAATTCTATTTTGAATAACTTTGGCGCCGGTTGACGAATCCTTGCGAAATTTTCAAAACTAATGGGGCGCTCCGCTCAGCTCCTACCCTGAAAGTCTCGGGGTGATTCGTCAAGCGGGGGCCGAGAAAAAGGGGGAGTCCCAAAACGCGTTTTCCCCATGCTTTTTTCCATAGGACCTTTAGACGCAGCTACAGCCCGAACGGCTGAACAGAATTACGTGAAATTTGGCAGAGAGGTAGCCATAAGGTCAAGGAAGTGCCTTTTGCAGGTCTGGTGTAAATCTGTTCAGTATTTCCTGAGAAAATAGCATTTAAAAGCATATCAATATCTATACGCGCGCACCGTGCGCGCACTGTGCGTGCACCCTGCCGTGCGCGAGGGCAATTCTGATTGGTTGTTAGATGTCGGTAAACATTAGAATCGGTCGAAACCAGGAAGTGTCGGCCGCCATTTTGTCTCTCGCAGTCTGAGGGGGTGAAAAAAAAAGGAGGAGAACGTGAAAAGGGGGCAGATTGGACAGTTCCTGACCCCCTAGCCTTGGTCAGGGGGTCACAGAAGGACCCCCAAGGGAGAAAAAAACATTTTATTTTTTGAAAAATCGCGAGGTGCGCGCACCGCGCGCACACGGCACGCACTGCGAACCGTGGGTGCTCGGTGCACGAAGCGCACCGAGTGCCCACAGCGCGCGCACGGTGCTCGAAGCGCACCGTGTGCGCAGGGTGCGCGCACCTCGCGATTTAAAAAAAAAAATAATAATTTCACGGTGCGCGCACGGTGAAAACCTGAAAAAAAATTATACATAACTTAGCATTTAAAAAACCGTACAAATTCACTGAAAAACCCATAGGTTTCACACACGTTATAGTTACGAATTAGCATTTAAAAAACCTTGCAAATTCACTTAAAAACCATAGGTTTCACACATGTTATAGTTAGCTGGACATTTCACTCGTAAAAAACCTATGAAATTCCCCCGTTATAGTTACTGTAGGCAACTATAACTCACGCGACCGCAATCCTCTGCTGATGACGTCAGATATTACATCACTGATGACATATGTGTCTTTATGAAAAATAAATATTTGTAATATATGTATAGCTAAAGATTAATGGAAGAAGACATGGGTAAATAAGTGTCTAAATACAGTGATGTAATATCTGACGTCATCAGCAGAGGATTACGGTCGCGTGAGTTATAGTTGCCTACAGTAACTATAACGGGTGAATTTCATAGGTTTTTTACGAGTGAAATGTCCAGCTAACTATAACATGTGTGAAACCTATGGTTTTTTAAGTGAACATATATATATATATATATATATGTATATATATATATACACACACCAAGGTGTATTGAAGAATGAGTAGGTGTATAAGTGTCTGAATGGAGGATTTAGTAGGTACGTGACTGACTGTTTAAGTGAGTGATTAAACGTGTCTTACTAAATGCATGAGTTAGTGACTAAACTGCATGAATATCTGTATCAGTCTGTCTGTTGTTGTATAAGCTGCTGCATGGGTTGGTCAGTAGCTACATGAGTGTCTATATGGGTTATCGATTGGTTGCCTGAGTATTTGTATGGGTGCCTGGGTGGGTGGGAGGTGTGTGAGTCTGCATAGATGTTTGAGTGGTTGATTCATCGTGGGTATGGGTTCATGAGTGCATGTGGAAACAGCTATATGGGTGGGTAAGTATCTGTGAAGGGTGTGTTGGTGAGTGAATTGATGTCTCAATGGTACATGTCCAGGGGGCATATGTATCAAAGGATTTTGTATTCGCAAACGCTGCGAATCGCAAAAAAACAGCGTTTGCGAATACAAAATCGCAAAAGGAGATGTATGAGGCATTTCAGCCTCGCAATCTTAAGGAATCGCTAAATTTGCGATTTCTTAAGTTTGCATAAGCATTTAAGAAATCGCAAATTGCGATTTCTTAAATACAATGTAACACACACCCTAGTTGTGCAATTTCTCCTTAAGAAATCGCAAATTACCACCAACTTCAAGTTGGTGGTAAGTTGCGATTTCTTTGAAATGTGCACTTTTTTGCATATTTCAAAGTGCCATGTGGTGCACATACATGCCCTTAGGGCATGTATGTGCGCCATATGTGCACACATGCTGATTTCAGGGGTGCATCAGGGTGTCATCATGACACCCTTGCACCTTTGAAAATATTCTCAATTTGCGATTAGCAAATAGCGATTCGCAAATTGAGAAGGACTTCCCATTCATTGCTATGGGCCTCCTGGCCCATAGGAATGAATGGGAAGGTATTCCTTAATTGCGATTTCGCAATTTGCTAATCGCAATTAAGGAATTTTAAGAAATCGCAAAATGTGTGCGATTTTTTAAATACATCCCGTTTTGCAATTCTCAAATAGCGATTCTCAAAAAATCGCTATTTGAGAATCGCAAATGGAGATGATGATACATATGCCCCCAAGTAACTACATATGTAATAGGCAGTGTATGTGAAAGTTGAAGTATATAAATGACTATACGTGAGAGTCAATGATTGTGAGAGTGGCTGTATGGATGAGTGTGTACTTGTATCAGTGATTGTAGAAGAGAGTTAGTATGCATTTGTTTCTGTTTGAATAAGTGATGTGGTATGTGTATAACTGTATAGGTCAGTAAATGGAAGTGTGATTGATTCTTTGCATGACTGACTAGGTGTGAGAGTAACTGTGGATGAGTGGTGGTATGTGAGTGTCTGTATAGGTTTATGAGTGCATATGATAGTGTTCTATTGATGAGTGACTGCATTTCTCTCAGCGACTGACCAGTACGAATATGGGTTATTTACGAGCATTCAGATATCCCTCTCTGAAGTAGAAGAAGCTATTCAGCAGAGTATTGGGAATAAGGCCCCTGGCCATGAAGGGCTACCAAAAGATTTCATCAATGGAATTCGGATTTTTGGGCACCGCTTCTTCTGAATGTTTTTAATAACCTAACGCACGTCCCTTTACCCGACACCTGGGCGAAGAGTATTATCGTCCCTATATTCAAAAAGGGGGACCGGTCGCAACCGAGTAACTATAGGCCTATTTCTCTGATCGACAATACTCTTAAAATATTGGGCAGAGTTTTATATAATAGGATCCTGGAATGGTCAGAGGAATGTAGCATTCTAGAGCCCTGCCAGCTAGGTTTCCGCAGCAAGGTCGGCACTAATGAACAATGCCTCAACCTCAGTCTTGTAATCGGGAAATACGCCATCGCACGGAACTCTCAGGTCCATTTGGCCTTCATGGATTTGTCCTCAGCCTTTGACTCTGTAAATAGGTCAAGGCTGTGGGCTATCCTGTTGGCCTACGGTCTGGATGAGCCTCTGGTTCATTTCCTGGCATACCTCTATAAAGACCTTCAGGCACAAGTGAGGATTGGCAGAGATGGTGAGGTCTCAGGGCCAGTTAAGGTCAGAAGGGGGAGTCAGGCAGGGTTGCGTCTTGGCCCCCCTACTTTTTATCATATATATTAATAGATTAAATAAATCAATAGTATCTACATCCCAAGATGTACCTATGATTAATGGGAAACCCCTTCCTGTGTTATTTTATGCTGACGATGCGGTTCTTCTATTTTAGTACAGTCTTTTGTTAAATATATGGATACAAAGACAACAGTTGATGGACCGAATGCAGAACAATGTCATACATTCACCCCAGTACAGAGATCTGGGCCTAAATCCATTGTTTTTTTGCTCACCATGCCATTCCAGTTTGAACCCAGCCATATGCAAATCAGACTTGACCCTGTGCCTCATGGGAACAGTCCAGCCCGAACTGCCGAGCCAGGTCCTCCCTGGACTGGAACCAAGCATCCTAGGACCGGTTTCGGGGTTTCACTCCTCTTCAGCCAGGATAGCTTGATTCCAGTGGCATGGAGAGCACGGGACTCACGTCTGAGCATACCCGTCCCACTCGGGGTGACAAATGCAAAAACAACAGTTGATGGACCGAATGCAGAACAATGTCATACATTCACCCCAGATCAGAGATCCGGGCCTAAATCCATTGTTTTTTTGCTCACCATGCCATTCCAGTTTGAACCCAGCCATATGCAAATCAGTCTTCACCCTGTGCCTCATGGGAACATTCCAGCCCGAACTGCCAAGCCAGGTCCTCCCTGGACTGGAACCAAGCATCCTAGGACAGGTTTCAGAGTTTCACCCCTCTTCAGCCAGAATAGCTTGATTCCAGTGGCATGGAGAGCACGGGACTCACGTCTGAGCATACCCGTCCCACTCGGGGTGACAAATGCAAAAACAACAGTTGATGGACCGAATGCAGAACAATGTCATACATTCACCCCAGTGCCGAGATCTGGGCCTAAATCCATCGTTTTTTTGCTCACTATGTCATTTCAGTTTGAACCTAGCCATATGCAAATCAGTCTTGACCCTGTGCCTCATGGGAACAGTCCAGCCCGAACTGCCAAGCCAGGTCCTCCCTGGACTGGAACCAAGCATCCTAGGACCGGTTTCGGGGTTTCACCTCTCTTCAGCCAGAATAGCTTGATTCCAGTGGCATGGAGAGCACGGGACTCACGTCTGAGCATACCCATCCCACTTGGTGTGACAAATGCAAAAACAACAGTTGATGGACCAAATGCAGAAAAATTTCATACATTCACCCCAGTACAGAGATCTGGGCCTAAATCCATTGTTTTTTTGCTCACCATGCCATTCCAGTTTGAACCCAGCCATATGCAAATCAGTCTTGACCCTGTGCCTCATGGGAACAGTCCAGCCCGAACTGCCAAGCCAGGTCCTCCCTGGACTGGAACCAAGCATCCTAGGACCGGTTTCGGGGTTTCACTCCTCTTCAGCCAGGATAGCTTGATTCCAGTGGCATGGAGAGCACGGGACTCACGTCTGACCTTCATGACCTTCATGACCTGGTGCACCCTCATTTCAGTGACTACAATCTTGGATCTGGAGCACAGAGGCGTCAAGCAATGGCTGGGGTTGGGGTTGGTTGCGCAGAAATACTACGAATTGGGACGAGCGGGTGGTGCGGATGCAGGGGACCTAAGTTGCTTTTGTTGATATGCATCCAAGATGTGTGAGGAAGTTATATAGGGCTGGCTGTGAGACTCCTCCGACTCTCGCAGTTGTTAGTTGGAAGATACCAGAGGCCAACAGGTGCAGCACAGTCAGCATCTTTGTCAGTGTAATGATGTTAATAGTCCGCTTTGTTGGTACCGTCAGCCTGTGGGCAATGTGGCAGTGTGCAGCAACTTGAGAATGGGGCGATAATTCTTTCGCCACTTTTGCTGCATTAAACTGCCGATAACTCAGTATAAGTCCCAACTGTTGGGTTATAGGGTGACTCTAAAATGAACCCTGGTGTTTATTAGGACTTTGTTGTAGCTACATGCGAATCACAAGAAAAAAGATGACTAAACAAGAAAAGTGGGCAGGGTACAAACACCCTGGCCCCCTAGGCCTGCTCAGGGGATCCCACAAAAAGCCCCAGGGCCAAAAAATTATGACAATTTATTTTTTAAAAGCGGCTGGGTGCACGAATCCGGCCGATAAAATAAAAACAAACGATGGTGTGTATTCTCAAGAACTTATCGCTGAGTTATCGGCACTTTACCGCAGCAAAAGAATGATCATTCCATTCTCAACCTGGTAAAAACTGCCGATATTGCCAGTTTTTCAGCGACAGCTTCCTCAAAAAAACATCGCCACCAAGGAGAGCGACAACTAACGCTAATGATATGCAGAATAGGTGTTCCCGTGCAAAAAAACCCCATGAAAACACCACTTCCCGATATTTTCAACAACCAGCGAAATCTGCGATGCGATCCAAAAACAGACGATACGCCGTGTTAGCAGTAGGAATTTAACATCTGCCATTTACTGGTGTAAAGCAGGACGACCACCTACAGTATGAAAGTGAGCCCAGCCCAGAACCACATCTGAAGACCAACACATGTCATAGAGCTACTGACCATGCAGCTCCGACAACCAAGAAGGCCACAAAACCCACTGCCACCACCCCCAGGACCTCCCCCTCGGACCACCCACCCCCCTACTACCACCAAGGCAGTGCAGAACAGAACACCGGACCTTCCCAAAATGGCATGACCCCTCAGCCACACAATAGCTGAATGTTGGGAGATGTGGGAACCTAGTATTTGTGAAGGAGGCAAATCACCCATCAATAACAATGCACACAATTAGCGGTAATGTGCTGGACTGACCCCACTATGCAGAGCACAGACCTCTCCATGTGTACATATACTGCTGGTGCTTGTACTGTTGTGGACAGTGGATGCAACCATGTTACCTCAGGCAATGGGGAAGATCTCGGTCATGTAGCTGTGTTGTCCCCCCCTGTAATCGGAACCGGAACCGGAGTGGGCTGCTCCAAGGTATGCCACTCCAGCGTAGGAGTGTGAATAACTAGGCCAGGGCTCTGGGCATGGTTCACTTCTGGGAAGGCCAACGCATCTGCCAGAGCGGCGGCCCTCACCCTGCCACAAGGCCCCTGCCGTGACCGCCATGACCACTGTGACCGCCGGCCTCCTCGACACAAGCCCCCTGTGAACCCAGTGGCACAGCACCGCAGGGTTATGTATGTGCAGACTACTGCCTTCGATGTACACTGCGGGTGGCAGGGCTCACAATTCAGATCGAGTCGCGATTGCAGATGATGCAGTCCAGTAGGCAAGAGACATTGCTCCGAGTGCGGCCCGCCCAGACTGCACATCATCGCAGGCTGTGCACATGTTGAGTGCTTCAGGTGCCACTAACTCAGTGCACCACAAGTCATCACCACGTAGCCTTATTAAGGCAGAATTCATTAGGCAGAAGACATTGCTACCAGTGCGGCGCGCCCGGACCATGCATGATTGCTGGCTGCGCACATGCTGAGTGCTTCAGGTACCACTAACTCTTTGCAGCTCAAGTGAACGCCATGTGGCTGTTGGCCTTTCCTGTCCTCTGCCTCCGGCCTAAACTGCACTTAGCAGGGCTGACAACTCAGATAGAGTCGAGATTGCAGATGACGCAGTCCAGTAGGCAACAGACATTGCATCCAGTGCGGCCCGCCCGGACCACGCATCATCGTTGGCTGTGCACACGCTGAGTGCTTCAGGTACCACTAACTTTGTGCAGCTCAAGTCAACGCTACGTGGCTGTGGGCCCTTGCTGAACACTGCCTCTGGCCTACACTGCAGTCATCAGGACTGTGTTCATTTTGTATGCATGATGGCTCTGGTCCCTACCACATTACATTATGCTGTTGACTCCGCATGCAACAATGTTACCTCTGGTAGTGGGGAAGACCTTGGTTATGTAACGTTGTCTGGGTCATTCTATGAGTACATGGGTAGAGACTGGATGATTATGGAACTGCAAGGAGAGTGTATAGTGAATGTATAAGTGCTTGGGGATTGGCGGAGTGATTGGATCAGTACATATGTTGGTGGAGCATAATCCCCGAGCACAAGTGGCTCTAATTGGCTGCCAACCAGTGGCAATCCCGGCGAAGTGTCAGGATTGCAAACCAAGCCTCGGGAAAGGCCCACAATCCTGTCTGCAAGATATTCCCAGCCCCACAGCTGGATCATTGCCATGCGGCAGATAGAATCTACGGAATTCTGTAAGTGTAAGCGGAGAGGGCAGAGCCAGTGTATGCCAGTCAGGGGCGCAACTAGAGCCAAATTTCGGTGGAGGCTGATAACAATTTGGGGGGGTCTAATTCTTCCAGTCATAGGCAGAGTAGAGATGCAGGGGCTCTAAGAAGAGGTGAAATCACCATAAAGCCTCATTTACAGGTAAATTGTATTTTAAAGACCTGTGAATTACTCTGGTGCCACACTGAAAGCTGCGCACCCAGAGCGTTCACACTAGGGGACCGCGCTGAGAGCCACGCACCCAGTGCGTTCACACTAGGGGATCGCACTGAGAGCCTCACACCCAGCGCGTTCAAACTAGGGGGCCGTGCTTAGTGCCACATTAGGATCGCCCCTCCAAACTTTTCTAAAAAAAAACAGTCAATTTCCATTAATTTATATTCGCCCCAAGGACCCCATCCCCCAGGGCATGCCCAATTCTTGATTGTATTTATTAATCATTAAGCCGCGTGCCCCCCCTTTCCTTGTCCACTTCTGGCCCCGGGTACCCCATCCCCCGGGGCCTGGCCTCTTCGTTGGGGACCGTGTGGGGAGCCCCAATGCCACCCACAGTCCCAGCCGGCTCCCCCCTTTCTGCGGGAGCCGGCATTGCTTTTGAGCAAGAGAAGCTGCTAACATACAGCTCCCCTTGCCCGAAAGCAATCTCGCAATATAATTATAGGATTGCCCCTGGAACCTGGCCCACCCGTGAGGCTCATTTAAATGAAATCGGGGAGCCCCCGCCTCATTAAAAAAAAAAAAAATGTCTGGATTCGTGCATTCGAATGTTTTGAAAAAAACAAAAACAAATTGTGCCTGGGGGTTCTTGTGGGACCCCCTGTGCTGGCCTAGAGGGTCAGGGTATTTCTACCCTACCCCCTTTTCTTCTTTTTAAATCTTTTTTCAACTGTTTCCTGGTTTAGAGTGTTGGCAGCCAATCACAGTGAAGCTTGTGGTCGTGGCAGCCAATCACAGTGAAGCACGTGGTCGGGAGGGTGCGCGGACCCACCGCTGCCCCAGATATCGAAACTTTTATTTTTGGAATTTCTCAGCAAGTACTGAACGGATTTACACCAATTAAAAAAAAGTCGCTTTCTGAATCAAGCACTAACTTTTTGCCAAATTTGATGTAATTCCGTTCAGCAGTTCGGCCTGTAGCCTTGGCTAAAGTTTCCTATGGGAAATTGATTTTTGGACTTTTAATTTTTTGAATTTCTCAGCAACTACTGAATGGATTTACACCATTTAAAAAAGGTCGCTTTCTGAACCAAGCTCTACTTTTTTGCCAAATTTAGTGTAATTCCGTTCAGCAGTTCAGGCTGTAGCCTGTAATACCATTTCCTATGGAAATTAACATGGAGAAAACACTTTTTGGGACCCCTCTTTTTTCTCAGCCTCCGCTTGACGAATCACCCCCAAAATTTCAGGATAGGAGCTGACCTGGATAGACTTTGTTTAGGAGAATTTCGCGAACATTCGTCAAAGGACGCCAAAGTTATTAGCAAATCAAAAAATGCTTTTCCTATGGAAACTAGGTTCTAACTATAAATACCTACTGGTGACCGCCAGTAGGTAATATATGTATGTATTCACTTATATTTGATAGAACTTGCAAGGTTGTTCATAATACTTTCTCCAGGAATGTGTATTTTAATCCAGGTTGTCAATGTTGCAACAATTGTTGACAGCCCCAGGAGAATATTTTGTCAAACCAATTCAGTATGTTGCCACAATAAAAATAGTCTTTCGGGGAATGTCCTGCCCCAGATGAATTCTGTTGTCAGAAGAACTGAGGAATTAACTTGAAGGAACTTACTTGGAGACATCTTTCGCAACTGCCCACCAGAAATAATTTGAAAATGCCACTCACAATGTCTCTTGCTAAGCAGGTGCAGAAAAGAGTTCAAAGCCTATGCAAAAGTGAGACACAGCTTTACTCTGAATGCCGCAAAACGACTTCCCTCAATATTGAAGCAAGACACTGCTTCACACCACACTGCTTAGCAGGAAAACGTCAACCATGTGTTAAAGAGAGACGCTTCTTCTTACTGATGTGACTTCCTCCAACGAAAAGAGCAAAACCAAAGGGTTTCGGGCTGGACTGTTCCCATGAGGCTCAGGGTCAGACTGATTTGCATATGGCCATGTCTGAACTGGGGTGGTGGAGTGAGCTAAAGAATGATGATGGATTAAACCCAGATCAGTTGACTGGGGGGTAAGTGCTTGCAATGTTCAAAACTCCGTCCATCATCCCCCTTGGTTTTGCTTTGTTCGCCCTTAGTTGGCAGGCTATGCCCAGACATGGGTCCCTTGCTCACTTTGCCACTCGATTCAAGCTAGCCTGGCTGATGACGGCTGATTAGCCAGAAACCGGTCCCAGGATGCTTGTTTCTAGTCCAGGGAAGACATGGCTTGGCAGTTTGGGCTGGACTGTTCCCATGAGGCTCAGGGTCAGACTGATTTGCATATGGCCATGTCTGAACTGGGGTGGCGGAGTGATCTAAACAATGATGATGGATTAAACCCAGATCAGTTGACTGGGGGTGAGTGCTTGCAATGTTCAACACTCCGTCGATCATCCTCTTTGGTTTTGCTTCCACCAACGAAAAGCCACACTGGAAGCTTCTTGTACTCTAAAACTGGTGAATATGCTGATGGAAAAGATACTCCATGGATTTTTTCAGAAATATTCCTTTACAAGCATGGGTTTGTGAAAGACAAACCGTTTAACACAGAATTTACAGTTGAAGTGTGTGTTGCGTACTGAGCAAGCGTGCAACAACGACTGCACTCACTTTTCACTGGAAACATCTAGACCGGCGTGTTCTATCTGCTATCTCCTTGTAGGGTTTTTACCAACACTACCACCAACCTCAATGAAGGAGATCGATAGCTTCTCCCAAATGGATGTCTGAATTGACGCTCAGCCTTTAATCTCTGGTTAAGAATTTCTTTCATTCAAGGGGACTCCTTGTTCAAACTTGACAAAACCACAATTAAAACCTAAAAGTGAAGTTAAGCGTTCCGTTAAAAAGACATCTGCAATGGGGCAAAGGAAGAAACAGAGGGGAGGAGAGCATGGATGGACTGGATCTCCTGCATCTTGGGAAACCGGAAGGAGTGGTTATGATTTAAGAGACCTCAATAACATTTTATAAAACAGAACTGTATTAGTATACTGATATCCTCTCTCCATGTTCTTTTAAGGACACTGGCAGTAAACGACCAGCGAGAGGGAGTCGGTTTGAGTACCGAAGAAAGAAGCAGTATAGCAGGAGAGGTGAAGCATGATGTGACGCCCAAGTCAGCGTGAAGCTGGAAGAGTATGGATTGCCTCACAAAACACCAGTTATAAAGACGATAGTTGAAGGACTTTTTAAGAAACAAACCAATATAACTAAGGATTCTCCTGTAAAACAAGACTTGGGCGAGAGCTTCTAGATAGTGCGGCAGAAGTCACAATACTGCTTCAGATGCTTCAGGAGTTTCTGCTGTCGAGTTTCTGATGATTTCATACAAGTTGTGACTCCAGATAAGCATTTAAATCCTCCTGATAGGGTTTACAGTTTAGAAATACAAATTTAAGTGGATATACCACGCATTATTAAAGCAGTCTTCTTTCTGCAATTATCTGAGGTTAAGGCCATCATACTAGCTGAAGAGGACTAGCCTCCAGTCTATATAAGGAAAGCCAGGGGTGGCAGGGATGGGAGTAGCTTTTTCCACCATAGTACCTGAAGACATCAGGGAAATCTACACAAGTGAAGACAGGCTCTGTTCTTATACTCAAATCTAGCAGGGTGTGATAAATGGTAAATACTCCATTACCAGGTCATTCCCTTATGCAGTGTACCTCAAGTGCAGGCTCAATACACTTTAAAGCCAGAAGCAAAGCGTGGTATAAAAGGAATTTTAGCTCAAATACAAAATTAGAGCATCATAGTGCCTTGTCTTTCACCAATGAATACATAGTTTCCCATCTCTAAACCTGATGGATCCTACAGGATAATTTTAGCCATTCTATAAGATGGGTTTTCCCCTTGCATCATATACCTTTTGTTACATTTCCCAAGCAAATGTCTCTGGTGCTCTTATACCAACAGGAAGCATCATTTAAATCGAATTTTTCAAAGTAATTATCGTAAGGATAATTTGTTCTGAAACACAGCTAATATTATTTGCCCACTAATCTTTCTTATAAAATGTCTCTAGAGTGCTAGTATAATCATACAAGACACTATGCACACCTATCACGTAAATGTTTCAACTACAAATTTATGGAATTTTATAAATAGTAACACACAGTGCCTCTGGGTGCACATCACCCAAATGGCACCAGTGCAACACATCAGCATGCACATGTGAAACGTATACACATCAACACTGATATCCAATAAAGATCATAAAAGCACTAAGCAGATGTAGTATTGCTTTAATCTCTGCCCATGTGCAAGGTATAATGTCTTTCAGTTACATCCGATGAGTGAATGAGTGTGGCTACTGTATTCTGAACGAGTGATGAGTGCATTGTTAGTGAGAAGGATCTAATAAGGTTCACTCTTGGCGCACACTTTCCACATGAGAGTATTTTGCAGACTCTAACATGTACTCCCTAAAATTAACATGAATATGCATTAAGGTAGTCTAGCCTAGGATAAGGATTATGGGCTATCATCAACATCTGCTGTGTGTTCATAGTATGACTTCCTATGCTACGCTATTCATAAGATATTGTTAGAGTTGAAGCCCTAAGTGTGTGAGTATGCCCAGACGTGGTTCCCGTGGTCCCTGTACAATAGGATTCAAGCTGCACTATACTGATGAGCCCCAAGTAGGGCAAACCTGGATGGGATTGCTTTGTGGTCCCTCCAGGAGAGAGCCTCACCAATCACTTTGGTATGGACTGTTCCCATGATGGTCAGGTTTGGTACTGATCTGTATAGGGTGGGCCTTTGTCTAGAGTGATATGGTGGAATAAAAACAATGGACTGGAATGTGGCCCGAAGATGTTGGCAGTGTCTGAGATTAATTTAAGCATTCTTTTTATATCCATGCTGTTGCAGTGTGATGGATATGCCCAGACATGGGTCATGTATTCACAGTGCCGTAGGTCTCAAGGCATACCCTATTGACAAGCCCCAAGTAAGGCAAAACTGGTGTGGCATTGCTTGCAGCCCCTTCTAGAAGGAGCCCCACTGACAGTTCAGAATAGACTGCTCCCATGAGGAGCATGTCCGGTTCTGATTTGCATAATGTCGCCTTTGCATTGGAAGGCATGGTGGGTGAAAAATGATGAACTGGAATGTGGTCGGAGTGATTGCCTGAGTGGAAATTAATTCAAGCATTCCATCCATCTTCTGGTTGTTATTGCAGTTGATGTTCAAAGTACAACAGGTATGCCCAGATGTGGGTTCTGTGTTCACTGTGCCAAAGTGCTCAAGCTACACCCTACTGATGCCCAAATTATAGCGAAACTGATCTGGGGTTGCTTGCAGTTTACTTTCTGGAGGGGGTCTTGCTTGGCAGTTCAGGTCAGACTGTTCCCATGAAGAGCAGGTTTGGTAGCTCAATGAACTAATGCTTCAACCACAGGGGCCTGTGTTCAACCTCATGGTCATAGGTTCAAATCCCAGCGGGTCCACTCAGCCTTTCATCCATTTTAGGTCGATACAATGAGTACCACTGAGTTGGGTAACATTAAACATCTGTTATTTAACACCAAGATAAACGTACACTTTACAAATACTTATGTTATGTTACTGATTTGCATAAGGGGGGCCATTGTCTAGAGTGATATGGTGGGCAAAAAGTATGGCCTAGAATGCAGCCACGAGTGATTGCCTATGGTTGAGATTAATGCAAACATTCCATCCATCTCTTTGTTGTTGTTGTTGTCATTGCTAAGACACAGAGCACACAGCATTTCCAGATATCCCAGATTCTATGTTCTAAAACACAACACCTGCCTGGAAGAACACAGACTGTTATCCAGTGGCGGCCGACAATAAAGAGGTGGCGCGTTGGGTGGAGGGCGCACAGGGTAGAGGGGAGAGCAGGTACGTAATAATTCTTTAAAAAACACTCTTACTTGAAGCTGCCGGCCCCATCACGCCTTAGTGTTCCGCTGTGCTGCTTCCTGTTCCCAGCAGGCACGGGGCAGAATCAGACTTCCTGTGCAATCCCTGTGCTGTTCGCATTCTATGAGGGAGGCGGGGGATTGGCCAGAGTAGGCTGAAAGGACGCTCCACTCAAGACAGGGATTATGTGCTGTTTCTCCAGCTCTGCTGTTCAATACAGCCAGGTTGGAGAAACCTAAGTGCGCATTTGTGTTTGGCCGGCCTGAGACAGCCGGTCAAACACACATGCACACTTAGAAATGCACATAGCACTCCTCCTCCCCCTGTCATGCCCCAGCCCCTAGCTCTCCCTGCACAAGCTGGCTCAGAACTGGCAAATGAAAAATAAAACAAATATGGTATTGTTTTATTTTTCACTCACTGGCTCTGCGGTGGAGCCACCCCTGCTGTTACCTGCATTGGCCTTAGTAGGGGTTCCAATTTATTTTCAAGGCTTTACAGTGCCCCATCGGAGCCTGCAAAATATAGATCACCTTACTTAAACAATGAACCTTCTCATGAACAATCAGACTATACTAACCAGGTTTTGTACTAGGGCAGGGAGTTGTTTTATTTACACCACCCAAAATCGTAATGGATGGTATTACTGATAAAACCCTAATGACAACACTTAATTTTAGGTCGGTGGATCTCTGTATACACAAAATCCTACAGAATTTAATATGCGGCCCTTGGAAATAAAAACACTGACAACTCATTTGAATATTATTTCAGAATGCAAAATTACAAACGACCCTTAAACTATTTTGACAAAAGTATGCAAAAGTCAAATATGTTAAAGTGACTAATGGACTCTACTCCTCCACTAATCATATATGGAAATGCATATTATTTGTGGTAAAAGAGCATTTCTAAAATAACTAATTGAGCGATGACTGGTTAGGGTGAGCAATAGTGCAGAAATAACATCAGCGTCACGTTGTGCAGGCATTTCATTTGGAAAATTAGGGATTTCCTGAAATAGATAATCACTGCCTACAAGATGAGCAAGTCTCAATTCATCTGCTTCATTTACGTACATTGGAGGCCTACATTTGAATGAAGATATACATCAGTGTGTTTGATGTCTGTCGCGGTTGCCCAGCACTTTTGAAAAACAAAACATAAGTTTTCAGATTAATGAATGAAAATTATTGGGAGCAGTGCAATATTACTGCTAAACTCGGTAATCTCTACAAGTGTTTGTGATGGTATAGGAATGAAAACGTGGGGTCCGTTTTACTGCTTTCTAAATTGAAAAATATTTAGTGAGCTTTAACCTTGCTTTCCTTTGTTGATCTAGGCATGCCAGTGTCATCATTAACCAATAGGATTCTTGTCAATTAAATATTTTTACTAAACACAGTATAGGCTTGCAACCACGGCAGTGGAGGGCCTAGGTCCTGGTTGACTCAAATGTTTCCCTTGCAGAAAGCAGTCTCATGACAGAGTTAAGCAAGAAAAGGTAATCCAGAGATTTGGCCTGTCATCATGGGAGGAATATTGAATTCTAATGCAGGATACCTGAGACACATCCCACCACAAACCTGCCATGCAAAAGTACTTAGTGCACTGCAATGCCATTCAGAATGATCCTTCTAGAGGACACGTACCAGGTCCAAATGCCTATTCACTCCATTGGTATTCTGTGGAGGTATATACTTGTATGGTCACTACGTTTTCCTTCCTCCCATGTTCTGGAGACACCCAGCATAACAACCCTACGTGGATTTTTTTTTATAAATCTGTTGATTATTTTTTGATAGCATAACAAACAGAAAAAATAAAAACAAAACTATTCAACATGTAATAACAACAGAGATGCAGCAAACCAAGACTCGCAATACCAAGGTAGCCAAGAGGTAAAAGTATAAATCTGGAAATTACCCTGTAGAAGACAGAGATTCAAAGTATGACATCTATTCATCCAATTTCTTAGAATGTTTCTCCGGGCATCTCCTGGACTTATAAACAGATTTACTACATTACAAAAGAAGCAGGTTTTTGAAGGGTGACCATACATTGGCGAGCTGCTTGTGTTTGACACTAACTGTTATAAATGGGGTCTCTAGTTGGCCGTAGTTTGCACCCTGTCCAGGTAGGGACTCTCACTATAGTCAGGGTAAGGGAGTTATACAGGTAAGATAACTCCTGCCTACCCCCTTAGTAGCTTGGCACAAGCAGTCAGGCTTATCTCAGAGGCAGTGTGTAAAGCATTTGTACATGCACACAGTAACACAGTGAAAACACTTGAAACGAAGTCCATACCAGTTTAGAAAAATAGCCAATATATTACTTGGATAAAACAAGACCAGAACAAAAGAAATCGAGATATCACTTTTAAAAAGATTACTGTAAAATATAGCTCATAGAAAATAATAGCTTCAATCGGGGCTATCTCGAAGTCATGACAGGTACTAATTCAACAGGATGGCGTTGACCGTGTAGAGCGTGGGCCACCCACGAAGTCCCATTGCCAGTTCAGTAACAGTTCCTTTAAAAGATGAAAACAAAGTTGTTGCACTGCGTCGGGGTTGTGAGGTGTCACTGGTGCAGGTGCAGCATCGGTTTCTTAATGCTGTGCAGGGGAGGTGATGCGGCGTTGGCTGCGAGGCATTGGTTCCTTGCGATTGTGCGGTGTCGATGAGTTCAGGATGTCACCCACATCGGTTATCGACTCCTTAATGATGCGGTTGAGGTGCTGGTGTTGACAGGTGTCGGGCTGAGGTGTAAGTCGGGGTGGTGATTTGTACTCTTGACTTGCAGTGCCCTTGGCTCCAGTGCAGACAGCGGAGTCGCTGACGGCATTGACATTGCTTTTCTTGAGTTAAAGCACCATCCACATAAATCCAACGGCCCAGGAACTGGATTTGGCACCACAAGGCAATCAGGACACCCAGCAGAGAAGTCTAAGGTCTGTTAGCAAGATGCAGGTGAAGTCTTTGAAGGCCCTGAGATTTCTTACCAGGAGGCAAGCATGCACAAGCCCTTGGAGAACCTAGGAAGCAGGATTTGGACTGGAATAGTCCAGTATTTTCACTCTCAGGACAGAAGCAGCAAGCAGCAGACCAGCCCAACAAAGCAACAGACAGTGTGGCAGTCCCCCCTACAGTCTTCAGTTCTTCTTCATGCAGAATGTCATTAGCCAAGAAGTGTTCCAATTTTGGTCTGTCAGAGGTTCAATACTTGTACCCCTTTCTGCCTTTGAAGTAGGCAAACTTCAATGGAAAGACTTTGTAGTGCACAATGCCCTGCCTTTCCCTGACCTGGCTCCAGACACATTACAGGGTGATGGAGACAGCTTTGTGTGAGGACATGCACAGCCTTATTCAGGTATCAGTGACAACCCCTCCCACCACTCTAGCTCAAGAAGGCCCATCAGCCTGGTGATGGCTCATCAGGATATGCAAGACACACTTCAGCTCCCTTTTTGTGACTGTCTAGAGTGATTGCATAAGAGCCCAACTGTCAGCTAACGCAGACGTGAATTCAACAGACAGGCAGAGACACAGAATGGTTCAGCAAGAAAATGCTGACTTTCTAAAAGTGACTTTTTCAGTATGCAATTTAAAAACAAACTTCACCAAAAGATGGATTTTTTAAATTGTGAGTTCAGAGACCCCAAACACCAAATCTATACCTGCTCCCAATGGGAAATTCCACTTAAAATATATTTCAAGGCAATCTCCATGTTAACCTATGTGAAAAACTGAGATAGCAGTGTTTCACTATTAGGACATGAAAACCACAACAGTACATGTCCTTCCGTTTAAATACACTGCAACCAGCCCCTGAGGCTGCTTTGGGCCTACCATAGGGGTGACGTACATGTAATTAAAGGGAAGGTTAGGGCCTGGCAAGTGGGTGCACTTGCCAGGTCGAAATGGCAGTTTAAACTGCACACACAGACACTGCAGTGGCAGGTCTGGGACATGTTTGCAGGGCTACTCATGTGGGTGCCCCAATCAGGGTTGCAGGCCCACTAGGAGCATTTGATTTACAGGCCCTAGGCACACCTGGCCCAATTTACTAGAGAATTACTAGTAAATCAAATATGCCAGTCTTGGATAAACCAATCACCATTGCAATTTACACATGGAGCACTTGCACTTTAGCACTGGCCAGCAGTGGTAATGTGCCCAGAGCCCTAAAACAAGCAAAAACAAAATGCAGCACACAGTCAAAACCAGGCGATCGGGAGCAAAAAGATGCCAGGTCTGACACAAACTATAAAGTGGCACACATTTTCAGGCATGTAGATTTCCTGAAGAAGGACCCGATCTGGCTTATGTATCTGGTGCACATTAATCTGTACATTCCACTCTGTGCTATCCCCCACATAATTCACACTCCATTTTTAATTGTGTATGTAGACTAAAAGTCCACATTGACAAAAATGAATACATGCACAAAACAGTAACACAGTAGCACAAATATTACAGCTTGTGCTTGGGTGGACTATACAGTTTATGATGAAGCAGGTACTGCTGGGTTTGATCCTGTCCTGCTCACATAAAACTCAGTAGGAAGTTTTATTACTCAGGCTTCTGTTTGCAAAACGCAGCATAGCTATAAAATGGTTGGGGACGAATCCCCTGAGACATTCGGACGGGATTAGGGATGTTTCTGAGTGGGGGACCACTGAGGAAATACATAGGAAACATATCTGTAGGTATGGAACATTGGAAGACAAATTGTGGGCATGGGCGTGCATGCTGTCTGATTTAAAAGAGCCCCCAGACAATGCCCCCTCAGAGGAGCCTGCAGTGTGATGCTCACAGGGGGTCCGTCGTTATCATCGCAGTGGGATTGATGTAGGATTCTGGTATGAGACAAGCTGTCCCTGGATCTACTTCATGGTCTGTTCAAACAAAATACCCCTGAGTACGTTTTGTGGGGCCTGGCCCGAGGGCATCGGGGGAAGGGGGGGTTTGTTGGGGATTTGTTTATCTGATTAAATTGAGGATTACATTATGAGGCTAGAATGTAAATCAATTGCTTATTATAGTTACATCTTGTATCCTATGAAAACTCAATAAAGATCATAAAAAAAATAAAAAATATAGCTTGTTCCTCTTAACAATATTCATCAAGCTGTCCAGTGGCTACATCTTTGGTGCTAAGTTAACATATGAATCGCCGCTGTCTTTTGCAAAGCTGACTACTTAGTAGTAAATATTGGTGCAAAAAAGTTGCATGTGGCTCTGAAAATGAACTAAAATTGATTAAAATATGAATTATGTCCGAATTTTGTAGGCCTACAACAAATGTACCACCCTTCAATAGCCACCCCATGATCAAAAGGTATTACCCCCAGCCCTGATTCACAAATTTCTTTAACTCAGCTGATTGACTGACAGTTTTTGGCCTTTAATGGAACATAAAACTTTTGTTGATTTAGTAGATGGTTTTTCTATAACAAAGTCAGAATTAAAAAGTGAGCTTAAAAAACGCACCAGATTTTCATATGACACATTTTACAACAATTAGGGGCCTCATTTATGAGGCCCCTTGCACCTTGGAGCATCACTTTTTGTGACGTTTCGTGGCTCAGCTCCATATGTACAAGGCAGCACTAAGACACTTGTTTTGGCCTAATGCTGTCACGTAAATATCGATCCCTTATATACCGTTTTCTGCATTAAAGGGGCCTTCAATAGGTGTTGTGGGGCATTCCCAGCAACATCCATTGCTTTTTGACACTGCCCCAGATTTACGAGAAATTGTAAATCTGAAACATACGCCTCCCCAGGGATACAAGAGGGAGGCAAAACGAGGAGAAATTTCTTTATTTCTCCTTGTTTTTCCTTTTTCTATGTCTGTTGCATTCTGCAGCAGACATAGAAATAGGAAAAAGCCTCTTGTGATTATTTTTGTGCAGGAAGGTTTTCCTTCCTGCCCAAAAATAATCATTCTGCAACGCAGGCACCCTTGCACCGTGGTGCAAAGGTGCCAGCGTTAGAGCACGCAGCCCATTGTGGAAAGAAGAAAAGGATAGGAATGCGCCGGCCCTACCCTATGGGAAAGATTCATAAATGAGGCCCTAAGTGTCTAACATCAAAAACCCTACCATTACCAAAAAGGAAATAAAGGTGTTCTATTATAATCTCAAAATTCAAGTTGAGTTACCTAGGATCAAAATTTGGTAGCAAAAGCTGTTTGACAGATCCCAGACAGTGAGATTGCTGAGAGGACTTAAAGGCCATGCCTCCTTTCTCCCCCACTCTGCAAACACACCTCCTTGCACGCTCCTGGTTGGAGAATGAATTCCACTTTACTTCTGCGCTCCTCAGGACTAAGGTGGACTATTTTCCCCAGCCAGTAGTGCGTCAGGAGAATTGTTTGCAAAATGGTGGAGAAAGGGGCCATGGCCTCTTACAATCTCTCAGCCATCCAGCTGTGTGAGTCTTACTGGAGCTGGCAGTAGGGGTAGTTCACCCCAAAGACCCTCAAAAGCCAAGTGGACTTCATCACCCAACTAGTAGTGTGCCAGGTGGCATGTTTGCAGAGTGGTGGAGAAAGGGGGCATTGTCACCGAAAACCTCTCAGCAAAACCACGGTTTGGGACTTACTGGAGTCAAAAGGAGGGGTAGTTGGCCCCCAAGGATCCTATGGAGCCAAGGGGACTTCATCCCCCTACTAATTGTGCGCCAGTAGGCGCGTTTGCACAGTGGTGGATAAAGGGGGCTTGGCCTCCGACAACCTCTCTGCAATCCTGCTGTGTGGGACTTCCTGGAGGTAACAGGAGGAATAGTTGGCCCCCAAGGACATCCTTGATGGGCAACTACTCCTCCTGTAAGCTCCAGTAAGTCTCACACAGCGGGATTGTTAAGGGGTCTTTGGAGGCCTGCCCCCTTTCTACACCATTCTGTAAATGCGGCTTGGCTCTTTGTGCACTACTGGTGGGGGAATGAAGTCCACTTTATTCCTGAGGGACTTTGAGGGCCAAGAAGTCCTCCTGATACCGCCTGTAAATCCTACACAACTGAATTCCTGATAGCTGGTCGGAGGCCCAGCTCCCTTTCTCCACTACTCTTCAAACTCGATTACTAGTTAAAAAACCCATAGAAATTAATTTAATAGAACAAAGGTTGCAGGGATGTTATAGTTAGGAATTAGCTTTTAAAAAAACTTAGAAATTCACAGAAAAAACCAAAGGTTGCAGGGACGTTATAGTTAGCCAATAGAATTAAAAAGACCTGAGCTCAGCTAACTATAACTGCTGAATTTCTCTGGTTTTGTACGGGTAAAATCTGCCCCTAACTATTACGTCCCTGTAACCTTTGTTTTTTTCAGTGAAATGTAACCGCATTGATGTTTGAAACTGTATTTTCAAAACCTTCCTAAGAAGGATTTTTTAGAAAAAATACCTAAATAATAGATACATAAATTAATGTAAAAAAATACATAAATGCAAATCTTTAAATTGACCAAAAGCAACTTAACTATACCTATGATACTTTTAGACTTTTAAGTCAGAGGGCTGTATCATAGCCTTAAGAAACTAACAAAGCCAGACAAGTTAATTTTGAGCATGCCTTCATAAAGATATCAAGTAACATACAATTCAAAATGACTGATGATTTTGATGTACCGGCAGTCTGTTGTAAGAACAAAATAAAAGTGTAAGAAGTATAGCAGGCTGGGCTTATAACCTACTGATGAGTCTGGGATCATTCTGGATATCCACTCAAACAAATTCACTGACTTTTACATCCTTGTTTATGTACTAGTTCAAGTCCCTAAGGGGCAGTACCTTAACAAGGCGTATTCCTAAACACAAGAAGTCTCTCAAGTCCTTAATTCTTGAACACAAGTAGTCTCTCAAGCTCTTTATCAAGTTCATTGCACTTAGTGACAGCAGCTTAAAAGCAGTAATTGTTTAAAACAAATAGCCTCTCCATGCTTCTATTTGGTGACTCTACTTTGTGCAATATCTCCGAGCTGGTTTGAGGGCACAAAACATAATATGCCCTCAAACCCAGGCAAATCACTACGCCACCACATAATAATTTCCCTCTATGCTGTAATTCAAACGCAACTCCATGAACAATCAAATAAAGACATCATGCAACTGAATAGATATTTTGTGGATAATGGGATTCTCTTAGTTCGACATTGGTAATAATACGTTCTGTGAATTTGCACGAGGCATTGAAGTCTGTTGAGGGACATTAGCCTGTGGTCATTCCTAACAGGTAACAGCGGGAAGTCTTATCAGCCTCTCCTTAAGACTTGGGGGAGTAATGAAGAAAATGTATCTAAAAGAGTACCTTTTGCTTACTCCATCTTTGGTGATAGCTACATTCCTTTGGACCAAAGTCTCCAGGGACAGGGTCGCTCTATCAATCATGCAGTATGAATTAACACTCGGCCACGTAAAATTGACAGAAGGAGCAAAAGGATAGTCGCTTTATTGCAGGGCTGTAAGAAGTGATCATTATCTGTAATCCTATGTGGTGAAGTCAGAATCTTATTGGACATGGTCATCTTTAGGGGTTGCAGAATCTGTTATTTGCTCTTGCATACTTAATTAACATTTTAGGGAAATTACTTAAAACTTAACATAATTAGCAAAATGCAAATCCATGAATTGCATCCCAGTGTCAATTTTTGATGCAATGATTTGATTTTTGCAAAAAAGCACCAACAACACAATTGAAGGAAACAAGAGCTAATTTAATTCCGGCCATTCACATTTCTCTAGCACTCTTGTACGACGTAATTATGTGGTGCAATGCTGTAATTTCAGGGATTTTGTGTAATAATGGTAGTGCTGTAAGGGAATGCCTCTTTTTGCCTAATAACACCCACAAGTTGGGTTTGATGCTGCTGGTTTTCCCACTCTGAGAGTACACTGAGACCTGCTAACCAGTGCTGGTGTTCCGATCCTACAAAGTATATATCTGATTGGTTTACACCCAATTGGTACTACTTTACTTACTCATAAGTGCCTAGTATATTGTACCAGTCTGTAAGTTAAACTATCTCATCAAGGCTGCAGCACCTATTGTGCCAACTTGAATGTGACCACGTGATAACATGTCTCCCAGCCTGCCATTGTAGACTGACAAGGCAGTTTTAAACTGCAAGCTTCACTTTGCAATTCAGACTAATAGCAATGCCTAAACCTCCCTCTCTCTTATATACAAGTCAGCCCTATTGCTCGCCTAATGAGTCCTAAGGCAGGGTGCTGTATAATAAAGAGTAGGACACATATTTGGATCTCTCCTAACAGTAGGAACCTCAAATTGTCATTCTTACTGCGGAATCGTTGGTAGTCCCATTGGCGAGAACAGGGTTACACGCTGACAACTCAGCAGTGTTAAGTTCTGACTGGGAATAAAAAAGTTCATACTTCAAGGTATCAAAAGGATTGTTGCATTAAACTGGACCTGATGCTCGAGTCAAATTTAATGTAACTTTTTAAGTAATGAAACTGTTGCTCAGGTCTTTCTGTGACCACCCACAGATGTTGAACATAAGACAACCTTCTGCCCCTGGTGAGAAGTGTCAACGACTCCCATGAGTACAAACAGTAGAAGCCTTCCATTGGAAGAGGTATCACAAATGTGACATTCCCAATATTATGGAAATTATGCTGGTGCAAGTTAAATTTCATCAATGCCTAGTCACATGATATCAGTGATAATATTCATGAGTAGCTCAGGGTGATATGATCCTCATTGGTTAGAAGTAGCTTCCATCATACAAAAGGTCAGAAACTTCTGATGTAGACTTATGCTGAAACGGATAATGTGCATTCTCTTTCTTAATCTTAATGTGCTGTTGCATGCAGCCCTACATGACAAGATGGTTAATGTGCATGTTCTTCATGAATCTTAATGCTGCTGTTTTATGTGAAGTTTCCAATTCCAAGTGTGGTTTGATTATCCAAATCAGTGAAGGAAAAATGCCAAAATGAGAGAGCCTTTTGACAAAACTTCTTCAATTCAATAATCAATAACTTTGTTTGATTATTTTCAAATTATTATAAAAGCAAAGATTAAAAATATGCATGTCATAATCATAATATATACAGTTAAAAACAGATGATAGTCAATTATAATGAGTTATGCAAATGTGTAACACTCTTTAAAAAGCATTTCACCAAATGATAAACACCTGGCTTAGGCAATCTATGAAAAAATAAAACCTGGGCTTGTGTTAAAAAAAAATCCATTTGACTTCAAATCAGCAATAAATAAAGTAATTAACAATCATCATAAAATTAGCAAAATAGAATAAAATGAAGTAAAGCCTGGTCAAAGATTCATCATAAGGGCAGATTAAAACTAAAGCAGTGTCATATTGACCAGGGGAAATCAGAGATAAATGTTGATAATACTCAAACAAAATTTGGTCTGTAATGACTGTTGCCATACTTATTTTACTAAACGAAGTTGAGGTTCTATACCAGCACAGGTTTGAACAATGGAAAAGTCACGGATGATGTTTTTCTGCATTTCCGCCTTCTCTCTATTGGCATTCACGAACATCCTAAAGAGGTTCTACACCTTAACACTACCCCCCCTTACTACTGAAATAAGGTGACAAATATATATCAAGTCATCCAATGGCTTCAGGTATGCCCTTAATATATTGCAGCAAAGGAATCTTATTACCCAAGTCACACCATAGGCAATCTGTAATAACCTCACTATTAACAGTGGTGTGCAGGATAACCCAAAATGAAATTTAAGGAAGCAAAGGGGCAAGTTGTATTTAATCCTCTACATATGTAAGACCAAATGCCTCATGGAGGAAGTAGTGTTGGGAGAGATGGAGGTAAACCTAATAAATGTCTACAAAAGCACTTCTCTTCCCTCTGGTGGTTAAAACAGTCCCAGTAACCTGGAATAGCAGCATCGTGGGTCATAACTGGCAAACACTTACATTTGTGAACTTTCAATATGGAAAACAATCAGTATTCTTCCAATTTCTCTTGCAAAGTCAAACAGAGCCTGAACAGAACTATTAAAATGAAGACATTTATTAGAGATACAAGGTGACCTTGTGCTATGTGAGAACTTATTGACAATAATCAAATAATCAAAATATGAATAATTCTATCTGTTTGAGAAACACATAATTGATTTTTAGAAATGTTGGTCTCAAGATCCGAATTCTCCATAAATCTAACACGATTATGAATACATCCTCTAAGGCCATTTGGGATACAAGTAATCAAATCTGCGTCATCAGCATAAAGAAGGGCCGGGACGGGGATAGAGCCAATATTGGGCATGTCCTTACCTTTTAGGAATACAAAGTAATTCAAAGCATTTATAGACAAAAGGAACAAAATAGGGGCAGGGACGCATCCCTGAAGAACCTCACAGTCTAAACCGAAAGACTCTGTACACTTCCCCCCATTCCCATACCTAACCGTCACTAGATCACAGATATAATATTGATGCATACAATATTGAAATACAAAAATATTGGAAATTAAATATTGATAACAAACAAAATTGACATCTCATACTTAACTAGTAAAATCACAAATATCGTTATTAAAATCATCTATTTTTGCCTATATCGAAAACAAAAATCTCATAATTAAAAATATTGGTAGCTTTAAATAAACAGATAGTATGTAAAAAATATTGATTCACACAATGTGAAATACAATATTATCACCAAATAATTAAATAATCATCAAGAAATATGTAAAAAGCACTTCATACATAAAATAATGACTTCCAAAAAATATAAAAACCTTTCATACACATATTAAAATAAATAAAAATATATTACATCAACAAAATATTTACTATTCACCCCAATAAATTATATAACTAAAATATTAACATTACAACCCCCCAAAAATGTGCATTAACCACAAACATTTAAGCACCAACCTAAATCATATATATATATTTATATGTACACATACTTAAGTATCCATATATTTATTAATATTTAGGTTGGTGCTTAGATAGCTTTGAATATATGCATATACGCGTCAGGCGTGAATTGACAGGCATGCTGTAAACTGGATCTGCCCGCCGATCCAGCTTCTACCTCATGAAGGTTGCTGCAGTGGATGTCAGAGTGCGTCTCCACAGGTGGGAACGTTGGAGCTTTGATTTTTAAGTGGCCTCCCAGCCGCGGGAGATGCACCACCCGGAAATTTGGGGCCATGGACCTCCTTATCACAGAGTCCCAATGTGGAGGCATCCATGGAGGATTTACAAGCCGGATGTGCGAGTGGAGGCCCATTGGTGGGCTTGAAACATCTCAGACAGCGGCACACAACTGAGGCACACACTACAAGACCCACAAACCAACGCGAACTCATTCGAGTCGCCCATTGGGGGGCTATTATTTTTAAGTGGGAGGTGTGGCCTCTATGCCAAAATGACTGTCGCGCCTCTGAAGAGTGCAATGAACACAAATCATATATATATATTTATATGTACACATACTTAAGTATCCATATATTTATTAATATTTAGGTTGGTGCTTAGATAGCTTTGAATATATGCATATACGCGTCAGGCGTGAATTGACAGGCATGCTGTAAACTGGATCCGCCCACCGATCCGGCTTTTACCTCATGAAGGTTGCTGCAGTGGTTGTCAGAGTGTGTCTCCACAGGTGGGAACATTGGAGCTTTGATCTTTACATGGCTTCCCAGCCGCGGGAGATGCACAACCTGGAAATTTGGGGCCACGGAGCTCCGAATCATGGAGTCTCAATGTGGAGGCATCCATGGAGGATTTACAAGCTGGATGTGCAAGGGGAGGCCCATTGGTGGGCTTCAAACGTCTCAGACAGCGGCACACAACTGAGGCACACACTACAAGACCCAGATTTTACCATATGAAGGTTGCTGCAGTGGAGTGCGTCTCCATAGGTGGGGACGTTGGAGCTTTGATATATATATATATATATATATATATATATATATATATATCACAGGAACCGATGAGAAATTTGAAGAAGGCAATGTCGCTACCTCTACTCCAAAGACCACACGGACACGGACCACCAGTTAAGTGCTATTTATTTTGCTAGCAGTGTCGTCCTGACGTTTCGGCTCCCAAGAGCCTTGCTCACATGACAACGTCTCCATAGGTGGGGACGTTGGAGCTTTGATATATATATATATATATATATAGATATATATCTGATGACATCAGATATTACATCACTGATGACATATGTGTCTTTATGAAAAATAAATATTAGTAATATATGTATAGCTAAAGATTAATGGAAGAAGACATGGGTAAATAAGTGTCTAAATACAGTGATGTAATATCTGACGTCATCAGCAGAGGACTGCGGTCGCGTGAGTTATAGTTGCCTGCACTAACTACAACGAGGGAATTTCATTGGTTTTTTACGAGTGAAATGTCCAGCTAACTATAACATGTGTGAAACCTGTGGTTTTTTAAGTGAATATATATATATATATATATATATATATATATATATATTACCTACTGGCGATCGCCAGTAGGTAGTTATAGTTAGGACCCTGTTTCCATAGCAAAACCGCAACATTCTATTTTGAATAACTTTGGCGCCGGTCGACGAATCCTCGCGAAATTTTCAAAACTAATGGGGCGCTACGCTCCGCTCCTACCCTGAAAGTCTCGGGGGGATTCGTCAAGTGGGGGCTGAGATAAAAGGGGGGTCCCAAAACGCGTTTTTCCCATGCATTTTTCCATAGGACCTTTAGACACAGCTACAGCCCGAACGGCTGAACAGAGTTCCTTGAAATTTGGCAGAGAGGTAGTCTACAGGTCAAGGAAGTGCCTTTTGTAGGTTTGGTGTAAATCTGTTCAGTAGATTCTGAGAAAATAGCCTTTAAATCAATTTATATATCTGAGCCAGCTTACGGTGCGCTTACCGTGCGCTTACCGTACGCGTACGGTGACGTGCGCGAGTGCGATTCTGATTGGCTGTTAGATCTTAGTAAACATTCGAATCGGTCGAAACCAGGAAGCGGCGGCCGCCATTTTCTATCTCGCACTCTGAGGGGGTGGAAGAAAAACAAAGGCAAAAAACATATAAAGGGGCTATTTAGACTGCTCCCAACCACCTAGCCTTGATGAAGGTGTCCTCAAAGAACCCCCAAGTGAAAAACAGCAATTTTAATTTTTTTCGAAAAATCGCCAATTACGCTTACCGTACGCGTACGGTAAAAATCCTACAAAAAAAAAAATATCCATATTCTCCACACCCCGTGTGCAAATGGTGCCCGAAGTGCACCCTTTGTGCATGGCATATCAGACAACAAAATAGCACAACAAAAAATCAAACATTACCTTTCACAACGAAGCGCATAATATGTCTTCCATGTGCGCACGGTGCGCGAAGCGCACCGTGCGTACATGGCCCATCCAGCGTAATGTGGGCACGCGGTGCGCGTAGCGCACCGCGTGCCCACCCTGCGTGCACGGCACTAACTGCGTAAAGTGGGCGCGCGGTGCACTGTGCGCGCACGGTGCGCGAAGCGCACCACGCGCGCACGGAACGAACTGCGTTAAGTGGGCGCGCAAGCCACAAATGGCGTAAAGTAACTTAGCATTTAAAAAACCGTACAAATTCACTGAAAAAACCATAGGTTTCACACACGTTATAGTTAGGAATTAGCATTTAAAAAACCTTGCAAATTCACTTAAAAAACCATAGGTTTCAGACATGTTATAGTTAGCTGGACATTTCACTCGTAAAAAAACAATGAAATTCCCCCGTTATAATTAGTGCAGGCAACTATAACTCACGCGACCGCAATCCACTGCTGATGACATATGTGTCTTTATGAAAAAAAAATATTTGTAATATATGTATAGCTAAAATTTAATGGAAGAAGACATGGGCAAATAAGTGTCTAAATACAGTATTAGCATCAGCAGAGGATTGCGGTCGCGTGAGTTATAGTTGCCTGCACTAACTATAACGGGGGAATTTCATTGGTTTTTTACGAGTGAAATGTCCAGCTAACTATAACATGTCTGAAACCTATGGTTTTTTAAGTGAATATATATATATATATATATATATATATATATATGTATATATTACCTACTGGCGGTCGCCAGTAGGTAGTTATAGTTAGGACCCCTTTTCCATAGGAAATCCGCAACATTCTATTTTGAATAACTTTGGCGCCGGTCGATGAATCCTCGCGAATTTCTCGAAATAGGTGGGGCGCTACGCTCCGCTCCTTCCCTGAAAGTCTCGGGGGGATCCGTCTAGCGGGGGCTGAGATAAAAGGGGGGTCCCAAAACGCGTTTTTCCCATGCATTTTTCCATAGGACCTTTAGAACGAGCTACAGCCCGAACGGCTGAACAGAATTACTCAAAATTTGGCAGAGAGGTAGTCCCTAGGTCAAGGAAGTGCCTTTTGTAGGTTTGGTGTAAATCTGTTCAGTAGATTCTGAGAAAATAGCCTTTAAATCAATATATATATCTGAGCCCGCTTACGGTACGCTTACCGTACGCTTACGGTAAGCGTACGGTGGCGTGCGCGAGCGCGATTCTGATTGGCTCTTAGATCTTAGCAAACATTCGAATCGGTCGAAACCAGGAAGCGGCGGCCGCCATTTTGTGTATTTCACTCTGAAAAAAAAGAGTGAAAACAAGGAAAGGGGGCAATGAGGAGAGTTACAGACCCCCTAACATTTGTAAGGGGGTCAAAGAAGGACAGAAAAGTACAAAAAAAACATTTATTGATTTTTAAAAAAATCACGGGGTACGCGTACGGTAAGCTTACGGTAAGCGTACGGTAAAAAAAAAATAAAAAAAAAAATGAAAAGCAGATTTAAGAGTTTAGATATTAGGGGGCTCTAAAAAGAGCCGTTGTGTTTATGAAGTGATTTTTTAGTGGTACCTACAAGTAAGTACCGATGCAGAGTCTAAGGTTCAAGAGGAAGACTCTGTTCCCTTCATCATTGAAGTGCACACCATCTCCTCTATAAATGTCTTGCATGTCATAACGCAAGTTGTTGTGGTAAATGGCACCCATACCATAGTCACGGAGGAAAGCAGAAACAGATTTGTTGACGTGCTTTCTTGCTTTGTCAATCTGTGGACAGAAATGATTGGACCAGTTCCATTTTTGCCTTTGGCATATGTTGGAAAACACAAAGGCAGTTTTAGGGAAAAGTGTAAACAGTTGTGCAAAGGTGTCCTTCATAAGCATTTCCAGACCTACCCCAGTCAAAGTGCCTAGGTCATTGCCACCACAGTGCACTATTATGAGGTCAGGGTGTTGGATTTGAATGAAGGATTTCACCAATGGCATCAATTGGTGCCACTTTAACCCTCTCTGACCAATCCATTTAATGTCTACATTTGGCAAAGCAAGGTCTCTCACCATACCTGTTTTCTCTGCAAACTTTTCACTCCAGAAGACATAGCTGTGCCCTACAATCCACACTGTGAACATCTTCAAAGGAGAACTGGATGCACTCAGGAGGTGTCTTTCAGTAGAATGGCAATATGAAAAGAAAGACAGTTTGGAAATGGAGGCATACATATTTTTTTCAAAACAAAAAGAACTGATTGGCTGTTTCATACCATTCTAGAATAAAAACTAGGCTGTATGTGTAAATTAATAGAAGCATGTTTTGTATTGGTAAAAAAAAATGTGTAACCAAAGAACAGTACTATGGATTTGCTGTTAGGTTTGAAAAGTCAAGCACTCTTGCTCTGTGGAATTGAAACATTGTTTGGCGAACTTCTGACCTAACTCAACACAGCAGTGTTCCATGAGCTGTTGCTATGGTAGCAGGCAGAAGTCAAGTTGGGGGAAGGGTACTAGGCAGAAGTCAAGTTGGGGGAAGGGTACTTTTGGAAAAGGGTTGGTTTTCAACCAATAGAAATGTGTGATTACATTTGAAAAAAAGGGGGAAGCACTGAGATTTGAAACTTACAAGTATATGTGTGGAAAAATAGAGGGAAAGTTTGCCATTATCTGGTTCTGCTGAGAGGAGAGAGGTGAACACAACAGAGATCCTGGCTCTGATAATCTGCTGTTTGAGTGTCACATTTCTTTCACAACTAACTAATTTTAAAGGTGAGTTTACAGTTTGAGAGGGGATGTATGTGGTAACTTAAGAAATGAATAATAGAAATGGAAATTGTTATTGTTGTAGTTACACATGGAGGTTTCATAATGTGTCAGTCTGTAAAAGTGATTTTCACTTGCCCAAAAAAAAGAGCAGTAAGTGTGCTTTCAAATTGGCAAAGAAATTTCGTTTTGTGACTAATGTGAAAACATGACTCTGTGTGCAGAGAGGAATTATAGGCAGAGATTTATTGCGTATTGCTCTGGTGATTTCACAGTTGCATTAGATGGAAAGGGGGAGCGAATTTTTGGAGGAAGAAGCAGAGTCTTAGCACACACCCAGCTGCTTTTCATGTAGAATCATGCACAGTATTTACAAGCGAGTGGGGTTTTCAGGTTTCAGTCTGTAATGCAAATACATTCAGCATCACTAAGGCTGGTTGCCCTTGCTGGAGTGTAGGCAGTCACCGAGAATACACATGGTGGTGGTCTGAAAAAACAGTTTGGACATGTGCATTTAAATAAATCAAAAAAAGTGGTTTCATAATGTGTCAGTCTGTAAAAGTGATTTTCACTTGTAAAAAGTGATTTTCACTTGCCCCGAAAAAAAAAAGAGCAGTAAGTGTGCTTTCAAATTGGCAAAGAAATTTCGTTTTGGGACTAATGTGAAATCATGACTCTGTGTGCAGAGAGGAATTATAGGCAGAGATTTATTGCGTATTGCTCTGGTGATTTCACAGTTACATTAGATGGAAAGGGGGAGCGTATTTTTGGGGGAAGAAGCAGAGTCTTAGCACACACCCATGTGCTTGCCATGTATAGTCATGCACAGTATTTACAAGCGAGTGGGGTTTTCAGGTTTCAGTCTGTAATGCAAATACATTCAGCATCACTAAGGCTGGTTGCCCTTGCTGGAGTGTAGGCAGTCACCGAGAATACACATGGTGGTGGTCTGAAAAAACAGTTTGGACATGTGCATTTAAATAAATCAAAAAAAGTGGTTTCATAATGTGTCAGTCTGTAAAAGTGATTTTCACTTGCCCCGAAAAAAAAAGAGCAGTAAGTGTGCTTTCAAATTGGCAAAGAAATTTCGTTTTGGGACTAATGTGAAAACATGACTCTGTGTGCAGAGAGGAATTATAGTCAGAGATTTATTGCGTATTGCTCTGGTGATTTCACAGTTGCATTAGATGGAAAGGGGGAGCGAATTTTTGGGGGAAGAAGCAGACTCTTAGCACACACCCATATGCTTGCCATGTATAATCATGCACAGTATTTACAAGCGAGTGGGGTTTTCAGGTTTCAGTCTGTAATGCAAATACATTCAGCATCACTAAGGCTGGTTGCCCTTGCTGTAGTGTAGCAGTCTGGACATGGGCTTTTTAAAAAATCTGAAAAGTGGTTTCATAATGTGACAGTTTGTAAAAGTGATTTTCAGTTGCCCAAAAAAAAGAGCAGTTAGTGTGCATTCAAATTGGCAAAGAAATTTCGTTTTGTGACTAATGTGAAAACATGACTCTGTGTGCAGAGAGGAATTATAGGCAGAGATTTATTGCGTATTGCTCTGGTGATTTCACAGTTGCATTAGATGGAAAGGGGGAGCGAATTTTTGGAGGAAGAAGCAGAGTCTTAGCACACACCCATGTGCTTGCCATGTATAGTCATGCACAGTATTTACCAGCGAGTGGGGTTTTCAGGTTTCAGTCTGTAATGCAAATATATTCAGCATCACTAAGGCTGGTTGCCCTTGCTGGAGTGTAGGCAGTCACCGAGAATACACATGGTGGTGGTCTGAAAAAACAGTTTGGACATGTGCATTTAAATAAATCAAAAAAAGTGGTTTCATAATGTGTCAGTCTGTAAAAGTGATTTTCACTTGTAAAAAGTGATTTTCACTTGCCCCGAAAAAAAAAAGAGCAGTAAGTGTGCTTTCAAATTGGCAAAGAAATTTCGTTTTGGGACTAATGTGAAAACATGACTCTGTGTGCAGAGAGGAATTATAGGCAGAGATTTATTGCGTATTGCTCTGGTGATTTCACAGTTGCATTAGATGGAAAGGGGGAGCGAATTTTTGGGGGAAGAAGTAGAGTCTTAGCACACACCCATGTGCTTGCCATGTATAGTCATGCACAGTATTTACAAGCGAGTGGGGTTTTCAGGTTTCAGTCTGTAATGCAAATACATTCAGCATCACTAAGGCTGGTTGCCCTTGCTGGAGTGTAGGCAGTCACCGAGAATACACATGGTGGTGGTCTGAAAAAACAGTTTGGACATGTGCATTTAAATAAATCAAAAAAAGTGGTTTCATAATGTGTCAGTCTGTAAAAGTGATTTTCACTTGCCCCGAAAAAAAAAGAGCAGTAAGTGTGCTTTCAAATTGGCAAAGAAATTTCGTTTTGGGACTAATGTGAAAACATGACTCTGTGTGCAGAGAGGAATTATAGGCAGAGATTTATTGCGTATTGCTCTGGTGATTTCACAGTTGCATTAGATGGAAAGGGGGAGCGAATTTTTGGGGGAAGAAGCAGACTCTTAGCACACACCCATGTGCTTGCCATGTATAATCATGCACAGTATTTACAAGCGAGTGGGGTTTTCAGGTTTCAGTCTGTAATGCAAATACATTCAGCATCACTAAGGCTGGTTGCCCTTGCTGTAGTGTAGCAGTCTGGACATGGGCTTTTTAAAAAATCTGAAAAGTGGTTTCATAATGTGACAGTTTGTAAAAGTGATTTTCACTTGCCCAAAAAAAAGAGCAGTTAGTGTGCATTCAAATTGGCATAGAAATTTTGTTTTGTGACTATTGTGAAAAGAAATGTAGTAATATATTTAAATACAATAAAGGAATTTTTTTTTAGTTTTTTTCAGGTATTGCTGAAGAGCAGTGAACAAAATTTAAGATGCCTACAAAATCCAGAGTTCAAAAAACGCTAAAAAAAAAACTATATTTGAAGACAACTGGAGGACCAAAGTTAGTAGAAGATGCTCATGTTGGGAAAAAGAAAAAATCTTCTGGTAAGCAGAAAAAACAATTTCTTAAAAATATATTCAAAACAAGGAAAAATGTTCAAAATGTCTGTACTGGAAAGAATGTTACGAAATGAACAGAACAGGAAAAAATTGAGAATTTAGTTAATGCACATATACCTTCTGCAACTGAAAAGATTTACATAAACAGAAAAACAGCGTTTAAAGAGATACGTAGAAAAATATTTCAGAGAAGAGTTATGTCCAATTTGATAAAGGATGTGAAGAAATATAAGCAAAAGGCAAAATATTACAAGAGAAAAAAAGAAATTGAAGCCATTGCAGCAAAGGCATTAGAATTAAAAAGGAAACTATTCATATTAATTTTGAATAGGATGCGTACATTAGACAAAATGGTTAATGTACTGAAATCACATAGCAAAAGGAAAAGAGTAGTGAACAGAACAAACTTTTGTAAAGTGTTTTTAGGAAAGTGGATGCATAGTTCAAGTAGTGAACCTTTTTTTAATGAAGAGAGCTATTTTCAAAGTAATAGTTTGCTGCATGCAGTTGACACCAGAGGTCGTTCATACGAAGTAACAAATGGTTGCATAATGGAGAAGGAGATAATGGTTCCAAGAGATGAGGTACAAGTGATGGCAGATGAGGCAATGGGGAGACGTCCTAAAGCCCCAGTGTACACTTGGAATTGTAGTAGTATTTGCACTGTGCGTCAGGAATCTATTGACAAATTTCGTGAGTTTCTAAGAGAATATAGTAAAAAAAGTGTAAAACAGAAGATTAAGGTGCTTCAAAGTCTGGATCCATGCAGAGTGAGAGAGAATACTGGTTTGCAGGGTCATTCTCTGGCTTGTCTATCTAGAAAAGTGTGCAATAGTGTTTTCCATCATTTTAGGATGCTGGCTGTTCATCATACTGAAATGAGAAAGTTTGTGAGACGGTTGTATTTTGCCAAAAGTCCAGCAATAAAGTTAAATGAATTGAATAGGGCTCTGTTCCGAGGAACAGTATCAGATGTAGAGAAGGTTGTTGATGAAATTCAGTTTTGTTACTTTAGTCCTGAACAAAACAGTGCAGAGAAGGACACAGTAAATGAGGAAGAAGTGGAAGAGAATGTAGAACCCTCTGTAAGTAACACATTTAATGATCACATAACAAAATTTGCAATAGTCTCTAATGAAAGACCAAATTTTACTTGTATTTGTTGCCGCAGAACTCATTATAAAAAACAAACTAGGAATGTTGATCTCTACAGAAAGAGTGAAAATGAAGATAATTATAAGTGGAAGGATTTTGCCACATATATATTTCTAGAAAATTGTTTTGAATTGGGTGAAGATCAGCGTATTTGTAAATACTGTTACAACAAGTTAGAGGAAAATAGAATGCCAACCAGAGCTGTACATAATAATTTAGAATTGGATGCTATTCCTGCTGAACTTTCTGAATTAAATACATATGAGTCTATACTCATTCAATGTGTTCATCCGTTCCAGACCATAGTACGTATGGAGCCCAAAACTGGTAAATTACCTCCTTCAGATTTACTGAGAGGTTTAAAAGGTAGAGTGGTGTATTTGCCCTTGGATTTGAAAAAAAATATGGAAACTATTGATGCGGATACTTTGGAAACTGAACCATTAATTATTCTGGTTAATGGTGTACCTACAAAGAATAAGAAGATTTGGCAGGAGCTGGTAGATGTGCGGAAAGTACAAAGAGCAAATTTGTATTTGAAAAAAAATAACAAATGGTATGAATCAATTTATATAGAAGAAGAAGAAGAAGAAGAAGATTTACAAGAAGACACAGAAATACCAACTGGACAAATTGAAAAAGTGGACAAGTCAAAGGAAGAAGAAATTTATGAACATTTTAGCATACATCCTCTTCATTCGAAAGAAGTTATGGGAGACAATATTGATCTCTTTCAGATGAAGAAAGCAAAAGGAAGTCCCGTGAGTGTATGGGAGGAGAGCTTGGAAGCTCGATGTTTTCCCCAGCTGTTTCCTAAAGGAAAAGGAGGACGATACGATGAACGTCCAGAACAGATTCCAGCTTCTGAGTATCGGACTACAAGACTATATGCTGAAGATCCCAGATTTCGACAAAGTATTCCTTATTTGTTCCATCTTTTATTTGAAAGCGACTTGTCTGCACTGTCTTATGCAGTAAATCACATTTTAAAAAGTGGAGTACATTTACAAAATGTGTCTGCTAAGGATTTTATGGAGAAAGTGCAGCACCGAGATGATCATTTGGAAACACAACTGATCAATCTGATGGCTTGTCAGCGTGGGACAAATGAATATTGGTACCGACGCCATGGTGAACTAAAATGCATGTTACGGAATTTAGGAACACCAACATGGTTCCTTACCCTAAGCTGTGCCGAGTACGCTTGGGATGATTTACTGGATTTTCTACGAGAGGCCAATTCAAACATTAAAAACATCGAATACAAGACAGCAGGAGAACTGTGCTCATTGGATCCGGTTAATGTTTGCAGATATTTCAATCATAGATTTGAGGCTATGATGTCCTTCATCTGCAATAAAAAAAATCCACCCCTTGGAGAAGTAGTGGATTTCTTTTGGAGAAAAGAGTACCAGGCAAGAGGTGCTCCTCATATTCATATGCTGTTGTGGATCAAGGATGCCCCAAAGTTTGGAACAGATGCTGATGAAGCAGTGTTATCTTACATTGAAGAATATGCAACATGTGCTATACCAAAAAGCACAGAAGAGAACAAGTTAAAGGAGCAAGTTTTACGTTTCCAAAGTCATCGGTGTGGAAAATACTGTCGACGGAAATACAAGAGCAAAGAAAAATACTACACTAAATGTCGATTTGGATTTCCTAGACCTGTTCTTTCAAATGGAAGAGTCAACAGTTTTATGTCAGCTGTGAGACATACTGTCACAAGAAAATCACCTAAGAATACCTACAACCTAAAAAGAAAAGAAGAATCAAAAAATATAAATGACTACAACCCAGTCATTTTATCCATGTGGAACGCTAACATGGATATACAGTATGTAGCTGACAATTCCATTGCTGTTGCTCGATATGTAACGTCTTACATTACGAAATCAGAAAAAACAGAATTGAAGGAAATGTGGGAAGAGATTTCTCACGAGAAGACTGTCAGTAAGAAGCTGTACAGTTTCAGTTTGAAGATGTTATCGCATCGAGAAATTGGATCCTACGAATGTTCAGATAGGTTATCTTCTGCAAGTCTCTACTCGAAGTCAAGAAGAATAATTTGGGCAAGTTTAGGCCTTGCAGCAATGAGAAATCGGGTACTGAAATCTGTAGGAGAAATTGAATATTTGGCCGAGAATGACCCAGAAAGTACAGATATTTTGAAAACAAACATGTTGGACACATATTATCCCAAGAGAAGTCAACATCTGGAGAACATGTGTCTCTATGAAGTGCTGCAGAACTACATTTATTCACGGAAAGCCACAGAAGACATCAATAATGGAAAATATAAAGTCGTTGGTGAAGAAGGATGTTTGGTGAAGCAAACAAAAGGAAGTTTGATAAATCACCGGAAGCTGAGTTGCGACACTACTGACAAGAAGGAATTTTACTACTTGGCTCTTTTACAGTTGTTTAAACCATGGCGTACAGACGATGAACTACTGGGAGAATTCCAGAGCTATGAAGATTCTTTTAATGCTTGCAAAGACAGCATACAATGCAGTACATTCTCAACTTATCTGCAAATGTTAAATGAAGAAATTGATCAGGAAACTACAATTGCAGCAGAAATCGCTAGAGATAGTTCTCAGGACAGCCAAAGTTCAGGAACACTCAGTCAAGATCCCCTAGGACAACCAATCATTGAAAATGAAGCATCAATAGCCATGAATGAAGTGGAAACGGCTATGAATCAAGCTCAAGAAGAATTTATAGATTTAGAAAATTTGGAAAGACAACTGAATCAAGAGCAGCAACAAATTTATGAAGAGATCAAAAACAAAATTGATCACGGATTTCTACATGCAAAAAAACAGTGCTCATGCACATCATTTCATCCAATCAGGATGTATGTAAGCGGACAAGCTGGAACTGGAAAAAGTTTCCTAATAAAAGTCATCAGAAGCTACCTAAAGCAAAAAACGGATTCTACTTTGTCTTGTGTGGTTACTGCTCCAACTGGGTTAGCAGCATATAACATAAAAGGAATCACTTTACATCGTTTGCTAATGTTACCAGTGGAGCATGAGAACAAAATACAATTCAACAAGCTAACTGGAGAAGCATCCTTGGAAGTTTCAAGAGTATTGAAGAAGATGCAAGTTCTCATTATTGATGAGGTGAGCATGGTGTCAAACTTAATGCTTGCCTTTGTGCATTTAAGAATGCAGCAAATTTTGAAGACAGACTATGACATGTTATTTGGTGGAAAACACGTCATAGTTTTTGGAGATCTTCTGCAGCTTACTCCAGTTAAAGGACAACCAGTGTTTAATACTGTCACACATGAAGACACGAAGAAGTCATTGGGAAGCATCGGAAATACAAATATTTGGTCCTTCTTTGAGTACAAGGAACTTACTACTAATATGAGGCAAGCAAGCGATGAAGAATATGGAAGTATTCTGAAAGATATCAGGATTGGACTACTCACAGAAGTTGGCAAAAAAACATTACAGAGTCGGCTGCTACATAATTTATTTCCAAAGGAAGAAATAGTTGCAGAGAAGATATACAAGAACATTGCAGAAAACAAAAGTGTCATCTGCTTAATGCCAACTCTACGTGAATGCTCAATATTCAATGAGGAGCTTTTGAAATTGGAAAAGGAAGAGATCAGGAAATTGGAAGCAGTGGACAAAATTGAGGATGGAAGAATTAGTGTCACAGTAACAGGCAAACTGAAAAATAAATTGGACTCACTAGAGAAGAACATCTCCAAAACAGCTGGATTAGAAAAAAATCTATATGTTTGCATGAACTGTAGAGTATTTTTAAGGAGAAATTTGGATGTTGAAAAAGGTTTAGTTAATGGAGCAATGGGAAGAGTTGTGGGTTTTATTAATTACCAGAAAAAAGAAGGAGTTGAATGTTTAAAAATAAAATTTGATCAGATAGAAGAAGTTAAAGATATTTGTCGTTGTACAGTACGTTTTATGCTTGTGAAAGACTTATATGTACGTAGGAAGCAGTTTCCGTTTTCTCTAGCATATGCTGTAACTATTCACAAGTCTCAAGGATTGACTGTAGATTGTGCATTTGTGAACATTGGTTCAACTGTGTTCAAAGAAGGTATGGCATATGTAGCTTTGTCACGAGTGAAAACATTATCAGGTTTATTCATGATAGACTTTGATGACTCAAAAGTTAGTGGTGATACAAACTGTGTAAAGGAGTATAATAGATTAAGAAGAAGCTATGCTCCTCATTTAGGTCAGTATCCTGTGTTGGAGAAACGTGTAGTTTCTCGTAAAAGAAAAAATGAGAATATCTGTAATGAAGATGTAGAGAAGAGGAAAAAAAAGAGGAGTGATGTAATTGCAAGCAAAAAGAAAAAGGAAAATGAAGAACAGGTTGTAGGATGTCATTTTGAAAATAGCTCTGGTGTCAACTGCTACGCAAATGTAGTGCTGAATGTTGCATTTTATCTGAAAAGTTTGCAAGAGCAGATAATAGTAAATCAGGGAAAAAGATTCTGTTCAGAGCTGAGTCTCCTTTTTCAAAAGCTGAGTAAAGATAAAACTCAAATAGAAAGTGCTACTGAAATTAGAAAACTTTTAGATGTATGTTCAGGACGAACACAGTTTTCTCAAAATGAACAGCAAGATGCACATGAATTTTTGATGTATTTTCTTCAGGTAGTGGAAGAAGAAGGAGTTCCCATTGACATTTTTTTTGGTCTCTCTTATAAATGGGAACATAGTTGTGATAATTGTTACAATATATGTGGCTCTATTGTTGATAATGAAAGATTTATTTATTTGACATTGCCAGAGAGTAAAACAGTCACTTTTGCAAAATTAGTTAAAGATGCTAATCATAGCATGAAATGTAGTGAGTGTAATTCTGACATGTTTTCAACATTAATTTTAAAGGAATACGGACAGTATGTAATTTTAATGATGCAACGATGAAGAGCTGATGGTTCAAAATTGGATACTTTAATAAAGAAGTTTACAGGACAGCAATTATCAATTTCTGGAAAAACTTTTGTAACTGTTGCAATAATTTTTCATGATGGACCTACTGTTACTTCTGGACATTAAACAGTTTATCTTAAATGTGAAAAAGGCTGGACACTGTGTAATGATTCCCAATTGATTTTCAAACAACGTTTGCCTTTTGATTTAGCAAATTCCTATCTAATCTTCCTGAAACCTAAATTTTAGACAGATTTGGCAAGATCTCGACAAAATAATTTTACCATTTTACTGGATTACCATTGCAATTTTGTAGAAAAAAGATTTTTTAAATTATCATTTGGCCTAATGGAAAGATAACCAATTGTAATGTGGACTTTTTAAATTTTAAATGAAACTTTGAAAAACCAATAATTTAGAGATTATCGGTAACTTCTGCACATTTTAAATTTTGGAATGTTATTGGACTGCCATTGGAAATTTTTTCAAAAATGATTTAAAAAATTACTATTTGGCCATGCGGAAAAGTAACCAATTCTATTGTGGACTTAATAAATTATTCAAAAAATTTTCGTGAACCAAAATGTTACAGAGAATCGGTGAGATCTGGACAAATTAAACTTTAGAATTTTATTGGATTACCGTTGGAAATTTATTCCAAAAAAAAATGTAAAATTACTATTTGGTCTAAAGGAAATGAAATCAGATGTATTTTGGAGTTATTTGAGATATAATATTGTGATTATACTTCTGAAACAAACATATCAGACGGTATTTTAAAGAAATAAGTATTGGTATTAGATGATATTTTTTTAGAATATTATGCATTTCTATAATGTTAAGTTTAAGTAAAAAAAGAATCAGGGCTTTTTTAATACAATCTTTGTGATTGTTATTTTTTTTTGCCCGCTGTAAAATGATGAATGCAATTGCTTTCACAATTTATAGTGAAATGCAATATATTCTGAAAACAGCAAAAATAAGGCAAAAATATTTTTTGGAAAAAAATGTAAATATGTGTACTGTATTATAAAATGTTTTAAAAATATTAATACTTTTTTCTTTTTTTCCAGATAGATATAGAAAATTTTCGAAAACTACAAACATTTTTAAAACTATTTTTTAAAAAAACAAATGAATAAATATTTTTTTAGTGAGTATGGTAAGTCAATAATAATAATTGTAGTCTCTCAAGGACCTTGTAATGTGTTTATTGATTTTTATTGTTTTTAAAAAAAAAAAAAAAAAAGTACGCGCACCGTACGCGTACGGTAAAAAAAAATAAAAAAAAGTTTTTAAAAACATATGTAAAAAAAAGATGAAAGATAAGGTTGGCTCTTAAAAGAACCGTTGTGTTCATGCAGGGACAGAGGAAAGGAAGCATGGGAAAATTATTCAAAGCGACAAATGTGCTGATCTATTTTGTTGTTCACTAGGGAAACACTGGTCTCCCTATGGCAAATTAGATCTTTACAAAATGTGCAATGAATATCAACCTTCCGAAATCGAGGGTTCATTTCCAGAGGGCCAGCAAAAGGAGATTCTCCCCCCACAGATGAAGGGCTCACCTGACCTGCAGAAGAAGGAGTCAGCCCTGCAGATGATGGTTCAGGCTGAGCTACTGTGGATGTACTGGCTCGTCTTTCTGAAGAGTTACCTCCAAAAAGATGACCATGTGTCCTTCTGTGTACATCCTGGAGGTGTCTCTTCATGGTGTGATTCCCAAAGGAATACTTCCTGTTAGGATTACCTCTAGAAAGTACACGCTTACACAGCTTACAAGTCACTAAGGGTGCATTTACCTTTTGCTGGCCTTCAGGAAAAGTAAAATAATCCCATACATAAGAGGGCTTTTGTTTCCTCGATCTCTGCCTCAAGACAGTGCTGCTAGTGCTAGCCTCACTCTCAGAAGAGCTCTGCTGTACTGCCATCGTATCCCAAAGACAAACCAGCTCCTTCTCCCAAGGGATCACAAGCAGAAATGAGGGGAATGGGTGTGGTGTAGGAGAGTTCTAGAACTGAAAGTAGTTTCAACCAATCAAAAGTTGTGTTTCATGATCACATGACCTACCGTACGCTTACGGTACGCTTACGGTACGCTTACGGCAAAAAGTGCGCATGCGCGTAAAAAAGACACGCGCTTGCGCGCATGCGCATAACAGTCACTCCCCGACACTTCCGCGTAACGTGCGCGTGTGGCGTAAGCGCGCACGCGTCCCACGCGCAGTACGCGCGGCTACGCAAAGTGCGTAACTATACGCAAGCAGCGTAGATAGATTACGGACGTTGCGTAAACCGTACGCTTACCGTGAGCTTACGGTACGCGTACTAAAAAAATATTTTTTTTTTAAAAAAAGTACTGCAAATAAATTTTACATGTTTATTTTAAAAAATATATTTAAAAAAAAATATTAAAGAATTTTAAAAATTTAATCATAGTCTTTATAAAAGGTAAGATAATTAAATTAAAAATATGTTAGAAAAAAAAAAAAAAAAAAAAATTAGCATTTAAAAAACCTTGCAAATTCACTGAAAAAACCATGGGTTTCACACACGTTATAGTTAGGAATTAGCATTTAAAAAACCGTACAAATTCACTGAAAAAACCATAGGTTTCACACACGTTATAGTTAGGAATTAGCATTTAAAAAACCTTAGAAATTCAGTGAAAAAACCATAGGTTTCACACATGTTATAGTTAGCTGGACATTTTACTCGTAAAAACCAATGAAATTGCCCCGTTATAGTTAGTTCAGCTAACTATAACTCGCGCGCCCGCAATGCACTGCTGATGACGTCACATATTACATCACTCATGACATGGTCAGTGACATCACTCATGACATCACTGATGACATCTCAAATGACATCACTGATGACATCACTGATGACATCATCCTTGTGATAGAGTGGCAGACCTCCTCTCACCCTAATATAACCTTTGACACACACATTCAAAAATAGAGACTAAAATTTTCAAAACAAAGGACATACCAATACCAGTTACAACAACCTCTTCAGTAATTCTAAGATCCACATACACATTCACTCATTCACCAACAGTCCAATACAGTCACTCATACATGTACTCACTCATCATATGTACTCATACACCTATACATCCTGTTACACAATGCCACTCATCCATAGAGTTACTCACACACATAGTCACTCATACTAATAAAGAATCAAACATACATTTACTTGCATATACAGTTATACACACACCACCATACTTACTTCTACGGAAACTTACACATACTTAGTCTTTTAAACAATCACTTATAGAAACACATACTTATTCATACAGGAACTCTTCCAATCTCTCACCCTTGCATATACTCACATATATACACCAATAGTCACATATACTAGTTTTAAACATATGTAGTTACTCATAAAGACACTATTGAGACAGTCATTCACTCACTAACACACCCATACACACACTCATCCACCCATGCAGTCCTGCACACATGGTCTGTTCAACACATACAAACAGTGAGTCACTCATTCATGCACCTGTGCACTACGTAATACCCCCCACCGAACCATGCAGACACTCAGACTGATACTCAAATAACCAACTAATAACCTATATAGACACCCATGTAGCTACTCACCAACCCATGCAGCCACTTATACACAAAGTGAGAGACTGATACAGATATATACATATTTAAACATTACTCACTAAAACATGTATTCACTATGATACACTTAATCAGTCAGTTAAACAATCAATTTTTCAAAAACAAATCATCCATTTAGACACTTATATACCCATTTATTCTTCCATCGACCTTGAGATATACATATATAAAACATATTTAATTTTCAGAAAAACCCACATTCACTGGATGATGTCATCAGTGATGTCATCAGTGATGTCATTTGAGATGTCATCAGTGATGTCATGAGTGATGTCACTGACCATGTCATGAGTGATGTAATATGTGACGTCATCAGCAGTGCATTGCGGGCGCGCGAGTTATAGTTAGCTGAACTAACTATAACGGGGCAATTTCATTGGTTTTTTACGAGTAAAATGTCCAGCTAACTATAACATGTGTGAAACCTATGGTTTTTTCACTGAATTTCTAAGGTTTTTTAAATGCTAATTCCTAACTATAACGTGTGTGAAACCTATGGTTTTTTCAGTGAATATATATATATATATATATATGTATTACCTACTGGCAGTCGCAAGTAGGTAGTTATAGTTAGGACCTAGTTTCCATAGGAAAAGCGTTTTTTGTTTTCCCAAGAACTTTGGCACCAGTTGACGAATCTTTGTGAAATTTTCAAAACTCATGGGGCGCTCTGGTCAGCTCCTGCCTTGAAAGTTTTGGGGTGATTCGGTAAGCGGGGGGCGAGAATAAAGGGGGTCTCAAAATGTGTTTTCTCCATGTTATTTTCCATAGGAAACTTTAGACACTGCTACAGCTCGAACTGCTGAACGGAATTACACCAAATTTGGCAAAAAGGTAACCCTTGGTTCAGAAAGAGACCTTTTTGTTAAATGGTGTAAATCCGTTCAGTAGTTCCTGAGAAAGTTTAAAAAAGAGGTCGGAAAATCAATTTCCCATAGGAAACTTTAGACACAGCTACAGCTCGAACTGCTGAATGGAATGACACCAAATTTGGCAAAAACGTAGCCCTTGGTTCAGAAAGAGACCTTTTTTTAAATGGCGTAAATCTGTTCAGTAGTTGCTGAGAAAATAAAATAATAAAGGTTTCGATATCTAGAGGTTTGGTGGATCCACGGACCCTCCTGACCACGAGCTTTATTCTAATTGACTGTCAACACTCCAAACCAGGAAGTGTTGGCAGCCATCTTGTGACTTGGTCACTGACCATGTCATGAATGATGTCATATGTGACGTCATCAGCAGTGCATTGCAGGGGCGTGAGTTATAGTTAGCTGAACTAACTATAACGGGGGAATTTCTATGTTTTGTACGAGTGAAATGTCCAAATAACTATAACGTCCCTGAAAACTATGTTTTTTTCTGTGAATTTCGAAGGTTTTTAAATGCTAATTTCTAACTATAACTTACCTGAAACCTATGGTTTTTTCAGTGAATATATATAATACATACCAGCGGTTGCCAGTAGGTAGTTATAGCTAGGCCCTTTTATCCATAGGAAAAGCGTTTTTTGATTTGCCAATATATTTGGCGCCGCTTGACAAATCTTTGCAAAATTTTCAAAACTAATGGTTCACACAGGTCAGCTCATGCCTTAAAAGTTTCGGGGTGGTTCATCAAGCGGGGCCCGAGAAAAAAGGGGGGACCCAAAATGCATTTTCCCCATGTAAATTTGGTAAAAAGGTAGGTCTTGGTCCAGAAAGCGTGCTTTTTTAAAAATGGTGTAAATCTGTTCAGTAGTTGCTGAGAAATTAAAAAGATAAATATATATATATATATCTGAGCACTGAGTAGGATTTGCGAACCCACCTGGGCACGAGCTTCACTCTGATTGGCTGTCAACACTCCAAACCAGGAAGTGTTGGCAGCCATCTTGTGACTTGGTAACCGAGTCACAAGAAAAAGGGTGGAAAAAAGATGAAAAACAAGAAAAGGGGGCAGGGTAGAAACACCCTGACCCCCTAGGCCTGCTCAGGGGGTCCCACAAGGAACCCCAGGGCCAAATATCTTTTTTTTTTATAACAACCGAATTCGTGCTGGGTGTGCGAATTCGGCCGGAAAAAAAAATGAAGCGCGGACTCCCGCGCTTCGTTATTTGTAAGTCCCTGGGTGGGCCAGGTCCCGGGGGCAATGGGTAATTAATTAGCGGGGGCCTGCTGGGGCCTGCCACCTCCCGGGGCTTTATTTATTATGTGCAGGGAGTCACGCAGCCCCCCGCCACCCCAGGCACTGCCACCTCCCTGGGGCTTTAAAAAAAATGTGTGGGGGGCTCCTGCCCCCTTACACTTCCCTGGGGACCGCCACCTCCCCCCATGGCATTTATTAATATGGGTTGGGGGGCCTCGTGGGCCCCCGAAGCCCCAGGGACCACCACCTCCCCGGGGCTTAAATTAAAATAAAGAATTGTGGGGGGCTCCTGCCCCCTCCACACTGCTCTGGGGACCACCACCTTCCCAGGGCAATAAATATTCAAATGTGGGGGTCTGTTGCGGACCCCTGGGCCCCGGGAGTGAACTACATATCCCATAATACCTCATTATGGGCAGATTGGGAGGTTTGTTTTTATTTGTAAAAAAAATGTTATCCTCATATATCTGCTCAGTATCAAGATGGAGCTAAGAGATTTCCAACTTGTTCACTTGCTGACTGCTAAGGGGTTCCCGGACACTCCGCTTGGTAGGGGATGGATTCCAAAACGGGATCCCCCTCAACAGTGTCATTTGTCTCTTTTCTCCAAATTCACAGGTGCTTGCAGAATTCTCATTATAGGGATACCAATACATCTTGGTAAAAGCCCCTATACACTTAAGACAGCCTGTTTTACTGGCGTTTAATCATTGGACTAGTTGTAGCCATTAACACAAAATAAAAATAGGTTGGGTATAAAAGAACATGTAAGATGGACTAATGCTAACCGTGAACAAGGCCAATCTGGTCGAAACACATTGGTTGTAATTGGTGACGGTGATGACGATTAACTGGATTAAATAACCCTTTCAATTGAAATACCTGGAGTGCTAGTCATTCTTCTTTGGTGGTAAAAAAAATAAACATATATATTTATATATATATGTATATATATATAAGCAATGTCAGAGACAGAACAACTGCTTTGGCAGCTTAATGAAAAAGTTGTAAAGCAACGACAATGTGGTAATCCTTCAATCTGATAAGGGGGGCAACATTGTCCTCTGGCCTAAATCCATGTACATGGCCGAGGCTCTTCTCCATCTCAATGATCATCAATGTTACAGACGTGGCGATTGGCAGACAGTCAATCGAGCCTGGAATGACCTTAATGCCAAGTTGTTATCATGGAAAAGCATGGGCTTGCTTAGTGGTGATGAATTCAAGTTGTTAAAAACCAACTACCCGGTAATCCCTGTCTTTTATCTGATTCCTAAAGTACACAAAGACTCGGCTAAACCCCCGGGGAGACCCATCATCTCCGCAAGAAACAGCATGATGGAAAATATTTCACGTTACATTGATTTCTTTCTTCAGGAACATGTAAAGAGCCTACCCTCCTACTTACAAGATACGGGGTATTTCTTGAGGAAGATAGGAACTGTAACCAGGCATGATGACTATCTCCTGATGACACTGGATGTCATGGCTCTTTATACCAGCATCCACCATTTGGATGGAATTAGAGCAGTGGAACATTACTTGCGGACCAAACCTGTTCACATGTTACAACACAGTAAAATGCTGATTGAGATGATTCAGACCTGCTTGAATGCCAACTACTTTCTTTTCCAGAGTCAGGTATATCAACAGATGAGAGGCATGGCTATGGGGGCTTGCTTCTCCCCCAGTTACGCCTGCTTACACATGGGACTGTGGGAGGAGCAGGTCCTCAGGGCCCGTTTCGGCTATGTCGTCGATAACCATATAATAGCTTGGTATCGTTACATAGACGATTTGTTTATAATCTGGAGAGGGTCTGAAGCCACAGCTAATGTGTTTGTTGAAGAAATCAATGTGAACAATCTGAACCTGGTATTTACGGCATCTGTGAGTAATGTTTCGGTGAATTTCTTGGATACTGAAGTGTTTATCAGGTATAGTCACTTAGAGACCAAATTACATCGTAAGGTCACGGCAGGCAATACAGTTCTGCATGCTTCCAGCCATCACCCCGACCATCTGGTGCGCAGTATCCCCTACGGGGAAATGCTGCGCATCAGACAGATCTATAGCAGGGACACTGATTATGTGGAGGCCCAATTGGAAAGCAGGCAACGCTTCATAAACAGAGGTTATACTGCTAAGGTGCTTGATTTAGCGATAAAGAAAGCAAATTCTATTCCTCGCTCTGCATTACTTAAAAGCTGTCCTGTTTCCACTGTGTCATCTGAACCGTCTGGCCCCGTTGTAGAACCACCGAGGCTTATCACCACCTACAATCGTCAACATAGTAAGGTGCGCAAGATTTTCAACAAAAATTGGCCGTTGGTTCGAAATGATCCGATCATTGGTGAGCTGTTACCTAAATCCCCAGCTATCACATTTCGTAGGTCTCGGTCTATGAACGATATGCTGGTGAAGAGTAGCCCCGAGGTCAGTACTAGTAACTCATGGTTACAGAGCTCTAAAGGATTTTTCAAATGCGCAAGCTGTAAAGCTTGCAAAATTGGGAAAAGTATGACATCCTACATAACTCCTTTCAGTGATGTTCCGATCTTGATATCAAAGAAACTAACATGTAAAACGGAATTTGCCGTGTATGTGCTGGAGTGTGCGAGTGGCCTGCAGTATGTTGGTAGCACCAAGCTGCAGGTGCACAAACACATTCTCCAGCACATGCGGGCGATTAGCAACAACGATGCAGCATATCCTGTTGCGAGGCATTTTAAAGAGACCCATGGGAACTGTATGGATTTTTTAAGCTACTTTGCAGTAGACATAGTCCCACGACTACGCCAGGGGGGTGACCGTGAGTCTTTGCTCAGGCAATTGGAGACTAGATACATCCAATGGCCTCAACTCAAGCGAAGATCTTTTTACCTGTCTGTAACGATATCTAGCACCTTGTGAATTAATTGACGGCTTTGACATGTAATAATGGTTAAAAGTGGGTCAGTTTTTGTCTTCAAATATGGTTTCAGCTAAGTTGATTCTTGCTGGCCATTTATCTGTGCATAAGAACACAGCCTAAAACGTCATCCTATTAGCTGCTTTTGTAAAAAAAAAAAAAATTTTACTCCTCCTCTTTGTATATACACTTCACCAAATGTGTGACTCTTTCCAGGCAGATTAGATATTAATTGTATAAGGTTTCCTGACCCGATACAATTGTACGGTTTTTTCATACATTCTCTGGGCAATATTCTTATTTAGTACAGCTTTTCCTATTTTTTAAGACACTGGTGCTCTCAATCAACAAGTTGGATAAATTTAACAACTAGGGTGGCAGATATTGGTATTTGTCCAATATATTTTCTAGAATTGACAAATGGGGAGATGCAGGGGATGTATTAACATCTATTGTGTGGTTTTTGTTTACTCCTCTACAATGCCATAAAATTAACAGTTGGAGACCTGAAAGATCATTTTTATAATTCACGTGGCCAAAAAGAATGACAAGTATAAATGTTGTAGGATTACTGTTTTGCACTAAAGTTGATCGCATTTGCACTTTAGCATGTTGGACACTATGATGGTACTACCTCACTATGAGGAGGACTCCTTTGACATGCCGATATTTTGCACTTGCAGGTCATTTGCACATTGTTCAATTTGAACAGTTATTTGATCTGAGTAGTTGTCATGTTGTAATACCAATCGGTACTTTATACTAGAATATATGTGTTACTACTCTAAGGGATAATATTTTTCCATGAATGATTCTCAAATGCTGCTATAATTTGACTTATTGTCAATGTTGCTACTTTGCACAATCAGTTTGTTGCCTACAAAGCATAATACTTACAATGACTGAGTTCAGTTTAATATGTCTTATGGCCACGTGTATACATACATTTGGTATTTCTTTTATATCTATTGGCCTGAATGTCACGTGTCGTATGCACTTGCACTTTAAATATCTCGGCTTCCACCCTAAGTGTCATGTGATCAAGAGGCCTCCGTGTCGAAGCCGAAATGCGTCATGGTGGTTCAAGGTGCACTTATGGAATAAATATCACCTTGCACTGAATTGTTTTGGGTCCGTGTTTGTCTTTTCCCGGGAATGTGGAAGCAGTAGACGAAGTTCCTCTGATATATATATATATATATATATATATATATATATATATATATATATATATATATATGTATATGTATATGTATATGTGTATATATTACCTACTGGCAGTCGCCAGTAGGTAGTTTTAGTTAGGACCTATTTTCCATAGGAAATCCGCAACATTCTATTCCCAATAAGTCTGGCGCCGGTTGACGAATCTTTGCGAAATTTTCCAAACTTTTGGCCAGGTACGGTCCGCTCCTATCCTGAAAGTTTCGTGGTGATTCGTCAAACGGGGGCTGAGAAAAAAGGGGGGTCCCAAAACGCTTTTTCTCCATGCAATTTCCCATAGGACCTGTTAACGCAGCTACAGCCCGAACTGCTGAACGGAATTACACCAAATTTGGCAGAAAGGTAGACCTTGGTTCAGAGTCGTGCCTTTTGCTTAAATGTTGTAAATCTGTTCAGTAGTTCCTGAGAAAATCAAAAGTAAAATCACATATATATCTGGGCGGAGCCTAACCACACATCTCATCGTGAGATCTGATTGGCTGTCAGCACTTCATCCAAGAAGTGTTGGCAGCCATCTTGGGACCAATATGCATGATAGCACCTCATTAAAAAGCATTGCAGTTAATAGAAGGCTTTGAGACTTTAGTTACATTATAAATCATTTGTTGATGGTACCATACTCATTTTAGGAATTGTGGTATGTTCTAAGTAGGGGTGGGCGGAATTTGCGTAATCGCGTTACGCAAATCTCCGCGAAACGGTAAAAATCTCCGCGAACACGCAGAAATTCCGCGAACACGCGGAATTGCTTGTTCGCAATACTTTTTTCCTGTTCGCGATCGCTGTTTGCGTGCTCGGGGTGAAATATCTCGCGAACACGCATATTGAGAACGCGAACAAGCAAAAAATTTCGCGAAGTCGCGGAGCGCAGATTTTTGGTAGGCCTGGGCGAAGCACTACGCTACGCTCGCGTAGTTTGCGAAGTTCGCGCTACTTCGCACTACGCGAACTGCACGTAGCACAGTGCGAACACGCGTAGCGTAGTGTTGCGTAGTGCTGTGGTCATTTTTTGCTTGCTCGCGGTCCTCAACGTCAAGTTGGCGACCGCGAGCAAGCAAAATGACATCCTGGCGAGACTTTTTCCTTGTTCGCGATCGCGAGCATGGAAAATAAACCTCCCGGCGAGATTCACAACGCGAGAAGGTCAGGTTTCTCATTGCGAGGGGTCGCGTATGCTCGCGACCGCTCGTGATGAGAAACTACCAGTTCGCGTTGAGAAAGCTGCAGCTCGAGGAAAAATCTACTCGAGCAGCAGAAAACTACAGCTCGCACTGTGCAAGATGCCATTTTCAATGATTGCACAGTGCCGGTTGCTTGTCCGCACTGTGCAATCATTGAAAACAACATCTTGCACAGTGCGAACATGTTACTTCGCAGTTCGCGAAGTGCTACGCGTAGCTCGCGTAGTGCGAACTTCACTTTGCGTAGCTTCGCGAAGTGCTACTTCGCGAACTACGCCCACCCTTAATTTTTGGGCAGTTTCGCGTTCTCCGCGGAACGCGAAATTACCCAAATTCCGCAAATTCCGCGAACGGAACGGAATTTACCACCCAGGCCAAGTTCTAAGGTGATTTTACCATATGAAAAACCCTTCTGCTGGGATATCATGAATCATGTTTGAGAGAAAACTATTTTCACATGCTTTTCCCACAGAGGTTTGGAAGGTGATCTATAAGCTAAACTGAGAGCATATTTTCTGTAAATTCACATTATCTTTCTTAGTCATGTGAGAATGAAGTCTGACATTCTCAGTAAAACATGTACATCCAACAAGGGCAGAGACTTTCAGTGTATTCGTTTGTGTTCTACTGCAGCTTCCCAGAGTGTTCCAAAGAACAACTAGAGCGCTAACACTCCTACTTATGCTAAACGTATGGCACACCTGAAGCCATCTTGATTGGAATAAAGTGGTAACTTAAAACATTTAATTTAAAAAGGAACAAAATGAGGGGGTTCATTTTGCCATAGAATGTATGATTAGTGCTGCAGAAAGAAAAATTAGGGCACATTTTGAGAGACTTCTCAAATCCTCTTCTATTTCATTAAAGAATTCTGACATGCAGACTGAAACATGCACTTTCAATACCAGCAGCAGACTTCCCTGGTGAGCAGTAGCTTTACTACAGTGATCTAATGAGCAACTAGAGTGCTAACATTCTGAATTTATGGCAAATGTGTGACACATCTGAATACCTTCTTCATTGAATAAAAGTAAAAAACTGACAGTATGCCTACTGAGGAGACTGTAGTAAATGAGGAAATTAGGAAACTTCATAACACGTCTCCCAAGATGGCAACCAGAGACAAAAGAGCCCAAATGTAGCACAAATATCACCGAGATGTAGCCCAAGTATAGCCCAATGACAGAAATCCCAGATTGTTTTAAAGAACAACTAGAGCGCTAACAGTCTTACTTATGACAAAAGTATGGCACACCTGAAGCCATCTTGATTGGAATAAAGTGGTAACACTTAAAACATTTAATTTGCAAAGGAACAAAATGAGAAGGTTCATTTTGCCATAGAAATTATGATTAGTGCTGCAGAAAGAAAAATTAGGGCACATTTTGACTTCTCAAATCCTCTTCTATTTCATTAAAAAGTTCTGACATGCAGACTGAAACATGCACTTTGAATACCAGCAGCAGACTTCCCTGGTGAGCAGTAGCTTTACTACAGTGATCTAATGAGGAACTAGAGTGCTACCATTCAGAATTTATGGCAAATGTGTCACATCTGAATGCCTTCTTGATGGAACCAAAGTAAACAAGCATTGAAAATGCAATAGGCCTCGCCCTCGTTTAAGTTAAAGCAATTCTGTTTGCAATTAGGTGGCTCTTTAGCTTTGCTTTTATTAGTGTTTTTCAAAATTTCATGTACATAACATGCATATATGTATATGTATGCATGCATTTATATTTGTATTTATATAGATATGCAGATTATATATGTGTTTATATATGTATGTATATATATATTAAATGAAAAAACCAAAGGTTTCACACATGTTATAGTTAGCTGGACATTTCACTCGTAAAAAACCAATGAAATTCCCCCGTTATAGTTAGTTCAGCTAACTATAACTCGCGCGCCCGCAATGCACTACTGATGACGTCACATATTACATCACTCATGACATGGTCACTGACATCACTCATGACATCACTGATGACATCTCAAATGACATCACTGATGACATCACTGATGACATCATCCAGTGAATGTGTGTTTTTCTGAAAATTAAATATGTTTTATATACGTATATCTCAAGGTCAATGGAAGAATAAATGGGTATATAAGTGTCTAAATGGATGCTTTGTTTTTGAAAAATTTATTGTGTAACTGACTGATTAAGTGTATCATAGTGAATACATGGCTTACTGAGTAATGTTTAAATATGAAAATATCTGTATCAGTCTCTCACTTTGTGTATAAGTGGCTGCATGGGTTGGTGATTAGCTTCATGGGTGTCTATATAGGTTATTAGTTGTTTTTTTGAGTATCAGTCTGAGTGTCTGCATGGTTCGGTGGGGGGTATTACGTAGTGCATAGGTGCATGAATGAGTGATTCACTCTTTGTATGTGTTGAAGACAGAATGTGTGCAGGACTGTATAGGTGGATGAGTGTGTGTATGGGTGTGTTAGTGAGTGAATTACTGTCTCAATAGTGTCTTCATGAGTAACTACATATCTATTAAACTAGTATATGTGACTATTGGTGTATATAAGTGAGTATATGTGAGAGTGAGAGATTGAAAGAGTTCCTGTATGAATAAGTATGTGTTTCTATAAGTGACTGTTTATAAGACTAAGTATGTGTAAGTTTCCGTAGAAGTAAGTGTGGTGGTGTGTGTATAACTGTATATGCAAATAAATGTATGTTTGTTTCTTTATTAGCATGAGTGAGTATGTGTGAGTAACTCTATGGATGAGTGGCATTGTGTAACAGGATGTATAGGTGTATGAGTACATATGATGAGTGAGTACATGTATGAGTGACTGTATAGGACTGTTGGTGAATGAGTGGATGTGTATGTGGTTCTTAGAATTACTGAAGAGGTTGTTGTAACTGGTATTGGTATGTCCATTGTTTTGAAAGTTTTAGTCTCTATTTTTTAATGTGTGTATCAAAGGTTATATGAGGGGAAGAGGAGGTCTGCCACTCTATCACAAGGATGATGTCATCAGTGATGTCATCAGTGATGTCATTTGAGATGTCATCAGTGATGTCATGAGTGATGTCAGTGTCCATGTCATGAGTGATGTAATATGTGACGTCATCAGTAGTGCATTGCGGGCGCGCGAGTTATAGTTAGCTGAACTAACTATAACGGGGGAATTTCATTGTTTTTTTACAAGTGAAATGTCCAGCTAACTATAACATGTGTGAAACCTTTGGTTTTTTCATTTAATTTCTAAGGTTTTTTTAAATGCTAATTCCTAACTATAACGTGTGTGAAACCTTTGGTTTTTTCATTGAATTTCTAAGGTTTTTTAAATGCTAATTCCTAACTATAACGTGTGTGAAACCCATGGTTTTTTCAGTGAATTTGCAAGGTTTTTTAAATGCTAATTCTTATATTTCCTTTTTTTTTTTTTTTTTTTTTCAATTTGTTTTACATATTTTCATTTTAATTTTCTATCCTTTTTTAAAGACTATGGTTAAATTTTAAAAATTCTACAATATATTTTTTATTTTTACCATTTTTTTAAACTAAACAGGTAAGATTTATTAGTATAACATAGTGGGGTTTTTCCCCCCTTTTTTTTTTTTTTTGTATTTTTTTAACGTGCGCGTACGGTAAGCGCACGTCTTGCTTTTATAACGTTAGATTTCTACGCTGCTTGCGTTTATTTACGCAATTTGCGTAGACGTAAGTCACGCGTGCGCAGCGCGTAACGCGTACGCTGCACGCGCATGTTACGCGGAAGTGAAGGGGCGTGGCTGTTTTGCGCATGCGCGCGTGCGCGTGTCTTTTTTACGCGCATGCGTACTTTTGCCGTAAGCGCTCCGTAAGCGCACCGTAAGCGTAACGTACGCGCACGGTAGGTCATGTGATCAAGAAACAAAACTTTTGATTGGTGTAAAGTACTTTCAGTTCTAGAACTCTCCTACACCACACCCATTCCCCTCATTTCTGCTTGTGATCCCTTAGGAGAAGGAGCTGAGTTGTCTTTGTGATACGATGGCAGAACAGCAGACCTCTTCTGAGAGTGAGGCTAGCAGCACTACCTTGAGGCAGAGAAGGAGGAAACAAAAGAGCTCTTTCATATGGGAGTATTTTTCTTTTCCAGAGAGCAAGAAAAAGGTAAATGCACCCTTAGTGACTTGTAAGCTTTGTGGCCGTGTACTTTCAAGAGGGAATCCCAACAAGAAGTATTCCTTCGGGAATCACACCATGTTGAGACACCTTCATGATGTACACGGTAGGACATATGCTCGACATACTGAAGGTAACCCTTCAGTAAGTCAACCAAGCACATCCACAGCAGCTCAGCCTGGTCCATCATCTGCAGGGCAGAGTCCATCTTCGGCAGGTCAGCTGAGCCCTTCATCTGTGGGGGGAGCATCTCCTTTTTCTGGTCCTCTGGAAACCAACCATCGGTTTGCGAGGGTTTTAATTCGGTGCGCCACTTGTCATGATCTAATTTGCCATAGGGAGACCAGTGTTGCCCTAGTGAACAATTTAATAGATCAGCACAGTTGTCGTACCGACTAATATTCCCATTCTTTCTTTCCTCTGTCCCTGCATGAACACAACGGCTCTTTTAAGAGCCAACCTTACCTTTCAACTATTTTTTATATATTTGTTTAAACTTTTTTTTTTTTTTTTTTAAAAACACTAAAAATCAATTATCACATTACAAGGTCCTTGAGAGACTACAATGAAAAACTGAAAATGTGATTGTGGAGAAGTGGAAAAAAGGGACCATGAAATTTTTGACTTACCATACCCACTCAAAAAATTATTTATTAATTAAAATTTAATTTTAATTGCTTTAAAAATGGTTCAAGTTTTCGAAAATTTTCTATCACAATCTGAAAAAAAAGAAAAAAGTATTAATATTTAATAAAACATTTTATAATACAGTACACATATTTACATATTTTCCCAAAAAATGTTTTGCCTTTTTTTTGCTGTTTTCAGAATATATTGCATTTCACTATAAATTGTGAAAGCAATTGCATTCATCATTTAACAGCGGGCTAAAAAAAAATAACAATCTCAAAGATTGTTTTAAAAAAGCCCAGAATCTCTTTTACTGAAACATAACATTATAGAAATGCATAATATTCTAAAAAAGTATCATTTAATATCAATACTTATTTCTTTAAAATACCGTCTGACATTTTTTTTTCAGAAGTATAATCACAAAAATATATCTCAAATAACTCCACAATACATCTGGTTCCATTTCCTTTAGGCCAAATTGTAATTTTAAAATTCTATTTTGATTAAATTTCCAATGTTAATCCAATAAAATTCTAAAGTTTAAATTGTACAGATCTCACCGATTCTCTGTAACATTTTGGTTTCCGAAAGATTATTTAATAATTGAATAAGTCCACAATACAATTGTTTACCTTTCCTCATGGCCAAATAGTAATTTTAAAAATCTTTTTTGAATACATTTCCAATGGCAATCCAATAACATTCCAAAATTTTGCACACAGAGTCATGGTTTGATATTAGTCAGAAAACGAAATTTCTTTGCCAATTGGAAAGCACACTTACTACTCTTTTTAGGCAAGTGATAAGTACTTTTACAGTCTGACACATTTTGAATCCACTTTTCAGATTCTGAAAAAAAGCACATGTCCAAACAGCTTTTTGAGACCAGAAACATGTGTAACCTGGGTGACTGACTACACTCCAGCAAGGGCAACCAGCCTTAGTGATGCTGAATGTATTTGCATTACTGACTGCAACCTCAAACCCCACTCGGTTGTGAATACTGTGCATGATTCCACAGGATAAGCAGCTGGCTGTGTGCTAAGAGTCTGCTTCTGCAGAAAAAAATACCTCCCCCTTTCCATCTAATGCAAATGTAAAATCACCAGAGCAATACCAAACAGCTTTCTGAGACCAGCAACATGTGTAGCCTGGGTGACTGACTACACTCCAGCAAGGGCAACCAGCCTTAGTGATGCTGAATGTATTTGCATTACTGACTGCAATCTCAAACCCCACTCGGTTGTGAATACTGTGCATGATTCCACAGGATAAGCAGCTGGCTGTGTGCTAAGAGTCTGCTTCTGCATAAAAAAATAGCTCCCCCTTTCCTACTAATGCAAATGTAAAATCACCAGAGCAATACGCAATAAATCTCTGCCTGTAATTCCTCTTTGCACACAGAGTCATGTTTTCATATTAGTCAAAAAACAAAATTTCTTTGCCAATTTCAAAGCACACTTACTACTCTTTTTTTTAGCAAGTGATAAGTACTTTTACAGTCTGACGCATTATGAATCCACTTTTCAGATTCTTAAAAAAGCACATGTCCAAACAACATTTTCAGACCAGCAACATGTGTAACCTGGGTGACTGACTACACTCCAGCAAGGGCAACCAGCCTTAGTGATGCTGAATGTATTTGCATTACTGACTGAAACCTCAAACCCCACTCGGTTGTGAATACTATGCATGATTCCACAGGATATGCAGCTGGCTGTGTGCTAAGAGTCTGCTTCTGCAGAAAAGAATACCTCCCCCTTTCCATCTAATGCAAATGTAAAATCACCAGAGCAATACCAAACAGCTTTCTGAGACCAACAACATGTGTAGCCTGGGTGACTGACTACACTTCAGCAAGGGCAACCAGCCTTACTGATGCTGAATGTATTTGCATTACTGAGTGCAACCTCAAACCCTTAAAGTATTCCTTATTTATACCAGTACACCTTAATTTATCGTGAAAACATAGTCCATATTATTTTACATGTTCCTCACATTTAAATTTCTCCCAAAACAGAAAATGATAAACACAACTTCAACAAAAGGAATTCCAATTCTATTATTCATTTCTTAATTTACCATATACATCCCCTCTCAAACTCTAAACTCACCTTTAAAATTACTTAGTTGTGAAAGAAATGTGGCACTCATACAGCAGATTATCAGAGCCAGGATCTCTGTTCTGTACACCTCTCTCCTCTCAGCAGAACCAGATAATGGCAAAGTTTCCCTCTCTTTTTCCACACATATACATGTAAGTTTCAAATCTCAGTGCTTCCCCCTTTTTTTCAAATGTAATCACACATTTCTATTGGTTGAAAACCAACCCTTTTCCAAAAGTACCCTTCCCCCAACTTGACTTCTGCCTAGTACCCTTCCCCCAACTTGACTTCTGCCTGCTACCATAGCAACCGCTCATGAAACACTGCTCTGCAGAGTTAGGTCAGAAGTTCACCAAACAATGTTTCATTTCCAAAGAGCAGGAGTGCTTGACTTTTCAAACCTAACAGCAAATCCATAGTACTGTTCTTTGGTAACACATTTTTCTGTACCAATACAAAACATGCTTCTATAAATTTACACATACAGCCTAGTTTTTATTGTAGAATGGTATGAAACAGCCAATCAGTTTAAAAAAAAAAAAAAAAATATGTATGCCTCCATTTCCAAACTGTCTTTCATTTCTTTTTACCATTCTACTGAATTACACCTCCTGAGTGCATCCAGTTCTCCTTTGAAGATGTTCACAGTGTGGATTGTAGGGCACAGCTATGTCTTCTGGAGTGAAAAGTATGCAGAGAAAACAGGTATGGTGAGAGACCTTGCTTTGCCAAATGTAGACATTAAATGGATTGGTCAGAGAGGGTTAAAGTGGCACCAATTGATGCCATTGGTGAAATCCTTCATGCAAATCCAACACCCTGACCTCATAATAGTGCACTGTGGTGGCAATGACCTAGGCACTTTGACTGGGGTAGGTCTGGAAATGCTTATGAAGGAGACCTTTGCACAACTGTTTTCACTTTTCCCTAAAACTGCCTTTGTGTTTTCTAACATATGCCAAAGGCAAAAATGGAACTGGTCCAATCATTTCTGTCCACAGATTGACAAAGCAAGAAAGCACGTCAACAAATCTGTTTCTGCTTTCCTCCGAGACTATGGTATGGGTTCCATTTACCACAACAACTTGCGTTACGACATGCAAGACATTTATAGAGGAGATGGTGTGCACTTCAATGATGAAGGGAACAGAGTTTTCCTCTTGAACCGTAGACTCTGCATCGGTACTTACTTGTAGGTACCACTAAAAAATTACTTCATAAACACAACGGCTCTTTTTAGAGCCCCCTAATATCTAAACACTTAAATCTGCATTTCATTTACATTTTATTTTTTTTTTCTACCGTACGCGTACGGTTAGCTTACCGTACGCGCCTTCCCCCGCGATTTTTTTAAAAATTAATAAATGTTTTTTTTGTACTTTTCTGTCCTTCTTTGACCCCCTTTCAAATGTTAGGGGGTCTGTAACTCTCTTCCTTGCCCCCTTTTCAAGTTATCTCCCTTTTTTTTTCTGACTGAAACACACGAAATGGCGGCCGCCACTTCCTGGTTTCGACCGATTCGAATGTTTACTAAGATCTATCAGCCAATCAGAATCGCGCTCGCGCACGTCACCGTACGCGTACGATAAGCGCACGGTAAGCGCACCGTAAGCTGGCTCAGATATATATATTGATTTAAAGGCTATTTTCTCAGAATCTACTGAACAGATTTACTCCAAACCTACAAAAGGCACTTCCTTGACCTGAGGACTACCTCTCTGCCAAATTTCATTTAACTCTGTTCAGCCGTTCGGGCTGTAGCTGTGTCTAAAGGTCCTATGGAAAAATGCATGGGAAAAACGTGTTTTGGGACCCCCCTTTTATCTCAGCCCCCGCTTGACGAATCCCCCCGAGACTTTCAGGGTAGGAGCGGAGCGCAGCGCCCCACCTATTTTGAAAATTTGGCGAGGATTCGTCGACCGGCGCCAAAGTTATTCAAAATAGAATGTTGTGGATTTCGTATGGTAAGAGGGTCCTAACTATAACTACCTACTGGCGACCGCCAGTAGGTAATACACATACATATATATAAATGCATATGTGCATATGTGTGCATGTAGAGAGAGGTAGAGAGGTAGAGGTGTAGAGGTAGAGACGTAGAGGTAGAGAGGTAGAGGTAGAGAGGTAGAGAGTAGTAGAGAGAGAGGTAGAGAGAGGTAGAGAGGTAGAGAGTAGAGGATGAGTAATAGAGAGTAGAGAGTAGAGAGAGAGTAGTAGAGAGTAGTAGAGAGAGTAGCAGAGAGTGAGTAGGAGAGAGTAGTAGAGTGAGTAGTAGAGAGTGAGTAGTAGAGAGTAGTAGAGAGTGAGAAGTAGACAGTAGTATAGAGTAGTAAAGAGTGAGTAGTAGAGTGAGTAGTAGAGAGTAGTAGAGAGTGAGTAGTAGAGAGTAGTAGAGAGTGAGTATTAGAGAGTGAGTAGTAGAGTGTGAGTAGTGGAGACTGAGTAGCAGAGAGAGAGTAGTAGAGAATGAGTAGTAGAGTGAGTAGTAGAGAGGAGTAGAGAGAGAGTAGTAGAGAGTGTGTAGTAGAGAGTAGTAGAGAGTGAGTAGTAGAGAGTAGTAGAGAGAGAGTAGTAGAGAGTGAGTAGTAGAGAGTAGTGGAGAGTTAGTAGTAGAGAGTGAGTAGTAGAGAGAGAGTAGTAGAGAGTGAGTAGTAGAGAGTAGTAGAGAGTGAGTAGTAGAGAGTAGTACAGAGTGAGTAGTAGAGAGTGATTAGTAGAGAGTAGTGGAGTAGTAGAGAGTGAGTAGTAGAGAGTAGCAGAGAATGAGTAGTAGAGTGAGTAGTAGAGTGAGTAGTAGAGAGCAAGTAGTAGAGAGTGTGTAGTAGAGAGAGTAGTAGAGAGTAGTAGAGAGTGAGTAGTAGAGAGTGAGTAGTAGAGAGAGTAGTATAGAGTAGTAGAGTAGTAGAGAGTGAGTAGTAGAGAGTGAGTAGTAGAGAGTAGTAGAGAGTGAGTAGCAGAGAGAGTAGTCGAGAGTAGTAGAGAGTAGTAGAGTAGTAGAGAGTGAGTAGTAGAGTGAGTAGTAGAGAGTAGTAGAGAGCGAGTAGTAGAGAGTGAATAGTGGAGAGTGAGTAGTAGAGTAGTAGAGAGTGAGTAGTAGAGAGTGAGTAGTAGAGAGAGAGTAGTAGAGAGTAGTAGAGTGAGTAGTAGAGAGTGAGTAGTAGAGAGAGAGTAGTAGAGAGTAGTAGAGAGTGAGTAGTAGAGTAGTAGAGAGTGTGTGGTAGAGAGTAGTAGAGTGAGTAGTAGAGAGTAGTAGAGAGTGAGTAGTAAAGAGAGTAGTAGAGAGTGAGTAGTTGAGAGTGGGTAGTAGAGAGTGAGTAGTAGAGAGTAGTAGAGTGAGTAGTAGAGAGGGAGTAGTAGAGAGAGAGTAGTAGAGAGTAGTAGAGAGTGAGTAGTAGAGTAGTAGAGAGTGATTGGTAGAGAGTAGTAGAGAGCAGTAGAGTGAGTAGAAGAGAGTAGTAGAGAGTGAGTAGTAGAGAGTGAGTAGTAGAGAGTAGTAGAGAGTGAGTAGCAGAGAGAGTAGTCGAGAGTAGTAGAGAGTAGTAGAGTAGTAGAGAGTGAGTAGTAGAGTGAGTAGCAGAGAGTAGTAGAGAGAGAGTAGTAGAGAGTGAGTAGTGGAGAGTGAGTAGTAGAGTAGTAGAGAGTGAGTAGTAGAGAGTGAGTAGTAGAGAGAGAGTAGTAGAGAGTAGTAGAGTGAGTAGTAGAGAGTGAGTAGTAGAGAGAGAGTAGTAGAGAGTAGTAGAGAGTGAGTAGTAGAGTAGTAGAGAGTGAGTGGTAGAGAGTAGTAGAGTGAGTAGTAGAGAGTAGTAGAGAGTGAGTAGTAAAGAGAGTAGTAGAGAGTGAGTAGTTGAGAGTGAGTAGTAGAGATTGAGTAGTAGAGAGTAGTAGAGTGAGTAGTAGAGAGGGAGTAGTAGAGAGAGAGTAGTAGAGAGTAGTAGAGAGTGAGTAGTAGAGTAGTAGAGAGTGATTGGTAGAGAGTAGTAGAGAGCAGTAGAGTGAGTAGAAGAGAGTAGTAGAGAGTGAGTAGTAGAGAGTGAGTCGTAGAGAGTAGTAGTAGAGAGTAGTAGAGAGAGAGTAGAAGAGAGTGAGTAGTAGATAGTAGTAGCGAGTGAGTAGTAGAGAGTGAGTAGTTTAATTTAAAAGGAACACAATGAGGAGGTTCATTTTGCCATAGAAATTATGATTAATGCGGAAAAAAGAAAATTAGGGCACATTTTGAGTGACTTCTCAAATCCTCTTCTATTTCACTAAAATAATTCTGACATGCAGACTGAAACATGCTCTTTCAATACCAGCAGAGGACTTCCCTGGTGAGCAGTAGCTTTACTACAGTGATCTAATAAGCAACTAGAGTGCTAACATTCCGAATTTATGGCAAATGTGTGACACATCTGAATGCCTTCTTGATGGAATGAAAGTAAAAAACCTGAAAGTATTTCCTACTGAGGAGACTGTTGTAAATGAGGAAATTAGGAAACTTCAAAACAAATAAGTCTCCCAAGATGGCCACCAGAGACAAAAGAGCCCAAATGTAGCACAAATATCACCGAGATGTAGCCCAATTATAGCCCAATGACAGAATGTCCCAGAGTGTTTTAAAGAACAACTAGAGCGCTAACAGTCTTACTAATGACAAAAGTATGGCACACCTGATGCCATCTTGATTGGAATAAAGTGGTAACACTCAAAACATTTAATTTGCAAAGGAACAAAATGAGGGGGTTCATTTTGCCATAGAAATTATGATTAGTGCTGCAGAAAGAAAGATTAGGGCACATTTTGATTTCACAAATCCTCTTCCATTTCATTAAAAAATTCTGACATGCAGACTGAAACATGCACTTTGAATACCAGCAGCAGACTTCCCTGGTGAGCAGTAGCTTTACTACAGTGATCTAATGAGCAACTAGAGTGCTACCATTCAGAATTTATGGAAAATGTGTCACAGATCTGAATGCCTTCTTGATGGAATCAAAGTAAACAAGCATTGAAAATGCAATAGGTCTTGCCCTCGTTTAAGTTAAAGCAATTCTGTTTGTAATTAGGTGGCTTTTTAGCTTTGCTTGTATTAGAGTTTTTCAAACTTTCATGTACATACCATGCATATGTATATGTTTACATGCATTTATATTCATATTGATATGCAGATTATATGTATATGTTTATATGTGTGTATATATATATACACATACATATATATAAATGCATATGCATATATATGCATATATATATGTGCATATGTGTGCATGTACAGAGAGGTAGAGAGGTAGAGCTGTATAGGTAGAGGTGTAGAGGTAGAGAGGTAGAGGTAGAGCGGTAGAGAGTAGTAGAGAGAGAGGTAGAGAGAGGTAGAGAGGTAGAGAGCGAGTAATAGAGAGTAGAGAGTGAGTATTAGAGAGTAGTAGAGAAAGTATCAGATAGTGAGTAGTAGAGAGTAGTAGAGTGAGTAGTAGAGAATGAGTAGTAGAGAGTGAGTATTAGAGAGTTAGTAGTAGAGAGTAGTAGAGAGTGAGTAGTAGAGTGAGTAGTAGAGAGTAGTAGAGAGTGAGTAGTAGAGAGTAGTAGAGAGTGAGTAGTAGAGTGAGCAGTAGAGAGTAGTAGAGAGTGAGTAGCAGAGAGAGAGCATTAGAGAGCAGTAGAGAGTGAGTAGCAGAGTGAGAAGTAGAGAGTAGTAGAGAGAGAGTAGTAGAGAGTGAGTAGTAGAGAGTAGTAGAGAGTGAGTAGTAGAGAGTAGTAGAGAGAGAGTAGTAGAGAGTGAGTAGTAGAGAGTAGTAGAGAGAAGTAGAGAGTGAGTAGTAGAGAGTGAGTAGTAGAGAGAGAGTAGTAGAGAGAGAGTAGTAGAGAGTGAGTAGTATAGAGTAGTGCAGCAGTAGGGAGTGAGTAGTAGAGAGTAGTAGAGAGTGAGCAGTAGAGTGAGTACTAGAGAGTAGTAGAGAGCGAGTAGCAGAGAGCAAGTAGTAGAGAGTGTGTAGTAGAGAGTGAGTAGTAGAGAGTAGTAGAGAGTGAGTAGTAGAGAGTAGTAGAGAGTGATAAGTAGAGAGAGTAGTAGAGAGTGAGTAGTGGAGAGTAGTTGAAAGCGAGTAGAAGAGAATGAGTAGTGGAGAGTGAGCAGTAGAGATTAGTAGAGAGTGAGTAGTAGAGAGTGGGTAGTACAGAGTGAGTAGTAGACAGTAGTAGAGAGTGAGTAGTAGAGAGAGAGTAGTAGAGAGTGAGTAGTAGAGTAGTAGAGAGTGAGTGGTAGAGAGTAGTAGAGAGTAGTAGAGTGAGTAGTAGAGAATAGTAGGGAGTGAGTAGTAGAGCGAGTAGTAGAGAGTAGTAGAGTAGTAGAGAGTGAGTAGTAGAGAGTGAGTAGTAGAGAGTGAGTAGTAGAGAGTAGTAGAGAGCGAGTAGTAGAGAGTGAGTAGTGGAGAGTGAGTAGTAGAGAGTGAGTAGTAGAGAATGAGTAGTAGAGAGTGAGTATTAGAGAGTTAGTAGTAGAGAGTAGTAGAGAGTGAGTAGTAGAGTGAGTAGTAGAGAGTAGTAGAGAGTGAGTAGTAGAGAGTAGTAGAGAGTGAGTAGTAGAGTGAGCAGTAGAGAGTAGTAGAGAGTGAGTAGCAGAGAGAGAGCATTAGAGAGCAGTAGAGAGTGAGTAGCAGAGTGAGAAGTAGAGAGTAGTAGAGAGAGAGTAGTAGAGAGTGAGTAGTAGAGAGTAGTAGAGAGTGAGTAGTAGAGAGTAGTAGAGAGAGAGTAGTAGAGAGTGAGTAGTAGAGAGTAGTAGAGAGAAGTAGAGAGTGAGTAGTAGAGAGTGAGTAGTAGAGAGAGAGTAGTAGAGAGAGAGTAGTAGAGAGTGAGTAGTATAGAGTAGTGCAGCAGTAGGGAGTGAGTAGTAGAGAGTAGTAGAGAGTGAGCAGTAGAGTGAGTACTAGAGAGTAGTAGAGAGCGAGTAGCAGAGAGCAAGTAGTAGAGAGTGTGTAGTAGAGAGTGAGTAGTAGAGAGTAGTAGAGAGTGAGTAGTAGAGAGTAGTAGAGAGTGATAAGTAGAGAGAGTAGTAGAGAGTGAGTAGTGGAGAGTAGTTGAAAGCGAGTAGAAGAGAATGAGTAGTGGAGAGTGAGCAGTAGAGATTAGTAGAGAGTGAGTAGTAGAGAGTGGGTAGTACAGAGTGAGTAGTAGACAGTAGTAGAGAGTGAGTAGTAGAGAGAGAGTAGTAGAGAGTGAGTAGTAGAGTAGTAGAGAGTGAGTGGTAGAGAGTAGTAGAGAGTAGTAGAGTGAGTAGTAGAGAATAGTAGGGAGTGAGTAGTAGAGCGAGTAGTAGAGAGTAGTAGAGTAGTAGAGAGTGAGTAGTAGAGAGTGAGTAGTAGAGAGTGAGTAGTAGAGAGTAGTAGAGAGCGAGTAGTAGAGAGTGAGTAGTGGAGAGTGAGTAGTAGAGAGTGAGTAGTAGAGAGTGAGTAGTAGAGAGTGAATAGTAGAGAGTGAGTAGTAGAGAGAGAGTAGTAGAGAGTGAGTAGTAGATAGTAGTAGAGTGAGTAGTAGAGAGTGAGTAGTAGAGAGTAGTAGCGAGAGAGTAGTAGAGAGTGAGTAGTAGAGAGAGTAGTAGAGTAGTAGAGAGTGAGTGGTAGAGAGCAGCAGAGAGTAGTAGAGTGAGTAGTAGAGAGTAGTAGAGAGTGAGTAGTAGAGAGTGAATAGTAGAGAGTAGTAGTAGAGAGTAGTAGAGAGAGAGAGTAGTAGAGAGTATAGTAGAGAGTGAGTAGTAGAGAGTAGTAGCGAGTGAGTAGTAGAGAGTAGTAGAGAGTGAGTAGTAGAGTAGTAGAGAGTGAGTGGTAGAGAGTAGTAGAAAGAAGTAGAGTGAGTAGTAGAGAGTGAGTAGTAGAGAGTGAATAGTAGAGAGTAGTAGAGAGTGAGTAGTAGAGAAAGTAGTAGTAGACAGTGAGTAGTAGAGAGTAGTAGAGCGTGAGTAGTAGAGAGTGAGTAGTAGAGAGTGAGTAGTAGAGAGTAGTAGCGAGTGAGTAGTAGAGAGTGAGTAGTAGAGTAGTAGAGAGTGAGTAGTTGAGAGTGAGTAGTAGAGAGTGAGTAGTAGAGAGTAGTAGAGAGTGAGTAGTAGAGAGTAATAGAGAGTGAGTAGTAGAGAGTGAGTAGTAGAGAGAGAGTAGTAGAGAGTAGTAGAGAGTCAGTAGTAGAGTAGTAGAGAGTAGTCAGTCAGTGTCAGTCAGTTTCAGTCAGTGTCAGTCAGTGTCAGTCAGTGTCAGTCAGTCAGTCAGTGTCAGTCAATCAGTGTCAGTCAGTGTCAGTCAATCAGTGTCAGTCAGTCAGTGTCAGTCAGTGTCAGTCAGTGTCAGTCAGTCAGTCAGTGTCAGTCAATCAGTGTCAGTCAGTGTCAGTCAATCAGTGTCAGTCAGTCAGTGTCAGTCAATCAGTGTCAGTCAGTGTCAATCAGTGTCAGTCAGTGTCAGTCAGTCAGTCAGTGTCAGTCAGTGTCAGTCAATCAGTGTCAGTCAGTGTCAGTCAATCTGTGTCAGTCAGTGTTAATCAGTCAGTGCCAGTCAGTCAGTGTCAGCTAGAGCAGCTCTGCTGACCTGGTTCTCTGGCTCTAAAGCAGCTCTGCTGACCTGGCTCTCTCTCTCTAAAGCAGCTCTGCTGACCTGGATTCTCTGGCTGTACAGCAGGTCTGCTGACCTTGTTCTCTCCCTCTAAAGCAGCTCTACTGACCTGGTTTCTCTGGCTCTGCAGCAGCTCTGCAGACCTGGTTCTCTGGCTCTAGAGCAGCTCTGTTGACCTGGTTCTTAGGCTCTAGAGCAGTTCTACTGACCTGGTTCTCTGGCTCTAAAGCAGCTCTGCTGACCTGGTTCTATGGCTCTAAAGCAGCTCTGCTGATTTGGTTCTCTGGCTCTAGAGTAGCTCTGCTGACCTGGTTCTCTGGCTCTAAAGCAGCTCTGCTAACCTGGTTCTCTGGCTCTAAAGCAGCTCTGCTGGCCTGATTCTCTGGCTCTAAAGCAGCTCTGCTGACCTGGTTCTCTCCCTCTAAAGCAGCTCTGCTGACCTGGTTTCTCTGGCTCTACAGCAGCTCTGCTGACCTGGTTCTCTGGCTCTAGAGCAGCTCTGCTGACCTAGTTCTTAGGCTCTAGAGCAGCTCTGCTGACCTGGTTCTCTGGCTCTACAGCAGCTCTGCTGACCTGGTTTTCTGCACTCACGATGCACGCACCCGACTTCGCAAAAATATATTTAAAAATAATATAAGTTTATTATAAGTACAAATATAATATTTTGATGAATATCTTACATAATCTCTTGCCTTAATATGTATATTAAAGACACATACCTATCATTTTGGAACATAATTTTTTTTTTGCGGGAGTCGTGCACCCAGTGCGCCCCAGCACGTATATGATGTCATGTGTCGCAAATGCGCGCGAGCAGGAGTCGCAGACTGGTCGCATACCAATCGCGCATATCACGTGATATTAAATGTATATGATGTAATTGAAAATCACGCAGCCGTCACACACCATACGCGGATCCTTCATGACTTTTCTAAAATGGCGGCTAGAATGCGCACACCCACCGTGATATGTATACTTTGAGTGCGAGACTCCGAAAAAAATTGGAATTTTTTTATAAAGAAAATGATATAAATATATTAAAATAAACAATGAAAACAAGAAAATCAATCAATATTTCAGTTTTAATTAAAAAACATTTTTTTGTGCAATTTTCAGAAAAATATATAATGTTATTTAATGAATAAAATATTTACAAATAAACTGTTAAAAAACTGTAGAAAATCAGTACAAAAAAATAGATATAACTACTATCACACTTAAAAGTTAGCATTTAAAAAACCTTTGAAATTCACTGAAAAAAACCATAGGTTTCAGAGACGTTATAGTTAGAAATTAGCATTTAAAAAACCTTACAAATTCACAGAAAAAAACATAGGTTTCAGGGGTGTCATAGTTAGCTGCCCATTTCACTCATACAAAACCATAGAAATTCCTCCGTTATAGTTAGTTCTGCTAACTATAACTCTCGCGCCCGCAATGCACTGCTGATGATGTCACATATTGCATCATTCATGACATGGTCAGTGACATCACTGATGACATCACTGATGACATCTCAAATGACATCACTGATTACATCATCCACTTGACAATCTGATACACCTCATCTTACACTAGTATAACCTTTCATCACTCACTGTAAAATACAGAATACCATATTTGAAACCATTGACACACCAAAACCAGTTACTACATACCCACTCACTGATTCATAAGTCTATCCACACAACTACCCATTCAACAACAGAATCATCTATACATACAGTAATTAACCCCTTCCATGCTCATGACGGAACGATTCCGTCATGAGCATCGGTTGAGCTGTGCTCATGACGGAACCGTTCCGTCATGGCCCCGCCCGCGCTCGAACCCTTCAGCACCGCGGGGGAATCCGTGCAGCGCTGAAGGGGTTAATTAATTGAACACTATCAAATGCACTTATACACATATATAGACATTGATACATCAGCAGTCATCTTAGTCGGTTATGCAGTCATCCTACTCACTCATGAAAAAAATGTATCGCACTTAAATTTACTCACTTACACAATTATCCAACTCCTCATTTATTCAAACACATAGTAACTCATCGTTAATATGTTAAAAAAGCACCATTACAATTATACACTCATTCATATAGTTACTCTCACAATCACTGACTCTTAAACATACTTATTTATGTACACCAACTCTCACATACAATGCATTTTATTTTTTTACTTTGTTGAAGATGTACAACTAAAACATATATTCGCTCACCAACACACAAATAAATACACTCAGTCACCCAAACAACTGTTTCCACATGCACTCTTAAACCCATACACCTAGTCAATCAACCATTCACACATCTATGCATAGAGTTACACACACCCCATCCAACCACACACAAACTCAGTGTCCCAGACAAATACTCACCCAACTAATCAATAACTAATATACACACTCATGTAGTTAGTGACCAACTGATGCAGCATGTTATACAACAACAGAGACAGTGCTGCACACATTCACATAGTTTAGTTACTAATCCATGTATTAAGTGAGACACTTTTAATTACTCACTTAACAAGCATTTGCAATGCAATCGGTCTCGGCTTTTGGACCTTATATGTATTTACCTATGCAGCACATTATTGTGGGTACAGAAACACTTACTCCAGTATTGGAGCTTTCATAGATTCACATGCCTGAATCATTCCCCGTCGTCGAGACGGGAGTCTCCGGTACATAAAAAAGCATTGCTTAGTAGTATAGCAAACTGAAAAAGGCCTAGGCCCATTTTCCTTTGCAACCCATAACCTTCGTTATGTAAAAAAGGACTAAACTTGTCTCTGAACCAATCAGAGCCTCTCACCCTCTAGAACCCTCCTGAGAGAACCTTCTGCCCTTCAGATTTTCTACTGCATGTTGTGCTAGGAAGTCTCCTTTGAGCTGGATCGTCGACGAACAAAGTAGCGTCGTTGACAAAGAAAAGTGAGGTAAAAATCACTATTAAACCTATATCTTCATCGACGAGAGCATCGACGACGACGACATCGACGACGACCACGACTACGTCGTCGACGGGATCGTCGACGACAGTGACAACAGGATTGTCAGCGACCGTAACGGCAGCGTCGACGGCAGCATCGGCGACGACGGTTTCGTCGGCGATTTCGACGGCAATCTCGTCGACGGGCTCGTCAATGAGAGAAAAACCCCCAGAAAAAAGGGATTTTACCAGGAAGAGGAGGATTACCCCGGATATTACATCTCCAAGCAAGGTAACACCTCTAGTACCATCCCATCTGTTAGAGGAAGAAGTCTCACAGGAGGAGGATAATGATGGTCCCTTTGGCTACGCCAGTAGCCCCTCGCAATTACATGTTAAATGCCAGGAAGATGATTGGGAAGATGAATATGAGGGGTTTCAAGTTCGTCCCCAGCAACACTATCAGGAAGAAATGGTGAGCGTCCCATCTTCACTGCTGACGGATTTTCAGTTTATGTTGGATAACTCTAAAAGGAGGCATCCTTTACCTCATACTTCCCAAAGGATACCAGTGACTACATCACACTCTATTCTATGTACGCCAGTGCGAAGGCAAGAGGTTTTACCTGAGTCCTTGCCTATATCACCTTTACCACAACCGGCTCCGGAGACCTCTGATGATGATGAACAGGAAGAGGGGGAGATAACAGACCCTAGTAAAGAATGGGATGATTATCTCATTCCGTCCCCTTCATCTCCTTCACCGAGACCTGTCGACTCTCCTCCGGAGGACATCGGGGGGTTCCATAATCTAATGGAGAGAGCTGCACAGAGATTTGCGCTCACCATGTCATCAGACAAAACAGAATGCTTCTTGTATGATTTCAAGGAGCCGTTTCGCAAGACAGTTCGATATCTCCCGATTGTCAGTCATTTATGGGAAGAAGGTCTCAAGGTCATGGAGACACCGGCAACGGTTACTCCAGTACTCGCCAGACTGGACAAGAAATATAAAGCGCCCTTGGATGCTCCAGCTTGTCTACTAGGCCACCCCAAGCCGGACTCAGTTATAACCCAGGCGGCTCAGCAAAAGTCAAGGAATCCGTCAGCTCCAATCTCAACACCTCCCGACAGAGAGGGTAGGCGTCTGGACAATGCGGGGAAGAGGTTTTCTTCCATGTCTGACCTTCTAGTGAAGGCGGCGAATGCCCTGGCCATCCTGGGCAGGTATGATAGGCAAATGTGGTGCGACCTATCGCCTTACATAGACAGCATTCCTGAGGCTGACAGACAGGAAGCCAGAAAAATCTTCCAAGAAGGTGAAAGGACTTCGGCTGAAGTCATAGATTGTGCAATGGACATTGCGACCACGGCCTTCAGATCTTTGGGGGGAGTGGCAGTCTTACGCCGACAAGGATGGCTGTGAGCAACAGCTTTTAGGCCCGAAGTCCATAATAAGATCTTGGACCTTCCCTTCAATGGAGAAGATTTGTTCGGGAAGCACATTGACGAGGCCTTGCAGAGTATCAAAAAAGATACAGAAACGGCGAAATCACTGGGAACATTGCAGTATAGGAAAGTTCCTTTTCGTGGCTCAAGAGGTAGGGGCCAATCCTCCTATAGAGGAGGTTACCAACAAGGCCGGTATACTTCTTACTCCACCTCATCTCAGCCATACCGTCAACAGTATTCGCAGCGACAAACAGGAGGTTTCACAAAATCTACTCCTAGAGGTCGAGGAGGTCGTCAGGGGAAAGACAATACCCGTCGACAATGACAATGTTCTGAATCCGGCTACACCTATTCCTCTAATGTCGTATGTTCCCCTGGGTGGAAGAATTTCTTATCATCTTCAAGATTGGCTGCAAATAACTACGGACCAATGGGTCCTCAACATAATACAATTCGGACACACTCTAGAGCTTCTGCAAACTCCCCCTTGTACACCACCAAAACACCAAGAGGTCAAATACTTGCATCAGATGCGTCGAGAAATTCGGACAATGCTCCGAAAGGGAGCAATAGAACCGGTACCGAATTCCCAGAGAGGAAGGGGATTTTATTCCTGGTTTTTCCTAGTCAAGAAAAACATTCTCCAATGGCACCTTATTTTGGACCTCAGATCCCTAAATACTTACCTCAAGAAGCAATCCTTCAGAATGATTTCACTCCAAGATATTCTGCTGCTATTAAACCCAGGAGATCATATGACCAAATTGGACCTACGGGATGCGTACTTTCATATCCCCATCTATCCTTCCCACAGGCAGTACCTTTGTTTCATGGTGACCGGAGAACACTACCAATTCAAGGTACTGCCTTTTGGCCTGAAGTCAGCCCCGAGAATTTTTACGAAATGCCTGACTCCAGTGGCAGCGGTTCTAAGGAAGCAGAAACACCAAGTATTTCCTTACCTCGACGACTGGTTAGTCAAAGCACCATCAGCAGCGTCGGCCCGGTCGTCAACAAGGGCTTGCATGGAACTGTTTGCCAGATTGGGTCTAACTTTAAACGAAGAAAAATCATCTCTTCAGCCGACAAGAAACATCACCTTCTTGGGAGCAATTCTAGATACAGAGGTAAACGTTCCCCTCCAAGGAAAGACAGCTGGGAATAATATATCTATCCCAGGCTTTTATAAAAAGAAAGTCTCTTTCAGTACGCAAGTACAAATCATTGCTGGGAACGATGTCATCTTGCATTCCCCTCGTACCTTTCTGCAGGCTAAGGATGCGTCTGTTGCAAGAGCAGCTGGATCTTCAATGGCATCAGGCGAAAGGATCCTTCGACGATATACACAGGGTAATGCTGATCATGGTCCACGCGGCAACATGGTGGACCCGAAAACGGAACATCTCGCAGGGTCTTTCTTTGCTTACTCAACCAGCCCCACTAGTGGTTACGACAGATGAGTCCTTGGAAGGCTGGGGAGCGTTCCTTCAGGACCTACAAGTCAGCGGTCGCTGGAAGTTGCACGAACAGCAAATGCATATCAACCTCTTGGAACTCAGGGCCGTCCGCTTAGCATTGTTAGCGTTCCTACCAAGGATTCAAGGGTCAGCCGTGTTGATAAGAACAGACAACACAACAGCAATGCACTATTTGAACAAACAGGGAGGAACAAGATCACTCTCCCTGTCTCAAGAAGCCCAATGGATATGGGAATGGGCGCTGCAACACAGAATATTCATTACAGCGGAACATCTTCCAGGGGGTCAGAACACCAAGGCGGATACTCTCAGCAGGCTCAAATCCGTCTGCCACGAATGGGAGATCGACCAAGGGAGTTTAAACAGCATCTTCCAAAGATGGGGAAAACCGACAGTAGACCTCTTCGCAACAATGGAGAACAAAAAAATGCCAGTTCTTCGAAAGCTGGCTTCCCCAACGGGGATCTTGGGGGAATGCGTTTTTGATGGCATGGTCAGGCATCTTTGCCTACGCCTTTCCTCCAATTCCCCTCCTGCCGCGGGTTCTTACGAAGATCAAAAAAGAACCATGCAGGATAATCCTGATAGCACCATGGTGGCCCAGGCAACATTGGTTTGCGGAGCTTCTACTACTGTCGGAGGAACGCCCGATTCGCCTCCAGCCGATACCGTCACTCCTGACGATGTTCCAGGGGGAAGTACTTCATCCGGATCCGAAATGACTGCACTTAGCAGCCTGGCTCCTGAATACTGCGAATTTCAACATCTGAACATCCCAACGGAGTGCAGGGACATACTATCTAAAGCCAGAGCTGATAGTACAAACAAAACATACAGGATGAAGTGGAAGAGATTCTGTTTATGGTGCAAAAGATGTAACATTCATCCTCTGAACTCGGCAGCTCACGAGATTATTCCATACACCTTGCTTTTGGCAAATTCCGGTTTGGCTCATGCATCTATAAAGGTGCACCTAGCCACAATATCACGCTACAGAAGGACTGCCTCTGGTCCATCTCTGAGGTCCGCTAGAGTCATCAAACAATTCATGAAGGAATTGTTCCGGGTTTTCCCTCCAATAAAACCTCCACCACCTTTCTGGCAATTGAACATTGTTCTTTCCCAGTTAATGAAAGAGCCCTTCGAGCCAATACACAGGGCAGATCTAAAATTCCTGTTGTGGAAAGTTGCACTTCTCATCGTGCTCACTTCAGCCAGGAGAGTGGGGGAAATTCAGGCTCTCATGGTCCAAGAACCTTTCTTACAATTCAAGGAGGATAGAATGATACTCAGAACTAATCTAAAATTCATTCCAAAAGTACCAACTGATTTTCATTTAAATGAGCCATAATTCTCAAACGATTTTTTCCTCAACCAAAAACAGCGGCGGAAAGAGCTCTCCACTCGCTGGATGTCCAACGCTGTCTAAGGTTCTATTTGCAAAAAACTAAGCCTTTCCGCAAGTCTTCACAACTTTTTGTTGTTTTCAGCGCACCCAGGAATGGTTTCCCTTTGTCAAAAAGGGGTATTGCCCGATGGATTTTCAGTGTGATAGAGTATTGTCATCAGGCAGCTGGGCAACCTCTGAATGCACGAGTCCGTGCCCATTCGACAAGAGCAGTGTCCACCTCTACTGCTTTATTTGCGGGAGTGCCGATCCAGGATATCTGCAGGGGGGTCGACCTGGACGAGTATGCACACCTTCACCAGGCAATACTCACAGGAAGAGATGTGGCGGTGGGAGAAGCGGTGCTGAGGAACCTTATCCAGTAACGGTGAGCCTTCTTTACCATCCCTCCTTCCTTTATTATCTACATTTATTGTTGTTTATTGTATTGGATGCAATTTGCAAAGTATTTTTGATATGTGTGTTTTGGTTTAGAGATACTGTTTTTATCACACTATATATGTTCCCTTGTTTCAGGTCTTGGGTAACAAAAAATGTGCATTTATTTACTGCTCGCTATTCTGATTCAGGCATGTGAATCTATGAAAGCTCCAATACTGGAGTAAGAAAACAAGTTACTTACCTGTAACTGTAGTTCTCCAGTATTGGAGCTTTCATAGATTCATATGCAACCCACCCTCCTCCCCTGAGAGGCTCACCTCGGATTTAGCACAAAGAGTGTTATTGCACAAGTGCACGAAAATCTGAGGGGCAGAAGGTTCTCTCAGGAGGGTTCTAGAGGGTGAGAGGCTCTGATTGGTTCAGAGACAAGTTTAGTCCTTTTTTCATAACACAGGTTATGGGTTGCAAAGGAAAATGGGCCTAGGCCTTTTTTCAGTTTGCTATACTACTAAGCAATGCTTTTTTATGTACCGGAGACTCCCGTCTCGACGACGGGGAATGATTCAGGCATGTGAATCTATGAAAGCTCCAATACTGGAGAACTACAGTTACAGGTAAGTAACTTGTTTTCTTACTGTTCTAATGTGCACAAAGCAGGGAAAGGGTGCAGTACCAATCGGAATGTGCACTATTATCTGATTACCCCAGTACTGAGCCAAAGTTAGGGCTATAACAAATGCTCAGATAACCAGAGGACAAGATGAGTAACCCAATTACATTTCTACTCGATAATCTTCCTTCGTGGGCAAGGAAGGATATGCGTGTCATTTCAGGATTGGTCACTGTGCATAGTGCTGCATGGGGAATTTAAGCATGAGTAATTAGAAGGGTAATTTTACACATTGAGGCCTGGACTCCGGCATCATCTTTTTTAGTCTAATGTTCTAAATTAGAACGAGGGGACACACTCTTAAGAGATCAACAGCGTAGATTGTTCCTACACAGCACAAAAAACAAATTTTATTTTATTGGATGCTTCGGAAATGGCCTTTGGAATACGTTTGGTTTCACTAGGTTGGTGTGAAAAAAGTGCCATCAAATTAGTGGCAAGCCACAGTTTTCCAGGCTGCATTTACTGAAGTAATGCAATTTCTTGTATTTGTGCCTTTCCACTGCATGAATCGTGACGCCCACTTTTGCTGCATGGTTTCATTGACCGCGTTTCGCTGCTGAAACACAGTTTGAGACCATATTCCTTACTTATTTAAATCAGAATCCCCCAAGGCTCCTGTTTCGTATGAACGGGTCTGCTTCAACCCTACATTATTATGCAATAAATGCATTTCTTTTTCTCAAGCCTACCAGTGGCCCTGGAAGTCGAAATGTCTTGCATGCACAGGCACCAGAATGTAAACGTTGAACCTAGCTAGCCGAGACCTAAAAAGTGGGGGGGGCTTTTAAAAATCTTTCTCTAGTGTGGACAAGTACTGGCATGTGTGCAGATCTTTTTTTGCAATGAATTATCTTTCAGCTGAAAAGTCTAAAATAGCAGGAGGATAGAGACACCTTGAGCAAATCGGTGTGAAATTCAAATATGGAGGTCACAGATTTGAACCTCGGTAGATTGACTCAGCCAAAAATCAATCACCCAGGTTTATAACATGAGAACAGTTGAATTATATAAATGCATCACATGCTGTACAGCGCAACGAATACGCAAGACTGAGCAACCACACAATTTAGCGTAAGGCAGCGAGAACCAGGCGTGCCGGGTCATCCTTACATGAAAGCTAACCTCAGCATCAACTGTCAGGAAGAAGACTCAAGGCACTTGGCAACTACCCATAGTGCTGATGTTTGTTAGAATCGGATGATTTATCGGCGCTGCTTCCAATTTTAATCAGCAATTTTAAAACAAAGGTGAAGTTTCAAAACCTATTGAAAGATACACAGTTGTGTATGAGAGCGGTTTGTGTTCATGTAACTCTATCGAGTGCCGAAAAAAGCGCTTTTCAACAGTTTGCAGTTACGGATTGCAACTTTACCAGTCTGGTGCGCCAGCTTAGCTCTTACATTTTGAAATGTTCTTCATGAAGGAATCCTGCTTTCTTTTTTTTTTTTTGTAGAGTATCGTTTGTGCTTCGAAAAGGGCTTCTATGTGCTATAAAGCCGCCAGCGCACTGCACACTTTGAAACAATAGAATAGCGTCAACTTAAAGTCTTGCTTCACACAAGCTCAGTGAAGCTCATTGAAGCTATGAATGAGGTGCAGCATCTGTCCGAAACTGCCCTATTTGCTAATGAAGAGCAGCTAAGCCCATAATGATCACTTGAGCTGTCTGCGATCCTGAAGCAGCTCTGCCAGGAATGTTTTCTGGAGCAGTGATCTGTGCTGATGAAGAGCAGCTCTGTCCGAAATGAGCACAGGAAGCTGTCACGAGTACAGACGCAGGTCAGCTTAGCCCGGAGTGTGCAATGCTAGCTGTTCTCTGTGCTAAAGTATATCAGATTTACCCATCAGAGCATTTCACTAGATCCTGTCCTGAGTGCCGAAGTGCAAAGCTCTGTTCAGAGTGTGCTGCCAGCCCTCCTCGGTGCTGGAGTATATATCAGAGTGACCGGCAGTTCCAAGGCAGCACCTTGTCCAGCTGTCCAAGAGCGTGAACCAGGAACTGTCTGGTAGAACCAGGGCTTTGAAGTAGAAGTAGGGGTGGGCGGAATTTGCGTAATTGCGTTACGCAAATCTCCGCGAAACGGTAAAAAATCTCCGCGAACACGCAGAAATTCCGCGAACACGCGTAATTGCGTGTTCGCGATGCTTTTGTCCTGTTCGCAATTGCTGTTTAGGTGCTCGAGGAGAAATATCTCGCGAACATGCATTTTGAGAACGTGAACAAGCAAAAATTTCGCGAAATCGCGCACTTTTGAGCAATTTCGCAATCTCCGCGGAACGCGAAATTACGCAAATTACGCAAATTCCGCAAGCGGAACGGAATTTGCCGCCCAGGCCTAAGTAGAAGGGGTGCTCGGTACTGAACAGTTTCGGTCCTTCACGGCGGAGCGTTCTGAGCTTTTTCTAAAACTGTCGGAGACTCACACGGGGAGTCTCAGCTGTACTTAAAGATAAAGCATGGCGGTCGCTCTGATTATACGTGGGATACTTTTGGTGCATGCGTATAATATAAGGTAGTGCGCGCATGTTAATACGCACTATTTTAAAATAACAATTACGCTGTGTAACGAGACTGTAGTTAGGCAGTGCTGCTTCCGGAATTAACGGAAGTTACGTATCGGATCAAGAGCCAATAATAGGCACTCTAACAAACAGAATGCAAAAGTTAACCAATGGCAAGCTGCGAGCAATTACCCGGTAATAGACGGAATTTCTCCAAGCATATAGATTACTAGATGTCTCGGAGAGACAGCGCATGCACGCTGCCGAGCCGAGACCTAAAAATATAGTCAGCCAGCTACTAAATCCTCCATTCAGACAGTTATATATCCACTCAATCTTCAATACAGATTGGTATATATATAACACATATTTACATTTCAAACTAAACCACATTCAGTGGATGATGTCATCAGTGTTGTCATCAGTGATGTCATTTGAGTTGTCATCAGTGATGTCATCAGATATGTCACTGACCATGTCATGAATGATGCAATATGTGACATCATCAGCAGTGCATTGCGGGCGCGTGAGTTATAGTTAGCAGAACTAACTATAACGGAGGAATTTCTATGGTTTTGTATGAGTGAAATGGGCAGCTAACTATAACACCCCTGAAACCTATGTTTTTCTGTGAATTTCTAATGTTTTTTAAATGCTGATTTCTAACTATAACATCTCTGAAACCTATGTTTTTTTTCAGTGAACGTATATATATATATATATATATATATTACCTACTGGCGGTCGCCAGTAGGTAGTTATAGTTAGGACCCCTTTTCCATTGGAAATCCGCAACATTCTATTTTGAATAACTTTGGCGCCGGTTGACGAATCCTCGCAAATTTCTCAAAATAGGTGGGGCGCTACGCTCCGCTCCTACCCTGAAAGTCTCGGGGGGATTCGTCAAGCGGGGGCTGAGATAAAAGGGGGGTCCCAAAACATGTTTTTCCCATGCATTTTTCCATAGGACCTTTAGACAGGGCTACAGCCCGAACGGCTGAACAGAATTACTAGAAATTTGGCAGAGAGGTAGTCCCTAGGTCAAGGAAGTGCCTTTTGTAGGTTTGGTGTAAATCTGTTCAGTAGATTCTGAGAAAATAGCCTTTAAATCAATATATATATCTGAGCCAGCTTACGGTACGCTTACCGTAAGCTTACCGTACGCGTATGGTGGCGTGCGCGAGCGCGAGCGCGATTCTGATTGGCTGTTACATCTAAGTAAACATTCGAATCGGTCAAAACCAGGAAGCGGCGGCCGCCATTTTCTCTCTCGCACTCTGAGGGGGGGCTGTAAACAAAGGCAAAAAACATATAAAGGGGCTGTTTAGACAGCGCCCATGCACATAGCCATGTTAGTTGAGTCCTCAAAGATCCCCTAAGGCCAAAAACGGTAAATTTTTATTTTTTGAAAATTTCGCCAATTACGCTTACCATATGCTAAAAATTTTAATAAAAAAAAAAACACTCTCTGTGTATGGCGTATTATTGTCATCACTTACAAATTAAATTTAACAGATTACCTATCACAAGGAAGCGCGAGTTATAGTTAGCTGAACTAACTATAACAGGGGAATTTCATTGTTTTTTTACGAGTGAAATGTCCAGCTATCTATAACATGTGTGAAACCTATGGTTTTTTCAGTGAATTTGCAAGGTTTTTTAAATGCTAATTCCTAACTATAACGTGTGTGAAACCTATGTTTTTTTCAGTGAATTTGCAAGGTTTTTTAAATGCTAATTCCTAACTATAACGTGTGTGAAACCTATGTTTTTTTTTAGTGAATTTCAAATGTTTTTTAAATGCTAATTCCTAACTATAACGTGTGTGAAACCTATGGTTTTTTTAAGTGAATTTGCAAGGTTTTTTAAATGCTAATTTATGAATGTATTATTATATTTTTTAAATATTTATTTTACAATAAGCTACCTATAGATATAGTTATAGATTAACTTTATCCTGTAATATGGAATGGCTCAGTTTTTTTTTTTTTTTTTTTAAATTTGGATAGAGTTGAACAGCATAGTTAATATCTTCTATAAACTTATAAACACTTTAAAAAAAAATATTAATTTTTTTAAGGGTTTTTGTCCGTGCGCGCACCGTGCGTGCACGTGCGCGCACCGTGCGCGCATGCGTACGTGCTCAGTGTGCACATGCGTACGTGCTCCACGTGCGCATGCATACGTCGTGCGTGCTCCATACGCGCATGCGTGCGTGCTCCGTACGTGCGTGCTCCGTATGCGTGCCTGCTCCGTGCGCGTACGCGCATGCGCGCATGCACGCTTGCTCCGTACGCGCATGCGTGCGTGCTTCATGCGCGCATGGTGCGCGCAAGTCATGTGATTTAGAAACTACACTTTTCATTGGTTTATAGTAGTTTCAGGTCATGTGATTAAGAAACAACACTTTTCATTAGTTTATAGTAGTTTCAGTTCCAGAAACTTCCAACACCACACCCACTCCCCTCATTATTACTTCTGATTCCCTGGGAGAAGGAGCTGAGCAGCTTTTCCAGTACTCCAGTACTTGAGAATGGCAGAGCAGTAGTCATCTTCTGGGAGTGAGCAGGAGACCCTTGTGCCACAGAGATAGAGGAAACAGAAAAACTCTTTTATATGGCAATTTTTCATTTTCCAGAGGGGCAGAAGAAGGTGAATGCTCCATAAGTCACCTGCACTCTTTGTGGGGGTGTCTTATCAAGAGGAGATCCTAAAAAGAAATACTCTTTTAGTATCTTCACTATGATCAGGCACGTTAGAGATGTACATCCTGTGGCTTATGCTCGAGCTGCTAGAGAAAACCCTCCAGCAGCTCAGCCAAGCACATCTGCAGCAGCTCAGCCGAGCACATCATCGGCAGCTCAGCCGAGCACTTCATCTGCGGCGGCAGCTTCACCTGCTTCTGTTCCTCTGGATCTACACCCTCTGTTTAAGAGGGTGCATATACGGTGCAATGCGTGCAATGCTCTTCTCTCTTATGGGGACACCAGCATTCCCCTAATAGAGAGCAAGATACAGCAGCACACGTGCGGCACCCTATCATTTTTGCCACTTTTTTGTTCCTCTGTCCCTCAATTAACACAACGGCTCTTTTTAGAGCCACCTAACATCTAAACACTTAAATTAGATTTTTAATTCTATTTTTTTAATGATTTTTTTTCCACAGTGCGTGCACCGTGCGCGCACCTCGCGATGGTGCGTGCACGGTGCGCGCACCCCGCGATTTAAAGAAAAAAATATATATGTTTTTTTCACCCTTCATGGTCCTTCAGGGACCCCCTGACAAAAGCTAGGGGGTCAGGAACTCTGTACCCTGCCCCCTTTTCACGTTCTCCACCTTTCTTTTTCACTGTCACACACAAAATGGCAAACAACACTTCCTGATTTCGACCGATTTGAACGTTGACTGATATGCAACCATCAATCAGAATTACGCTCGCACACGGCACCGTGCGCGCACAGTGCGCGGCTAAAGATATTTATGTACTTTTAACTGCAATTTTCTCAGGAACTACTGAACAGATTGACACCATATATGCAAAAGGCACATCCCTGACCTGAGGACTACCTCTTTGCCAAATTTCAAGTAATTCTGTTCAGCCGTTCGGGCTGTACCTTCGACTAAAGGAAAATGCATGGGGAAAACGTGTTTTGGGACCCCCCTTTTTTCTCAGCCCCCGCTTGACAAATCACCCCGAGACTTCCAGGGTAGGAGCTGAGCGGAGCGCCCCATTAGTTTTGAAAATTTCGCGAGGATCCGTCAACCGGCACCAAAGTTATTCAAAATAGAATTTTCAGATTTCCTATGGAAACACGGTCCTAACTATAACTATCTACTGGCGACCGCCATTAGATAATAATCTTTTCACCACCTCAGAATTCCAGGACACAAAAGCGGCGGTGCAATGCAGGGTCCGAGGCCGTCCTGTCATCTATAGAGTTTCGCCATGCAAACAACATTACACGTATGCACTCCTTCCCAAGTAAACACTGATATTGGATTGAATCGAATAAAATAGATTTTATTCAAAGTGCATAATAGCCAAAATAGTACACCCAATGCGTTTCGGTGAAAAATCGCCTTGCTCACGGGTAACTTTACACTCAGTGAGAAAAACAAATATACACACAAACGTGAATAATACAACAACGTAATGAGACTAGACATAGAAAGTGGATAACTGTTTGAGAAAAACGTCGGCCATCTTAGAATGGTTTAGGCAAGTGAATATCCGATTTGCAAACCATTGATGCATGGAATAGTAGCACCCGGTGAAAATATCTTACAAAATTGCAATATTGTCAAATCTTGTCTACAGAAATCATTATAAGGTTATTACAATACCAGTTTCTAATGGGCAGTCCTTCTGGCTAGAATCTATGTAATTCTTTCACCAATGCTGACTAAATTTAACACATATGTTAAAATTCAAGATAAATATCATACCATAATCATTCAGATTTTACATAAAGTCCGAAATATTCTGGATTACTACATTTCCAATCTGATTCAAAATTAATACATATTGATAGACTCCAACTATATAACTCATCGGTTATCAATGCATAGACATCCTGAAAACCTATCATAGGTAATTTGAAAGTTGACATTTCGTCCATCAAATGATATATATATATTACCTACTGCGGTCGCCAGTAGTTAGCTATAGTTACAACCTAGTTTCCATAGGAAAAGTATTTTTTGATTTGCTAAAAACTTTGGCGTCGTTTGACGAATCTTTGCAAAATTCTCCTAAAAAAAGTCTATCCAGGTCAGATCCTATCCTGAAAGTTTGGGGGTCCCAAAACGCATTTTCCCCATGTTAATTTCCATATGAACATTTGCGATAAGCTAAAGTCCGAACTGCTGAACGGAATTACCCCAAATTTGGCAGTAAGGTAGAGCTTGGTTCAGAAAGTGACCTTTTTTTCAAATGGTGTAAATCCGTTCAGTAGTTTTTGATAAATTCAAAGAATAAGAGTCAAAAAATCAATTTTCCAAAGGAAAATGTGTGCAAGGCTAAAGCCAAAACTACTGAACGGAATTGCCCCAAATTTGGCAAAAAGATAGTGCTTGGATCAGAAAGCAACCTTTTTTTTAAATGGGGTAAATCCGTTAAGTAGTTGCTGATAAATTTGAAAAATAAAAGTTTCGATATCTGGGCGGAGTCTAAGTCCCGAGCACGAGCATCACTGTGATTGGCTGTCAACACTCCAAACCAGGAAGTGTTGGTAGCCATCTCGTGACTCGGTAGAAGCGAGTAACCAGAAAACAGAGAAAAAAAGGCATAAAACAAGAGAAAGGGGCAGGGTAGAAACACCCTGACCCCCTAGGCCTGCTCAGGGGGTCCCAGAAGGACCCTCAGGGCCATAGAAAGCATTAAAAAAAATATATATATATCGGCGCAATTCGCGCTGGGGTCGCGGGGTCCCACATTTTATTTTAATGAGACCCTGGGGTGGGCTAGATCCTGGGGGCATTTCTTAAAAAATAATAGCAGGGGCTCGCTGGGGCTGCAGGGGCCCACTTCACTCATGTTGGGAGGGGGGTTACGCCGGCCCCCCTCCTGGAGTCCATGTGCTTATAACTTTGGTGTCATTTGACGAATCTTTACTAAATTTTCCAAACAGTTTCTCTTTTTTGATCAGCTCCTATCTTGAAAGTTTAGGGGTGTATTGAGGACATACAAGGTTGGTTGTTGATTGAAAGCAAGTTTATTATGAGATATTTGCACCCACGACCGGAGCCATCCAGCTGCGAACATATATTACAGTGTGATTGGTCAAGAAGGGGCTAAGAAAAAAGGGGGGTCCGAAAAAGTGTTTTCTCAATGCATTTTCTATAGGAAACTTTAGACAAGGTTTCAGGTCAAGCTGCTGAATGGAATTACGCCAAATTGGTGTAAATCCGTTCAGTAGTTTTTGAGATGTTAAAGGAAAAATTGAAAATATATATCTGGACGGTGCCTAACTCCCGAGCACAAGCTTGCCTCTGATTGGCTGTTAACACTTCAAACCAGGAAGTGTTCTCTGATTGGCTGCTAACACTTCAAACCAGGAAGTGTTAGCATCCATCTTGTGCCTTGCATCAAGTGAAAATATACAAGAAAGGTCCCGGGGGCAATTTAACATACTGGAGCTCTGTCTCTGCGAGATACCCCTTTCATGCTGCGTCTCCCTACATCAGCAGGTAACTCACCCTTTTCCCCCATCAACAGCAGACCTCCAACAACATTCTTGAGCCCGCAAGTATCCCTCTGCGAACCACTTGTCGGCTCACAGCTCTTCGGGTGCGAGTTCTTGGACCCACAGTTGTATCTGTGAAGCCAAGACTGGAAATATATTGCAGGTCTGTCTCTGTGAGATACGCTCTTCGCGGTCCCTCTCCCCACATCACAGTTCCACAGCTATCCCTTTGGAAGCCGATGGCCCGCACCTTTCCCTATACCAGTTGGCCCGCAAGTGTTCCTCTGCGAGCTGGCCCGCAGCTCTCCCTCTATGAGCCTGCCAGTCGGCTCGCAGCTTTCGAGCCAGCCTGCCGGCTCGTAAGTCTCCGAGAACAGATGCAATTGAGGCAACGATCATGCAGGTCGGACTCCCAACACTGCTCTGACATCCCCCAGCAGCAGCTCCTTGTCCGTCATCCCCCCTCTACCCCACAAACAAATTTCACAGTAATGTTAAGGAATCTGGAATGTAAAAAATTAGGTAATGTTGTACAATTATTAATAAGAAGATGCTTGTGAGGTTGGTCAAATAAGAATCTTAGTCATGTATGGATTTATATATAAAACATTTTATTAAAACAAAACAACAACAAATAAAACTATGTACAGCCATGTCGTGTCATCGCTGGACCATTTGTGAATCACAGCCTGCAAGACAAAAAGAAAGATAAGATGGTGTGTCATGCGTCCACCAAAGGAGAACAAGAAAGAAAGAAAGAGAGAGAGAGAAACAGAGAAAGAGTGAGAGAGAGAAAGAGTAAGATATAAGGAAGAGAGAGAGAGAGAAACAGTGTGAGAAAGAGGAAAAGAAGAGAGAAAGAGTGAGAGAGAGGAAGAGAGAGAAAGAAAGGATGAGAGAGGGGAAGAGACAGAGAAAGAGAGAAAGTGTGAGAGAGAGAAAGGAAGAGATGGAGAGGGAGAGGGAGTGTTGACACTGGAGAAAATCTTTGCAGCTCACCTTTGTGCCACCGGTGTGTCTCCAACCACGTGCCGGGACATAGTGCACCCTCAAGTTTAGTCATCTGAAAGATAGTAAGGAATTAGTAATTGCAGAGTACATACAACTAATTCTGTTTCGCCTATGCACACTCAGGCTGCTACAGCCCATCCGCTCCCACTGATCGGAGGTGTCTATGCGCTATTGTGTGCCCAGGCTGCTGCACACTATCCACTCCCACCGCCCAGAGGTGACTGCCTACTGCTGCGGAAAGAAGCCTCTCTGCTCACCTTCCGCCACCGGCATGTGTGTAAGAGGGTCCACCACGTGCCAAAGCAACTTTCTCAGGCGTTGTCAGGGTGGCCATGAATCATCGCAGGTTCTACATGCGTTCAGCTGTGGTGGTGTTGGGGGGACGTTGATTCGTGAATCACAGCCTGTTAGATAAAAAGCAAAATAAGATTGTGCGTCATGCGTCCATCAAAGGAGAGAGAGAGAGAAAGGAAGAGTGAGAGGAAGACAGAGAGAAAAAGAAAGAAAGAGTGAGAGGAAGACAGACAGAAAGAGTGAGAGAGACGAAGAGAGAGAGAAAGAGTGAAAGAGAGGAAGAGAAAGAGTGAGAGAGAGGAAGAGACAGAGGAAGAGTGAGAGAGAGTAAGAGAGAGAAAGAGTGAGAGAAAGAAAGAGAGATAAAGAGTGAGAGTGAGGGAGAGAGAGAGAAAGAGTGAGAGAGAGAAAGACATAGAAAGAGAGAAAGAGTGAGATACAAGGAAGAGAGAAACAGTGTAATAGAGGATGTGAGAGAGAAACAGTGTGAGAGAGGAAGAGAGAGAAAGAAAGTATGAGAGAGAAAGAAAGAGACAGAGAAAGAGAGAAAGTATGAGTGAGAGAAAGACAGAGAGAAAAATAAAGAAAGAGTGAGAGGAAGACAAAGAGAAAGAGAGAAGCAGTGGGAGTGAGAGGAAGAGAGAGAGAAAGAGTGAGAGAGAAGAAGAGAGAGAGAAAGAGTGAGAGAGAGGAAGGGAGAGAGAGAAAGAGAAAGAGTGAGAGAAAGAAAGAAAGAAAGAAAGAGAGAAAGAGTGAGAGTGAGGGAGAGAGAGAGAGAAAGAGTGAGAGTGAGAGAGAGGAAGACAGAGAAGGAGAGAAAGAGTGAGATACAAGAAGAGAAAAAGAGAGAAACAGTGTAATAGAGGAATAGAGAGAGAAACAGTGTGAGAGAGAGGAAGAGGGAGAGAAAGAGTGAGAGAGAGGAAGAGAGAGAAAGAAAGAATGAGAGAGAAAGGAAGAGACAGAGAAAGAGAGAAAGTATGAGAGAGAGAGAAAGGAAGTGATGGAGAGGGAGAGGGACTTTTGACACTGGAGAAAATCTTCGCAGCTTACCTTTCTGCCACAGGTGTGTCTCCAACCACGCACCGGGACATAGTGCACCCTCAAGTTTAGTCGTCTAAAAGATAGTATAGAATTAGTAATTGCAGAGTACATACAACTGCACATGCGTAGTTCTCAGTTTCGCCGCTACGCACTCAGGCCTCTGCACCCCATCCACTCCCACTGGTCGGAGGTGTCTGTATGCTCTTATGCGCCAAGGCTGCTGCACACTATCCACTCCCACCACCCAGAGGCGACTGCCCGCTGCTGCGAAAAGAAGCCTCTCTGCTCACCTTCTGCCACCGGTGTGTTTGTAAGATTGTCCACCACATGCCGAAGCAACCTTTTCAGGCATTGCGTACTTGCGGTAAAGCAGAGCGCACAATTCAAAATGGGTGTTGATTGTCAGGATGGCCACGCATCATCGCAGGTTCCACACGAGGTCAGCTCTGGTGGCACTGAGTGGCGGGAGTTCCGTGTTGGGGGGCCTCAATTCGTGAATCACAGCCCGGTCCTTTTTATTGGGAGGGTCACGTGTCCTGTGACGCCTGTGCTGGATGGGTGTGATGTGTGTTTATACTAGCTGTGAGGGAGTGGCTGTGGCATACTGACAACTAGAGTGTGACCAGCAGATCACTGCAATGAAAATCTGGGCCATGTAGCATTCTTGTCCTTCCCTCTAGGCATAAGTAGAGTGGGCTGGCCTGGCGTATGTCAGCCCTGCGTGAGGCTGTGAAGAATGACTCCAGAGCTAAGGGCGTGGCTCCATCGTGAGCTGTATGAGGAATCAACTGATGCGTGCGGGTGTTCTTGTTGTAGTGCTGCCATCACCCGGGTCGCACGAGTCAATGTGTCACTCTGTGAGCCAAGTCCCACAACATGACAAACATGGAACGTACGGGGAATCACTGACCGTACATTCATCCATAGTTCCACACAAGAAAGATGGTGGACATGACACATCTGTGTGGATGTGAATGTTTATTGCACATTCAGTGGAGTATTGCAGCTGTTGAAATACTGGGCCATGCAAAGCCCAAATTTCAGTTTTTGGGGCATGGAGGGCAGCCAATTAGAGACAAGCTCGTTTTCGGAGTTAGGCTGCGCCAACATATGTACTTATACAATCACTCTGCCAATCCCCATGCACTTATAAATTCACTATACACTCTCCTCGCAGTACTCTAATTATCCAGTCTCTATGTACGTACTTGTACAATGACCGAGACAAAGGTACATAACCAAAGGTTTCTCCCACTGTCAAAGGTAAGTTGGTACACTGTCCAGAGCACAATGTAATGTGGTAGGGCCCACGGGCAGCATGTTGCATACATAATGAACACACAGACACAGATAGATAGTGGAACTGGGTACGGGCACGTGCGCTCGACTCCTTCTTATTACCAGGGTCACATGTTCAGTGACGTCTGTGCTGGATGTGTGTTGGATGAGTGTAAGCCAGCCCTTCGGGAATGGTTGGTGCTGGCAACAAGTACAACAGTAATCATTGGATCAGACACAGAGATTCAATCATATAGGGTCAATGATTTGTGCTGCACTAAGGTAGGGGCACAAGATGTAAAATAATACACAAAAGATTCTATCGTAAAGGGTCCATGATTTGTGGTACACTGAAGTAGGGGCACCAGATGTGAAAATATACACAAAATATTGTATCATAAAGGCTCCATGAGTTGTGCTGCATTGAGATAGGGGCATTAGAAGCATTCAGCGTGTGCGCAACCAGCGATGATGCGTGGTCCAGGCGGGCTGCACTGGGAGCAATGTCTCTTGCCTACTGGACTGCGTCATCTGCAATTGTGACTCAATCTGAAATGTGAGCCCTGCAGTCCGCAATGTAGATGGAAGGCAGTAGTCAGCACAGACATCGAAGAATGCTTTTTGTCACTTCCTCTTGACAAAATCTGAGGACATAGAGTACAGTTCTGTCTGCAATTAATAAATCATGTCTCAATGTAAATTGAGAGCTCTGCTGACCATAGTGTAGGTAACAAAAGATGAAATATGTATGGAATACATTATCGAAATGTGTAGGTTTCGGGGACGTTATAGCTATTTGCCTACTGGACTCTGAAATTAATGAATCAAGACTGAATTCGAACTGTGAGCTCTGCTGGCCGCAGTGTAGACTGCCATTCAGTGTTCCTTTGGACTTGCAAGATGAATTGGGTCATTGTACTAAAGCTATAATTGATTTAAAAAAAGTTCTTAAAGCAAGGATACTAAAAGGATATTGTGTAGGTTTTAGGGACATTGTAGTTAGTTGCCTACTGGACTCTGTAATTAATGAATCAAGACTCAATTTTAATTGTGAGCCGTGCTGACCGCAGTGTAGGCCAGAGGCAGCGGTCAGCAAGGGCCTGCGATGATGTGTGGTCCGGGCGGGCCGCACTGGTAGCAATGTCTTTTGTCTAATGAATTCTGCCTTAATAAGGCTACGTGGCGATGACTTGTGGTGCAGTGAGTAAATGGCACTTGAAGCAACCAGCGTGTGCGCACCCTGCGATGATGCGTTGTCCGGGCGGGCCGCACTGGTAGCAATGTCTTTTGTCTAATAAATTCTGCCTCAGTAAGGCCACGTGGCATTCACTTGTGGTGCACTGAGTTAGTGGTATCTCTGGCGCTCAGTGTGTACGCAGCGTGTGATGGTGTGTTGTCCGTACGAGCCACACTGGGAGCAATGTGTCTGGCCTACTGGACTGCGTCATCTGCAATCGCGAATCTATCTGAATTGTGAGCCCTGCTGTCCGCAGTGTGGATCGAAGACAGTAGTGTGTACAGATGTAACTCTGCAGTGCTGTGCCGCTGAGTTCACAAGGGGGCTGTGTCGAGGAGGCCAGCGGTCATGGCGGCAGCCACTTGGCAGGGTGAGGGCCGCCACTCTAACAGACGCGTTGGCCTTCACACAAGTGAACCACGCCCAGGGCACCGGCCTATTTATTCACACTTCTACGCTCGAGTGGTGTATGTTGGACCAGCCCACTGCACTTCTGCTTACAGGGGACAACGAAACAGGTACATGACCGAGATCTTCATCACTGCCTGAGGTAACATGGTTGCGTCCACTGTCCACAACACTACAAGCACCAGCAGTATATGTACACATGGAGAGGTGTGTGCTCTGCATAGTGAGGTCTGTCCAGCACATGAGCGCTACACTTGGTATTGTGTGCATTATTATTGGTGGGTGACTTGCGCCCTTCACACATGTTTGGTTGCCACATCTCGCAACATTCAGCTATTGTGTGGCTGAGGGGCCATGCCGTTTTTGGAAGGTTCACTGTCCTGTTGTGAGCTGCCTAGGTGGTAGTAGGGGGGTCATCTGGGGGGACGTACTGAGGGTGGTGGCAGTGGGTGTTGTGGCCTTCTTGGGTGTGGGATGTGCATGATCAATAGCTAGATGACATGAGTTGGTCTTCAGATGTGATTCTGGGCTGGGCTCCCTTTCACACTGTAGGTAGTCATCCTACTTTACGCCAGTAAAAGGCAGATTTTACATTCCTACTGCTAACGCAGCTTATCGCCTGTTTTATTATTATTATTAGCGTTAGTTGTTGCTCTCATTTGTGGCGATTTATTTTTGCGGAAGCTATTGCTGGAAAACTGGCGATATCGTCTGTTTTTACCAGATTGAGATTGGAGTGATAATTTAAAATCACAGAAAAAATCATAGGTTTAATGAACATTATAATTAGAAATTAGCATTTAAAAAACCTATGAAATGCACAAAAAAAACCATAGGTTTCAGGGACGTTATAGTTACAAATTATCATTTTAAAAACGTTTGAAATTCACTGAAAAAACCATAGGTTTCAGGGACGTTATAGTTACAAATTAGCATTTAAAAAACCTTTGAAATTCACTGAAAAAACCATAGGCTTCAGGGACGTTATAGTTAGTTGCACATTTCACTTGTAAAAAACCATAGAAATGTGGCCGTTATAGTTAGTTGAGCTAACTATAACTCATGCTCCCGCAATGCACTGCTGATGACGTCACATATTACATAATTCATGACATGGTCAGTGACATCACTGATGACATCTCAAATCGTTCCGCCATCGCAAGGAGATTTACCCACCGCCATATTAGGATGGCGGTGGGTATCGCGGCGTCCGCCGCTTTTCCACCGGTGGCAATTGTGGCAATTGTAATGATTGTCTGGCGGGCGGAGCAGGGCCACCAATATGGTGGCGGTGCCTGGCAGGCATCGTCCGCCATATTAGGATGTTGAAAGAGAAAGGCCTTTCAATGGCGGTTATGCCAACATGGAAAGGCTGGCGGGGATTGGGTCTAGGGGCTCGTTGCGGGCCCCTCTTGGGTCTGGGGGAGGTGGGGTGCACTTTGGGGGGGTACCATACATTTCACTGCACCAAGTGGCAGGCACCGTTTGGTGCCTGCCATGTGGTGCAGTGAAATGCTAGACTTGCGATTTTAACATCGCGACGGGTGCTGCTGTGAGCCGCATCCGCCGCAATGTTAAATTGCAGAATGCGACTGCTATGGTGGTGGTTGCATCCTAATTCGTGGAGCAGGATCACTGCATGTCTGGTGGCCGGTTCACACACCGCAGAGATGGCAGGCGGACTCAGGTCTGCCCACCATCCTAATGAGCCCCTAAGTAAGTATACATAAATCAAGAAAAGACTATTAACTCATACAACAGCAAACAAAATAAACCTAATGACTTCAAACTCTATAAACTACCAGCACATTAAGATTTACAATGAAACTTATAGTTTTTTTTCCAACCAACAAAAAAGAAATCACCTGCTCCATATACAAACACTCCAACAGAAAAACTGCAAAACCATATGAAACATGTAAACAGAACATACATGTAAGTATACAAAATAGAAGAAGTTGCATATTTTTATATGTAAAATATAAAAGTACAAACTTTAAATTATTAGATATAATTATGATATTACACTACTTTCAGATTCAATGACAGAAGTTGCAAAATATATCTCTTCCCAGAAAGGAAAGCAGTTACTAAATCCCATGAGCTACACCTACAGCCAAGAAAGGGCATTATCAGAAAATATAAAATGGAAATGTAGTAAATATTATTCTTATAGGGCAACAACAAAACATGATATCATAATTCATGTGAGGGAGCACAGCCCCCCCCCAAAAAAAATGTGACAGATATAGACTTGAGGGAGATATTGCAGGATATAGAAGAAGCAAGCAATAGCTCCCAGGGACCCACAACCAAGCCCTAAAGATATCCTACCAACTACACCCACTTTAAAATATCTATTCCAATTGAAAAACTACCAGGGATGCCCCACCTGCCCCTAGAAGATACCATGATATACATATACCTGAGCAGTTAACAATTACATATAATGAGGAACCTTTCCTTTTCCATGACAACCTATCAAATGAAAAACAAATCCTATCACTCTCTCCAGCAGATAACCTAGTACACCTTAGCCAACTTCAAACAAGGGGGATGGATGGGACCTTCAACATGTGTCCCATCCCAGTCACTCATATATAAACCACACATGGTGAATATCAAAACTCAAATATATTTTTTATATATGTTCTACTACCAAATAAATACATCAGGATTTACTATGGCATATGAAAAGTGAATAACTACTACCCCCCAAAAAACTAAGCATGGACTTTCGGCAAGCCATGATTCAAAACTTTGTAAAATGCACCCTCATACAGCCATAGAAGGTTGTTACTATCATTTCAATCAAAGGATATGGAGTATATTGAAACACCTCCAAAAATCTGTACTGTGTACATTATTCTACAAACAGCCAATTAGCCTTAAATTAAAAAATTATAGCACTAGCCTATATGCCTGTCACAGAGGTAGTGAACTACTACCATTTACTAATAGAAATCGCTTTCTCCCAACAAAATGAAGACAAACAGGGGCCCTGATTACGATGTTGGTCGGAGTTGTCTTGGACCGACATCTCTGCGGATGGGGACCGACCAACCTCAGGTTGGCTGTTCCAACACCTCAATTAGGATGAGACAGCCCATGGTGCTGTTGCAAACTTTCATTTTTCAGTGGGAGCTTGTGCAGCAGACCGAAACTGCCTGCAGCACAAGCTTCCATTGAAAAATTGAAGTTTTTAAACATCCCTGTACCACCCGTTTCCACACAGCTGAAACTCGTAATCGCCCCCTAAAGGGGTGACATTTAATATTTCAACAACAATCTAACCATATTGGTGGAAGGTCTTGGACACTAAAGGGGTGACATTTTCTATTTCCACTCCAATCTAAGGCTATGTTAAGAAGGTGTTGGGAGCTAAAGTGGAGAAATTTACAATATACACAAAAAAAAGAAAATTTTACTAAAGGTAATGAAAATTAAGCATTTTAAATACACAATGAATACTCCCTACTCACACACATTTCTTTACTATGAAATGAAATTAACTTTTATCCACAAAGACACTAACCAAAACTATAAAACTAAATATACATTGCTAAATATTAAAATATACAATATATATTAATAACTATTAACCACTGTAGTCGCAGGGTGGTGATCCGTGGACCATAAGGCTGGCGGGCCACCTGCCCTATTATGAATATGAATCCCTGATCTCTTGGTGTTGCACAGCGGTCTGAGCCTGCAATATACTGGCGCTGCCATAGTGGTACAAGCAAGCATATTACGAGTTTCCTCAATGCCACCGTATTCATGGCAGTGAGCTCGCCATTAAAAATGGAACAGTTAGGAAATTAAGGAGGCCCTACAGGGCCCACTGTTGCCTCAGGGCCTGGCGGTGCAAGCAGGTAGGCACATGCTGTGCTCCCCTATCAATATGCACCACCTGTTCCTGCACGGCATGGTCTGCACAGTCCATGCCGTGGAGGAAAATGTTTTGGCACTCCCATTAGGTGCCATTCTAAGGCTGAAATATGAGCTTTTGAAAGGCACAGCTGTGAGCCTGCCAAAGCACACCTCACCAGTCCACGAATGAACTCGTAATCTGGCGGGAGGTGTGCCGAAGAGGTTGGCAATATGATAGCGGGCCACTAGTGTTGCAGCCCGCTGTGACCTGCCAAATTCGTAATCAGGCCCTTAATAATCTTTTTAATATATTTACTACCAGTCATAAATTTATACCATAAAATGACAAATACAATCATAATACAAAATTAACAATCCTAAAAAAAAATCATAAATGTTATTATTAAAAAATAAAAAAAATGGAAAAAAGTAAAAAATACATTTTACGGAGGGTGTAGCCAAGATGGCGACCTGAACAGTCGCAGGACTCCGAGGCTCCTCGCTGCCGGACCCCTTCTCCAGCCAAAGTCCAACGAAAATGCCCCCGTTGTGCCCCGCAGACAGCGGTACGACAAACGGGAATACGGCATCCATCCCGAGGGTGAAGCTGAGTTCGGGACGCTTTCAACCGCCACTCTCTACGATGGTAACACAGCAGCAGGGAGCAGCGAGGGGGGAGATAGTGAGCCTCACCTGGGCCGCTGTAAGTAATTGAGGACACGGCCTGCAGGCCTTCTCAGGCGCACACTCACCGCTCGGGGCGAGCAGCAACAGGGAAGCATCAGTGCCCGGTGCCCCCATCCCAGAGGCCTAGGAGGGGCGGCGTTTGACCCCAGGGGGCCCGTGGCCTTTGACGGACAGTCTCTATCTCCCCCCAGTCCCCGGGCCGTGTGGGCGGTGAACACCAAGGCAGCAAACCTCAAGAAGTGCAATGAGATAAGGGTGGCCCGCGAATCACCCCTTGTGTGCACAGTAGCAGCTTTGGCACCAACGAACCCAGTTGAGGAGTCAGTGTCACAAGGGAGCTCACGAGGTCGGTGAGCCCACGAAAGACACAACTCAAGTGCCCAGACAGATAGCCACAGAAGCGGTGCCAAGACGGAGCAGGGGTAGGGGTGCACTGCACTCGTGAGCGGCCGCATCCCTCCACAGCAGAAGCAGCAGCGGTCCCAGGGGCATGCCGGTCCACTGAAGAGCGACTACCCGTGAGAACACAGAAGCCCGGGGCAGCGGGGGGCGGCCCACACTCGGTCGGCAGTGGTCCTTCAGTGTAGGAAATTAAGACCGACCTGAGCGCGCTCTGGCCGCAATGCAGTGCAGTGACGGAGAATCCTACCCACCAGAGGGCATGAGCGCGATGAGGCTTGCATTATAAGGGGCCCACCATTACCCACTCAGGTTCAGCTCCCGAGAATCCAAAATACTGTGCAACAAACACCGGGAGCTGGGCTACAGCCACTGCATAATGGACTCCTGAGGCGTACGCCGGGGCGTGCCGGAGGATTGCCTTGGCGGTCTAGCAGCACAGCATTTGGGGGCAAGTAAAAGGAAAAGACGTTCAGCTAGCGATTTCCACATCCTCCTGAGTCCAAAGGGGTACCGCGACGCAGAACAGAATTGCGGGACTCTATAGGGGAACCCCAGAACCAGCTCAACACGCAACACGGGCCGGAACGGAGGAAGAACCCCATAGCATCACACCGCAGCAGGGTCCGCATCTGTTGGCCATACATCACTTTCAGAGGGGTTCTTTTGTAGCACCTGTGTTAACCAGAGTAGAGACCCATAATCGGCGGACGTAAGGACCATTATGGCCACTACGAAGAAGAGAGGGGAGAGATCGTTAAAAGAAATGCTTACTAAAGGCTCCAGGGCGGGGGACATAGGAGGTCGGGCCTCCCCATCCCCTAAATCACAGGCGGAACAAGAAGAAGGAGAAGTGCCAATTACGCGGGCGTTCCTCGAAACACTCTTTAACATCCTACGGGAGGATTTTCAAATGCTCAAACATGAAGTGGCAGGTGAGGTGAAGGCGATACGTCGAGAGGTGGATGGGCTCGGGGAGTGGGTGCCCGCCATAGAAGATGGTCAACAAACCAAAAGTGAGGAGATAGAGCACCTACAACAAGAACTCCTCCGCCTAAAAGACCAGGCCCACGCGGAGGACCGCGAAAATCGGTCCAGGCGAAACAACATCCGTGTTAGGGGAGTTCCGCCGAACGAAGAGGGAGCAGACGTCACCCGATACCTACAGGGCATGTTTCGAGAGATTTTGGGAGTGGCCTCTGACGTCGACATTCGCATTGACCGAACGCACAGGGTGGGTATGGCGAGTCGGGCGACAGCCCCTCTGCCTGACATTTTAGCCTTCCTACCTGACTTCCCACTCAAGGAGTGCATACTCGGAGAAGCAAGGTTGAAACAACCCCTCCAATATCAAGGCCACTCCATTGCGCTCTATCAAGATTTGCCTCCATTACCCTGCAAAAGAAGAAAACATTCAGGGAAGTGACAACATTTTTAAAGGACAAAGTAGTGCCGTATTCGTGGGGTCATCCCTTCCGCTTGATTTTCAAATGGAACGGCAAGTTGCATCAACTGTGCTCTCTCCAGAAAGCACAGGCACTCCTCGGCCTAGATCAGCGGAGCGAAGATGAATTGCCTAGCCTCACACAGCGGTCATCAGGGAGAGGATAGCAGAGAGTGGGCCGCAGGCGCTCGTCTCAGGTGGAATCACAACCAGACCGTGCTACCATGACGCAAGAAAGGGCAGCGGCCTTAGAGGTGGTGATACTGGATACGGCATCGCCGGACAGACTGTAAATGGCACGGGGGTCTTACATGCATTGACTTATAGCTGGCTGGGGGGGCAGGGGTGGGGGGCCGGGTTGCCTGGTTCTCATGTTCACCCTATCCTTCTTTCTTTTCCAAATGCCCACTTACAAGGCAGAAGGGCATTGGACTATGGCAAAACTGTGGGATTTTTTGTTTGGGGTTAGGGAGGGAGATTGGGGGTTTCGGGAGGTTAGGGGAAGGGGGAATGCGTAGGTTGTTGGGGCTTGGGTGGAGGGCGAGGGGGAACCGGTGTGCTGAAAGGGACGAGCAAAAGACGAGGATGGGACTCAAGGTGGGGCTTTACCTCGACACGGGGGTTGGGCACACCAACAGTGAGGGCAGACTTCCACAGACACAGCAGATAATACTCAGGGGCGAGTGATGTCACGACATACCCTTAAGGTGATCACGCTCAACGCAAAAGGATTGAATAATACCATAAAACAGCGAGCCATATTGTCTTATCTAGAGAATTCTGGAGCCTCGGTGTGCCTCCTCCAAGAGACGCATTTTCTCTCCAGAGACTGGCACAGAATGAGGTCCCGTGCTTTCCACCAACAATTTTATTCCTCTACAACAGATAAGAAGGTGGGGCTAGCTATACTGATTGCCAGACACTTCCAGGGCAAAATGGGAGATAAGGTGGCGGAGATCAAAGGCCGGCTACTGGCATACAGGATATGGGTGGGCGGGATTCCCATGGTGGTGGGGTCCCTGTATGCCCCCAACTCAAGTTAAGAGAATTTCCTCAAGGGAGCCATGTCGGAGGTTCTTAGCGCACACGAAAGGCAAATACTCGTAGGAGGTGATCTCAACCTGGTCATGGACCCGGAGAAGGAGAGGTCGGGTCAATGCTATGGGCAGGGGCACTATCAACAGATGGGAAGGAAAGGCTGGGACACAGGGGGTTGGTAGACATATGGCGGGAGGCCCACCCCAGGAGCTCACAGTTCTCTTTTTACTCCCATGCACACTGCACATATGCCAGACTAGACCACTTTATTGGGTCATCAGAGTTAAACGCACTAGTTACTTCAGTGGAAATTACCCCAGCGGCACTTTCTGATCATGACGCAAAAAATGTTGACACTTAATGTTCCCACGACACACAGACCGAGGGGGAGGTGGAGACTACGGGTGGCCTTGCTTCAACGCAAAGGGGTGTCCAAACAGATACACAACTGCATCACAGACTATCTCGGGACAAATGACAACCCAGACACATCCATGGCAGCGCTATGGGGGGGCCCTCAAGGCTGTGGTGAGGGGCGAGCTAATAGCTATTTCCGCTGCAGAGGCTCGAGAACGGAAGGCAAAGAGAGAATCACTCACGGCTCAGGTAGTCGAACTAGAGAGAGTTCACAATCGTACGGGCGCTCCTAGGGTATGGCGCCAATTGAAAGCAGCCAGAGCACAATTGGCCAGCTTGGACTTAGATAGAGCTGAATACGTGGCCCTGCATCTCAAACATACATACTACATAGGGGGAGACAAAAGAGGACGCCTACTAGCGAGTAAGCTTAGAGCCCGCGCCAAGCGTTCTAAAATCGAGGCCCTCCAAACTACTTCGGGAGAGATGGTGGAGCAGGATACCCAAATAGCAGACGCCCTGCGGGACTACTATGTCTCATTATATAATAAAGACACGCATCTGGAGGTCGATGGTGGGGCATATCTCCAATGAGCTGTGACAACAGCTTTGAGCGCGGCAGGGGCGAAAGCGCTGGACGCACCGATCAGGATCGACAAAGTAGTAGGTGCAATTTCTCGTCTTAAGCCGCTGAAATCGCCGGGACCGGACGGCTTCTGGGATGGATTTTATAAAATGTTCTACCCGCTCCTCACCCCGGTCTTAACCCGCCTTTTTTAATTCTTTTCAGGGCCCTGCATCTATCCCCCCAGACATGCTTGCGGCAGATATGATTGTTCTTCCCTAACCTGGGAAAGATGTCACCCAATACGCCTCCTACCGGCCGATTTCCCTACTCAATCTGGACCTGAAGTTATTTACAGGGGTTCTTGTGGCCCGACTTGGTCCATGAATGCCTGGTATTATCAAACCGGACCAGGCGGGCTTCATTCCAAATAGCCAGAGCAGTGACAACACCAAACGCATCCTGCACCTTATTGACAAAGCCCACCGCACAAAGATGGATGCCATACTGCTGTCGGTAGATGCCGAAAAGGCATTCGATAGGGTAGATTGGGGCGTCTTGGACGCAGCATTGGCGCACTTTGGCATCGGGGAGCGATTTAGGGTGTGGGACGCGAGCTGTTACAACAAGCCCCAAGCTACAATACGGGTGAATGGAACAACTTCACAGCCCTTCGATATTCGACGAGGCACGAGACAGGGGTGCCTGTTGTCGCCCCTTCTCTTCGTGCTCTATGTTTAACCCCTAGCACAAAGGATACGAGACAACTCTGATATCCTTGGCATTCCCTTCGACGGGGAATGGCACACAATCAGCCTGTACGCGGACGATATATTGGCGACTCTAGAAGCACCCAAGGGCTCGGTGGCAGCTTTCATTTGGGAATTGACTATATTCTGCAACGTGTCCGGTTTTAAAATAAATATGGGGATGTCGATGATCTTACCGTTGGGGGGAAATGAGGTCCAACCCGATAGAGCGCATAGGGAATTTGGAGAGCTCCAACCCCAAGCCATGATCTGATACCTGGGGATAGTCTTGACCCATTCCGTGGGGCAAACAGTCACAACAAATTATGCCAATCTTCTCTCCCAACTACAGGGGGATCTTCGCCGCTGGCAAAAGCAGCCTTTGTCACTCCATGGTCGCATCGCCGCAGTGAAAATGTCCATATTGCCTAAAGTGCTGTATATCTTTCAGACCATCCCGGTGGCGCCCCCAAAGGGCACCATACATAAGCTGCAAGGGGCGGTGCACCCCTTCATCTGGGCCGGGAAGCGACCACAGATGCGTAGAAATCTCTTCTACCACCCCCGACAAAGGCGTGTTAGGGGTTCCAAACTTTATGGAATACTTTCGGGCAGCACAACTCCGATTCATGGTCGAATGGAGTAGACCGGAGTCTGAGAAGAGATGGCTGTTTCAAAATAGGGCACTGGCAAAGCTATCCCTCTGGAAAGTGCCCTTTCTCAAACAGCCTGATAGACCAGCGAACCTAGAAGGCTCCCCAATTACACACACTGTGCTGCGGGTGTGGGATACAGTAGCGGTCAAACGAGGACTCACCTCCTTTCCTTCACCATTGACAACCTTGTTTGACAACCTGTAATTTCCACCAGGGCTAGAGGAACGGGTGTTCCCGCAGTGGCGGGCCTCGGAGTGCAAGTCAGCGGGACATTTATTTGACTTAGACGGGTTCCTCACATTTTCAGACATGTCCCATATCCACGATATTAAGGACCCGAAACGGTTCCAACACTTTCAAATTCGTCACTGGCTACTACACGCAGATGTGCACCCAAAGGTCATTAGAACACTAACACCCTACGAAAAATGGCTCATAACTAAGACCTCAGACCGAAAGATGATCTCTGAACTATATAGAATGCTACGACCCGCTGTAGCGCCAGGGTCTTCGGCTGGGCAGAGGTGATGGGTGAAGGAATTGGGTAGAGACCTTTCAGAGAAAGAATGGCATGATGTTTACTTCAGGGCAAACCACACAGCCAGAAACACGGCAAGTAGAGAAGCAGCGGTTAAGGTGGCAACCTACTGGTACTTGACACCTGCCAGATTACATAAGGGCAATCCTGAGCGTAGCCCGACATGTTGGAGAGGCTGTGACGAGGAGGGCACGCTCACTCACTTACTATGGGACTGTAAGGAAGTGACAGGATACTGGACAGCTGTCCTAGACGACATTGACAAACAATTCGAGACCGCAATACCACTCTTTCCAGCCTATACCCTCCTGGGACTTCCCAACTCGCTTACCTTTCCTCTGAAGGTAGTTAGGGGGAAACAAATGGGCCTGGCAATGGGAGCGGCAGTTCAACACATTCTCTTTCTATGGGGCACGCAGACTCGGCCAACGCACACGGGTTGGCTACACAAACTCTGGTACATATTCGGAATGGAGAGAATACAAGCCAACATTACAGGCTCAGCAGACTCCTTTAACACTATATGGCGCCCTCTACTATCTCTGCTAGCATTGGAATTCAATGAAATAACATGCCCGAAATACCTTCGCTTTCTTCGTCGTGCAGATGCTCAACGGGCATGGGAGGCCCCCTAAGGTACAACAAGAATTAGGCCTGACATGTAGCACCCTACCAGGATACAGCTACAGCACACCGGTTCGGGGGGGAGGAGGGGTAGTGGACCTGGGGAAGGGGAGGTTGTTGTTTTTTTGGGTTATTGGGCCTTGCGTTCTACCTACCTTGTTGGGGCTCCTACCCGACTCTGCCAGCTTTGGCAGGAACATTCACGACAGAACCACGTATTGGTCCTCATAGGTGGGAAGTGGTGGGCCGGCTACTGGGGGAGGGGGAGCCCGGTTGCCGACAGGGGGAATAATTTGCTGTATGTAATGTGCCTATTTTGTTGATTGAAATTCAATAAAACAAAGTTAAACCTAAAAATACATTTTACAACTTAAATGTTCATACGAAAAAAAGTAACCATTTTCTACAATTTAAATGAATTAACAAAACATTTAAAATGTAAAAAATGAATATAAAATCATATCTAAATATTTTACTTTAATAAGTGTTTTGATATATATTTTTTAATGTTATACTTTTCACTTTTATCTCATTATTATATATCAACATTGATAAGAAAGTAAAATATATTAATATAACAATATATGCTTTACAAAAATCAAAATTATTAAATAGCATATCTTTAAAATTATGAAGTTAATTTAAAAAATAAATATTAAATAAATCTCCTCACCATTATACCTAAAAAGATTAAACAATTATTTATATACATCAATAAAAATAGAGTACGAATAACTAAAATATTTATTACTAAAAATGCTTATAAATAAAAATAATAAAAATATACAAACTACAATAAATTCTATACTATACTAATTAACACCAACATTACATACACAAATATTTTCAACATCAATATTTATTACAACGATATTAAATACAACACTAAAAATTATATTTTTATCTTTGATGTTCCTGTTGATTATATTTTTGATATGCTGATATTCTTGACACAATATTTTTTGTATCACAATATTGTTTTCCAATATTTTGTCCAAATTCCACAGTCACTGTAACTCCACATTGAAAGTACATACAAAATCCACTAAAGCAGCTGGCAACTCTATCTCCCCAAGGATAGAATATAACTTAGATCATTTAACCTGATAAAAGAAGCTAATAAAATCTATCGAGGAGAAGTATATAGCCCCTTTCTTGGCAAACATGTACTTATTAATTAACTTGTCTTTTACCCTTGAAATAGTCAGGAACAATCATGCTGACTGCCATGATTTAGGTATTCCAGTAGCAAACACTGCATTCCAAACATTAGTGATAACCGGTGTCCATGCATCAAGATTTTCCTTATATAAGTCTATGGCCTTGAGGCTTTATGTGCGGGGCAAGGAATAATAGCAGATATTACTAAGGGTGGGCATCAAATTCCGTTCCGCTCGCGGAATTAAGATATTTTGACATTTTCGCGTTCTGCGGAGAGCGCGAAAATGCCAAAATTTCCGCTATTTGCCGTGTTGCGAAGCAAATGTGTTCTCGCGTGCGCGATCGCCTTACCGGGATCCCTGCGTTCGCCGACGAGTTTTCCAATCCGTTCGCGTGCACCACGAGATGTTGAAAGCCAGTCGCGCTATCCCGTGAGAGTTCGCGCTCGCGATCACGTTGTTCTCCTCTCCATCAGACACCGCGAGAGTCTGCGATCGCGAACACATCATTTTCCAGTGCGAGAGAGAGCGTGAGGTCACAAACACATCAATCTCTAAGACCATGAGATCGTGAACACGTCATTTTGGACGCGCCATCGACATCCGGCAGAAGTGTGGTGAAGGTCGCGATCGCGAACATGCCAAATTTTCGATTTGGTAAAGAATATTAACTCTAGCTGCATAAAACCTTCTCTAAATGATGGTTTGGATGGAAAAAACTCCTCTGATTGACATTTGGCTGTCCTTTTTTGTGCAAGGAGTCCTTTTAAAAAAAGCACTTTTGGGGGGGAGAGGGAGGAAGTGCCACAGAGTCTCCAACTTCCTGTTCCTGCCCATCAGGCTTCTCCCAGTGCTTTGTCCATCTCCTGTTCATTGTGCCTTTGAATTTCAGCTGGAAAGATCACTCTTTGTGTCTGCTGCATCATTATCATTGGATTTGAGGACTTTTTAATTTGATATTTTGCAAGTAAGTTGGTGTTGTGTCTGTTTGATTGGGGGCATTGCAGTTGCTGCAACTACAATTTTGGTACTTATTCTTTTTTTTAAATTGTTGGGGGTAGCCAGTAGGTCCAGAGCTAGTCATGGGTGGGTGCATGATGAAGCAACTGCTCCTTTGGTGTGTGTTGAATGTTTTTCAAACATCATTTAGGGCATGGATGGCATTGGATTGAGTTGGAAAATGCATTTATTGGGGGGGGATTTCTGTTTTTGGGGGGGTGTTAAATAAATGCCTTTGTTGTGTGTGCCTGGTGTGTTGGTGTGCACCCTGCAGACATTGTTTTGCCCTGTGGATTTTCGTTTTTGCATTTTATTGCATTAATAAGGCACAGCAGTATGGTTTAGCATGCATCTTTTGCCTGGCTTCTTTATAGGCCTTTTTGGCAGTTCATTGATTGCCAGGCCCCCAGCTTGTCGCTTGTGAGTGCCCATGTGGCTTGTGGCCTTTTCTGGTGGGAGTTAATATGGGCCTGCATGGTTTTCCTATTGGCTTACTGCTTCCATCCATCCCCTTTGCCAGCAGCAGCTCCCTTCCATTACATTTGTATTTTTGTGGTTGTTCTTATTTTTTCCTATCCTTTCTGAGAGTGTAGTGTGTGTATACTGTACACAGTAAGTAGTATACCATAACCCTTGTTGCAAAAGTCTCACAAATGGCTACACTATATCTTCTATTTTTTTGTTTGTACTAGTAGTAATTGAACCACAACAACAAATGCAACATTTCACTGATGTTCTTCTCCTGGCTTATTTGCTTTTAGGTGCACAAAGAGACACAGGAGGAGGTAACTATCAACATCATCCATTGTACTGCCAGACAGAAGTCCGGCTGCGGACCACATCACGTCCAACTGTGACCACAGACATCTCTGCAACTTGTGCAACTGCGTCCTGTCTGACCGCTGAAGAAAATGGGCCCAAAGAAAGGTACCAGGTCCTCCAGTACCAAGAAAGTTGCCGGTGAGAAGAAGGAACAGAAAAAGCAAGAGGCACTAACCATGACTGGTGTGCCGGCAAATGTGTTTTTTGGGACCAAAAAACACATGCCTGCAGCATCCTTGTCCGGCGGGAACCAAGCTGGGAGCAGCACTTCCGCACCAGTGGGCCAACCCCACCAACCTAGGCCCAAGCCCATGAGTGTCGCAGAAGTAGCCAGTCTACTAACGAGCAGCGATGTTGAAATGTCAGTATCGCAAAGTAGTACACAATCAACACATGTGGCAACTCAGCAGGTGCAGCTGCAAGAACAGCAGCAGCAGGCGCAGCCACAAGAACAGCAGCAGCAGGCGCAGCCACAAGAACAGCAGCAGCCGCAAGAACCGCAGTAGCCGCAAGAATTGTAGCAGCCGCAAGAACCGCAGCCGCCGCAAGAACCGACACAACAACAGCCCACAGTAGTAGTTGTTCCTCCTGAAGTCGGGGCATTTCAGGAAATCGAGCTTCCTGCAGACAAAGAGGGGCAAGCCACTGTTTCAGAAGATCCATTGTCTTCCAGACCCCCAGCAAGGAAAAGGAGAGTTATTCCATCATCTTCTTCTTCAAGCCCCACTTCTGATGATCTTGATGCCACTTGGAAGCCACCAGCTCTGTCTGAGAGTGATGCACGCCACAAGACAAGGCTAGTGAAATGGAAGGTTCCAGAAAGCCTTAGAGTTATGGAGGTAGATGTAGAAGAGGGAGATGATGATGATGATGAGCCAATCATCACGGACATCACTCCCGGCCCAAAGGATATGGAGACCAGCATTATTACCCTATCCAAAATGGCTGCAAGGGATGTAGCACGGATACCACCAACACAGGTAACACCACCATGACCTCCAGCTTCCATATTTTCATTTGCAAAGGAAAGGCAGGGACCTAAATCCAGCTCAACCACCACCTCAGTACGTAGTGGTAGAAGTCGCAGTGTAGCTGCTCAGAGTCACATTCCATTACAACAAACAATTGATGGACGGAATGCTGACAATGCAGACATTCTCCCCCAGTCCAGAGATCTGGGTTAAATCCATCGTTCTTTTGCCCACTATGCCACCCCAGTTTAGACATGGCCATATGCAAATCAGTCTTGACCCTGTGCCTCATGGGAACAGTCCAGCCCGAACTGCCAAGCCATGTCTTCCCTGGACCGGAATCAAGCATCCTAGGACCGGTTTCTGGCTATCAGCCGTCATCAGCCAGGATAGCTTGACTCCAGTGGCGTAGTGAGCACGGGTCCCACGTCTGGGAATACCCATCCCACTTAGGGCGAAAAGCGTTACAACAAACAATTGATGGACGGAATGCTGACAATGCAGACATTCTCCCCCAGTCAAGAGATCTGGGTTAAATCCATCGTTCTTTTGCCCACTATGCCACCCCAGTTTAGGCATGGCCATATGCAAATCAGTCTTGACCCTGTGCCTCATGGGAACAGTCCAGCCCGAACTGCCAAGCCATGTCTTCCCTGGACTGGAATCAAGCATCCTAGGACCGGTTTCTGGCTATCAGCCGTCATCAGCCAGGATAGCTTGACTCCAGTGGCGTAGTGAGCACGGGTCCCACGTCTGGGAATACCCATCCCACTTAGGGCGAAAAGCGTTACAACAAACAATTGATGGACGGAATGCTGACAATGCAGACATTCTCCCCCAGTCAAGAGATCTGGGTTAAATCCATCGTTCTTTTGCCCACTATGCCACCCCAGTTTAGACATGGCCATATGCAAATCAGTCTTGACCCTGTGCCTCATGGGAACAGTCCAGCCCGAACTGCCAAGCCATGTCTTCCCTGGACCGGAATCAAGCATCCTAGGACCGGTTTCTGGCTATCAGCCGTCATCAGCCAGGATAGCTTGACTCCAGTGGCGTAGTGAGCACGGGTCCCACGTTTGGGAATACCCATCCCACTTAGGGCGAAAAGCGTTACAACAAACAATTGATGGACGGAATGCTGACAATGCAGACATTCTCCCCCAGTCAAGAGATCTGGGTTAAATCCATCGTTCTTTTGCCCACTATGCCACCCCAGTTTAGACATGGCCATATGCAAATCAGTCTTGACCCTGTGCCTCATGGGAACAGTCCAGCCCGAACTGCCAAGCCATGTCTTCCCTGGACCGGAATCAAGCATCCTAGGACCGGTTTCTGGCTATCATCAGCCAGGATAGCTTGACTCCAGTGGCGTAGTGAGCACGGGTCCCACGTCTGGGAATACCCATCCCACTTAGGGCGAAAAGCGTTACAACAAACAATTGATGGACGGAATGCTGACAATGCAGACATTCTCCCCCAGTCAAGAGATCTGGGTTAAATCCATCGTTCTTTTGCCCACTATGCCACCCCAGTTTAGACATGGCCATATGCAAATCAGTCTTGACCCTGTGCCTCATGGGAACAGTCCAGCCCGAACTGCCAAGCCATGTCTTCCCTGGACCGGAATCAAGCATCCTAGGACCGGTTGCTGGCTATCAGCCGTCATCAGCCAGGATAGCTTGACTCCAGTGGCAGCACTTCGCACTACGCGAGCTACGCGTAGCACTTCACGAACTGCGTAGTACCCTGTTCGCAGTGTGCAAGATGCCGTTTTCAATGACTGCAAAGTGCGGACAAGCATCCGGCACTGTGCAATCATTGAAAACAGCATCTTGCACAGTGCGAGCTGTAGTTTTCTGCCGCTCGAGTAGATTTTTATTCGAGAAACCTGACCTCCTCGCGTTGAGAATCTCGCCGGGAGGTTTATTTTCCACGCTCGCGATCGCCAACTTGATATTGCTGATTGTGAACGAGGAAAAAGTCTCGCCGGGATGTCATTTTGCTTGCTCGCGGTCGCCAACTTGACGTTGAGGACCGCGAGCAAGCAAAAAATGACTGCTGCACTACGCAACGCTACGCTACGCGTGTTTGCACTGTGCTACGTGCAATTCGCGTAGTGTGAAGTAGCGCAAACTTCGCAAACTACGCGAACGTAGCGTAGTGCTTTGCCCAGGCTTACCTATTTTGCAAGAGTTGCTGTTCCAGCACTACATCATGATGTGCTGAAATTGGTTGGACAAGCTTTGCAGCAGAGTGCTGTTCACAATATCCACCTAACAACAGACATGTGGACCAGTTGCCAAGCCACTGATTACATGTGCATCACTGCACACTGGGTCTCATTTGTGGGGGTTAGAGATAAGCTATCTGAAGGTGCTGTTGACGCAGCTGAGATTTTTAAAGCTACTCGGAAACATGCAACTGTATCCATGTTCGCCATGGAGTAATCTCATACTGCTGTAAACATATTGGAAGAGTTTCAGAGCAATGTTTTTGAATGGCTGCGCCCAAGAGGGCTTAAGATTGATTTTGTTTCCACGGATAATGGCAGTAATGTACTTAAGGCCATGGAGCTTGGTTCTTATTTCAGGGATCCGTGTTTGGCTCACTGCATTAACATTATTATTCAAGACTTTCTGAAAAAAGAAGCCATAGTCAGCATTTTATTGACCATCTGCAGAAGAATATGTACTCATTTCAGCCATTCTTTTAAAGCTCGGAAGCAGCTGAGGATCATTCAACGTGACTATAGCATGCCAGTCAAAGGACTCGTCCAGGAGGTGGCAACACGTTGGAACTCAACCTATTACATGCTTGACCTTCTCTTTGAGCAGTGCAGGCCAATCAGTGAAATTGTCATGCGAAGAGGGGATGCTACTGTGAAAGGCATGAGCCTTCAGATGGACCAATGGTGCCTAGTTAAATGCCTGACTAAGATGCTTCTTCCTTTCGAGGTCTTCACATGTGAATTCAGCAAGGAGGACTGTACTATGGGCCAAGCTATCCCATTTTTGCAAATGCTAGAGCATCAGCTGAAGGAGGTGTCAGAAGCATACAAAGATGTAGAGGAAAAAAAGAAGCCTATGAGTTGGTGGAGAGCTTAGCTCGTCGCTTAGCTGACAATACAAGGGTGCAAAATAAGATTTTGTCACAAAAACATTACATTTGTGCCACAATTCTGGATCCACGGACAAAATGGGTACTGAAGACATTAATTCCTTTTTCAGAAATGGATGTTGCCCGGTACAAAACGTGGATAGCTGAGTCAGCGAGTAAGTTGGAAAATGAACAGCTGCTAATTAAAAGCCCGCTAGATAAATCCACAACAAGTACTGCAGCAGGGCATCTGACGTCAAGCTCAACTTGGAAGCCTGAGCGCAGTGCGTTTGGCTCAGAACACTCACCAACACTATCTACAACAGCAAGAGCTGTATCTTCAGGCCCAGTAAAATCATTACAGGATTGGTATTTACAGCAAGGCATTGGTAAGTCCAGTGCTGATGCAACAAGAAAAGAGCCTGAAAAAAGTCTTGCACCCCTGAACATTGAGCGGATGGTTCAGGCCTATCTGGACGACCCAACAGAGGTGTACATTGATCAAAACCCATTGAGGTATTCGTATGGGAAAAGGGCCCAATGGCCAGTGCTCAGCAGGCTGGCGATAAACTATCTGGCTTGCCTTGTCGCAAGTGTCTCTTCGGAACGTGTTTTCAGTGCTGCTGGTTCCATCTTAACAGTGAGAAGGACCAGTCTCTCACCCAAAAACGTGGAGAGGTTAACAATGATCAAAATGAATCAGCACTTTATACCATCGAATTACACAATACATGAATCAAGGGAGGAAGATGAGGACAGCAGCTCAGGTGACGGAACTGGTGTGTTAGATGATGATTACCTACTTCTGGTTGAACCCCCAGAATTTGAGGACGAGCTATACTTCCCTGACAATTAGGCTTGCACTTCCAGATCTTACTGTCTTCCTCACTTCTTTGATTGGTGTATCTGTCTTTCTGGTTAGAAACTTTGAATCACAACAAATCCATCACCACCGTCCTCTAATTGTTTTATTGCCATATACAAATTTCGTCTGGCTGCATATCACAGTACACTCCTCAAAATCCTGCTCTTCCATCCTCCTGAATCTCCCTAAATCCATTGCCCTCAAGAAGTCAGATGATGATTGGATGATGCAAAATAGAAGAAAAAAGAAAAAATATTTCCAAGTCCCTCCAAAATAGGTGGAACATGATTGATGATGACTACTATAGCTATCCTCCTTTGTGATCTGAGAGAGACTGCCCATTAACTGAAGATGAGAAGGAACAGGTACTGAGTGATGCCATGCATTGGACGCTGACTGAGTGATTTTGTTGTTGTTTGTTGTGCATGAAGTTACTTCATTGTGTACTTTTTGTAATAATCTACACACTAAAAGTAACTCAAGTCCCTTTTCCCTTCTTTTTTTTTTAATACCAAATTTGTACTTCTACTGTAGGCTGATACATTGCATTTTGAATATAGGAAGGGGCCTCAATCGGTACACCCAGACTGAGTTGAACAACACCATCATGATGAAACAACAACCACAGAAGACCTTAATGTCTGTGTAGCGGTGGAGTCAAGTGTAGTGGTGGTATGACTGCGGGAAATAGTAAAATGTTATGCTGCTTTGTCCAACTATTTCAAAAAATGTACGCTAAATGGAGGATGTGCAAAGAGTGCCTTCACCGTGGGCCTGCTCTGTCCTGTTGGTATTGTAGGTTAATGCTGGAAACAGACTAGAGTAGAGATGATGCATCCATGCCGCCTCGGAAAGTGTTCTTGTTGCACTACAACATTAACTTGTCCATTTTTTTCAACTTGGTTTCAATCTCAATATCCCTTTTGTTTTTGCGTCTACAATTACAGGCCGGGCCTTACCCTGTGCTGTACTTGGGAAAACAACAATGCACACTTACCTTACCAATGAATCTACATCTGCCAGGCAGGCAGTGGCGTCACCCAAGATAGATGGACAGAGCATCCATGGAAGGGAGGACCAAGAGGAATGCTGAGATTCAACTCACCATTTGACCCGGATGACACAGTAACAGAATACATTTTCATGTTTTAAATAATTTGATTCATTTTTTTGTTTACAACAGTGTGTTCTTGTTGTTATTACTATTATTATCATTAGGTTTGCTCTCTGTCTATAATTCATCCCTACAGATATTTTAAAATTTTCTATGCTGTCTGTAAAAGTAAGCCCGGTAACACTGAACACAAACTGTATGTAATCCGGGTCACTCCTTATCATCAATCATCATGCATGCCTTATTTCCTTTTTCTCCCTTAACATATTGATATGGATATGGTAGTCTACAAAGATTCTGTCGTTTGATGTTTGTCCATGCATACTGTTTTTCTTTCTCAAACCTTTCCCCAAAACCCCCTTCCCAACCATTCAACAAACCCTAACCCTCTTCCCCCGGGCTGTGTGACTTATTGAGGTATGACTACATTCAGGTGCCGATTCCGATCCTGTAAAACCCGGGTACGAATGGTCGTACGGAGCGTATTCTCCATACAACTCGTACCCGGGAAATCCTCCTTACAAAGCAGCAAGTACGATTCGTACAGAAATACCATTTCCGTACGATTCGTAAAAAACTACGTGCGGCTAAAAATACCCACAATTCTGATCCGGGACATTGTGTACGTGACGTCCGGATGGAGTCAGGCAGCGTTTTATGGACCAGCAAGTACGATTCGTGCCTACGTCACTCAGCACGGCTCATTTTTTACGGCAGCCAAATACTCCCGGGAAATTGAGGACAGACATGGACCCCATCCTACGTGTCATCCCGGCCCTCCCAGCCTACGACCTGGTGCACCGAAACCGCCGCGCACGCCACAGAAGGTCAGAACAACACCCAGGGGCAAAGGGGGGGCAAGGGGCAGGAAACATAACCCCTACCCAATGTAAAAAATACTATATTCTGTACATACTTTACCTCCAGGATCTGGTCACTTCGGGGGGCGTGTCCACCAATCCCTGCGTACCGCAACAACGGAAGTGGATGTGGACGCATACCCGTCACCACTACAATGGTGGGACGGGCCGTACCCACGCTCTGAGGGCGTGGGTACGGACCGTTCCACCATTGTAGTGGTGATGTAGGGGTATGCGTGGTACGGACCGTACCCACACCCTCAGAGCGTGGGTACGGTCCGTACCACGCGTACCCTTACATCACCACTACAATGGTGGAACGGACCATACACACGCCCTCAGAGCGTGGGTACGGTCCGTACCACGCGTGCCCCTACATCACCACTACAATGGTGGTACGGACCGTACCCACGCTCTGAGGGTGTGGGTACGGTCCGTACCACACGTACCCCTGCATCACCACTACAATGGTGGTACGGACCGTACACACGGACTCAGAGCGTGGGTACGGTCCGTACCACCATTGTAGTGGTGATGTAGGGGTATGCGTGGTACGGACCGTACCCACGCCCTCAGAGCGTGGGTACGGTCCGTTCCACCATTGTAGTGGTGATGTAGGGGTACGCGTGGTACGGACCGTACCCACGCCCTCAGAGCATGGGTACGGTCCGTACCACCATTGTAGTGGTGATGTAGGGGTACGCGTGGTACGGACCATACCCACACCCTCAGAGTGTGGGTACGGTCCGTACCACGCGTACCCCTACATCACCACTACAATGGTGGAACGGACCATACACACGCCCTCAGAGCGTGGGTACGGTCCGTTCCATGCGTGCCCCTACATCACCACTACAATAGTGGTACAGACCGTACCCACGCTCTGAGGGCGTGGGTACGGTCTGTACCACAAGTACCCCTGCATCACCACTACAATGATGGTACGGACCGTACACACGGACTCAGAGCGTGGGTACGGTCCGTACCACCATTGTAGTGGTGATGTAGGGGTACGCGTGGTACGGACTGTACCCACGCCCTCAGAGCGTGGGTACGGTCCGTACCACCACTGTAGTGGTGATGTAGGGGTACGCGTGGTACGGACCGCACCCACGCCCTCAGAGCGTGTGTACGGTCCGTACCACCATTATAGTGGTGACATAGGGGTATGCATAGTACAGACCGTACCCAACCTATGAATGCGGGGGTACGGACCGCATCACCCGTACCCCTAGGGCACCAGTGCAATTGTGATACAAGGCGTACACACGCCACGAATGTTGGCTTAGGGCCTGGTGCAGCATATAACCAGTATATTGGGGTGTGTGTATGCCCAGGACAGCAGTGTACTGCACCAAGGGAGTGGGTAGGTGGGTGGGTGGCTGCCTAGGATTCCCAGCAGTGGACAAAGACATTTGAGGTGTGGGTGCAGCGGAATACCAGCAGTGGACAGAGACATGTGAGGGGTGGGTGCCTATCACTCCCAGCAGTGGACAGAGACATGTAAGGGGTGGGTGCCTATCACTCCCAGCAGTGGACAGAGACATGTGAGGGGTGGGTGCCTATCACTCCCAGCAGTGGACAGAGACATGTGAGGGGTGGGTGCCTATCACTCCCAGCAGTGGACAGAGATATGGGGGTGGGTGCCTATCACTCCCAGCAGTGGACAGAGACATGTGAGGGGTGGATGCAGAGGAATACCAGCAGTGGACAGAGATATGTGAGGGGTGGGTGCAGAGAAATACCAGCAGTGGACAGAGACATGTGAGCGGTGGGTGCCTATCACTCCCAGCAGTGGACAGAGACATGTGAGGGGTGGGTGCCTATCACTCCCAGCAGTGGACAGAGACATGTGAGGGGTGGGTGCCTATCACTCTAAACAGTGGACAGACATGTGAGGGGGGGTGCAGAGGAATACCAGCAATGGACAGAGACATGTGAGGGGTGGGTGCCTATCACTCCCAGCAGTGGACAGAGACATGGGCTGGGTGCCTCTCACTCCCAGCAGTGGACAGAGACATGTGAGGGGTGGGTGCAGAGGAATACCAGCAGTGGACAGAGACATGGGGGTGGGTGCAGAGGACTCCCAGCAGTGGACAGAGACATGGGGGTGGGTGCCAAAGACTCCCAGCAATGGACAGAGACATGTGAGGGGTGGATGCATATCACTCCCAGCAGTGGACAAAGACATGGGGGTGGGTGCCTATCACTCCCAGCAGTGGACAGAGACATGGGGGTGGGTGCTTATCACTCCCAGCAGTGGACAGAGAAATGTGAGGGGTGGGTGCCTATTACTCCCAGCAGTGGACAGAGACATGTGAGGGGTGGGTGCTTATCACTCCCAGCAGTGGACAGAGACATGTGAGGGGTAGGTGCAGAGGAATACCAACAGTGGACAGAGATATATGAGGGGTGGGTGCAGAGGAATACCAGCAGTGGACAGAGACATGTGAAGGGTGGGTGCCTATCACTCCCAGCAGTGGACAGAGACATGGGGGTGGGTGCTTATCACTCCCAGCAGTGGACAGAAACATGTGAGGGGTGGGTGCCTATCACTCCCAGCAGTGGACAGAGACATGTGAGGGGTGGGTGCTTATCACTCCCAGCAGTGGACAGAGACATGTGAGGGGTGGGTGCAGAGGAATACCAGCAGTGGACAGAGACATGTGAGGGGTGGGTGCAGAGGAATACCAGCAGTGGACAGAGACATGTGAGGGGTGGGTGCCTATCACTCCCAGCAGTGGACAGAGGCATGTGAGGGGTGGGTGCCTATCACTCCCAGCAGTGGACAGAGACATCTGAGGGGTGGGTGCCTATCACTTCCAGCAGTGGACAGAGACATGTGAGGGGTAGGTGCAGAGGAATACCAGCAGTGGACAGAGACATGGGGGTGGGTGCCTATCACTCCCAGCAGTGGACAGAGACATGTGAGGGGTGGGTGCCTATCACTCCCAGCAGTGGACAGCGACATGGGGGTGGGTGCTTATCACTCCCAGCAGTGGACAGAGACAAGTGAGGGGTGGGTGCCTAGCACTCCCAGCAGTGGACAGAGACATGTGACGGGTGGGTGCCTATCACTGCCAGCAGTGGACAGAGACATGTGAGGGGTGGGTGCCTATCACTCCCAGCAGTGGACAGAGACATGGGGGTGGGTGCCTATCACTCCCAGCAGTGGACAGAGACATGGGGGTGGGTGCCTATCACTCCCAGCAGTGGACAGAGACATGTGAGGGGTGGGTGCCTATCACTCCCAGCAGTGGACAGCGACATGGGGGTGGGTGCTTATCACTCCCAGCAGTGGACAGAGACAAGTGAGGGGTGGGTGCCTAGCACTCCCAGCAGTGGACAGAGACATGTGACGGGTGGGTGCCTATCACTCCCAGCAGTGGACAGAGACATGTGAGGGGTGGGTGCCTATCACTCCCAGCAGTGGACAGAGACATGGGGGTGGGTGCCTATCACTCCCAGCAGTGGACAGAGACATGGGGGTGGGTGCTTATCACTTCCAGCAGTGGACAGATATACGTCAGGGGTGGGTGCCTATCACTCCCAGCATTGGACAGAGACATGTGAGGGGTGGGTGCCTATCACTCCCAGCAGTGGACAGAGACATGTGAGGGGTGGGTGCGGGTGCCTATCACTCCCCGCAGTAGACAGAGACACGTGAGGGGTGGGTGCCTATCACTCCCAGCAGTGGACAGAGACATGGGGGTGGGTGCCTATCACTCCCGGCAGTGGATAGAGAGATGTGAGGGGTTGGTGCAGAGGAATACCAGCAGTGGACAGAGACATATGAGGGGTGGGTGCAGAGGACCCCAGCAGTGGACAGAAACATGTGAGGGGTGGGTGCTTATCACTCCCAGCAGTGGACAGAGACTTGTGAGGGGTGGGTGCTTATCACTCCCAGCAGTGGACAGAGACATGTGAGGGGTGGGTGCAGAGGAATACCAGCAGTGGACAGAGACATGTGAGGGGTGGGTGCCTATCACCCCCAGCAGTGGACAGAGACATTGGGGTGGGTGCTTATCACTCCCAGCAGTGGACAGAGACATGTGAGGGGTGGGTGCCTATCAGTCCCAGCAGTGGACAGAGACATGGGAGTGGCTGCTTAACACTCCCAGTAGTGGACAGAGACATGTGAGGGGTGGGTGCCTATCACTCCCAGCAGTGGACAGAGACATGTGAGGGGTGGGTGCCTATCACTCCCAGCAGTGGGCAGAGACATGTGAGGGGTGGGTGCCTATCACTTCCAACAGTGGACAGAGACATGGGGGTGGGTGCCTATCACTCCCAGCTGTGGACAGAGACATGTGAGGGGTGGGTGCAGAGGAATACCAGCAGTGGACTGAGACATGTGAGGGGTGGGTGCCTATCACTCCCAGCAGTGGACAGAGACATGGGGGTGGGTGCTTATCACTCCCAGCAGTGGACAGAGACATGTGAGGGGTGGGTGCCTATAACTCCCAGCAGTGGACAGAGACATGTGAGGGGTGGGTGCCTATCACCCCCAGCAGTGGACAGAGACATGTGAGGGGTGGGTGCCTATCACTCCCAGCAGTGGACAGAGACATGGAGGTGGGTGCCTATCACTCCCAGCGGTGGACAGAGACATGTGAGGGGTGGGTGCAGAGGACTCTCAGCAGTGGACAGAGACATGGGGGTGGGTGCAGAGGACTCCCAGCAGTGGACAGAGACATGTGAGGGGTGGTGCCTATTACTCCCAGCAGTGGACAGAGACATGGGGGTGGGTGCTTATTACTCCCAGCAGTGGACAGAGACATGGGGGTGTGTACATCATTATCATTTTGGACTATGTTGATAGTGCCATAACAACACATCACTGACAGCAGTGTCCCACTCCCATGAGGATGGATGTCTTTCCCCCACTGCATGACACACCACATGTGGGTGTGAGGACAAATGACACATGCATACCCACCCCTGGCGGATGCAGCACAATACACACACAGAGATCATGCCACAAGACTGTATAGTCATGTCAATGCCTACTAAACTAAGAGAGCAATGGGAACACACACTGTCATGCACATCCCAGGACTGATAGGAATGTACAGGTGCTGGGACAGCCACCAAGATGTTGTCTCTCATGGAAGGAATAGTTTGGAGTTCCCACAGATACAATGCCCACAATTGTGAGTCAGGTGCCCAAATACCCTGCATAACAAGTACCATATGTGTGATAGGCTGGGATTACACACATGCATCATGCGGAAAAGGAAGAATTTCTCCATGAAGGCATGGCAACATACTCAATACACAAGTACAGTGACTAGCAAGAATGGCACAGACGATGCAGCTGGAGACATTGCTGACCAGACTTGGGCATACGGGTACGTGTACTACCAGTGCCTACACGTACATGTACTACCAGTGCCTACACATACGTGTAGGCACTGGCAGTAAACGTACGGGTATGTGTACTACCAGTGCCTACACAATACTTATACTACCAGTGCCTATGTGTAGGCACTGGTAGTACACGTACGTGTAGGCACTGGTAGTACTTGTACGGGTATGTGTACTACCAGTGCCTACACGTACATGTAGGCACTGGTAGTACACGTATGTGTAGGCACTGGTAGTACACGTACCCATACGTGTACTGCCAGCTCGTACACGTATGTGTAGGCACTGGTAGTACACGTACGGGTACGTGTACTACCATTGCCTACACGTACGTGTAGGCACTGTCAGTACACGTATGTGTAGGCACTGGTAGTACACGTACGTGTAGGCACTGGCAGTACACGTACGTGTAGGCACTGGAAGTACACGTATGGGTACGTGTACTGCCAGTGCCTACACGTACGTGTACTACCAGTGCCTACACGTACGTGTACTACCAGTGCCAACACATACGTGTAGGCACTGGTAGTACACGTACAGGTATGCACTGGTAGTACACGTACCCATACGTGTACTACCAGTGCCTACACGTACGTGTACTACCAGTGCCTACACATACTAGTAGGCACTGGTAGTAAACGTACGAGTACGTGTACTACCAGTGCCTACACATATGTGTACTACCAGTGCCTACACGTATGTGTAGGCACTGGTAGTACACGTATGTGTAGGCACTGGTAGTACACGTACGTGTTGGCACTGGTAGTACACGTACGTGTTGGCACTGGTAGTACACGTACAGGTATGTGTACTACCAGTGCCTACACGTACATGTAGGCACTGGTAGTACACGTACGTGTAGGCACTGGTAGTACACGTACCCGTACGTGTACTACCAGTTCGTACACGTACGTGTAGGCACTGGTAGTACACGTATGGGTACGCACTGGTAGTACACGTACGTGTAGGCACTGGTAGTACATGTACATGTAGGCACTGGTAGTACACATACGTGTAGGCACTGGTAGTGCATGTACGTGTAGGCACTGGTAGTACACGTATGTGTAGGCACTGGTAGTACACGTACGGGTACGTGTACTACCAGTGCCTACACATATGTGTACTACCAGTGCCTACATGTACGTGTAGGCACTGGTAGTACACTTACGGGTACGTGTACTACCAGTTCCTACACGTACGTGTACTACCAGTGCCTACACGTACGTGTACTACCAGTGCCTACACGTACGTGTAGGCACTGGTAGTACATGTACGTGTAGGCACTGGTAGTACATGTACGGGTACGCACTGGTAGTACACCTATGTGTAGGCACTGGTAGTACACTGACGTGTGTACGGTCCATACCACGCGTGCTCCTACGGCACCACTACTATAGTGATACGGACCATACTTGTACGGTCCGTACCACGCGTGCTCCTATGGCCACACAACTCTAGTGATACGGACCGTACATACGCCCTCAGAGCGTGTGTACGGTGCGTTTCACACGCTTACACTGTTGATAGGATGTGCACACAAAAGGAATGGAGGTCTCAGACTCACACAAGGATGTACATCAAGTCATTGTCATTGCTGTCCTACATGTGCAGGGCCTAGGTGTATCAGGCAGTGATATTGCACATGTCTCCTCATGTATTTGCACAATTGATGTGTGATGACCTGTGTACACATGTCATGTGTGATGGGGCACTATGTGGCATACTTTCCCTTCACACTTTGCACATGTGTTCATGTAGTACAAATGTGCCAAGCACAGCATCACTGGTATGGCACAGTCACCACCACCCGCAACTGTCCCCTGATGCCAGGGACAGGGACACTAACAACTGACATTTAACGACCAGCGTGCACCGATGTGACTATGTCATATGTGTGTCATGTGTTCCCATGAGCTTGCTGTTGGTGTTCCGTCAACTGCATCTGCTGTTGCTGCATCCAACATGTGTCTGTGTGTAGATGGGCATGGCACACATTTACGCACACCATGCCACATGTCGATTTCCACGTAACGTGTGTCTGTGTGCATTGAACTTGATATTTTGACATGAGGACATATCTGCGTCGTCTCAATTTCTGTGTTTTCTGTTTTCACGTGTACCCCTTCAACGCAATGTGTATGATCTGTACATTTGACATTCCATGTGATCTGTGCGTCTAGCTTGCCGTCAGCTGTCTGTATGAGATGACATCCTTCAAATGCTGATATGTGGATGTATGTCACTCTTGTGATGTCTCTGGCTGTTCACTGACACAGGCCTACAGCTCGTTTCAGGGCATGTCATGTAGACTTGACAATCAACGGGTGTAGCTGGCTTTTCATAGGAGTATCACCTGGCTGGCATACATGTACTGGATGTATTGCACAGACCAGACTCTGTAATTAGCAGATGTGTATTAGCAGTTGAGCATGTGCTCAGTTCATTGACATTGATGTTGTTATGTTCTCACTCTTCGTTATTCATTCCAATTTTCTGCAGGACAACGCCTGTCCCCAGACCAATGCCAGACTTGGGTGCCATGAGGGAACGTGACTGCATACGCTGTTACAGATTCACCCAACAGTTGATTGAGGACTTGACCGCCAAGCTGGCACCACACCTCCAACCACAACACAGGTATCCTACTGCGCTGACCCCCAAGATGAAGGTGATGGCAGCCCTACATTTTTTTGCCACAGGTACGTTTCACTTCACCATAGCTGATGTTGGTGGCATGTCCTAAACGATGTTCAGCCGTGTCCTGCATGATGTTTTGGCAGCCATCTTGGAGCACCTGGATGAATTCATCCATTTTCCAACTCCTGAGGAGTTGACAGGTGTCAAGGGTGATTTCTATGCCCTGGGAGGGATGCCCCATGTCATTGGGTCCATTGATGGGACACATGTGGCTTTGGTACCACCACAGGCACAGGAGGTCGCCTATCGCAACCATAAACATTACCACTCTATAAATGCCCTTGTGGTGTGTCTTGCTAACATGCTGATTTCCCATGTCTGTGCACGTTTTCCAGGGTCAGCACACGATGCCTACATCATGAGGCGTAGCAGGGTGCCACAAATGATGCTGCGGCTGCACGATGAACGAGCATGTCTTGTTGGTGGGTATACTCTGTTTGTCCTGTGTGTTGCGGTATCTCTGGCTCTTACGGCATCTCCTGACCCACTTTTTTACATGATGTTTCAATGTAGGGGACTCTGGCTATCCCAACATGCCATGGCTGATGACGCCTCTCCGCAACCCAAGATCAGCTGCAGATCACCGTTACAACAATGCACACGGGCAGACCAGGCGAGTGATTGAGAGGACGTTTGGCCTCATGAAGAGCCGATTCCGGTCCCTTCACAAGACAGGCGGGTCCCTCCCATATGCACCAGCGAAGGTCTGCAAAATCTTCCTTGTGTGCTGCATGCTGCACAACATGGCAGTGGATAAGGCAGTGCCACTCATCCTGGAGCAGCATGAGCAGGAATATCCACCCGTGGCGGATGAAGGGCTTGGTCACGAGGCAAGTGAGGAGGAGGAGGAGGAGGAGGATATCCGGAGTCAGCTCATACCAACTTCTTCTCATAATGGTGAGTCACTGGGTCTGAGTGTGCACGCTTGGAGCCTTGTGTGGCATGTGTTGCAATGTGTGTGTCCAGATGACTGTATGCTAAGTGACTTAGATGTGTGTTCTGATGTGTCACTTGAGTGATGATGTCATTCAACTCATTTTAGCTGAGACCCTAATTTTTCTAATCGCATGGTAACAACATTATTGCTTTAGAGTAAATGACCATGTATGCGGATAACAATCTTTTAGCTGACTTCTTGTGTGTCTGTCATCCACAGGTTCTTGCGCATGTTGTCTGGTCGTGTCATCGTTGGCCTCCTGCTATTCCTCATGAGTATTGCAATGTGTGCTGAATCAGCGTTCCATGCACGGACATGGGGAAAAGTCATTTTGGGTGAGGATTGCAGCAAGGCACTTTGGGGGTGTTACGTGTTTGGAAAGTGTGGGAACTGCTCCTGTGAATGTTGGGTTACCATGCATACATGTCGACTCACCATGGAGCACATGACATGTAGCATGACTCCCATGAATTGATAGTCAACCTTCATGGCAGTCATCTCTAATGGTTTGTGGATTCTGATGAAGGCATCAATGTGTGTAAAACTTCCCTCAGAAACATACGGGATGCTACGGGTGGACATGGTGTGGGACATCCCCATAGCAGGCTCAATGGGGAATTGCAGCCTCTCCGTGTGCAGAAGGGGGTGTTTGGCTCATCCCCTTAACTTGTGTGCCAGGCCATTTGGATTTACTACATCTGTGTTGTGAAGAGGGTGTCCAGTGTAGGTCCCACATGTTCAGCCAAATGACCTGTGTGTCTGTTCATATTGATGCATTTCACTTAGTGTGAGCCTGAGTAATAAAGGGGTTCCTCACCCTCCAAGGTGCCTCATCTCTGTCAATGCAGGTCTCTTGCCACTTTGCATGCGGCATCTCTGGCATAGTTGTCAAAGATTGTGCATATGAGTCTATGTGTAGTTTGGCTACATGCATGCCGTTCTTCATGGGTTAGAATCTCGATTGTGCATGAAGTCCATGGTTGTGTATGTATTTGGGCATGTCGGTCCCCACAATGGGCCGTCAACACCTGCTGAGGGTGTGTCTCCTGTGCGCGGCTCGGCCTTCTATTTCCTGATCCTGTGTCAGTCATCTTTGGTGATTGTGCATCCATTTTCTCTGGGTGTGCCATGGGTAACCGGACACTCCTTCCTCTACATACGACTGTTGCAGTTGTTCTTTCTGACATCCTTGTCGTTGTGTGCTACTTTTGGCATAGTTTCCAGGACATGCCGCCTGCTGCTGCGGCCCCTGCAGCAAGGGCCCACAAAGTGGCGGGATTCTGCAACACACACGCCTCAAAGATGCTCCTCCCTGCCTCCCTCCACCCATTCATTTGGCTGTCATCATCTTGTCTGTGCCACTGTTGCGGCCACACGGTGCCAGAGGCAGGACCATCAGCACATGCAACGTGCACATTTCACGACCCTCATGTCCTTGCATGACCCACATCACACTACAGTCTGATGTTGTAGCCACCCTCCAAGCAATGTCTATCAAAAACTCAACCGCCTGCTCTCAGGCATACCCTAAGCGCACACACGACACCTTTGCATGCTGAGTGTGCAACTCCAACTGCCTACACAGCGCTGCCCCGCCTTCCAGGCCCTGTCACACCAACCAGATCATGTCCCTCCTGCTCCACACTGGCTCCGTCCACCAGCAAGGCCATGGGAGTGGGACTCAAGCCTTCAGCATGTGGTATAGTGGCATCATCTGGCACATGGCCCAGGGATCTTCTCTCAGCGTGTCAATCTTCAATGTGTCCAGGACCCCCTTCTCCACCATCACATGTGCACACAACCTCATCATCATGTCGTATGGCATTGACACCCAGGTGCTCCTCACCCTCACCAAAGACACAGCCATTGCCAGTTCTAACAGTCTAGTTCTACGGAGCAAGTACATCCAAACTCACGGGAAACTTGTCCACATCCAGGGTGCATCTGCACAACTCAACTTCAACATCCCGCACCCCATCAACATCACCGTTCACCTGAGATAGCTGCAAGGGATCACTGTGTGCTGCAGGATTACCTTCACACTTCTCACACACACTCAGGAGGCAGTCAACAACCCCAGACCCCAAAATCAACCTTGTACGTCTGTCATCCAAGACCCCGTTGGCCCAACTCTATGCATCCGAACTTGGCCTGACCACCATTCTTCACATCCACAACACTCCAGCATGAAGGAGATGGTTCTCACGCCTGGAAAACATACCTGGGACTCCCTCCCCGGGAACCTCCACATGAGCCATGACCTCTAGGCCTTCATCATCCTCTTCCTGATTGGTGTGTCCGCACAGTATTTCAAGCCCCCCCTCAGCAGCTTGAGGCCATCACAGGTGAGTATTGGGCTCCCAGGCTGTATTGGATGATACATTGAGATCCATGTGTGTCCTGTACCGGACTCAGATCCCAGGGTATGGATGGCTGGAGTTAGTTCAACACTCAGGCATAGTTTGCCATTTACCCACACGTATGTTGTGGACTAATGCAAAATGACTGCAACATCTCATGAGAAAAAAATGATGTGGATGGTCCGCTGCCTCTCACGGTCTTTTCCGTGGATGACCCACCTTCCTCCGGGGACCCTCAGATGCAGGCCATGACGATGTTTGGGACACTCCGTCGGACGAATCCTCCTCCTCCTCCTCCCTCCCTGTGGCTGGTGCTGGTCTGCACCTGGTGTCACAGGGAGGGTTGCCCATGTTGTCAGCGATCCGACGGAGTGAATGGCTAATGTCCCTTTGCACCGCCAGGAGCTCAGCCAGTCTTGCCACCATCCGTCCTTGGTGTTGTTGTTGACTGGTGTGTTGCTAAGCCTGCTGATTCTTAATGTCTGTGAGGGTCGCCACTACCTGACTGATGGCCCTGGTGTCACGCCGGTATGCCTCCATGATGTTGCGTACGTGTGACATACCGGTCCCTTCAGCTGTCTGGTCAGGTTCTCGCCTCCGCCTGCCTCCACTCCCACCACCCCTGCCCACACGAGCCTGGCCTGCCGTTGTGGGCACATCGGGTCTACGGGACCCCTGAGGGATGGCAGTGTCGGTGTTGGCTGCCTCCTCCTGGGTGCCCGGCAAACCTTGTCCCTCCAGGTCAGACTGGCTCAGTTGTTCAGTGTGGCCAGGGCTCCTGGGTGTCTCCTGGGATTTGACAGGAATGGGGGTGGTGGTTGGCACAGATGTACCTGAAGCAGGTGCTGCAGGGGCTTGGACACCAGAGGGGCCAGGTGGGTTGGGGTCATCCGCGGAGTGTTGTGAGGTGTCGCTGCCGGTGGGATCAGGTTCCTCTCGAGTCTGGGCCTGTGGTACTTCCCCCCCATTGTTGGGGGGAGATCCATGACGTTGCCCTGTGTGTGAGAGAGAGACAATGTTAATGCTGTTTAATGCGACATCCATGTTTCATGCATATTCTAGTTGCCACAGTTCCTCCAGGTAGTTGTATGTGCCTAGCATTCACATGAATTTTCACTTGTGGATGGGTATGTTGCAGGGGACTGATTGAAATGTTCTCCAGGGTGTTTGACATGTCGAATTTGGGCTTGGATGCTTCTTCGGCTGTGGCTTGATCTTGTTGTGTCACATGTCCCTTGTGAGAGTGGGTAACTCCATTGGCTGCCCCGGGAGTGTGTGCTTGTGTAAGGGGTGAGTGATCATCCCTCAACTCAACGCTGTTCAACATCCACATGGCCCCCCTCACACAATTGGCCCGCCACCACAACCTCAAAAACATCTCCTAAGCCGACACCCAGCTCATCCTCTCCCTCACCAAGGACCCTCACACTGCCAAAACAAACATCCACGAGGGTCTGAGGGCCATCGCCGACTGGATACGGAGCGGCCATCTGAAACAGAACTCGGACAAGACGGAGGTCCTCATCCTCGGACCCACACCCTCAGCCTGGGACGACTCCTGGTGGCCGATCGCTCTGGGGACAGCACCGACACCCACCCACCACGCACGCAACCTAGGATTGATCCTCACATCCTCCCTCTCCATGTCCAAGCAGGTCAACGCCGTCTCCTCCTCCTGCTACGACACCCTACGCATGCTCCGCTGGATCTACTGGTGGATCCCGACCAAAACAAGTAGAACAGTGACACAGGCCCTCGTCAGCAGCTGACTGGACTACGGCAATGCACTCTACGCAGGACTCCCATCCAAACACCAACGGCGACTACAACGCTTCCAAAACGCCTCCGCACGACTGATCGTCAACGCCCCCCACCACAGCCACATCACCCCCCTCCTGAGTGACCTGCACTGGCTCCACATCGACAAGAGGATCACCTTAAAGCTCCTCACCGACGCACACAAGGCACTCCACAATACCGGAAAAGCCTACCTGAACATCAGACTCAGCTTCTACACCCCCACCCGCCAGCTCCGCTCCGGCAGCCTCGCAGCTGTCCCCCGCATCCAACGTACGACCGCCTGCAGGAGATCCTTCTCCTACCTCGCCGCCAAGACCTGGAACACCCTCCCAACCCACCTACGACTGACCCAAGACCTACTTGCCTTCAGAAGACTCCTCAAGACCTGGCTCTTCGAGCAGTAGTGGAATCCCCCCCCCCCCCAGCACCTTGAGACCCTCACAGGTAAGTAGCGTGCCTTACAAGCACCCTGATTGATTGTTGATTGATTGATGGTGCCTGCTGGTGAGTGTAGTGTGATTTGGCAGTGGATCTCCCAGGTGATGTATCTGTCCCCCCATGGAGCATGCTGCCATGTCAGTGAGTGTGTGTTCCTGTCCTAGATATCTGAGCTTTTTGTGTTTGTGTTAGAGTTTGCAGTTGTCACAGGAGGGCCTTGTGCTGCCTACAGCAGGGCCAAGTGTCAGCTACCTTGTCAGTACTTTGCCAGTCCCTGTGCATTGCGCATGGTGCATGGGTATGTACCTGGGCCATATGGTCTGAGGGAAATGGTGTCTGTTTCTGAGTTGTACAATATGTTTAGTGATCCCCACCCTCCCAGCATCCCAGACATCCAGTCTTGGGTTTGTGGTTTGTGTAGGCTGTGACATGGCATGGCCTTGCTTTGTGAATGGGGCATACACATGTTAGTGGCATGAGCGTTGTTTTTGAGTGTAGTTGTGTCCGGTGAGGGCTTGGGGGTAGGTGAGTGCATTTGTTGTAGTTGGGGTGTGGATGCCATTACCCCCATGTTACGTAAGTTGTTTGTGTACTCACCAGGCTCGTCAACTCCTTCGACTCCGTGTACTCCTACTGGCGGAAGCAGGGCCATCACCTTCTCCTCCCAGGGATGGTAATGTACCGGTCTGCGGGGCAGCCCACCTCCAGTGATGTTACTCTGTTCGTAGTCCTCGTTCATTTTTTGCTTGACTGCCCTCCGCAGATCGTACCACCTGGCTTGGCATTCATTCCTGGTCCTTCTGATGGGTGCAACAGCATTCACCCGATCGACGATCCTCTGCCACAGGCGTGATTTTTCGGCTATGCTGGTCTGTCTGACCAATGTTCCAAAGAGCTGTGGCTCGACTCCGATGACTTCGTTGACAAGGATGTCCAGCTCCTCCCTTGTGAACTTTGGATTCTTGTCTGTGGGCTTGGTGTGGGGTGTGGGTGTGGATGGTTGTGGGTGTGTGGGTGTGAATGTGTAGGTGTGTGTGTGAATGTGTAGAGGGGGTGTGTGTGAAGGAGGTTGTGTGAAGGTGTGTAAGTTAAGGTGTATGGGTGCAGTTGTTTGTGTGTGGTGCCTGTCAGCAGTGGGTTTGTTGCAAAGGCTCATGGTTTGTGAGTGTGGGCCCTTTTTATTGGTCCATTTGTGGGTGTGGCTGGGTTTGAACTTTTGGTGGGTGTGTTGTAAGAGGTGGTTGTGAGTTTGGGCCTCTGTTTGCCTGTTTGGATGTGCCAGGTCAGTCTTTTAGATGTTTTTTTGTACTGTAGACGTGTTTTGTGGTGTTGTGCGAGGCGAATTGACCCTCCTTGTGCTGTTTTACAGTGTCCTGGTTCTGTACGAGTCGTTTTAGCGTATGTAAGGTGCGTGCATACGCGATGTTGTTGTACAGTGCTCACATATGCAATGTTTTTGTACGGTTTGTACATACGCGATGCTGGGGTACGGTGGTGGGGTACTGTGCGTCCAAGTATGGGGCTGGGGTACGGTGTTGGGGTACGGTGCGTACAAGTAGGGTGCTGGGGTACGGTGTTGGGGTACGGTGCGTACATGTACAGGGCTGGGGTACGCTGCTGGGGTATGGTGCGTCCATGTAGGGGCATGGGGTACAGCGCTGGGGTACGATGCGTCCAAGTACGGGGCTGGGGTATGGCGCTGGGGTACAGTGCGTCCAAGTAGGGGCATGTTGTACGGCGCTGGGGTACGGTGCATCCAAGTACGGGGCTGGGGTACGGTGGTGGGGCACGGTGCATACAAGTACGGTGCTGGGGTACAGTGTTGGGGTACGGGGCTGGGGTAAGGTGCTGGGGTACGGTGCATCCAAGTCCGGGCCTGTGGTATGGCGCTGGGGTACGGTGCATCAAAGTACGGGGCTGGGGTACAGTGGTGGGGTATGGTGCGTACAAGTAAGGGGCTGGGGTACGGCGCTGGGGTACAGGACTGGGGTAGGTCGCTGGGGTATGGTGCTTCCAAGTACAGGGCTGGGGTACGGTGGTGGGGTATGGTGCGTACAAGCAAGGGGCTGGGGTACGGTGGTGGGGTACGGTGCGTACATGTACGGGGCTGGGGTACGGTGGTGGAGTACGGTGCGTACACGTACGGGGCTGGGGTAGAGTGCGGACATGGGGGGGTACAGTGCTGACATATGGGGGGAGGGGGGCTGTACGATTCGTATCCCGGGCACCAGTTTACCCGGATACGAGTGGTATGGCGTTCGCTCCGTACGGGGCCTTTTCCATGCGCTTGTGTTTTCAGACAGGCGGTACGGATCGTACTTGCGCGCTCGGACTTCAGTTTTACGATTTGTATGTAAAATTGTCCGGGGACTCCTCGTAGACTTTTCCCGAAGCGATTCGTATATATTTTTCACATACGAATCGTACTTCGCCGTTTGTACGGGACTTGTACGATTCGTACGTAAAAAAATACGGATACGAGTCGTACGGTAATTTTTTTTAACGGATCGGAATCGGCACCCTAATGTACATCAATAATTTATCACACGCTTGCTGGGGTGGATGTGGCAAAAGCAACAGTACTTCAATTTCAAGGCAGGGCGGGGATCTTCTTCTGCTTGCCCACCCATGAGCAGTATATTTGTGAGGTAATTTTTTTACCAAAGAAACCGGCTAATACATCAGCATTCATTCACGGCATTGATTGGATTAATGGATTTAATTCATTGTCATCCTCCTACACAGCACTAACAGTTACACTTGTGTCAGTGTGCTGTAGGCCTAGTCAAATGACTCGACACAACTAGAGTTGCTGTGTACTACTAGGCTATCTCCACCACCATTATGTTTTGTTGTATTTGGGCATATTATTCTTTGGCAGTAAGTTCTGTTCTGTACTGTACTTCATTCTACTACTCCTCGAAGAGTCTCTCAGGCTACTGACTGTCTCATTTTCTTTTTTGGGAAATGCTGCTGCCAGTGTCTACTACTACCACCACCACAACCATGGCATGTTAGGAAAGAAAACCATCATCACTATGCAGCCATCGCTGTGCCTAAGTTCAACATCAAGCAAAGGTAAGAGATGTTTGGGGGAGGCATAATTAATAATTGACATGTTTTCATTAATTCAATTTCACACACCCCTTCGAGTCCAGTTGCAGAGTGCCTAGAGTAGAAGAGACTGACAGTACTAGTAGTAGGACAAGTCACTCAGTGAGGGGTGCCGCATCTATCTGTTTCTGTCTTACAAAGTCATCCAATTATTAAAATCAAACACTGGCTGTGGGCGGCCCTGCACCAGCAAGGAAAGAAGGATACAGTGTGATGTAAAACAGTAACCCCACCCAGAAAACATTAACAACATCGTACGTAAACTTAAGTAGAAATATATTATTTAATACACTAACAAAAATAAACTATGTAAAAAAAAATCCCACACCTGACCCACCCCTCTGCCTAACCCCAACCAATGTCCGTAAAGAAAATGTCAAATTGTCCAAAAGAGGAAACCCAATGGCCGGATCCCACCCACCCCAAGAATAATTTAAAAAGGAGCAATAAGAACGGGGTCTAAGTTCGGCAGGCTTTTTTCAGGAGGACACGAACTTGTTCCTCCAGGCGGGCAGCACGGCGCTTCAATGCGTGGCAGTTGCATCCACAGGGCGGGGGCAGCACTGATGGAGGGGCAGCGGCGGGTGGCTGCCAGAAGGTAGCGCCGTACCGCTGGAGGGCGGTGGCTGGGGCCCGGGACATTGGAGGAGGCTGCAGCTGCTGCCGCCTCCTCCTCCTCCTCTTCCAGGACCACGAGCCGACGATATTCGGTCTGTATTGCCTCCAGTTTCCGACGCCGGCCCTTGGCTGCCAACTCCTTACGGTCAGGTTTCCCCTTGAAAGGAGTAGCTATATATGAAGAAGAAGAAACAAAACTATTGTAAAATATACTCTTAGCAAAGCAGTAAGACAAATATTTCTACACATAGTGTCACGGTAGCACTAGCAAGCACATAACATTTGTGGTTTGTACTATCCTCCCACTTTCTTGGACTTTAACATTTGTGGGAGTTTCAGGCATTCAACCAACCATGCATCTGATTCCTATCAGCCACCAGTATGCATGCTGCATGCATCCCACGAATCCTTCTCTGCCAGTCATAAATCTTAAATCTCGCCCGTCCTTCTTCCTTCCACTCTTCTTTCCCTTTTCGTTCAACCCATCCATCAAGGTCATCTGACTTTTAATCTTCTCCATAAAACTTTCACAGCTGAGTTGAAATCATCAGATAGAAGAGGCCATTGGTTACTCAACAACACTATCGCCACTAATGCTTTTACTAATGCTAAGTAAAGGGTGTCTTCAACCGTTCACAACAACCTCTTACTTAGTAAGTCAACTGTACAGTATTATACAGTACACCCTTGCAGTGAGTGTAATGTCAATAAGTAAGGATTAGGGGCCCGATTCACAGAATTAACTTAAGACAAAATCCTAAACTTACTACTTTTGGTATTCACAGAATGCACTTACTACTTTTGGTATTCACAGAATGCACTTACTACTTTTGGTATTCACAGAATGGATTTACGACTACTAACTTTACGTCCGCACTCGGGCCGGAAATTCCAGCCCGGAGGCGGAGCTTCCATGCCCGGAGGCGGGGCTTCTGGGCCGGAAGCGGAGCTTCCAGCCCGGAGGTGGGGATTCCGGCCAGTGGCGGAGATTTAGCCATGGCCAAAATCTCCACCTCTGGGCCGGAAGCTCCGCCTCCGGCCCAGAAGCCCCACCTCCGGCCCGGAAGCCCCGCCTCCGGGCTGGAAGCTCCACCTCCAGGCCGGAATTTCCGGCCCGAGTGCGGACGTAAAGTTAGTAGTCGTAAAACCATTCTGTGAATACCAAAAGTAGTAAGTGCATTCTGTGAATACCAAAAGCAGTAAGTGCATTCTGTGAATACTAAAATGGTAGTAAGTTTAGGATTTTGTCTTAAATTAGTTCTGTGAATCGGGCCATAGGTATCTAACTTACCACTGCCCGCCACTGCTGCTGGCTCACCCCCTGCAGCTCCTCCTGCAACTGCCGCCTCCTCCTCTCCTCCGTCAGCAGCTGCGTCGCCGCTGGCCCCGGCACTGGTGGTTGGTAGTGCGCCTTGAAAAAACATTACACATTTTTTAGGTGTCATATCCACCTCCCCCTATTTTTCACTAGCAAGATTGAAAAATTAGTTAATAGTAATACATACATATACAACATACATCACTAGTACAAATCAGGTAGTAGTAGAGTAGACGCTAGTAGTTATATGGTCCCTAGAGTCATTCTAGTCTTTGCTTAGTTAGCCTGAGCCATGCTACCATTTTACCTTTGTGTCTTTTATTTTAGCACACGCGTCGGGTACCTCGCAGCTTGTTGTATAAAGAGTGACGCCTTTGAGCCCACATGAGCTCATACTGCTACTGTCTGAGCGCTGCGTACAAGGCCATTAAAAACAAGCCACTTTGTTATGGAGTTCTGGTGTTAGTCCATATTGCTTATCTAAAATGCTACATTTTTTGCCACGACTGAGAAATAATTGCAATATACTAATGAGCACCATTTTTCTCCTAACAGACGGAAGATTCCATTCTAAGAACCAGAAATTTGCAGAGCTGATGATGTAACCAGTACTAGCTTGTTCTAAGGTGAGGGGTCCACATAATTCATTCAGATCTTCATTTATAATGTTATATAAACTAAATTCCTATTCCTACAACTGTTCACTTATTTATTAATCCTGATTTTTTTTTTTTTTTCTTCGTTCTATGGACTTGTACTTGTTGTAAGTGTAACTACGTGCAACAATGTTTATAGTTTTAATCTTATGCATTTTGCTGTTGCTTATTGAACAACGTACATAGCTTTTCAGTTGCAAATAAAATAATTTTTGAACTTACATAGAGCCGTTGGTATTTGGTGCGGATGGACTTACACGAGTGAGCGAGCGAAAGGAAGGGTGTGCAAACTGTGCTTGTGCATTGCTTCCACGACTGAGTGGTCGGGAGTGTTATGTTCTGGGTTGTCTACTCATTGGGTATTGGGGGGGTTCGGAGAGCTAATAGTAATAAAACACTATTATAACTAGCCGGGCAGGGGATTGTGGTGGGTTCTGTTCTGACTGAGGTGTGAGTGTGAGGATGGTCCAACCTCCCATCACCAACATCCTATTTTCTTGTGCAACTGCAATGTTCTGTATGTGGAAAATCCCTACAACAGTAGTAGTATGTCATATCCTATCAAAATAGTAAAATCTGGCTGGGCATTTTGTTTGTGGGAATTGTCAAAAACATCAAGATTAATAAAGCCTCAAAGATTAAGAAGAATAGAAGAAGTACAAGAGGACAACCCAAAGGACTGGACTAATCAATGGCTAGAGCTACTGGTGAATCTGAGTTTTATTTAAAACCTTTTAAATAAAGAGTGGCCAACTGGGCATGCTTAGCTACAGACAGACTAATACTAGTAGTACAGAGAGTCATAGCAGAGGCAGTTAGAGGCAGGGATAACAAGAATCTAGAAACAGATATTCTAGATCGAAGGGTAATTGTTGGTAAAAAATAACATTAGGAAACGGAAACAATAGTTCGGGAAAAAAAATACGGTGCAGTAAAAGTTAGTGAATAAGAGTTAATATTAAAAACAGGAAGACTTACTGGGGCCAGCAGAAGAGCCCTCTTTCTGGTCCTCCTGTCCGACTGGAACTGCGCCTGCTGACTCTGTCCCCGTCTTCTTGCCCCTGGGTGCTGATCATGAAAGATATAAGAAAGGAAGAGACAAACATTGATGATTCGTGTGAAACAAATAAAATATTTTTATAAGACTGTCAAAAAAACATTTGTGTAAACAACAAATGCAATAAAATTAACCTATCTAATCTGGTCGACAAATAGTATCTGGGGATTCGCGGACTGACTAGTTATTATGGACTGACTAGTTATTATTTATCTACACTAATCCAGTGTTCCATTCTGATTACAGAATACTAACTAAGCCCAAGTAGTACGTACCACCTGACCGAGCCCACCTATTCCAGGCGTGCCAATTGTACATTAAGTAAGCATTTCCACTTCTTTTAGTCCTCAAAAATGCACAAATGGAGAACATATACCTGTCTTTTTGCATACACAAAATTGTTGGTTGGTTGATGCAGATGTTCTGCTAGTGCTAAGCCTATTAGCACTCACTGAACAAACTACAAAAGATTCTACTAAGGACTGGGGTAAGCAGTAGCAGCACTCAGCAGCACGTGACGTAATTAAGGGTGGGCGTAGTTCGCGAAGTAGCACTTCGCGAAGCTACGCAAAGTGAAGTTCGCACTACGTGAGCTACGCATAGCACTTCGCGAACTGCGTAGTAACATGTTCGCACTGTGCAAGATGTTGGTTTCAATGATTGCACAGTGCGGACAAGCAACCGGCACTGTGCAATCATTGAAAATGGCATCTTGCACAGTGCGAGCTGTAGTTTTCTGATGCTCGAGTAGATTTTTACTCGAGCGGCAGCTTTCTCAACGCGAACTGGTAGTTTCTCATCGCGAGCGGTCGCGAGCATACGCGACCCCTCGCAATGAGAAACCTGACCTCCTCGCGTTGGGAATCTCGCCGGGAGGTTTATTTTCCATGCTCGCGATCGCGAACAAGGAAAAAGTCTCGCCGGGATGTCATTTTGTTTGCTCGCGGTCGCCAACTTGACGTTGAGGACCGCGAGCAAGCAAAAAATGACCGCAGCACTACGCAACACTACGCTACGCGTGTTCGCACTGTGCTACGTGCAGTTCGCGTAGTGCGAAGTAGCGCGAACTTCGCAAACTACGTGAGCGTAGCGTAGTGCTTCGCCCAGGCCTAGACGTAATAGAGGGGGTGTCGCAGACCACTAAAAAATTACAAACTTATAATAAGTAACTAAACCTAAGTATCAATCCACCCCTATCTCTTAGTGACAGGACAAAGGCAGGACTAGAGTCACTCTAGCATTACCTAACTTAAGTTTTCTAAAATAAACTCTTACATAATCCCGCAAAACAAGTGCAAAAGCAAAGTTGCAAATAACAAGATTAGTAGCTCAGAGCACCAGTGTCATAACAATCACAGAAGACTTTTAAACGTAAATTACCTGTAATGTATTTAAGCAGCAGCATTCTAGCTGGTCGGAAAAAAATATATTCGCAATATATAACACAGAGCAGAAGAACAGACACTAGGGGGTCGATTCCGATCCGTTAAAAAAATTCCCAGTATGAATCGTATCCGGATTTTTTTACGTACGAATCGTACAAGTCCCGTACAAACTGGCAAGTACGATTCGTATGTGAAAAAATCCATACGAATCACATTGGGAAAATTCCCCGACACGTCCTCGGGTCGGAAAAAGTGTCCGACATGTCCCCGGACATTTTTACGTACGAATCGGGAAACTGAAGTCCGAGCGCGCAAGTACGATCCGTCCCGTCCGTCCGAATGTACAACCGTATGTAAAAAACACCGTTCGGAGTGAACTCCCATGGCAAGCATGGAGACGTCCAAACATGTGCCCGCATACGCGCCGAACACCCCCCCAGCCCACCCCCCCAAGTACGCGCCGTACCCCCAGCCCCCCCATGTACGTGCCGTACCCCCACCCCCCCGTAGGGTAGGTACAGAGCGTACCACCACCCCCCGTATGTACGGGGCGTACCACCACCCCCTGTATGTATGGGGCATACCCCCCGTATGTACGGAGCGTACCACCACCCCCGTATGTATGGGGCGTACCACCCCCCGTATGTACAGGGCATACCACCACCCCCCGTATGTACAGGGCATACCCCCCGTATGTACGGAGCGTACCACCACCCCCCGTATGTACGGGGCGTACCACCCCCCGTATGTACAGGGCGTACCCCGCGTATGTACAGTGTGTACCACCACCCCCGTATGTACAGGGCATACCCCCCGTATGTACGGAGTGTACCACCACCCCCCCGTATGTACGGGGCGTACCCCCCGTATGTACGGTGCGTACCACCACCCCCTGTATGTATGGGACGTACCCTCCGTATGTACAGGGCGTACCCCCCGTATGTATGGTGCGTACCCCCAGCGCTATGCACTGGGGGTACACACCGTACATACGGGGGGTACGCCCCATACATACGGGGGGGTGGTGGTACGCACCGTACATACGGACGGTTCGCCCCGTACCTACGGGGGTGGGGGTATGCACCGTACATACGGGGGGTGGTGGTATGCACTGTACATACAGGGGTACGCCCCGTACATACGGGGGTGGGGGTATGCTCTGTACCTACACTACGGGGGCTGGGGGTACGGCATGTACATGGGGGGGCTGGGGTACGGTGCGGACAATGGGGGGGATGCTGGGGTACGGTGCGGACGTGTAGGGATAGGGGTACGGTGCGTACCAGGCCCCCTTTTCATCATGCATCGCGGCATACTTAGGTTTTCCGGCACTTTTTGGGTCCCGTAAAAATGTTGCCGTCCGAAGTGCTGTGGGTACGAATCAATCAATGAATCAATCAATCAAGAAATTTGTATCGCGCACTACTCACCCGGAAGGGTCTCAAGGCGCTTGGGGGAGGGGGGCTGCTACTGCTCGAACAGCCAGGTCTTGAGCTGCCTCCTGAAGGCGAGGTGGTCCCGGGTCAGTCGCAGGTGGACGGGAAGGGAGTTCCATGTCTTAGCCGCCAGGTAGGAGAAGGATCTTCCTCCGGCGGTGGTTCTCTGGATGCGAGGGACGACGGCGAGGGTGAGGTTCGCGGATCGTAGCTGGCGGGTGGGCGTGTAAAAGGTCAGTCGGTCGTTGAGGTATCTTGGGCCCAGGTCGTGGAGGGATTTGTGTGCGTGGGTGAGGAGTCTGAACGTGATCCTCTTGTTGACAGGGAGCCAGTGCAGGTCTCTTAGGTGGCTCGAGATGTGGCAGCGTCGGGGGACGTCCAGGATGAGTCGGGCGGAGGCGTTCTGGATACGTTGAAGTCGTTTCTGAAGCTTGGCTGTTGTACCGGCGTAGAGGGTGTTTCCGTAGTCTAGTCTGCTGGTGACGAGGGCCTGGGTGGCCGTCTTCCTGGTCTCGATCGGGATCCATCGGAAGATCTTGCGGAGCATGCGAAGGTTGTGGAAGCAAGCTGAGGAGACGGCGTTGACTTGTCTGGTCATCGATAGGGAGGAATCCAGGATGATGCCCAAGTTGCGTGCGTGGTCCGTTGGTTTGGGTGCAGTGCCTAGTGCCGGGGGCCACCAGGAGTCGTCCCATGCAGAGGGCGATGGTCCCAGGATGAGGACTTCTGTCTTGTCCGTGTTCAGCTTCAGGCGGCTGATGTTCATCCATTCGGCGACGTCTTTCATTCCTTCGTGTAGGCAGACTTTGGCGGTGTCGGGGTCTCTGGTGAGGGAGAGAATCAGTTGGGTGTCGTCGGCGTAGGAAATGATGTTGAGGTTGTGTTGGCGTGCGATGGCAGTGAGGGGTTTCATGTAGACGTTGAAGAGGGTGGGGCTGAGCGATGATCCTTGCGGGACGCCGCAGATGACTTCGGTGGCTTCAGAGCGGAACGGAGGGAGGCGTACTCTCTGTGTTCTGCCGGAGAGGTAGGAGATGATCCATTCCAGGGCATTTCCTTGGATGCCAGTGTCGTTAAGGCGTTGGACTAGGGTGTGGTGGCAGACGGTGTCAATTCCTGCGGAGAGGTCTAGGAGGATGAGTGCCGCTGTTTCGCCGTTGTCGAGCAGGGCTCGGATGTCGTCGGTGGCTGCGATGAGGGCGGTCTCGGTGCTGTGGTTCGCTCTGAATCCGGACTGCGATGGGTCGAGGGATCCGTTCGTCTCGAGGAAGGCGGCTAGTTGCTTGTTGACGATCTTCTCGATGACCTTGGCGGGGAAGGGAAGGAGCGAGATGGGGCGGAAGTTCTTGAGGTCGGTCGGGTCCGCTGTTGGTTTCTTCAGCAGTGCGCTGAGCTCGGCGTGCTTCCAGCTCTCCGGGAAGGTGGCTGTGTCGAAGGAGGCGTTGATGATGTTTCGGAGGTAGGGTGCGATGGTAGAGGCGGCCTTGTTGAAGACATGGTGGGGGCACGGGTCGGTCGGCGATCCGGAGTGGATGGTGTTCATCATGCTTGCCGTGTCTTCGGGGGTCACCTTGGTCCATGTCTGGAGGGTGGCAGCAAGGTGTGTTGGTTCGACCGTTGGGTGCGGGGGTGGAGCGCCGAAGCTGATGTGGATGTCGGCGATCTTGCGGGGGAAGTATGAGGCGAGGGAGTCGCAGAGGTCCTGCGAGGGAGTGATGTCGTTGTTGCCGGTGCTGGGGTTGGAGAACTCTTTGACGATGTTGAAGAGCTCCTTGCTGTCATGGGCGTTCTTGTCCAGTCGCTCCTTCAGGGATGTCTTCTTGGTGGTGCGGATGAGCTGGTGGTGTCTCCGGGTGGCGAGTTTGAGGGCGGTCATGTTGTCGGCTGATTTGTCGATGAGCCAGGCCTTCTCGAGGGTGCGGCAGGCCTTCTTGGAGTCCTTGAGTTCGTCGGTGAACCAGGGGGCCTTCTTGCTTCTGGGTCTGGTGGGTGGGTTCTTCATCAGGGCGAGGTCATCGGCACAGGAGGTCAGCCACTGCGTGAGGTCGAGGGCAGCTGTGTTAGAGTCCTTTGTTCTGCCTGGTGGGTTCTGGCTGAGGGAGGTGGTGAGCTGGTCGACTGTGATCTTGCTCCAGTTTCTGTGGGGAACCTGCTTCGGGTGGTGGTGGATCGTGTTCTTTTGGAAGCTGAAGTGGACGCAGCTGTGGTCAGTCCAGTGAAGTCCGGTGGAGTGGCTGAAGGTGACGTGCTTGCTGGATGAGAAGAGGGGGTCGAGCGTGTGGCCGGCGTAGTGGGTGGGGGTGTTGACCAGTTGCTGGAGTCCGAGGTTGGCGAGGTTGTCCAGCAGGGCGGTGGTGTTGCGGTCGTTGTTGTTCTCCAGGTGGAAGTTAAGGTCTCCTAGGAGGATGTAGTCGGCGGAGGGGAGGGCGTGAGGGCTGATGAAGTCCGTGATGTCTTCGCAGAACTGTGTGCGCGGTACAGGGGGTCTGTAGATGAGGGTGCCTCTGAGGGTGGTCTTGGGGTCAGTGTGAATCTGGAAGTGCAGGTATTCGGCGGCGTTGAATGTGTCGATGGAGTCAGTCGAGATGCGGATGGTACTTTTGTGAACGATGGCGATGCCCCCTCCGGTCTGGTTGACGCGATCCTTCCTGATGATCTTGTAGCCGTCCGGGATGGCTATGGCGATGTCGGGGGCTGAGGAGGCGTTCATCCAGGTTTCCGTGAGGAAGGCGATGTCTGGAGATGCGGTGTCGAGGAGGTTCCAGAGTTCCACGGCGTGTCTGTGGACGGAGCGGGTGTTGAGCAGGATGCACTTCAGGTGGTTGCTGTTGTGCGTCTTGGTGGGTGCGGTGCCGGAGCGGAGGCAGGAGAATTTGCAGGATCGGCAGGCGAAGGGTCCATGGGTGTGTCGCGGGGATGCTTGGTGGCACCCGGGGGTTCGGGCGGTGTTGAGTGCGATGAGTGTGGCGGCATCGTAGGTCCTGCGGGGAGGGTGGCGGACGCGGGGGCCAGGGGGTCTGGCGCTGGACGCGGGCCAGGCGCGGATGGGCGCAGACGGGCTTACCTTTGGCGCACCTTCGGCGCTCACTCGGCGCTCCCGCTGCGCGCGTCCGCTGCGCGGTCGCTCAGGGGGCGTCATAAGTAGGAGTCGGTAGGGAGGGTCAGGCGGGAGGCGGGATGACCAATGGGCGAGGAGGGGAGGCGGGGCTCCGGGGCAGCGGCGGGAAAGCATGGAAGTGGCCGGGGCAGCGGGGCCGGTGAGAAGTGAGGAGCGGGAAGGCGGAAGAAGCGAAGGCGGACTGTGGGCAGAAGCGGAGGGCTGCGGAGAAGAAGAGGTCAGCGGTAACCGTCAGCGGTCTGGCAGCAGGTGAGGCAGCAGGCAGGCGAGCGGCAGAGCAGCGAGGAAGGAGCGACCGCCTGTGAGGTCACAGGGGTCACAGTGAGTGCCCCGACAGGGACCCCTTAAGAAGGAGTCGGTAGGGAGGGTCAGGCGGGAGGCGGGAGGCGGGATGACCAATGGGCGAGGAGGGGAGGCGGGGCTCCGGGGCAGCGGCGGGAAAGCAAGGAAGTGACCGGGGCAGCGGGGCCGGTGAGAAGTGAGGAGCGGGAAGGCGGAAGAAGCGGAAGGTGGACTGTGGGCAGAAGCGGAGGGGTGCGGAGAAGAAGAGGTCAGCGGTAACCGTCAGCGGTCTGGCAGCAGGTGAGGCAGCAGGCAGGCGAGCGGCAGAGCAGCGAGGAAGGAGCGACCGCCTGTGAGGTCACAGGGGTCACAGTGAGTGTCCCGACAGGGACCCCTTAAGAAGGAGTCGGTAGGGAGGGTCAGGCGGGAGGCGGGAGGCGGGATGACCAATGGGTGAGGAGGGGAGGCGGGGCTCCGGGGCAGCGGCGGGAAAGCAAGGAAGTGACCGGGGCAGCGGGGCCGGTGAGAAGTGAGGAGCGGGAAGGCGGAAAAAGCGGAAGGCGGACTGTGGGCAGAAGCGGAGGGCTGCGGAGAAGAAGAGGTCAGCGGTAACCGTCAGCGGTCTGGCAGCAGGTGAGGCAGCAGGCAGGCGAGCGGCGTACTTGCTTATCCGTAAAACGCTCCCTAACTCTGTCCGGACGCCACATCCGCGGTGTCCCGGATCCGATTTGTATGTGTTTTTTTGCCGGTCAGTGTTTTTTACGATTCGTACGGAAATGGTGTTTCTGTACGAATCGTACTTGCGGGTTTGTAAGGTGTTTTTCCCGGGTGGGAGACGGACGGAGAAAACGCTTCGTCAGACGGTTCGTACCCGGTTTTTCCAGGATCGGAATCGGCACCAAAGTAGTAATAATTAAATAGCTACTCACCAAGACCCAGGACCTCCACTCCTAGCTGGTCCAGCAGGTCCTGCTCCCGGTCCAGGATATCGGACCACCGGTGCGTCAGCTGGTTCTGGCTGCGCTGGACACCCAAGCAGCGAAACACTGCCTGGCGCACCTTCCCCCACCACTGCCGACGCTCCCGGAGCTCGTACCCAGACCCAGGCCTGACGCCTGCTGCCAGGGATAAGGGGAGGTGGCGCTGCACAAAAAAACACCAGGGCAGCAAACTCCACCTCCCCAAATAAGGCCCGTGCCTGCACCCCTTGTGGGCGCCGCCTTCCGCAAGGAAGGTGGTCGTGGCTCAGGCTGCGATGCCCCCTGTGGCCCTTTGCCATGGTTCTGGGGTAGGCGTGGGGTGGAAAAGAAAAGGTTCAAATTAAAAAAGTAAGTAAAAGAAATGAAAAAAGCAGGTAATAGAAAAAGAGTGAAAAAGTAGTAAAAAAACACAAAAAAGTAGACAAAAACAAAAAATATAGAGTCAGGAAAATAGAGAGAGAGATAATAAATAAAAAAGATCAAAAAAAGGTTTTCAGAAGCAAATGATTGAAAAGATATAGGGAGGATTGAAAAGCAGGCCCTAGAACCATAGCATAGAGTGAAAAGCAAGATGGCCACGCCCATTGCGACCGCATGGGCAAGTTCGTGAGATATTTTACCCCCGAGCACGCAAAAAGCATCGTAAACATGCAATACGCGTTCCCGAACAGGAAATACCTAACGCGAACAAGCGCGAGCATGCATTGCGCGACCCGGAACAGGAAATAGCATCGCAAGCGGGCGGGACAAGTGAAAACAAGATGGCTGCGCTGATTAGCCACCGCATGGGCAAGTTGGCAACACATTTCCAATGCGATCATGCAAAAAACATCGCGAACGGGCGGGACAAAAACTTCCGCGTCTTTGAGATATTTCCGCTGGTTCGCGATAATTTTTAGCGTTTTCGCGAAGGTTTGCGTAACGTGATTATGCAATTTCCGCCCACCCTTAGATATTACCTCTTAATACTGAGAGCAAATGGAATTGATGTCGCAACTCATGCAATCAGAGTTGAACGAATAAATAATTTCAAAATGCTCAACCCACCTATCAGGATTAGTATTGCCACCCAGTCCATCTGAATTGTGTTCATTGGAATTGGGGATCTTCCAAAAACCTCAGGAATTTTTGTCCCTATACGCTTTATCCAGTTTATTAGACTTTTTTCCTTAAAAACAGCTTTACTTTCCTTAATGGCTAGTTTATAAGCACGTATAGTTCTAGCTATTTCAGCCTAAACTCTGGGATTACTATTGAGAGAAACACATAGCTGACGATTGGCTTCTCTACACCTACTATCGAACCAACTTGAATGTAAATCTGCATTAGTCTTAAAATGTCCTTAGTTGAATGAATTTAACATCTTAATTAATCTGTAGTGAAGTATCAGTAAACAGAATTGGTGACTTGTGGACAACTAACAAATAACCCATGAACAATTCAAGGTTGTCTCCCATAGTAGATGAAAGTAGAGTTGGAATATATGTGGACTGCCTACTTAAACTTAGCCCCATTCTACCACAATGAAGACAGATATTCCTTTTTTAGGTTGATGTTTAATTTTCATTGGCAAGCTAAACAAAAGCTTAATTGGATTATGATCACTATAGCTGTTCTCAGCCGTGGCCCCTGAATGGTTAATATTTTACATAGATTTTGAAGCAAAGATGCAATTGACGATGGTACCCTGGCCCCAAACAATAAAGGTTGAAATCTGGTTAGAGATATCACAGTTTCATCAGTAGTACAAAAGCCAAATATTAACAAAAAAATATACAATTTCATCCCCAATTATCAGATCTGCTGGAATATGGAATGGATCACAAAGTGTGGCACTAGTTTCTATTTGAGTGTAAAATCACCACAAATAATTGTGTTAAAACCCTGCAAAATACTTATATGATTGACCTCCCAGATTATCAATCACAATAAGGGCCTTATTATTACTATTGGTAGTGCTGGACCGGGCAGCATGCCACTGCGCTCCCGCAATACTAAGAGTCGCTGTTGCCCATCAGATTAAAAGTAATTTTGTGGTGTGGTGGTCTTGCAACAGTGCTGTTTAAAAGCTCATTGTGAGCCTTAAACAACACCACTGTGGGACTGCCAGTTAACGTTCCTGAATGGGAAGGAATGCACCATGTTGTGCATTCCTTCCTGTGCATGAACTGGGGTTGCAAAACTACAGGGGCCACAACATGTGCCCCTGCATGCACCCACGTGCACAGGGGGGGCAACCTCCCTGAAAAGGGCAGTGGAGAGGCAACTCAAGATATGCTTGGCGGTGCCGCTGCGGCACCACCAGCATATTTTGCCATAGAACCACTGCCAGACCGCTGCAGGATCTATGATCCACAGCGGTAGTAGCGGTTTAGTGGTGATCTGACTGTCACACTTATAATACTGTATGTGGTCCCGTTGTATAGCGGTGATCGGACCACCACCACAACTCCAGCGTTCCCATGGACCACCGTAGTCGTAATAAGGCCCTAAGACAAATAATACAGATCTTGTCCAATTGAATAAACAGAATTATAAAAATTAATGGAAAAAAAGTTAAATAAAGAGGGAAGAACCACCCAAAGAATTTGACTACTTGGGGGCTTTAAAGCTATACTCATAATAATCTTGAACATTTTAGAGATTACTAATCCCCCCACTTGTTTTTCCATCCACAGAGGGTAAGGCAGAGGCGCAAAACCATTGGTACCTATCAAAGATTGAGGGACTCATTTGGATATTGGTTGGAAAGCCTCCAACCTGCAGTCAGAGGCTTTCCAACATCAAAGGTTTAAACTCCAACCGCCCTACTACAAAGATAGCAGTCAGAGTATAAACTGGCCGGTCAAACCGACTGGCTTCTAGGAGCCCGTCGGCCAGTCGCAAGCTGCACATAATCCCTTATGGGTGGCGTTTCTGCCATTAGATTATGATTAACTGGGCGGAATTTGCGTAGTCACGCTACGCAAAGCTCTGCGAAACGGTAAGAAATCTCTGTGAACACGCAGAAATTCCACGAACATGCGGAATTGCTTGTTCGTGATGCTTTTTTCCTGTTTGCGATCGCTGTTTGCGTGCTCAGGGGGAAATATCTCGCGAACACGCATTTTGAGAACGCAAACAAGCAAAAAAATTTGCAAGGCCAAGGAATGCAGAATTTTGGGCAATTCCGCGTTCTCCGCGGAAAGCGAAATTATCCAAATTCCACGAACGGAACGGAATTTACTGCCCAGGCCTAATTATGATGTTCATTTCCATGTCGGGCTTCCCAACATGGAAAGTCTGTCAGAAAGCGACTTTGGGGTCCCCAGCAGGCCTCCCTTCCCTCTTCTTTTTTTTTTTTTTTGCAGAGTTTTATATAGCGCGAACTTGACCCGAATCCAATCAGGTATCAGAGCGCTTTATATAGCAACAGTTTCAGTTATGTTACATGAGGACACACATTCATTTTTTGTTGGGCACGGGGAGATTAAGTGATTTGCCCAGAATCACAGGATGTTCAGCGTCGTTACCGAGACTCGAACCCAGTTCCTCCGGTCCAAGGTCGAGCGCCCTAGCCATTCGGCCTCCGGTCGTTGGCCTGGGGTGCACCTATTGTGCCCCTGCAAATCCCTGAACCCTGTGGCAGTCACCTAAAGGTGCCTGCCACAAGGTGCAGGGATTTACAGTAACTGCCATTTCTCAATGGGAGCTTGTGCTGCAAACAGTTTTCGCCCACCGCTCAAGCTCTCAATGGGAAATGGAAGTTTGCAATGGTAATCATGGTTTTGGACCACCGACCCAAGGTCGGCCGGTTCCGAAAACACAGAGATGTTGGTCGGAGGCAACCCCGACTGGCATCATAATCAGGCCCATTGTTGTCTAATGACCACGTTTCTTGAAGCATAACAATATTGAATTTATGCACATAAGCTAGCCAATTTGCCTCCTATAATTTCGTATTAATACCAGCCATGTACCAGCATACAAGGCTTGTCCATGAACGGTTAAAGCTGTCATCATTCTGCATCTTCAATTTGGGTCTAGGCATATCCACTAGTAATTACTCAACCCCTTTCACCTAGATAGAACATTAAGAAGTCAATCAATAGCATTCAAATTGGCAAGGGAGTAAAACAATTGGAGGCTAAAATGTTTGTCCATTCTGGCGTGGCGGGATTGGGAGTTGGTGGAGTATGGAGCACTGCAGAACCACACTGAAGATGTCTATAAAAAAGCCAAGTAGGAATAAACTAATGTGATCATTCAACATGGCACCCAATAGTTTCTGCATAATAAATTGTTGCAATAGCCCCAGAAATTATTTTTCATTTGGACCAACCTAATCAACCCTTCTGATAAATAGGATATTCTCATATTCTAGAATGCAAAAATTAGTATTTTTAGCCAGTCAATGGCACAGTTTATTTTATAATTGAATATTGTTTTTCACCACCCTGGCTGGCAATGGCAGAGACATTTTCAGAACTGCTACAAATGGGCAAAATTCAGGGAAAAGACTAAGACGCTGACAAGAATATCTGTTACCTTGATTACCCCATATGTAGTCCCAACTGATATGTCCCTGTTTGAGTTTGGACAAATACTTTGCCCACCCCAAACATAAGCTGATAGTTTATCTGTTGCAGGAATAGCAATTGGAGTAACAGGCGAAGGGACCTCATTCCGACCTCTTGCAAGAGCTAATCCAAAATTGTAGTTAATGTCATTACTTTACTCTCCAGATTTATTACTCTCTCCACAAGTGGGAAAGAGGGTGATTCAATAATTGCACTAATTTTATCAATGAGAGGGTCCCAATTGGGATGTTACTACATCTTCCTGAGCACATCATCAAGATTCCCAGCTGAAGAGCACGTTGTGAGGCCTTCCTTTTACCCTAGAGATTGCGTAGCCCTTTTTTCCTTTTTGACGGAGGACCACATTCACTGCAATGTATTTAATCCAAAAGGGTAGAATTAAGCTGGAGTAACGGATAGTCAGGAAAACACAAACCCCGATTGTGACCTCACAAAAGGTAGGAGGCCTGAGGAGGAGAGAAGAGAAGGAGTTAATTGATGATCACTGGAGTCTAAAGACAATTGTCTCTCAGCCAGATCAATTTCTTTAGAAGTGTTCGCAACTGCTCCATCTAAAAAGGAATCCAAGGAGGTCCCTTTTATTCAGTTACAACTTTAGTGCTGGGCATCTTCCTCTTCCCCTTTACAACTTGATGGATTTAAAGGGGTTAAACGGAGACCATATCTCTATAGGAAAAAGAGTGTTGATTTATTAGTTAGCAAACAATACAGCATATGCCAATTGAAAGTAGTAACCACACTACCTTCATAAAATGTTCAGCACAATGAAGAAGCCAAAATAATCAAGAGATGTGGCCCAGCAGAGCCTCTTCCAGGCAATGACAGCTGAAGATGGGCCCGGTCTTGGCCCAGGCTCCAAAGTACGATTTATATAGTGCTGAAGGAGGGTCTCCACCTCCGATCACAGCGAGATTATTGGCAAATTAGTTTTTGCCCAACCTGCAACAAAACGCGTCTTGTGCTGCAGGCTCCAAGTGCGGCTTATATAGTGCTGAAAGAAGTCCCCTGCCTCCGGTCACAATAAGATCATGTGCAACTGAGTTCTGGCCTAATCTACAGCAAAACGGTGCCCCATGCTACAAGCTCCAAGAGCAGTTTTTATAGCTGTGAAGGGATTCCCCAGAATCCAATTACAGTGAGATTATGGGCAACTGAGTCCTGGCCCAACCTTCAACAGAATGCATCCTGTGCTGCAAACTCCAAATGTGGTTTATATAGTGCTGAAGGAAGTCGCCCTCCCCAGTCACAGTGGCATTGTGGGAAAATGAGTCCTGGCCCAACATCTGCTATTCATAGGAAAAACGATTGCATTTCTGTATTCCCTAGGACCTTTGTCAGTGTACTAACCCACCTCAGTTTACTTCCCCAGCACGCTGACAATTTGAAACAAGAGTGGTGTGGATCCTATCAAGCTTTGATGCACCATGCTGGACCCATCTCTCTGTTGATGTGTGATCTGAAATCATAGAACAACGAAAGGACAGGAAAACGTTCACCTCAAAGTACAACAAACGAGGGGCTAAAGTTTAAAGATTTACTGATAATATAATAGTAACAGAAATGCATAAATTAAGCCATCAATTAGTGATATCAAAGCATATAGGTTTGGTAAGGAATAAAAGTCAAAGAACTCAATAGCTGTCTAGTAATGGCAAATCCAGCATAGATTTGCCTTCACAGAATGGGGAAAGTGTCTCCTTCTCATGTGCAGAAATCAAACAGGACTTTAGACAAAGGATTTCATACATTGACCACATTAGTACATGGTTCACTGGCTTTTGATCAACTGAGGGCAAGTGAAATGGAACCAACAACACAGTATAGATTAATTGATTCTCTCATCATTCTGTTACATTGGCTCAAGTTTTTTACAGACTATACGCATAAAACATGAAATGTCAAATAGTATGTTATTCAGTAATGAACAGTTAGCTTGTCCATGGAAAGATATATTTCATCTAACTGGGCTGGGAAGTCTTTTTCTCATTATAGCAAAGCCTGAAAGTTATTTATTACAGCAGAGAATTGGAGTAGTATCATTTTGCTCCACTCTTTTATCTTCATAAAGCCACATATATTTATGTACTTTTGGCCTCATGTATTCACATAATACAACTATAATCAATATATGTAGTGCAGAAGTATAAAAAGTGCAGTGATGGAGTTTACAAATATTGCATCAACTGTTTTTCTTTTAGGCACAGCTAGACTGTCCGAAAAAAGTATTCTATAGGCTAAGATTGTATTGAGGTTGCGCTAAAATCCATTTAATGCAGTGCATTCGCCATAGGTTAGGAAAGAAAGAATTGTGTGAGTGTTGTTGTTGTGCCTATAGCGTAGTCAATTGTTGTTACAATTAACAAAAGTATATCCATGTGTCAAAGTACAAAATATATATGAATCATCTTATATGTTATTGATGTATTTAATGGGTTATATGTTATATGTGGTTTTTACAATTATATGCTTTGGAAGCTTGCTAAGTTAGAGTGACTGTGGGCACTAAGCTTACAGTTGGGACTCTTAACATTGAACGTGAAAGTTGTTTTCAAAATATTTTTCCCATTTGTAGGTGCAGACCAAAATTTCCTTTGTTAGTAAAACTGTGGGGCTCATTTATGAGTCCTTGCGTCACTTTTGCGCTGCCGGTGCGTCACTTTTTGTGACGCATCAGCGGCGTAAAAACTGGACCTTGTTGCACCATATTTACAAAGTGACGCATCTAGGTAGATGCGTCACTTTGCAAACCCCTGCGCTACATTATACCTGCGTCAGGTATAATGTATGCAGGGTGGGCGTTCCCACGTAAGTAAGCATCGTAGAAGTAACGCAGTGAAATCTACGAGATTTCACTGCGCCACTTCTAGGGTGCAAATGCGTCAATATCTTGCGCCTGCCTCACAGCAGGCGTAAGACTGACGCAGGCCCATTCACATGGGGCTTGCCCCATGTGAAAGGACACATTGCTGGAGTTGCGTCACTTTTGTGACACACTCCAGTAATGCGTCACTTTTGTGCCTACAGATACGTCAGAAATACTGACGTATCTGTGACTCCTTGCGACATGATGCGTCATACCGTAAATATGACGCATCATTGGAGTCGCAGGGAGAGCGAGGAAGAACTGGCAAGGCCAATTAAATTTAATCAGAAGAACAAGGGAGTGCTACTAGATGGCGATATCTGTCCAAAGGAGGAATTCAAGAACGCCTCAGGAGCAAAGACTGGAAAATGGGAGTATTATACCTAGTGCTGAAACTTTTCATGGGAAATGGGAATAAAAAAGTAAAATGATATGAGGTCATGCGTCTCAAACTTTCTGGATGCTTTTTATTAGTGAACTTACCTTGTAGTCAGAGGGATATCTTTTAGACTTCGAGAGGTAAAGATCTCTCCTGACTTCTGATTGTGGGGCTTTACATGATCTTTGCTTACAGAACCTTCAGAGAAGTTCTGATGCTGACACTTTCTCTTGCTTCTACATTATTAGGGTTTTCTTAACTCTTAGTTTAGTGTAGAAATAGCTAGATACTGCAATTCTTTCCCATGTACAGGGAGAAGTATCGTATTTTTCCACTCATCAGACTTTGTTCTTAATCTTTTGCATTGCAATTACAGAAATCTTGATTTGTTTCTTGCTGTTAAGGACCAAGATTGTAAGTCAATCTGATCTTCCTTTTATAATTCTGTATATTTACTGCATGTTTTTGCATCTGATTTATATTTCCTTGGCTTTGAATTAATAATAAATACTTTTTCAACTTTAAGGTATGGACTCTGACTCTTAATGTCTGGTCACATTTAGTCATAGAGTTTATGGATCCAAATTTGTCAGTAACCCCTTCTCTTCTCAGGCTACAACAAAGGTCCATTGACTTAAAGAACATTGAAAGGTTGGTCCAGAGCTTTATCAGAACAAACATCAGAAACAGTCATGTGGTGTATTATGGTATCATATCTAAGATGGATGACAGAATATAAGTTGCCCTAAGTTCGGTAAAGCACATTTTCATGATCTACACATTAGAGTTTAGACAATCTACTTCCACACCTCTGGAAGCGTGAGCAGCTGCTTGACTGACCTGTGGATGCTTCACCTTTGGTGGGAGCTACATTCCCCTGAACTGTGGTCTCCAGAGGATGGCTAAACCCATTATAAACCGTTTGAGCAATGCATCTGTTGTATGTTGCCCTCATGCATATTGATACATTTGACTTACATCCAATTTAGGATGTGTCCCCATGGACTGATTTTGAATCACCTGTAAATGTGACCCATTACCTTTCTACTAAACCTATGACATAACTTTTGTCCTGCAACAAAACAACCTGCCTCCTAATTTACTGGGTTGGCATGTGTGATACACATGCATGCAAGTGTTTTAATAAGTTTGGTGGGTTGCTTGGCTATCGGATGCTAGTTCGCAAATCGATATCGGGAGAAAGTTTATGCAATTTTTCTGTTGTACTTGGAAGGTCTGCTAAATAAAGTCAGAATGAAGTTGGTGGAAAGACACAGTTGTATTGGCCCATTATTCACATCTAATTCTTTCTGACAACCTTCCATCCACATCCTACTCTCCCTGAACCGATTTACTTGAGTGCAGCAGCTGAATACAGAAAGTAGCCCAACTGCCACTTTCCAGTCTTTAATTTCAATCACAGGGTTGCAGGCTCCACTCTAAAAAAAAACCTTTTTCATATGGTATAATTTCATTATCCTCAGCCCAGGTTGAAAGACGCCGTACTGTAAAATTACTTTTGTGTAAGATTTTGAGATACCATTTATCTATAGAACCTAATTGCCGAGGTCTGTGTGTAATTTGAAGGCCTCATTTTTTAAACCTGGTGGCTCAACTCAGCCTCTCATCCTTCCGAGGTTGATAAACTGAGTACCATAGAGCTGGGTAATAATTTTCAATTGTTATCTGTGACTAGACACCAAACAAATAATATCAAATAATGGAGTGCTCTATAATAATATTATGTATCGTTTTCATTATTATTATTATTATTATTATTTGAATTATTATAACAGTGGAATATTGGTAGCTCCATTGAAGACAATAGGATAGCTGATACAGAACTTCTGCACCAACATTCTAATGTTTTTTATTTCTTAGGCCCTTTTTAATTTAGAACATTCTACCCTCAATTTAGTTGAATGTTCTTAATGCATTATAGCCCTTCTGCCCTCTGCAGCAAAGTTGTCAAAGACAATATCTCTTGCTATAGGCCTTCACTTGTAGCTTGGATATATAACAAGGGACTTTAACATTTGTTATTCCCCTTATCACAGCACTACAGTGCTATAGTCTTCTTCTTCATATGATCATTATTATTTTTATTTTTTTATCATTATTTTTCCTTGATATACACTGAGAATAATCTCTGCACTCCATTGGATTCATTCATATAAGCCAGCTTCTGCACATGTCCTGACTGTCTGCTGCACAGAGTGTGTGAAGTGTGGAGGCAGACTGAAGAGTTCCTGTTGGCCATCATTAAATTAAATGTTGAATGGATTAGAGTTGGGTACTTACCATGCAATACCAAATACAAATCCTGGTAAATGTGTGTCATTCCAAGCTGTCAACGTGAAGATGAGGAACAGTATGCAAAGTCTATTTTAATATAAACCAAATGCATTATGTTTTGCCCATTTTCCAGGCCTTTTCGCAATTGTGGCCAGATTGAACTGCAGTAGACTATCAGGGAAAACTTTGTAGATGTGCTAATTGTAACCACTGTGTCGGAAAGGGTTTTATTAGTAGTGATAAGTAGGGACTTATCACTAGTAATATGGCCACAAACACAATAAAAAAGTTCAGTCAAGGTCTCAAAACATAATTACCTTTCTCAACCCTTGGTAGCTGGCTGCAAGCAGGCAGGCTTAACTTAGGAGACAGGTGTGTAAAGCATTTAAAAACACCAATACATTAAATAAGTAAGACACAACACACAATGAAAATCCAACACCAATATTTAAATGTAGGTTATCTTTTTATGAATGAATAGATACCAAAACAACAAAAGGCCAAAGTAGGGAACTGGAGATATGAATTTTTAAGGAATAAACACTTTATAGTGCTTAAACACCAAAAGCGCCAACTTGGGAAATCTGGTCGTGCTTGACCGGGACAGAGTCAAAGTTTGAGGCCGACCACCATGGAGCGCAGGTCAGATTCACTAAGTGGGAGGCCCTGGTCAAAATTTTTACTTCGCAATTTTGTCAGGCTGGATTTGTGTCGACATCATCGGCTTGGTCCAGCACGAGCCTCGGTCAACTCCTGGAAGTCTTGAGCTCCAGAGCTATCAGCTGGATGACCTCAAAACCAGGCAGGATCAAGGTTCAATGCCAGCGGCTTGACTCTCTTGATGGATTGGACACCTTATGGAGCTTTTTACCAAAAGTTGCTCCAAACATCTCCAAACTTCTGGAAAATCTTCCTGAGGTTCCTCTTGTAGGTTCAAAGTGTCCGCAACATCAATCCAAGGGTCTAGAAGCTCTGAGATGGTCATTGAGATGTTGGAACTACAATTCTCACAATGTACCTGGCCAAATCAGCAAAGAGCCACTGGATGCTCTGCAGTCTAGGGACTTCTTGGTAGAGATGTTGCAGGTGGATCTCTGTTAAACTGTTGCTATCAGGGAATCCACTGCTTAGTCCTTGTGAAGCCAGGCAAATTTCATAGGGCTGTAGTTCAGGATTGTGCAGCAGGTGCAGCCCTTTAGAGTACAATCCTTTGGGTGCTGATCAGGATTCCAGCAGGGCAGACCTTCTTCTCCTTTTTGTTTTAGGCAGGGGATCTGAATTGCCATTCAGCTATCTCATATTTATTAAGTGTTATTGGGCATCAAGCAAGGGGGCGCCCCTGGCCAATGGGATTCAGGGTGCCTCCGAGATGTATGACCAGTTCCTCTAAAGTGTAGCATATTCTTGACCCAGAAAGCACTGTTCTTCCAAAATCCAAAATGGAGAAACACACTCCTAGAGGGTTAGATATGGTTAATCCAGCCCACTGGTGTGGTTATGTTCTCCCAACACTCCCCTTCCAGCCTCTCCTAATTTAATTACTGGGGGTGAGCCTGTGCTGCCCTAAACTGTCATTCTCCCTTTGAAGACCAGTCTGGCTACTCCACCTCCATCCTGCCTTGTACACTGCAGTTTGCACTTCTACTCCCACAGGAAATCCTTTGTCTCTAGTCAGGCCACTTCACAACTCATTAAGACAGCTTGACTCAGCCTGGCAGAGGCTGGCCAATCAGCAGAGGGCTACTGTAAGGCTGGATTTTGGCTTAGATAAAAGAAAGTTCTATAACTTTGTTTCTCTGATAGTTATAATAATTCTATTAGTGACAAGTTTTTGGATGTATTCTAACTATCATTTTGATACTTTGAAGTACGTATTTAGCTCTTTTCTTTCAATAGTTATACTTTAATAAAGTATTCTCATGTTAGCCTATGGAGCCCTTGTGCCACAATGGGGAAAAACGGAATTGAAAGTTGTTCCCTCAATAGGGCATATAAAACATCTTTTATAATGTCCCTGCTTATAGTTATAAAGCACCCTATCCCTGAGGCACTTAAGGGAGACAGTAGGGGTGAGGTATATGCAAACATGATGTAGTTTGAGACTTTGGAAGTACCTTTAATTCCAAAATTTAATTTTCATATAGTTTTACAGTAAATGCAGCCTGAAAGGCAGGGCTGCCTCTAAAATTACAGCAGGCAACACAGTAGTGCACACATGAGTACATTAAGTCTATTGGGCCTTTAAACCTACATGCCCCATTATATACTAGGGACTTTCAGCTAGGCTGTCAGTGCCAATTGTAATTAAACCTAATTACCATATATTTTATAATCAGAGCACTGGTCCTGGGTCTGGAAAGCAGAGCCCAAGGCACAGTCAGAGTCAGTTACCACCAGTAGAAACAAGCATTTGCAATGCAATAGGTCTCACATTTGGAGAGTTTAAGAGATTGGAATTGTAAGTGACGATTCCTTTTATTTATGTTTGAAAAACCAATACGTAAATAAAAAGATATCGTCATTTACAATGCCAATTACTTAAATTCTAGCAAATGTGAGACCTATTGCATTGCAAATGCTTCTTTAGACATGTTAACAGTACCTATCCATTTATTTCCTGCCTACATATATTAATAATCAACTGAAAAGTTGTCAGTTAACCTTTGCAAAAGGCCTGCTTGTATGCCACTGCGCAGCAACTCACAAAGCAGTGTTAAACAGCAGGTGATGTATGATGTAGCAGGTGATGGATGAATCCTTAATTATGCGGCCTCCGCATCATATATATGAAGTGGCCCTGGACACACTCTTCCCAGCACATTGTCAAAACAACTCCAAGCTAAATAGTCAGGGCCCAAAAAAGTATACATCGATGGAGGGGCAAATTATGCGGGGTGCAGTCAATAATGTGACAAGAAACATCAAATTATATGTCATAATGCAGCACATTTGTCTAGATAAAAGGTGTTCATCGTTACTACACGTTTAACACATGAAAACTGCAATCATAAGTCAGTGTTACGTTAACCATGGTACTTGGTCTTTAACTAGGAGGGACAATATGTTGCGTTTTTTGTAGTAACGTTTAGTCCTTTTGAGCTAGAAACAAATTTCTTGAAGTACAAATCTGCACATTATTATGCAGCTGATGGCGAGCTATGGGCAAGGGTGTTAATAAATGTTCAAAAATAGGGACCCCCTGCAGGGACTGACAGTACTCCTAGGGCAGGGTAAATAACATTGTGAAATTAAACACCTAGGCAGTCTAAGTACAAAACATTATAATATTCAATAAAAAGACATAAATGTTATTGAAGGAGACACAACATACAATATATTATAAAAAAATATATATGAAATTTATTATATCTAAATGGTACAATGATAAAGGTGAATTGATAATGAAAGACTATATAATTTGAAAATGTGATTCAGACAGAAGTTAAATAAAATAGATAGTGCATTATACAGCATGAAACAAATCACATCTATAGTCAATCAAATAACAGGGTATAAATACAGAAAAATATAAATAGAAGTGGCGAAGACCGAGATGTTCTCAACGCGCGTTTCGACGCTAGTAAAGCGTCTTCATCAGGAGAGCCACAGTATCTTTGAATCCTATAAACATACAAAATATACAATGTAAAGCACAAAGCAAGTTTTTTTTAAACAATTATTATTCAAATAGTTTTTTCTTTTTGTTTATCTTCTAAATGCTTTTTTCTTAAAAACGTAGTGCTCCTTCACATTAGTATAATACCAATAACAAAAAAGTGCTGTCACAAACCAATCCATAGTGAAAATACCAAATGAGAGAAAGAAATGAGTCCAACTGTCGATATGTGAATAAGAGAAAGAAGTAGTAATAGATAGGGACAGTACTGTGGTGAATATAGTTGGATCAGTAATCTGAAAAGTGCGGGGTAGATGAAGAGACATCGAAGTGACATATAAAGAATAATACGACAGAAGATGTCAAGAATGGTCAAAAAGTAAAAGAAAAGAAAGAAAAAGAGAGAAAAGAAAGGAAAGGATCTTACTGTTTCGACAATTGTGCGAGACGATCAGTAAATACGTGAGGTCCAACCGAAATTGACAAGCATGAAGAATACTTCCTGTTTGAGATAAGAGCAGACAAGAACACAAACACACATAAAGTACTCAAACATTAAATGAAACATGAGGTGCAGAGGAATGCGATATGTACTGATACACAAACTACAAAACATACCTAATGATAAAAGGCGTCGCTTATGGCGAAGATTGAGCCAAAATGGTCAAAATCCACGAAGGAAGAGATATCAGAGCCGTCCATTACAGGCTATGCAATACACGAAGGATACTATGGATAATTGGGAAGATAAACCAAACACAAAAGATGAATATATAATTGAAAACGATAACGAAAAAGAAAACGTGAAACATCACCCTGAAAAGGATGCCAAAATATACCTGCCGCGCAGATCCAGTGGATATGTAAAATCAGGTAAACATTCAAAAGATTAGCGGAGGTTCTATTTCTCAATGGTAATAGTTAAGTGGAGCTGGCAGCTTCCAAACGAATCAAGGATGATTGCATATATTTAACAGGTGACCGCTAGGGGAAGAAAAAAGTAAAGGAAGAAAAGAAAAGAGACTAATTGTTACTTTAAGATGCCTGAGAATTCGTAAAAAAGAATATTGCTTTGAAAAGGGACCGTAGGACGACTTACTTGATTGAGTCACGCATCAAAAGTATCCACGTCAATGGACCACAGGCAAGGGTCAACTGATCGACTGGGACGCCCGATTTAAACGGATTACGTGTGATCACATGATAGAGCGAGCGAGGACGTCAGACGTAAGCAAGATCGAAAGAGGACAGCGAGAGAGTGACTGGACTCACGTATTACGGCGAAGAAGGATGCTGAAACAGTGGACATGATAGGGAGGGGACAATTAGAAAAACGCTAAAGATTAACAGTCTCAACAGAAAAAAATATATAAGAAATAAAATAATGAAAATAAAATAAACGTGAAGTGTATGTACTGGAAACCAATACATAACCTTAAATGTATAGGACAATAAAGACAATGTACAGAATGGAAAAGTGAAAATGGGGCACACATAGAATTGTAACATATAAAGAGTATGAACAATAAATACCGAATTAGAATATACAGTGCAGGGAAGTCCTAAAGGCTATGGGACATTAGGATCTGTTGAAAAGAATTGCATTTTCCCAGGGTAAATCACTGTTCAATCCTTTATGGAACGTGTTAAGGGTGAAGATCCAAAAAACTTCTCGTTTTTTACGGATTTCTTCGCTCTGTGTTTCACTTTCCAGATGGATTTTTTCAAGTATATGCCATTTGATTTCTTCGGCTGAGTGTTGGTGCTCTTTGTAGTGTTTGACCATAGGGGCCGCTAGTTTGTTAGTACGAATAGCGGAACGATGCTCATTGAGACGAGTGGCAATGGGTCTGGAGGTTTCTCTAACATAGCCAGAGTTGCATGGGCAGATGATCAAATAGATGACGTTATTCGTTCTGCAATTGGTCATGGATGTGGAATAAGTGGTATATCCATTAAGGGTGACAGTGCTGCCTTCTATGGCTCCATCGCATGCTTTACAACTGGAGCGTAGGCATTTGAAAGTACCTTTGATGGGAAGATTGCCATCAATGGTTTTCTGAATAAACGGGACATGGGTGTTGAAGCGTGATCTGACAATAAAGTCTTTCAAATTTTTGTTGCGTCGATGCGCATACAAAGGTTTCTTTAAGTGTGTTGAGAGATCTTGATCAGAATTGAAAATATGCCAGTTGGCATTGATGATGCGGCGTACCTGTTCGTTCATGGTGGAATGTTTCGTAATACATACCAGTTGGTCATTAGTTTTAGGGTCTTTAGCTCGTAAGAGAGCGTCCCTATCGTAAAATCTCGCTCGTTTGAGGGATTCTCGAATCAACCGATGTGGATAACCTCTAGCGAGGAATTTGTTTTTCATAATCATAGCTTGCGAGTCAAAATCGTAGATGTTAGTACAATTACGACGCAGTCGCAAGAATTGACTGAAAGGGATGCTTTGTTTCTGTGCCCTAGGATGGTAGCTATTGAAATGTAGCAAAGTATTTCTGGCTGTGGGCTTAGTGAAAAGGTCCACTTCCAGATGCCCAGAGTTGTGTGTAACCAAAATGTCCAAAAATTCGATTTTCTGTTTGTTGGTATGTGCTGTGAATTTAAGGTTGGTGATACACTGATTCAAAGAAGGGAGCAATTTTATTTATAATGAAATTGCTCCCTTCTTTGAATCAGTGTATCGTTGGGCACGATACATTGATGACATCTTCTTCATATGGGGAGATACTGAAGAACAACTCAAGGAATTCCTCCTATGGATTAATGTCACTGACACCAACCTTAAATTCACAGCACATACCAACAAACAGAAAATCGAATTTTTGAACATTTTGATTACACACAACTCTGGGCATCTGGAAGTGGACCTTTTCACTAAGCCCACAGCCAGAAATACTTTGCTACATTTCAATAGCTACCATCCTAGGGCACAGAAACAAAGCATCCCTTTCAGTCAATTCTTGCGACTGCGTCGTAATTGTACTAACATCTACGATTTTGACTCGCAAGCTATGATTATGAAACACAAATTCCTCGCTAGAGGTTATCCACATCGGTTGATTCGAGAATCCCTCAAACGAGCGAGATTTTACGATAGGGACGCTGTCTTACGAGCTAAAGACCCTAAAACTAATGACCAACTGGTATGTATTACGAAACATTCCACCATGAACGAACAGGTACGCCGCATCATCAATGCCAACTGGCATATTCTCAATTCTGATCAAGATCTCTCAACACACTTAAAGAAACCTTTGTATGCGCATCGACGCAACAAAAATTTGAAAGACTTTATTGTCAGATCACGCTTCAACACCCATGTCCCGTTTATTCAGAAAACCATTGATGGCAATCTTCCCATCAAAGGTACTTTCAAATGCCTACGCTCCAGTTGTAAAGCATGCAATGGAGCCATAGAAGGCAGCACTGTCACCCTTAATGGATATACCACTTATTCCACATCCATGACCAATTGCAGAACGAATAACGTCATCTATTTGATCATCTGCCCATGCAACTCTGGCTATGTTGGAGAAACCTCCAGACCCATTGCCACTCGTCTCAATGAGCATCGTTCCGCTATTCGTACTAACAAACTAGCGGCCCCTATGGTCAAACACTACAAAGAGCACCAACACTCAGCCGAAGAAATCAAATGGCATATACTTGAAAAAATCCATCTGGAAAGTGAAACACAGAGCGAAGAAATCCGTAAAAAACGAGAAGTTTTTTGGATCTTCACCCTTAACACGTTCCATAAAGGATTGAACAGTGATTTACCCTGGGAAAATGCAATTCTTTTCAACAGATCCTAATGTCCCATAGCCTTTAGGACTTCCCTGCACTGTATATTCTAATTCGGTATTTATTGTTCATACTCTTTATATGTTACAATTCTATGTGTGCCCCATTTTCACTTTTCCATTCTGTACATTGTCTTTATTGTCCTATACATTTAAGGTTATGTATTGGTTTCCAGTACATACACTTCACGTTTATTTTATTTTCATTATTTTATTTCTTATATATTTTTTTCTGTTGAGACTGTTAATCTTTAGCGTTTTTCTAATTGTCCCCTCCCTATCATGTCCACTGTTTCAGCATCCTTCTTCGCCGTAATACGTGAGTCCAGTCACTCTCTCGCTGTCCTCTTTCGATCTTGCTTACGTCTGACGTCCTCGCTCGCTCTATCATGTGATCACACGTAATCCGTTTAAATCGGGAGTCCCAGTCGATCAGTTCACCCTTGCCTGTGGTCCATTGACGTGGATACTTTTCATGCGTGACTCAATCAAGTAAGTCGTCCTACGGTCCCTTTTCAAAGCAATATTCTTTTTTACGAATTCTCAGGCATCTTAAAGTAACAATTAGTCTCTTTTCTTTTCTTCCTTTACTTTTTTCTTCCCCTAGCGGTCACCTGTTAAATATATGCAATCATCCTTGATTCGTTTCGAAGCTGCCAGCTCCACTTAACTATTACCATTGAGAAATAGAACCTCCGCTAATCTTTTGAATGTTTACCTGATTTTACATATCCACTGGATCTGCGCGGCAGGTATATTTTGGCATCCTTTTCAGGGTGATGTTTCACGTTTTCTTTTTCGTTATCGTTTTCAATTATATATTCATCTTTTGTGTTTGGTTTATCTTCCCAATTATCCATAGTACCCTTCGTGTATTGCATAGCCTGTAATGGACGGCTCTGATATCTCTTCCTTCGTGGATTTTGACCATTTTGGCTCAATCTTCGCCATAAGCGACGCCTTTTATCATTAGGTATGTTTTGTAGTTTGTGTATCAGTACATATCGTATTCCTCTGCACCTCATGTTTCATTTAATGTTTGAGTACTTTATGTGTGTTTGTGTTCTTGTCTGCTTTTATCTCAAACAGGAAGTATTCTTCATGCTTGTCAATTTCGGTTGGACCTCACGTATTTACTGATCGTCTCGCTCAATTGTCGAAACAGTAAGATCCTTTCCTTTCTTTTCTCTCTTTTTCTTTCTTTTCTTTTACTTTTTGACCATTCTTGACATCTTCTGTCGTATTATTCTTTATATGTCACTTCGATGTCTCTTCATCTACCCCGCACTTTTCAGATTACTGATCCAACTATATTCACCACAGTACTGTCCCCATCTATTACTACTTCTTTCTCTTATTCACATATCGACAGTTGGACTCATTTCTTTCTCTCATTTGGTATTTTCACTATGGATTGGTTTGTGACAGCACTTTTTTGTTATTGGTATTATACTAATGTGAAGGAGCACTACGTTTTTAAGAAAAAAGCATTTAGAAGATAAACAAAAAGAAAAAACTATTTGAATAATAATTGTTTAAAAAAAACTTGCTTTGTGCTTTACATTGTATATTTTGTATGTTTATAGGATTCAAAGATACTGTGGCTCTCCTGATGAAGACGCTTTACTAGCATCGAAACGCGCGTTGAGAACATCTCGGTCTTCGCCACTTCTATTTATATTTTTCTGTATTTATACCCTGTTATTTGATTGACTATAGATGTGATTTGTTTCATGCTGTATAATGCACTGTCTATTTTATTTAACTTCTGTCTGAATCACATTTTCAAATTATATAGTCTTTCATTATCAATTCACCTTTATCATTGTACCATTTAGATATGATAAATTTCATATATATTTTTTTATAATATATTGTATGTTGTGTCTCCTTCAATAACATTTATGTCTTTTTATTGAATATTATAATGTTTTGTACTTAGACTGCCTAGGTGTTTAATTTGACAAGGGTGTTAATAAATCCATATTTTACGGAAAATGTTCCAGTAAAGCAAAATTCCACTGCTTGCATTTTAGCCACCTCAACAGCAAACCCCACATTCTCTCACAAGACAACTTATTAAGCCAGATATGTATTTCCAGAGTTGGCTAGGCATTGCAACCTCAACAGCAGAACCACCTCAACAAACTACCGATCATTCAGCGTAAGTTAATCTTAACATACCAAATTCGCAACACTACATCAAAGTCACAAATGGGCTAACGAGGAATCGTAAGCGAGCAGCCACCGCTGAGTATAAAACAACCATGCACGCCAGCCAACAGAACAAATTGCTAAGTTATTTTGCACACACATGGCTACAGAGAACTTGCTAGCAGATCTATGAAAGAAGTTACCCAATACTGGCCTGATCAAACAATGCAATCGTCAGGCCTAACCTAGCCATACACTACACAATGTGGTTAATTCCATTTTTTTTAAAAGCATCCAGTACAACCACCCTTAATGTACACAGTGAACCTTGAATTGGGTCAAAGGGTCCCCACTCTTCAAAAGTACTGCGGGACCCTGTAAATAGAAATGCCAGAAACCAATGCTCGTAACATAAATGTTGAAGCTCTGCATCACCTTTTCGTGAATATTAAAGTGCACGTTCCCTGAGGAAAACTCTTTCCAGTTACTGCATCACAGAGGGCTAGAATACTTACCTGTTCAATATCATTCCTTTATTTGTAAGATTCGTGGTACAATAGGAAGACGATCGTCTCCAACTTTCGCCAGACATATTGTACAAAAAATGGCAGACTGCCTACGAAACATTAGTGGATTGAAAACTACGCTTGAAAACTATAGAAATGTTGTAATACTCCCCCCTGACTGCACCTCTTATTACCAGAGGGGTAAGTGCATTTCCTCTCTGCTGATCGATTTAAAAAGCGGAATGCGGCCCCCGGGGGAAGAAAGGTCAACGGACTAGTCTTCCCCCGGGGATTTCGTGCAAGGGAAAGGACAGGGGAGGAAGGGGTGGGATTAGGGGTGGGGTCAGCAGGGAGAGGTTAAAGGGGCTGGGAGAGGAAGTCCTTCCTCTTCCTTCCCCAGCGCCTCAGGGAATAGTTAGGCGAACTTTGGTGGAGCTTTGGTGTGGGGCGATCGGAGACGGGCCTTGAGGTACACGATGCGGAGCGGCGGTTGGTGGGACCTGTTTTCGGCGTTTTGAGTGGCGGTTGACGGTGGGCTGCGGGAGCGGAGCAGCGGACGCGTGGCGGCCCCGTCAGGCGACGTGTGGCGGCCCAGGTACGGTGCGGTATCGGCGGCGGAGGAGCGGGCGTCGGCGGGGGCGGTCCTGAGGCTATGGAGGTAAAGGGGGGCCAGGTGCCTGATGACGCCGCAGTGCGTGCAGCGCTGCAGCTCCTTGGGCGCGCGGGGAGGGCGGATCTGTTGCGGCCAGGGGTCTTAGAGCAGGCGTGGGTGGGCATGGCCAGGACTCCGCGGGCGGCATCGGCGGGGGTGGCGGCGGCAGTGGCAGCATGTCAGGAGGAACCTCCTCCTAAGAGGCTTGCGGCGTCGGCGTGGGGGGGGGCCAAGAGGGGGGGCTCCGGGGACAAACTGGGGGATAGGCGTCTGAGCCTCCCTGCGCTGGGGTCAGGGGGTGGGAGCGGGGGGGTCGCTGTTGCAGGCCCGGTCGCGGCGGGAGGGCCCTCGGGGGCGGCTCTGGCGGGGGACGGAGGGCCCGGGGGGGGGCAGGGGCGACTGCACTGGGGAGTGGGGTGGGCCTGGTGGTCTACAGTGATGACAGCGAGCTGGATGAGGAGTTTGAGGGGCCGGTGGGGGAGGATTTTTCCCTGTACTTGTCTGGGAGTGAGTCGGCTGGGGGGAGGGTGGGGGGGAAGGGGAACTGCTCCCGGGTGGCTCGGGTGGGGGTAAGGGGAAGGCCGGGGGCCGGGGGGGCAAGGGCAAAGGCCCGGCGAAGGCGGCGGGGGGCCCCGGGGGGGGGCGGCGCCAGGTGACTCTGGGGGTGTGGGGCGCAGCGGCGGGGCGAAGGCGGCGGGCAGGGGCGGTGTCCGGTGGGAGGACCGTTGGGATGGGATGTCTCTGGAGGAGCGCATTCGGGAACAGCGCAGATTGATTGAGGAGACGGAGCGTCGGTGGGAGGAGATGTGCGCGGCCAGGGATGGGGGGCACCCGGGGGGGGGCGCGGGCGGTGGACCGGGGTGCGGGGTGCGGTGGGGTGCCGGGCCGGCGGCGGGACGCGGGCGGTGGATCTGGGTGGATGAGGCAGGGACTGACTTGACGTCTCAGAGACCTGGTGGTGCTGGGGCCCCCTCGGACTATGTCGGTCCTGGGGGGGGGGATCCAAGCCAGCGCAGTTTGCTGGCAGAGGCCAGGGTGGGCCGGCGGGGCGCATGACTGCCTCAAGACGCCGGGGCGAAACAGCAGGGGGGTCCGCGGCAGCCTGCCCTCCATCGAGGGAGCGGGCATCATCGGCGCCGGAGTATGAGTTTGTGCAGGGCGAGGAAGGCAAAGGTGTGAAACGAGTGATGCGTGAGGTGCGGATGGAGTCTGGTGCGGTTGACGTGGATGACGAGCTGGATTACGAGTCGGACAGTGAGGAGCTGGAAGAGGGTGAAGTGCGAGATGAGCGGGGGCCGGAGGCAACGCGGAGGTTTGGTGTTTTACAGGCGCAAAAAGCCAGCTGTAGCACGACGCCAGTGGTGAAGACGAAAGCCCCGACTCCCGGCGGACGGGCCCAGGTGGTGCCACGCACTCTAACAGGTGAGGGAGCGTGGTGGGGGGCGTGGGATGGGGGGGATAAAGGGGGGCGCAGGAGGTCCTGCAGGTCTGTGGGGGTTGGGGATGGGTCGGTGAGGGTGGAGGGAGAGGCTGCGAAGCCAAAGGTTCCGGCTAAGACGGCGGCGCTGGAGGGGGAAGGGAAGAGGCTCGTGGGGGCCGGTGTGCAGACGGACAAGGAGGGGGAGAAAGAGGGGAAGGATGAGGGGGGGAGAAACATAAGAAGAAGTTGCCCTATATGGGCCTGGCGATGCCTTTGGGGTCGCACTTGTCGGAGAAAACGAGGGCGAGGATCTGGAAGCATGAGTACGTGGATGTATTCAAGTTGTTGCACCGGGAGATACAGGCTAAGGAAGGGTCTAAGGAAGAGGAGTGGGAGTTGACGAGGCGGCCACGGGTGCCTGTGAATATGGAGAATTGGACGTCGGCCTTTTTGATTTACGCGAGTATCTATTGTGAGAAACATCAGGATAGGGCGATTGCGTTGTTCAAATATATGGATATCATCCGCAAGGCGCAGATGCACTTTGGGGGTTTCGCGTGGCTCAGTTACGATGAGGAGTTTCGGGCGCGGATCAGCGTAAACCCTGACAAGCCCTGGGGTGAGGTAGACCAGGAGTTGTGGGTCCAGTGGATGTCTTCGACGCAGTCCTCTGCGTCCACGCACACGGCTAGCGGTGTCGTATCGGCCTTTTCAGTCCCGTCCCGCCTCGACAGGGGCGGGAGGTGGATCTAGCGGAGCCGGGGGAGCGGGCGAGCAGGCTGCCGCTGCAGGCGCACTGGGTCAGCCGGCCAAGAGTGGGGGAGCCACCACAGGGGCCTGCTGGAATTTTAACAAGGGTTTCTGTACCCGCCACCCGTGCAAGTTCAAGCACGAGTGTTCTAAGTGTGGTGGGCGGCACCCGGTCACAACCTGTTTTACCCTCGCCACTCCCTCTGAGCAGTGGCGGGTTACCAAGGGCAGAGGGCAGGCTGGGCCAAAGGGCTCCTACACCGGTTAGTGTGGAGGCCATGGGTCCGTGGCTCTCCCGCTATCCTGATCGGGAGGCGGCTTTGAAGCTGTTTTGGGGGTTCACGGAAGGGTTTCGGGTGGGGTACCAGGGACCGCGGGAGTGCAGATGGGCGGAGAATTTGAGGTCGGCGAAGGATTTGCCTGGGGTGGTTGAGGCGAAATTGCGGAAGGAGGTTTTGGAAGGCAGGATCACCGGCCCGTTTGACACGTGGCCGTTGCCGGAGCTCATCATATCCCCTTTGGGGGTGGTGCCAAAAAAGGAACCAGGGGAATTTCGCTTGATCCACCACTTGTCGTGGCCCGAGGGGTCGTTGGTGAATGATTTCATCGCGGAGGAGGATTCTCGGGTGCTGTATGTGTCAGTGGATGATGCGATCGCGCTGGTGAGGGTGTGTGGGCGGGGGGCGGAACTGGCTAAGTGTGACATCAAGTCAGCGTTTCGCCTTCTGCCCATTCACCCGGCTGACTTTTCTCTGCTAGGGATGCAGTTTGGGGGGGCGATCTTCGTGGATAAGGTTTTGCCCATGGGTTGTGCAGTGTCCTGTGCGTTGTTCGAGACTTTCAGTTCTTTCCTGCAATGGGCCTTTACTGACAGGGCGGGGCACCGGCTGGTGTCCCACTATCTGGATGATTTCTTGTTCGTCGGGCGCGAACAGTCGGGGGAGTGCGGGGAGGCGTTGTGGCAGTTTCAGAGGATGGCGGGGGAGTTTGGGGTCCCATTGGCGCCGGAGAAGACGGCTGGGCCGAGCAGTTGTCTGGCTTTCTTGGGGATTGAATTGGACTCCGTCGCGTGGGTGGCACGCCTGCCCCAGCAGAAGGCGGAGGAGATGCAGGAATTTTTGGGCCAGGTGGTGTTGCAGAGCAAGATTGATTTGAGGTCCGTCCAGCGGTTGTTGGGTTTGCTGAATTTTGCGTGCCGAGTGGTGCGGGCTGGCAGAACTTTTTGCAGGCGCCTGGGGTTGGCTATGTCGGGGGCGGTGCTGCCCCACCACAGGGTGAGGATTTCCATGGGAGTCCGGGCGGATCTGCGGGTCTGGAGAGGGTTCTTGAGCGACTTCAACGGGGTTTCCTTGGATTTCGCGGATGACAGCATGGTGTGGCAGGTGCAGATCTTTTCGGATGCGGCGGGGGCTCGCGGTTTTGGCGTGTTCTGGGACGGAAGGTGGTGTGCGGAGCAGTGGCCGGTGCACTGGTTGTCGCAGGGCAGGAGTATTGCGTTTTTGGAGTTCTTTCCGCTGGTGGTGGCTCTGCAGGTGTGGGGACAGGAATTCCGGAACAAATCTGTGCTTTTCCATGTGGATAACCAAACAGTGGTTGACCTGGTGAATCATCAGAGGGCGAGGGACCTGCGGGTGCTGCGCATGCTGCTGTGCATGCGTCTTAATGTGCTGTTTCGCGCGAAGCATGTGCCGGGCGCTAGCAATGACATTGCGGATGCATTGTCTCGTTCGCAGTGGCAGCGTTTCCGAAGGTTGGCGCCCGGAGCGGAGGTTGTCAAGACCAAGGTGCCGGAGGGTATCTGGAGCTGGGGGGAGTGAGAGTGGTGAATTTGGTGGAGAAGTCTTTTGCTGAGTCTACGAGGCGGGCGTATCGGTTGGCTTGGGTGGAATTTGGTGCGTTTCTGGGGTGGTCGCGGGATGCTTGGCGTATGTCGCAGAAGGAGTGTGAGGAGGGGGTGATGCGGTATGTGTTGCATTGCATGGACAAGGGTTTGTCGCAGGTGACGATTGCGGGGAGATTGGCGGGGATTTCTCTCTATGGTATGGTTCATTTGGGGTTTGACCCCGCCAGGAGTGAGTTGCTGAGTCGGATGCTGAAGGGTTGGGGCAGGGAGCGGGGGGGGTGGGGGAGTGGGCCTGTGCGTGAGGCGATCACCTTTGAGTTGCTGGTTGATGTTGTGGCTGAACTGAGTGTTTGTTGTTACGACAGGGCCGAGGTAGCGTTGTTCCGGTTGTGCATGACCTGGATGTTTTTTGGGGCTTTCCGGGTTTCGGAGTTGTTGGGGGGTAGGGGTGCGCCGGGGCTGAGGTTTGAAGATGTTCGTTTGGATGGGACGCGTTTGGGGATCTGGCTGGGGCGGTCAAAAACGGACCAGGCTGGAAGGGGAACATGGGTGTGGTTGTGTGAGTCGGGGGGGGAGGGAGTTTGCCCGGTGCGTGAATGGGGCAGTTTGTGGGCAGGTTGGCCGGAGTGTGGGCTAGATTTTCTGTCATGCCAACGGTAAGAGGGTCACGGCCTTCCAGCTGCTGGCGGTCTTGCGCATGGCATTGCGGCACCTCGGTAAGGACCCGGCTGGGTATGGGACGCACTCCTTCCGGATCGGCGCGGCGACGGCGGCGGCGCGTTTGGGGTGGTCCTGGGACAAGATCCGGCGGATTGGCAGATGGAGGTCGTGCTGTTGCGAGCGGTATGTCCGGAAGTAGGGCAGCGGGGGCGCGTTGGCTGTTGGAGCGTATCTGTTGTATTTCGTGTTCTAATTGCCTTTTTTCTTTGTAGGTTGTGTTGGGGGTCCGGGAGCCAGGACGGTTACCTGGATCGTTGGTCATTCATTTGTTCATTGGGCATCCAAGTATTCCGACAGGCAGGTGTACGGGCGTAACCTGGGCCTGAGAAGCAGCAGTCACGAGGTATTTTGGTGGGGCAGGAGTGGGATGCGCTGGGGTGAGTTATTGCCCTGGCTGACCAAGAAGGTTTCGCAGAGAGGATGTCCGGACTTGCTCGTCATACATTTGGGGGAGAATGACCTAGTGAAGCAATCGGGGGTGTCACTGCTCTATTTGATGCAACGGGACTTGGAGGCGATGAAAGGCAATCTGGCTGGCGCCTGTATTGTGTGGACTGAGTTCATTCCTTGACGAATCTGGAGGGGGGCATTGAAGCCCGCAGCAGTGGAACGCGCCCGGAGGAAGCTGAATAGGGCCATGCGGGTTTTCTGTGAGAACACTGGGGTCAAAGTGCTGGCGCACACCGGACTGCGGCTCGAAGAGCCTCTGCTTTTTAGGGACGATGGAGTGCACCTTTCGCACATAGGGAACGCGTACTATATGATGGAGTTGAGGGATTTCATCAGTGGTTTGTGGAATGAATCGATTTGGTGTCGGAGAGAGTGAGGGCGAAAGGTGCACTTGTGAGGGGTGGGGCAGGTAACCGCCCTCCGGGGGTTCCCTGGTTGGCGAATTGGGGAGGGGGGAGGAGTCCATGATGGGAATACTCACCCTTCCGGGGAGGGGGATACTGGTGAAAGGTGGGGGTGTGTCAGATCAGTGTACGATGAATGGAGAGGATGGAGAAGTTTGGAAGAGAAGTGAGGAAGCGAATGGGGATAGGTGAGGAGGTGCTGTGTGAAGTGGGGATGGAGCAATTGGAGTCTGGGAGAGTATGGTAAGTGAGAGGTTATGTTGTTGGGGATTGTTGGGGGGTTTGTGCTATGTTTGGTTATGGTTGTCCAACCCTGTCCTAATAAAATGGCCTTTTACGCTAACGTACCTGGCGTGGACTGATTATTGCGCGAGTGCCGCATCAGCTAGCTGATGCACAGCATAAGCAAGAGCCAAGGGCGACTGGATACTGCTCCATCCGAAACCCGGTGGCGGGGGCGAGGGTGGGGGGAATAACATCAATGTCACAAATGGGCTAACGAGGAATTGTAAGCGAGCAGCCACAGCGGAGTATAGTACAACGATGCACGCCAGCAAACCGAACAAATTGCTAAGTAACAGCATAAGCAAGAGCCGAGGGCGGCTGGGTGTTGCTCCATCCGAAACACAGGGGCGGGGTGGGGGCGGGAGAATGGGGGAGGCTACCAGGTTGAAGCTTAGGAGAACTGGGATGGAAGGGCTTTAAGAAGGGTTGAAGAACACCGAAGCCTCATCAACAAGCAAATGGTCTTTTGAAGATGTGTGAAGTACTCGGGTGCGGCTGTGTGTGTGCCCGTGAAGCGGCCTCAGACCGGGCTGCCACACACGAAAGGGGGGGCTTACTTACATGCTCAGAGGAGGTAAAAGCGATGCAATTCTTAACCCCGATAGCAGAGTTTGTGTAATATATAGTTGAAAACATCGACGGGCACTCTTGCGAACTGGTCTACGTGACAGCGGTCTAGCACGTCACCATGAAGAAAAAAGCATCGTTTTTTCTTAAATCGCCACGGCCCATGAAGTGGGCGCTGTTGCTATTTGAAGAAAAAAGCACAAGTAGTTCCTAAAGGAACCAGACAAAGCCCTACAGCGCAATGTAATTGTAGTTGGTCGGTGGTGCTTCCGATAAAAACGGAAGTGATGTATTGGACCAACAACCAATAGGGAGGCCGGAAATTACAGTAATGTGGGAATAAGCTAATTGCAAGAAGCAGCAGGTGGGTTATCCCTCACTATACAGATTACTAGATGTCTCGGAGAGACAGGGCATGCGCACTGGCTACGCAAGACCTAAAAATGGGGGTGATCAGGGCAAAAACGATGATTTTCTCACACACTATTTGCACAGGGCACAGAATTTCTCCCTGAATTTGCAATGAGGGCCTAAATCGTCTACCCCATAGATGACCACAATGTGTGCCTCCTCGGTTAAATTCCTCTTCATCTGTACTGATGCCATTTCTAAAGTGCATCTTTACAGAACATTTTTGAACTGCGCTATTTCATGTCCTTGGTGTTAAGTAAAGGTTGTGCTAGCTTTAGACACCTTTTATCACTCTACTATGAAAACAGGATTCTGGAGATGATAATATGTGACAAGATCATTTTTGCATTTTTGTGTGGTCTTTTATTGTGGTGGTAAAGTGTTCTGTTGTGTTTTTATGCTTCTGTGTATAAGTGCTGCAAAACTGTAATGTAATTTTTGTGCGTTATACTGCAGTTGTGTTACGGTCCGTTTTGACTCTTTTGTGTTGATGTGCTCTTTTGTGTTGTTATATCATGCCTTTTGTATTGATGCATTGCTTTGTTTATGCTATTGTGTTATATTCTGTTGTTTACGTTAGCTATGCCTAGAAATGCTGCTACATTTCCAGCCAAAAGCAGCACCGTCTACAGTGGTAAAGTGGTGCTGCACCAGATCTTCAACTACCAAAGGCACCTGTCAGCCCAAAACTGTGACTGAGACTAGTCTTACATTAGCTCTCCTAGTGCTCACTTTATGTGATATGGCCATTGGTGTGAGATTGCTACTTGGTGAATGTGACCGCAAAATGTTGCTGAGTTCCAATTCTGTCCATTCATGAAGTTGTGACACATATGGTTGCATGCACAATAATAACTTTCCATGTTGCTGGTGTAATTTTGTGCTCTACGCCATACTTACTGAGCAAAAATGAACGGGTTGAAGCACTACATTAGCAAATCTAGGTTTATATTGCCCCACCCATGATTTACATATGAAAATTGTGGGTGCCATGTTATAGCTACCTGCATGCATAATGTTTCAAGTCTAAATTTTGTGAACGTTTTAAGAGGCTTACATATATGCAAATTTGTACTTCCTTGCATGCATAATATTATGCTCATAAATGTATTTTTTGTGAAATAGGACCTGTGTATCTGGGCTGCCCATGGTCCAGGGATGCACAAGCTGTTTGAAGAGTCTGTACATATAGCAACAAATCCAGTCATGGGTGCCATGGCTCACGGTTGGGGGGGCAGGTGGGGGGATGGGAGAGAGGTCACGAGGAAAGAGGGTTAGTGCGGGGAGGGGCGGTTTAATTAATAATTTTAAAAAACGTACCTTTCCGGGTCCCGTGTCTTAACTGCTGGGTCTGCTCCTGCTTTCCTGCCTCTGCAGGAATAGGAAGCAGGCAGCCTCCCTCCAATCCCCTAAGCCAATCACAATGCTGCAATGGCAGCGTTTTGATTGGTTGCAACGCCAACCACACAGGCGTCTATGGGGAGGCCATTTTCTCCATGTAGGCTGCATGCAGCATAAATGGAGAAAAAGGAGAGTGCGCATGACTGGTTAGGTCGGCCCCAGAGTGCTCAACCAAACAGTCAGGGCCTGCAGCTTTGCGCTAGCCACTCCTCCCCTGCCCTTGAGCAGACCCGCCTACCCACCCGCCCCAACCAAACCCTTTTGCTGTCTCGCAGTGTGAGAAGCAAAAACATAAAATGGTATTTATAATACCATTTTATGTTTCTGCTTCTCGCACTGCTAGAAAGCAGTGGGGTGACGCTCCTCCGCCCACATGGAGGAGCTGCCCCTAAACAAATCCCAATACTGGAATCTAAGGGACCTTTTTTGATTAGTTGGAGGGGAGACAATGAAAATGACTGAAACAGTAGGCTGTTTTAGTAATTTTGATTGGCACTCGTGCCACCAATCAGAACTGTTCTGTGCTTACTTCGCCACTGGAGTCAAGCTATCCTGGCTGATGACGGCTGATAGCCAGAAACCGGTCCTAGGATGCTTGATTCCGGTCCAGGGAAGACATGGCTTGGCAGTTCGGGCTGGACTGTTCCCATGAGGCACAGGGTCAAGACTGATTTGCATATGGCCATGTCTAAACTGGGGTGGTGTAGTGGGCAAAAGAACGATGGATTTAACCCAGATCTGTTGACTGGGGGAGAATGTCTGCATTGTCAGCATTCCGTCCATCATTTGTTTGTTGTAACGCTTAGACCATTCTGCAGCCCACCATATTGGTTGTGGCAATACAAGGATGAACTACTAGCAATCTTGCAGTGGTCGTGACCTACCTCAGAACATCACCCACGTTTGCCCTTATGTATAGAGTCTGTGGAAGTAGGAATAACGATGGCAGATCTCGAGACAGAAAAAAACCCTCTCTTAGTTATCTGACCAGCTCTTTTAAATGTGTACACCCTCTCAAATATATGTCCATACCTGCACTTATCAAGTAGTCAAAGGCTGAAATATCCCAAGAAAGCCCATCTATGGCCCATGGACTGGAATTAAAGGCCCGCATAGTTTACACCTGGGATACTTTCGGTTCTCCTGTCATGATTTACTCGGAAATATGAACTTATTCGGGCAACTGCGCTGTACTCACTAGTTTAGTTGGGTTGTAACCGGTAGGAATGTATAAATAATAATCTAAAATGGAGCGGAAAACCCTTCCTTGCAAGCTGGACCTAGATGTCACGAATCCATGAATTCTGAGTTTTAGTAAACACGCGGGAGCTCACAATAATATAGCATTTCTAACTGCTGTAAACACTGTATTTTTGTGCGATATCACATTGACAGTCTTGCACCTGGCTGAGAGGGAGCGACTGCACTTAATCCGGGCCACGGTCACGTGACCGGTTGGCATTGAATATTGTATATTTGAAGTCGATGCTCAGAAAATGGCAGGGTAAAATTGCTTCCCCGCTGCTGAGTGTAATTGCGGCGAGGCTTTGACTATAATTTCCTATTCATAGAAATCACACAGTGTTTGGCTCTGTTTGTTCAAAAGCAACGACTTCTCTGCGTTCGGATTATCACGGCAGTCGAGTTACAGTTAGAAAGGATGAGGCAGTGTCGCAGTAAATTCATGGCAGTCGTTTTATAGAGAGCTCGCATGGGAATGGGGCCTGATGGTTTTTTGCACCGTGCTGATGCGCTATCGGGGGCATTTTGAGGTAATGAAGGCAAAACGAATGACCTTTAACATTTAATTCGCTAGAATAAGGGCCATATCCGAGCGAGAGAAAGACAGACCATCATTACAAGTAAATACATGAGCACAAGAAAGGCGGAGATTAATGCAGGTTTATTAGATATAAGCCAAGCTTCTATTCAGCAAAAATACATTTTCCAGCTCTTAGCTGAGGCACTCTGCAAAAAGATTTGCATCAATTTTATGCACGAACATGGCGTAACCTTACCAAAAGCACGCCAGCCCGTCGGACCGGAAGCAGGGTAGTCCCTATATGGGCTTTGCTGCTCCCCGAGTGGACACGCCTCGATTTCTTATGATCTCAATTCCGTAGTAAGAATGGTGACATTAGTGTTGGGTTGTGAAATGTTAACGTCATGGGTGTAAAAGTTGGGTATGACTTTTATGCAGTGAGTGAAGTGAACAAGCTTAATAGACAAATGTGGAGTCCGGGGGTCCTTCTACCCAGAAATATTGAGAAACGATTGGCAAATGAATATGGTGAGAAAGCAAGGTTTATAAAGCAGTGGGAATGTATAGTCTTGAAATATTAAACACATTAAAACTGACTCATATATTACTGCATTAAAATATTCAATAGTTACTGAGATATGCAAATTGTGCAGCACAACTTCAGGCCCTTTAAAGTGAGTGCCTATCCGGTGTCTTGCACTGCGTATGGCATAGACTTTTGAAGTAAATGCTCTAAGCAGGCTTCGGGAAGCACCCACAGCTGCTGGCTGCAATTAGTCATATAGATATATGTGCAAACTGGACTTTGAGTGGGATGAAAAAAAGAGGAGGCTTTCTAAAACAGAACATGTAAAATACATTTCTCTGATTCCCATAGTGTGCCAGTTGAACAGCATTTTGTTTTCTCTCTGAAAGTTATTGCATCCACATATTAAACATAACTGACATACACCTAAAACCTGTCAGTACTATTGGTTTTGTCAAAGGTTGTTATCTATGCAAGATAAATGAGCAACAAAGATTAGGTATAAATAATTAACATTTGAAGTCTTTCAATTCTGAATTTGTGAGATTGCGGATTAAATATTATTGATGACTGTGGAAAGAATATTGGTCTTCAATTATGTGAGCCTTATGTTTGATATGTATGCCCTTTTTCTCTGCACATCTCAATCAGCTGCACATTTGCATCCTCATCTCTTTCCTCTTCAGAACCCTCTTTTCACTCTCCCCAATGCAGTAGCTCACGTTTAAGCACTTTATGTTTTTTTGCCTTGTAAATATTTTGACATCTGTGTGCCCTTCGCACACATTTACACAGAATTTTAATTGCAACTGGAATACATGACAGTTGTTCTGTAAGCTCTGCAGAGAGGTTAACCCACTGACAGGCACTTTGCTCACCTTTAGCACTAGAGCTCTCAATCAAAGCCCTTCAAAAATACCTAGCTCAACTCAAGGTATTCACTATACAAGAGTAATAATACACACACAAAAATACAGAAACACAACATGATGAAATAGCTAACACTCATGGGGATTGCAAGGTTAAATAAAACATGTGAAATAAAAGAGGAAATTAATTGTTGACATGCATTCCCTTAACATTTTTAACATTAATTGTTCCTAAATCAATCCAGGTTTTTGGCATTAATGTTAAGGACATGAAGATAGGGCTAGTTTTAATGCCATACAGCATGTGACTGTCTTCACTATAAGCACATATTTCTCCCTTTGTGCTTCATTCTGATATTTGGATTAACTCTGCAAGGAAACAAAAACCCTGCTGGTCTTTTGTATCAGATTCAAAGGGGAACAAATACAGCAACTCCACTTCTAAAGGGTCCAGCGACCTGCAGCTAGGGCCGGGGGAGTCATGGGGGAGGTTAGTGTGACCAGGGGTCCCAGCACAAAATACATAACACAAGATTAGCATTATAACACTTACCATTATAGAGGACAAGACACCAAACCACATGCTTGCATCCATTCCTACTGTGTGACGAATGGGAAAGGGTAGGATTTATGCCTGTAAATGAGAGGCATCTGGCCTCATGCAGGGATGCAGACTCCAACGTCCTCAAACCGTGAGGCTGACAGTGCCACTGACCTACTGTGGATACCACTGTATACTACAATGACAGTGAAGGGCTTTAGAAAGTTAAGCCCTGCTCCATGTGTTACATTCCAGAAAGTGGATTTACTGCCTGGCTTCCATCTCCTGCTTCAGAGCGAGGTGGTGCAGGCAGCCTGGGACAAACAGCTCAAACTTGAATACATTCATTTGTTTAGAGATGCGATCGTATCTCTAAATAATCAATATATTAAAATGTTTTAAGGTAAACATGTAGGAAGGGACGCAACTCAGGAACCCTATTGGGGGACAGACAAGGGTCAATCATTTAAAGAAGTTAATTTAAAGATTCATTAAACAAAACAAATGGAGAATCATCAGTATGGTCAACAGTAAAGCATAGAGATCATTAGTACAAAGTACTCAGTAATGTTTAATGGAAAATCCAGCATAGATGTGACTAAAAAAAGTGGGAAATGGGATTTCTGGTTACAGAGGAAAAGTACATCCTCTTATAGGACATCAAACCAGGGATTTCATACATTACTGAGCAGGTACATGGTACCCAGGATATGCACCAATAAGGAACAAGCAAGAAGAAACATTTTGCTACAAAATATATTCAAGGATTGTCATAATACTATTGTATTGAATTCAAACTCTATAATCAATAGGCTGAGACATTTGGGATGTCCTAGGTTAGGTACAGCATGGTGAGCAAACCTCTGGGAACACTCACAGTCTCTTAGTGAGAAGCTTGCAATTCTTTATTTAGATCCAGAAAATAACAGCAACAATGACAACGTGGCATGCTGCGACATCAATTCAAGATGGAGGAAAATATAAACTAATACATGTAAATCTAAAGAGAATACAGCGCCCACAAACACAGCTGGATTAAAAAGACTGCACTGGGTCCATTGAAGTTTTGCACCGATATATGCACTGCATGCCAGTAGAAAAACATAACTTGCTCCAACTGACCAGTGACAAGATGCCATTTTGCACTGGCCAACGTAAATGTTGTTGCAAATTTCTTCCAGGACGAGTTCAAGCATTGTAATAAGGGGAGTCAGGAACAAAACGGAACCAGGACTATCGATGTAATAAGGCTATTGAAGGGGCATCTTTAACTCCGATTTCCAGACAATAATTCACATTGGAGAGTCCTGTTCTTTGCTCAGATCCTCACCTTTGATGCAAAACATCAAGCATGGTGATTAACACGTGCTAGTGATGTGTTGGTCATCATTTCAAGGAGTCAAACTTTGAAGTAGACACAATTTACGCACCTGCTAATTTGCGAATCCAGCGGAAATGCAGATTATCAAGAGCACAATTTACACCTACATCTTTGCTCGTTCATTCTGATGTAGCCCACCCATGTGCAAGCTCTTCACACCTCTGAACTCACAGCTGCACCACATAATCAATGATAAATTATTGATAGAATTTAGCTAAATAAATCACCAATTTATAAGTGTAGAGATTAGCATATTTTGCACTCATTTTGCTCCCATTTTATTTTGGATCCTGTAAACATATAGGCCATGGTCATTGCCACGTGCTCAGAGGCATCATATATATATAGATATAGATATATATATAAATTGATGTATTATTCTATTCAGATATAAAATTGAAACTGACATGTTGATGACAATTGCTTAAGAAACGGTAAATCACTTGAAAGCATTACCTTTCGATTTAAAATTGCAAAACTAATTCAGGATAACCTACATCTTGATGGAAAGTCCAGTTGGCCAGTTTCATACAGTTTCTACTGGACCTTATTTAAGGAATGTCAGGTTTTCCGGGACTGCACTATATGTACCTAGTGTCAAAAAATGGACAAGAATGGTCAATCTATAGAAAGCAGTTTACACATTTTAGGCTTAAACATGCTAATTGGCATGTTCTTATTAAACCGTCCTGCCAGAAGGACTTTTATTAGAGTGCGTTTAATTCACTCTGTTGATTATATTTAAGTTATATATTGGGCAATAATTAGGCTTATAAAAACCCTTCAAGATTTTAGATTGGTCAATCTATGAGGTACACAATTTTACTCTTAGGTAGGAATTCTGCTCCCCACGTTACATCTAACTGTTTATATTTATGTCTCCTCACTATGGGTTTATCAATGTAGAAAAATAAGTTCTGACATATTTAACTCCCTGGATTTCTTCCTTTTGAACTGCTTAGTTCTTCAACTTCTTCCATGAGTATGTCTCACTAACTGAGTATCTGTCACTGTAGACTTCGTTAAAGTGGATTTGAAGCGCTAGTTGCCAGTGTTTGCCTTTTAAAATGAAAGGTCAACTGCCGTGCAGTTGGGGTAAGAGGCTCTGGGTTTGCTCTAATTGAGCACATTTGCATATGTAAGCACATGTGTGGGTGAATGAGTGGTTCTATTATCCAGCTCAACCCTATATCTCTCTACAGGTTGGCTCACAGAAGTGAGCCCTCATCGATTGTTGCTGGCCAGTGGATGTCTTTTCATTTGAGTGGGCAATTATAGTGTAAGTCTGTAGTGCATCACTGAAAAGAATGTGTGCATTATTGTATTGTACACTATGGGAGAAATCTGCACCAAAGTATAGTTTCACCATTGTTATGCCTAGTAATTAGGGTAACACCCCAATCTTATGGGGCGTGGCTTGGAGGCCGATGGGGATGGACGCATGAGCCGTGAGCTCCGCACCCAGCCTGGCCGTTATCCTGGTAATTGACGCCCCGGACCGGCTGCGAGTCTCCCGGGGGCCGGACCTGGCCGACCCGACTCTCCCCACTGTGCTGTGACCGGCTGGGGGCCGCGGCGGCTCGACTGACACCGGAGGAAAGGCGGCGGAGCGGGCTGTCGCCGGCCATCTTGAGAGGCCTGAGCCCGGAGTAAGGAGCCTCGGAGTGGCGCAGCTGAGACGCCGGCAGGAAGTGCGGGGTCGCCGGCACAGAGAACCGGAAGTGGCGGGTCGGAGTCTGAGACCCGTGCGCGGCGCTGCAGGTCGGTGAGCAGCCCCGGAGCCCTGGCAGCGGCCCCTGTGGTGGTGGACGGCCCTCGGCCCGCGGGGTGAAGAGCGAGGGTCCCCCTGAGAGGCGCCGGCTGTTGGACCTGCTGCGGCCGGAGCGGCGGGAGCTGCGAGGCTCCGCTTGTGTGGCGACGATCAGGCTGGTGGCCGGTCTTGAGTGGCGGCGGTGGGGCCCTCCTGGAGCGAGGTGGGCCCGCGGCCGGGGCGGATTGGCTGATCTGCTTTCGTGAGGTGAGGAGGGTGGCCCGCCTCCCCTGCCCCCGGTGTCGGGACGGCAGGGGTCCGCTGGCGGCTGGATCGGCCCCTCGTGGAGTTGGGGGGGGCCTCACCAGGCACTGCGTGGCGACAGGAGGATGGGAAAGACGCGCCCGCGGCAGGGTGCCGCTGCTCCGACCGGGGACACGATTGGCGACAGGGACGGAGACGAGGCGGGGGACCCATCGGGGGGCCTACAGCAAAAACAGCTGGATCAGATTCTTCAAGCCATCTCGGACACACGGATTGCGCTGCAAGTTGACATAGCGCAAGTCTCCACAGACCTGGGGTTGCTTCGGGGGGATCATCGGAAGCTGGCGGATCGGGTTAAACAGGGGGAGGTCACGCTTGCACAGCAGGTCCCAGTCAGAAAGCCTCGGAGGCTGCCGTGGATGATCTGAAACGGAGGGTGCAGCTCCTGGAGAAGAGGGCGGAAGATGCGGAAGGCCGCAATCGCCGCAATAACATACGGGTGGTGGGGCTGCCAGAAAAAATCGAAGGGACCGACATGCTAGCCTACCTGGAGACTTGGCTGCGAGAAGCGGTTGCGCCTGAGGGGCTGACGCCATTCTACACGCTGGAGCGAGCGCACAGGGTCCCGGCCCGCCCCCTGGACCCTGGGAGGCCGCCGCGTCCGGTGGTTGCGCGTCTTTTGCACTTCAAGGACCGGGACATTATACTCCAGAAGGCCAGGACTCAGGGTCCCTATCGGGTTGAAAACGCGTCGGTCTCTATCTACCCGGACTACCCCTTCGAGGTCCAATGGCACCGATCATCGTTGCTGGCAATCAAGAAGGCTCTCAGGGACGAGGGTATTCAATACGCGCTGTTGTTTCCTGCGCGCCTGCGGATCAGACTGGGCGACAAGACATTCTTCTTCAACGACCCTGACGCCGCGTGGAGCTGGTTGGAGCTGCACAGGCCCGGGACAGGGGCGCGTCCCGCAGGAAGGGAGTCGCGGAGGTCTTCGCCGAAACCTCGCCGGGGCCGCCGGGGCAGGACTCGGCTGCCTGGGAGGGGCTCCCCCTTGGCGTCCCAGACGGAGCTGGAGCGGAAAGAGGCATTGCAGGCGGTCTCGGCCATATCTGGCGCTCTGGTGCTCGCCCCTGCTGGGGAATCGGGCTCTCACAAAGGGTCTGACACTCAACGCAGTGATGAGGCGGAGGAAGAGGAAGATGTGACTGTGCTGCCGCATGTCACGCCTGGGACGGCGGACGACATACTGGACACTTGAACTATTCCTGGAGTGCCGTTGACAGTAAGGAGGCTAGCAGGGGGCAGACGGTGTGATATCCCGCGCGGTTGACTTTGAGCTGGGGATGGGGCTGCCGGGGATCTTTGGGGGCCTGCCGGGCTCTAAATGCTTGCAGGGGTGGGGGTGGGTTGGGACGGGCGAACCGGGGGCAGGTTAGGCCTGGGGAGGCACTGTGGAGACTGAGCTGGGACTTATGTTGGGAACACTTTCAGCACCCGTTAGGCCCCGGCCTACCTCCTTCTACTCACGCTAGCTGTGAGGCTCTGGTGGCTATCAGAGAAGTTGGTTAATTGACTTGTATTTGGATGGGTAACTACGGTTGGGAACCTGTTCTGGGGGCGGGAGGGATTGGGGGTTGTTGGGGAGTTGAGAGGGGTTGGGGTGGTGTCAGTGTGCCAAGGACGGGGAGTGGTTGGGTAGTGAGTGTTGTGCGGTGTGATGGCTTCCCCCCATGAGTTGAGGTGTATAACCTGGAATGTGAGGGGGCTCACCTCCATGACGAAACGTTGCAAAGTCCACGCTTACTTGGTGCGCAGGGGGGTGCAGGTGGCTTTTCTGCAGGAGACCCATTTGGATCGGGCGGAGGGCGGGCCCTTCACAGGCACTGGCGGGGCCAGTTGTTTTGCACCACCTACTCCAAATTTGCACGAGGCACCCTGATCTGGGTTAGAGCGGGTCTCCCCTTTCAGCCCCTCGCCACGCAGGTGGACCCGGAGGGACGGTTTGTGGCAGTGCAGGGCCGGTTGGATGGGAGGGACGTAACGCTATGCAGCCTTTATGCCCCGAATATTGAGCAAGCGGCCTTCTTTACGCGTGTGTCAGGTACCCTAGCGGAGTACTTAAAAGGGCCGACCATACTGGGGGGTGACTTTAATGCCATCACTGATGTCCACTTGGACCGTTCCCACCCACCCTTGGCCCAATCAGCAATACATCGGGTGGCCAGAAGTAGACGGGACTGGCAGGCTGAGTGGGGGTTGGTGGACGCCTGGAGGGAACATCATCCACTGGAAAGGGACTACTCTTTTTATTCTACCCCACATGAGCTGCATGTGCGTCTGGATGGCATATTATGCTCTCCGGGCATACAGGCTCTGACTCGCTATAGTGAGTATTTGGCGAAAACCATATCGGACCACAACCCCTGTTTGGTTATTGCACAATGGAGTAGACAGCGTCAGACGATACCCACCTGGCGACTGAATCCGCGGATGTTGGAGGACTCTGTCTTCCACGCGGAAGTCCAGGATGGCATCACAAATTATTTCACGGAGAATACGGGGACAGCGTCCAAGAGGGCCTGGGAATGGGACTCGTTTAAGGCGGTCGTCAGAGGGATATGCATCTCCTCCACGTCTGGGGTCCGGAAAACGTTATTATGCGACGTAGAGAAGGCGGAGGCTATGCTGCGCACTACGGAGAGAGCGCTGCACGCGGGGGAGCGATCCCAGGATGAGGTGGCCGCGGCACGCGAACAAGTGGCAGTGCAGGTAGAACGGCTCCGCTGTTTTGACTATAAGGCGTAACTCACTAGGGCGCATGCAGAGAGGGACAAAGTTGGGTCGCTTTTGGCTTGCTTGGCAAACCTGGATGCGCGCGGCTCTCCCACACTTTCGCTGACCACCGGGGAGGGAGTAACAGTGTACTCTCAGAGGGAGATTAACGGTCAGTTCTTGGAGTATTATGCCACCCTTTATACTAACACCATGCAAGACGCCCCAGGGGAACTGGAGAGCTTCCTGACGACGGCCCGTTTACCGAAACTAGATCCCACTATCAGGGAAACACTGGGGGGAGATATCTCACTAGGTGAGATTAGAATGGCGATCAAGAAAACTCCGGGCACGGACAGGCTCCCTGTAGAGTTCTATGCGGCGTATGTGGATCTCCTTGCCCCGCAGTTACAATCAGTCTACCGGGAGGCCTGGAAGGACGGTCAGCTGCCCGCCTCAACACGTGAGGCACTGATTATACCGCTCCTGAAGAAGGGAGAGGACCCGAAGTCCAGGACAGCGTATCGACCGCTCTCTATGCTCACAGTAGACTATAAGATCCTGAGCAAAATCTTAGCCACGCGATTGCTGGCACATATGCCCTCCTTGATACATCCTGATCAGGCTGGGTTCATCCCTCGACGGAACACGTCGACATGTATCCGGAGACTGTTGCGGGTTATGGAGGTGGACTGTCTGGATTACCCGGCCGCCTTGACGCTGTCGGTTGACATGGAGAAAGCCTTCGATAGTGTGGAGTGGCCCTACCTGTTTAGGGTCTTGCAGGAATTTGGACTGGGGGATGGGTTTGTGCGCTGGACGAGGTTGCTTTATGCCAACTCGGTGGCTAGGGTGCGAACCGGGACCATGATATCGGCTTCCTATCCAGTGAAAAGGGGAACGAGGCAGGGTTGCTCGTTATCGCCTTTGCTGTTCGCCCTGGCGGTTGAGCCGCTGGCGGCCCATGCTCGACTGGGACGCGCATACGTTGGGCTGCTACTGCGGGGGGAAACCCATTATATTTCCCTCTATGCGGATGACTTATTGCTCTTCCTGGCTGACGCGGAAGAGGCCCTCCGGGGTGCCAAGGCACTTCTGAAGGGCTTCGGATACTTGTCGGGCCTGAAAGTCAACTGGGGCAAGACTTGTGTGTACCCCATTGCCCAGTGGGAGCGGACCCCCCCCACCCTGGGGGCAATCCGCTGTGAGGCTAGCTGTCTGCCGTATCTGGGAGTGCATATCTACCGCACCCAACAAGATTTGTTGGAGGGGAATGTAGGGAGGGCGCTCAGGGGCCTGGAGGGCAGTATTGGATTCTGGAGCACCCTACCACTATCGGTAGCCGGGCGGGTAGCGCTCCTGAAGATGGTGGCGCTCCCACGCCTGTTGTATTTCTTCCGCATGCTCCCTATTTGGATACCGGTGTCGCTCTTCCGTAAGCTCACAGCTATGATCACGGGCTTTATCTGGGGATCGGGCAGGCGGCGGGTGGCGCTGGCCACACTGCGACGGCCCAGAGCCGAGGGAGGGCTTGCTGTGCCTGACTTTGAGTGGTATTATCTGGCTGCCCAACTACAATGGCTCACGCAGGCAGTGGCTAGGGAGTTTAGAGGCCCCGAAGGCCCACAGGGCAGAGTAATCCCGCGCCATGTGCTTTCTTTTATTGTCTTCCAGCAGCGCCTCGAGCTGTCGCAGCTAACGCTTGAGGAGCGAACGCTCCGGTTGTGTTGGAATCGTAGCCTGCGAAGGGTCGGCATTGTTCACCCTTATGACCCGGAGATCCCGTTGGGTATGTGCACGGCACTCCCTCATGGAGGGGATTGGTCGAGGCTGGCTCACTGGGAAGACCTGGGGATACAGATGGTGGGGGACCTGTACCTCAATGGGGCGCTCCAGCCGTTCCAGGGGCTGCAGGATTCCTTCGGGATCCCGAGGGGAGACTATTTACTCCACGCGGCCCTGGTGGCGGCTTTACAAAAGCACTGGAATGCAGGACTCTCTGAACCGCAGACGGCGGCCGGTTGTCAGTATGTGGTCATGGCTGCGGGCACGGTCAAGGCCATTACCTGCCTCTATCAGAGAATGGCAACGGAACACCTAGCCCCTTTGACAGTGTTGAAGGATAAATGGGAAATGGACATCGGGAAGCCCATCCCGGACCTGACGTGGCCCAGGTTGCAGAGGAGGGCCTGGAAAAGTACACGTAATGCCAGGTTTCAATTGGTGCAGTATTTCATCTTGCATAGGGCATATCTGACGCCAGTTAAATTATATCAATATTTTGGGGGTCCCACCCCGCAGTGCCCTAGATGTGGGGAGGAAGGAGCTGACTTTAAGCATATGTTTTGGTCCTGTGGTGTTCTAAGCGACTATTGGGGGGAGGTCATCGCTTGCTTGACCCAAGTGACGGGGCGGGAATTGGGGGTAGAAATGGGAGTTTGTCTTCTGCTGTGGTTTCCCCACACGCCGCGTACGAAAGTTACGAGCAAGTTTTGTGACTTAGGCCTTGTGGTGGCTAAAAGAGAAATTACCTTGCACTGGAAATCGAGATCTGGCCCCAGCGCTGCGAGGTGGAGAACTACCTTCACCAAATGGGCGGGTAGTGAGAGTGCGCTCTGGCTGCAGCTAGCATTGCGGGAAAATGATGAAAAAGCATTAGCCATGGCACATGCATGGGAAGCGCTAGTGGCTGACCTCCGGGGGTGGGGTGCAGAAGCGGAGGAGGACACTGACGCGCTGGAGCGGCCTGCAGCCGTATAGCTGTGGAGAGGCGGTTGATGGGTCACGTATGAGGGCGGGAGGGCTTCCCTTCCCCTTTTTGCTCGGTGCCTGCCCATGGGGGTGAGGAGTAGCCTGCGGCCGATAACACGGCTACTTACGAGACAGAATTATCCCGGCACCTGAGGGTTTGGCACACTGACATGTGGGTGGGGGGAGGGAGATTTGGCAGGGGGGTGTTTGGGGTCACGGCTTTGGTAAACGGAACTGGCTTACAAGATACTACGTGCTGGTGTTGATGTTTGAGAGAAGGCCAATGATGCTTTGGTTCTTGCAGATGCCAGTTGTATTTGAGATATGCAATAAAAATTGTTTTTGCAAAAAAAAACACCCCAATCTTATGATAAACATAGATACCAAGTGCAGATTTAACATATTTGATGGATCATATCTGCACTCCTTGTGGCATTTAAAAAGTGTTCATATTCTCTAACTCAGGCATTTATTAGATTATGCTGGGCCAAGTTAATTGTTCTGTTAGCCAAAAGGTGGTTTGAAGATCTCTCCACACAACAAGGCCATGTGGCCATGATTCGGACTGTTCCTCAGAGGGGAAAAGATGGTGTCAGAATCTAAATGGGCTAAATTAAATTTTACACTGCACCAGGCCTGGAAAGAATGATGCCAAAGAGAACAAAGGAGAGAAGTCTAGACCCCTAGAGCCAAAGGAAGGAGCTATCTTTGAAAGTATTGGAAGGCAAGGGCCAATCAGATGTGACAGAGTGTGGTTCAGGCTTTCAGAGAGATCTTTTTACAGGCCATTTCAAGTCGCCATGTAAGAATTCCCCAAAATGCTGTGCAGGAGGGTTGGGGAGGGGTGGAGTGATGGTGTTTTAAAATCGAATTTGGCAGCAGAGCCTATCTCTCGGAATCCCCTACCCCAACTTAAAAACCTCTGCACAGAAGAGAGAGAGATAGTGTATTTTACAAGACCCTGATGTAGACCTGACCCCTGAGTGTGGTGATGGGGCACCCTGGAATTCGACTGAATGTAACTCAGTGGATTGAGCTCTCCAGGACCAGTGATGGGATCCCCATGCAGCCTTTGGAGTACAGGAGAGGGATGCACCTCTTTAGGGACTCTAGAAGTGAAGGATTCACCTCGAATTTTGGGGACTGGGCCTGCAGAGGGGTAACCCTCATTCAGGTTAGAGTCGTAACTGCTGCCACCACACAGGTGCCCTGCAAATGGCTAAAACAATCTGTGATACCTGAAGAGTGCAGGAAGGGAGTGTCGTCTGCCTTGAGGGTTGCATGGTCCTGCTGGAGGTGACCTGCTGGAGGTGACCCTGGTTATAAAGTACACATGTCACTGGACAGAGGATGGGTTCTTCCAAAAGGCAAAGAGGACGTCCTGATCTCTTCCACAACAGAGGCCAAATACAGAAGCAACATAGCCCCAAGGAAAGAGAATGTAGAAGCTTAAAGGTTAAAAATGGACATTCCTGTTGGCTAGGAGACACCATCAGGAGTCAAAGGAGGCTTCAATCATAAAACATGGCCCAAGGGGAGCCAGAGAAAACAAGTTTTGAAAAAAAGTTTGGTCCCCCAGGGAGGCTGTTTGGGTAAAATATTGGATGCAAAATATCAGAGATAGAGAAATATCATGCCAAGAATATCTGGACTTCAAGTATATTCTGGACAGCAATATCAAAGGTGCAAATACTGTTTTTAGTGTTGTTTTCATTATCATTCTTAAAAATATCAAAGTAGGAAATATTACTGCATATATTATCGTTTTTTAAAGTTAATTAGAATGTAATGTATTTTATTTATTTTAGTGTATGCGTTTATGATTTTGAAAATCTCATTCTAATTTTGATACATTTTTACATTTTTAAAAGTATTTTTTTAATGCATTAAGGTTTTTAAATAATCAGTGAAATATATATATGTATAGAAATGTTACATTTTAATTTAATCATGTTAAAGATATGGAAATTATTCTTTAGGATTTAAAAAATATACTTACTTATAATAATATTTTATAAAAAATACACTTTTATATTAAATAATATACACTTTAATGTAATTTAATTTAATTGTAATTTTTTTTTTTAATATATACATTTAAAAAAACTTATATTAATAAGTAGATTGCTTTTTTGACTGTTTAAAAAAAAAACTAGAAAATAAATGTATTACATCTTAATAATATTAAAATAAACTTCAAATATATATATTTTTTATAATTATATTGATAATTTTATTTTGTTAAGTTTATTTAATTATATTTTTTTAAAGTGTATAAATGGTAGAAAATGTTTAAAACATTTTAGATCAGACATCAAGGTGCCGATGCCGATCCGTCAAAAAAATTTACCGTCCGACTCGTATCAGTATTTTTTTACGTACGAATCGTACAAGTACCGTACAAACGGCCAAGTACGATTCGGACGTGAAAAATACCTACGAATAGCGTCGGGAAATGCCTACGAGAGGGAGTCGGAATTTTTTATGTCCGAATGGCCTCGTGAAAAGTGTACGAGAGGGAGCCGGACATTTTTACATGCAAATCGTAAAACAAAAGTCCGAACGCGCAAGTACGATTCGTACCGCCCATCCGAATACACAACCGCATGTAAAAGGCCCCGTACGGAGCCAATGCAGTAGCACACATGTACACGGGTAAACTTGTGCCTGTGTACGAGCCGTACAGCCCCCCCCACCCCCCAATATGTCAGCACCGTACACCCCCCTCTCCGCACAGTACCCCAGGCCCGCACGCGTATGCGCCGTACCCCTCCAGTACGCACCGTACCCTCGCATGTACGCGCCGTACCCCCACCCCATGTACGCAGGTACTCCAGGCCCGCACCTGTACACGCCGTACACCCGCATGTATGTGCCGTACCCCCCATGTACGCGGGTACCCCTGGCCCGCACCTGTACGCGCCGTACCCCCGCATGTACGAGCCGTACCCCCGCATGTATGCGCCGTACCCCCCCATGTACGCGGGTACCCCTGGCCTGCACCTGTATGCGCCGTACCCCGCATGTACGTGCCGTACCCCCACATGTACGCGCCGTACCCCCACCCCATGTACGCAGGTACTCCAGGCACGCACATGTACACGCCGCACACCCGCATGTACGCGCCGTACCCCCCCATGTACGTGCCGTACCCCCGCATGTACGCGCCGTACCCCCGCATGTATGCACCGTACCCCCACCGCATGTATGCGCAGCACCCCAACCCCGTACCCCAGCAACCCCACCCAGCATCGCGTATGTACGGACCGTACCTATGCAAAAAATACTCGTACAGAACCAGGACACTGTAAAACAGCACAAGGAGGGTCAATTCGACTCGCACAACACCACAAAACACGTCTACATGACAAAATACATCTCAAAGACTGACCTGGCACATCCAAACAGGCAAACAGAGGCCCAAACTCACAACCACCTCTTATAACACACCCACCAAAATTCAAACACAGCCCCACCCAAAAATGGACCAATAAAAAGGGCCCACACACACAACCCATGAGCCTTTGCAACAGACCCACTGCTGCCATACCCCACACACAAACAACTGCACCTTACTGACCCCTTAACTACACCTTAACTCACACACCTTCACACAACCTCCTTCACAAACACCCCCACTCACATTCACACACACACCATCACATTCACACCCACACATCCACAACCATCCACACCCACACCCCACACCATGCCCACAGACAAGAATCCCAAGTTCACAAGGGCGGAGCTGGAGCTCCTTGTCAACGAAGTCATCAGAGTCGAGCCACAGCTGTTTGGAACATTGGTCAGACAGACCAGCATAGCCCAAAAAAACAGCCTGTGGCAGAGGATCGTCGATAAGGTGAATGCTGTTGCACCCATCCGAAGGACCAGGCATGAATGCCAAGCCAGGTGGTACGATCTGCGCGGGCAGTCAAGAGGAAGATGAAGGAGGAATACGCCCAGAGTAACATCACTGGAGGCGGGCTGCGTCACAGACCCGTACACTACCATCCCTGGGAGGAGAAGGTGATGGCCCTGCTTTCACCGGTGGGAGTACATGGAGTTGAAGGAGTCGCAGAGCCTGGTGAGTACACAAACAACTTACGTAACATGTGGGCAATGGGGTCCACACCACAAATACACCAAATGCACGCAACTTCCCCCAAGCACTCACCGCACACAACCACACTCAAAAACCACGCTCATGCCACCAACGTCTCCATGCACCATTCACAAATCAAGCCAATGCATGTCCCAGGCTACACCAACCACAAACCCAAGACTGGATGTCCGGGAGACTGGGAGGGTGGGCCTCACACAACACATTGTGAAAATGAGAAGCAGACACCAATGCCCTCAGCCCATATGGCATAGGTACATACCCATGCACAATGCACAGGGACTGGCAAAAGTACTGACAAGGTCGCTGACACCTGGCCCTGCTGTATGCAGCACAAGGCCTTCCTGGGACCACTGTACACTTAAACACCAACTCTACAAGCACAGGTAACTAGCACAGGAACTCACACTCACTGTCATGCCAGCATTCACCATGAGGGGACAGACACATCACCTGGGAGTCCCAATGCCAACTCACACTACACCCAATAGCAGTCCCAGTCACAGAGCCGGTGGGGAGTAGGAGGGACATGACCTGGTTGGTGTGACAGGGCCTGGAAGGCGTGACAGCGCTGTGTAGACAGTTGGAGTAGCTCACTCAGCATGCAAAGGTGTCGTGTGTGCGCTTAGGGTGTGTCTGACAGCATGCAGTAGATTTGCGGATGGACATTGCTTGGAGTGTGGCTGATACAGCAGACTGTAGTGTGATGTGTGTCATGCAAGGACATGAGGGTCGTGCAATGTGCACGTTGCATGTGCTGATGGTACAGCCTTTGCCACCGCGTGGCGCCAACTGCGGCATAGACAAGCTGAGGACAGCCAAATGAATGGGTGGAGGGAGGTAGGGAGGAGCATCTTTGAGGCGTGTGTGTTGCCAAGTCAGGATACTCTGTGGGCCCTTGCTGCAGGGTCCGCAGCAGCAGGCGGCATGTCCTTGAAAATATTCCACAATTTGCACACAAAGACTAGGATGTCTGAAGGACAACTGCAAAGATGAATGACACCGGATCAGGGAACTGAAGGCCGAGCTGCGCACAGGAGACACACCCTCAGCAGGTGTTGATGGCCCATTGTGTGGACCAACATGCCAAAATACATAAACAACCATGGACTTCATGCACAATAGGGATCATAATCCATGAGGAACTGCATGCATGTTGCTAAACTACACATGGACTCCTCTGCACAATCTTTCACAACTATGCCAGAGATGCCGCATGCAAAGTGGCAAGAGACCAACATTGACAGAGATGAGGCACCTTGGAGTGTGAGGAACACCTTTATTACTCAGGCTCACACTAAGGGAAATGCATCCTTTTGAACAGAATCACAGGTCATTCCTCTGACCATGTGGGACCTACACTGGACACCCCCTGCAACACACAGATGTGTAAAATCCTACTGAGCTGGCACACAAGTGAAGTGTGTGAGCCAAACACCCCTTGCTCCACACGGAGAGTCTGCAATTCGCCATTGAGCCTCTTATGGTGATGTCCCACACTATGTCCACCATCAGCATCCCGTATGTTCCTGAGGGACGTTTTACACACATTGATGCCTTCATCACATTCCACAAAATATTACAGATGACTGTCAGGAAGGGTGAATATCAAGTCATGGGAGCCATGCCACATGTCATGTGCCCCATGGTGAGTCTAAAGGTATGCATGGTAACACAACATGCACAGGAGCAGTCCCAACATAAACCAAACACGTACCACACACAAAATGCCTTGCTGCACTCCTTACCCAAAATGACTTTTCACCATGTCCGTGCATGGAACGCTGGTTCAGCACACGTTGCAATACTCACGAGGAATAGCTGGAGGCCAACGAAGACACGAGCAGACGACATGCGCAAGAAACTGTGGATGACAGACACACCACAAGTCAGCAAAGAGCTAGTTATCAGCAGACATGGACATGTACTCGACAGGAATGATGTTGTCACCATGCTAATTTAACAAATTAGTGTCCATGCTAAAATGTGTGAAATGACATCATCACTTGAATGACACATCAGAACACACCTCCCAGTCACTTAGCACACAGTCAGCTGGACACACACATTGAAACACATGCCACACAAGGCTCAAAGCGTGCACAATCAGACACAGGGACTCACCATTATGAGAAGAAGTTGAGGATGAGCTGACTCCGGATGTCCTCCTCCTCCTCCTCACTTTCCTCGTGCCCAAGCCCTTCATCCTCCACGGGTGGATGTTCCTGCGCATCGGGATCCAGGATGAGTGGCACTGCCTTCTCCACTGCCATGTTGTGCAGCATGCAGCACACAAGGAAGATTTTGCAGACCTTCACCGGGGCATATGGGAGGGACCCGCCAGTCTTGTGGAGGCACCGGAATCGGCTCTTCAGGAGTCCAAACGTCCTCTCAATCACGCGCCTGGTCTGCCCATGGGCGTCATTGTAACGGTGTTCTGCGGCTGTTCTGGGATTGCGGAGAGGTGTCATCAGCCATGGCATGTTGGGATAGCCAGAGTCCCCTACATGGAAACATCATGTGAAGAAGTGGGTCAGGAGATGCCGTAAGATACAAAGATACAGCTAAACAGAGGACAAACAGAGTATACCCACCAACAAGACATGCTCGTTCGTCGTGCAGCCGCAGCATCATTTCTGGCACCCTGCTACGCCTCATGATGTAGGCATCGTGTGCTGACCCTGGAAAACGGGCACAGACATGGGAAATCCACATGTTAGGTAGACACACCACCAGGGCATTAATAGAGTGATAATGTTTGTGGTTCCGAAAGGCTACCTCCTGTGCCTGTGGTGGTACCAAAGCCACATGCGTCCCATCAATGGCCCCAATTACATGAGGCATCCCTCCCAGGGCATAGAACTCACCCTTGACACCTGTCAACTGCTCACAAGTGGGAAAATGGATGAATTCATCCAGGTGCTCCAACATGGCTTCTAAAACATCATGCAGGACACGGCTGAACATTGTCTGGGACATGTCACCGACATCAGCTATGGTGAATTGAATTGAATTGAATTGAAAGGTACCGGTGGCAAAAAAATGTAGTGCTGCCATCACCTTCATCTTGGGGGGGGGAACAACCTTTACAACGCAACTTTTACAACGCACTACCTTTACAACGCATTTTTTACAACGCATAATCCATTACAACGCATGACATTACAACGCATGACACTACAACGCATTTTTAAAAACTACCTTTACAACGCATTCCATTACAACGCATACTACCATTACAACGCATACCATTACAACGCATAATATTACACTACACTATCCAACACTTACCCTACTGATGCACCCCCTGGAGTTAGAATAGTAATTTTTACCCCTATACTATCCAACACTTACCCTACTGTTGCACCCCCTGGAGTTAGAATAGTAATTTTTACCCCTATACTATCCAACACTTACCCTACTGTTGCACCCCCTGGAGTTAGAATAGTAATTTTTACCCCTATACTATCCAACACTTACCCTACTGTTGCACCCCCTGGAGTTAGAATAGTAATTTTTACCCCTATACTATCCAACACTTACCCTACTGTTGCACCCCCTGGAGTTAGAATAGTAATTTTTACCCCTATACTATCCAACACTTACCCTACTGTTGCACCCCCTGGAGTTAGAATAGTAATTTTTACCCCTATTCTATCCAACACTTACCCTACTGTTGCACCCCCTGGAGTTAGAATAGTTATTTTTTCCCCCATACTATCCAACACTTACCCTACTGTTGCACCCCCTGGAGTTAGAATAGTAATTTTTACCCCTATACTATCCAACAATTACCCTACTGTTGCACCCCCTGGAGTTAGAATAGTAATTTTTACCCCTATACTATCCAACATTTATCCTACTGTTGCACCCCCTGGAGTTAGAATAGTAATTTTTACCCCTATACTATCCAACACTTACCCCACTGTTGCACCCCCTGGAGTTAGAATAGTAATTTTTACCCCTATACTATCCAACACTTACCCTACTGTTGCACCCCCTGGAGTTAGAAAAGTAACTTTTACCCCTATACTATCTAATACTTACCTTAAATGTAATTTAATATTATGCGTTGTAATGGTATGCGTTGTAAAGGTAGTATGCGTTGTAATGGAAATGCGTTGTAAAGGTATTTTTTAAAAATGCGTTGTAGTGTCATGCGTTGTAATGTCATGCGTTGTAATGGATTATGCGTTGTAAAAAATGCGTTGTAAGTGCATGCGTTGTAAAAGTGTGCGTTGTAACGTCATACATCCTCTTGGGGGTCAGAGCAGTAGGATACATGTGTCGCGGTTGGAGGTGTGGTTCCAGCCGGGTGGTCAAGCGTTCAATCAACTCTTGCGAGAAGCGGTATCTTCGGATTCAGTCATGTTACCGTAGGCCATTGTGATAGGGGCCGTACTCATGCGTGTACGGGCCATACAGGCGTGAGTACGGGCCGTACACGCGCGTGTACGACCCGTACACGCGTGAGTACGGCCCCATCACTATGGCCTACGGTAACACAACTATAGTGATAGGGGCCGTACTCACACATGTACGGCCCGTACACGTGTGAGTATGGGCCGTATCACTCTAGTGATGGTGCCCTAGGGGTACGTGTGAAACGCGCCGTACCTGTGTGGGGATTTAAAAATTACAATGGGGACACATGAGGCACAAGTATTAGGGCATAAATGCATGCTGGTTGTCATGGATACCGAGTTTCAAGTTCAAAACTTTACATCATGTGGTCTGGAAAAAGCAGTTGGCCACATTATACATTGTTGCAACGTGGTTGTTGACTTGACATGATGCTGCAAATTCGAAAGATGCTAAGGCTGTCACTGGTGTATGTTTAAAGGGATTGGAGGAAACGTAGGATGCAAATGAGTCTGACCAATCACTGTACTCCTGTAAATGAAATAGGCCAACAATGCAGATATAAGGCAGGCAGAACCCATGAGAGGGCACTTGTCTGCACAACATGTCAGTCGATACCACTGCTGCTGTATTGTCTCCCTCTGGCACCATATCAAGGACTGTGGAGAGGGCCCAGCTTTTCACCCAGGAGGAGAATGAGGCCCTGCTGGATGTGATCCTCCCACAGTACCCCATGCTGTATGGTCGACCAGGGGAGCAGGTGAGTGCTGACTCCACTACCTTTGCCTGTGCACCTTTTTTGTGTCTGTCACTTCTGGCATTGTGTCCAGGTGTGACAGACATGCAATGTTGTTTAGAGTGGGTCCCAGGGGGGGTGGATGGCTTATGTCTCTCATGCAGGGCTTGATGTAATTCATGTGTGCACTCCTCACTTGCTTTGTGCTTACTCTGACATTCACTGCATAGTGCATGGCACATTCAGCCTGGCTAATCCTCTTGGGCATTCTTGTTCTATTGTCCTGCGGTGATTCAGTGGTCACCCCGGTGTGACAGGTGACTGCACCCACAGATGTGTGTGAGTTGAGTGGAGCTGTGGTGAGAGTGGTGAGAGTTTCCAAATGATGTGTACTCCCCCTGGACATTGATGTGTGTGAAAGTTCCTCGTCATGTGGGTGAGTGTCTATGTGGAGTGTTGCACCACAGCTGCATGGAGGAGGCAACTGCTCAACCCATCTGATGTGAGAAGGAAGCCGTGCTGTGTGTCTGACTTGCTGAGCTAGCCCCACACCTGTGACACCCCCCTGGCAAGTGGCACATGTGCAGAGTGAGCTTTGTATCCGCTGTTGACAATGGCAGGTGATTGATCTGTGCCTGTGTGTGTCTGTGTACTCTGCTGCAGTTTCGTCAGTGGCCTGGGGCATGTGACTGCTTTGCGGTGCTGGCCATCAGCCTTGTGTTGCTTGGGATGCACAGTGTGTGCCATGATCAGGGATTGGTTCGCACCACTCATGCCACCTGTGTACTTACTATGCCATGTAGTGCATTGGTGCGTCCACAGTGGCAAATGTCCCTATGACTAAGGTGCTATTACTTGCCGGCATACTCTGCCCTGTTCAACAAATCAAAGATGTTAAAATGTGTGTCTCTGTGACATGGTGCAAGTGTAGTGATGTTGTCCCACTTTGTCATCCTCACAGGTAACCGCCTACCATAAGGGGAAGATCTGGAAGGAGGCCGTCAAGGCCGTTCAATCGGTGGAGGGTCGCAGTCGGCGTCTGCCACAAGTGAGGAAGAGATGGCAGGACATCCGGTGCTGGACCGCCCGGGTCATACTGAAGGAGGAGGCTCCCTGCAAGCATGGCGGGCGCCGGCGCCTGACCCACCAAATGAAGCGTGTCCTGGCGGTGGTCTTCCCTGACCTGGATAGGCGGATACAGGAATTACAGCAGCAGGAAGGGGGTAGGTACATGTGTGTTTGTTGTGTGTCGCCAGCTTTTGTTGCTACTCAGTCGCCTGGAGACACTGCCAGGGTATATATGTGCAGTGCATATCCTGTTCCCCCAAGTCAACCTGTGCTGTTCTTCCTCCCTTCCCCTCCTTGACATGAGTTACCTGGTCTGTGTGTTATCACTATTGCACATGGTCATCTAGGCTGCCAGTTAATCAAGGTGCACACTGCTTTCAGCATCATGTGTGGGGGTGGTCTGCCTGTGCCCTGTCCTGTTCAGTCATTTGGGGGTGCATAATTGTTGGCACTGATGCTGAGTCTCAACATAGGATGTGAGGTTTCAAAAGAACAGACTTGCAGTATGCATTACCAATGTTGTGGCCTCAGACATGATGTGCATGAGTGGGAGATATGCATAGTGCCGGGACGGTTGCTCCTGTTACAGTCAGCTCATTCCAGGACCATGGAGCAGTGTGCCCACTACAGTCCCCTGACACAGCCTGCCCTCCTAATCATGTGTGTCATCCAACACTGTGCACATTCACTGTGGGTTCAGCATGGCCCTGCCTCTGTGGCATTCTTCCATGCCATAGGTTATTTTTCACATGTGTGCTACATGTGTCCACTGGACAGGGATACACCAGTTTGCTTGTGCATACTCACACTGGGCAGTGCCTGTGTGGCTATTCACAACAATCTGTTGATGGTTGTTTGTGACAAATATGTTTTGCCAGCCCTACAAGGTGATGTTGTGTTGATGAAGCGAGTTTTCAAGCACAGTTATTGTAACCATAAATAAGAGGTGTCACTTCTTGATCGGTATCAGTCACATTGACTCAGGTATGGGTGGGTGTGTGCGGGAGGGGCGTACATGTTCAACCCTGATTTTTCATTGCCAGTTCTGACTTGTGTGTGATAATTCGCAGTACAGAAAGTCACCATGCAGTGCCCCCGTGATGTTGGTCAGTGCTTAATGTTTGTGCTTCGTAGCCTGTGTCAGTTTTTGGCAATCATGTATCCTGCTTGTACATTTTTTGCACCTGTGTGTGGTTCAGATGCTACACAGTTGTGTCTTTGTGTGCTGACATTCTGGCTTGCCATGAGGGTGTCCCCACAGTACAGCTAGGCTTCTTTACAAAGCAATTGCAGGCCCATTAGCTTATTCATTGTCCTGGGTGTGGACATGTGTGCCGCTCCAGATGACAGTCAGTAGGTCATATGTGTAGCCAACTGTGTAATCAGGTGACGGATAGCCATGTGACAAATGACATTATTCAAGTTGTTACTCAGAGAAATTGTCCCTTGTCCCTTGGCAATCACTACACCTGTCAACACGTCTCAATATTTCATATGCTTGACCTTGTTGTTTTGTTGTGAAGGACAATAATGTGCCTGCATGACAGATGTCTCCCAAGGAAGTGCACAAGACACCACCTTTACACTTTCCTGGGACCCGCTGGAACATTTTAAAGTAAGGCACAGTTTGAACAAAACTTGTTTAGAGTTCATACATATACATGTTCCCACAGTGTGGTTGCATTTGGATTAGTCCTTGGTTGTTGCCGATACCAACTTACGAGTGTCAATTCATCCAGACCACCGTGGTGCCATGTATATGTACTTACTAATACCCCATTTCTGCCTAACAGTGGCTTATTTGAATGAGTCTGGCAGCTCAGACAATGACTGTGTACATGTAGTTTGGTGTGCACCTCCTTGTGTGACTTCTGGTATACAGACACATGTGTGTTCTGTTCACAAAGTGGCACATTCACACATTCTAGACATGTCCATTTTGTAAAGGGTTGTGATTCTCCAGGAATCACAATGTATTTCTTTGAGATTTCCTAAGTACTCACAGGTCTCTGAGTGTGGGGACACCTTCTGCATTGGAATGTGGTATTTGGCCTTGGGTGCGACATTACTGTTGGGTTCACAGTGAAGAAGAGGTGGCATGCCTTCATAGTCTTGCTGTGCTCAACTGATCCCAGACACTAGCTTCTCAGGATCTTGGGATTTCAAGTTATTTGCTGTTGTGTCCTAATTTTCATTTTTTCCAAGTGGCATGGTGGGTCAACCAACTGTGGAGTGTAGGGCTTACATATGTGGGGAGTATTCTAGATGTTACTCATGATGCCTTTCCTGTTATACACTGTTGCCTATTTTGTTTGGACTCATGTATCAGATGTATACAGGTGACTGATTTTTTCCTGTCTCTTCACCTTGCCCACAGCATCATCGGAGGACACTGAGGGAGACACCGGCACGGACGTGGAGGAGGGATCGAGCACTGGTACCACCACTGCTGAGGAGTCGGCGGAATCTAGTGGCACGGAGGGCGAGGGGAGTGAGGCGGAGGACCTGCCCAGTACCAATACTGACTACGAGGCTGACGGGTCCGAGGCTGAGCTCCCTGAGGGGGCGGAGGCTGCTCCAACAGCTGGCAGCAGCACTCCATCCGTCACCACCCCCTCCATTCCCATCACCACCCTCCCACTTGCTCGGGTCCCTTCTGTCCGTGCTAGGCGACCACATGTCTCCTTCGTGCCAGGCACCGCACCCCCTGCCCCTGTCCCCCCTGCTGCCCTCACTGCCAAGTCTGTGGACATTCAGCGGCAGTTGCAGGTTGGGCAGACATCGATCCTGACTAACCTCCATGGCCATACCAGACTGCTGACCCAGATGGTGTCGTACATGGAGGGCATGTCATCAGCGATCTCTGACCAACGCATGTTGCTGAGGTCCCTGGACTCGTCACTGACGGCAGTAGTGAGTCACCTGCAGCGCTACGTCCCCCCACCCCTCCATCATCCACAAGTCCCACACCCATGCCTGTCCCAAGCACACCAAGACATCCACACACACGCACCCCACCAGACACAAGCAGCACGCCACCACGTAAGGGCAAGCGCACACCTCCTGACACGCACACTCAGGGGGAAGCAGGCCCACCCACTGGGTCTGGGGCACACAGGCAGGCACGCAGCCACAGTCCTCGTCCACATGACTCACTCCCCAGTCCCTCCGATGTCACTCTCCTTGGCTCCCCTGCCCCAGAATCGGAGAAGGAGGCCTACTTCGCTGGGCTGGGCCTCAGCCCCACTAGTTCACCTGGCCGCAAATGGTCAAGGCACTCCACGGGTAGGGAAGTTAAGTTCCCCAGCCTCTCCACCACCTCCCCCAGTAGCGCTGCAGGCCATCCCTCCGACCCCCCCTCCTTGGGGCCTGTTGTTTCTCCGGGTGCAGGGGAGACGCTTGAAGATCTGGCAGAAGTGTGCAGCACCGAGCTCGCCTCCACCTTTGGCGCTGCCCCACCCCCTGTGGTGGAGTCATCCGTCCCTGCACCCACCACACCTACCCTTCCCCCGCCTGTCCCTGCGGTGCCTGGTCCTTCCCCACATGATGCCCCCCCCAGTCGCTGAACCAGAGGTTTAGTATGTGCAGGCAAGCTAGGGGAGACGCGTGGCCATGTGTCCCCCCCCAAGGACTTCATATCTGGACTGGCCATTGGCCTTTGTACATAGTGTTCTTTACTACATCTTATTTTTTCATGCTGAATAAAGCATTTTCTTTTCCATTTTGAAAAGTCTTGCATTTCATGTATTGATGTTGATGCTGAGGCTCCAGGAGTTGGGGTTGTGGGAATGTGTTATGTTTCATGGAAATGTTGTAGTCTGCATCTCATGGGGTGGAACCTGGTATCTGCGTGCCCTCACAAGGTCTCTGCAAAGAATCTTTGGTCGTGTCTGCTCTTTGTGTTTGGAGACATTGTCCCTAGGAGTGTTCCTTCCTCTGTGGCACCTGACATCTCCCCTGCAGAGGGTTGCACAATTGTTGTGTTGCCCTGTGTCTACATTTCCTTTGTTCGTGATGGATCCCTTCAACTCTGGCCATGCCTGCTCAGCAATGTCTCCGGCTGCATCGTCTGTGCCATCCTTAGTACTCACTGTACTTGTGTATAGAGTATTTTGCCATGCCTTCATGGAGAAATTGTCCCTTTTCTGCACAATGCATGTGTGTAATCCCAGCCTAGCACACATATGGTACTTGTTCTGCTGGGTATTTGAACACCTGACTCACAATTGTGGGCATTGTATCTGTGGGAACTCCACCCTATTCCTTCCATGACAGACAACATCTTGGTGGCTGTCCCAGCACCTGTACATTCCTATCAGTCCTGGGATGTGCATGACAGTGTGTGTTCCCTTTGTCTCTCTTAGTTTAGTAGGCATTGACATGACCATACTGTCTTGTGGCATGATCTCTGTGTGTGTATTGTGCTGCATCGGCCAGGGGTGGGTATGCATGTGTGATTTGTCCTCACACCCACATGTGGTGTGTCATGCAGTGGGGGAAAGACATCCATCCTCATGGGAGTGGGACACTGCTGTCAGTGATGTGTTGTTATGGCACTATCAACATAGTCCAAATATCGGGATGCGTACATACACCCATGGAATTGGGATCATCTGATAAGGATGTACACACCCCCATGTCTGTGTCCACTGCTGGTATTCCTCTGCACCCACCCCCATGTCTGTGTCCACTGCTGGGAGTGATAGACACCCACCCCCATGTCTGTGTCCACTGCTGGGAGTGATAGGCACCCACCCCCATGTCTCTATCCACTGCTGGTATTCCTCTGCACCCACCCCCATGTCTATGTCCACTGCTGGGAGTGATAGGCACCCACCCCCATGTTTGTGTCCACTGCTGGTATTCCTCTGCACCCACCCCTCACATGTCTGTGTCCACTGCTGGTATTCCTCTGCACCCAATCCACCCACCCACCCACTTGCCCCCTTGCTGTGGTACACTGCTGTCCTGGGCATACACCACCCCCAATTTACAGCTGATGTGCTGCACCAAGCGGTAGACCAACATTCGTGGCGTGTGTACGCTTTGTATCCATCATGTAATGGGGCCATAGGGGTACGGGTGGTATGGCCCGTACCCCTGCATTCATAGGGTGTGTACGGGCCGTACCATGCGTACCCCTACGTCACCTCTACAATGGTGGTACGGCCCGTACCCACGCTCTGAGGTGCGTGGGTACGTCCCGTACCACCATTGTAGTGGTGATGTAGGGGTATGTGTGTACGGACCGTACCCACGCTCTGGGGGGCGTGTGTACGGTCTGTACATGCGTACCTCTACATCACCACTGCAATGGTGGTGCGGACCGTACCCACGCTCTGGGGGGCGTGGGTACGGTCCGTATACGCGTACCCCTACATCACCACTGCAATGATGGTACGGACCGTACCCACGCTCTGGGGGGCGTGGGTACGGTCCGTACCACCATTGTAGTGGTGATGTAGGGGTACACGTGTTTGACCGTACCCACGCTCTGGGGGTCGTGGGTACGGTCCGCACACGCGTACCCCTACATCACCACTGCAATGGTGGTACGGACCATACCCACACTCTGGGGGGCATATGTACGGTCCGTACACGCGTACCCCTACATCACCACTGCAACGGTGATGTAGAGGTACGCGTGTACGGACCGTACCCACGCTCTGGGGGCGTGGGTATGGTCCGTACCACCATTGTAGTGGTGATGCAGGGGTACGCGTGTACGGACCGTACCCACACTCTGGGGGGCATGGGTACGGTCCGTACACGCATACCCCTACATCACCACTGCAATGGTGGTACGGACCGTACCCACGCTCTGAGGGGCATGGGTACATCCCGTACCACCATTGTGGTGGTGGCGGGTACACGTACACATCCACTTCCGCTGTGGCGGGACGTGGGATTGGTGGACATGTCCCCCGAAGTGACCAGACCATGGAGGTAATTAATGTGCAGGATATATTTGTTTTTTGTGGGGTGTGGGTTATGTTTCCTGCCCCTTGCCCCCCCCCCCCCCTTTGCCCCTGGGGGTTTTTCTGACCTTCTGCGGCGTCTGCGTCGGTTTCTGTACACAAGGTCGTAAGCTATGAGGGCCGGGATGACACGTAGGATGGGGTCCATGGCTGTCCGTCGCGTACCAGTGCTCCTTGTTCGCGTCGTCCTCAATTTCCCGGGAGTTTTTGGCTGCCGTAAAATATTATCCGTGCGGAGTGACGTAGGCACGGATCGTACTTGCTGGTTCGTAAAACGCTCCCTGACTCCGTCCGGACGTCACGTATGCGGTGTCCCGGATCGGAATTGTGGGTATTTTTTTGTCGGTCGGTCTTTTTTACGACTCGTACGGAAATTGTATTTCTGTACAAATCGTACTTGCGGGTTTGTAAGGTGTTTTACCCGGGGACGAGTAGGACGGAGAATACGCTCCGTGCGACCATTCGTACCCGGCTTTTACAGGATCGGAATTGGCACCTAAATGTATTTATTTAATTCATACATTGCAATGTTTGTAAACATTTTTGTACAACTTCGTTGAACATCTAAAATGCATTTCATTTTTTTTAACATTTATTAAAAATTTGGCCTATATTTGCCATTGATTTCCATTGGGAGATAGACATTTATTTTTTCATTTGACACCCATTTTTGTACTGCTACATTCTATTTTGTCTGTGTTATTTTGGGTAATTGTTTCAGGAGCCAAGTTGCGGTTAGGTGCTGCTGTTTGTTGGAACAAGTAAGTCCTTTTATAAGGATGTTTGAAGGATTTTGAGGGTAGGGGTGATTTAGGATGCATGTTAAAATGTTGGGTATAATGTTGCTTTAGTGTTTATGTGTATGTTTAGATGTGCTTTTGATAGTGTTTTGCACTGTTTAGTCATTTTTTTTTTAAATGTGATGTAAATGTATGAATGTTTTATGTTAAATTATGTGATGTTTTTTATGTTTTGATGATTAAGGGCCTTATTATGAGCTTGGTGGTCTTCCACTGGGACCGCCACTGTGGCGGTCCCAGGAAGTCCGCCAAGTCCCTGGTGAGCCCACCCACTGGAACATGACTTTAATGAAGGGTAGACAGGCAGTGCGGCAGCAGTTTTACGGTGGCATGTGTGTTAGGCTAATAGAAGAGCCTCAAGAGCATACCGCCGCCGTGAGAGTGCTTGAAGCATGTTCCTTCATGTTGTGGCATGCATCATGTCGTGCCTGCCACACTGTGCAGGAACCAGGGTGCAATTCCCCGAATTCACCCAGGCCCAATTTTGGCTGGGGGCTCTGTCAGGGCCCCCTTATCTGCATGTCTACCAGCCTTTTCATGGTGGGGTCCCAAGGAAGGCCGATATGCAGGTCAGAATATGTTCGGTGGTGCCAGTTTCGGCACCAACAGCATATTTAGGCCCTTGATCCCAGCGGAGGTGGCGGTCTTGTGGCAGTCCGACCGCCACACTCGTAATACAGCAGATGGGTGGTGGTGGTCAGACAGATAATACGATGGTCCCAGGACTGCTGTACTCATAATTTTGCCCTAAGATTTGTGAATGTTATGTTATGTTACATTATGTTATATTATGTTATTGGGAATTTATAGAACATTTGTTAAACATAATGTCTCTGAACGCTAAGGTACCGGAAGCAGCAACAGCAGCAAGATTCCCCATAAGGTTGTCTTAACAGCCATGTTTTTAAGAGTTTCCTAAGGCACACATAGTTGGTTGATGATCTATTGTCAGGAGGAAGGGCATTCCAGATGTTGGGCAGCATTACAGAGTATCTGACCTCTCCAAGCTTCTTTCTTTTGCTTTTTGAAACAGTTAGTAAATTAGGCTGAACATATCTGAGGTAGGAATATAACGCTGAATTCTCGATGTTAGACGGCGACCTCAGAGGAGCCCGGAAAGGGGGTCCTGACTACCCTGAGACCCACCCTCGAAGTATCGTAGCCGGGCACTGGCGGGAGACTCCTCAGGAGGAGGAATCCCGTATCGAGGATCGTACTTCTGGCACCACACGACACAGAAACACCACACCGTGCGTTCTTAGGAATCACTCTTTATCAAACAGGTTAGCACTGCAAATATGTACAAGGAGAGCGCGGGCTCAATGAGTCTCGGAAGGGATAGGGGGTAGCGGGACAGTCTCTGGTAAAAGGTTCAAGGCAAGGACGTACCCGGCGCACAGCTCACAATCCTCGAGCTGGGGGGTAGGCTTGTTGTCGTTGGGGTCCGGCGGGACCAGTGGAGTCTGTGGAAGCCGCGAGTCCCTCAGCGGGCTCAGGTACAAGTTCGGAGGTCTTACGATCTTCAGGGAGCCGCGAGTCACTCAGCAGGTCTCAAGTACAAGTTCGGAGGTCTTACGATCTTCGGGGAGCCGCGAGTCACTCAGCAGGGCTCAGGTACAAGTTCGGAGGTCTTACGATCTTCAGGGAGCCGCGAGTCACTCAGCAGGGCTCAGGTACAGTTCGGAGGTCTTACGATCTTCAGGGAGCCGCGAGTCACTCAGCAGGGCTCAGGGGGTTCTAAGTTCCAGGAGCCGCGACCGCGTCAGCAGGCTCTCGTTGTTCCAGCGTCGAATCTGCCGGACAGTCTCAGAGTACCCCTTGTTATAGGTCGACCCCTCTTTGATGTCCGGAGTCTGTGCAGGCAGGGGTCTTGTCACCTGGGGGTCGCTTGTCGGGGTTTCCTGCCATTGTCTTTTGATCCTCTCAGGGCCGGGTCGGAAGGAGTCCCAGACACCCAGCAGGCGTGGAGCCAGCTCTCAGGGAGGCCGGAGGGCCGATCGAAACTCATCGTCCCAGGGGAGTTCAGAGGTGCGATAGAAACTGCTCCTCCCTCTCTCATCCCCTGGCAAGCGTGGTGTCCTCCAGCCGGAGTGGCGCCGCTAGGCCCGGGTCGCGCTGGGGCCGGGCGGCCATCTTGGTGCATGAAGTGGGCACGCGGGCCCGGGGTGGCCTAAGGGAGAGAGGCCATGGACGAGGATGTCCGGGTCGGGTGCGTGTGTTCTGGTGGAAAGGATCGGCTAGGCCGTGGGCTCGGGGCTGCAGGTACCAGGTTAGGTGGTGCGGGGACAAGTAGAGCCATGCTACGAGGCCGGGTCCAACACTCGAGGACACGAAAGCTGGGCTCTTTCTGTGCAGGGCTTTAAAGACAATACAGGCGGTTATACAAATGGTCCTCAGGGCTACAGGAAACCAATGTAGCTCTTTATCTTAGGCTTAGTGTGGCAGTGTCTTGGTTGGCAATAAAACAACTGAGCGGCCTGATTTCGAGCCAATTGCAGCCTGTCATTTAAGCCAAAAGGGAGTCTCAGATAAAGAGCATTGGCATAGTCAATCCGAGACATCACTATTGCAATAATCAATTATCTCCTGATTTTCCTTATTTTTCGTTGGAAAAAACAAGATATCACTACTTTCTTGGACTTTATGGGGGATCCCATCCCAGGGGGCCAAAAAGAAGGATTCTATTGATGTAGTTTGCTCTTCAAAAGCTCAATGTAAGTTTTCTCAGTAATTAACTTCAACTGGTGACTATTCATCCAGTCCTAAATATATAAGTTTAGGAGAAAACCCTGAGATTCAGTAGTGTTATTATTGATGAAAAACAGCTACATATTGTCAGTGTAGTTGTATATTTTCACCTTTTGCTTCTGTAAGGAATGTATTAGTGGGCGAATGTAGAGATTAAACAAGTGAGGGGAAAGGGAGGATCCCTGAGTAACTCCACAATTTAGTTGGACCATAGCTGAATAAAAAACGAGGAGGGGGGCCGATTGAACCTTGTCTCTAAGAAAGGAGGGCAACCATTCAAGGGCAGTGACCTGCAGGCCTGCAGAACTGACACAATTGATCAAAATAGCATGGTCAACCATTTCAAAGGCTGCTGAGAGATCTAAAATGAGCAGTGCCTGTGTGGTGTCAATATCTACTTCTTTTCTCATATCATCTATTACAGAGAGGATGACAGTCTCAGTTGAATGGATGGGGTGAAAGCTAGCCTGGTGAGTGCCAAGAAAGCCAGACTCCTCCAAAAGAAGCCCAGATGTTGAGAAACATGGGTCTCTAGACGTTTTGGTAGGTAAGGAAGCAGTGAGATCGGTCTGTAGTTTTTCAGTACTGACATGTCCTCCCAAGGTTTTTTCTGGAGAGGAAGCATGACAGCCTCCTTAAAATATTGAGGGACCTTTCCCTGATTAAGGGACTGGTAGAGAAGGGAGGTGGCCATCTCAGGAAAGTGGGAGAAAACTCTTTTAAGGACATGTGGGGGACAGATATCATTCAGAAAGCCTGATTTAACTATGTCCATCAGCTCAGTAAAGCGATCTTTTCTAACAGCAGGAAAAGTGGGGAATGTCAAGGGGTTTCTATCTTCTGGGGAAGTGACAAACATATGTGTGCTGGGTGGGATACTGTCTTTTATTACTATTATTTTCTTAATGAAAAATTAGCACAAGCAATTGCATAGACTGTGCTTGGGAGCCACAGGTAAAATTATTCTGTCTGGATTGGAAAGTTCTCTAACTGCTTGGAAAATAAACCTGGTTTTGTTTTCCGATTTCAAAATTTTATTGGAAAAATAGGTAGATTTTGCATGTAAAATTAGTTTTTGAATGTTTTTAGTCATTGGGCTAAGAGTTCTCTGCTTTCAGGCAGGTAGGTATTTTGCCATTTACGTTCTGCCTGCCAGAGTTCATGTTTTGCGATTTTCAACTCCTCGAAAAACATTTAGATGCTTCATGGTGACAAGTAGGTTTCCATTTTATATATTGTTTATTTGGGACTGTGATCTAATATGCGGGTGCGTCTTTGATGTTTTTTTACAGGTTTCTGTTTCCCAACCATTTTTATAGGAGTATGGAGTTTATGTTTTCTTTAAAAAAAAGAAACCTGTTATGGTTTATTATAAACCAATGGTGTTTCCTTTTTTAGCTTTTTTGTGGATTCCTCTCTTTTCATATTTGGGTATGGAGAAAAATCGGCAGCTACAAAACAGCTATGTGTATGTTATTAATATGTGCATTTGTTTCACTTGTGCTTTCAGACCCTGTCTCTACTTTGACATTAGAGCCTGACGAGCTATGAGCCACATGTTGGAAATGTGAGGAATCTCATGTAATGAACTTACCAGGATGTTGGGCAGTAACCATTTGTTCTTTGCTGGTCACAGCATGAAAGGGATCAGCATCGAAAGGAGCATCGGATTTTCGTTTTGTAGCTCTCGGAACAAGCACTCTATCTCGTCTAGAGAAAACAGCGTCTTTTGCATGTTGGCGCTTGTCTGCATATACCTTCATGTTCCTTTTTTATTTGATCTTGATCTAAGTCTACATGACTTTCTTCCACAGTACTTGAACTTCTATTGAGGTAATTTGGTCGTGATGAGTCTGCCAAATATCAATGTTTTAGTCCTTTCACATGTGGTCAAGTGAGGGGTCAAACAGTAAGCTCGAAGATTAGAATTCAAGACAGTTTTAAGGGTTGAGCTTTTCTAATACTGCACGCTAAACAGTTTGCTTAAGGGTACTTATGAAATGTTCAACAAGGCCATTGGCCTTTGGTCAAAGAGGTGTGCTCTTCTGATGCTTTACAGTAGGATAAATGAGAAAGTCTCAGAATTCTCAACTGTTGAAAGGTGGGCCACTGTCAGATGGTAAGATCGCAGCAACACTGCATGTCGATAAGATGATGTCTAATCTCCCGATCACTCTTTCTTGAATAATAGATGAGAAACCTTCTATCAATGGAAAATGGGAGTATTCATCAACAATCACCATTAGGTGATGTTCATTGTCAAGAAGACCATAGAAGTCAGCATCAGTTCTTTCCCATACATGCTTGGGCAACTCTGAGATGTTTAAGGTTTGTTGAGTGGTTTTCGGTGAAAGGCAGTTGTTAGATGACAGGCCTTCAATTCTCTTTCAACTCTCTCGAGAAGTGGAAACCAGGTTCAGTCTCAAATCACGGGCCACTTCAATGATCTGTTTTTGCAGACTCTCGGGAATAACACTTCTCAAACCTATTAGGATAATGTGTTCCTGAGTAATGGATGATTCATCTTTGACATTTTTGAACTTCTGGTACTCATTGTCGCTAGTAGAACGTTGAGGGTGCTGGTGCCAAAACTGTTGTGAAATTAAGTATTTTAGCTTTAAATTGTCACTATCCTGACTCCTGGCAGTGACGATTTCTCCAATTAAATGGCCGCTGGTGTTCTTGATCTTGCAATGAAATTTATTTATGCTTCAGCCATCTTGGAAGGGGTGCCAGGGCACTGTGGAGGCACTCTTGAGAAGTAGCACGATTGGACAGTGCATGATTGTGTAGTTGTAATCTTTTAACCACAGACCCCAATGTTCAATGCAAGGAGGCATCTTTGCCTTTTAGATTGCCAAAGATGGTCAACAATGCTTGATGATCTGTCACAAGTGTGAAAGGCTTCCCATACAAGATTACATGGAAATGTTTACAAGCCCACACCACTGCCAAGCTTTGTTTCTCAGGTTGTAAATAAACACTACTAATTAGGGGCAAACTTCTTCTTGCATAGTCCACAATATGTCTTTGAGCATTTGGGTTCCACAGTGCTGTGTAAGGATTTCACCTAACCCAACGGGGCTAGCATCAACTACAACCTCAGTGTGAAGCTTTGAATCAAAGTATGCCATTTCAGTAGCTTGTTTAATTTTCTTGAAGCTTTACTTGCATTCATGTAGCCAATGATTTGAAACATTTATTTTTGTCAAGTTTCTTAATGGAGCACACACTTTGGCAAAGTCCCTTATATATCTTGAACAGTAGCTGGCCATGCCAAGGAATGAACTTAACTAGGAAACATCTTGTGTGGGATTGGCAGTTGACAATGGTCACACTTTAGCAAGATCGGGTGTCATACCCAGATCAGAAAAGATATGAGCAAAGAATTTTAGCTGTGTCTATTGGAACTCACATTTCAAGTTAAACCAACATCAGCGAGCAAACGACACACTTCTGTGAGAGCTTTATCTTGTTCCTTCTGTGTATCTCCAAACACGATTCTGCCATCACTCTATTTAAAAGCATTTATGTATGATATGTTTAATGACATCTTGAAAAGATGCACTGCTGATAAGACACCAAAACTCAGTCTTTTATAACAGAACAGTCCAATATGTGTAGAAAAGGTTGTAATGTACCTTAAAATCGAGTTCCAACTGATGATAACCTTTATATAAATCAAATCAAGAGAATATCTTGGCACCATTCAATTGTATTATCATATCAACAATGTGCAGACCTCAATGTCGTTCTCTTTCAATTGCCTTGTTCGCTTGACACATATATACGCAGATGCGCACAGCTCCTTCACAGTCCCTTTTGTGTACTACCACTGTGGGAGAAACCCATGGTGTGGGTCCAGTGGAACTCTCAATGAGATCATGTTTAAGCAGAAATTCAAGTTCTTTTTCAGCAGCTGCCTGTAGATGAAATATAATCCATCTGTGTCTTTCAGCAATAGGATGAACGTCCTCATTAATATGTAATTGCACGTTGATAGTCTTGAGGTTTCCCAACCTATATAACAATGAAGGAAATTGACTATTTCCTGATGAGCAGTTATGTTATAGTTCACTGATATCAGTCCCATATCAGGAACTGTGCTGAAACTGAGCAAAAATGCACTCAACGCTTCACCTTGAAGTACATGAATGGGTGCTTGAACGTTTGTTTTCTTGCGCGTCTTGACTTTTGTAATGCCATCAATGCAGCCCATGTATACACTTTAGTTTCAATGACATAATTTGGGGCAATGGAAATAGTTCATTGTATTTCTCCCCCGAGAATAATGTTTATCGATGAACCACTGTTGACAAAAAAAGGTATTGAGCAACCATTGACTTTTAGGGTCCTATTCCGATCCGGGTCGGAAAGCACTCCAACCGAGCCAGATCCGGGGTGTTTTCCGACCGATCCGGACTCCTGCAGTCCGACCGAGCGAGTAAGATGGGGTCGTATGCTATCGGACTCGGTTCGGTCGGACTCCCATAGAAGTCAATGGGAGCCGGTCGTACAGCGCGTACATGGGCTCCCATTGACTGAATGGGTACGTCGCGGACAAGGGCACCCCCTACAGTGGGTACGTGTCGGTGCCATCCGCACTATACATGCCTTTATTGGGGAGTGTCCGAGTCGTAAAGCTGCGGGTGACGGGGGGTCCGACGCGGACACCCGCAGTCCGACTCCAGGAGCTTTTGCGAGCCGGACGCTCCGACTGGATCCGGCTGTCCGAATCGAGCATCGTACTAGCTCGGTTGTGAAACATCGCCATTGCGCGCCACGGTTTGCTTGAGACCGAGTCGTACGGAACGGTTCGGAGCCGGAAACGATTCGGGTGGAGATTTCGCACTTGTTCGCATCGTACTTCGACGTCCGGACCCGTGTACGACTCGGACGGAAAATCAGCCTCCGAATCGGATCCGCTAATGCCGAACCCGATTCGGTGCCCTACCGACCGAGATCGAAATCGAACCCTATGTGTGATTTTCAGACAACATTTGAATGACTGGTGCTCTGTCATGTCAACCTTTCTTTGTGCATGATTTGCCTCACATGCAGCCAGTCCAACATTAGCACCTTTTGCTGAGATGAACATCGTGTTGTATTCCCATTCCCATGGTTACTGGAATGTGGGAATGGAATGTACTGGGGGATTCCAGCTGATCATTCGAGGTCCTGCAGTTATGCGGAGACCTCTGAAGTAGGCTAATGTGTTAGGACTGTGCTGTGTATCTTGGAGAATAAAGAATACTTCTACAATCTTCATACTCGTTGATTTATTGAAGAAGAACCCTTACTACAATTGGCGACGATTGGTATCTCCTTGTACACCTTACAGCACTTCCTGACTTTATTCTGGTATTTCACTGACATGTGCAGTGGTTGACGTGCAGTGCTTTGTACAGTGCTTGGACTGAAGTGCAGAAGCGCACAAATCTTGTTGGCGGCAGGTCATATGTTTTTTTTTCCTTTAAAAAAACTTCAATTTGGGCCCGTCTCCCCTCCACCTGCCACCTCGCGAGCGTTCAGCCCTACCTGCACGCACCTTGATACTCAGAATTTTCATCAAGGATTCTTCTTCTCATCTTCCATTCTCCTTAGTAGAAGGTTGAACAAGAACATCTTAGTTGATTGCTTCCCATTATCCAAAATCCAAGAAATGTTAGCTCATTTGGGAGGTGCCAAAGTTTTTCGTGCCTTGACTTAAAATCTGCTTAACATCAAGTGGAGCTTACTGAAGATTCCTGCTCCCTCATGGGCTTTAACACCCCTTTAGGTGCTTTCAGATTTTTGTGAATGCCTTTCGGCCTGGCATGGCCGTTTCAATTAATATATTAATTATTTGGGGAATGCAATAATGTTCTTGCTTACCAGGACGACATCTTTGTTTTTTCTAAAAATACTGAGGAACATTTAGAAAGTTTGTCTAATGTGTTACAAATTTTAGAGTCAAATGGTTTTACAGTTAAAAAACAAAAATGCTAATTTCTAGTTAGCAATATTGACTACTTAGGCCATCACATTTCTGAATCTGGTATTACGCCCAAGTCTGACCTGGTCAATGCAATTTTTGAAAGTCCCCCTCCAGAGAATAAAGATCAACTGAGATCTTTTCTCGGGCTATGTGAATACTATTCACGGTTCATTGATAGTTTTGCTCTCCAAACTGAACCTTTAAGGAAATTACTTAGGAAAGGTGAACCGTTTACTTAGGAGTAGGCTGAGTCTGCAGCATTCAGTAATTTAAAAAACCTGATTGTTAAAGCTCCTGCCTTATACCCCTTCAGAGATGATGTCCAATCCATCGTCACAGTAGATGCCAGTGAGGTTGGGTTAGGTGCTGTTCTCACCCAATTAGTAGAAGGTATTGAACGTACAGTGGGTTTTGCCTCTAGATTTCTCTCTCAAACAGAACGTCAATATAGCACCATTGAGAGGGAGCTTTGGCCTGTGTGTGGGCCACTAAGCATTTTGAAACATTTCTTTGGGGCAGAATGTTTGTTTTGGTCACCGACCATAAGCCTCTTGTTTTCTTATTGTCCAGAAATTATCATGATAAGGTCAGTCCTAGATTGGTAAGACTACTTTCCAGGATGTTTGAATTGAACTTTTTAATTAAGAACATTCCTGGAGGAAAAAATGCTCGTGCCGATTTTTTGTCTAGGTGTCCTTTACATGAAGAGCACTACAACTCTTTCAATGATGACCGTGAATGTGTTGAGGGATTGGTTGAGGGTTTGGTTGTTTTGGAAGGGGCAATCAGTAACTCAGAATGGTTGGATTGTTCTAAATGTGATGATTTACAGAATTAAATTAAGGGTTGTATCATAAATGGTTGGCCTGAAGAAAAGAACTTGGAGGAAGGTTTACGCCAGTTTTACAAGGTAAAAGATGATCTCACTATTGAAAATGATTTTATTATGAGGGGAAGTTTGTTGATTCCTCCGGCAACATTTAAGTTAAGATTGATTAATTTTGCTCACCAAGGTCACCTTGGTATGAATGGCACTAAAAAACGCCTGCGTCTCTACTATTGGTGGCCAGGAATGGATGTTGAAGTGGAGAATTTTGAAGGACGGTGTGTTAGTTGTGCTGCGTCTGATAAATCCTTGAAGGTTCGTAACACTCCCCTTCATCCTTTTGATTTTCTCAAGGGCTCTTGGGAAAAATTGGGGATAGACTTCATTGGTCCAATGTACAATCTCAAAGCTGATATGAGATTTGCCTTAATCACTGTTGACTACTTCTCTAAATGGGTGGAATGTAAGTTGTTATCTGAACCTTCCACCACAGCTGTGATTAATGTGCTTAATTATTTGTTTTGTAGAGAAGGGGTTCCCAAATGTCTTGTAAAAATGTAACCAACATGGGAATCAAGCACATGCCTGTGGCCCTCTATCGCCCCCAGGGTAATGGTATGGTCGAGAGAGTGAACAGGATTTTAAAAGAAACCATTCAGTTAGCTTCTGCTCAGGGAGAGTCTGTTCATGAAGCTGTTCAAGAAAGGTTGTGGAGTTACCACAATACTCCACACTCTGTGACTGGTATCCCTCCTTTTGTTCTCCTAAAAGGGCGTTTTGGTTCTTCCAAACTCAGTCCCAATTGGGTTTTGGAACAGTCAAAGTGTTCTAACAAGATCCCTGATCTTAAACAGTTACGTGATTGTGTTGAAATGGCACAATCTAAAATGAAACAAGTCTATGATACAAACAAGAAAGTAAAAGAAATGTAACTTCCAGTTAGAGATTTCATTAAAGTTAAAAGACCAGTTGGAGTCAAAAGCCATAACTCTAAGTTTTATCCTATGACACGTATTGTTAAAGTTTCCAGACATGCAGTCTTGGTAGAGAATGGTAAATGGTGGAGTAAAAGGAATGTGGTTTTAGTGAAAAACAATGTCCATGAAAATTGTGTTATTGAAACTCCATGCAGTTACTCTGGTCTGTTGTTACCGGATTGTTCTTTTTCTAGTCATTCAAATGATTTGTCAACTCACCACACTGATGGTGGTGATGCCATGTTTTCTCAGGCTGTTCTAAATGGAAGTTGTTCAGTTTCTGATTTTGCACCTTCTGATTCTTGCTTGTTACAAGACAGTGAGAGTGTTGTTGCTCAACCTACTCCTAGTGGGGTAGCTGTTGTACCTGAGGAGAGCAAAAGAAGAATACGTGCTCCCTATTACCTTAAGGATTATATTAATCAATAAGTGTATTTTTTCTTTTTGTTGATTTAAGTATCTTATTTTTATTTTTGTTTTGAATAGTCATACGAATTGTATTATTTGTTTTATTGTGTTAAGGGGGAAGATGTGTTGTATTCCCATTCCCATTGTTACTGGAATGTGGTAATGGAATGTACTGGGGGATTCCAGCTGATCATTCGAAGTCCGGCAGTTATGTGGAGACCTCTGAAGTAGGCTGGTGTGTTGGGACTGTCCTGTGTATCTTGGAGAATAAAGAAGACTTCTACAATCTTCATACTCTCGTTGATTTATTCAAGAAGAACCCTTACTACACATTGACATGGCACAACCATCTTCTTTGCTTTCACTTGATATTGATACTGAAGAACGTTTTGACGATGATATAGAAGACACTGTTTATTGCCTGCTTCTTCTGAAAACTGACTCTTCCGAAGTGGAAGCCATGGTCGGCCGATCCCCCACTGGGAGATTACAATCCCCAAGAGCCCCTGCCGCTGGAGGTGTGATGGAGCTCATAACCGCGCCACTGTCCTGCAGGCACTGGGACACTGTTTGTTTGCCTGCAATGCTGAAACTGACTCTGCCAATGGGGAAGCCGTGGAGGAGTGATCCATCGCTGGGAGAATAAAATCCCCAAGATTGGGTAAATTCTGACCCAAGAGTGGGTCCGTCTGTGCCCATCCGTGGCCATTTGAGGTGGCCCTGGATTTGATGTTGGTGAAATTTACAAGGTAAGGAATTTCTCTGCTTATTTGATATAACAAAGCAAAGACTTCCCCATACATCTATTTTATTGGTTAAAATTAAGCTAATTCAAGACCCACAGGGGAAAAATCCAAGTTGCTTGAAGGCCGCTAATGCCATCACAAACTATCTAATGGATACTGTGGGTTGAATTGAGAACACAATTATTAGTATTGAAGAAAGGTTAGCTGCAGCCAAAAATGTAGTCAGTGAAGCCCCTACCGCAGTATCTGTGGTCAATTGGAGCAGCCCTAACTTGCTAATTGATGATCTTATGGTCCCAGATGATTTTGCACCTTCATATAAGGCAACACATACACCCTGTGTCTCGTATCAGCATCTGTAATTCATGAATTATAACCTAGTCAGGACCTAACCTCACCACCTGCAAAAATGAGTGTACAACCAGAGAAGGAATCGAATACGGGAGGCAACCCTAAAAAGATGTCTAAGACATTGAGACCATGTACGACAAAAAGCTACGATAACAATATGGGATCCACGAGGGAATATGACTCATCAATCAAAAATAGCCTAGAAGCGATATTGAATAAATTACTCACCAAGCTTGATTCCTTTGAATGTAATGTACTAACAGAGTTAAACGAGATGAAAAAGAGGGTCGCAATACTTGAGAATATTAACAATCTCCATTAATGTACACTTGGGAGAGGAGTCATTGTGCAATCTAAAAGCCCCACTATGACAGCACCCGACCCTAAAACTTTTGACCATCCAGTGCCAATAACCTCTAGCTGTGCATCTACAATACGAAATCGAAACAGTGCAGGCAGTGATAACCTATTGAATGGGATGGGCATGGCAAAAGTATCTGCTTCAGTTAAGGTGGGGGAAGGGCCAGAACACAAACATGATGACCGATTTATACCTTAAGGGGCCGATTCTGATCTCGGTCAGAAGGGCACCGAATCGGGTTCGGCTGAAAAAACTACGAGCTGTACGTGTGTTTTCCAGCCGACTCGTACAGCTGTACAAGCGAACAAGTACGATGTGAGCTACATGAAATTCACCAACCGATTCTTTTCCGGGTCCGAACCACTCTGTACGTCCCGGTCGGAAGCTAACCGTGGCGTGCAATGGATGCGATTTACAACCGAGCCAGTACGATGCACGTGTCGGACAGCCTGTGCGAGCCAGAGTGTCCGGCTCGCAAAGGCTTCCGGAGCCGGATTTTGGGGGTCCGCGTCAGACCCCCTGACACCCGCAGCCCTACGACTCGGACACAGGGGGAGACCTATGGGTCTCCCCAACACAGGCATGTACGGTGCGGGTGGCACCGACGCCTACCCACTGTAGGGGGCGCACTTGTTCGAGACGTACCCATTCAGTCAATGGGAGCCCATGTACTTGTCGTACGACCTGCTCCCATTGACTTCTATGGGAGTCCGACCGAACCGAGTCCGACAGCATACGTGCCCATCGTACTCTCTCGGTGGGACTGTAGGGGTCCGGCTCGGTCGGAAAACACTCCGGATCTGACTCGGTCAGAGTGCTTTCCGACTCGGGTCGGAATCGGCTCCGAAGTCTTTTGACCCAGATACATTGCATTTGCCCCCTTTGGAGCAAAACCTCTAAGAAAACTGATCTAGCTTAAGGAACAAGGTGATTTATTGGCTGACTGGTCATGGTTGTAATCATAATCTTCTGTATCATGAAATCGTCATAGTAAGAAGAACACGCTGGGTTGGTAACAGTCTGAAAACTGGTAATGGGGATGGTATTATTGCTAATTTTAGAAACCCACCAGTGATGAAGTCTGTACGTTGTAATCTCCGATGTAGACACCAGAGTGAACCACGCTTCGAGGGTAAGATTTATGCTTTACGGTTGGGTTTCTTCTGCAGACCACCATAGTTTATACACAGATCCCAGGCCCTCTGACACTATCTAACCAAGACAATCACAGTACTCATTATACTGTGACATCAGTGAATACATTTGCCCCTCTCTCAAGCCTCAAGGAACAAGACTCATGTCAAGATAATGAAGAATAATGGGTGTACCTAGTCCAGGAGGATATTTAAAAACAGAAAATGTGGCCCAGGAGCATATAACAAAGCTACAATTTTTGACTCGTACCCTAACTCTCAGATCCTGGAATGTTGCAGGTGTAAAAAATAAGCTGGACCATAACGTTTGGCAATCCCATATCCCTACTGCAGACTCACTATGCCTACATGAGACATGGAATACTGAAAACTTTACAATTGATAGCTTTGTAGCAATTACAACCCCAGCTACCTCATGAGTCCATATGCGGGCAAACGGAGGGCTGGTGATCTTGGTCCCAACAGTATCCCTCTTAAAAAGGCGTATGCCAATTCCCCCTACTATCTGCTTGTTCTGTTACAGTCCAACAAGAGTTTAAAGTTTGTATTGATAAGTTATTATAATAATAGTTTTATTAGCAAAGGACATAAGGCTGTGGAGGAACTCAATAAAGAACTGCAAAACTTCACAAAAGGTTACAAAGCAGAATGTTTATATATCTGGGTGGATGATTTTAATATTCGTCACTGTGAGTATTCATCAGCAGGAATTTCTTGGTACATTGTAAAAGAAAACTAACAGGCTCATTTTCCATGCAATAGATATGGTTACTGTATAAAAGAGCTCCCATTTAAGTACAACCTGGAATTACTGCAACAAAACAGAGAAAGAGGTAAAGTCCCCTTGCCAGCTTTTCAAGGGAGTAGGAGCAGTTCTTATATAGACCACATAATGCTCTCAATGAATTATATAACCCTCTTTAGTTCACTTGCTGTAGAAGCTACCTGTTTCAGTGACCATCTTCCTCTCAATCTCACTTTGAATTTACCAGACAAATCGAGTGAAGCACCTCAGTCGGCAGCCCATATTGTCTTTGGAAGTAAAAATGGGACTAGTCTAAATTGGTCAGGGATAACTGATTTAGCCCTCCTCGAAAGGGCGGTGAAAAGTAACAGGGAGGACTTCATAGTTTGTACCTAACCAAAGGCCCCCGCCAGATAAGATTGTGTTAGCTTTTAGTAATATAACATCTGCGATTTCAGACAGTCTAAAAAAGCCCCAATGAGGGGATAAAGAAAGAGAAATAGGGTTGGTTTGATCACCACTGTACATAAGCAAATTGCAAGTTAAAAATGCCCTACAGCAAACACTGAGGGATAAGGAAGAGGTTAAAAAACTCAGATTTAATTATATGCAGAAAATAAGACAGCAAATAAAAAAATAACATGAACAGGCTTGGGTCAGCTTGGAACAGTCTGCTATTACTAAAGATAGCATATTATTCTGGAATGTAACTGATTCCCCATTCCTTAAAGACAGAACAGATTCAAGTAGAGACTATGGTCTCCCCACTCAACTGGATTAGCCATTTCAGAAGTAATTTTAATCCTCAGATCAAACTATCTACTGTAGCTTAAGGTGCTAATTATGCACTGACGCTACTTCCTTTACAGGCAGTCAGTATGGATGAAGTGGAGACTGCTACCGAAAAGTCACCTGCTAAGAAAGCCCATGGCCCTGGTGGGGTCTCATTGGATGCTTTTAAATCTTGTTTAGCTTTGTGGGCATCAATCTTGATGCAGGTCTTTAATGCAGCAGCATGAGCGTCCATCCCACCTACCTGAACTGATTCCATAATTGTTCCTATTTTTAAAAAAGGGATGGCTACCTGGACTGATTGGACGGGGGATCAATGCCCAATATCGCTCATGAATTCATCAGCGAAAAGTATGGGGAGAATAACTTTGGAGAGACTAAATACCGGGCTTGCTCACCCCTACCTAAACATTTTCTCCAAAAATACTCCTAACTGTTGAGTGCCCAGAACATTCCATTTTGCCCGCATTCCCAGGGTGGTTGATCGAGTGAGACCCAACCAGGACTGCAGGTTAGACCTAATAATTGCTGCACATAAAGGATTATGGTCTGTCTATGCTGGTGTGACAGCTACAGTTTCTTTGCTTCAGAAACACCACTAGTGGCAGGGTCTTCATAAATAGACTAAACAATATGTCCTTTTCTACAGCATTTGCCAAAAAATTAAAAGTTCCACCATTACTCACCCACTGCAGAAACCCCTTCTAGTGTCTAATAAACAACTAAATTGTGTCTATTTGGATCATTGTGAACCACTGAATTCAGATAGTGCTTTTTTATTTTATTGGCTGTTGATTCATGTTCTCGATTTTTATAGATGTGGCCACAGCTATCAGCTGATGCTCGAACTGTTATGAAAGATGTACAAGTCTTTATTGGTACATATGCAATAGCAGCATTCCACTCAGACCAGGGATCAGCCTTTGCCTCTGGGGCTTACTGAGATTCTATAGGAACCCTAGGTGTTTCTGGGCATTTTTCATCTCCCTATCATCCTGAGTGGAAAATCTGTGGCTTATAACAATCCCTAATAGCTAAAGTATTAGGTTCAGGTCGTTGTTGGATCCATCACCTATATGGAGTCCAGATAGCTTTAAATAATCTGCCTAGAATATCTTTAGGAGGGCAGACCTCATATTAGGTCCTGTTTAGGGTCCAGATCTATGTTGCAGATCATGATAATCCTGGCACAGTGGTGGCTGATACACACTTTGAAATCAGTGAACGTTTTGCTGTCTTACTGGAATTATAAGACTTCAGATATCAGCGCTTGAATGTGAATACTGAACGTTCTGCCACTGACCAGCTGAAGGAGCAACCGGGGACTACTCGATGGATTCCTAACATTTGGGAATGTAGTCCTGGAGAAGGTTACAGAAACAAGGGAAATCGGACTATCAAACCCTGCCCCGGTGCCTGTGCTTACTGTTTAACGTACTCTAACTGTGAGGTTGCCACCTCTTGCTGGCTGTAAAAAGAAACAACGTGTTTCTATTGATTTAATTAAGTTCCATCATGTATTCAGTCCTGCACAGTAGGCCACAAGAGTATCTGGCAGTTCCCTATCTCCTCTGTCTTCCCTCTACATGCACTATGCAGTCCAAATGAAAGTACTCCCTGGTTGGGGACTTTAGATGCTGACAATGCATGTGTTCCTGTTTCTACTGCAGTGCCAAATAATTACATTATATATTATTAAACACCTTAGGAGTTCCCAACACGTGCTCTCCTTTGCCCAACAAGGTTACTGTTATTGTTCAGACTGCATTTGGTTACTTTGCTGACATTGATGATTTTCCTACAGATTCTTCACACTCTACTTTGCATCGTGCATTCACAAAGTTTTCTTCAATTGAACATACTTATCTAGTTCCTCCATGGTACTACCTTTAGATTTCCTGTCCCTTGGTTTTCCTTGTCATCTGGATTGGATTTGTTACAGCATTCTTTCTGCTGTTAAATGGACACTATCTCCCACTACGTTCTTCCCTAGAACTGGTAGCTGAAGTTCTTACATCCCATTCTTCTTCATATAAGGTCTGAGGAAACTTGTCCCTGGTGAATATTACTGCATTTCTTGTCAATGATGGTATTGTTTGGGATAAGGTTGTGTATGAAATCTTTGGTCCCACTGAAAGTTTACAAATTCCATATGTGTTTTAAATTGCTATGGCCAATATAATAATCCAAGGTTCAATATCTGAGGAATGGGACTTTGTAGCTGTATCTAACATGTTACCTGAGTTGGTATCCTATACAGTATTCAAAAATTAGGATTAGTACTTGAATTCTGCAAACTGTGGTGAATGTTTTGTTACCATCTATAGGCTGATCACTACGTGCTGTCTTTAACTATACACAATGGGAACACTGCCTGACACCACCGGTAGGGAGTCCCCAAAGTATTTTTAAAAAGTTTATTATTTTGCTGATTATGTCCCCACAGACCCAGTTTCATTTTATTTTAAGCTTACCACTTCTCAAGCAATGAAAAAAATCATTCATTCAATCAATCAATCAATCAGGGTTCTTATAGAGTGTGCTAATTGTCAGTAAGGGTCTCAGGGTGCTGGACACCAATACAATTAATTTATTCTGATTATTTAATTTCCAAATTGACTGCGCAAGGTTATGGTTATTGGGAAAACAATATTGATTTGAAATCCATTTGGGGTACAAGACATAGGCAGGTCCAGGCTATTTTATGCTTGTTTGATCCCTCGACAAATTATATTTTTTAAGAAAATAGTACAATAGACTTCGTGTTTTGGACTAGCTAATGCTTAGAATTTGAACACACCTAGCATTCCTTAGTTTTCACATTTCAAAAACTGTCCTTGATACATATTTATTATAAAAGTCCAACTTAATGTTAATGAGATGGTGCAGAATGGTAAATACAACTCTTCACTTTACGGTTCAAATGGGTGGTTAGGTTGGCCTTTTGACACTAATGGCTGCAATGCATGTTTTTGCAACTACTCCAAGGGTTTTAAAGCTGGCAGACCATCCCCTAGATACATCCAGTCACAACACTCTGGTGTAGTTACTACCTATAATTTAGGTAAGTTATGCCAACAAAGGGTGAAACACTCCATATTGTCTGCTGATAAGCAACATTTATCCCTTCTTTCAGACAACATGGATTTTTTTATTGGATCCTAGATCTTACCATTCTAAATGTTTCATATCTGTGACATATAATGAACTTTGGAAGATTTCACAAGAAGCTGCTGAAAGGTTGTAACAAATCAATAGGGAACATTTAGAAAAAGTATTAGCTGTTGTCTATAATGGCATGACCATATTGTCTACTTGTTTTTATTCATTGAATAATTTTGTGTCATCTGCATTTTGTATCATACAACATGACATGTCTGCTCTTTTACACTGACAAGGTCAATTAGGGTCAATTTTGCAACTTAGTTGGTCATTGCAGGGTTTAAAATCAACCTGTGTCCCATGGAAATATCTGAATGAAAAATAATTGTTTTTGCCTCATAAAATAACTTAAAAAAGGCTTCACATAGAACATTTAGAGAAACTGCCCTTCATCATAGCTGAAACTCCTTCTGATATATGGTTGGTGGATGGTTTCATTTCTTTGAGAATTTCTACTTTCATTTCTTGTCTTGCCTGTAACACTTTCAAGTAGGCAAATATGAACGGATGGGCAGTAACTCTGTGCATGAGACATGGTTTCTTCCTTTCCTTTACAAATGTGAGAGTGGTGACAGAGAGTTTTTTCTCAGTGGTAATAAAAGCGCAGTTTCTTTGAGCAATTTGTTACTTTGTGAAGAGATAACACTGCATAGAGAGTGCAATGCATCCATGGTCAATGTGGCTTGTTATTTGAAGAGAATTCCAGTGTCCTTGATCAAGCCAATTTTTGTTGTTTTTCTAATGGAAGTTATTTGATTCTGACTGACCAGGGCTGCTTTTGAATGAAGCCAGGTGTCCCTTACATTGTAACAGTTTCCAAGGTTGTGACTTGCTGTATGAATGCATTATATCCCCCACAAACTCGGCTGAGGAACTTCTCTTATTGCCAAAAGTCCAGATTTTTTATGTTAACTTTGATAGGTAAAGTTGACTCAAAGCCTCATTATTTCAAACGGACGTGGCACTAACATCTGCCCAAGAGACTTTTGATATCTAAGTTGCAAGGTCCTCCTTGTAAGTATAATTGTTGTTGCCCACTAATTTGCAGCTACAGTTTGGTGAACTTGCGCCTCACATTTTTAATGCTTCTAACACTACTGGTATTGGACACTTTTTTTAAATAATTGGCTCAGGATTTGGTTCGACATTTCAGACTACACTTGGGGTGATTCCGTCGTTACTGGAGGCGTTCTGTGAGTATTATTCCTTTTCATTTCTGTTTTGGTCCTATTTTTGTTGCTCTGTAATGGATGTTCTACAACAAGTCCAAATGATTATAGAAATACCACACGCCCGTCTGTGCAGTGAACGCATGGTACAGTACTTTGGAGTGTATCTGCTAGTGGAACTGAATGACAACTGGTCTTTGTCTTTCCAGCAAATGTGGTTTCAGAGTAGACACCCTGTGTTTAGCTGTCTCTGATGCTCTTTCAAATGTGCATTAGACATATGCCTTGCAGCACAAATTGTGCAAAATATGGTAATGGATCTGCTCCTGTATCCGATGAGGGTGCATCTCCAATGCTGTCCTATGTTGCCACTGTTGTTGCAAAATGCTTATTATGAGGTGTCCATGCCAGATTGTACAAATGCTTCTGCTCCAGGATCTATGGCATCTATCTCCTCATCTGTGGCTACACTTCTGACACCCGGAGCTCGGTCTTTGCTGACAGGACTGGCACTCACCACGATGGTTCTTTGGAACTTGACTTTTAGGCTACGGTGGATCTGCCATCTGTGTATGCGGGTTCCTTCCAGGACACAAATGACTTTCTGGATATGGTGGACCTTTCCGAGGTACCATCCTATAGTACACAAGAAACTTTCATTCGGTCTTTTGCTTTTACATTTGTAGTCTTGATTATCTTTTTAATATATTAAGGGAATTTTTTTAATGGCATTTTCTTTAATGACTTTTAGTGTGCCTGTGTTATTATGGTTTTACATTATATAGTATGTCTTTCAAATGCTTTAAGATGGTAGCTTTTAGTTAAGTCTCCATCATGGCCAAAGGAAGGGTGTGGCATGGCTTGCATGTATTCACCATTTGAGATTCAATTCTTTAAGTTAATATGTGTTTTTCGTGGAGCCCTTTGCCGCACTTTTCTACTTTTCAACTAATGCATGAAAGTGCTGCAAGTATATTTGCAATAGGGCACTGATGCCCTGTAGTCTGTACAGGTATTTTCAGGGTAGTACATGAAGAACATAATGACAGTGTTTTCTTTCTTTCTGTGCTCATAGGTAAACACTTAATTTTAGCTAGACAAATCTAAATGGGCTGCTCTGCGCCTCTGCCACAGTTGATAAGAACAGTGTTTTATTATATAAACAGCTTCCATGCTAGGGCTCTTTGCGAGGAACATTTCTATGCTGGGAGTTATCACGTGACTGTGACTGACATGCAGTCCTGCAGACTTCAACCTCCATCCTGCGAAGGAAGATAACCTGTGCACTGCGACTGGTGACACCTAAGACCAAGGTATGAGGGGTTAGGCTATGCCAATGAATCTGGCAAAATAATGCTAGTACTATGCTCTCTTTAGCATAGTATAGGTACAGATAGGGGTAGGTTAAACATTAGCGACAATTAACCCCTTTAATGCTAGACCTCCACCCCCCCTTGCTAAGCCTTTTTTTTATATTTGGGGTAGTTCGCTCTTAGGCCCCTGTAACTTTTTGTTAACATAAGTTATCCAAGTCAAAATGTTGTCCTTTTCTTCCAACAACCTAAGTATTCTAAATGCCATTCTGCGATGGAACGTTCTAGAATCTGCGGGGTGCCACAAACTTCCAACCACCCAGCACTACCCTAAGTCTCCTGATACAAAAGGTACTTCACTTGTGTATGTAGGCCTAGTGGCCGCGTCAGGAAAGTGCCCAAAATGCAACATGGACACATCACATTTTTCCACTGAAAACTGACCCTTTTTTCACAATGTGGCTAGCTGTGGACTTTTGCCCTTGGCTCAGCTAGCATCTAGGGAAACCTAGCAAACCTGTACATTTTTTAAAACTAGACACCCAGGGAAATTCAGGAAGGAGAGACGTGTGTGGTTCTCTGCAGGTTCTGCTACCCAGAATCCCTTGCAAACCTCAAACTGTGTCACTTTGTCAAAAAGGACATTTTCCTCACATTTCTGTGATGGAAAGGTCTGGAATCTGTGAGGCACCACAAACTTCAACCTACCCAGGATTTCCTCAAGTCTCCCGATAAAAATGGTACCTCACTTGTGTGGGTAGGCCTTGTGCCCGTGAAAGGAAAAGGCCTAAAACGCAATGTGGGCACATCACATTTTCGCATTGAAAACAGACCCATATTTCGCAATGTCCATAGCTGTGGATTTTGGCCCATAGCTCAGCCTGCATCTAGAGAACCCTAGTAAACCTATACATTTTTTCAAAACTAGACATCTAGGGAAATCCAGGATGGAGTGATGCGTGTGGCTCTCAGCAGTTTCCGTTACCCAGAATCCAGTAGCGGCTCCTGGAGGGAGTGCTGCGGGCAGGGTGGGGGAGGGGCAGGGTGGGGGGTAGTAAACTCCGGCATAGGGCCGACCAGAGTAAAGTACATAAATAAATAAATAAAACAAATTACATTGCGCGTTCTGCAATGCCATTTGCATTGCAGCGTGCGCAATGTAATTTGTTTTATTTATTTATTTATGTACTTAACTCCGGTCGGCTGTATGCCAGAGTTTACTACCCCCCACCCTAAACCCCTTCCCCGCCCCACCCCACCACCCCGCAGCACTCCCTCCAGGAGCCGCTACTGCCAGAATCCCTTGCAAACCTGAAACTTTGTAAAAAAATAAAAAACACATTTCCTCACATTTCTGTAATGGAAAGTTTTGGAATCTAAGGGAGCAAGAAACATCCATTCACTCAGCATTTCCGCCCATCTCCTGATAAAAGTGGTACCTCACATGTGTGGGTAGGACTAGTGGTCACGACAGGAAATGTCCCAAAAATGCAATATGAACACATCACATCTTTTCCACTGAAAACTGACCCTTTTTTCGCAGTGCACCTAGCTGTGGATTTTGGCCCGTAGCTCAGCCAGCATCTAGTGAAATGCTAGTCCACACCGTTTGGTGTGTTCCCCTAGCTTTTTGCTTTCTGACCTCCCGGTTTTGACTCTGTTTTTGCAGAAATGGCCCAAAACGCAATATGGACACATCACATTTTTCCACTGGAAACAAACCTTTTTTTCGCAATGTGCCTAGCTGTGGATTTTGGCATTCAGCTCAGCCAGCATCTAGGGAAATGTTAGACCTGCCATATTTTGAAGTGTTTCCCTGTCTATTTGGTTGCTGACCTCCTGGTTTTGAAATTGTTTTTTCAGTTTAGTGCCTCTGCGCACTTTCTCACTGCTGTTCAGTGTTAAAGGGCAAGTGCATCTATTGTAAATTGTGTTATGGATTGATGTTTCAATGATTGACATATTTGATTTACTAGTAAGTCCCTAGTAAATTAAATGCTGCTAGTGGGCTTGCAGCACTGGTTGTGCCACCCACACAAGCAGCCCTGTAAAGGGTTCTCAGACCTGCCATTGCAGTGTCTGCGCGCAGTTTGTAACTGCCATGCCGACCTGTCAAGTGTACCCACTTGCCAGACCCTAATCTCCCTTTTTCTTACATGTAAGTCACCCTTAAGGTAGGCCCAAGGTACCCCTGTGGGCAGGGTGCCATGTGTATTAAAAGTAGGACATGTACTGGTGTGTGTGACGTGTCCTGGTAGAGAAATACAGGGGGCTTCATTTATGAAAAGTGACGCATCGCTGCGAGAAAACAGTGATGCTAGAGTTGTGTCACAAAAGTGACGCAACTCTAGCAATGGGTCATTACACATGGGCAAATCCCATGTGAAATGTGCCTGCGTCAGTCTTATGCCTGCAATGAGGCAGGCGTAAGATATTGACGCATTTACATCCTAGAAGTGGCACAGTGAAATCTTATAGATTTCACTGCTTCACTTCTATGATCCTGTCTTGCGTCGGAACGCCCCCTGCATACATTATACCTGGCGAAGGTATAATGTGGCTCAGGGGTTTACAAAGTGACGCATCTACCTAGATGCGTCACTTTGTAAATATAGTGCAACAAGGCAAATTTTTTACGCAGCTGGTGCGTCACAAAAAGTGACGCGCCAGCAGCGCAAAAGTGATGCAAGGGCTCATAAATAAGCCCCAGTGTATTTTGTTTTTCACTATAGAATGGCTGTCCCATAGGATAGAATGGGAGTTTACCTATAACATGCTATAAGCATATCTTCCCATTGGGACAAGATAGGGAAATGAGGCTTAGTATGCCTGTACTCAGAATATGAAAATGCATCTATTAGTAAAGATGTTTTTTGTGTTCTATGTTTGAAAATATCTTGCTTAGCCATCCTGTGTGCCTCTGCTGAGTTTGCAGATTGACTGTCTGGCTCTGGAGTGGGGGGATGTGCATTCTCTCCAGACAGCCACTGGGGGGGCGAGGTGTGTCCTGCATTTCCTGGATGAGTCAGGACTGGGCTGAAAGGACCTGGGCTGTATTTAGAGTAGTGGGAGAAGATTTCCTTGCACCTGAATGGGCCTGGTCTGCCTTGGGCAATGCTGTCTCCACCTCCTGCCAGGAAGACGGGCCAGAAAGGACAGAATTGGTCTGGGCGGGGCACAGACATTCACTGCCCAAAAGAACAAAGAGAAACTGAGGATAAATATTGGGCTTGGACCCCAGAATTTTAGAACTCACTGGAATCAAAGAATCTGCCGAGAAGAGCTGGAAGAACTGCCAGGAGGGGTACTGCCCCGCTGCTGTGTTGTTGCATTGTTGTATTGGCCTGCAGTTGTTATTTCGGCATTGGGCAGTGAAAGGACGGACTGATCTTTCTTTACTTGTGCTGAGTATCTCTGAGGGCTTAAAATAGAGCGTGCCTCCTGCTCTGAAGTCTCAGGGACCGTGGTTTCAGTTGCCTCAGAGTGGGGAAACCGCAGAGGGCACCACAGAGGGCACTGCTGCATCTTGCTTCTCAACCCTGGTCTCACCAGTGATGACTGCTGCCACCACCCCCGAGCCGCTGCTTGCACCGTGACCTGTGGGCACCGCACTCCGCACCGCCTCGCTTCACTTTTGTCGCCCTTTGCTCACCAACGCCATCCCTGCATGCTGACTTCAACACCCGTGACCGCACCATGGATTGGGGCACCGCTCCTAAGTCTCACGACGCACTGCCTTGTCTAACACCACAGTCTGGACCGAACAACAGAAGTACCGCCTTCACTCCGCATTGCAGCCCTGGTCTCACTGATGCCACTGGACGACCGCCAACCCAGCCACTACCTGCACCGTGACTTAAGAGCAACACACGCCTCACCACTACGTTTCGCATCGCAACTGAGACGGTTGCCATGATCGGCCCCCATCAACATGATGGGCCGCAACAAAAAGGTACTGTTTACGAGTCTGCTGATGCTCTGACTAACGTGGTCAGACAGACCTGTTGGATTCTGTTGTTCTCAGCACCGGGCGGAGTTACCACCTTCAAGGAACTGCATTTTAAAGGTTATTCTTTCAAAGTGCACATTTTTAAATACTGTATGTTGGATTTTTATAGTTTTGGTCTTGTTTTAATTATATAAATTATTGGATAGTTGCCTATACTGGTGTGGTGTCAGTTTGTAGTGTTTTTACTGTATTACTGTTGGTTATGTGCAAATGCTTTACACACTGCCTCTGAGATAAGCCTGACTGCTCATGAAAAGCTACCAAGGGTGTGAGCACGGGTTATTTCAGTAGTGTATCTCCTGATCCTGACTCGAAGCAAGGGTCCCTACTTGGACAAAGGTGCAAACGCAGATGCCCGCCTTGCAAAACCAGGTTGTTTTGTGATAGGTAATTTTGGTGTTTCCACAATGCATTTGGGGTGCTTTTTTGCTGCGGGTACTTGGCCCACCCACACAAGTGAGGTACCATTCTTATCGGGAAACCTGGGGGAATGCTTGTTGGTAGGAAATATGTGTCAGCCCTGTGATCTCACAGCTTTCCCACACAAATATGTGAGAAAAATTAGGTTCTTTCGGCTAAATTTGAGGTTTCTAGGTGGGAAAACGTTGGGGCATCCACGCAAGCCATACCTCCCTGGACTTCCCTAGCTGTCTAGTTTACAGAAATGGCTAAGTTTGGTAGGTTTCCCTTAATGGCTGCCGTGCACGGGACCAAAAACACAGGTTACCCTCTTGCAAAACCAAGTTGTTTTGTGATACATAATTTTGATGTATCCACAATATATTTTGGGCCCTTGGCTGCTGCGGTACTTGGCCCACCCACACAAGCGAAGTACCACTTTTATCAGGAGACTTGGGGAAATGCTAGGTTGTAGGGACATTTGTGGTTTCTTTCTGAATCTAGAAAATTATGGCACAGTAATGCAAGGAAAATGTGATTTTAGTCACATTTTAAGGTTTTCAGGACATTGTGGGTAAGAAAACATGTTGGGATTCATGAGAGAGACGCCTCTGTGTACCCCTATAGATATTTAGTTTATGAAAATATCTAGGGTTGGTAGATTTTTCCTAGAGGGAATGTAGACCTTGGCAGAGTAAGACAGAAAAGACAATTATTACTGCACAACCCTCTTTTCCTCAAGCACAAATACATACTGGTTGGATTTGGCACAAGGGTGAGGGATGGTTCAATATATGAAATTTCATTAACAAGAGTTTCATAAAAATTAAATGCTCTGTTAATAATTGAAAGGCCATAACATGGAGCCAGTGACTCACAGCTCGTGAGCTTTAAAGCTGTATCAAGGACCCAATCTCTTTACAGGCCATTCACACACCTTTTGTACGTTATACACACAAGACCATTCACACCGCCAGCCGCAGAACCAACACATTACAACATTCACAAAAAGAGACAATGTACACTCTACCAGAGAAAGACAGAAAAGACAAATATTACTGTACAACCATCCATCCCTCAAGTACACACACATACTGGTTGGATTTGGCTTGAGGGTGAGGGATGGTTCAATATGTAAAATTTTATTAACAAGAGATTTCACCAAAAATGAAATGCACTGTTATTAATTGAAGGGACAAAAAACTGAACAAGTGACTCACAGCTTGTGAGCTGTAAAGCCAAGACAAGGCACCAATCTCTTTACAGGCCATTCATACACCTTTTATACGTGTGACACACACAAAACCATTCACACCCCAAGCCACGGACCCAGCACATTACAACACTCACATCAACAAACAGTGCCATTCAAGGGCCCATCACTTTCATATGCCCACATGCCTGACACAGCAACCATACTGGCTGACAGATAGTGTGGACTGGTGTTTGGCTACCAGTGGGTGTAGTGACCAGCAGCAAGTCACTACTCACACTCACCGCTAGCCAAATACCAGTCCACACATACCGCCAGCCAAGAGCCAGTCCATTTGTACTGCCAACCAAGCGCCAGTCCATGCACACAGCCAGCCAAGCACCAGTCAATGCACACCACCAGCCAAGCCCCAGTCTGCACACACCGCCAGCCAAGTGCCAATCCTCACACACCACCATCCAAGCACCTGTCCATGCACACTGCCAGCCAAGTGCTAGTCCACGCCTACTGCCAGCCAAGTGCCAGTCCACACACACCGCCAGCCAAGCATCAGTCCACCCACATCACAATCACAAATTGCAAGTAGAAACTAAATACATTGCACTAATGCCAACCTTGAAACTGAACAAAAAATATAAAACAATACAGACCAGGCAGTTCCCTTTACCACGCTCAGATAGAGTTTTTAGGACAACCAGTATGCCCACATTCAAAAAAAATCCTTGAGCTCCCTCCTCGTAGAGAGGAGGTTGTTGCCCACGCCAGAACTAGGTTCTGACGTGAGGAGGCACCCCTATGATGAGGCCAGACACCATTGGTGTGTGAGGGGAGTCGTCCTTAAAAAAGGAAATTCCTGGTATCACTGTTGCTCTTTGTGCATCTTGTCTGTTCACACCTATGTTCCACTGACTTTTTTGGACCCGTGGGTTCTTTGTTGTGTGTTCATTTTATGAATAGGGATTGTACCCACGCTGGTCCTTAAACTTCCCTCCGGACCCCCTTTTGTGTGTGTTACAGTTCCCTTTAACACTCATTGATGCTCCCAAAAATTATTTTATGTGTGGTACATTTTAAAACAAGCAGGCATTCGCAGCATAGGGTTAGAAGGACACTCGGGGCAGTACATGCGAGTCTCCATCCACTTACCTCTTCACCAACAGACTCTACATCTCCTACTGGGAAAGTCTTTTGTCGGGGTCGGAGGAATGTGATCAGCAAAGTGGCGATGTTTCAATCTAGCCATATCCTCCATCACTCCAACTCTAGGAACACCTGCCTGTTCCACCACAACAAGGCTGCCTATCACAGACTCCTGAAACTTAACACAAGTCACCTTTGACTCTGGAGAACAATTCTTGAACACAACATAAGCATTAAAAGTTGCTAAGTGGAAAAGATGGATAGCCAACTTCTTCTACCGAATGTAAGCCTTCCGAAGAGCAGTGTAGAGTTCCAACCTCTGATCTACTCTATCAACTGCACCCATGAGCGTATTATAGTCTAAAATGCACACAGGTTTGCGCACTTCAGCAACCTGACTCCAAACATTCACAGGTGAAGTGCTTTCATCATGGATGGAAGTCAGCATGTAGACATCTCTCCTCGCACCCATGTGCGTATTATAGTCTAAAATGCACACAGGTTTGCGCACTTCAGCAACCTGATCCCAAACAGTCACAGGTGAAGTGCTTTCATCATGGATGTTAGTCAGCATGTAGACATCTCAACTGTCTGCAAACTTTACAGCTAGAAGTTCCTCTCTACGCAATGCACTACACTGTCCCCACTGAAGCTTTTGACAAACAAGTTCTTTAGAGAAAACCTTTACGGTTAAAGCAGATTGAGCTGCATCAACAGTGTCCACTTTGACCGATTCCCTGAACAACTGCACACCAGGGTAGAGGTTATCTACATTTAAATGGTGACCTTTATTAAAGAGTCCTCTACCAAATTCCCACTGAATCTTCTCACTCACTCCGAAAGTGGACAAACAACCAGGGGGATCAATCCTGGAATCCCCACCGGTGTACACCCTGAAATTAGAGACGTATCCATTCCTACTGTCACACAGCATATAAATCTTAATTCCATAGTGTTCCCTCTTGCTAGGAATGTACTGCCTGAAAACCAAGAAGACCTCGAGCAAGACCAAAGACTCATCCACACATATTTCTTTTCCTGGAGCATAGATCTCAGAAAGTTGATCTACAAAGTGATCAAGGACAGGCTAAATCTTAAAAAGACGATCAGAATCAGGGTGATCTTGTGGGAACACTAAACCATTATTGACAAAATGCAGCATCCGAAACAGAAGCAAATACTGATCACAACTCACGATTGCCAGAAATATAGCTGTTGACATCAATTTGAAGACATTGATGGTTCCTTATAAAGCCCATCAAGTAAGTTAATCCCAAGACCTTCTTCAACTCATCCAGATTTGTGGGAGTCCACTGGGCAGCTCTAGAGTGGGGCCCAAGTCTGGCACTGTTGACTCTCAAATACTGTTCAGCATACAAATGAGTCTGCTCAACAATCTTCGCAAAAAATACATCGCTCATAAACAACTGAAAAAAATGTATAGGCAAAAGGTTTTTAGTACCCAATCTATACCCTTGTACACCAGTAAATTCAGGCCATGCCAGCTTCACAATGCCTGGAGCAACCCAGAGGTCAGCTCTTCCAATGGGAAGCACATCAATTTTCTCCACTAAAACATGAACTTCATCTGCACCAAGAGTGGCTTCATCATCCGATGATTCCTCTTGCTTTCGGGTAGCCATGTGCTATATAAGAACATCTTCATTCATTCATTCATTCTTGGAGAGAACATTCACTGCCAGAATCTTCCACTCACTTTTCTTCCTCAGATGCAGAGTCAGTGTCATAATCATGGCCAGAAGAAGAATCGAGAAGCACACCAACAGTCTGCTGAGCAGTTATTCTGCGGCTAGCCATAATCTTTACTGAGGATGAGACTTCACAAACAAGTCAACAAAAATCAACACTGTGCAAAATAAGTAATAAACAAAGTTCAGGCCTTATCACAGAGATCTCTATGCTCAAAAACTATATGACTCACTTTACAGAGACAGCTAGACTCACTGGGCCTGATTCACAAAAGTAATCTGAGACAAAATCCTAACTTTACGACTTTTGGTATTCACAAAAGTCATTTAGGAGTATGCCTTTTGTGAATACCGAACGTCGTAAAGTTAGGATTTTGTCTCAGATTACTTTTGTGAATCGGGCCCACCAGCACCTACTTTGCAGAGACACAGCAAAAACCAATGATATCCCACTAGACAGAGAAAACAAAAAATATTCCTCACAAGACAACAGAATACACTCAATAATAAATGCAAAAAGATTTTCACACTCAATAAAACAGAAGCTAAGCATACTGCTATTATTACATCATTTACAAAAACACATTCATGCAGGGAAATGATACTCATTTAGAGTAAATAGTACAAAAAACATTTTCTTACAAACACATGCAACTACACAAACTGTAGAACTACCAGTGAAAAAACCGCAACCTGAAACATCAGTTAAAAGAGCAGAAGCCTTGAACTAAAATAAAAAGGAGATGTAATACATTAAAATCGCAATTGACAAAAAATAAAACACTTAACATTATAACTAAACATGCTATGTCAGTACCCAAATGGCTGATCTGCCACCAAGGGGGACAGAAACAGCCAAAAGTAAATAATAACCGATGCCCCATCTCATTAAAGCAACCCTTACCCAAGGGACCACCCCCAAACATAAATATATACATATCCCTGGTGCTAGTGTTTTATCTCCCCCTCCCGCGCCCCCAAGGCAGATGGCCCTCAAAATAGGGCTGATACGCCCCTGTGGAGGCAGTAAATGACCACAAGTATAAGAAAAAAATTGGGAGGCATCTTTCTGATAATCCAGCTCACAATATTTATGCAAGAATACGATCAATTCAATATATGTTTGAAAATGCACTGCCTTATCTTTTTGTGTTTATACTGAGCTTGCAAGAGTGACAAACAAAATGGTTATATCTGTTTCCACAGATCCCTTGGGAATCAGAGTGTCATGTTCAAGCCTGCCAACAACATCTGATACCCTGTTTGGTTTAGAGGTTGTATGTAGCACTGTGAGCTAGCCGTAACCCACCAACACTCACTGATGGTATTTGTGGACTAAACCTATATGCTATGAAGTTTGTATTGGTATAATACACATTCCTGCTATATTTGTAGGAACCATATAAGAGTGAAGGTATGGATAAGAAAGAACACATGCAGGCCTATGTCAAAAGCAAAGCACACTAGCTACACAAAATGGGCGCACTGCCACATGACCATCAAGGGCAAAAGAATGAACAACAAAGAACCATGCAGGCCTATTGCAAAAGCAAAGCACACTGGTTGCACAAAATGGCTACCCTGCCACCTACCTACTAAGGGTGAAGACATGAAGAACAAAGAACACATGCAGGCTTCTGGCAAACGTAAAGTACACTGAGGGAAATCATAAGGATTTTGGGGGTCCTGGGGCCCTGTTCAGAACAGCTTTCAATCTATGATCTAATTTCCGCTCTTTCATGCCCTCTTTGGCTGGGTCATTGAGGTTGCACTGGCACACGTGACCTAATTCTTAATGTGTTTGCATCTAATGTTCGGTGTGTATTTTCAATATTGTAACACAGCAGCAGATCACTATAATGAATCCAAATATTCTCTCTCACACTGTCATGTATGGCCGTTCTAGTTGGGATACGTGAAATTATCCAGAAAGAGGCTAGTAGGTTGTAGTAAATATATTTTTTTGTGTTGTCAAAGAGTAACCTTAAATCCTGTCACGGGCCTGCATTAGCCAGTCTCCACTGGAATAACAGGCCCACTGGCAGGTGACCTCTTCCTATCCTCGACTGGGTTGGATGGTTCCTTCTTCCCTCGCAGGCCGTCCAGGGCTTTATTCTCCGAATGGAGCTGGTTCAAAGTCTTCAGTGGATTTCACAGGATAAAGGGGGCGAGAAGTATTTTGGAGGCCCCTGTTTGAACAGCTTTGAAATTAAATACGCATTTTAGTAATTCAAGCCTAATTATGCCTAACTATACTGAATTATAGGATTCAAAGTTAAGAAGTGCACAGAAGTGCACTACAGTGAATCTTTACTTTGCCAGGGGGACCCTTGGGAGGTAAGGGAACTTGGCAATTGTACCCTTTCCCCATGCCTTACTTATCTGTATTTTATACTTACAAACTCGTAATCAGGCCCGTAGCGTTCAACAGTGTCTGCTCAGAGCCAGGATTTGTTAAAGTTATTCTCTTTTTTAGCCTTTTGCCATCATCAGCCCATGCAATTAATGTACCAGATGCATGACATGGCTCATGGTACCGTTACCATAACTCTAGTAGTGTATAGCATCCACAAGATGCCCCAGTTCAAGACACTTCATTGCTTAATAGTCAAGACAAGAATTTTCTTTATCATATAGCAGGTTTGTGTTTTTGATACAGGTGGGGAAGCAACTACAGAGTGAAATTTAATTAATCAATCAATAGCTTTATTGATCATTAAATAAAATAATCATAAAAGCAGATACAAAGGTGTTACAATAATTAAAAATCACCTAACGTCAGTCTAGAACATTTATGATTCCCTGCAAAGCAAAGCTAATTTGAGGAAGGTACAAACACTACTACAAACCACAGGAGAATTGAGATGTTATAGAAATAACAGTACTTGTTTGCATCTAGTCAGGGCAGAATTTTTATATCCATCTGGCTGGTAAGCCTCCCTTCGCAATCCCAGTAATAATGGGTACAAATTGTATCCCTATAGCCATCCACCCGGCCAGACCACATGCTCACTACCACTACCATTTAAACATCCCCTACTAGCAACGATTATCCCTGCCCTTTATCATGCATGCTCCCTAACTGAAGATCAGCTGTTCAACATGCTACAGATATCACTGAAACTGAATCCTGGCTTAATGACCACTGTATCCTCATTCTAGACCTGCTTTTCTCACCTGGATTCTGCATAATTTGGCAAGACAGGCATATAAGAACAGGAGGTGGACAATCTATAATTCACAAAGAAGAAATACAGCTTTCTATTTTCACCTCTTGATGATCATGCCCTCTTCGCAGAAGAGCTAAGTGACCTAATAGCATATTCCTCCTTAACGGACATGAAGGATATGTTCTTGGGTGACTTCAATATGCACTGGAACAACCCATATGACACCACAGTCCAGAAACTCACCGACCTTCTTGAAATAAATAATCTCAAACAACTTTGCAATGAACCTACACACATCAAAGGATACACTCTTGATGTGATCATCACCAAAAATGAGCTGGTCTCACTTAAATCAATATCACCCATTGATCGGTTCGATCCTCACCTCATATTGTTGAACATCAATACATGCATCAGATCCATCCACCCCTAACTGATAAACCCAAGCACTGGACCAAGAATATCAAAGGAGTTCCATTAATTGCACTGGATCAGTGCCCAACTACAGCATCATCCTCCCAACCACACCGCCAATGACCTCACAACACACTTTTACACAGCTATGACAGAGTTTCCTGATCAAGTGGCTCCATTCAAACTAAAACGATTGAGGTCTATCAATTCAAAATGTTGGTTAAATGCTGATCTTAAGAACATGAGCCGATAACTCAGACTTGCAGAAAGGGCATCGAGAAAGAACCCCTCAACAAGGCACCTAGCTGTCCATAGAACTATATGGATATCATACAAGATGCAAATGTTAAGAGAAAATCCTTCTTTTTTCGCAACCAACTTGACCATGCTAAGAATAGACCCAGGGAACTCTTCAACATTATTGAAAGTCAAACCTCCCTCACATCCCGTCACGAAATAACAGCCACAAATGAACATTACGAAGAAATTGCCAGCTTCTTCACTGACAAAGTCACAAAAATAGATCTATCCTTCATCCCCAAATAGGCTTACTAACAACCAAATAGACCTAAAGTATACTAAGGACAACCATGATCTCACCCAACTGAAAAACGATACCAACTGGGCCAACTTCAAACTCACAACAGTAAAATAAGTCTTCAATATAATTGCAAACTTAAAGCCTACTTCCAACACTACAGCTTTCCTCTGGTCCACAATAGTACAAATTCTCAACCGCATCATTGCTCCGTTGTGGACAAAAATCATCAACTCATCCCTTGCCTCAGGCACTGTACCTAATTCCCTCCAACTAGGACAAATCTCTCCTATACTGAAAAACCAGGGGCAGACCCTAATAATCTCAACAACATCAGACCTGTATCCAACCTCCCGTTCCTAGCCAAAACCATGGAGAAGAGCATTCTTCAACAACTTAACCAAGATATAGAAGATTACAACCTCCATGATACCTTCCAATCAGGATTCAGACACGGCTGTGACACAGAAATGACCATCCTCAGTATCTCTGATGATATGCTTAGAACCTTAGACGAAGATGAAGCATGCTTACTCATCCTGTTTGTCCATCAGTCAATCAATCAGGGAATTTAAGTGTGCTACTCACCCATGAGGGTCTCAAGGTGCTCGGGGGGGGGGGGCAGCTCCAGTCAGTCAAAGAGCCAGGCCTTGAGGGTCTTCCTGAAGTTGTGCAGGGTGCTCAGGAGCCCGTTCCAGGTCTTTGCTGCGTTGTAGGAGAAGGCTCTTCCACCCGTTCTTGCTCTGCGAATGCACGGGGGTTCAGCGAGGTTGGCAGATCAGAGGTTACTCTTGGGTATGTGGAAGGAGATTCTACCATTGAGATATTGGGGCCGGTGTCTTGGAGGCATTTGTGAGCATGAGTGAGTATCGCAAAAGTTACTCACTTTTCAACTGGGAGTCAGTGGAGTTTACGTAGGTTTTGGGTGATGTGTTAGTTTCGCAGTATACCGAGGACGAGTCTGGCGGCGGTGTTCTGTATGATCTGGAGTTTGCATAGCAGAGACTTTTTGATCCTGGCGTAGAGGGCAATTTCTTTGTCCAGTATGCTTATGAGTTGCTTGGGTGACGGTCTTCCTTGATTCAGGTGGGATCCATTTGAAGGTCTTTCTGAGAATACAGAGGGTTTTGAAGCAGGTGGGGGTGACGGGGTTGACCTGTCAGGTCATGGAGAGGGAGGAGTTGAATACGATGCTGAGGTTTTGGGCATGGTCCATGGGGGTGCTCCCGACGGCGGTGGGTCACCAGTTGTCCCATGAAGAGGGAGAGGGTCTGAGGATGAGAACCTCTGTCTTCTCCGAGCTGAGCTTCAGGCAGCAGTTGCTCATCCAGGATGTGATGTCCTTCATTCCTTCCAGGAAGTTGAGTCTGGTGGTGATGGGGTCCTTTGTGAGGGAGAGGATGAGCTGGGTGTCATCGACGTAGGATAGTATGCTGAGTCCGTACTGTTTGATGATGTCAGCATGGGGGGCCATGTAGACGTTGAAGAGCGTGGGGCTGAGCGGCTTTCGACACTGTCAATCACTCAGTTCTACTTGAGACACTTAAGATCTGCTCTGGTATTAATGGCACTGTACTTAAAAGGTTCACACCTTTCCTTCAACACTGTTTACAACACATTAAAATCAAAACCTGCCTCTCCAAATCCACACATGATACCCTAGGTGTACCCCAAGGCTCAATACTCTCCCATTCCCTCTTCAATATCTTCATGGAACCCCTTATAATCATCCTGAAACAAGCAGGGTTCAAGTACCACCTATATGGTGATGACACACAGCTCTGCTACAAAATCACCTAGTGACATCCTACACCTCAAAGCCACACTAACCAAAATTCAAACTTGGTTTAATTCAAACCACTTAAAGTTGAATCCAAACAAAGCAGAATTAATACTGTTTGCCCCAAAGAGTAACCATCAACCCAACCAATCCAAGAGTGGCCTCAGAACTTGAATGCCTTAAATTGCTTTTTTACCCTATTCAACTCAGTAAAGTCCTTAGCCATCACCCATGAGAAGAACTAGACAATGAAGAATCACTTCAAAAGCTCAGTCAAAGGAGCACTTTTCTCACTGAAACACCTCAGAAAAATTAAACCTTTAATACTACCCAATGACTTCAAGACAGTAGTACAATCTCTAGTTCTCTCTAACTTTGACTATGGAAGCGCCATCTTCACAGGGATGCCAAAAATTCACCTAGCCCTCCTAAAATCAGTTCTGAACATGGCAGTCCAACTCATAACTGGTGTTAAACAATTTGAGCACATCACTCCAGACCTCAAGTCCCCTAACTGGCTGCCCATTTAAGGAAGATGTATGTATCATACACAAAGCTCTCCACACACATTCCCTGAACTATCTAGACAACACAATCATGACAGCTGGAAGAACCAGAACTCTGAGAAGCTCCACCTCAATTCTTGTTCCTCCGAAAATAAAAAATAAAAACACCCAGGCTCGCTGCTTCTCTGGAAATGCACCCGGGATATGGAGCGCTCTCCATAGAGAATTCCGTTCCAGCCCCTCCTTCTCCTGCTTCAAAAGGGACCTGAAACTCTTTCTCATCAACAAATACCTTACCACTCATGCCAACCAAACTATGCTCTAATAGGTTACTCTCACCAAGACTCAACTGAGTGCAACAGTTCGTTTTTCACTGTTTCAGCTGCTCAATATGTTAGTCACTTCTCTGATTTAGGCTGTCCTAAACTAATACACATACTGTATTCACACCTCTCTCTGAGGCATATCTACAAAGCGGCGATAGAAAATTATCGCCGCTTTTGTGGCCATTTTCAGCCGAAAAGCGGCGATAATTTTATCGCCTAATTAGCAGGGTCAAGCTAACGTGTGAAACCTTGCATTAGCGCAAAAATTCCTAATGCCCAGCTGTGCATCTCTAATGAGATGCATAGTGGGCATTCCTGACCTGACATGACAGGAGAAATGTCGCTAAGCGACATTTCTTCTATCATCAAGCCCCACGCTATGAAGCATAGCGGCAAGAAAAGTAGCGCTAACCCCTGTTATCGCTACTTTCCTTACGCCTGCTTCAGGACTGACTTAGCCATGATATCCTATGGAAGGTGGATATCATGGCTAAGTGTGTGAAGCCCTATCAACAAGCTAACGCCACATTTTGTGAGATTATCGCTGGGTTTCCAGCGATAATCTCACGTTAGGTAGTTAGCGCTAGGATTCTTATCGCTTTTGAGATAAGTGTTGCTAATAGCACGCTATCTCAGTGATAAAAATCCACATTAGCCGGCGATAATTATCCTAGCGCTAAGTGCGCTTAGCGATAATTATCGCAGGTTTTTGCTGATATGCCCCTCTGTTACTAACTCTTCCCATCTCTATTTCAGGCTGGATCTAGAATGTATGTGTTGAGCAACATAAGTTAGTCAATGTCTCACTTATGCATCCTTTGTATTGCTACTTTATGCTAATTTCTTTTTATGTAAAGCACTCTGATACCTTGGGGTCTAGCTAGAGCTTTAAAAAACGTATAAATACATAATTAATAGATAAATAACTCTTCAAGTCAGGAAATAAAAATATTTTAGCATAACATTTGTGAAAAAAGGTCAAATGTAGCATGCTCTGTACAGACTACTCATCACATGGGAAAATAAAAATAGCAGAGGGATCACATTAGCCTATAGGAAAACATGATAGTTCTGATGATCCCCAGTATAAATCTTGTCAGGATCGTACTATTTGACATGTTATACACTATATCTAAATAAGGCTCTAGGCCCAAAGAGGTTCAGCTCAAAATATTTTCAAAATTAGTTGGTGTAATTAATTCCACAGCTTCCCTTTCCTGCTGCCTTTAGGCCAAAGAAATCATTCTTAGCCAACATCGATCAGTTTCATTTAGTTCACTAGGGTTTAAAAAAATTGGAGGACCTGCTTAATGTAACACAGCCCTGGGATCTGATGACACAAATAACAGGATAAACAGTCTAACCTTCCTATTAAACAAGGCATGCAGATTGAAATTGAACATCAAAGTGGCAAAATGGGATTCCTTCAGGTTGAAGCCTCACAGACCCTCGCTCACTCTACTTCATGTCACCAATTGCTACAAATAGAAACAGCGCGTATATTCAATCTCACCATGTTCCTTTCACTCACACTGGTTCGTGTCACTCAATTTTGTAAATAGCCACAAATTCAAACAAAATATTATGTTCTGCATTTTTAAAACCTCATTCTTCATGTTGTATGCAATCAGTTATGGAAAATATATACAAAATCAAATCAAAAATGGTGGGTGATTGATGCTTCACCTCCATAATATTTCTACTCCACTTAACCAACTACAGAGAATGATCCAAAATTGAAAAAGCACCCGAGCCTTCAAGAGCACTGACTCCATAGTATAGTTCTCCCATTGTCACAATAATATGATGAAAATAAAAAGAAGGGGTCAGTACTGAACAATATCAAGCATGGTTCTACCTCTCTCGTTTAACTATAATGCCCCAAACTAGCATCCAAAGAAGATTGTATTCTTCAATATAGTTGGGTTCTGATATATTTTTAATAGGACACACGGGGCTTTAGAAAACGCCAAAATAAACAAATGCATATAAAAAAGCAGAGGGAGATATTGCATAACTCACACAGTCTTCTGTTTGCATCCAATCTTCAGCCGACTTAATGTATCCAGGTCATAATCCACCCTGAAGAAAGTCCAGGACCATTGAGACCGTTAGTATAGGGCTAAAACATGTCAGTGTTTTTGGGTCACAGGACCATAAATCCTCATTGTCTCTAATGTAAGGCCTACTTATGATTTTGCAGGTGTTGCAGCGGATTGCCACGCCAGTGACCCACTGCCTCATTCCGAAACCCATCTGCCTTCTGCCCCCCAGATTATGAGTTGTAATCCAGGCAGGCAGTTCTGCTTTGGCTGTCCCACATATGTGCCTTTCAAAGGCATATAAGTGAGCCTTACAAATTTACCACCATGGGACCGCCAAAAAGAGTTCCTGCACAGCACACCATGTGCCCCCCTGCATGCAACCCCAGCCCTGAGCCAACAGGGGGCCCTATAGGGCCACCTTAGTTTCCTCACCACCACAGTTTTTGTGGTATGCTCATTGCCATGAAAACTGTGGCAGTGAGGAAACTCGTAATATGCTTGGCAGTGCCGCAGCAGCACCTACCTCATATTGTGGCCTCAGACTGCTGCGCCACATCCGCGGGTTCAGGGATCCCTGGTGGTTGCAGCGGTCCTTTGGCGTTCCGATCACCAAAGTCGTAATACGATGATCAGGACGCCGATGTGGGGGTTGGGGATCCATCAGACTTCCAAACTCGTAATTAGGTCCATAGTCTTTTAGGTTTTCCCACCCCACTAATAAAGGGATACATCGGAGTGGATGAGGCATTTTTAAAGTTATGTCCTGCCTTCTTTCAAATCTACACAACAGCTCCCTGGAATAAGGTCGAGCTTACCCTGGGGTTTGGGAGCCAGGGTGAATCCGATAATGAAGCATGTCACTTCTAGAGTGGGTGAGGGTTTTAAAAAAAAAAGGATTTTTTCCTTTTCACACTCCTTCTGAGTGGAGCATAGGTTTGATACAGGCTTCAGACATTTCAGTGGGGATACTTTTTAGGTCATTGTTTGTCATATAGGGAGGACGTATCCCTCTATCCTTGGTCAAAGAATCTCTCTCTCTCTCAGGGCTGTGGAATTTCGTTGAAGTCCCAGACTTCAGTGTTTTGAGCTAAAGCAGATCTTTTACAAAAGTTGGAGGAGCACTTACCGTGACAACAGTGCCTTGTGACCATGACAAATATAAATATCATGAAGACCTACAGATTCCACCTGTTTGCAATGCATATACCTCTCAATAGTGCAGACAACAGGTTACATTTTCTACAAAACATATGTGAGTGGAAAGTGCATTTCACACAGAATCATAGCTTTATATGTAACAATTGGGAATCTTGCAAAATGTAACAAGCAGAAAAAAGGCAGTGTGCAGCTACTTCTGAGTGGCAGATAGAGCCACTAAGCACAAGCCTGAACAATTTGCAGAGTACACTAAAGTAGAGGCCCAGGATAGCAGCAGAAAATTCCCTCCCACCAAGTGCCCAACTGAAACCTTCAGTCAGCATGGCAAAAGATATCTCTAAAAAGCTTTCATATAGAGAAATGATGTATGAGCAATCACTGGAATGGAGAGTACTTCCCCTGTTGCTTCGAGAAGCTCCCATCATAACGCTTCTAAAACCTGATAAAGATCCACTGAAATGTGATTACTAAAGGAAGGCTGTTTTCTGTGATTAATCTGGACAGCAAAATCCTGGATCAACTCAGTGCAACAAGACTTCTTCCACTGCTACCCCCTGTAATGCGCCCAGACCAGTGTGGCTTTGTCGCTGGTAGGGCTACATCTTGCAATTTACGCAGCTTTTTTGCAACAATGCAGGAAATTGACTCCTCACACCAAGTAGCCATCATTTGTTTGGATGCTGCTAAGGTATTTGAATCCTTAGAATGGCCATATTTATTTGCACATCTTTCCCACCTAGGCATTAGTTCCAAATTCATCAAACTGATTGCTCTCTTATAGTCTCCTACAGCAAGGCTTCAGGTTAATTGAGTGATATCTCCTCCTTTGCCTGTGTTCCGAGGAACACAACAGAGATGCCCATTTTCTCCCCTTCTTTTTGCCATCGCAATGGAGCCCCTAGTGGCTTGATTGCGGCAGCATCATGCACACTGAGGTTTGGCATTTGTTACACTGGTAATACTAGTCTCCTTAAGTGGATGATGTGACCCTGTATGTCAAACGCCAAGCCAAAATCTTGGACCCTCTGATCAGGAAGATCACGAGGTTCGGTGTACTCTCATGCATAATCATAAACTGGGGGAAATCTGTAATCTTTCCACTAATGGCAGTTATGGAACACTTCCAGTCGGAGTATCCACTCTCCTGGGCAGAGGGCCCAGTGAAATACCTAGGAATGTGGTTGAGTCGCAATGTTGAGGAACTTCGGTTCTTCAATCAAGGGCAACTTATGGAGTGGCTGGAGAACCGAATGAAGTGGTGGGTGGGCTTGCCGCTGTCACTGGTGGGCTTGCCGCTGTCACTGGCTGGGCGACTGGCTATAGCCAAAATGGTCATTCTCCCCAAATTCCTCAATGTGTTCATTAACCTTTCACTACCTCTCAGCAGTAGCTTCAGATGCAGACTGCGATCAAACCTAATAGACCTTGCCAGGGCCGGAAACAACCCAGGAACTCTTGGGCAACCTTAACCTTACTCTTAGGTAGGATTGGGTGCCCCAGATATGGATCTTTACTATAGCTGCACTCAAGCTCAATTTGGTTTTCATTGGATATGCCCAATACAAGTTATGGAACATACAGCGCTGGAACATGACGAGGTGGATCCAAATACAGCTGATCTCGATCCTTTACAGATCACAGACTAGACCACGATCTAGGATGGATACCGTGAGCTGCATGGTATGGGCATGGCAGGGGCTGTGACGCTGGGCACGGCTGGAGGTGTTATATGCTCTCTCGGTGCCGCTGCCCAACACCCAGCACTGCCATTCTCGGCGGACACGGGGGCCTGTAGTAGACTTAGGTAACTCCAATTGTGGACAATGGGAGACACGTTCCTGGAAGGAACCTTTATTGAGCCATGCAAAGTGCTGGGAGTGGAGGAATTTTGGGTGCTTGACAGAATGACTTAGTACCAGCTTCGCATTGCGTTGCGCACTAGTCTAGGTTCCTTCCCAGCGGCGCTGCCCATGTTTCAGGTGCTGGAAGACTTCCTGACTAACCCTTCGCCCCACAAGCTGATCACTCCAATATACACAAGCATACAGCATGTGTTCCTGGTGCATGGCAGGAGTGGGAGGCACAGCTGAGCAAACCTATAGCTGAGGACGAATGGGCATATTGTTGTGAGCAGGCTCGGGAGCTGTCCCCCAATTACAGGCAATGTTTCATTCACTTCAAGTTCCTACATAGACTATACAGGATGCCAGAATGCAGAATGGTTACATAAAGTTGGCTTGAGTGTGGATGCGAGATGCTTGAGATGCCGCGCCCAGGCCAAGGCCTTCCTGCACCAGGCCTGGGACTGCCCTGATATTAATTATTACTGGGGAACCATTTTGAATGCGATGGATAACATGCTTGAGTTTCAGATAGAATACTCCTCCCTGCAAGCTTTGCTTGATTGTGTGAGAAACATACCAGGGAATAGTACAAAGCTAGTGTCCATGCTTCTATTGCTTGCTAGGTATTCCGAGCTGCAGACTGGCTCAGGGATGTGGAGTATTGCCACAGGCAACTGTTGGCCTGTTGGGAACTTATGCCCACACGGGCACGCCCCATTGACATCTGGGAGCTGCTGCAGATGTACCTTAGGACAAACACACAGGATCAAAGTGTTCCCCCCTTAAGCCCGGAGATGGTCGCACACATCTAAAGAAAATCTCTTTAATGGTGGGTAGTTGACAACGACGGCATGTTGGTGCATATCCTGAAGAGGCCGGCTCCCCTCCTCTTTCACCCTCCCCTTTGTTAGCTCCCCTATTTCTGTTCCGTGTTGCGGGTGTGACAGGACACCCCTGAAAGCAATGCAGGATATACTTGAATATGTAAAACGGATATTTATATTGGTAGTTGTTATGTATAAGATGGACCAGACCCATGCAATTTTACAAATGCTAAATTGGATGCAAATAGTCTAAGTGCCTGCCTGTTTACGCAGTTGTTTTCAATAAAAATATATATTTTTTAAAAGATAGAGAAAATATGGGGGCATGTTTTAGGAGTCCAGGTACAAATTCCATTGGTACTTACCAACGAGCAGTGCATTTTCATAGGTGCCATCCTGAAAGCGCTGGTTGATGATCGACTGTCGGATGATGTAGGAATCATGCACACTACCTGGGAAGTTGGCGTCGACATTGAAAAGTCCCCGGTGGTCCACTATTGCCTGCACATTGATGGAGTGCATGTGCTTTCTATTGCGGTAATTGTGTGCAGTGTCGGCAGGGGGCACAGGACAGTCAATTGCCCCCAACACATGCGGGAAGCTAGTTATGGTGTAGAAGCCTTGCTTGGTCTCCAGCTGTTGCTGCGCAGTGTGGGGGAAGTGAAGGTGCTGGGGTATCAAGCTGATGATGGCATCCAAGATAGGTGTGAGTAACTTTGATAGGGCTGGCTGTGAGACTCCTCCGACTCTGGCAGTTGTTGGTTGGAAGGTACCAGAGGCCAACAAGTGCAGCACAGCCAGCAGCTTTGTCTGCGGAGGGATGTTGGTTGTCGCTGTGTTGGTACCGTAAGCCTGTGGGCAATGTGGGTCAGCTTGCTCAGGATGGTTGCCCTTTTGAGCCTGTAGTGGGCTATGACACACGCTCGGCGTTAAGTCTCTGAGGCTGGTGCGTTTTTGGAAGGTCCGCTGTCTTGTTCTGCGCATCCTCGGTGGTAGCCTGGTGGGGTGGTCCTGGTGGTGGGGGTGGTCCTGGGGGTGGTGGCGGTGGGTGTTGTGGCCCTCTTGGGTCTCCATGCTGCATGATTAGTAGCTCCATGGCATATGTTGGTCTTCAGATGTAACTCTGGGCTGGGCTCCCTTTCTACTGCAGGTTTTCGTCCTACTTAAGACCAGAAAAAAGCAGGTCTTAAATCCCTGCTGCTAACGTGCCATATCGCCTGTTTTTGGACCGCATCATCGATCTGGCTGGTCGTTGAGAACATCGCGAAGTGGTTTTATCGTGAGTTTTTGATCGGGAAGGCCTACTCTGCATATGATTAGCGTTAGTTGTCGCTGTCAGCCTTGGTGTTGTTTTTAGCGGCAGCTATCGCAGGTAAGCTGACGATGTCGGCTGTTAGCGCAGGCTTGTGAATAGGGCGATAAATCTATCTCCACTTTCGTGGTGGAAAAGTGCTGCTAAATTGGCGATGAGTACTTGAGAATATGCCCCTGGGAGTCAAAAATTGGGTTAGAAACATTGACGGGGTGGCCACTCTTTCGATACAAACTATTAACTCCACCTGAGGTTTTACGGACGTATACATTTCTAGAAACATTCACATGTTCCATAAAAAAAATAACTTTTTCTAGAGTAAGAATTTCTGATACTTGAAAACCACGCCATATTTTTTGTTCAGTTTAACAAAGCCTTAGGAAATCATGTAACCTTCCTCAAATTCTGTCTGCATCTCAATGAGGCATGTTAACCTGGCAATTGTAACAAGGTATATTAATGCAACAGGATCTGTTGCCATTTTGTGACCTGTGTTGACCGAAAATGGCTGGCAGTCGCTCGATTGATAATCTAATTGGAATAATGGTTCCTTTGTTTTCTAAAGAGCAGGCAGCAGAAGCCATTATTTCTACCGAATTGAGCATCTTTGAAATGGAATAAAGCATAACTCCTATCTGCCTCCCTTTAGCCTTTGAAATAAAAGAAAATGGTAAGTGGTTTGTGACCCTGCAGGCATTGGACGATGCCAGGAGGTTTTGTTCAGAAGGTAATAGGAGCTGATTATGGCGGGAGCTTCGTGTACATGCTGCCATTAGTGGGAAAACATGTTTTCCTAAAGGAAATGCATCAACCATTCAAGATGTTACTAAATGACATGTCTTGGAGGGAGCATTAAATAAACATCGATTAGGGATTGGTTTGCAGCATCTTTGTTTTTCACAGTGAGTTGTTTTTTTCTCTGTTATATAAAAAGCTGCTGAATCATACTGAAGCAAGCATAACATAACAGAGATGGAGAGGAAAATACTTTAGCTGTTCTCTCACTGCTTAGATAACTTTTCTGGCTGTGTCACCATGCTAACTAATTTAGACTCCATATGTGAGCATTCATTTTTACCAAAGCTCCAATTTTTCTATTAATTATATCAAAATATTCGACATTTTTCATTAATTTTTCATTCCATTTTAATGCACGATCCACAGTTCCAGGTGTGGACTTCTACAGCTGTTATATTGACTTACTTCCGGCTAATATTGAGTAAATCATTTAGACACTATTTGCTTTTGCTCATACAGGCTAATTTAAAAAAATGTTTTGCCCTTGTAAAATAAACTTAAAAACCCAAACTATTTCTGTGTACCAAATGTTCTTGATCATCATTGATTAAAAGGATCAAACAGCGGCGGCCGCCATAAACAAAGGGTGGTGGTGGTGTAGATGGGGATGGAATATAACATTTTTAAAAACTTTCCTTTTGCCGTTGGGCGCTCCAGTGTTGGGTCTCCTCATGCTGCCTCTCCTCTTACTGTATACTGGTCCCAGCAGCACCTGGGACTGACTCCCTGTCCAATCCCAGCGCGAGGATTGGTCTGAGCAGGCAGAAAAGACACCCTGCTCAGAACAGGTAGTCTGTGGGGTTTCTCCAGCCCGGCTGCTTAATGCAACCGGGCTGGAGAAAAACCTAAGTGCGTATGTGTGTTTTGGTCGGCCTGAGACGGCAGGTCAAAACACATATACGCACTTCGGGAGTGGAGTGCACTAGCACTCCTCCTCCCCCCTCCCATACCTCAGCCTGCCCCTCCCAACAGTGCTGGCTTAGAGCCGGCAAATGTAAATTAAAACGATGCAAAAGCATTATTTTAGTTTACATTTGCTGGCTCTGAGCCAGGCAGTGGGGCGACGCTCCTCCACCATTGCGGAGGAGCTGCCACTGGGATAAACATCAGCAGACATTTCACATGCACACCTGATTTGCTCTTGCAAATAAGCACGTCCCCCCTACTCAACCCCAGCTCGACCATACTCCCATATTTCATAAAGTTGTAAGGAATGAGGTTGCACAATAGGAAACAAACTAGAGTTAGGAGAGTGGGGTGCATTTTCAGTGAGCCTGAAGATAGATTACAAATAATAAGGCATTAAAAGAAAGTATAACCAGAAACATGTTGACCAGCAAACAATAGATAGAGAAGTTCCTGAAACTAAAGCCTACAGTTTTAATTTTATGGCAGTAACTGAAAATCTAAGAAAATATTTATCCAAAACACTTATTAAGGACTTTAACAGAAATAAGACCCTGGGAGGGAATCACACCTCCTAGAATTAAAAAACTCCTCACAAAAACGAAAACAAATATTCTAAGAGCTAGTGGATAACCCTCCAAGCAACATGAGTTGCTGGCAAAGGGCAACCCCATTGATGAATCATTCCCCCTGGAGTCCATGTCATAATGCGTGAAGACCTTGATCCATTTAGCCAATTTAATAACCAGACACCCTGGTGAATTCCTTAAAAATGATGGAGCAGATATACCTTGCATGCTGAACAAAAGAAAAGTAAAGTAAAAGTAATGCTTAAGATTAAAGAGAAAAGAGAAATAAAATACAATCCATTGCATACCTCTATCTATGAAGAAGGACATATACAATAAATGCGATTGTTTTTCATTCTCAGCCGTCCCCATTTATAACATGAAATGTGCACAGAAATAAAATTTGCTTCAGCTAATTCCCTGCAAGACAACTGAGTTATTGTCAGTGATATTGCTCCCCAACCCTCGCAGCTCCACCATCAAATGAGGCCCTTCTGAGTCCCTGCACTCTCGAGTGTAGGTGTTCAAGGCCCTCCTCCACCTGCAGGCTATACCTGCGCCTCATCCCTGGTTGCCCAGTGGACCTCTCGCTCCGTTTTTCCTCTTGCCTCATCATTTCATCTCTTTCCTTTCACCTTCGTTTTTCAACCCTTTTACTCTCCTTCTATCACTGCCCATCCTCCTTTTTCTACTTTTAAGCTGTTTTCACCCCTTTTCCGGGCACCTCTCTCCCGTTTTCCCCACCGCTGCTGCCCCTGCAGCCCACTCCTTAGCACGACCAGTCCAGCCCAGTTTTCCTTCCCCGTTCCCGCCTCCCAGCTGTCCAGCCCCTGCTTAATGGCAGCCACTGCGCGGCCAACTCATCAGGAATACAAGAAAGAAAGCAATCGAAGACAGAATCTCCATGCACGCTCACAACAGCAAAGAACTCTTCAGCATCATCAAGGAGTTCGCCCAACCCATCAGAGAGTCTACAGACATCCCTCCCTCACAAGACATCTGGGAAAAACTCAGCACCTTCTTCCACCACAAAATCAAGAACATTTACAACATTTTGACAAAGACAGCCAACACACAGAACCCACATCAACCACCCCCGACACCTTGAAGCCAACGATTGACAGCTGGACAACCCTCACCACTGAAGACACACTGAAGACGATGAAGTCAATCCACATCGGGGCCCCCATGGACCCCTGCCCCCACCACATCTTCAACAGAGCAACTGACACCATCGCCCCCATGCTCTGCCACACCATCAACCGCTCCATCACGAAAGCCTCCTTCTCCTATGACTGGAAGCACGCTGAGATCAGCCCCCTCCTGAAGAAACCCTCGCGGACCCCTGACCTCCAAAACTATGGACCCATCTCCCTGCTCCCTTTTCCAGCAAAAGTCATCAAGAAAGCCATCAACAACCATCTTGCCACCTTCATCGATGAGCACAACATCCTTGACTCCTCCCAATACGGCTTCAGAAAGAACCACAGCACGGAAACCCCACAACAGCTGACATCCGCTCCCTCCTGGACAGAGGAGACACAGTAGCCCTCATCCTCTTCAACCTTTCAGAGGCCTTTGACACAGTCTCCCACTGCATCCTAACATGCAGGCTGCACAACGCAGGGATCCGGGACAAGGCCCTCGACTGGACCCGCTCATTCCTCTCCGGCAGAACGCATCCAGTTAGACTCCCTCCCTTCCTCTCAGACCACACACTGACCACCTGCGGAGTCCCCCAAGCATCCTCCCTCAGCCCAACGTTCTTCAACATCTACATGGCTCCGCTCGCCCCCATCGTTAGAACCCACGGACTCAACATTGTTTCATACGAAGACGACACCCAACTCATTCCCTCCCTATCCAACGAACCCAACGCAGCCAAACACAACTTTCAAGAAGGCATGGAAGCAGTCAACAAATGGATGAAGAGCAGCTGTCTACAACTCAACACGGACAAAACAGAGGTACTCATCATGGGCCCACACCCCAACGCCTGGAATGACACCTGGTGGCCTCCCGCCCTCGGAAGCACAACCACCCCCACGGACTACACACGCAACTTCGGAATCATCCTGGATTCCGAACTCAAAATGGACCGCAAAATAAACTCTGTTGCATCCTCCTGCTCCCACACCCTCCGCCTCCTATGCAAGACCTTCATATGGATCCCCCTCAAACACAGAAAGACCATCACACACGCCCGCGTCCCCAGACGACTCGACTACGGCAACGCACTCTATGCTGGAATCAACACAAACTTCACCCGCAAACTTAAAAACATCCAGAACGCCACCGCCAGACTAGTCCTCAACCTGCCACGACACTGCCACATCACCCAACAACTGCGCACACTCTGCTCGCTCCCCATCGAGGCAAGAATTACCTTCAAGATTCTCACCCATGCACACAAAGCCCTCCACATCACCGGACCAGCATACCTGAATAGCCGACTCAAATTCCACGCACCCCAAAGGACCCTACGATCAGCTGAGCTCTCCTACGCCATGGTCCCCCGCACCATGAAGTCCACAGCATGGGAGGCCGCTCTGTCTCTTTCCTCGCGGGCAGAGCCTGGAACGCCCTCCCGCTCCACCTCAGACAGACGACCTCACTCCCCAACTTCACAAGGGACCTCAAAACATGGCTCTTCGATAGACCGCCTCCTTGATGGACAAGACCCTGGCCGCCCCCTCCACCCCCCAGCGCATTGAGAGACCCTTACGGGTGAGTAGTCATGCTTAACAAACCCATGATTGATTGATTGACTGCAAAGTCCTGGAACGACCTCCCCCTTCACTTGCGGACCGCAATCTCTCTGCTGGGATTCAGGAAAGGACTCAAGATCTGGATGTTCAACTAACCCCCAACATCCCCCCTCCCCTCAGCAGCAGGGTTCTCAGGGCCTGGATACACTCTCATGTATTTAGCCGCGCTTTATTAGTCCTGATTGATTGATCATAGAAGGTTCGCTCATCACAGGCACAGATCACACCATGATTGGTGTGAGCATTGGAGTATGCCATTAATGTAAATATAAGCCATGATGTGAGTAGCAGAAGGATGCGCAGTGGTTGAATGAAGATCTGTTAAAGAGAGAGGTGAGGGAGTGGGGTTTTCTATGTCTTAATCTTTGAGTATTATCATTAAATAACACCCACCCCTGGTCGCCTGGACCTTTGTTAATCAAGAAATTGATATTTGATTATAAAATAAAATGCAATATTAGTTATAATAACAGTTAATATAATAATAATTCAACAAGCGTGTTCCATAAAGGATGCTTCCTAGTTTATATTAAATGGGAAAATGATGGAATAAGGTGTCAGTTCAGATACCCAATAAAGATTATTAATAAGAGAATAAATGTGCAAGGATAAAGTTTTTGTACATCAGACTGGAAAATAGTCACAGTCATAAAACAGCAGGCATAAATGGAAAAGGCTAAATATCCTCTCATGTAGAGAAGTCTAAGAAACTTGGAGATTAACCTTCAGCCAGAATGTCAGGAAAGGAATCCTACTCCACTCTATGAACATGCACTAATATAAACAAACAATATTTTATTTGCAACATTATTTTCTTTCATCTCCTGAGTCCTCCAATAGAATTTCAGGAAACTCATGGAAGTAGACACCTCCCCAATTTCACATGCTGGTATATTAGCCTGTCAGACATAAGACCTTGAAATAGTACAACTATCATATTCGGTGGTGCAGACTGTTCTTCTGAGTTCAAAATATTTTATTAAATTTTTCCATAATATTAAACAAATACAGACAATACAGAAAAAAAAAATTGATCATAAGCGAAAATACCTATGTAAAATAAGAAATTTAAAAAAACAATTCTAAATACAATAGGTAAAGAAGTATAAATAATCAAGTAAAGGAGGGATGACAAACTAAAAAGAAGGGAAGGAGCCATGAAAAATTGCGATGTCAACTTATTTAGAAAAAAGAGCTATAATCATCATAGAAATCTTGAAGTAGAATGACTGTAAAACGGTGGATCAAGTATAAATAAACAATTATAAAGATAAGTATATATCTATAGGTAACCAGAAAGAGTGAAACAACTTAGAATTATGATTGATCCCTTGCAGGGATAATTGAGCACCTCTTCTTGTAAAAATGACCCATGACCACCAAGCATGAACCGATAAAGACGAAATATCCTTCCAGCAAAAAGTAATGGACTTTAAAGCAGCTGACAGTAGGAAACTAAACAGTTTACCTTCTAATTCAGATAAGTTATGCAAAAGACCAACAGATTTACATATTAATATTTCGTAAGAAATAACATCATGAATATGAAATATTTGTTGAATAATATTCCAAACATCAGACCAAAATTTAAAAATTAATGGACATTCAAAAAGCATATGTCGTAATGATCCAGGAAGTAATTTACAATGCCAACATAGGTCGTCTTGCATCAATTTAGCACGAAATAAACGCACTGGGGTCCATAAACAATTAAATAAAATATAAGAATTGGTTTGGTAAAGTGAAACAGGCAGCCATCCTGAAATACTATTAAGCCAAACAGCCGTCCAAGTATCGTTGGACAAAGAAAGTGAAAGCTCAGCATTCCAGAATGTTGAAATAATATTTAAATTGTTTCCTATAGAATTAGATAATTTCTTATATAAAATAGAGACAGTATGCGATGACATAGAGATAGTTCGAATATATAGTGCTAAATCTGCTTTAACATTAAACGGAATACCATGAGGGAAAGAGTCTAAAATTGAATTACATAAAGATTCATATTTAATCAAATCAGACTGAGGTAAACTAAATTTCATTTGTAAAGCTTCAAATAAAATAAAAACATTGCCAAAATAGATATCTTTAAGATACAAGACACCAGCTTTAATCCAAGCATTCCAAAAATTAACATTTCTATTCAATTTAATCACATTACTATGCCACAATGACAGATCTTCAGTATGATTTATAGGGGTCAAAAAAATTGAAGCCAGGTCATTAAAAATGAGTTTAGCGGATTTAATAATAACCGACTTATGCACATATGTTGACCTATTGGACATTGTTAGTAAGACGGTCAATGGAAAAGGAGCCACAAGAGACTGCTCTATATGAAGCCATGTAGGTTGGTTATTTAAGGAGGAAGGAGGAAACCATATGGAACTTTGTTTCAGTATAAAGGCCTTGTGATATAGAAAAAAGTCAGGCACGCCAAATCCAGCATTGCATTTAGGTATTTTTAATTTCTTATAACCAATACGAGCTGGTTTATTGTTCCAGAGAAATTTGGAAAGAAGTCTATCAATGTCTTTATAGAATTGTAATGGAAATTGAATAGGAATCATAGCAAGTGTATAGAAAATTTTAGGAGCAATGGTCATTTTAATGGAGTCCATTCTACCCCACCAAGAGAGGTGCAGTGAAGACCATTTAGATGTTTTATCTTTGATATAATTCAGAATAAAGTTACTATTTAATGTTAATGTTGCTTTTATGGAGGACGCAAATAGAATCCCAAGATATTTTAATTTATCTTTTTGCCACACAATATCAGCCATGGGTAACATATCAGGAGTACAAAAAATGTTTAAAGGGAAGAATTCAGTTTTATTAATATTAAGTTTATAGCCAGAAACCATGGAATATTTTGCAATAATGTCTAATAAGCCAGGCATTGAGGATATAGGTTCACTAATACATAACAGCACATATTCAGCATATGCTAAAGTTTTGATATTAATCTCCTTAATCTTAATACCTTTAATATTAACACATTGTCGTATATGAGTAAGGAAAGGTTCAATTCCAATGAGAAATAAAAGTGGAGAGAGGGGACAGCCTTGTCTCGTGCCTCTAAAAAGAGAAAACTGACTAGATACTTGGCCATTGATAAATAAACGAGCAGTAGGGGCATAATACAGAGCAGAAATCATGCGTATAAACGAAGTACCAAAATTAAATGATAGTAAGGTTTGAAATAAAAATTGCCAGTGAATTTTGTCGAAAGCTTTCTCTGCATCCATAGCCAAAATTCCTGCAGGGGAACTTAAAGTGGAACTCTGTTCAATAACATGTAATAAGGTTCTTGTGTTATTTGTAGAATATCTATTCTTCATAAAACCGGATTGATCAAGATGTATAATAGAATCCAATACAGGAGCCAGTCTGGAAGCAAGTATTTTAGCATACAATTTACAATCTTGATTAATTAAAGAAATAGGGCGGTAATTTGAAACAAGAGTGGGGTCTTTATCTGGCTTAGGAAGTACAATAATTAAAGCATCAGTAAAAGAACCGGAGACCGTTCCCGAAGAACCAAAAAAAGTAAAACGTTGAAATAAATAAGGCAAAAGTTGGGATTGGAACTCTTTATAAAACTCAGCTGGAATACCATCTGGGCCAGGGGATTTATTTTTGTTAATAGATTTAATAGCAGCTAAAATTTCATCTGTAGTAATGGGTAAATCTAGCCCAAGCCTGTCCGAGTGTGAAATTTTGGGCAAATTACATGTATTTAAAAAAGAGTCCAGTATGGAGGGATCATGAGGATCAGGCTTATTGTATAAAGTAGAATAAAAATCCCAAAATTCCTTAACAATATCATTATGAGATATTGCAATATTACCATTAGGGCCGTGAATTGAGGTAATTTGCGTTTTATCTTTTTTTATGCGTAAGTAATTAGCTAAAAGCTTCCCAGACCTGTTGGCATTAAAACGGAATTTAGCCTTAAAGTTAGAAATTTGGATGCCAGCTCTTGTACTAAGGATTGAGTTAAATTCATATCGAAGTTTTTGTAGCTTGACTTTAAATTGAGGATCATTTGATGAAATAAAAAGCCTTTCAAATTTCGCAATTTGTTTTTCCAAACATCTAATACGAGCGTTGAATGTTTTATTTTCATAGGCCATAATTGAGATAGTTACACCCCTAATATAAGCTTTAAAGGCGTCCCATCTATTGACCATAGAAGCGGATCCTTCAGGATTGAGTAAAAAATAGTCTTGAATAGCATTTAAGATTTTAGGCTTATTATGTTCATTAAGAATAATTCCAGTATTCATACGCCACCTAGTTTGGTTTGCAAAAGTTGAAGTTAAGTTCAGAACAAACGAAATCAAGGCATGATCTGAGATGTCAATATTACCAATCTTATGAGTCTTAACAGATTGAACTAGTTGTGTGGAAATTAAAAAATAATCAATTCTAGAATGTGAATTATGTGGATTAGAGAAAAATGTAAAACATTTTTCCGTAGGGAAGTGCAAACGTCAAATGTCAACTAACTTGGTGGTATGAATAAATGATTTAAAAGCATGAAAAACCTTAGGAGGGCGAAATTTAGTACTGGACATTCTATCCAATAATGGGTCAGTAATAACATTAAAGTCACCACCAACAATTAAAGGAACTTTTCCCAGTTTTAGAACCTCAGTGGTAATATTAGACCAAAAAAGAGGGTCATCCGCAGTATGACCATAAACATTGAGTAAAAATATGACTGAATCATGAATTTTAATTTTGGCTATAATATATCTTCCATCTGTGTCCGAAATTTTGTTTAAGACTTGGCAATGTAACTTTTTTGCAACAAAAATAGCCACCCCATTTTTTTTCCTATAGCAGGTGATGAAACAATAGTATCTACCCATTTTTTCTTCATATAAGTTAAGGTTTTGTCATCTATATGAGTCTCTTGAAGAAAACAAATATCTGCCTTACAACTACCTAAATAGTCTAAGATTTTTGTACGCTTAACTGGATGACGTAAACCTTTAACATTTAGTGAAACAACTTTAATATTGTGATTATCAGCCATAATGAAGAAAGAAGGAATAAAAAGGATCAAGAAGAGGAGAAAAAGAGAAAAAGGAGAACAATAATAAGAGAAGATAGTAGCTCCAGAACAAATAAAAAGAGGTGGAAAAATTAAAAAAAAGAGAGAACAACAAACAGGGTACAAACATATCAAAGATGAGACGCACATACGCTCAACAAGCATGACCGAACCGTTGGAGCCCAATGTAGCATTGACCCATTAACCTGTCAGAAAATTCGTAAGTTAGCTATAATCAAGTATTAGAGTCATGAGTATCCATGGACTGCTGTGAACGCTGATCCAAAAACTGACGTAAGTCATCAGGATGTTGAAAAGATTTTGACAGATTGTCTTTCCAGATACGCATTGTTGAAGGGTCAAAAAGACCATATTTGAACCCAAGACTTCTTAGCTGAGGCCGAAGAGCAGAAAATTCCTTGCGGATTGAGACTGTTTCCTTGGCAAAGTCTTGGTGAATACAAATTTTATTCCCATTAACCATCAAAGAAGGAATCTCTCGTGCTGCCTTGCGAATCAAAACCAAATGATGATGCCTGAGGACTTTGAAAATCATTTGACGAGGTTTTGTATGTTTAGGATTGCGGTGTGAAGGAATTCTGTGGGCCTTGTCAATCTCAAATTTTTCTGGAAATTTAATTTGTAGAAGCCCAGGAATCAAATTTTCCAGATACAATCTACAGTTACCACCCTCCACATCCTCTGGTAAATTAAAAATGCGTAAATTGTATTGTCTGTTACGATTTTCCATTTCTAGAAGTCGGGTAGACAAAGGAGATATTTTAGCTATCAGTGGAGCGAAAGTCTCAAGCTTAGCCTTATTATCGTGTATTTTAATTGTGTTATCAGAGATTTTCATTGACAGACTCGCCATTTCCCTTCGAACATTTTTAATCTCTGAGGCAATGGAATCTGTGTTGACACGAAGCGCTTGAATTTCCTCTAAAATTAAGGCTAATGAGGGTTCTGTAGACTCTACCGCCTTTGATTTAATTGGCGGAGGCGAAACCTGATGCTTCCTTTTAGGATGAATATTTTTATTATCCATGTTGATGTAGTATAGTAATAATTACTATAAAATAAAATAACAAAATTGCGAAAATAATATCCACAAAGCAAGAAGATGAAGGAAAAAATATTGCAGCAGTGAGAAAATCCTTATTAAAGCTGGTGCAGCAGCTATAACTGGCTATGGGAGTGGCTAGGCCCAAGCCAGGCCCTTTCCTGAAGGCTTGCTCCGCCCCCTGACAGACCAGGCTGGGAATACCTGAAGGTAGAACTGGAAGCAGAGGCTGGACACCGAAAAACGCCTCCAACACCGTCCAAATCCAGAATAAATCACAGCAATCGGCAGGTAAGACTTTCAAAAGCCAAGCGACCTCATTTGCGCCACAAAACTGACAGGATTCGTCGTTTTTAATCAAAAAACGGGCGAAAAAGCGCCGGAGCTCTCTAAACGGCGGCCATCTTGTTTCGCGCGCTCGCGCGACTCCCAGACTGTTCTTCTAATGTCCCTCTTCCTGGTGAGAACTCACAATAAGTTGTCTAATACAAAACACATGTCGATTTACTACCGAACAGAAGGGTTCTTGAAAAATAAAACATCTGAAACAAAGTGGAAAGCATTGTGCACAAACAAACATTCATTGTCAGGCCTGCCAGTGTTAATGCATTTTATTTTCAGTAAAGATGGCATTGGCAGTTAGGCTAACTTAAATCAGCACTTTTATTTCCTTGATGGTCTATAACATTAAAGTATGATTACCTACTTCAAATTTTGCATCTAGAATGTGTTTTACAAATGTAAGCCTTCCTCTTTATTATTAATAGAGTTTTGTTAGTGTTGCAAAGTCATCCTGTGCCCTGGGCACCCCCCAACATTTTGCTGAATGGTACTAGTGGTAACTGACTCTGACTGACCCTGGGCTCTGCCTAACCAGGCCCAGGGCCAGTGCTATGCTGAAAGAGTCACATTTAGAATACAGTGAAAACACCTACATACACTAGGGCAGTGGTTCCCAAACTTTTGACTCCTGAGGACCCCCATGGAGTCACCTCTGGAAGCCGGGGACCCCCAAGCAATTTGTAGGATTTAAATTTCAAACACTAAAACAGTAATTAAAAAAAAATTAACACACGTGTGCATACAAAACAAATACTCGAATTACTAGGGATTTTAGGTGCATATTTACAAGCCCCTATCACCATGGGAACATCACTTTTTGAGACGTTCCCGTGGCGATAGGGGCTTCGCCTTATTTACAAGGCAGCATTAAGCCACTTAACGTGGCTTAACGCTGCCTTGTAAATAAGACCCCCTTTCACCCAATGCTTAGTGTGAAAGGGGTGGGCAGTGGGTGTTGCGGTGGGCGTTTCCCTTGCAACACTTATTGATTTTGACGTGGCCCCCCGATTTACAAGAGCAGCGTAAATGGGAGGCAGCGCCAAAATTAAGACCAGGGAAAACCTGGTCTTAACTTGGCAAAACAAGGAGAAATGCTTTATTTCTCCTCATTTTTGCAAAACGCCTTGGATTGTTTATGTTCAGCAAGGTGACCCTTCCTGCACATCAACAATCTTTTTTTAAAAAAAAAAAATTACATTTTGTAACTTCCATGTGTGCTGCATTAAGCAGCACACATAGAAGTGACAAAACGACATTTCAAGATTTTTTATGTGCAGGAAGGGGGACCTTCCAGTACATAAACAATCTTCCCCTGTTAAGTGTAGCGCCAGCGCAGGGGAAATGCAGGGCTGCACCATATTCTTGTAAATATGGTGCAGCCCAGAGTTTCTGAAGCGGCGGAGTGTGTTGTTAAGCCAAGGAGGCTAACGACACTCGCCGCCACTTCTGTTGTATTTTATATTTAAAGAATTTGCAAGAAAACAAAAAAGTTAATGGGAAGGTTGGTGCTGCATCTCCGTGACTAACTTTTCAATGGGTGGTTTTATTTCACAGTAAGAGGCTCCTGTTCCTGCCAGGGCCAGACTGGAAATCCAAAGCAGCCCTGGCAAAGGATTTCAGACCAGTCCCTATACGGTGCACACCTAGTGCAGTGAGTGAGCCTGACCACTACAAAGGGGGCTTTAGGAGGCTCTCCCCCCTCAAAAAACATTTAGGAAACATGGTGCAGTCTACAACACACGTATCATTATATATTGAATTGTTTTAGCTTTTAAAGAGTTGTAGATGAAGACCTGACTATGCACCAGAATACGACAATCTTTCTGGGGGGTCTTCAATGATTCCCCCACTATCACCCTCTAACAGTACTTCTCATCTCCCCATAGCCCCTCTGTCACCTGTATTTAATTTTTTATAGCATCTCTCATACCATTGTAGGATGTCAGAGCACTTTACATCACACACATATAGAGACAGTGAATCATACGTGTAAATCAGTGTATAGAAAATGTTACATAAGGCAAAGGGGACTACAAGGTGTAGAATTCACATGTCATTCATACTGGTAGGCATTTTTAAAGAGTGCTTGGTCTGGAGAAGCACAAACTCAGGATTGAGAACATAACACAGTGGTTAGCATTGACTTTAACAATACAAATTTATTTCCACCTAATTAAACCTTTTTAGCAGCATCAGGATAATGAAAGACTGGGGAAAAAATATAAGTCACTAACTTGTACCTTGCAGTTTGCAAGCAGCTGTTTGATGACAGAATATAGGTCACTGTGCTAGATTACGATTGTCACTTATGAACTGCACAGTAACAAAAGAAGCTCTCTGACAAAAGCAGTAACCCACTGACCTATGCATATAAAATACTGTTTTTTAAAATGCATGGTACACGTTCTTTGCAGTAGGCATATTAACCCTCTGTGCTACATTAGATAAGTCAAAGCTGCCACTGGACACAACTCTCATCTCCCTCCAGCAGGGACATTAATCACTGGTGTTATCTTGACACTTTCATTGTTCTTCGAAAACTGCTAATTAAACAAGATACTTTGCAGTGCTTTCAAAACCGCTGCCTGCGGACCCCCTAGAAAGGTGTCAGGGACCTCTGGGGGTCCGCGGACCACAGTTTGGGAAACACTGCACTAGGGTACACTATGGTATGGGGTACCCCTGTGATTGGCATGACCTACCCTATCAGACCCCATTAAATAATAGGGCAGGGGGGTTAAAACTACCTTGCAATCTCTAGTCCACAATAGGGCATGGCAGTTTAGAGGCCAGCAGCTTTTTCTGCACTTGCATGTGTGCACTGCTGAAGCCTGAGGTCAGTTTAAAAGCAGCCCTGGGTCGCAGGACTGCTTTTAAAAGGTAAACTGTGCCCAAACTCGACTTTGGTGTTTGAGGCACTTAAAAATGGATAACCTACAATGTTTTGGCACATTAGGAACCCCCAGGGTCTCCTCTAGGTGTCCCACGGGTGGGGGGGTCAGGTATTTATAAGCTGGACCCTTATAAAATGAATTTTATATTCCCTAGGTTAAGTGAAATTTCACATTACACTCCCCACATTGTGATAAAGTGCTACCCAAATTCGACTTTGATGCTAGAAGCACTGTGGAGGGAGGATCTGCATTATTTCTACAGATTTAGAACCCCTAATGTCTCCCCTTGTTGTCCCATGGGGTGGGGGTCATGTAGATATAAGCGGAGTACTTATAAAATATGTTTTTATAAGCCCTAGTGCTGGAAAAATTGCCCAAGTCATCTTTCCCACTGCAAATCCCTTGCCACATAGGTTAACATGGCAAGAGGTTATTAACTAATAACTCCTGATAGGAGAATGATAGAACTTCCATTCAAAGACTTACCAGAATGGTAGTGATAAATCCAACAATATGATATTGTTGAATTTCTCCTAAAATATACAGACAAGCAGTTATAAGACTTTCTAGTTTGTAAGTCCAGATTCAGCATTCTAGTGGTCTGTCCTGATTGGTCAGAGTTAAGTGGATTAGCCAGGCTGCTTTGAAGAGGTGATAAAGAGCCCCTGGGGTTAATCAGCTCTGCTGGGTGGGCAGTGTGCTGCTACACAGGAATGCCAGAGCAGGGGGGGGGGGGTGGAGTTGTAAACCATGGTCTTCAAAGACAAGGGGAAGACCTCATTGGCATTTACAACTCTACTCTTTTGACCCTAAGCCAGAGCTAGGATTATGGAAGGAATGAGCAGATGCAGGGGGGAGAGTCTATGGTAAGTAGCCCTCCTAGGGGTGTGTTTAGCCAGTTCTTACCTCCCTGCTGGAAAATCAGCCATTATGAATTTGGAGGATTTGGTGCACTCTGGAACAAAATAATGCCACACTCTACAGGATGCAGTCATATCATTGAGGAGTTACCCTGCTTCAATTGGTCAGGAGTGACCTCCTGCTTAACCCAGAGAACTTGGAATAAGTATCTGAGCGGGGCCGAGTCTCTCAGATCTGCTGAAACTTAAGAAAGCAAGACGTTGCTATGCTGGAAAGTTGAGGTGCAAATTGTAAGGCCTCCCCTCTGAAGACTGCACCAGCTGAAGCTACAGCCCTGTGGACTACCTTGCTGTAAATTAACTAAAGAGTGGACTCCCTGAAAGCTACAGGTTAACAGAGCTCACCTGGAACATCACCACCAAGGATCCCCAACCTGGAGTACTGCCAGTGAATTTGTGAGGGTTTTGTCCAAGTGGATTGTGGGAACTGAAGTCCTCAACTCTCAAGGACCACCTTGGAGCTTACGGATCCTTGGAGTGAGTTTGAGACACTCTGGGAGCCTTTGGGGAACTTCAGCAAGAAGTTCCAGAAGTTTGGAGAACTTTGGAGCAACTTTGGAAAAAAGCTCCATAGGGGGACCGACTCAACCTGGCCAGCCAAGCCGCCTGCCTTCAACTGCGAGCCAGCAAAGCCATCCAGGTTCATCCCGCTAAAAGCTCCGTAGGTCAGACTTCCAGAGTTTGACTGGGAGTAGAAGAAATCCGACCCTGGTGAACCCTCACCGAATCTGGCCTGGTGTAGAGCATCGAGGTACCCCGCGAGAAAAAGATGCGGAAAAGTTTCTAAGTCCTAAGGTAAAAACTGTGACTGGGACGTACCGCGAGTGGTAGCCTCCCAGGATCCATCACGTTCAGCCTGAAACTTTGACTTTGAGCCGGTCTATCATGACCAGATATCCGAATATGGTGCTATAGGTTTCTAAGTGCTATATAATGCTAAATATTTGAAAATTCATATCTCCGGTTCACTACATTGGACTTTGTCGTTTTGGTGTCATTTTAAAAATAAAAATATTTCCGATGTTTATAAATTGGTGTTGGATTTCTATTATGTGTTGTGTCTTAATTATTTACTGAATTGGTGTTTTTAAATGCTTTACATACCTGCCTTTGAAGTTAAGCCTGCCTGATCGCAGCCACGTTACCAAGTGTTGAGCATGGGAATAATTTTCTAAGACCTATTCTGAGCCCTATACTGTGTTAGTGGCCTTATTTCCAGGGGCAAACATACATTTGCCTCTACCAATAATCCACTTTCCAACAGTTAGTGAATAAAATTCGCTTCAACAGAAAGAGGTATGTGTGTCACTGTGATGTCCAATGCCACCATGAATATCTTTCAAAGAAGAGGTGTGCATGTCACTGCAACACACACTGTGATAAATTATTGGACTCCTGGGAAGATGTATGTGTCACCGTAGTGTGCACTGTTGATAGAAAGCTGCCAACCTGAAGGTCATAAAGACTACGTGATGATGTAACAATGGTTAAAGTGAAGATGCTATGCTCTTTTCATGGCCTTACTGTGGGTGAGGCAGCTAGACTGAGCTTGTGCAGGTATTAGGACTGGACACGTTACAACATAATGAATGAAACAGAGTCATTTGCTGAGGTCAGGCATCAGTCAGGCAGGCAGACCTAGGGGCCGATTCCGATAGCCGGTTGGACAGCTGTCGGTAGCCGTACCATGCGACCGACACGGACCCAGAGCCAGTCCGTCCTGTAGAGTAAGTACGATGCGCATAACTGCCAAAAACATGACCGACACATAGGCTGTGATTCAAGCTCCATTCTCCGTCCGAGCTGTAACTCCAAACGCTGAACCAAGCCGCCCGGAAGCGGTAACCATAGCAGTTTCCGGCATGACAAGTACGATGCGTACTTCCTACGCGCCGGACGGGTCGCCACCTATGGGATGTCACAGCATCCAGAAAACAAGCATATCAGCTACGATTCGCGCCACAAATCAATACACGGCTACAAGACGGACCAGCTTGCAACGAGTACGAGACGGAGCAACAAGCAGCTTGTACGACACGAACACATCATGAATCCCATCGTGCAGGTCATACCAGTACTCTACATCTATGACCGGCTCAGGAACCGACGGCGCAGGCGGTAAGTCAGACACCTACCACATAAACAAACGACGCGTCCCCGCAAAATGGCACACACACAGGGGATCCACATCCTGGCCACTAACAACAGCCCACCATAGGGGTTGCATGGCCAGCACCACTAACACCACCACCCATAGGGGACCTGTTGCCCATCACTACTGCCACCCCACCTATAGGGCTCATGCTGCCCATCACCCCTGCCACCCCCACCCATAGGGCTTATGTTGCCCCTCACTACTGCCACCCCCACTCACAGGGGACCTGTTGCCCATCACCCCTGCCACCCCCACTCACAGGGGACCTGTTGCCCATCACCCCTGCCACCCCCACCCATAGGGACTATGTTGCCCATCACCCCTGCCACCCCCACTCACAGGGGACCTGTTGCCCATCACTACTGCCACCCCCAGCCATAGGGACTATGTTGCCCATCACTACTGCCACCCCCACCCATAGGGGACTAGTTGCCCATCACTACTGCCACCCCCAGCCATAGGGCTTATGTTGCCCAGCACTACTGCCACCCCCAGCCATAGGACTTATGATGCCCAGCACTACTTCCACCCCCAGCCATAGGGCTTATGTTGCCCAGCACTACTGCCACCCCCACTCACAGGGGACCTGTTGCCCATCACCCCTGCCACCCCCACTCACAGGGGACCTGTTGCCCATCACTACTGCCACCCCCACCCATAGGGACTATGTTGCCCATCACCCCTGCCACCCCCACTCACAGGGGACCTGTTGCCCATCACCCCTGCAACCCCCACCCATAGGATGGGTAATGTGCAACACATCCAGCACACTCCAACATCAGGTATGTCTGCAAAATACATCCCCTCTAACATCATGTCAACAGTGTGTAGTCTGTGACAAATGCCCACAACAGTGATTATGGCAACGAACATACAATGTAAGTAACAGCACATGTGTGACCAACACATGAGTGTGACATACACAAGGCAAACATCACCATAGCACTGTGGCAATGTAAAAAGAACACCCCCTCACTGCGTAGAACAGAAGTTAAGTGTGGGCTTCCAAAATGCAGCAGAAGTTGAGAATTGTGGTGATGGGGACTAAACCCCCCCTCATCACAGTGACCAAAAGGTAAGTGTCATCATGGTCAAAGCTGCAAATAACAAACACCATGTATGATCTCGGCTCCCAACACAATAAGCACTTCTAGGGCAAACTAGTGGTTGTGTCCCATACACACAGAGATGTGGTGAGGCTCACAGTGCTGTGAAAACATAACACACTCCTGGCCATGTGCAGACAAGCAACACACATGGGGGCTGACAATGCATACAGTGTACAATGACACACGAGCAGAAGTGACCATCAACAAGCATGCACACATCTCGAAAATAGACACACCAATCAAAAAAACATGTGTAGACTGTAGGTGTCAGCTCACAAACTCACATTCCATGCCAGCAATGGCACCTAACAACCAGGATGAATGTGCACAATGATGTGATATGACTCACAGGGACAGCAGGCAAAATCACAGAAACAGCATCCAGACAAAGGCCCACAACAGCAATACCAATGCACTAGTGCAGATGCACAAACACAAACAGGCAAACTCACACTGCACATCTGACACAGCACATGTGTGTGTGTGTCACAGTATCCACAGGCAACTACACAACACATGAGGGGGGCAGAACCACAGTGACACAGATGTAGACACAGTGCCATACAAAAGTAAACCATCATTGGGACACCCTCAGTGGGCAATCAGGCATTGGGAGATGAGAGGAAGCACAACAGACACATGTGACACAAGCTGGAATGAACACCAACTAACTCAGCAAGAGACTGACACACAACAGCACTACCCCCAGGGACCAGACATTGGGGTGGCACAAGCATGCATGACACCTCCACTGTGATGACAAAGGCAGATGTCATACAAACTGGGAAACCCAGACATGTGTCCTGTTCCACAAACGTACATCACACATACACAAACACAAATCACTCAGCATGGCCCCTCATGGACAAACGGTAGCTAGGGGACCATCCATGCAAACATTCACATCAGTCCACCCTCAACACCACACACCCTGAACTGCAACAATGTGTATCTGTGACGCCCACATGGACAGGTGACATTGCACATGCACCCATGACAAACACAGGAATGTTGGGAGGAACTAAGGTGCACAGACACATCACACAAGGACAGTTTACAGCCCTGGGGAATGACAGACATACTGCACAGTATGCGGTACATGGCCATGACCTCAAAGCTCACGTAACCTCCAGAATCCCTACCACAGTCCCAGGACAATGCAGAAGCCAAGGAGACCCACAAGGCACACATGCTGACACCTGGCAGCATCGCAGCCATGAACCCGACAAGTGGGAGCAGTCGCACACACATACAAATGTCTCAATCACTGAAAACTACCACCTAGGGACAACTACATGATTTAGCAAATAAACAGGTGCCTTGAGGAACCATGACTGTGTCCCATCTGTGTCTGACAACATCATCACCACTCAGAACTGACAAATCCCAATGATGATACACCAATTAACAGTAGTGTGTCATGCACCCACACATCTGATAGCCCATTGGAAAAGTAGTGGGATGAAACCAGTACCACTCAGCAAGCATCAACAGCAGGAACATATCAAGGGAACACTGTCTGTGTATGAACAGGGATGTGGATACACACACATGCTCATACAACACACACCATGGGCCCAGGCCATCTCACTGGACAACACACTTACTTGAGGGACCCAACTCATGTGGAAGCCCAGCTGTGGCAAACATATTCACTGCAAGTCACACTCATGTCTGCAGAACATTTGGTCAGTCAGCCATCAGTTACAACACAATGAAGGCTCTGGTCACAACAGCCTGGGTATGTGAGTCTCCCCTATGTCATTTGCACATACCCAAAACATATGTCTACCAAGTAGCACAGACGACCCAGTTGCTCCTATTACAATGATGCCCACACCTGTAGGTCCAGTGTTGATGAGCACAAAGTATTTGGAAGTGACAAAATGGACAATGGGAAGCACATCATATGTGCATGGGTGCAAGCCAGAGATGTGACCATGCACATGAAATGCTCACAGAGAGATGTCCACAAATAGTTGATCCTGACACACCCAGGTAGCTGCAAAGGATGACATGGATACCCACTAGAATAGGATACATATCTCATGGACCACAGGGAGTACCTCACAGCAACACATCAGTAGTCAACATTGTAAACAAAGCATCACAGGTGCAAGGGCATGTTAAACCTCATCAACATAATATACAGCTAAATCAAGTTCACAGGGAGAAAGAAAAAAGCTTCATTCAGCATTTTAAAAGTTAAACGTCTGTGCAAACAAAAGGCCAATGGCCAGTCCATGTCCAAATGCCAAGGAGTGAATTAGAGTGACAACTGTCACACCTTGCTTGCCTGCACTGCTAAGGACCGGGGTCATCACCTCGGAGGGGCATACATGGGGGCAGGCCAGGCACCTCAGGGACAGGGCGCTGCAGAAGGAGGCAGTGAAGAGGTGGGGGATGCAGGCGAGACACTTGCAACTGCAGTGGAGCTGACTGAAGTGGTGGGTGCTGTCACATCTGTGGGGCACAAGTCAGATGGGGTGGGTGCCGGCGCAACTCCAGTGGGCAGGTCAGATGGAGTGGATTGGCTCACCACTGAAGTGCCCAAGTCAGACGGGGTGGTCGTGGACTCCAAAGCAGTGCCTACATCCATGGGAGCGGAATGGGGAACAGGTGAGGTCGGCAGGGAAGTGGGGGGACACGGTCCCCATATCAGTGGCACTAACTGTCTGACCTGGTGTGGAGGAGCAGGTGCTAGGAGGGATGGCCTTAGCATTTTGGGGATGGTGTATCAGTGGGTGGGGGAACCCGGGGCAGGGAGTGGCGGAGTAACCTCGGGAGTGGTGGTCTGGGGAATGGAGGACAGAGACTTTGCCTTGGAGCTGCGTGGTGGCGGGGGCGTCTTGCTCTTCTGGCGCCGGGGGGACTTGCGGGTGGGGGTCTCTGTCTGACTGCGCCTGGGGGAGGGTGTCCGAGTGTGAGGGGCACTCCCCTCTCTGTATGGGGACTTCGTCTTCCCCTTGTAAGCAGGATCTGCAGGGTCGGTGGGGAAGAGGCCAAGGTCATAGAGGAAGAGCTTCTGGGGGATGGGTTTGCAGGTGAGGCAAGGGAAGGGGGCTGGGAGGGAGAGGTCTCAGAGGACTGCGGAGTGGTTGTGGATGACTGTGTGTGTGTCTGCAAACCAGCCTCAGTGAGTGTGGAATCAGTCCCCTGCGCTTGCTTGTGTGCACATCTAGACCTTGGTTTGGGGGTTTCTGTGCTTGGGACAGGTAGGGTGCTAGGAATCATGGGTGGTGCAGGGGTAGGAGGTGTGCGGGACTGTTGGAGGAGGGACACTGCTGCCATCAGAGAGGAGGCCACGGACTGATTGTTCCTCTGTAGGGCAGACTTGCCCGAGGAAATGCCCTCCATGAGTGACACCAGTTGTGTCAACAGACCCGTGTGTGCATGGAGGACCTTCAGCATCGACGTCTGCCCTACATGGATCTGTCAAAGTAAGTCCACAGACTCCTGACTCAGGGCAGCAGGGGACACAGGGGCAGGGGGTGCGGTGCCTGGCACAAAGGAGACATGCTCACAAACACGGTTGCCCACAGGGACCTCTGTGATGGGAGGCGATGGCAGGGGTGGTGGTGGTAATAGTGGTGGCAGTGGCGGGGACAGCCTCACTAGCTGGGGTTTGGTGGCTGCTGACACCCGGCTCCACAAGTGAGTCATCCTCAGAGCTGCTGTGGCCCTCAGCTGGGGGTGATGGTGCTGACGATTCCTCTGTGTGGCTCCACTCGCCCTCCGTGCCACTGGGTTCACCTGACTCCTCTCCTTCTGTCCCTGTAAGGCTCTGTGGCTCCTCCTGGTCCATGGAGCTGTCCCCTCCTGTGGCCGTGGATGTATCTGGATAGGAATAGGAATTAAGAGAACAACATTAGTCACCTGCACCGACTGCACACACCACAGTGAGTACATCACATCACAGGGCAAGCCCTGGCATCATCAGCTGAACACAGCTCAAAGTGCCAACACTGTTTAGGATAAGACAATTGTCATTCGCAACATCAACCATGGCACACATATCCCGCCTTGACTTTCACACATATGTCTGTTGCATGTTGGATGCTAACACCCCAATGTGCCAACATGCACCACCCACACATTAGTTGTACAAGCAAGTGAACAAGTAGGAGTATGTCACTATACACACAGCACATCTCTTGCTACTGACTCAGTACAGCTGTCCGGATGAAGGGATGGGCAGAGACTCATTTCACATGCTTGGGATGCATGCCAGCAACACACACTATGATGTACTCATGTCCTGATGGGCAATGCCACAATGGCGTGCATGGTGCACACTTGAACGCAATGCAGGATCACTCATAGCAAGTTAAATGCCATGGCACTGGCATGCCCTGAAAGTCAGTCAACACTGTCTCCTGTCACAGGGGCAGGGCATCCAAACAACAACAATATGCACTGACTCACAATCCTAGCTCAGGGGTAAAGCTAACTCTGCAGATGCCCGGCGCACTTGCCCATCCCATGCAAACAACATATCCAGGACCCAGAAGACCCCACATCATGCAAATCATACTTATGAGTCTCTGCAAACACAAATCCCTGTACATTAACACATCACAGTCTGCCATGCATGTAACCCAGCTGCATGAAGGACACAGTTCCATACACCATTGTGCGCTGTCAGATGATCACACACCTATATGTCACACAGGTCTTGTCTCTCACAGTCACATCGCAGATGTCATGCTGACCCTCTGAATCATGGACACCCCAGTTGTACGTAACAACAAGCCACACCCTAATGACACAGAGGCAGACACCTGAGGGCACATGTCACTAAGCACAACCTGCAATTTCATACACATGAGTGGGATCACAGAGTGTTTCTAAATGCCCTTGAGGTGGCATGACTGCGCAGGTCTATGTGAAACAGTGTTTGGCCCTGGACAGTAGTCAGGTGGCTAAGCAAGTGTAACATACTTGATATACATACTCCTGAGGCCCAAAAATTGGAGTGCCCTGCTGTATGGGTTTGTTTGGAATACCCCAGCCACATGTTGCGAGTCAGACCAGCTATTGGTGCACATCTCAAGGGCACACACAGATCACATGTCAGATCTCAAGCATTGTGTAAACAATTGACCCACCCATGAAACACATAACAGAGTCACGGGAACAGATGCTGACCGGTAGCTGAAGCATAGCTGACTGCAGGGACACAGTGCCCTAGTGACACAAGCAACAGACTGGAGGGGCCACACCTGTGGAATAGATGAGGAGGGTGCATCACACAATTGAGGGACCCGAGTATTGGACTACAAGACCTACGCAATGTGGAAGTGTGACCAGGCCAAAAGACTGCTATTAGCATGTCAGACATAGTACACAGATCAGGCATGGACTTACCCCCTTCCTGCTGCTGTCTGGCCTTCAGCTGCCTATCCAGGTCTGGGAAGACCACCTACAGGATACGGAGCATGTGGGGAGTCAGGGTCCGGTGTCCGCCCCTTCTAGGTGGAGGTGACAGCTTCAGCTGGACTCTAGCTATCCTCCGGGTCCAGCCCCGTATGTCCTGCCACCTCTTCTGGCAGTTGCGGATCCGGCGCTTGTAGACCCCCACAGAACGAACAGCCCGGGCGATGGTCAGCCAGATCTCCTGCTTCTGGCGGGCACCAACCTGTGAGGATGACAAAGTGAAAAGTACATTAACACACATGCCCCAGATTTATGCAGCATACATGTCATCATCACAAAGGGAAATGAATTACACAGGTAGTGCAGCCATGGGGAATGAAAACTCACCTGCATGTCTGACTATTATCACAATGCCTGGATAGTTTCAGCTTGCAATAATGCACTTTAGCAGCAGGAAAACTATTCATTACATGTACCTACACACTTTGGGGGATGAAAGTAGTCAGTGAGAATGCTTGCCACTGGTGTACACACTGCTAGTACTGCTAGTCAGACAACATGCATAATTAGGAAGGCAGTGGACTGCACATTCACCTGCTCCCCTGGTTTCCCATAGAGCTTGCTGTACTCTGGAAGGAGCCCGTCCAGCAGGGCCTGGTTCTCCTCCTCAGTGAAGGCTGGGGCCCTCTCCAGAGTACGTGCCATAGCAGGAGCCAGAGGATGCAGAGACAGCAGCAGTGGTAGCAGGGATGTGGTCCAGTAGCATGTAGTGCAGGCAAGTGAGCTCCCTGGGGGCCAGCCAGCCTTATATCTATGCTGCAGAGGCAGAATCTGTGCCATGTGTCCCAAGTGATAGGTCCAACACGGTTGCATTCTATGAATCTGGCCAATCCATTTAAAAGTACGACTCGTACACGCCTTCCGCATCGTTCAAATCTTAACCTTCATGGAACACGTGAAATTGCAATATTGTTGTAGGCATCCAACTGAATTTCCAGTGCACAACTTGTACACATTTTGAATCCGCATCCGTCTTCATGACAGTCCGGAGCCAATGGGTGCACCCGGCTCGTTCAACTGACTGTACAATGCGTAGTTTGAATATACACACACACCCGTCTCCATACGATTCAATGGCCAAGGCGTACGCTTGTCTTGGACCATGCCTGCCCGACGCGTATGCATGATAGTCACCCACGTCAGACCTCATTGCATTCAATAACAAAGCGTACGCATGGCTCGGACATGACCCGTGCAATGCGTACGCATTGTCACCCGCGTCGGACCTCATTGCATTCAATGACAAAGTGTACGCACGGCTCGGACATGACCCGTGCAATGCGTACGCATTGTCACCCGCATCGGACCTCATTGCATTCAATGGCAAAGCGTACGCACGGCTCGGACATGACCCATGCAATGCATACGCATTGTCACCCGCGTCGGACCTCATTGCATTCAATGACAAAGCGTACGCACGGCTCGGACATGACCCGTGCAATGCGTACGCATTGTCACCCGCGTCGGACCTCATTAGTGTGACTATTATGCGGATGCAACACACATATACTGGCCAGGGACACCTGTGCACACCTACCACACTACAGCATTGGACACACAGTGTCCCATGGCATGTAATGCTGCATTCCCTGGGTGTTGGGGGGGGGGGCACATCTTTTTTTTGGCTGGCACTTTGTGAAGCCACCCCCAGGTTGTGCACGTGTACATGGGGGCAGAATCCTCTGTGTGTTGTACACATTACCACTGTGATGTGCAACTGAGCAGTAATGGGCATGAGTCATGGACACAGTGTCAGGTTGGATATGTTTAGGTCAGGTCACATACACCCTGAGTCCGGGGATGATGGCATGTACGTCACAGTGATACCTGTAGCCACTATACTGATATGCACCCACAGTCTGTGTGCATGTTGTGTCTCAGATGTGTCTGATCAAATGTTCCCAATGGGTGACAGTCTCCACATCCATGTGTTATATGCATCAACCTTGATGAGGTGTGTGTCTAAAAGACGTACATGTAGGACCGGCAGGAACAACAGTGGCCACTACCTGTGGGACTTACGCTTGCCTTGTGGTGTGTACGTGCTACGCCATGTCCATTGCTGTGGTGATGTGGCAATACAGGGAGAATGGGTTTCTGCATGGCAAAGATCTGTGATGCCTGGGAGACATGAGGCCTCAATTGTCACTGTGGTGTGTGTCTGGAAGGTTGCAGCAGCACATAGGTTGGGTGACACAGCGAGATAATTGGCCATTGCACTACATGGGACTCATGTGGACATGTGGAATTGAGATGTGAGGTGGTGGTCTTGTGGGTGACATACGTGTCCATGACCAACAGCACACACCTCAGTACATTGTGTAATGTCATGAACTAGCATGTGATTGATCGTGGTCATGGCCACATGGGTGGATGAACTGACAATCTTCCTTTGTGCATCTCTGTACTGCAGGGCACCAGCTGTCCATCGGTTGTTCCCAGACCTTCCAACCATGCAGGAACGCGACTGCATCAGACGGTACCGCTTCACCAGGCCACTGATTGAGGAGTTGGCGGAGCAGTTGGCGCCACATCTGCTACCTGGCCGGACATACACTACAGCGCTGACCTCAGGTGAAGGTGATGGCAACCCTGCACTTCTTTGCTACTGGTACCTTCCAGTACACTGTGGCTACTGCTGGTGGGATGTCGCAAACGATGTTTAGTCGGGTGCTACGCGATGTATTGGATGGGATGTTGCAATTCCTCGACCTGTATATCAAGTTTCCATGCCCAGCTGAACTTCCTGAAATAAAGGATGCCTTTTACACAATGGGGAGGATGCCGAACATCATCGGATCTATTGATGGGACACATGTTGCCCTGATACCACCACAGGCACATGAGCAGGCATACCGTAACAGGAAGCACTACCATTCGATCAATGCTCTGGTGGTCTGTCTTGCTGACATGTCAATCACACATGTGTGTGCAAGGTTCCCTGGTTCTGCGCACGATACCTACATTATGAGGAGTAGTCGCATTGCAACGCTGATGTCACAGATGCCAGCTCAGCATGCTTGGCTTGTCGGTGTGTACTGACTGTTACTCATTGTGTGTGTTTGTCAATGTTGTATTCCGCACTCCTACAAAACTCAGCTTCTTGTTCATTTTTGTGTGTGTAGGTGACTCCGGATACCCCAACATGCCGTGGTTGCTGACACCCCTCAGGAACCCTGTGACACCAGCCGAGCTGCGCTACAATGAGGCACATGGTCGGAGTTGGAGGGTGATTGAGCGGACATTTGGCCTCTTGAAAAGCCGCTTTCACTGCCTGGACAAGACCGGAGGGGCCCTCCCATATGAGCCTGCAAAGGTGTGCAAAATAATCCTTGTCTGCTGCATGCTACACAACATGGCGGTGTGGAAGGAGGTGCCTCTCATCCAGGATGACGATGACGATGACCAACGTCTGGCACCTGTGGAGGATCCCGGCCTGGGCCAAGATGCCAGTGATGATGAAGATGATGGTGACGTCCGCTCACAGCTCATAAACAACTTCTTCGCCTAAATGTGAGTTTCCATGGTTGTTATGTGAATGTATGGAGGTAGACTGGAATGTGTTGTGCCAGCTCTGTTGCTGTCTGAGTGTGTCTGTGTGCCACTTGACTGGATGCGTGCTGTGATGTGTCCATTCAGGTAGTGTGTACTCCACTATAGGGTAGTACTGCTGACTAGTGTTTGTATAGGTGTCTTGCAACATGTTTTGTGCATGTGTATTGCATTTCTCTCCTGTTCGTCTGTGCTTTTGACTGTATTTTGTCTGTCCTTCCCGGGGTACTTTGCCTGTTGTGTGGTCAACACTGACCCCCAACACCCAGAAGCCAACACCAGTGTGGAAGTTGACAATTCCCATCAACTGATGTACCACACATTGCTGGACTTCCATTCTCCAACACTTTGAGTGCGTGTGTCCACTGTTATGTAGTATTACCGTGCAACTGGTGTGGAATAAACGTGTTGCTGATGTGTAATGAACCTGTATTGAGCTTTGTTTTGTGTGTTGTCTGTCTTCCCACATCTGAGTGACATCTGCTTACCTCACCTGTGGACTTGTTACCATTGACTGGGGTTGGTGTTGTGTCTGTGCATGCCAATGCGTTTCAGGTCAAAATCATTGTGTGTGATGAGTAACATGGCCGTGGTGAGTATGTTTTGTGTTGCCATAGTGGTGTATCTCCCTCACATGTGTCACATCCCCATGACTCACCTTACATTGGTCACATTGTTGCAGTATTTGGCATGCACTGTGTTGTGTAGCAGATCGACATCTCCCTGAACATGACAAGTTGGAATCACAACAGAGGCAAGTATGGTGTACTGGTGAGTTTATTTACAAACATGTGTGAGGGAAGTGGGTGCTGTACAGTGGTTTGGGAATCCAAAGTTCACATTGGAGTTGGAAGTGCTTGTAGATGTAATGTCCAGAGTAAAGTCCACAGTCATCTTATATGTTATGTTATGTTATGTTATGTTAATAGTACTTATAAAGCGCGAACAATCATCCTGAATAGGATATCACGGCGCTATAGTGTCAGTAGTGAGTGGGAGGCAGATAACAGGGTCATCATTTTAGTCAGACTTGGGGAAGAGAAATGTTTTCAATTGCTTCCTGAAGGACAGGTGGCTGTCCGCTAATCTAAGATTCACAGGCAGCTCATTACAACTTGTCGTCGCCAAGTGGGAAAAGGCCCGACCGCCCATCCTTGCTGTTTTCACACGGGTAGGTCTTGCTCTTGCTATTGATTGGGAGCGTAGATTCCTGGATGGGACGTAGAATTCGATTTTGTTTCTTAAAATACTAGGGCCTGTATTGTGCAGTGCTTTATGCGTTATGCACAGTAGCTTAAAGGTAGCTCTTTGTCTCATAGGCAGCCAGTGCAGCTCTCTCATGCAGCTCTTGGCTGGGTCGTATTTTCTTTTGTTGCAGATTGCCTTTGCTGCAGCGTTCTGTACGACCTGTAATTTGAGAAAGAGATAGTCAGCCATTCCCACGAACAGAGAGTTTCCGTAGTCCAGCCTGCTCATTAATAGAGACTGTACCAGGATCTTTCTACACTCAGTGGGAATCCATGGAAATACTCTTCTAAGCATTTTCAGTAATGCAAAGCCTTTACCACAGATTACTGATACGTGGGTTTTCATACTCAGAGTGTTGTCTAGTGTCACACCTAGATTCTTAGCCGTCAATGTCGGGCTGGAGGCGGTGCTCAAAGTTGTGGGCCACCAGCTGCTGTCCCATAGCTGAGTGTGTCTGCCGAACAACAGTATTTCGGACTTATCGGCATTTAGCTTAAGACAGTGGCTATGCATCCAATTGGCTAGTTCCGTGAGGCAATTTAGCAACCTATCCTTTGGGTCATCCTCCTCATCCAATGTGATCATCAGTTGGGTGTCGTCTGCGTAGGAACAGACATCGACACCCCACTTTCTTCCTATTTCAGCCAACGAGGAGACAAACACATTAAACAAAGTTGGACTTAGTGAGGCCCCTTGTGGGACCCCATACTTGATTTTCCGGGGAGGGGATGAAAATTCACCCATCCGTACTGATTGTGTCCTATCTTGCATAAAAGACTGTAGCCACCCTAAAGCATTTTCCCGGATGCCTTTTGCTGCAAGAATTTCCAGTAACCGATTGTGTGGTACGGTATCAAATGCCGCCGAAAGGTCCAATAATATCAGGGCGACCGTTTTCCCCCGATCTACCTGGGTTCTAATTTTATCCCATCACTGCCAGGAGTGTTCTTTCGGTGCTGTTATTGGTCCGGAACCCTGTTTGAGAGATATCTAGAAGATCATTGGCTTCCAGGAAATTGGACAACTGCCTGTTGACCAATTTTTCTAATACTTTAGATAAAAAGGGTAATTGTGATATAGGCTGATAGTTAGCCAGGTTATTAACATCAGAACCAGCCTTTTTTAATAAAGGGGTGACTATGGCGTTTTTCCAGATTTTTGGAAATTCAGCGGAGTCTATAGAAAGGTTAAATGCTTTAGTTACAGCCGGGCAGATTATTGGAGTTAGTTGAGAGAAAATGTGATGTGGACATGGGTCCAATGGAGAGCCTGATTTAACTTCTAGCATAACTTTGCCCACCTCCTCCTCTGAGAAGGGGCCGAACCTGGGACAGCTGGCCTGAATTGTAAATGGCACATGGGATTCTGTATGTTCCAGTTCGATATTGGAGAAAGAGGCATAAATTGTATCTATTTTTTCGGAAAAGTATTCATTTATTTTGTTGCAGCCTTCTTGGGAGGGAGTGAAATCTAGTGAGAGATTCGCAAGACCGCATAATTCTTTGACTATTTTAAATAGTTCTTTCGATTAATTTTTACTTTCTGTTATTCTACGTGAGAAATATTCTTTCTTCGCCTTCCTAATAGCTTTATTATAAAGCGAAAGTTCTCTTTTATATGTGGCTCTAGTTTCTTGAGTTTTGTTGAGTCTCCATTTATGTTCACATAATGTGCATTTCCTTTTTAACGACTTTAATTCTGATCCGTACCATTTCTCTGATATTGTGGATCTACGTTTGTGTTTGGAGTGTGATACTGAACAATGTTCCAGTGCACTCCTAATGTTGTTCTGGAGTAGTTCTATTTCGTCGTTAGTATTAGTAATTCCTGTGTTTATATGTGTGAAATGTTGCTGAAATTTTTCTACAGAAAAGTTTTCCCAGCTCCTTGTTTTTACTGTAGCCAAGGATGGTAATTTGGAATGTTTAGTAGATAAGTTGATGGAAAACACAATCATAAAATGATCTGTCCATATCATTGGTTTTATCTTGTTGATGTCAATGGCTCCTATGTTAGAGAACATCCGATCTAATATGTGTCCTGCCATGTGTGTGGGCTGATCAATTCTCTGAGTCAGCTGAAGGATTTCCTTGTCCTCCAGTAGCTGTTTAGTTAGGGGATTATTGCTGTTGTCGTAGTGTATATTGAAATCTCCTATCAGCAGTATATTTTTATTTTTAAGACAAACTGGCATGATTTGTTCAAGAAGCTGGGCACTAAAATCTAACGTACTGGCCGGGGGGTTATAAATTATCACTCCGCCAAATAAAATGTAGGTGTTTATAGACACTGAAAATGCCATTGCTTCATGGCTATTGGCCTGTGTGATCATCTCTTGTCTACAGGTGAGGGAGTCCTTAAATAGCAAAGCTACCCCTCCACCTCTTTTCTGCACTCTATTTAAATGAAGTATTTTGTAGTCAGCTGGAAGGGCTATTGCGACATCGGGGGTGCTATGGTTATCAAGCCAGGTCTCTGTTATAAAGGCCAAGTTGGGTTTGAGATCGATCAATATGTCCCATATCTCCGTTGCGTGTTTGGGTAGGGATCTAGCGTTAAGGTAGATGCATTTGAGGGCAAGTTGGGGGGGTGTTAGTCGGAGTGGGATCATGCCAGGTGTCACTCTCCCATCTGCAGTTATGGCAGCAGAAAGGGCCCATGGTGTTTAGTGGTCCCATTCGTGCACATAGTGCAGGCTTACTTACCCTTGTACTGTTGAGACTCCTAAGCTCGCTACTAGAGTAAGAAATAAGGCAGGTCGTCTCTCCAGGGGTATCGCTACTCGTTTGAGAAGGGGATGTGGCCCCTAGTTCCGGCCCGTCGCGGACAGGCGCAGCCGGGCTTGCCTTTGGCACGCCATCGGCGCGCCACCGTCGCGCCCGCTGCGCGCGTTCGCGCCAGCGTTGGTTTTATGTGGACCGGGAGGTTAGCGCTAGACTGCTAACTTCTTCCGGGGCAATGGGGGCGGGCCCGCTCGCACGGACGGGCAGCGCACACCAAGACAGGAAAACCGGGAGACGTGCTCCGGCAACCAAGTAGAGGTACAGAAAGTAAAACCCACTTTAAATGGAATGGTTAAAAGTTTTCAAACATAAGGGAATACACAGGCATCACAATAATAAAAAATGCTTTCCAACTTGCATTAATCTTAAAAGTATGGTGCCAAAAGAGCACAGTCGCAGCCCCGTACCTAGGATGGCTGTGTCACTGCTAAAATCACCACACACTGCGCGTTCGCGCCAGCGTTGATTTTATGTGGACCGGGAGGTTAGCGCTAGACCGCTAACTTCTTCCGGGGCAATGGGGGCGGGCCCGCTCGCATGGACGGGCAGCGCACACCAAGACAGGAAAACCGGGAGACGTGCTCCGGCAACCAAGTAGAGTTACAGAAAGTAAAACCCACTTTAAATGGAATGGTTAAAAGTTTTCAAACATAGGGGAATACACAGGCATCACAATAATAAAATATGCTTTCCAACTTGCATTAATCTTAAAAGTATGGCGCCAAAAGAGCACAGTCGCAGCCCGTGATACATTGGCCCAACATGAACCCTCCATGTCATGTGGGCGACATGTGTGCGATTGGACAAGGTGAACGTTTTGCACACAAAGAACATTGTCCAGAACAGGTTTAGAGGCCCTGGGGGATGTGCTGAGACATCTGCCTCTCACATGTCCTTCTTTGGACGACCCCTCTTCTTCCGGGGGGGGATCCTCATGTGCAGGGGACTCTCCGCCAGAGTCCTCCTCCCTCCCTGTGGCGCTGGCAGATGGTGTTGTGACAGATGTTGTGGGCACACAGAGGGGTGTGGACAGGTTGGTGTTGATCTGGTGGAGGCATTGTAGTATGTCACGATGCACCGCAGTAATGTCATCCCACTTGGCCTCCATGCGGGCATGGTGGGCGACCTGCTCGTGTTGCATGTCCTTGAGGATCCCCACTACCTGGCCAAATCCTCCGGTGCTATCCAGGTACGCATCTAAGATGCGTGCCAGGTGGGGGTCATCATGCAGTCCAGACCCCTCTGCAAGGCGCGCCCTGTGCCTCCCACCCCTCCCAGCACCCCTCTCCACACAGGCAGGACCAGTGGCAGGACGCACAGGTGACACTGCAACCCCTTGGGTGGTGTTGCTGGTGGTTTTTGCTGTAGCTTCCGGGAGGTCCTGTGTCCCTGTGCTATGTGTGTTGATTGGCCTTGGTCTGTCCGTGTTGGCGGGGGTGCCCTGTCAGTGTCCAGATGCTGAAGGCGTGGGTACAGGGGGGCCAGGTTGGTCGTCGTCATCCGAAGAGGACAGTGAGAGAGTCAGACCAGAGAGCTCAGTGTCCACCAGAGTCTGGGACTGGGTATCCTCATCATTTGATGCTGGGTGCCCAGCACCACCTGTGTTTGGAATAGACACACAATGTGATTTATGTTTCTACATGCATCGTTGGTTCACAAACATGACATTTTCTACTTTTCAAACAGATGCCTGCCTGTACACTGCTTTTTCCCAGCTTGTCACTGACAGAGTTTGATATTGTTGTTGGCCATTTGCCAGCATGGCCTTGTGCTCCCCACAACAGAGCCCAGTGTCAGACATCTTGTCAGTCCCTACTCACTCCCTGTGAGGCGAGTATGGTTCAGTTTGATCTTGCTGGGCCATGTGGGTGGGTGTAGGTTGTCTGTGACTGCGAGTCCCATCATACTCTTGGCTACACCCATCTTCCCAGCATGCCGATACTTCCTCCCTCTTGACTCTGCTTCCCTGTGAGGGGGTGTGTCAGCAATGGCAAGATTGCTGACTGTGACATCCTGGTGTTTGTTCGGCTACAAGTCCAAAGTGAGCCCCTGTGCTTCACACAGCAGCACCCAGTACGGGGTATCTTTTGCTGATATTTTAATGAGGTGTGTGTCAATGCATTATACCCTGTGAGTTGTGTGGAGTTTGTGTTGAGGGGGGTCTCCCCATGCTGATTAGTATGGTCAAGGTTGTCAGTCCTCCTTCCCATCATGAAAAGTGCTTCCATTGTAGGGCGTGCAAGTTGTCTTTCAGGATGTCAGTCAGTGGTGTCCTGCTTCTGATTTGCACACAAGTCCTAGCAGGGCCTTGTGCTCCCCACAGCAGGAGCCAGTGTCAGCCATACTTCCTCCCTCTTGAATCTGCTTCCCTGTGAGGGGTTGTGACAGCAATGGCAAGATGGCTGACTGTGAAGTCCTGATGTTTGTTGTTGGCCATTTGCCAGCATGGCCTTGTGCTCCCCACAACAGAGCCCAGTGTCATACATCTTGTCAGTCCCTACCCACTCCCTGTGAGGCGAGTATGGTTCAGTTTGATCTTGCTGGGCCATCTGGGTGGGTGTAGGTTGTCTGTGACTGCTAGTCCCATCATACTCTTGGCTACACCCACCTTCTCAGCATGCCCATACTTCCTCCCTCTTGACGACTCTGCTTCCCTGTGAGGGGGTGTGCCAGCAATGGCAAGATTGCTGACTGTGACATCCCGGTGTTTGTTCGGCTACACGTCCAAAGTGAGCCCCTGTGCTTCACACAGCAGCACCCAGTACGGGGTATCTTTTGCTGATATATCAATGAGGTGTGTGTCAATGCATTATACCCTGTGAATTGTGTGGAGTTTGTGTTGAGGGGGGTCTCCCCATGCTGATTAGTATGGTCAGGGCTGTCAGTCCTCCTTCCCATCATGAAAAGTGCTTCCATTGCAGGGCGTGCAAGTTGTCTTTCAGGATGTCAGTCAGTGGTGTCCTGCTTCTGATTTGCACACAAGCCCTAGCAGGGCCTTGTGCTCCCCACAGCAGGTGCCAGTGTCAGCCATCTTGTCAGTCATTTTCCACTCCCTGTGGAGTGGGCATATTTCTGAGAGGTCTTGATGGGCCAATCAGGAGGAGGAGCATTATCTGTGACTCCAGGCCCCATCATGCTTTTGGCTACACTCACTTCACCTGCATCCCCACTATTCCTTCCTGACAGTCAGCTGCACTGGGAGGTGGTGTGTTTGTGGTGTCAAACTGTCTGGCAGGGTCTATTTGGCTTAGTGCCACTGGCTTGCTCTATTTGTTTGTAGGTTGGTACATGTCATGACACAGTTCCCAGTCACTATGAGTAGGCCTGGGCTAAAATTCCGTTCCGCTCGCGGAAATTGCGATAATTTGACATTTTCGTGTTCCGCGGAGAGCGCGAAAATGTAAAAATTTTCGCAATACGCATCTTACCGGAATTTTTTTTCTTGCTCGCGCTGTAAAAAAATACATTCTCGCATGCGTGCGATCGCCTTACCTGAATACCCGCGTTCGCAGTCAAGTTTTCCCGATCTGGTCGCGTTCTCCACGAGATGTTGGATTGTTGGCAGCCATTTGCGCTGTCTCGCAAGAGTTCGCACCCGCATTAACGTCATTTGTCGCGCGATCACGTCATTAGTCGCATGATCACGTCTTTCTTCTCGCGATCATGCACCGCAAGAGTATGAGATGACTGAGATCTCGCGTCCGTGAGCAACCGCATGGGTAAGTTGGAGAGCCGCGATCACGCAGAAAATACCGCGAACGGGCGGGAAAAAAATATCCGCATCTTCGCGATATTTCCGCGTGTTTGCGGAGATTTTTTACATTTTCGCGATAGTTTGCAAAAGTGAATTTCTCAAATTCCGCCCACCCCTAACTATGAGATGGCAGGTATTGTGTTTGTCTGACTGGCATACACATCTTGGGCTGATTATCTATTGGTTAGTGTAGCTTTGCTTTCGGTGCTTGGTTTCACTGTCCCCATGCCACACAATCTTGGGTAGGTTGTTTGTGTACTCACCAGGCTCTGGGATGTCTGTTAGGCCATGCACGCTCTCTGGTGGTAGTATGTCCCGCACCTTCTCCTCCCAGGTCCTGAAGTAGACTGGTTTGGCAGGAGAGCCACCGCCGGTGCACTGACTCAGGGCGTGATCTTTTTCGATGAGTTTCTTGACCCTCCTGCGCATGTCACACCACCTGTTCTGGATATCGTCCTTTGTGCGCCTTGCTGGTGCTTGGGCGTTCACCTTGTCCACAATACTCGCCCACATCTTGGTTTTCTGTGAGATGGGGGTCCTTTGGACCAATGCACCAAACAATTGTGGCTCTACTCTGATGATCTCGTCTACCAGCACTTCTAACTCACTATCTGTGAACTTTGGATTCTTCTTTGGAGGCATGGTGATGGGTGGTGGTAATGAGGGATGTGTGTGTGAGGGTGCAAGTGATGGTGGGTTGGTGTTGGTTTTGCTGGGTGTATGCGTGTGTGCTTTTGTATGAGGTGCTGATGGTGTGTGAGTTGTGTGATGGGTGAGTTGTGAGTGTGTCTGTGGTTGCTGTGTACTGGTGTTTGCTGCTGGCTGTGTCTCCTGTTTGCAAGGGATGATAGTAGTGTTTGTAGTCCTTTATATAGTTGGAGTGGTGGGTGTGTCTTTGTCCCATGTTTTATTTTGGGGGTATTTATTGGCTTTGTCATTGCTAGTTTGGTCCTTTTTTTGTCTTTTTTCCTTTGTGTTTTGTAGGCATGAAGGAGATGTTCATGTGACGGAAACGGACGCTGCTGTTGTCTCATGCGGGCTTCTCCGCCTCGTTCACGCTGCCTATTTTCTGTGTTTGGTACGCGTCATTCGTGGTGGTCTCTATTGCTTGTGTGCCGGGTTGTCTGTGCGTGTCGGTCATGCGGCTTGTTCTCCGTGCGAGTCGGTCTGCTTTTACACGCATTGCATCGTACTGTGCAAATCATACATCGCGGGTACAGGTCGGTCGGGTTCATTCCGGGTTCGTGACGGTCGGTGATATTCGCGTCGGTTTTCCGGCCAGATCACTATTTTCCCTACGGCTCGGTCGTACGGCTTGTATTCCGTACGTGTCGGTTGAAATTTACACGCGTTGCATCGTACTGCACAGGTCGTACGACGCTGGTCCGTGCCGGTCGGTATTCGGTCCGGGTCCGTGTCGGTCGGTTCGTTTTGCGGCCAGAATCAGAATCGGCCCCCTAGTGTTGAAATGTCCCCATCTTTCTGTTGCTGCTTTAAAATCACATTCTGCAAGATTCCATGAAGACAGCAGCCGCGGCTCATGCAGGTAAGAGCTGTGGGGCAGTGGGGCCAGGAGGGGGGATTTCGACGCACGATGATGAGGGAAGATTAAATGAATAATTAATTTGCCCTCGTCATCATCCATTGAAATCCCCCCCACCCGGCCCCACCGTCCCACTGCTCTTACCTGCACAGGCCCGCAGGTGGAAGACAGTATAAAAATCCTGAAGAAGGCAGGACAGGGAAAATACAAGCAATAATATCCTAATCTGCCGTCTTCACAGTGAAGTAGGAAAAGTGGCAACTAGGGAAAAACAGCAAACAACTCAGTAATGAAAACGAGTTCAACAGTGGTGTATTGCGATGGACAAAATCTTCTCTCCGCTTTTCACCCGTGAAGTACTCTCTAACAAATTCTCCATGGGAATAAATGTAACAAATGAATGAATTATTATTTAGACCTGTAGAGGACAACAGCGCCTCCAAAGAGGATCCCAGCACTGTAGAGAAGAATCTATGACATCCAGCAGTCATTCTGCAGCCATAACCAAAAAGCCTAGTTTTTAAGAGTTGTCTGAAATGCACCTCATTGCAGGTTGATGCAGGCTCAGAAGAAGAAGATTCCAAGCTTTAGTGACCAACACAGGAAAAGAGCAACCTCCCATCCTTCAGTGCCTAAACCAATGGACCAACAGAGTTTCAGACGATCCCAAAGTCCAGGCTGGCATGTAATTACAGAAAGGGTTCGATAAATATTTATGCCTGTAGTTATAGACGATCCAGTGGTAGGTTCAACAGCTTTTCAGTTCCAAGCCACACTTTTCCTTTTAAGTAAGCTGACAGGCTTTCAAAACAAGCATAATATGTAGAATGACAACACAATGGTTCCCAGTGATGTGGCTCCTTACTGTGGAGAGCAGCCAGAGGAAGAGCAGGATGCCAGAAATCTCTTGATGGTCGTCTCTCCCCAGAATAGCACAGTAATGCCACCAGGAAGCCTTTCATATTCACCCGGTACTATTACCAAATATTTGTTTATGATTTCTAGGATGCACAGTACATTTCACTGGAAATGTTCCATTACTGTTATGTTTGCAGGCTTAAGTGCAGGTTAAAGAGACTTATATGTCTAAGTTCACACTATTTATGTATATCATAAACCTAGTAGGGGAAGCAAAGCTCTAAACAAGGGCTTAAGCCCTGGGAAACAGATGCAAGATTGTTTACAGGAGACAGACATTCGGGGGGGGGGGTGTTGAGTCTCATTATTACTTTACTACTTGAATGCTAGGGTATCTACTACTCCTTCATGTACATTCTTCATACACAGCATTTAAGCAATTACAGTATGAATGAGACAGATGCTAGAGAAGGGTGGGTAATTAAAAAATAGAAGAGGAGGCTAGGAAAACCCCACTGAAATAAATGACACATGATGGAAGACGAAGACCACAGACCGGAACAAATAAGGCACTGTCCAGCACAAAGCAACACAAAGTGCTGCATGGTATCTACTTTCTAGTGCAAAATGCATTTTCTTTGGAAAGGAGCTCTTTTTGCATATCAACAAAAAAACACCTTGTGATGCTTTGCATCATTTTGCATCAATGGGGCATCTCTTAAATGTTACTTGGGCAGATCAGTGCAAACACTCATATGTTTTGATGGAGCTGGGCTTTAAATACAAAATAATGCCACCTTGACGCCGGCTCTAACAAACAGAATTGTATAAAATGTAAATTCCTTCCACGTGTGTCTAAACATAGGAATGTGTACTGTAAATGCATTCTTCCTACACATATCCTTTGCTAGATAGCTGCGAGGTTGTGCATCTTGCAATAAAGCCTTTTACACCAGAGCAGATCATGCCAGCAACAGCAGACCCATCTTAATAGATATGACTCAATTTGTAATTATGGTGGCTATTCTGTGTTGTGTTACAAATTAGCAAATCTGCCACTATGTGCCAATATCAAAGCGATCAAAAAGAAAAGGAACATCTCAACTGCAACTGTTACAGAAATATTAACTGAGGAAACAGCTAACAAGAGGATTTGGCGAGCCACTGGGTCAAATAGTTCTGAAGGGTTGTTGAGACTCCATGAAGAATTTAAAGGCCTCAAGGTGATACCTAGATATGAGGCAGTTGCTGATCATGTAGCTGTAGTGTACAGCATGGAACCATCAGCTCTAATTTGAGGGGTGCATTAAAACCATGACTGTTATTGGTTGTGAACGTCACAAGAAGTTTTGAATACTTTACATTTTCAATGAGAAAGAAAGAGTAAAGAAAAGGATAACTAGTTGGAGGATAGGAACTAAATAATTACCTTTAAGGTGAGGTAATAAAAACATGTATGACCGAATATAAGGAGGATCCAGGAATAGCCTTAATAATGATAATGAAATAGGGTCAAAGTAAAAGTAAAAGTGACAGGGTAATTACTATAAGGAGTGGTTCAGAGAACAAGGCACTGGGTTTAGACCAGGTTAGAAGTACAGGCGCTGTTTTCGGGGTCAAGGGAACACTATGAGAGAGTTGACCCAGAACTACTTTCAGTATGAAAGTGGAAAAGGCGAAGCAAATGAGGTCACTTTTAGAAATTAGAAATTAGTCATTTGTAGCAACTGAAGCTATATTTGAAAAGTGATAATAAGGTTAAAAGGGCAGGTGGGAAGAGGTCTGATGCTGGTAGAGATGCAAAGGAGAGCAACTCAATGCCTTTTTGGAATGCTGTTCACATTATGATACATATGAATCATTTAACTTTAATTTATTATAATGTTATCGTCTAATTGATGTTTTATTTAAAACATAGCTGTCATGCACCGACTGGCCCAAGATTGCATCAGTGTAAGTACTTGTCCATATTTAACTATATCCCGAGGACATTCTGTCGCTTGGGCCTCCATGCTAATTTTGGAACAGACAGGGCCATCAGCTGTTTGGGCCTCTTGCGGCCAGGTCGTGCCTAAGTATAGCCACAGTTGTAAGCCCTTTCAATGTTAAATGCTAACATGTTCCTCATCTTCCACATGACACTACTGATCGCCACACTCACACCCAGATAAAAGCATCACAAACACATGCATCATACTCAAATAGTAAACACCTTCAGCTTCCCCTGCATCCAATGAACAATAACTCACCCACAAACAATAATCATTCTCCACCTTATGCTCATTATCATATTTTCTGCAGTACTCCTTGCTCCATTCATTTCAAACCTCAGCACAGTTCATAACCTTTATGCACTCTGTATCAGATCACTGACAAAATATCGAAGGTCAAAAAATCGACCTACAAAAATATCGGAGCAAAAATATCAATGTCAAGAATATCAACATCCTATCTACAACATGGTAAGTACAAAAATATCGGAAAAAAAATATCAGTGTCAAAAATATCGTTATTAAAAATATCGTTTTTTTAGTTAAAAAATATGTATGATAAGCTAAATAATACTTATAAATAAAATAAACATAGTTAAAAATATATTCTAATGTTTACAATTAATAAGTAATACATATAATTTAATAAACCGTTAATTAAACATATTTAAAATATATAATATATATACTTGCTTAATAATCAGTTTTAATAATTATTTTAATAACTTAAAAATTGCTTAAAAATATTATAAATTACCAATACATCTATACACATAAAACAATAACATAAATAACAATTAAGGGGCCGATTCCGATCCTGTAAAAAGGCCCTACGAATCGTCGTACGGAGCGATTTCTCCGTACGACTCGCACCCGGTAAACTGTCCCTACAACCTAGGAAGTACGATTCGTACAGAAAGCCTATTTCCGCACGAATCGTACAAAAGACCGTACGTGGAAAAAATACCTACGATTCTGATCCGGAACAGCTTGTACGTGACGTCCGGACGTATTCAGGCAGCGGTTTCCAGCCCAGCAAGTACGATTCGTCCCTACGTCACTCCGTACGGCTCTTTTTCTACGGGAGTCAAACACAGCCGGAAAAGCATTTTTCGACGCGAACCGCCACGCAACGGAGCCCCGGTACACGACGTACACGCCATGAACCCCATCGTACGTGTCATCCCAGTCCTCTTGGCCTACGACCTGGTGCACCGCACCCGACACACGCCGCAGAAGGTGAGAACAACACCCAGGGGCCGGGGGGGTGAGCGGCACAAAACATACCCCATAACCAAACCCAAACCTGTAACCTGGAGGCCATACATTACCACCAGGGTCTGGTCACTTTGGGGGGCGTGTCCAGCAACCCTTGCGTACATCAACAACGGAAGTGGACGTGTACGGTGCGTACCACACGTACCCCTACGGCACCATTACAACAGTGGCACGGACCGTACCCACGCATGAATGCGTGGGTACGGTGCATACCACACGTACCCCTACGGCACCATGACAACCCAGGTACGGACCGTACCCTGGGTACGGTGCGTACCACACGTACCCCTACGGCACCATTACAACTCAGGTACGGACCGTACCCACGCATGAATGCGTGAGTACGGTGCGTACCACACGTACCCCTACGGCACCATGCCAACTCAGGTACGGACCGTACCCACACATGAATGCGTGAGTACGGTGCGTACCACACGTACCCCTACGACACCATGCCAACTCAGGTACGGAACGTACTTACGCATGAATGCGTGGGTACGGTGCGTACCACACATACACCTACGGCACCATGCCAACTCAGGTACAGACCGTACCCACGCATGAATGCGTGGGTACGGTGCGTACCACACGTACCCCTACGGCACCATGCCAACTCAGGTACGGACCATACCCACGCATGAATGCATGGGTATGGTGCGTACCACATGTACCCCGTTACGGCAGCGTATGGCCCAGCATGTTACCTTCATATTGGTGTGTGTGTAGGTCCAGAACAGCAGTGTACAGCCCCAAGGGGGTGCGTGGGTGGGTGCATATGACTCCCAGCAGCGTCCAGACATATGAGGGGTGGGTGCAGAGGACTCCTAGCAGTGGACAGACATATGAGGGGTGGGTGGATATCACTACCAGCAGTGGAAAGACATGAGGGGTGGGTGCAGAGGACTCCCAGCAGCGTTCAGACATATGAGGGGTGGGTGCAGAGGACTCCCAGCAGTGGACAGACATATGAGGGGTGGGTGCATATCACTACCAGCAGTGGACAGACATATGAGGGGTGGGTGCACAGGACTCCCAGCAGTGGACAGACATATGAGGGGTGGGTGCATATCACTACCAGCAGCGTCCAGACATATGAGGGGTGGGTGCATATCACTACCAGCAGCGTCCAGACATATGAGGGGTGGGTGCATATCACTACCAGCAGTGGACAGACATATGAGGGGTGGGTGCAGAGGACTCCCAGCAGTGGACAGAGATATGAGGGGTGGGTGCAGAGGACTCCCAGCAGTGGACAGGCATATGCGGGGGTGGGTGCATATGACTACCAGCAGTGGACAGACACATGAGGGATGGGTGCGGAGGACTCCCAGCAGCATTCGGACATATGAGGGGTGGGTGCAAAGGACTCCCAGCAGTGGACAGACATATGCGGGGTGGGTGCATATCACTACCAGCAGTGTACAGACAGATGAGGGGTGGGTGCATATGACTCACAGCAGCGTCCAGACATATGAGGGGTGGGTGCAGAGGATTTCCAGCAGTGCACAGACATATGAGGGATGGGCGCATATCACTACCAGCAGCATCCAGATATATGAGGGGTGGGTGCAGAGGACTCCCAGCAGTGGACAGACATATGAGGGGAGGGTGCATATCACTACCAGCAGCATCCAGACATATGAGGGGTGGGTGCATATGACTCCCAGCAGCGTCCAGACATATGAGGGGTGGGTGCAGAGGACTCCCAGCAGTGCACAGACATATGAGGTTTGGGTGCATATCACTACCAGCAACGTCCAGACATATGAGGGGTGGGTGCAGAGGACTACCAGCAGTGGACAGACATATACGGGGTGGGTGCATATCACTACCAGCAGCGTCCAGACATATGAAGGGTGGGTGCATATGACTCCCAGCAGCATCCAGACATATGAGGGGTGGCTGCAGAGGACTCCCAGCAGTGCACAGACATATGAGGGGTGGGTGCATATCACTACCAGCAGCATCCAGACATATGGGGAGTGGGTGCAGAGGACTCCCATCAGTGAACAGACATATGAGGGGTGGGTGCAGAGGACTCCCAGCAGTGGACAGACATATGAGGGGTAGGTGCATATCACTACCAGCAGCGTCCAGACATATGAGGGGTGGGTGCAGAGGACTCCCAGCAGTGAACAGACATATGAGGTGTGGGTGCATATCACTACCAGCAGCGTCCAGACATATGAGGGGTGGGTGCAGAGGACTTCCAGCAGTGGACAGACATATGAGGGGTGGGTGCATATCGCTACCAGCAGCGTCCAGACATATGAGGGGTGGGTGCAGAGGACTCCCAGCAATGGACAGACATATGAGGGGTGGGTGCATATCACTACCACCAGTGGACAGACATATGAGGGGTGGGTGCAGAGGACTCCAAGCAGTGGACAGACATATGAGGGGTGGGTGCATATCACTACCAGCAGCGTCCTGACATATGAGGGGTGGGAGCATATCACTACCAGCAGCGTCCAGACATATGAGGGGTGGGTGCATATCACTATCAGCAGTGGACAGACATATGAGGGGTGGGTGCAGAGGACTCCCAGAAGTGGACAGACATATGAGGGGTGGGTGCAGAGGACTCCCAGCAGTGGACAGACATATGCGGGGTGGGTGCTTATCACTACCAGCAGTGGACAGACATATGAGGGGTGGGTGCAGAGGACTCCCAGCAGCGTTCGGACATATGAGGGGTGGGTGCAGAGGACTCCCAGCAGTGGACAGACATATGCGGGGTGGGTGCATATCACTACCAGCAGCATCCAGACATATGAGGGGTGGGTGCATATGACTCCCAGCAGCGTCCAGACATATGAGGGGTGGGTGCAGAGGACTCCCAGCAGTGCACAGACATATGCGGGGTGGGTGCATATCACTACCAGCAGCGTCCAGACATATGAGGGGTGGGTGCAGAGGACTCCCAGCAGTGGAGAGACATATGAGAGGTGGGTGCATATCACTACCAGCAGCGTCCAGACATATGAGGGGGGGGTGCATATGGCTCCCAGCAGCATCCAGACATATGAGGGGTGGGTGCAGAGGACTCCCAGCAGTGCACAGACATATGAGGGGTGGGTGCATATCACTACCAGCAGCGTCCAGACATATGAGGGGTGGGTGCAGAGGACTCCCAGCAGTGGACAGACATATGCGGGGTGGGTGCAGAGGCCTCCCATCAGTGGACAGACATATGAGGGCTGGGTGTATATCACTACCAGCAGCGTCCAGACATATGAGGGGTGGGTGCAGAGGACTTCCAGCAGTGGACAGACATATGAGGGGTGGGTGCATATCACTACCTGCAGCATCCAGACATATGAGGGGTGGGTGCAGAGGACTCCCAGCAGTGGACAGACATATGAGGGGTGGGTGCATATCACTACCAGCAGCTTCCAGACATATGAGGGGTGGGTGCAGAGGACTCCCAGCAGTGGACAGACATATGAGGGGTGGGTGCATATCACTACCAGCAGTGTCCCACTCCCAGGAGGATGGATGTCTTTCACACACTGCATGACAAACCACATGTGGGTGTGAGGACATATAACACATGCATACCCACCCATGGCGGATGCAGCACAATACACACCCAGATTTCATGCCAACAGACTGTATAGTCATGTAACTGCATACAACACTAAGATAGCCAAAGGGAACACACACTGTCACGCACATCCCAGGACTGATAGGAATGTCCAGGTGCTGGTCCAGCCACCAAGATGTTGTCTCTCATGGAAGGAATAGGGTTCAATTCCACCAGATACAATTCCCACAATTGTGAGTCAGGTGCCCAAATACCCTGCATGACAAGGACCATTTGTGTGGTAGGCCGTGAATACACACAAGCATAGTGCTGAAAAGGGACAATTTGTCCCTGAAGGCATTCCTACATATCCCAAACACAAGTACAGTGACAAGCAAGGATGGCACAGACGATTCAGCAGGAGACATAGGTGAGCAGGCATGGCCATTGTTGAAGGGATCCGTCACCAACAAAGGAAATGTTGACCCAGGTCAGCACAACAATTGTGCAACTGTTTACAGGGAAGATGTCATGTGCCACAGTGGAAGGAACACTCCTTGGGACAATGTATCCTAAGAAAAGGAACACACACTACCAATGCTTCTTTGCAGAAACATTGTGATGGCACACAGATACCATGGTCCACCTCATGACCATCATACAAAAACATTTCTCAGAAGCCTAACACATTACCCGAACCACAACTCCAGGAGCCCCATCACCAACATCAAGTACCTAAAATTCAATAGTGTTGAAAGTAAAAGAAAAGGCTTTATTCCGCACAGTAAAATAATACATTAAGAATACACTATCTACAAAGGCCAATGGCCAGACCTTTCTTATAGTCCAAGGGTGGACGTAGGGGACTGTGTCCACCCCTACCTTGCCTGCACAAAGTAACCTTAAGATTTGTCGACCGGGGGGGGGCATCATCTGTGGCAGGACCAGGCACCGCAGGGACAGGAGGGGGTTGGGTAGGTGTGGTGGGTGCAGGGCTGGACGTCTCCACCACAGGGGGTGGGGCAGCGCCAAAGGTGGAGGTGAGCTCGGCGCTGCACACTGCTGCCAGGGCGTCCAGAGTAACCCCTGCACCTGAAGAGACCCCAGGGCCAACGGAGGGGGCGGTGGCCGAGGGATGGGGTGCAGCGCTCATGGGGGATGGGGTTCACATGGGGGGACTCAACTCCCCTGCCCGGGGACTTCCTCGCCCGCTTGCGGGGGGGTGTCACAGTGGGGGTGAGGGCCAGCCCACCCATGTAGAGCTCTTTGGGTGACAGTTTGGCAGGGGAGGTAAGGGGAGTTGTTTTGGTGGGACTGGGTTGTGAGGACTGCGGACTCTGACTGTGGCTGCGTGTCTGTCGTTTGCCCCCAGACCCTGTGGGTGTGCCTACATCCTCCTGAGTGTGCGTGCCAGGAGGTGTGTGCAGTGCCTTACTTGGGGGTGTGCTGGATGTGTCTGTTGGGGTGTGTGCCTGTGACTGTCTGTGTGTGCGTTGGGCAGGCATGGGAGAAGGCAGTGTGGATCGGTCTGGGGTAGGGGGGGATGGAGCGCCGCAGGAGAGAAACTGCTTCCGTCAGTAAAGAGTCCATGGACCGCAGAATCCTGCGTTGCTCAAACATCATTGATGACATGCCCTCCACGAATGATACCATCTGTGTGAGCAGTTGAGTGTGTCCATGGAGGACATGCAGCACTGATGCCTGACCAACCTGCAACTGGTGCAGTGTGTCCACAGACTCTTCACTGAGGGCAGCAGGGGTGACAGGGGCAGGGGGTGCGGTGCCTGGTCAGAAGGAGACATGGTAGGACCCTGCATGGACAGAAGGGACGGGAGCAACTGGGAGGGTGGAGATGTCAATGGAGGAGGCGGGTACAGATGGTGGGATGCTGGCAGTTGTTGGGGCATCCTACGCCTCCTCAGGGAGTTCAGCCTCGGACCCGTCGGCGTCGTAGATGCTCTCGCCTCCAGACAGGTCCTCCGACTGACACCCCTCGCCCTCCGTGCCACTGGCTCCTGCTGACTCCACAGCACTGGCGGCACTGGCGCTGGGTCCCTCCTCAAGGTCCATGCAGGTGTCTCCCTCGCATGCGGATGATGATGCTGTGGGCAAGGAGAAGAAACCAAAAAGCATCAGTCACCTGTATACATCTGACACATGAGCACAAGAACAATTGGTCACAGTGCATATCAGGCAATGCATCATGAGTAACAGCTAGCTTACTCCGCACATATGTAAGCCCTGTACTGCCCAGTTGTTAGACCCACCATGCCACTTTGACACCAGGAAAATACATACACAAAAGGCCACAACTTGAATGAGAAATACACTGAGAAGCTATTGTCTGTGAACCGGTGAGCACAGCAATACAATGAAGTCATGACACCTCTTGTTTAGCCTGAAAGAAACAGTAGTGATGCACTCAAGGTAAACTAACACACCTCAATACTCAAGGTGTCACCACACTCAGAGAACTGTAAGTCCTTTGGAACACAAAACGAACAAATGTTGCTACCTTGTGACTCACAATACTTTACACAATCTACATGTTTTGAATGTGCCAATTGGCCATTTTGTGAAAACAACACTCATGTGGCTGCATGCAATATGTCGCACAAGGCAGTGCACACAAAAGTACATGTACACTGTCCTTGAAGAAGCTGGCACCTTTTCTGAGAAGCCACTGTTAGAAATAAATGGTGTTGCAGAAAGTAGATATACATGGGCCCACGGAGGTCCTGATGTCTTGAGACTCATTAGTGTGTATCACCAACAACAAAGGAGTCTCACAAAATTAAGACCACTGTGGGAACATGTATATGGAGAATCTGCAACACCATTTAATTTGAACAGTGGCGTCTTTGAATAGGTGCCAGAGTGTTCCATGAAAGTTGAAATGTCGTTTGGTGTGCGCTTCCTTGTTAGACTTTTTTCATGCAGGCACATCAGTGTACTTAACACAAATCATCCAATTTCCACATTTAAAACATGAACAACTGTTGACAAGTGATGTGAGTGCCAAGGTACAATTATTTCAGAGTAACAACTTTAATTATGTCAGTTGTCACCAGGCCATCCGTCACCTGATTACACAGTTGGCTACACATATGACCTACTGCCTGTCATCTGGAGTGGCACACATGTCCACACCCAGGACAATGCATGCGCTAATGGGCCTGCAATTGGCTGGTAAAAAAGCCCAGCTGTACTGTGGGGACACCCTCATGGCAAGCCAGAATGGTCACACAGATGTCAGCACACAAAGTTGCATCTGAACCACACACAGGTGCAAAAAATGTATGATCAGGAATCATGTTGGTAAAAAAATTACACAGGCTGCAAAGCATGAACATTGAGCACTGGCCACCATCACAGGGGCACTGCACAGTGTATTTTTGTACAGGCAATTCTCACACACAAATCAGACCTGGCAATGAAAAATCAGGGTTGCACATGTATGCCTCTCCCGCACCCCCCCCCCCAATACCTGAGTCAATGTGAATGATACATATCAAGAACTGACACCTCTTATTCTGGGTTACAACAACTGTGCTTGAAAAATAGTTTCATTGACACAACATCACCTCGTGGGGCTGCAAACAAATATTTGTGACAAACAACCATCAACAGATTGTTGTGAATAGCCACACAGGCACTGCCCAGTGTGAGTATGCACTAGCAAAATGGTGTATCCCTGTGCAGTGGACACAGGTAGCACACATTAGCAAAATACAAACTAGGCCAGGGAACAATGCCACAGAGGCAGACCTATGCAGAACACACAGAGAAAGTGTACAGTGTTGGATGACACACATGATTAGGAGGCCAGGGTGTCTCAGGAGACTGTAGTGGGCACACTGCTCCATGGTCCTGGAATGAGCTGACTGTACCATCTTCAACCGTCATGGCACTATGCATATCTCACACTCATGCACATCATGTCTGAGACCACAACATTGGTCATGCATGCTGCAAGGGTGTCCAGTTGAAAGCTCACACTCCTATGTGGAGAGTCAGCATCAGTGACAACAACTATGGACCCCCAACATAGTGAACAGGTCATGGCATAGGCAAGGTACCAACACAAGTCACAGAGCACCCTCCCACATGATGCAGAAAGCAATGTACACTTAGATTTACTGGCACCCTAGATGACCATGTGCAAATGTGATTACACACAGACCAGGGAACACATGTCAAAGAGGGGAAGGGATGAAAAAGAGCAACAGGTGACATTGGGGAACAGCAAATGCACTGCACATATCAACTCTGGGAGTGTATCCAGGCTACAGAGCGCTTCCAAAAGCTTGCGACACATAACATGACAAACAGCCATGTACCTACCCCCTCCTTGCTGCAGTCTCTCCTGTAACTGCCTATCGAGGTCTGGGAAGACCAACGCCAGGACACGTCTCATTTGGGGGGTCAGCCGTCGGCGTCCGCCGTGGGGGCGAGGAGGGTCCAGCCCCAGCTGGACCCGGGCGATCCGCCGGGTCCAGCACCTGATGTCCTGCCACCTCTTGCAGACCTGTGGCAGCCGGCGAATACGCTCCCCCTCAGATCTCACGGCCCTGACGATGTGGTTACAAATCACCCCCTTCTCGTAGGCAGTTACCTGTGAGGTTCCGTGTGAGACGGGACGGCACTTTTTGAGTGGTGACGAATATGGACGAGTTTGGTATCTATGAACCGCAAATGACGAGTACAGTGGGTGTACGAAGTTTCGCAACACGGCCACGTCTGGTTCGCCTCATTTTTGGGTTCGTTCATCCGAACCCTCGGGTTCCATTTTAGATACAGCGTCCATTTTGTTTCTTGCCCTCAGGTAGCCAGCGAACGGGCTTTTTGTCCGCTTCGTGACCCTGGGACTCTCAAGCTTGCACGAAGGACACGTGTTTCTTTGAGGCGACTTTTACGATGAGGGAAATGACACGAGTGAGGCAGATGGCCCCGCTCAAGGCCCATCTTGCCGCTCCGGTCTATTGTTACAGTCACGCATACATTAGACACGAGGTCTTTGATCCCTCTATCGAGTTTCCTTTATTGCCCCTAACACTCTTTTTCTAACCTGTTGTGCATCCTCGTTCTTTCCCTGCATTCTGTTTTTCGTCCTTCCTTAATGCGTTTATGGTTGGGAGGAAATGTGTTTATTGCAGAGGGAATATGTTTTTACAGTTGGGAACCGGCAAGACTGTTGTAATTATGTTCCGGCCTCCTGAAACATGAATGCGACCCTTTTGAAGTTTATTGTGGGAACTGAGTTGTAACCTTTGTTCGCCATACTGTGCTATGGCAAAAACGTGTATAAAAGGAGCGACCCACTTCTACGAATTTGAAGCAGTCTCCGAGAACCTACACGTTGTGTACTTCTTGTGACTTCTGTATCCCTGCAGTAATAAACGCTGATCTCTGACGTCGCTGGAAGTGTCCCGTGTCTCTGTGTTTGGTACGCCAGAACAGGTAACCCACGAAGGTTTCAGGTGTTGTTCCCTGGCACCGCTGGGTCTTAAGAATAACCCAGTCCTTCAGTTGGCGCCCAACGTGGGGCGACATCAACGGTACCGGTCCAAGCCCGACGATCGTGAGGAACTTCGTGTGAAATCTCCGAGGGAAGGTGCACCCCGCTTCATCGATCCAGTTGTCGAAATAAGTGGCCCGACGTCTTTTCCCGCGAAGATCCCCGCCTCCTGACGGCTGCGACGGACCGATGCCCTGACTGTCGACCTGTTTTGGCGCCTGGCGTAGTCCTTTGTACGGCGAGACGATCAACGGGCCTTCCTGGTGACGCCATTGCTCTCTCAGTTAAGTATTTGTGGGTCGCTCCCAGTATTGCTTTGTTGTTTGCATGGTTCCATAGCATTCGTGGTTCTTAGTTGTTGGGTTTTATTTGACGATTGCAATTGCCAAAAACCGAGGGTCTTGCATTTTTTTGCGAGGACATCGTAATTCGATAGCCCTTGAAGTTTGTATACTTGGCTAGTGTGCATGATGCCTGGCCGTAGTACTTTGTTTGGGTTTTTTAAATGTTGCAGCATGGATTCCCGGCTGGAGGATTCATGTCCGATACCTCCGGCTGGAACTCCGCTTTATGAGCTCTATAGTCGCCATGGCGTGGGTCCTATCGTATATAATGAATATTGGGTTCGTTATACTAAAAAGGATGGCGTCCTTAGTTGGCCACCTCATGGTAGTTTCGAGACTGCCATTTTAGATAACTTGGAAGCTAAATTATTTAAAAAGAAAGCTAGGCCGGCCATGTTTGATTCCTTCCGGTTATGGCGGAAAGAGGCCAAACAGAAAGAAATCAAACAGAATAAGAAAAATAAACGAGAAGGTGTCATTACGGTGATGCGCAATGCGGAACAATATCAGTTAGATAAAGATGAGAAAGAGCAGGAAGTTAGTGCTCGGCTTCACCATATGGCAGTGGACAAATGTTATCCGGCGCTACCTTCTACGATCGATAAGACAGGAGAAGAATCGGTGGAAGATTCGCTTTTGTCTTATCTGATGAAATCGCCACCTCCCTATGCTCCTGGTGTTATGGGTCCCGTTCATCCACCTCTTCCTCAACCTGCTGTTTTGGCGGCTGCTGGTCAGCCTGCCGTTCCTCCCGTACTCCCGAATCCCCTTGGGCCACAGATCGTACATCCTCTTGTTCCGGCTTCTCTCCCTATTGCGCCTCTCCAAGTCCCTCCTCAGCCTGTTGTTCCCGCTACTCCTGCTGCTGCGTCTACTTCTATTGTTTCCACCCCTATGGCTGCTACGCCTGCATCTTCGTCCTCTTCTCCTTCTGTTCGTAGTCGTCTCTTGACTGCTGTTGCTTCTCTTTATTCTCCGCTTTTTGGGCCGATACTTGGCTCGACTCTTTCAGATGTTGCTCAAAGACGCAGCCAGCTTCCCGATGGTAGGGAACGTGAGTCGTTGGTGAAAACGGCACGTAGATGGATTCGTAACCCTGTTAAATACACCCCACGTGTAGTGTTCGAAACGTTTTCTCAGTTTAATGTGCCCACGCAGCGATTCGTGTTCGAGGAATTATGTAAGTCATTGAAAGAGGAGTGGGACGATGATGTAGCTGATGATATACCACCTGAGGTTTCCGAGCTACAGCTTCGGTTTGCCACGGGTACAATTGTAGGTGATAAGGTTCGAGAAGCTTTAGAGCGTTTGTTATCCTTTCGATGTACGGTGCAACCACGTGCGCTGTTTAAGGACGCGACCGCGGAATGGATGGCACAACCTGGTCAATATCCTATGCGGGAAGTTCCCCCGGTATGGATGCCAGGTGATCCTGCTGCTGTCCCTGCTGTCCCAGGCCATTTCCAGAGAGTGTGGATACACCTCCCTTGGAAACGATCGGAAGTGTTGCAAGTAAAGCAATCCTTACCTGACCCCCGTAAGAATCCTGCGGGTTACTATAAGGAGTTGTCCCAATTGGTGGATGCTACTGTTATGAACCTAGCTGATATTGATATGTTGTTCGGCAATGTGGTGCCTCAGCCGATTTGGGCGAAAATTCGCCACGAGAATCACGTAGCCGAGTTAGGCGGTGACTGGGCTGCCCTTACAGCGGCAGATGCCCGGCAGGTTGGTGGGGCTAAACCTGAACAGGTTATTGTGGCTTTGCCCCAGAGAATAATTACCCTCATGAAGACGCTTATGCCAGCGATGCGCGTCAATTGGGACAAATTATCAGCGTGCAGGCAAAAGAGGGATGAAAGTGTTTCTGATTTCTTTACGAGATTTGAGGAAGCGTTCATTGATCATAGTGGTCAGGACATGGGTTCCGAGGGTGGTCAGCGGCTGTTCGTTGATAAGTTCGTATCGAATTTGTTGCCCGACCTCGGCAACAAGTTGAAGAATTCTGAGAGTGCGTGGGCTGTCTCTACCACTGCCCAAATATTGGCTACGGCCCAATATTATGAGAATAGAGAAAAAGAGGAAAATGAGCGTGCAGAAAAGAAAACTAAGGATCTCAAAACTAAGGTCTTGTTGCAGCAAGCCTATCCACCGCGTTCGAATTTCAGTGATACACAGCAGCCAAACAGATCGCAATCACAGTTTTCCAGATCACAGACGCGCAATGCTTCGCCTGCGCCTCGTTTTGTGCTGGGATATAATCAGTGCGCGTATTGTCGTGGGGAAGGCCATCTGAAGTTCGATTGTCCGGTTCTCCGTGATAGGACTAATGGCGTGTCGGCTCGAGGAGGACGTAGTGGTCCTCAACAGGTTTCTCGTGGTAGAGGTCGCGGAGTTACCCAGACACAGGCCGAACGCTTTGCGACGTTTTCGGATACGCAAAATTGTTTCGATCGGCGCGACCCATCGTCCGGTCGGTCTGCACAGTATCATGTGGATGATTGTTATGTTGAATGTGATGGTGATGCGGATGGTATCTACTAGGACAGCCATAGACAAAGGAAGGGAGAAGTATCAGTTCCGGTTGATCAGAGAGGGCCTTATGTTGCAGTAGCCACTTTGGGCGTTGTTGAGCCTTTTCTGTTGGACACTGGTGCAGCAAAAAGTTCCATCATGCATTCCAAACTCCCTGGCGCGCCTTTGTCTGGCTTAACGAATGTTTCCGTTGGATTTTCTGGCGCCCCCGTTAGCACCAGTTTCTAGCCCTTTGCCCCTTACGATTGGGTCTCATGAGCTGGAAGCTCCTTTGATTTTGACTACTGGTTGTGGTGAGAATCTTTTGGGTTTAGATTTGTTGAAAAGGTTACATGCGACTTTGTACTGTTCTCCTACGGGTGTGGAGCTTACGTTGGGTAGGAGTGTGGTTTCCCCTATGTATTTATCGATCGATAAGTTCCCATCGGAATTGAGATCTCTCCCAGACTCCTTGTGGGCGACAGGTCCCAATGATGTGGGCCTGTTGGATATACCACCTTATGTTGTCCAACTAAAAGTTGGTGCGCGTTTGCCACGTATACCTCAGTATCGTATTTCCCTTGATGGTGAAAGGGCATTGTTAGCGATCATTTACGATCTGATCGGCAAAGATGTTATTGAGGAGACACGAGGTAACGTGTGCAATAGTCCCGTGTTGCCTATTCTGAAACGAACAGATCCCTCCAAGCCTCCCGTGTATCGTCTAGTTATCGACTTACGGGAGGTAAATAAAGTCGTTGTCCCGCAGTTTCCTGTGGTGCCAGACATTACAGCTTTATTGACTCTGATTCCAGCCACTGCATCATGGTTCTCGGTCATCGATCTGAAGAATGCGTTCTTTAGCATTCCGATTGCTGAGGGAAGCAGAGACTTGTTTGGTTTCTCATTAGGTGGTCGCAGCTTCAGATTCAAACGCGCTCCACAGGGCTACTGTGAGAGTCCATCAATCTACAGCCAAGCTCTTAAGAGTCAGCTTGATGCATTTGTGTTACCGGCTGGTGCAGCCTTGATTCAGTACGTTGATGATCTATTGGTTGCTGCTGACACTGAACAGCTCTGTAAAACTGCTACAGTGTCTTTGTTACAGCATCTTTGCGACTTGCATCATAAAGTGTCACCTTCTAAACTACAATATTGTTGTCAAGAAGTTACCTACCTCGGTCACTTATTGTCAAAGGCGGGAAGAAGGTTGACCCCTGAACGAATTGCAGCAATTGCTTGAATGCCTGTGCCAGCAACTCAGAGAGATGTGCGTGCCTTTTTAGGTATCACATCATACTGCAGACAGTGGATCCCGAACTTTTCACTGTTAGCGACACCATTGGTAGCCCTCACGTGCAAGGACGTTTCAACTCCTTTGCCTTGGACGGAGGAATGTCAGAAAAGTTTTTCTGAACTACGTGATGCGCTGTGTTCGGCTCCTGTGTTAGGTACTCCTGATTACAGCAAGCCTTTCACATTATACGTCCATGAGAGGGACGGTTGTGCGTTGAGTGTTCTAACGCAACAATTTGGTGATAAGCAGCGTCCGTGTGCATATTTTTCCTCGACCTTAGACCCGGTAGCTAGAGCGTTGCCAAGTTGCTTGAGGGCGACAGCGGCAGCTGCGGCGTCTATTCGGCAGTCCGCAGGTTTGGTCATGGACAATATGCTCATAGTAATGGTTCCGCATGCAGTTGATACGCTCTTGAATCGGACAAAGACTCAACATCTGACGAGTGCAAGGTTGTCTGGGTACGAGCTGACCCTTTTAGCAAGTCATATACAGATTAAGCGTTGCAATGTACTGAATCCGGCGACATTGTTGCCGATTAATATGGAATCAGATGATGTGCTGCCCCATGATTGTTATTTACGGACTGAGGAAGAAACAAAAGGTCGTGTGGACCTGAAAAACACTCCCTTGTTAGATCCCGATGGTACTTTGTATGTGGATGGCTCTTGCTTCAAGTTGCCGAATGGCGATGTGACGACTGCGTATGCTGTGGTGACGTTGAGCACGATTGTGGAAACTGCGAGATTGAACCAGAATTCCGCGCAAGCGGCAGAATTAGTTGCATTGACAAGAGCGTGTGTTCTGTCGAAAGGGAAGCGTGTGAATGTGTTTACCGATAGTCAGTATGCGTTTGGTGTTGCGCACAATTTTGGAAGATTGTGGAGAGAAAGAGGATTTATGACATCGCATGGTACGAAGATCCAACACGGGCATCTCGTGAATGACCTTTTGGATGCACTTACGTTGCCTAAACAAGTGGCGATCGTCAAATGTAGTGCACATCGGAAAGTGACGGATGATGTTGGTCGTGGTAATGCATTTGCGGATGAGATTGCTAAGGAAACGGCTAAGAATCTTGCGACTCGAATGTATGTTACGAGTTCAGTAAGGTGGCCGACGGAGACTGGTATGTGTGAAAATACTGTTGAAAGTGTGAAAGAAATTCAGAACGAAGCTACTGAAGCTGAAAAGACCAAGTGGAAAGAAAGTACAGGGAAATTGGATATGCATGGATGTTGGGTTGACCTGACGGAATGTCAGTGGTGGATGTTACCAGACGCGTATGTATTAGCTGTTGTGACGATGGCTCACGGGTTGTCACATATTAGTGCGAAAGGAATATGTAAGTTCTTGTCTCCTGTATGGAGGAACGATGGTATTGCTAAGTGTGCCGAAAGAGTGGTTAAGAATTGTATGGTGTGTTTGATGCACAATCCCGGAAAAGGCACCCCTACTCCACCTGGTCATTTCGCTCCTCCTGCCTGTCCCTTTGAGGTTATCCAGCTGGACTTTATCCATATGGAGAGATGCAATAACCTGAAGTATGTTTTGGTTGTGGTTTGCGCGTTCTCCAGATGGATCGAGGCCTATCCTCTTAAGGATAATACTGCCCTGTCCACAGCAAAAATCCTGCTGAAGGAGTATTTTCCTAGGTACGGAATGCCGCGGATTGTATGGTCGGATAATGGAAGTGAGTTTGTGGGGAGTGTAATGCAGAGTGTGTGTAAGGGCCTTGGAATTCGTCAGAAATTCCACAGTGCCAACCATCCTCAGGCAGCGGGTTTGGTCGAAGGGTACAATGGTACCCTGAAGCTGAAGATTCAAGCTACGACTGGTCTGTCATGGCCTGACGCCTTGCCTTTGGCTCTCCTATCGACCAGAGCAACTGTACACTCTCGAGTAGGGCTCAGCCCATATGAGATTGTGTTCGGTCGCCCTGCAAATATTTGGGGAGTCCCGAGACCTAGGGCTTTTGATAGTCTTGAATATCCAATGTTGATCGATTACTTGTACGATTTGACCACTAAACTACGATTAATTCATCAACAGGTCTTTGAAGCTCTACCAGCGCAGACAGAGGGTCCTGGACATCAGCTCCGGCCAGGTGACTGGGTTGTTACCCGAAACTTCGGTCGGAAGCGTAACTTGGAGCCAAGATTTGTCGGACCCCACCTAGTCTTGTTGACAACGAGGACAGCGGTTCGACTGGAGGGCCGGACGAATTGGGTCCATGCCAGTCACACAAAGAAGGTACCGATTCCCTTACCAACCGACGGTTGGGTGAGAACTGGGATTTCGACCGAAGAAACTGAGACTCCTTCGCGTTTTGTGCCATTTAGTGACGCTCAACTTGTGGAGGGGGATTCGGCATTGCCAGATCCACAGGTGGAGTCATCAGTAGCAGAGAACCCAAGGTCCGACTCATCATCTGTTTCATTGAACACTGTTGCGCCAGCTGAACAATTGTTCGTAGAGCAAACTCGACCTGGAAGAAGTCGATACTTTCTTCGTTCAAGGTCTTCAAGGACTAATAAAAATTGACAATATAGTGGTTTTGACATTACGCATATTATGGACAATTACATCCTTTCTTTTTTGAGTTTTTGTGCTTTCCACTGCTAAGAGACTTGTTCGAGGAAACCTCGCCATCCGGGTTACCGTAGGGCCGTGCGGGTACTTCTTTCTGTTTAGCAGGTTTCTGACGCTAGGTTGGTTACTTTTGTCGATCTCTGGGAACTCCTGGGGATTGATAATCGCTACTCAGAACGAAGTGCGTCAAGTACGTCACGGACGGTTTGTAGAGGATGGCATTCTCTAAGCTGATGGAAGAAGAAAGGGTGTTGGCACAGAGATCAGAGTTATGGAGGGTTGTACGAACAAAATGTTTTCTGTTTCAGGTGTTTCTATTGTTCCTAACTGTATCTATGTTATTGGTGGGTGGAGTGTATTTCGGAGTATCGTTGTTCTTGCCTTCTGTTTCACCTACCTCTTCTCTTAACCTAAGTTCCCTCACCACTGTCTCCCCACATTCCTTTCATCCTTTGCCTCAACATGAGCAGGTTAGACGTGCGGAATTCATGAATAATTCCTTTGTTCAACTCCTACATCAGCATCAGTTGGTGGTGAATACTACCAATTGTTGGGTATGTGGGTTAATGCCACACACTATGGATAGGGGTATTCCGTATTTGGTCCTTCCATACAGTTCCCAGGGTTCAGCTCGAGCATTCCAAACTATGTTCCGCAGTGCACTAGACTCCTACCCCAGTCGAGAGCCACGGTCTGTCAACTTTGGTCCCGGGCCGTACCACAAGCCTTTGGCGATAGCCATAGCAGATCTGGACAGAGATGTTTTCGATGCATCACTCATTCCAGACGAAGAAGTACAGGCTTATAAGGATCTGAGTGAGACTGAATATAGTACATCAGTGGGTGATAGACAGCTTAAGAGCTCGTCCCCTATATGGATTGTACCGCACCTTGGTAATTTCTGCTTGCAAGGTTTGGGTCGAAATCCGAGAGCACAACTTGGGAACAGTGCTTGCACTGAAACATATGTTCTACCGATGCTCTCCTCCCCTGTTTTTCTGACTGCTAAGGGCACCTATTTTGTGTGTTATGAGCGTGCATATACATGGTTACCCCGCGACTTTTCGGGTACCTGTTATATTGTGAATCTCTTACCTCCAACCTTCACAGTTGCTTCGGACTACCACAGAACTAGAGTCGTGAGAGGCGTCATTAGCAAAGAGGATACTGCTGGTCAAGAAGCAGGAGACTTCTTTAAGGGTTTCTTGCCGTTTTGGGGACCTATGGTTAATAGTAGGAACCTAAGACAGTTGACCCGTGTGGTTGAATCGACTGCTAATATTACTGCAAATGCCCTTGGTAATCTGACAGCTGAACTACAGGCGGATAGACTCATGACGTTGCAGAACCGTATGGTTCTAGACGTCGTTCTTGCAGATAGAGGGGGTGTGTGTAAAATTATCCATTCAAGTTGTTGCATTTTTATTCCTGACAATGCTCCAACTGTATACCAAGCCATCTCGAAGTTGCACAAGATTTCCGAGTCCATATACGTGGACGAAGGTAATTGGACGCTCCTAGGATGGTTTTGGGGCCTGATGTCAACCTGGGGTTGGAAGATTCTGATGATCGTAGGGGCTGTTGTAGCGTTTCTGTTCACGTGTTGTCTTTGTGTACAGTGTGGTCCTGCCTTATGTGGCCTATGTGCTGCGACGTGTATGAGGCGGCCATCTGTTACCAAGGAGACGTTGATGAATAGAATGATGTTCCAGCAGCATCTGAACGATCTGATGAATATTGATATAGATTCTGATCTTGACTAGTGCTTGCCTACATGAGGGCAAAAGGAGCGTCTGAGGTTCCGTGTGAGACGGGACGGCACTTTTTGAGTGGTGACGAATATGGACGAGTTTGGTATCTATGAACCGCAAATGACGAGTACAGTGGGTTTACGAAGTTTCGCAACACGGCCACGTCTGGTTCGCCTCATTTTTGGGTTCGTTCATCCGAACCCTCGGGTTCCATTTTAGATACAGCGTCCATTTTGTTTCTTGCCCTCAGGTAGCCAGCGAACGGGCTTTTTGTCCGCTTCGTGACCCTGGGACTCTCAAGCTTGCACGAAGGACACGTGTTTCTTTGAGGCGACTTTTACGATGAGGGAAATGACACGAGTGAGGCAGATGGCCCCGCTCAAGGCCCATCTTGCCGCTCCGGTCTATTGTTACAGTCACGCATACATTAGACACGAGGTCTTTGATCCCTCTATCGAGTTTCCTTTATTGCCCCTAACACTCTTTTTCTAACCTGTTGTGCATCCTCGTTCTTTCCCTGCATTCTGTTTTTCGTCCTTCCTTAATGCGTTTATGGTTGGGAGGAAATGTGTTTATTGCGGAGGGAATATGTTTTTACAGTTGGGAACCGGCAAGACTGTTGTAATTATGTTCCGGCCTCCTGAAACATGAATGCGACCCTTTTGAAGTTTATTGTGGGAACTGAGTTGTAACCTTTGTTCGCCATACTGTGCTATGGCAAAAACGTGTATAAAAGGAGCGACCCACTTCTACGAATTTGAAGCAGTCTCCGAGAACCTACACGTTGTGTACTTCTTGTGACTTCTGTATCCCTGCAGTAATAAACGCTGATCTCTGACGTCGCTGGAAGTGTCCCGTGTCTCTGTGTTTGGTACGCCAGAACAGGTAACCCACGAAGGTTTCAGGTGTTGTTCCCTGGCACCGCTGGGTCTTAAGAATAACCCAGTCCTTCACCTGTCAGGATGACAAAAAGACACACCATCAATATACCTGCTCCATGTCCCCGAGACACACATTTGAACCTCTTAGAAATGTTGAACAGGGGATAGGATGCAGACAGGAATTACATCATACACAATAAGAAATTGGCCTGTGTGCAAGCCCCAATGCAATACATGGCATTGAAAGTCAACCGGTTGGCATGAGGGTTGCGACACACTCACTGATCATGCCACACACTGTGCAGCACATGCAACAGCAGGCTGATGGCCAGCACGTGCCAAGCAGTCAGATGTCCCACTCCACTGACACACCCTCAGCATACTAGACAGACACACCCAAGCACAGATCACTCGCCTGTCATTGACAACAGCAGATACAACCCTCACTCTGCACATGTGCCACTTGCCAGTGGGGTGTCACAGGTGTCATGCTAGCTATGCAAGTCAGACACACAGCACGGCCTACTTGTCACATCAGAGGGGTAGATATGTTGCCACCTCCATGCAGGTGTGGCGCAACACTTCACATAGACACTCACCCACATGTAAAGGAAGATTCACACACATCAATGTCCATGAGGTCGTACACATCATTTGGACACTCACACCACAGGTCCACTCAACTCATACACATCTGTGGGTACAGTCACCTGTCACACTGGGGGGAGCACTGAATCACCTCAGCACAATAGGAAAAAAAGCCACCAAGGATTTCACAGGCTGCATGTGTCATGCACTATGCAGTGAAAGTCACTGTAAGCAATATGCAAGTGAGGAGTGCACACAGGGACTACATCAGGCTCTGCACAAGAGACATCAGTATGCCCCCCACCCTGAGTCCCACTCTAAACAACATAGCAGGCCAGTCCCACTTGGACACAATATTGACAGTCACACAACAGGTGCCTAGGCAAAGGTAGTGGACTCAGCACTCACCTGCTCCCCTGGTCTCCCATACAGGCTGGTGTACTGTGGGAAGAGGGCGTCCAGCAAGGCCTGATTCTCCTCCTGGGTGAATGGCTGGGCCCTCTCCACAGTATGCGACATGGTCCAGAGGAAGCAGAGACAGCAGCAATGTTGTCAACAGGAAAGTTGTGCAGGCAAGTGCCCTCTCATGGGTTCTGGCTGCCTTATATCTGTCTTGCAGAGGGGCATTCATTTAGAGGAGTACATAGGGATTGGTCAGACTCATTAGCATCCTACGTTTACTCCAATCCCTTTAAACATACACCAATGACTTTTAACATACACCAATGACAGCATTCGCATCGTTCAAATTTTGAGCATCATGTCAAGTCAACAACCACTTTGCAACATTGTATTTTGTGGCCAACTGACTGTTCCAGGACACCTGATCAACACTTTCCAACTGAAAACTCTGTCTCCATGGCAACCAGCATGCATTTAGGGCCTAATACTTGTCCCTTATGTGTCCCCTATGTAATTTTGAACTCCACACACCGGTACCGTGCGTTTCACATGTACCCCTATGTCACAAGTACAATGGTGAAACGAAGCATACACACGCGATGATAGCGGGTGTTCGGTGGGTTTCACACGTACCCCTACGGCACAAGTACAATGGTGAAACGAAGCGTACACACACGATGATAGCGGGAGTATGGTGCATTTCACACGTACCCCTACGGCACCAGTTGTACAGTGTGTTTGACAGGTACGTGTACTACTAGTGCGTACACGTACGTGTACTAAGATAGTACACGTATGTGTACACACTAGTAGTAGACGTACCCCTACGCACTAGTAGTACACGTACGGGTACGTGTACTACTAGTGCGTACACGTACGTGTACTAAGGTAGTACACATACGTGTACACATTAGTAGTACACGTACCCGTACGTGTACTAAGGTAGTAAGTGTACGCACTAGCAGTAGACGTACCCGTACGCACTAGTAGTAAACGTACGGGTACATGTACTACTAGTGCGTACATGTACGTGTACTACCTTAGTACATGTACCTGTACGCACCAGTAGTACACGTATGGGTACGTGTAATACTAGTGCGTACACGTACGTGTACTAAGGTAGTACACGTACGTGTACGCACTAGCAGTAGATGTACCCGTACGCACTAGTAGTACACGTACAGGTACGTGCACTACTAGTGCGTACACATACATGTACTACCTTAGTACACGTACCTGTACGCACTAGTAGTACACGTACGGGTACGTGTACTACTAGTGCGTACACGTACATGTACTACCTTAGTACACGTACCTGTACACACTAGTAGTACACGTACCCGTACGTGTACTAAGGTAGTACAAGTACGTGTACGCACTAGTAGTAGATGTACCCATATGCACTAGTAGTACACGTACGGGTACGTGTACTACTAGTGCGTACACGTACGTGTACTAACTTGGTACGTGTACCTGTATGCACTAGTAGTACACGTACGGGCACGTGTACTACTAGTGCATACACATACGTGTAATACCTTAGTACACGTACGTGTACGCACTATTAGTAGACATACCCGTACGCACTAGTAGTACACGTACGGGTATGTGTACTACTAGTGCGTACACGTACGTGTACTAACTTAGTACACGTACATGTACGCACTAGTAGTACACTTACCCGTACGTGTACTACTAGTGCGTACACGTACGGGTACGCACTTGTTGTACATGTACGGTGCATGCACTAGTAGTACAGTGCGTACCCGTACGTGTACTCGTCTTACACGCTTACAATGGTAATACAGGCGTACACATGCCAGGAATGGAGGGCTACGAGTCGCACATGGATGTCCATCAAGTACTTGTCTTTGAATACTTACATGTGCAGGCCCTAGGTGTGTTAGCCAGTAATATTGCACAGGTCATCTCATCTAGTTGCACAATTGATGTGTGATGACCTGTGGACACATGTCATGTGTGATGGGGCACTATGTGGCACACATCACCTTGCCACTTGCTACATGTGTGTCTGTAGTCCAACTGTGTCATGCACAGCAGCAGTGGGATGGCACAGTCATCAACACCCGCACCTGTCTCCTGATGCCAGGGACAGGGACACTCTCTCAACTGACAGGTCTCGATCACCGTGCCCCTTTGGGACTATGTCAGGTGTGTGTCATGTGTTCCCATGAGCTTGATGTCAGTGTCCCGTCAACTGCATCTGCTGTTGGTGCATCCAACAGGGGTTTGTGTGGAGATGGGCATGGAACACGTCTACGGACACCATGCCACATGTGGATTCCCACGGCTGGAGGGTCTCTGTGCATCGGACATCATATTTTCCCAGTCAGACATGTGTGCGTTGTCTCAATGGCTGTGTTTTTTATTTGTCACGTGTACCCCTTCATCGCACTGTGTTTAATATGTACATTTGACATTCCATGTGACCTGTGCGTGTGCCTTCCAGTCAGCTGTCTGGATGAGATGACATCCTTCCAATGCAGCTATGTGGTTGTGTGTCACTCCGGTGATATCTGTGGCACTTCACTCAGACTGGCCCCCAAATCATTTCAGGGCATGTCATGTTGACTTGACAATCAACAGGTGTATCTGGCTTTTTGTGGGAGTGCCAGCAAGCTGGCATGTGTGTCCTGTATGTATTGCACACACCCGACTCCATAGTTACCTGATGTGTATTAGCAGTGTAGCATGTGCTATGTTCATTGACATTGATATTGGCAGACTCTCAATCTTCATTCTTACAAACAATGTCTTGCAGGGCACCGCCTGTCCCAAGACCAATGCCAGACTTGGGTGCCATGAGGGAACGTGCCTGCATCCGACGTTACAGATTCACTCAACAGTTGATTGAGGACTTGACCAACAGGCTGGCACCACACCTCCAACCGCGACACAGGTATCCTACTGCGCTGACCCCAAAGATGAAGGTGATGGCAGCCCTACATTTTTTTGCCACAGGTATGTTTCAATTCACCATAGCTGATGTTGGTGGCATGTCACAGACAATGTTCAGCCGTGTCCAGAATGATGTTTTAGCAGCCGTGTTGGAGCACCTTGATGAATTCATCACATTTCCTACTCCTGACGAGTTGACAGATGTCAAGGGTGATTTCTATGCCCTGGGAGGGATGCCCCATGTCATTGGGTCCATTGATAGTACACATGTGGCTTTCGTGCCACCACAGGCACAGGAACAAGTCTATCGCAATAGAAAACATTACCACGCGATAAATGCCCTTGTGGTGTGTCTTGTTAACATGCTGATTTCCCATGTCTGTGCATGTTTTCCAGGATCAGCACACGATTCCTACATCATGAGGCGTAGCAGGGTGCCACAAATGATGCTGCGGCTGCACAACGAACGAGCATGTCTTGTTGGTGGGTATACTCTGTTTGTCCTGTGTGTTTCGGTATCTTTGGCTCTTACGGCATCTCCTGACCCACTTTTCTACATGATGTTTCCATGTAGGGGACTCTGGATATTCCTAACATGCCATGGCTAATGACACCTCTCCGCAACCCAAGAACAGCTGCAGATCACAGGTACAACAATGCACACGGGCAGACCAGGTGAGTGATTGAGAGGACGTTTGGCCTCCTGAAGAGCCGATTCCAGTGCCTGGACAAGACAGGCGGGTCCCTCCCTTATGCCCCGGAGAAGGTCTGCCGAATCTTCCTCGTGTGCTGCATGCTGCACAACATGGCAGTTGAGAAGGCAGTGCCACTCATCCTGGATCTGGATGAGCAGGAACATCCACCCGTGGAGGATCAAGGGCTTGCTCACGAGGCTAGTGATGAGAAGGAGGAGGAGGATGATATCCGGAGTCAGCTCATACGCAACTTCTTCTCATAATGGTGAGTCACTGGGTATGAGTGTGCAAGCTTGTAGCATTGAGTGGCATGTGTTGCAATGTGTGTGTCCAGCTGACTGAATGCAAAGTGACTTGGATGTGTGTTCTGATGTGCCACTCGAGTGATGATGTCATGAAACACAGTTTTGCAGAGAGACTTTCTTTGCAATTTACATGTGTCAAACATAGTTCATGTTTAGTAAATGTCCATGTGTGCGGCGAGAACTGTTTTAGGTGACTTCTTGTGTGTCTGTCATTCCCAGGTATTTAGCGCCTGTTGTCTGCTCGTGTCATCGTTGTCCTCCTGCTATTCCTCATGAGGATTGCAACGTGTGCTGAATCAGAGTTCCATGCACGGACATGTGGAAAGGTCAGTCTTGGTAAGGTTTGCAGCAAGGGTATTTTTATGGTGGTACGGGTTTGGAATGTGTGGGGACTGCTACTGTGCATGTTGTGGTACCATGCATACATGTCTTCTCACCATGGAGCATATAACATGTAGCATCACTCCCATGACATGATAGTCACCCTTCTTGACAGTCATCTGTAGTGGAGTGTGGCGTCTGATGAAGGCATCAATGTGTGTAAACCTTGCCTCTGAAACATTGCAGATGCTACGGGTGGACATAGTGGGGGACATCACAACAACAGGCTCCATGGGGAATTGCAGCCTCTCCGTGTGCAGCAGGATGTGTTTGGCTCATCCCCTTAACTTGTGTGCCAGTTCATTGGGATTGACATCATCCGTGTTGTGAAGGGGGTGTCCAGCATATGTCCCACATGTTCTGTCAACTGACCTGTGAGTCTGTTAATATGGATGCATATCCCTTTGTGTGTGTATGTGGAATAAAGGTGTTCAGCACAATCCAAAGTGCCTCATCTCTGTCACTGCAGCTCTCTTGACAGTTTGCATGCGTCATCTATGGCATAATAGTCAAAGATTGAGCATCTGTGTGTATGTGTACTTTGGCAACATGCATGCAGTGCTTTATGGCTAATGATCTCCATTGTGCATGAAGTACCTGGTTGGGTATGTATTTGTGCAGGTTGCTCCCCACAACGGGACGTGAACGCCTGCTGATGGTGTGTCTCCTTTGCGCATCTCCGCATTTTGTTGCCTGATCCAGTGGCTGTAATTTATGGTGATTGTTCATATATTTTCTCGTAGTGACCCATGAGTAACCTGACACTCCTTCCTTTACATACATCTGTTGCACTGTGCCTTTCAGACCTTGTCTTTGTGTGCTACTTTTTGCCTAATTTCTAACCCCTTCTGCCTGCTGCTGCCTCACCTGCGGCACCGCCCCACCGAGTGCCTTGATTCTGCAACCCCCACGCCTCCGAAATGCTCTGCCCTTCCCCCTCCACCCATTCGAAATGCAGGCAGCAGCTTTTCTGTGCCACTGTAGCCCCAGCGCCATGCCAAATGCAGGTACGTATGCGCCTGCAACATGCACAGTGCACGACCCTCTAGTCTCTGCATGACCCACGTCACACAACATGCTCATGCTGCAGTCACTCTCAAAGCAATGTCATCATGACAATCATCCTCCTGCTATCAGGCAACCCCTAAGCACACACACGACACCTTCACATGCTGAGTGTGCTACTCCAACTGCATACACAGCGCTGCCCAGCCTACAAGACCCTGTCAGAACGACCAGGTAATGTGCCTCCTACTCCACACTCGCTCCGTCCACCAGACTCTGTTACCTCCTCAACACGACAGCCCCACACATCACCTTCATGACAGTAACCTGGAGAAAAGCATCCTCAGCACATGACGTCTTCATTGCCATCTCACATGGATACAAGACCACCCGCAGGAACGGCAACACCAGTCCCGGGGAATGAATTGCTATTTATTCACAAGTACACCCTCAGAGTCACAAATCCGGGTTTTCAGCAACTCCATGGCAACCCTCAGTGTAACACTCCTCTGCAGGACTACATCCACTATTCTGCTAAGCCATCAACACGTACATCTGCATGCACGCCCTAACCTCCACGGGCTACATGTGGCTGTGTGCCAGTAACTTCTTGCTGGAGGGGAACAACACCAACCACCATCCATCATTGGACCATCAACATTTGACTCCACGTCTCCCACAAGCAACACACTGCCCCACACGCCGCTCCCCCAAAGATGCTTGATGTAAGTCACCACAGACAAGCTGTGTGGGACACTCAAAACAACACCCCCGCCACACCCTGCAACCTCACGCACTGGATCAGCAACTGATCCAACAATCTTGCCACATTGACAGACTTTCCTGTGAAGCACAACAACAGTTAAGGCACCTGGGACAAGGCAGACCTACTGGACTCCTACAGGCTTAGCCGGACTCTTGTGCAAACCTTGCAACACAAAGAGCCATCATTTGCCTTACAGCCGTGGAAAACACCACACACAGCCATCACCATATCATCAGCAAGGACAAGTGGAGATCCTTCAGATAGTGCCGAGACACCCAAACACACGACATCAAGGGGCTCATCAGCATTGTGAGTGAACTGACAGCAGATCTCCATCCAAGACACCCCAGCCTTGCAAGGCAGATCACATCCCTTGCAACTTTGTACCACTGCAAGCTCATGGGCATACACGACAGCCTTGGCACACAGACGCAGACAGCACTATTATCCGCAGGACAAACCCCCATCAGGTTATGGACTCCCATCAGCAGCAATGACACAACCTGGCTCATTGCAACATACAATCTGGCTCTCCATCAGGCCCCTTCCCACACCACATCTAAACCACATCAATCCACATCCTTGAAGCCCACGTCCAGTGCGTCCTGAATGTCTCCTTTGAGTTTGCCACATTCCATGGGTGCAGGAGGCATGCAGAGACCCAAGCACTTCTTAGACAATGGACGGCAGTACCGCAGGATCTCCTGGTACATCACCCGGCTTCGCTAACCAGGAAATGTCATCAGGAAGACACTCAACAAGCAAATGACAATTTTCCTCCATGCAACCTTCTCCAGGCAATCGGCACCAGACCATCTTCCACAGTAATCACACCACTGCAACCGTCAGCATTGCCACCACCAACGACAACTTTGCCATGCTCAACAATGGTGAGGCCACCACCCTTGACCTCTCAATGGCTTTCTACACCATGTGCTACCACACTGTCAGCTCACACATCTCCAACACTGGTATCCAGAGGAGGGCCCAGAGATAAATCAGAAAGTCGCTCGCCAGCAAGGCCCAGGGAGTCTGCCTCCACCCTGCAACATGTAGTACACTAGGGTCATCTGGCCCATGCCCCAGGGCTCTTCTCTCAGCGTGACAATCTTCAATGTCTCATGACCCCCCTCTCCACCATCACATGCGCACACGACCTCATCATCATCTCGTATGCCATTGACACCCAGATGCTCCTCCAACTCACCAAAGACCCAGCCATTGCCAGATCAAAACTTCAAGAAGGCATGAGATCCGTAGAGGAATGGCTGAACATCAGCCACCTGAGGCTGGACTTGGACAGGACAGAGGTCATCATATGAGGATTGTCCCCTTACAGCTGGCTCCACTCCTTGTGTCCCACTGGTCTGTGCACCGCACCAGCACCCAGGGCCACGCACGCAAGCTCGTGTTCATCATGGACTCATCGCTGACAATTACCATGCAACTCACCACCATCTGTACCTCATGCTGCAACAACCCCCACATGCTGCATATGACCCACAGATGGATCCACTCCAAGGCAAGACAGACCGTCCTCCTGGTCCACGACACCAGCTGGCTCAACTACAGCACCGGCCTCTACGGAGAACAACAGCAAAACTGCAGGAGAAGTTGTCCACATCCTGGGTGCATCCGCACACCTCATCTGCAACATCCCCCACCCCAGCCCCATCACCGTCCACCTGAGATAGGTACAATGGCTCACTGTGTGCTGCAGGATCACCTTCAGACTCCTCAACCACACTCAGGAGGCAGTCCACAACCCCAGACCCAACACCGACCTTGGATGTCTGTCATCCAACACCCCGTTGGCCCAAATCCATGCAGCCCACCTTGCCCTGGCCACCATTCATCACATCCACATAAAAACTGCATGCAGGAGATAGTTCTCCCACCTCGCAAAACAGACCTGGGACTCCCTCCCCGGGCACATCAACATGACCCATGTCCTCTACACCTTCATGATACTCTACCAAATTGGTCTGTCTGAGCAGCATTGCAAACACCCCCTCAGCATCTTGAGGCCATCACGTGTGAGTATTGGGCTCCATGTCTGTATTTAGTGATACATTGTGACCCATGTGTGTCCTTGACCGGATTTAGATCCAAGTGTGGGTATGGCTGGAGTTTGTTCCACACTCAGGCATACTTTGACATATCCCCACACGTATGTTGTGTAATCATGCTAAATGACTGCAACATAAAATTGTCTTAATTTTTTATTTATAGCTCTGGGGCGTGATTTGTGCACAGGAAATGTGCTATGCAGGGACCATAGAATCCAAAGTTCACAGGGAGAGATGGGATCCTTGGCATTTGAAGTCATCAGAGTCCAGACCACAGTGTTTGGCATCATTGGTCAGACTCTGACCAGCAAGTCCATGTGGCAGATGATGTCAGTCAATGAGGTGATGCTGTGCACATGAAGGCCAGGTGCCAGGCCAGGTGACCTGGGAGATGTGGATTGGCCGCTGCCTCTCATGGTCCTTTCCGTGGACGACCCACCTCAGATGCAGGCCTTGACGATGCTTGGGACGCTCCGTCGGATGAATCATCCTCCTCGTCCCTCCCTGTGGCTGGTGGTGGTCTTCGCCTGTTGGCACAGAAAGGGTTGCCCATGTTGTCGGCGATCCGACGGAGTGAATGGCTTATGTCCCTTTGCACCGCCAGGAGCTCAGCCAGTCTTGCCTCCATCCGTCCTTGGTGTTCTTGTTGACTGGCGTGTTGCTCGGCCTGTTGGTTCTTGATCTCTGGGAGGGTCACCACTACCTGGCTGAACTCCCTGGTGTCATGCCGGTATGCCTCCATGATGTTGTGGATGTGTGACATACCGGTCCCTTCAGCTGGCTGGTCAGGTTCTCGCCTCCGCCGTCCTCCACTCCCACCACCCCTGCCCACACGAGCCTGGCCTGCCATTGTAGGCACATCGGGTCGATGGAACCCCTGAGGGATGGCAGTGTCGGTGGTGTCTGCCTCCTCCTGGGTGCCCACCGCACCTTGTCCCCCCTGGTCAGACTGGCTCAGTTGTTCACTGCGGGCAGGGCTCCTCGGTATCTCCTGGGGTGTGGCAGGAATGAGGGTGGTGGTTGGCACAGATGTTCCTGAAGCAGGTTCTGCAGGGGCTTGGACACCAGAGGGTCCAGGTCGGTCGGGGTCATCCACGGAGTGTTGAGAGGCGTCGCTGCCGGTGGGATCAGGTTCCTCCCGAGCCTGTGACTGTGATTCTTCCCCCCATTGTTGGGGGGATATTCCTCACGTTGCCCTGTGTGAGAGACAGACAATGTTAATCCTTTGTCATGCAACATGCATGTATGATGCACATTCAAGTCGGCACTGTTCCTCCAGGTAGTTGTATGTGCCTAGCATTCTCCTCAATGTTCACTTGTGGATGGGTATTTTGCGGGGGACAGATTGATATGTTCTCCTGAGTCTTTGACATGTCGATTTGTGGCTTGGATGCTTCTTCGGCTATTTATTGGTCTTGTTGTGTTGCATGTCCATTGTGACAGTGGGTAAATTCATTGCACGTCCTGGTGGTGTCTGCTTGTGTAAGGGGTGTTTGTGACAGGGCCTGCTGGTGGGTGTAGTGTGATTTGGCAGTGGGGCTCCCAGGTGATGGAGCTGTCCCCCCATGGAGCATGCTGCCATGACAGTGAGTGTGAGTTCCTGTCCTTGATATCTGACCTTGTTGTCTTGGTGTTTGTGTTGGCACTGGTCACAGGAGGGCCTTGTGTTGCCTACACCCAGGCCGAGTGTGAGCTATCCTGTCAGTACTTTCCCAATCCCTGTGCATTGCGCATGGTACATGTGTATGTAGCTGGGCCATATGGGATGAGGGCAATTCTGTCTGATTTGGAGTTCAACAATGTGTTTTGTGCCACCCACCCTCCCAGCATACCGGACATCCATTCTTGGGTTGGTGCTTCATGTAGCATGGGACGTAGCATAGCCTTGCTTTGTCAATGGGGCATACACATGTTATTGGCATTAGCGTAGTTTTTGAGTGTGGTTCTGGCCGGTGATGGCTTGGGGTAGTTGGGTGCATTTGGTGTAGTTGGGGTGTGGATGGCATTACCCCCATGTTACGTAAGTGATATTGCTCTGGGCGTAGTCCTCATTCATTTTGCACTTGACCGCCCTCCGCAGATCGTACCACCTGGCTTGGCATTCATTCCTGGTCCTTCTGATGGTTGCAACAGCATTCACCCTATCGACGATCCTCTGCCACAGGCGTGATTTTTCAGCTATGCTGGTCTGTCTGACCAATGTTCCAAACAGCTGTGGCTCGACTCTGATGATTTCATTGACAAGGATGTCCAGCTCCTCCCTTGTGAACTTTGGATTCTTGTCTGTGGGCATGGTGTGGGGTGAGGGTGTGGATGGTTGTGGGTGTGTGGGTCTGAATGTGACGGTGTGAATGTGAATGTGTAGAGGGGGTATGTGTGAAGGAGGTTGTGTGAAGGTGTATATGGTAAGGTGGATGGGTGCAGTTGTTGGTGTGTGCTCTGTAGCTGCAGTGAGTCTGTTGCAAAGGCTCATGCTTTGTGTGTGTGGGCCCTTTTTATTGGTCCATTTGTGGGTGTGGCTCAGTTTGAATTTTTGGTGGGTGTGTCATAAGAGGTGGTGGTGAGTTTGCCCCTCTGTTTGCCTGTTTGGATGCCTGTTTGGATGTGTCCAGGTGAGTCCTTTCCATTTTTTGTGCAGTGTAGATGTGTTTTGTGGTGTTGTGCGAGTCGAATAGGCCCTCCTTGTGCAGTTTTCCAGTGTCCATGGTTCAGTACGGTACAGGGGTACGAGTCGTACAGACACACGGCCCCATGCGTTGTGTATGTATGGGCGTAGGCTGCCATTGCTATGTATGGTGCGTACACCGCCATCGCTATGTACGGTGCGTACACCGCCATCGCTTATGTATGGTGCGTACACTGCCAACGCTATGTATGGTGCGTACATCGCCATCACTATGTACGGTGCGTACACCGTCCTTCGCTATGTACGGTGCGTACACCGACATCGCTATGTATGGTGCGTACACCGACATTGCTATGTATGGTGCGTACACCGCCATCGCTTATGTACGGTGCGTACACCGACATTGCTATGTACGGTGCGTACACCGCCATTGCTATATACGGTGCTTACACTGCCATCGCTATGTATGGTGCATACACCGCCATCGCTTATGTACGGTGCGTACACCGGCATTGCTATGTACGGTGCGTACACTGCCATCGCTATGTACAGTGCGTACACCGCCATCGCTTATGTACGTGCGTTCACCGACATTGCTACTGTACAGTGCGTACACAGACATTGCATTTGTACAAGTCATTCCCCGTGTACGGGACGGACGTTTTCCGTGCAAATCGTAAATCGGTAAGCCGGTCCAGATCGTACTTGTACGCTCGGACTGTGTTTTTACGATTCGTACGGAAAAGTTTCCGGGTCCGTCTCGTACAACTTTTCTCGCTACAATTCGTACGGATCGGGCCAATCCGTATGTACTTTTTCCCGTACGAATCGTACTTCACGGGTCGGACGTGACTTGTACGATTCGTACAGAAAAAAATATGGATACGAGTCGTACGGGAAAAAAAAATACAGGATCGGAATCGGCCTCTAAATAATTATGTATAACAAATTCAAAAAATTCAATTTACTTTTAATATTTTTAAAATTAATTATATCCTACATTAGCTAAAATAATACAAAAAATATTAAATAGCGGAGGGAATAAAACTACTGTTACAACTCCATTAAAGAACAACAGTAAGGAAAATGTTGAATAGCGTAGGGCTTAAACTTACTATTCCCACTCCAGGAAGTGCAACAGTAGGGAAATTGTTGGATAGCGTAGGGGTATAAATTACTATTCCCACTCCAGGGAGTGCAACAGTAAGGAAAGTGTTGGATAGCGTACGGGTAAACATTACTATTCCCACTCCAAAGAGTGCAACAGTAGAGAAAGTGTTGGATAGCGTAGGGGTAAAAATTACTATTCCTACTCCAAAGAGTGCAACAGTAGGGAAAGTGTCGGATAGCGTAGGGGTATAAATTACTATTCCAACTCCAGGGAGTGCAACAGTATGGAAAGTGTTGGATAGCGTATGGGTAATAATTACTATTCCCACTCCAAAAATTATTTTTTTAAATAATTAATGATTTAATTATTAAATAACTCTAAATTATTTACAAATACCAATAAATAATAATTAAAAACATAATTACCAATGAATAATTAATTAACAATAAATTAATAATACATATTAATTACCAAATGATAAATATTGAACAGTAGAATATTTTCCGTAACAAAAAACATATTAATTATTAACTAGTAATTACCAATTAAAAAATATAGAACAATTAAATAATTTTTTATACCAAAAAACTAAAATTCTTAAACATTAATTACCAATTAATTATTACGTATTAATATATTAATAAAAATATCAATAAATAATATGTAATTACCATTTAATGATTAATCAACAATAAATTAATTTTCATAACCAAAAAATTATAATTTGAAATAATTACCAATTAATAATTAGTGTCCAATAAATTAGTTATCAATACCCAACAATACATTTAATAATAACCTAATTAGATTTCAATTACTTCCAACACTATTCCCCTGTAATCACACAACACACTCCAATAATAAAATAATACACTTAACATAATTATCAATTAATCAATTAATCAATTAATAAAAATGAATTACCAATTAATAATTAATTAACAATAATATAATTATCAATACCTTTAAATGAAAATAAATTATCACTTAATTACAATTAAATTACTTCCCACCCTATTACCCTATAAAACCACAACCCGCTACGGTACTAAAACACAAAATTGACTGAAAACAACATTATTAACATATAAAAATTGTATACATATATTTTAAAACCAGTAGAAAAATTAACAGAAAACATATAACACATACATATTAAATACATAATAAAACACATAACAATAATATAAATATCGATATTAGTAACATTGATATATTTGCTATCGATATAAAAAAATCAATATTACTTACCTTAGGGTCGATATTCTGTCCATCGATATTCTTAAGATCGATATTCTGTTTCTTCGATATTATCAACTCGATATTAGTGTGGGTCGATATTTAATTTTCGATATTTTGACTGCCCACCCTCTGCATCACATTAACATGGCTCACCCCTACTTCCTAACACATCCTAAATGTCCTTGTACTCTTAGATTTCAGTTTGCTGACCGGGCACGCAAGATAGATGGAAAACTCACCATCACCCCCAAGAATCCCGAACTGTTGATGTGCTCCATCTCCCTAGAGGGAATGGACTTTACGGTGGAACATCGTCTTAGTACAGACCTGCCAATACTGATGGTCTCTCCAGGTTCTTCCTCCTTAGTGAAGAGAACTCCCAAGGTGTTGGTTAGCTCTCCCCGCCTTCAGAACACTTCTTGATATAAGGCCATCTGCCAGAAAGAAGAGCTGCGGTGCTGCAGTAGGGACTGACTCTTTGCTAACTTCTTTGCTGTGTTTGCTTGCTGCCTGCTGATTTCTGTGCTGTAGGAGGGACTGTAACTTTGCTACCTGATTTGCTATGTTGGCCTGCTGCCTGCTTCTTCTTGCCTGGTATTGAGAAGAACAGGACCTGTTTTCTACATCCTTGAACCCAAGTTCTCGAAAGGATTTGCTGGCTTGCCCCCTGTTTTGAAGTCTCAAGGCCATCAAAGACTTCCTTCAACTCTATTTCACCTACTAACTGATAGTTCTGCCCTGCCAAGAGGTGCTAATCCAGACCTAGGCCGTTAAAGTGGGTTCTGCAGCTGTTTTTCCACAAAAATCAACACACTGGCGACTTTGCTCCCATCGGAATCCGGCGCAGTGCCCTTCGATGCCGATACAGAGCCACTTCGAGAACATCCCTGTGTAGCTCGACGACGACTCGAAATCCGACTGTGAGGTTTAACGCTGATGCAGCGCCTGCATCGTGAAGAGTTTGATGATAACGCAGGATCCCAAAGCGAGGTTTGCCAAAGGCACAGCACCTGCATCATCACAGGTTCGATGACGACACAGGACACCAACTGTGCAGTTCAAGCTGATGCATCGAGTCGCAGATGCTTGCTCCATCCAAGATACTTTGTCAGCAGGCTCTGCATGGGTCTTGTAGCCAGACTACTCTGCATCACGGTTGGCCTGAGCTTTGGATTTACCCCGGCCCAGTGGGACCTCGAGTAACTCAGACACCGATTTGCTTTTAAGCAATATATTTACAGTTTATGCATTAAAACATTCATATCTTAAGTTCTACTCATTGGATTTTTGTCGGTTTAGTCTTTCACTCAGATAAAGATTCTCTATTTTTCCAAACTGGTGTGGAGTCTTCTTGTGGTGTTTTCACTATCAATCACTCAGAGTGGACCTTCGTCTAGGTACACTCTCTCCCTGCAGCTCCGCTGTACCGTCTCTTGCCTCCAGACCCCGACCTCCTCCTTGGAAGGTTCGAGGCTGCTGCCCGCTCCTGCACCTGCTGCCCGCTCCAACTGGGTCAAGACTGCCTGCAACCACGGTAACCTTTCTAAGACAATTTTTTTCCAAATTTTTCCCTGTTGTGTCACTGTTATTGTGCCCATTTGTGTCTTGCTCTAATTCCACCACTGTTTTTATTTTTTCGTGCCTACCTGTTCCTTTCGCTACTGCTGCCCCTGCGGCCCCTCCCCACCATAATTGCCCCCCTGTATTCCCCCTGGAATTCCCCCCAGAATTCCCCCGCTCACGCCTCCCAGCCTCTCCTCCCTCCCACCTCCCCTACTCAATGGTGGCCACTGCGCAGTCGCGCAGCGGATACACACTGCGGGCGCGCGCTGGAGCGTCGAAGGTGCGCCAAAGGCAAGCCTGTCTGTGCCTGTCTGTGACCCGACCGCGGCCAGCGCCAGGAACCCTGGACCTCCCACTACCCATCGCTACGACACCACCACCCTCCTCACACTCAACCCTAGAAGACTTAGAGAAGGACAACAGGCCTCACCACGGCCAGTTCTCCTGCCTCCACTGCCGCCAGACCCTCACCGCCACCCCCGGCCCCCAACACCTGCGACACCAGCACCAGCAACACCCTAAAATGCATCCTCATCAACGTATGCTCCGTACACAAACACGCCATGGAAATCTGGAACCTACTCGACTCTCTCTCGCACACCATCGCCTTTTTCATGGAGACCTGGACCAACGTATCCTCTGCCCCCGACATCAGCACCGCCATCCCAGACAGATACAAGATCCAGAGGAAAGATCGCCCCAACCACCCATGAGGGGGCCTCGTCATCACCCACAAGAGCACCCTTCCCCTCACCACCTCCAGCGAAACCTACCCCTTGGCCGAACACCTGCACTTCCAGATCCAGACTACCCTAATAGCCGCACTCTGGGGAACCCTCGTCTACAGACCCCCCGGCCCCCGAACACCCTTCACAACCACCATCACCAACTACATCGCTCCCCACACCATCACCTAAACAATCGGTTGTCCACCTCGACAACCCCAGCAACCCCAACTCCACTATCCTTCATGACAACCTAGCTAGCATCGGACTTGAACAACTCATCATCACACCGAGCCACAGAACAGGACACACCCTCGATCCCATCTTTGCGGCAGGGAACAGCGTCCAATTCAGCCACACGACGCTGCCATAATAGACTGACCACCACTGCATACACTTTTTCATCAACAAACCCAAGGCACCCAAACCAGCCCCACGCCCACCGCAAAGGAACTGGAGCAAGGTTACCAACGAGCAACTTAACTCCACCCTCACCAGAGACAACCATTCCTGGACACCCGGCGCAAATAACGCTGCCAGAGAACTCCACACCTGGATTTTCAACTGCACAGACGAGCTCGCCCCGCTACGCAACCCACACAGACAACAACCAAGGAAAGCCGCCTGGTTCACCACCGCTCTCCAAGAAGCCAAACTCACCTGTAGATGGCTGGAGAAGAACTGGAAAAAACACCAAGACAACCGGAAAACCAAACCACCTACAAGGACGCCATGACAGACTACCACAACCAGATCAGAGTCACCAAGAGGAACTTCATCCACAACAAAATCCTGGCCAACTCCACCAACTCCAAGGAACTTTTCAGTGTCATTCAAGAATTCACCTACCCATGCAGCAAAGCCACAGACATCACCCCATCCCCAGACCTCTGCGAAAAGCTTGGAACCTATTTCCACCTCAAGATCAAAAACCTCTACGACAACTTCATCGACCATCCACCAGGTGCCGGAGATGAAACCCCAGAAACACCAGCCAGCCCACCATCTCCAGCTGGACACCAATCATGGTCGAAGACACTGTCTCCACCATGAAAAGCATCCACTCTCGGGCCCCCACCAACCCATGCCCCCTCACACCTACAAAAACAGTCTCCTTTGTAAAATATTATATCCTGAATGCATTATATGTTTTGTGTATTCCATTCATTCCCAGTTTCTCTCATTCACTTACACACTTTACATACATGGGAAGTGAGACCATATATCCCCTACAGATAATCATGATAACTTAAGTTGTAAAAAAGTACAAATCAATTTATTGGTTAAAAACTCACTCGAGTTCACAATTTAAAAAACAGCTGACATAATACATAGTATTGTTGGTGTCCTACACTTGATTGTGAAAAACACTTTTGCAAATATTAGTTACATGTTAAAAAACAACCGTCAAGTTAAAAAGAGAGTACATATCATAGACAAAAACACTGTGTCATTAACAAAGTACACATCCATGATAGAACAAATTTACGGGCTGGTGTCTGGTACTTTTCTATTTGTTAAATACTCATTGGCCACAGCCACTTCACGGATTGTGTTATTCTCAACAAGGCTTCAATGCCTTTCGATGGATTCTTATAACACCATCTTTTTCAAGACAAGGATTTGGACTCTCATAGAAATCAGATTAACACTTGATCAGTTAAAAACCTTAATTTTATCTAAAGAAGGCAGGAAGATGTTTTCGCTCTACTTGGTCTGTCCCAAAGGGCGTTTGAAAATTCTGGCCCGGTTTACGGCTCTGATGAAAAGGGGCAGTGATTGCCTTCTAAATTTTAGGCAGGAAGGTGTCTTTGTGAGGAAATATGAATTTTATGGTCAATTGTGTCCCCTATCTTAGACCCCAACGGCTCCATGTACATGCTACAAGTACATGTATGTTCCCTCCACTTCAAGCTATGAAGACGCAAATACATATGCGTCCAACGTTAACATGTCCTCTTTCAGATCTGCCATGAATGGGTCAGATATTCCGTTCCTAAGTATGCCTTGCCACCGTCTTTATATGGTATACTTTTCACGTTTTCCAGCTCTGGCAAGGTAGGCCCTGAATTCTGCCATCGAGCCTTTTCCTGCCTTCTGCCTCTGAATGCTCCAGCCTGGACCTGCATCTGTATCCATGACCTTTGTCTTACTTCCTTTGCGGCTAACGGTGCCTGGCCCGGCCTGTTGCCTGCCAAGACTGTATTCAGCCTTCAAGTTATCTGCTCCGCTCCTCGAGAAATGCATTCCTGTCTAGTAGTTTAGGTAAACATCCTTCCAGCTACAGAGCAAAGGGCCCGGCCTTACTGTCTCTGAGCAAGTAATTCATGACTTCTGTTGCCATGGTAGGCCCATGCCCCTCGCATCACATGTAGACACATAGACGCTTATACACGCACTAGTAGTTAGTATAGGATAGCCTCTGCCTGAGAGACCTTTCCTTCCAGATAATATAGTTCCTTAAACACAAGATATTAGATACGATTTGGGATTGGGTTGTTCTGACATCCCAGACTTCTGTCTCCTCATGTAGGGCTAAATGTCAAGTCCCCTTCACCCTCTAGTCACACGTCAATCACACGTCATGCGGCTGCGCGCGCATCTCTGCCATATATTTTCTGCTGACATTGCCGGATTCTCTTATGGATCCACCCACCTGTGTCATCATCATAATGACGTTTCTAGTACATGCCCTCATGCACGCCTATTGTGTATTCTTATCTTTCCTATCAGCTGTTACGCCTCCTACATCTGTCTTTACTGTAATGCATTTACTATATATATAATAACCTGTCAATAATGTATTGCGGATCCTTTCCTGAACCTTCGTGGTGACGGAACCCGATTGCCTGGTTCGAACCAATTCCTTTGTAAGGAATAAATTCCCTTTTATAACCTCAAATACCACGGATTCTGCCTCTTATTTTTACTGAGTTATTCTTATTTAATTTTACTTGATCTGCCACCTGGGGTGTGTTTAAAAATTCTGGCCCATTTGATGGCTCTGATAGAAGGAGGACATGGTTGCCTTGTTAAAATTAGGCTTTAATTATGGATTCCACTTTTACCTTCTTAAAATATCAGAGTTTGAGTTCCCCTGTATCATTAGCGTTTCAATTGCTGCACGCTCCTGCGTGATATCGTCTTTAGCTTTACTGCGCAAAGGAAACTGTTTTTGTGATACAATTGTATAGTACCCCATTCCTTTGGATGTGACGGGGTTCCTCTTATCTTTCAGTAACCCCTCACATCTACCACAGAGCCGCGGCCACCATCGCACCCAAACTACAATGCACCATCAACACCACCTTCAAAACAGGCACCTTCCCAGATGACTGGATGCATGCAGAAGTCAGACCCCTGCTCAAGAAGCCCACAAATGACCCTACCGACCTCAAGAACTATCAGCCCATCTCGAGCCTCCCCATCGCAACCAAAGTTGCAGAGAAAACAGCCAACAGGAAACTGACACGATTCATTGAAGAGAACGCCGTCCTCAACCCATCCCAATCGGGATTCCGAAGCAACCACAGCACAGTGACCGCCCTACTCACCTCCACAGATGACATCTGTACTCTCCTGGACCAAGGCCAATCCACAGCCCTCATCCTACTCGACCTATCAGCGGCCTTCAAAACCGTCTCCCACCGCACACTAGTCGCCAGACTACATGACGCAGGCATACAAGGAACAGCCCTGGACTGGATACAATCACACCTCACCGAAAGAAGCCAAAGGATCAGACTCCTACCCTTCCTCTCCAACCCCACGAAAATCACCAGCGGAGTCCCACAGAGTTCATCACTGAGCTCCACCCTTTTCAACATCTACATGGCCTCCCTTGCAGCTATTGTCTGACAACACGGCCTCAACATCGTATACTACGCTGATGACACCCAGCTCATCCTCTCCCTCGCCAAAGACCCCACCACTGCCAAATTCAATTTCCAGAAAGGAATGCAAGACGTCACAGTCTGATGACCAACAGCTGTCTGAAGCTCAACGCCGAGAAGACAGAAGTCCTCGTCCTCGGTACCACCCCTTCTGCATGGGACAGCACCTGGTGGCCCACTTCCCTCGGAAGCCCACCTACCCCCTCAGACCACGCCAAGAACCTCGGCATCGTACTCGACCATCACTCACCATGAATCGACAGGTCAACACCATCACCTCCAGCTGCTTCAACACCCTCCACATACTCCGCAAGACCTTCAAGTGGATCCCCCCTGAGTCAAGGAAGACAGTCAGCCACGCACTCATCACCAGCAGACTGGACTATGGAAACGCACTCTACGCCGACATCAACAAGTCCCTACTCTGCAAACTCCAGACAATACAGAACACCGCCACAAGACTCGTCCTCAACATCCCCCGACACGAACACATCAGCCAACACCAACGAAGTCTCCACTGGCTCCCCGTGGAGAAAAGAGTCACTTTCAAAATCCTCACTCATGCCTACAACTGCCTACACAACAACAAACCCAAATACCTCAACGACAGAATCAACTTCCACGTACACAAAAGAAACCTCCGATCTTCTAACCTCGCACTGGCCAAAACCCTGCACATCCACAGAGCCAGAGCAGGTGGAAGATCCTTCTCTCACATTGCAGTCAAGACCTGGAACGAGCTACCGGCAGACATCAGACTCAGCCCTCCCTGAACATCTTCAGTAAGACCCTCAAGACCTGGCTCTTCAGCTAAACAGGTCCCCCCCTCAGTACCTTGAGACCCTCACTGGTGAGTAGCACGCTTACAATTCCCTGATTATTTGATTGGTTTATGAAAGGCAGCTAATCATCTGAAAGGAGATCCAGGAGCTTGCATGTCCTGGAGGCTAATTAAAACAGCCAGGTCTTGAGGGTCATTCGGAATTCCGTAAGTGAGGTGATGGACCGGAGGTACTTGGGAAGGCTGTTCCAGGTCTTTGCTGCAATGTGGGAGCACGAGCGTCCTCCACTTCTGCTTCCGTAGATGCAGGGAGTATGGGCAAGGGAAAGGGAGGCAGAGCGTAGTCTTCTTGACGGTTGGTGAAAGTTCAGGTGGTGGTTAATGTAGGCAGGTCATTGGTTGTATAGAGCCTCGTGTGGGTGGGTCAGCAGCGTGAATTGGCATCTCTCTTCAGTAATGGAGTTTCCTGAGGTGCGGTGTGATGTGGGAAGGCAGACGATAAGCCTGGCTGTGGTGTTCTGTATGGTCTCAAGTCTCTGTGGGAGGTTTATGACGATTCATACATAGAGGGCATTGCCATAGTCCAGTCAGCAGATGATGAGGGCTTGTGTCATGGGTGTCAAGGTGTAGCCACTTGAAGATCTTATGTAGCATGCGCATAGTGAGGAAGCAGGCAGAGGAGATGGTGTTGATCTGTGATTTCATGCTGAGCTTTTTGTCAATGATGATTCTGAGGTTTCTGGCATGGTTGGAGGGAGTGGGTGCAGGTCCTAGGTCTGATGGCCACCAGTTGTTCCATTTGTTGCTGCTGTTGCCAAAGATCAGTACTTCCGTCTTGTCTGTTTTCAACTGCAGGCAGTTGTTCTTCATCCAGTTGGTGACATTTGTCATACATCTTTGGAAGTTGGTTCTGGTGGTGGTGGGGTAGTCGGTGAGTGAGAGTATGAGTTGGGTGACGTCTGCATAGGGAATTATGTTGAGACAATGGGATCTGATGATGTTGGCCAGCAGGGTCATACATGATTTGAAGAGCAGGGGACTGAGGGATGGGTCCCGGGGGACACTGCAGGTGATCTCCTTGGGTTCAGAGGTGGAAGGTGGGAGGTGGATCCTCTGGGTTCTTCCGGTAAGGAAGGAGTTGTTCTATCTGAGCGTTTCCCCTTGAATGCCAATATGGTGTAGTCTTTCGATTACTGTGTGGTGGGATACGGTATTACAGGCTGATGAGAGGTCAAGAAGGATCAAAGCTGATATTTCTCCTCAGTTGAGGATGGTTTGTATGTCATTGGTGGTTGCTATCATGGCGCTTTTGGTGCTGTTATTGCTGCAAAAGCCAGATTGAGAGTTGTCAAGTAGCTGGTTCTGCTCCAGGTGTGCCATGAGTTGATTTCTGATGATCTTTTCCAATACCTTTGCTGGGAATGGGAGCTGGGAGATTGGCTGGTACTTTTTGAGTACGCTGGGGTCAGCAGAGGGTTTATTGAGTAAAGTAGTGGTCTGACTTTGGCGTGTTTCCAGGCATCAGAAAATGTTGCAGTGATGATAAAGGTATTGTGTAGGGTGGTGAGTTCAAGGCCAATCCTTCAGTTTCTGAGGTTTAAGATGTGGTGTGGGCGTGGGTCATGGAGAGCTCCAGAGTGGATGTATTTCATGGTGGAGGTGGCATCCTGGGAGTAGAGGATATTCCAGGTGGTCAGTGTGGGGTTCGTTTCGGTCACGTGATGGCATTGAGGAAGTCAGTAGGTGTGGGTTGGGGTTCAAAGTTTCTGTATATGGTTGTGATCTTGTCGTGGAAGAAGTGGGTGAGGTTATCACACACCGGTAGGGTGTGATGTTATTTTTACTGGCAGCCGGGTTGGAGAATGCCTTAACGATGTTGAAAAGTTCCATGGTATTGTTTGCTCTGGTTTCAATGTGTGCAGCAATGGCTGTTTTCTTTGTTGCCCTCAGCAGGTGGTGGTAGCTTTTGAGGGAGGTGTTGAAGGCTGCCCTGTCAGAGGTGTACTTGTTAGTGCACCATCTCCTCTCCAACTGTTTGCTGTCTCGTTTCGATGTTCTGAGTTCTTGGGTGTACCAGCTGGCCTTTTTAGAGGATTTCCTCTGTGTTACTGTATTTTAGGTTGTGCACAAATACTTTACACATTGCCTCTTAAAGTAAGCCTAACTGCTCTTTGCCAAGCTACCAGAGGAGGAGCACAGTTTAATTTGGATTGTGTATGTGACTTACCCTGACTAGGATTGTGGTCCCTTCTTGGACAGCGGTGCAAACCTAGAGACCCAATTTCTGAGAATGAGTTTAATCTGTAAAACCTATGCAAACTATAGGAAGTTGATTTATGTTGCTTAGGAGTGGCACCCAGGGCAGCTCGTTAGTCACTTGGCACACTAGGATCCAGCAGAAGGGAAGGCTCCGATTTTCACATGTCCCTAATTCAGACCAGTCTTAAACTTGAATCTGTCAAACCATGTTGGGGTCCAACTTAATTCCACGTCATCTTCAGCAAACATGGATGAGGGATACAGGAGTTAATTCAAACAGCAGATTTTAGTTTGAAATAACCTAAATGGTAACAAGAGACAATTTCAGGAGACAATATTTAAACTGGTCTTCACCTATGCTCATGGATAGTGCAATGGCTTCCATGCCAGTCAAGTGGGCTGTGCAATATGGCTTAAAGGCCCCCATTCACAAAGGAAATTGGCATTATAACGTTTTTAAAAAACCCTCTAACACCTGCAATATTTTATGCACACCGAGCGCAGTTAATTCTCCAGTAATGTCTCGCTGATGCACATCTGTGATTCTCATGACTTTCAAGGTTGTATGGAATACTGGGATCTGTAGCGCATCAGAGTCTCAAAGATATGCTTCAATACTGTCAATATCTGAGCCCAACAGTTGCACCTTCTTCTCTCATTGAAGCTGCCAGAAGTGTGACTGTTCCGGTAACCATAATGCTGCATAACAAGAGGAAGCAACACGTGTCTCTTTAATGGAGTCATTGATTATAGTTAAAAGTCAAGTTTTGTACATTGCTTAGAAGTATCAGCGGCTCATTTATAGTCTCTGCAAGGGGTTTATTCCACCATTTGGTGTCGACAAGCTGTGGGCAGCAGACCTAGATGGGTCTTACCAGCCCTCCAACCAACAGAAGCCCATCTTGTATAGTTCGGTCTGACAGAAAAGCAACTATTTGAGATAGTGTAATGCTTAACGAATCAATTAAAACAACACATTAATGAACAATTAAGAATGTTATTGTCCTTTCCATGTTTAACTGAAAGATACATAGTTACTATGAAAAAGAAAGCCAAAGGTATGCAACCATGAAGGTGATTCAAAGGTTATAAGAAAGGTAAAAATGAGAACTGATAGTATCAGTAAAGGTCAATTGGAATGCAAAACAATGGAAACATGAAGAAAATGTTTCAAGGTGACCTCCATATAAACGTGATGGACCTAAATATGTAATACCTTTGATTCAAAGCCCCACTGAATATTCATGAGAGGATTCAGAAGCTCTCAGTGACTCGAGGAACCTGTTACAGCTGTCCCTTCATTAGCACTTCAGATTTGAGAGCAGAAAAAGAAGTAAGTAACCTTCAGAGAGTTACTAAGCCATTATGATTTGGGAAAAACACTGTTGTAATACTTGTGTTGAAGCCATGAAGGATTGTCCACAACACATGCACTATCTGTTTGTTCTTCAGAAAAAGAGAACTGGGAAACTTGCTATCTTGTACTTGAGTCCATGGAACAGAAGACGTTTCAGAAGGAGAAAGAAAGGATGTAATTTATATATTGCAGAACACATAGACACATTTAGATGTGAGAGAACGTAGCAATCTCACCTGAGATGCAACTAAACATGAAGCAACAAACGCGAGAGTAAGAAGGTCATATTTACAAGGCCCTAACTCTACTGGGTGTCACTTTTTCTGATGCTCTAGTGGTGTTGCTCTTTACCTCATATTTACAAGATGGTGTTAAGCCAATTAACAGGGCTTAATGCCACCTTGTAAATATGCCCCTTTTCACAGCCGTCTGCTGCAGCAAAGGGGCGGGCAATGGGTGTTGCAGTGGGTATTCCACCGCAACACCTATTGTTTTTTAATGCTGCCCCATATATACAAGGATGGGGCAGCACCAAAAACTAAGGCCAGGTAAAACATGGCCTCAGGATGGCGATACAAGGAGAAATTATCAATTTCTCCTCGTATTTTCCTCTTTCTATGTGTGCAGCATTCTACAGCACACATAGAAACAGCATATCACCTTTAAAGACACCTTCCTGCACATAAATAATTGCCACTGCAGCGCAGGAACCTTTGCAACATGGCGCAAGGTTGCCTGCACTGGCGCTAGGCAGGATTTTCAGTGCCAGCGCTGGGGGAAATGCAGAGGTGCACCTTATATTTGTAAATATGGCGCATCCCTATGTTTTGAAAATGATTGCGTCATTGCCAAATTTGCCACTACACCGCGCTCTGACATTTTCTTGTACATATCCCCCTGCGTTTGTTAAAGACCGAGCTAGCACTGTGGCGCCACGCACCAGAGAGTCTGGCTAGCACAAAAGCCAGCATCCATTTCCTTTGTGAAAAAGCAGACAATTATTTAGAAAGCCATGCTGTGGGTAAGTCCTTTCAACATTCCTGGAACCACAAACAGCATGATGGCGTAACAAATGAGTGGCTTTGGACAAATTGCTACACAGGCGAAATAGACTAGAAGGTCTAACAGGGATGGCCAATCAAAGGAACAGTGGGTTATTCAAAAATGAAAATGTCTTTTTTATGCCCCCATTCCCTTCATCATTTATATTACTCCTGTGTACCATATATTGCAGAAGGATCAAATTAATGATACAGTAATGAAGTACCAAATATTATGATCAATGCATTCTTTAGAAATTAATAAGCACTGGATCTCACAGTTTTGTACTGGAGCTCGTGGCCTGTGCTATGAAATGTCTTAGTGTTGAATATCAAGTCTGCATAGTCTTGAATCCACTGCATGCGTCTTTCATTTTCTACCCGGACACTCCATACCTCTATTTCTCACTCTTGCATGTCCTTTTTCATTCCTGCTTTCTCTCCTTGCTGCAATTTCTCCATCTTTCTCTTCCTCCTCCTTCCCCCTCTTGCGTTTCTCTCTCTCTTGCCCTGGGTCAGAGTTTTATTCCTGTGTCCCTGCACGTATCGAGCGCCAGGATTCCCTCCGACGCACGTACAGGCGTGCACATGTTTCAGTTACGCAGCAGATGTTGCATTCGCTTCATACATGTTTAATACATAGCAGCACTATTCTTCAGCTGTTCTAGGAGATTATCTAAAGCAATGCATAGGAAAAGCGAGTGTGAACTAGTAATACTGTTTCAAAAAACGTTCTGAGCCGTAGCCAGGGTATCAACATCGCAAGATGAAGGACAGCTCCAGAAACTATTTCTCGTGATGCAGAGGATGCTGGGGTTCTGCTCCACTGGCATCAGATGCCTGCCAGGCGGTGCCGAGGAGAGGAATGCGGCACAGGAAAATACAGCTTGCAGGACAAGCCCAGTGTTTTGATTCTGATACTATATTAAGCCTGAGGTAAACGGAGCACAAAAAATGCCTAATTTGTTCCAGTGTCAGGGGCTTTATTGTAAATGTGCTGTTCAGCTTACTTTTTTTAGACCTGACAGATTTTCTCGGATTTTTTCATATTGTATTGTGTTTATATGCAGAAAGTATACACAGTGAGGTTCTTCCCTGCAGGGTCTGAATAAAGTAATTCCCAAACGAACAGTTGAGCAATTTGCAGCGGGTGACGTCTGCTAAGTGACATTTTGCAATAAATATCATTATAGAGTAGATATTTGTGCTTTTTGACTCTGTATAAAATAAAGATAAAGCCGATTTTGCTGCTTTTGTACTAAGGTTTTAATCCTGATGAACAAGCCCATAATTCTCTTGGCATATTACCGTTATCCAATAAAATGATTATATGCTAATGACATTCTCTTTTAAAATATGTTTTGAAAAATTGTAAAATTGCATTAAAATATTATTTATGTAGTGCTTGCTGTTACATAACTTGGAACTTTGTCGCTCTCTAAATAATGAGGTTGAATATTACCAAATAGTTCTCATTTGATCAGGTAGACACTGTTCCTGCTAGTGGGAAAAAAAGCATTGCCATGACTACCTAGGCATGCGTAAAAAAGGCCTTCTAGTGGAGAGAATAAAAACACTGAACTCTTAGCCCAGTACTGCATCTCTGACAATCATCAACAATAGGCATTCAATTGATTTCAATCACCAATGTGATTTAAACCTCAAAACAATACACACAAAATATAGAAAAAATCATTCATCAAATGAACAAACGATTAATTTTTTTTTTTATTCACAAACAAAAATCAAAGAAGTCAAAATTTTATAGAAAGGATGGAGCTTTTCTAAATTCAATTGGTGCCACTTCTTGTCCATCCTATATTCTGTTTGATGACTGCTCCCACTAATCAATCTGAGGATATTGACTTACATTTTAGCTTCTGATTTCAAATTACTTCACATTTAGACAATATTTTAAAATGTTACATTGTACATTTTGTTTATTTGTTATAAACACTTTAAAAGTCTGATGATATTGAATTTTCTAAACCTGAGTAGTTTATGAACCATTGTTCTAGAATGGTGCTTTGCTTGATGATGTCAGCTGGGGTTTCGAGATGTAATGTGACACCCTTCACTGAATGTACCTTTTAAGAAATACTTAGATACTGAAGCACTTGTCTTGGCCTGACCCTTTGTGCTGGGTGCTCCCCCCATCAAGTTCTGTCTGTAATCTAAAGGTGATATTTGACAATAAATTATCATTCGGCAGAACAGTGGGAAACAACCGCTACAGTAGATTTAAGCGAACCCCCTCATCCTTGCAGTGGCCCTCTTGTGCATCACTACAGCAACTCAGTGCCCGTGGAGAAGTGTGGCTCACTGGTTAGAGGAGGCAGACCTGGAAGCAGAGGTCAGCCCGGGACCAGGGTTCAATTCCCGGCTCGGCTGGGTCTTGAGTCCATAAATGTCCATGGACTCGATAATTCTCGCTCCAGTGCATTCTTGATTCATGGGTTCACACTCTGCGACTCTGGGCAATAGCTTGCTTAATCTCCACATGGGCCCCTCGCGGCGGGATGCCTGGCTTTCACCTTGCGGATGCCCTGCCGGGTTATCTCACAGGGGAATACCAGGACGGGTTCCCTAAGCAAGCGCTTAGAGACCGCTTGGTGATTTGCGCTATATAAATTCCTGCACAAAGCTCTATCCTGAAAATGATTAACAAACTTCAAAGAGATCAACATTCACAGCCAAAACCTTCCTTGTTCTGGGAAGATCTGACATCACACAATCCATAAAGGATTAAAACTATCTGCCTGCACCAGTCAACCTTCCCACATTGTTCGATTCAGGCCTCAGATGACACAGGTTGGTGTCTACCCTGTACCATTTCTCACTTCTTCCATTGAGATACCGGTGGTTTTGTGGAATGTCTTCATAGCCTGATTACTCTTCCCTTGGAAAAACACTTCCATGCCTGCTCGCATCAAAGGACATCTCTTTAAATACGCCACATCTTATTTCAAACATTTGAACTTGAAAGATTTTAACAATTTGCTTTGTTGTTTATTTTCCACCACCCCTTCTGTTCTATTGACCTGAAGTAAGCAAAAAAGTGATAGATGGAATGCTTGAATTAATCTCAGTCAATGGTGATCACTCAGGGCTGCATCCCAGTCCATCAATATTTTGCGCTCTATGCCACCTCAGTTTGGTCCCCATCATGTGCAAATCAATCTTGACTCTACTTCAATGGGAACAGTCCATTCTGAACTGCCAGGCCACCTCCTCCATGAACTGGAATTCAATCAACGTGGGTCCTGAGCTCACTGTGCCACTTGAGCCAACTATACCTGGCTGATTAGCCCTAATCAGGAGGAAACCTGCCCTACATTGCTTGTGTTCTGGCCTGGCAATTCTGGCTGAACTCTTCCATTTGGAGCACAGTCAAGACTGATTTGCACATGGCTGTGTTCAAACTGAGGAGGCATAATGGGCAAAAGATGATGGATTGGGATGTGGCCCGGCCATTTTCCAGTGGATGAAATTGTTTCAAGCATTCCATCCATTAGCTTGTTGTTGTTCTAGTGATATGAACCATTCTCCAGTTGCCCCAGTGTTTTAGAACAATACTATAATGATATACTAAAGATGCAAAATAAAGTAACCTACAGTCACCAGCAGTTAATCTTTGACTCGCCAATCATTGTTAAGGGTTTCCTCAGTGGATGGTGGATGAATGAACCATTGCAGAATATCCAACATCAAATGAATATATTAACACAAATTACTTCTTACCAAATCCACAGATTTTCCATGACCATCTTCATCCATTGAACAGGCATTTTGAGAGGATTCAAAGTATGACTTTGTTCTAACATTTCCAGCATGCTTAGATTTCTTGTGCAAGGAGGAAAGATTCATAATTAACATTAACACGGAGTATCAGTCTGGTATCTTCTATTCCCCATAATAATGTTGGGTAGAGGCGGAGCTGATAGACGGCTGATAGACAATTTTATCTCTGCACAGATCTTGTAAATTAAATTCAGACGAACTGCCTGGTATGATAGAAATCATTTCTTGCAAGCAGCCCCTTCTCCCTTTCATAATGGACCTAAGATTTCAAGGATTGAAGAGCAGAATGCATAGGATGCAGTCCTGTTGCTTCTCATGCTAGTAAGCACTTGCTCAATGATTGTACCAAACTAACCTCAATTATTGGTCTCATGGAATATAGAGGACTGAGCCTGCTATCAACAATCAGCTTGGTCTGGTAGGGACTGTTTTTTCTGAAAGCTGCTTGCTTGGAGAGGGTCCTGTGATTTCAGGGGTATTATCGCCGGGCTGTTGAGTGAGGATACCTATTCAACTGAAATTGTTGGAGTCCTTAGAGTGTCTGATCCAGCCATGAAGATAACATATGACTGCTGGTGGACATCATGTCTGTACATTGTATATTTCTGTGCTGGAGAACCTGGTCAGTGGAGATGTGTACTGAAGATGTGCTTCAATGTCTGGCAGCAGTAATACTGCAAAGACCATTTTACATTTCCAAACCAGGGACCTTTTTACAAACCACAATTGCGTTCCACATGGGCTCTGCTGAATGTGCTTGGAATCACAGCTGCAACAGGTTCCTTGAGTCACTGAGAGCTTCTGAATCCTCTCATGAATATTCAGTGGGGATTTGAATCAAAGGTATTACATATTTAGGTCCATCGCGTTTATATGGCGGTCACCTCGAAACATTTTCTTCATGTTTCCATTTTTTTGCATTCCAATTGACCTTTACTGATACATATCAGTTCTCATTTTTACCTTTCTTATAACCTTTGAATCACCTTCATGGTTGCATACCTTTGGCTTTCTTTTTCATAGTAACTATGTATCTTTCAGTTCAACATGGAAAGGACATTAACATTCTTAATTGTTCATTAATGTGTTGTTTTAATTGATTCGTTAAGCATTACACTATCTCAAATAGTTGCTTTTCTGTCAGACCGAACTATAAAATATGGCCTTTTGTTGGTTGGAGTGCTGGTAAGACCCATCTAGGTCTGCTGCCCTCAGCTTGTCGACACCAAATGGTGGAATAACCCCCTTGCAAAGACTAGAAATGAGCAGCTGATACTTCTAAGCAATGTACAATACTTCAGGAATTTTAAAACCCACTATAAAAAAAAGTGATTTCCATGTGAAGCTTCTATGCATGAGAGTAGGTAATCCCTGTACAAAATCTTGTCTCAAATTTATTTTCCTTGTTACTGTCAGGTTGTGATGTCTCTAGTCACCTGTATTAACGAAATGGCATAGCTGTTCAATTGTAATGCCTGCTGCTGTCATCCAGGGCAAAAGAGAGATCATAATTACAGATGCAGTTTAAACAACTATTATGAAAAGTCGTTTTTCATTTGTCCGTATTTAGTTATTTTAAACTGAACAGTGATCAACAGAAAATAGATATTTATGGTACCATGTTTATTTTACGCAAACTGGAGATCATTTCAAGAAATCACTGCATGTTTCTACAGATTCTCACCTAAAACATTTTAATTGAATTTTCATCAAAATGATTTACTTTAAACTAATTCCCTCATTTTTTACATCAAATTACTTATTATTATTATTATTATTATTATGTTTCTTATATAGCGCCTGAATCGACCCCCGAAGGGGTATCTCCGCGCTTGCCTTGGGAACCCGTCCTGGCTTTTCCCTGTGAGATAGCCCCTACAGGGCATCCCCAAGGTGAAAGCCAGGCATCCCGCCGCGGGGGGCCGTTGTGGAGATTAAGAAAGCTTAATGCCCAGAGTTGCAGAGTGTGAACCCATGATTAGGTCAGGCACCGAAGCGAGAATTATCGAGTCCATGGACATTTTGAGCTCAAGACTTAGGGCCTGATTATAAGTTTAGCGGTCCGATGGACCACCAAACCCTTTCTGGTTGTGTGGCCACCACCGCACTGGTGTGCTGACCGCCGTATTCTGAGTTGGACGGTTGGATAGCTATGGGACAGCTGCTACCACCAGGAATCTGCGATCCCTCTGCAGTGGCATGGCGGTCTGGTCAACAGTATGCTGATGGTGCCGCTGTGGCAATGTCAAGCATATTCTGAGTTTCCAGAATTCCACAATTTTAATGGCGGTGAGGCCGCCATGAAAAGTGTAGGTGTCGGGAAACTAAGGGGGCCCTACAGAGTCTCCTGTTACCCCTGTGCATGGGGGTTCATACAGGGGGGCACATGTTGTGTCCCCGGTCTGTATGCACCTGTGTTCCTACACAACATGGATTGAACAAGTTAAAACGTACATACCTTTAGAAAAATGGTTCTCATTATCCAGCATTAGCACAATCTTCTTTTATTTGAATTCTCTTGACTTCAAGCTTTAGATTTTAGAGCAATATATATTTGTATTTGTATGTATTGAAGAGAGTGTGCTTTCACAGACTTGTGTGAATGCAAGACAGAACACGATTGATAAACTTTGAGATACTAAAGGATGAATGGGGATTCCAAATACCTTAAGATGCACTTTAGTATGGACATACTGTCTCATGGGCATGTTGATGACAGTCTTTACTTTTCTCTGTGATCAAGTTGAAGCAGAACCTTTTTGTCTGCTAAGTAGTTTGCATTAAAAACATGCCTCCTTGATACAGCTGATAATTAATAATGAAATGAAGAGCATTCCATATTAATAACTTTGTTCTCCTTCTGATAACATGCATACCTTGGTCTATTGTCCTGTTCTAGTTGGTTTAGCAACATGTGGCTCCGTGAGTGTTGTATAATTTACCAATATTAATTGCATTGGCCTCTGAAGCATCCTTGTAGGAGAAATGTTATGAATAGGCAGCATGAGTCATTTGCTTCAAAATGGTCTGATCTACTATTCACATAAATGATATTCTTTAGTATCCCTTGATGCATAACTTCAGATTGGAATGCATCAGGGTGTTTGATATGTGCTCAGAGGCTTCACTTAAATTAATATTTTTTCTTCAGAAAGATTACTGACAATTCTTTTCATATATTTGTCATTATTGAATAGGACTGATAATTATTAGTATAGGGTTGTTAATATCTCATAATTCAGGACATTAGCAAATTATTGATGGAAATTAACAATGTGATGCAATGTTAACTATTAAAGTAATTCAAAAACACTTGAGTGTAAACAAAAACAATTCTGGAGCACGATACAGCAAATAATACATTCTATAGGTGTCACAAATAGTTTTCTGCAAGAAATTAGGAAGTGGTTGTCCACAAGGAGACAGGAGACTGGATCTACCGAAGGGGGATCGAGTATTAGCATCCACACACTTTATGGAGGAATAGAGATTCCCTTCCAGCCCAATCCATTTTAGCAGTTTTCTCCATAGATATATCAGTGCTTGTATATGATACTCTAGGTAAGTTGTTATTGAGATGCTGATATGAATGAAAACATAATTTCTTATCATACAATAATAAAGGACCATATATATGTTCACAGGTTTAATACAATATTGCACATTCTGTAAAGATCGATTTTTTATAACTGTACCATTCAATGTTGTGAAGTAATCCATATATTTACATGGGCCTTTGCAATGCATTATTTCAATAATGTGCATTCAGTATTGCAATGCAATGCAGATGCTGCATATCCAAACAGGGTGAAACCAGTCTTGGGTTGCTTGTGTTCCAGTCTGGCCTGGAAGAACAGGATTGACTGTCCCCTTTGGAGCAGGGTCAAAGCTGATTTGCTATTGGCTGGGTCCCCAGTAGCTGAGATTAATTCAAGTATTCCAGCCAACACTATTTTTATATTACGAAATCTCATACCTAAGCATTTAGCTAAACATTGTAAGTTTTCCTTTTCTTTACAACCTTCATGAACTTCATATAATATATTTGTACACAAAATCAAAAATAGGGTGTTACCGATCTAAACATAACAAGCACATGCTTAAGTAACTTCCTGTTTTCAAATATTTTATTTACAGTGGAAAGAGTTACAGGAAAATTAGATATACATATATATACACACACACACACACACACACAAACAATTAAAACAACTTGCAGGAGAGAACTGCTGTCTGGCGATCTGAATATGAGTGGGAGTACTGTCCTACAGATCGAACAAGACCAATTGTGCCCCACATCAAACACGTTAAAGTGGGGACACACAAAATTTTGACAAGCTTTATGTCTATCTCACAACATAAGCACTACTCAATGCATGATTAGCCCTGATGAAGTCTGCTGTTATTGTATCAGCCATGGACGAAACACATGTTGGTGAGGGCAGAATGGAATAAAGAGAATGCAATAAAAAGAACACATGTTGAAACCGCATACTCAACTATCACTTTCCTGAGTGTTCGAAGAGACCTTCATCACATTTGGAATCAGTTCAACAGAGTAAGAGTAGATGGCTTTCCTCTTCATGGCAGCTTTGGGCACTTATGAATATGGACATAATCATTGTGGGGGGGATCATGTTGGGAGTGCTTGGTGCTCTTGCAGGACCTAGCGTGTTCCACCATTAGTTAACTTGGTATTCCAGCGGAAGCCACTGTTAAAGATTCGCCCCCATTGTACTGTGGTAACCTGAAAGATTCCTCAAGGAAACCGGCATGGTGCCGCAGTAACATGGGGACGAAGCTTGAATGCTGATACTTTAGAAGAAATGATATGTATTTTGCAAAAACGAGAATAATTAAATCAAAACAGTTTGATTTATTGTTAGTTATAAAGGGTTAAATAAAAAATGAAAAATGTGCAAGTTATGTAGTGATGTACCATGCATAAAGATATCTAATCTTAGCCTTTATATTCGATTCTTCATAATATAAATACAAATTAAAAAATATTGCGCTCATAAAAAGTTTGCGGAGGCAGAAGGAAACTTCTCTATTACTTCAACTAATTACAAGGGTGAATCATTTTAAGGTCTCAATTAACTTTTTAATGGGGTGCTAGAAACTTGGGTAATTTGCTGTAGCATTATTACATGAAAATGAATGTATGACGTTTCTACGCACACATTCACCACGCATGGCTTTACAAAGCGGTTGTTACAACGACCGCGTTGTTACCACGCATGCCATTGCATCGCAAGTCATATCAATGACTTGCTGTAGGGGGCGCGCTGGACTTAGGAATAGTATTCATAACTATTCCTAGTCCAGTTTGAGCAACAGCAGGGAAGGTGTTGTATTTAAGATCCAAAACATTCCCTGGTGTAGCACACCCCCCACTTGCGATGTAATAGAACACGTGGTAACAACGCAGCCGTTGTAATGACAGTGTTGTAAAGCCATGCGTTGTGGAAACAGTCTTGTAAACGCTGTTTTCCCATGAAAATACTGCAAAATTATGCTGGCTTACATATAATTATTAGAAATGCATCTAACCCTCAAAGAAATGACCTGAACAGTCTGTTCGGGTGAAAACTCAACTTAAAAATGTAATTTCATGTTAATTTCTGGACACTCACATTCAAAACACTGCTGTCTGGGTTTTTACTTTTGTGCTTAAAATTTACCAGAGCGGTTACCCTGAGTAAAAACTTTACCTGAAATGTTTGTTGATCACCCATGTTAAAGGAACTGCCACTTGTGTTCAAAACACTGCTACTCTGATTCTTTTTTGTTTTTTCGGGCTCGGGTAAGGCAACTACCTGAAATGCCGCTCGTGTTCACAAAACATGAATTTAATTGTATTAAAATTGCTCTTCGAAATTATACGATCTGGCATAATTTCTGTAATTTTGCATAAAGCATGTTACGTGAAATTTACACCAATTATACTGGCATTATTAAAATGTCACCTTCCCCTACGTTTTAACATATGCTTCTTGTGGATTATAGTGTTTTTTGTTTCTTAGACTTGGCACTTTATTCCTGTTGCTTTCCAGCCTCTTTTCTTTGTGGCTGTCATTAGTGCAGTGCCATTTTGCTATGCGCTCTAGCTTTTTTCTGGGTTCCCAATAATGGATGTCCAGGTTACTTCTACACTCTATAGGGCCATCCCCTCTGTGGACATTCCAAAGGCAAGCCTGTCTGCTCCCATCACCATTTTCCAGGGATAGCACCTGGGACTGCTCAATAAGCCTTTCAGGTAAGGAACAATCTTATTCTCTTATTCTCATATTGTGCAGATCACTCCTGGCCTTCATCCATCATTGGGACTCCACCTTGTGGCTGGCTGAACTTGGACCTACATCCACCCCAACCAATAAAACTAGGAACCTAGGCCTCATCCTGGACAACAACCTCATCATGAAGTACAAACCCTTTTCTATCCAAATTTAGAAAGACAACAAATTGTGTCCCCCAGGGCTCTTCCCTTAGCCCCATTTTATTCAATAAACCCCTCATCTCACTTATAAAAACCCACAATATTAAGTTAATTAACTATGCATACGACACTCAATTATTTCTGTTGCTGAACAACAACCAGGAGAATACCATAGGTAATTTCCAAGCATGCATCCTTGACAACTTTGACTAGATGAATGAAAATTCACTCAAGATGAATGGAAACAAAACTGAACTCCTCTGTTGCTCTTCCAATAAAATTCTGGTATCCCTATCGCCTAACTTCTGGCCGTTACCCACGGAAAAGCCACTGGGCAACTCAGCAGCGGTACAAAATGTAGGTGTGATCATTGACCAAGGTTTGTCCATGGAAAATCAAGTGAACGGACTTACCAGGTCCTGTTTCACACTGATCCGGGCCCTTAGGAAGCTATATCTACTGCTTGACCTACCAGCTAGATCACTGATTTCCAGAGGTGTAATACTAAGTAGGCTGGACCATTGCAAGGACCTGTTGCTTGGAGCCCCTAGCTACTTGTTAAAAAAGCTAGAATGCATCCAGATAATCACAGCTAAGTTAACACTGAACAGATCTCGATATTCATCTGCTACAGAGGCCTTGAAGGAGCTCCACTGGCTGCCTATCAAGCAGAGAATTATCTTTAAATCTCTCTGTATTGTCCATAAGGCACTACAAAATAAAGGACCAAAACCCCTACAAAACACACTAAGGAGGACGTACCTTTACCGTCAATGCAGCTCGGCTATGGAATAAATTACCAGCTCCCCTACGATCTCCTTCTGACCTACTAAAATTCAGAAAAGCACTGAAAATCTGGCTATTCCCTCACTAGTGACCCGCTTTTCAGTTTTTCTATCAGCTGTTTACTTACATAGTAGTTATAGCGCCAGGATATCATTTTTGGTCACAGTGCACTCTATAAATAACGTTTACAATTACATTTACAATTACAAGTCCCAGACGAACTCTGTCACCTCCTCATGATTCCGCATCCTCTGCATGTATGTAAAATTGTCAACTGCCTCCCAACCGAAAGCAGATGTACCATAATGCAGGCCCTAATCACAAGCAAAATGGAATACAGAAACACAGTCACAGATGTCAAACTCTCCAAAATCCATCTTCCAGACTCCAGTGCCGAACCCACACCACACCCTTCCTCAGAGAGTTCCACTGGCTCCCCATCTGGAAGCACTACCAGTTCAAACTTCTTACACACACATTCATGTCACTACGCAACACAGGACCTGTATACCTCAAACACCGACCTCACTTCCACCAACTCACCAGACAACTTCCCTCAGCATGATTCTAAATCGCCCCCCCCCTTTCACAGAAGCAGTACGGGAGGTAGACCATTCTCCTACCAAGCCACCAAATCCTGAAAAGACCTCTCTCAACACATCAGGGTACCCCCCTCTCTTCTTAAATTGCGCAAGAAGGTGAAGATCATGCTTTTCCATTAGTCTTCTTGCAGGACCATTAAGACTACTTGTACTCAGGCCCAGCCTCACCACATGCTTACACTCACCTACTTAGCACCTGGTTACCCTCAAGAGTGGCAAGCAGTGCTCTAAATCCACCTTGCATTTCAGTCATTCTGCCAGTACAGATTTATTTTACTATGCAATGAAGTTGCCTCCATCTATGTCTGTATCTCAGCCTCATTGTGGCTCCCCCATCTTCATTCCTAACCTTGCCATTTCCATTATAGAATTGTTTCAAGCCACCTCCTGGCAAGCTTCTTCTTCTTTCCCCTCTCAGGAAAATAGCCATGATCTTCAGTGCCTAAGCCCCCTGGCTAAACATACATTGGAATTCAGGAACCTGTTCATTGATTTCATTCAGATATAGTTGGTGTTACTGAGACAAGGTTAAAGGACCATTCAGACCCTGACATTGGTCTAGCTGTTCCTCCAGGCTACCTTAATTATCATTCTATTTACACAAACCACCCTTTATCGTGTCAGATTTGAAGATATTATTTCCACAAGACTGTGAATCTCTAGCTTTTACTTAATCTAGAGGCCATCAGTTTTCTCTCAAATGCATCCTAGTCTATATATCCCCAGTCCAAGTAAACAGTTTTCTATTCTCTCTTCAGAAACCCCTTTTTCTCCTTTTTGCCCATTTGAACAATCTCATGATTTTGGCGATTTTCATTAAATCCTGATATTCCCACTGATCTGCAGGCGAAATAATGAAAAGGCATTTGTGAGTATATGCATCTTTTTCCATTAGTCCATTACCCTATGCATTTAAGATGGTTGTGGCATTTTAGAGAATCTGGGTGTCTGGAATCTCAGATTGGAATCTAGAATGGTATGTGCTAGAGATTCCAGCCACTGACAGTTGGCCCAGGCTTCTTCTTTTGGAGGAGGTTTATTCCTGCTGTCAATACTTTCAACACATAAACCTGCCTTGGTGAATCGTGATGCTTGTAGAACAGTCAATGAAGAACAGGTCTTAATAATGGTCTCTTACAACATCCTGCCAACCAGAAAGCGAGAGGCTGGTATAAGGGATCGATGCTCAAGAGGTTTTCTTCTCTCATGTTGGACTATTTCCAAGTTGCTTCCTTGGCTAATTTTTGCTTCATGTGCATGAGGAGTTCCACAGAAGTTCTCCCTGAGTCTCACTCTTTTTTATTTTTCTGTTGCTCCCCTGGCCAATCTCATGTAATCTTTTTCCTGATCTTTTATGCTTATGCTATAGACACACATTATTTTGAAAATGAAAAGGCCTCTAAATATTGCTCAGACACAAAATTGCATTTGGCCACTAGCCACCAGGATGAAAGTTAATTCATTGTGTTTGAACACCGTCAAAACTGAGGTTTTTATTTAAGGTATGGTAGAGATTTGGCTTTCTTGCTGGTGGCCTGGCTCCTTTAGTGCATATTGTACTCTGCTGAAATTTGTGTGTGATTAAGGAATAATATTTGATTCTAACATTTCTTTCAGGGATCACGTTTCCAAGATCACTGCTACTTGCCTGTACATGCACAAAGTTATTTGAAAAAAGTAATTCCTTTTCTCCCTTTATCTTTGAAACAGATTTTAGTCCAATCGCTAATTTTGAGTAGACTGGCTGATGCATTTCTTTGTATGATGGGCTTTTTCAAGTAGTCCATTTGAAAATTGCAACCTATTCACAATGGGACAGCTCACCTCATTATCCCAGCTTTAAAATGTTTCTTGGACTGGCTTCCGATTCAGAAACAAGCCATTGTTAAGTCTTTGTGCTGTTGCCATTACGCACGTTTTTCAACAAATTAGCTAGTTTTGCTGGTTGTGTTCCACATTGGACAAAGTGTTGAAATCTAAAGGAGTCAGATTCACTGCTGCCACTTCAAACTTAACCATATTTGGAAAAGTATTATTCTCTAAATGGGTCTGAGTTACCATTTACAATTCCCTCTTTAAAATATTGTATTTGCTACTCCAAGTCTAAGCTATGTGCTGGACTCTAAAAGAGTCAGATTTACGATTCTGCCTCCAAAATTATCCATGTAGTGGAAAGTATTGCATTGAATAAGTGACAAATTTACCATTCTCACGCCAAGCAAAACCACATTGCTTAGGTGTTTGACTCTAAAAGGGTCTGATTTGTTGTTCCCACTCAACATCAAGGCACATATGAGAAGGTTTTTGACTCTAAAGGAGCCAGGTTTACTGTTCCCATTCCATACTTAAGCACGCAAGGCTAAATATTGGATTCAGAAAATGTATATCATAATAACCATTAAAAAATATATTAAACATAATAAATAGATACCAATAACATTGTACTAATAACTATTATACATTTAGGTGCCGATTCCGATCCTGTAAAACCCGGGTACGATTCGTCGTAAGGAGCGCATTCTCCATACGACTCGTACCCGGGAAATCTACCGTACAATCCAGCAAGTACGATTCGTACAGAAATACCATTTCCGTACGAATCGTACAAAACACTGTACGGCTAAAAAATACCTACGACCTACAAGTCTGATCCTGGACAGCGCGTACGGGACGTCCGTACGGAGTCAGACAGCGTTTTACGGACCAGCAAGTTCGATTCGTCCCTACGTCACTCGGCACAGCTATTTTGTTATGGCAGCCAAAAAAAGCCAGGAAACTGAGTCCGACGCGAAAATGGAGCCCCGGTACGTGACGGACAGCCATGGACCCCATCCTACGTGTCATCCCGGCCTTCTTAGCCTACGACCTGGTGCACCGAACCCGACGCACATGCCGCAGAAGGTGAGAACAACACCCAGGGGCCAAGGGGGGGTGAGGGGCAGGAAACATACCCCCTAGCCAAATTAAAACCTACAATATTGAGGACATACATTACCTCAAGGGTCTGGTCACTCCGGGGGGCGTGTCCACCAATCCCTGCGTCATGCAACAACGGAAGTGGACATGTACGCCTACCCCTACGGCAACACTACAATAGTGATATGCACCGTACTCACACATACATAGCGTGGGTACGGTCCGTAGCACTATATCAGTGTTGCCGTGGGGTACACGTAGTATGGATCGTACCCACGCCCCCAGAGCGTGTGTACGGTCTGTATCACCATTGTACTGTTGGCGTAGGGGTATGCGTGGTACGGATCGTACACACGCCCTCAGAGCATGTGTACGGTCCGTATCACCATTGTAGTGGTGCCATAGGGGTACGCGTGGTACGGACCATACACACGCCCTCAGAGCGTGTGTACGGTCCGTATCACCATTGTAGTGGTGCCGTAGGGGTACGCGTGATATGGACCGTACACGCGCCCTCAGAGCGTGTGTATGGTCAGTATCACCATTGTAGTGGTTCCGTAGGGGTACGCATGGTACGGACCGTACACGCGCCCTCAGAGCATGTGTACTGTCCGTATCACCATTGTAGTGGTGCCATAGGGGTACGCGTGGTACGGACCGTACATGCGCCCTCAGAGCGTGTGTACGGTCCGTAACACCATTGGAGTGGTGCCGTAGGGGTACGCGTGGTACGGACCGTACACGCGCCCTCAGAGCGTGTGTGGCCGAGGGGGGGTTTGCCAAGGAGGGGGGGCTGAGGGATGGGGTGCAGTGCTCGTGGGGGAGGGGGTGGACAGGGGGGGGACTTGACTACCCTGGCCGGGGACTTCCTCGCCTGCTTGCGGGGTGGTGTCACAGTGTGGGTGATGTCCAGCTCTTCGGGTGTCAGTTTGGCAGGGGAGCCAAGGGGAGTGCTTTTGGAGGGACTAGGTTGTGAGGCCTGCGGACTCAGACTGTGGCTGCGTGCATGTCTTTTTGCCCCAGACCCAGTGGGTGTGCCTACATCCCCCTGAGTGTGCGTGACAGAAGGTGTGCGCTTGCCCTTACTTGGTGGTGTGCTGCCTGTGTCTGGTGGGGTGCGTGCTTGGGAATGTCTGGGTGTGCATGGGACAGGTATGGGAGAGGGAAGTGTGGATGGGGCTGGGGTAGTGGGGGGATGAAGCGCTGCAGGAGACTCACTGCTGCCGTCAGTGAAGAGTCCATGGACCGCAGAAACCTGCGTTGTTGACATCGATGCTGACATGCCCTCCATGAACGACACCATCTGTGTTAGCAGTGTGGTGTGGCCATGGAGGACAGTCAGCACCGATGCCTGCCCAACCTGCAACTGCCGCAGTATGTCCACAGACTCTGCACTGAGGGCAGCAGGGGTGACAGGGGCAGGGGGTGCGGTGCCTGTCCCGAAGGAGACATGGTGGTGCCCTTCACGGACAGAAGGAACCGGAGCAACTGGGAGGGCGGTGCTGAGAATGGAGGAGGCGGGGACAGATGTTGGGCTGCTGCCAGGTATTGTAGCAGACTCCGCCCCCTCGGTGAGGTCAGCCTCGGACCTGTCTGCGTCGTAGTTGGATTCGCCACCAGACAGGTCCTCTGACTGACTCCCCTCGACCTCCGTGCCACTGTCTGCCGCAGACTCGCCAGCACTGGTGGCACTGGTGCTGGGTCCCTCATCCAGGTCCGTGCCGGTGTCTCCCTCGGTTTCCAATGATGATGCTGTGGGCAAGGTGAAGATACAGAAAAACATCAGTCACCTGTATACATCTGACACATAAGTACAAAAACAATAGGTCACAGGGCATATCAGGCAATGCATCATGAGTAACAACTAGATTACTCCGCAAATATGTAAACCCTGTACTCCCCAGTTGGTAGACCCACCATGCCACTTGGACACAAAGAACAATAGGACACACCAGCCCAAAACTTGAATGAGAAAACACTGAGGAGCTAGTGTCTGGGAACAGGTGAGCACAGCAATACAATGAAGTCATGCCACCTCTTGTTTACCCTGAAAGAAACAGTAGTGATGCCCCCAAGGCAAAGTAACACACCTCAATACCAAAGGTGTCCCCACACTCAGAGACCTGTAAGTACTTTGGAACACAAAACGAAAAAAAGTTGGTCCCTTGGGAATCACAATACTTGACACAATCGACATGGTCAGAATGTGGGAATGTGCCATTTTGTGAACAGAACACACATGTGCCTTCATAACAGATGGCCCCCAAGGAGGTGCACACAAAACTACATTTACCCAGTCATTGAAGAAGCTGGCAGCCTTCTTTAACCCCTTCAGTGCCCGCCCCTTTCCCCGCCCAGTGCCGGCCGTTGCATTAGCGGGCGGGGTCTATGACGAGCTGGACTCGTCATGGGCACAGCGCCACCGCGGCCCATGACGAGTCCAGCTCGTCATGGGCACTGAAGGGGTTAAAGAAGCCACTGTTAGAAAGAAATGTAGTTGCAGAAAGTACATATACATGGGCCCACGGAGGGCTTGATGACTTGACACTCGTAAGTTGGTATCACCAACAACCAAGGACCTACCCAATTTCCACAACACTGGGGGAACATGTATATGTATAATCAGAAAAACAGTCTCATTAGAACAGTGCCTTCTTTAATGCCAGTTTGTTCCCTGAAAGTGTAAAGGTGGTTTGGTGTGCACTTCGTTGGGAGACATCTGTCATGCAGGCACATTATTGTTCTTAACAACAAAACATCAAACTAAAGCATAGAAAACATGAAGACCTGTTGACAAGTGTTGTGAGTGCCAAGGTGCAATACCTTGTGACTAACAACTTGAATTATGTCAGTTGTCACATGGCCATCCGTTACCTGATGACACAGTTGCCAACACATTTGACCCACTGCCTGTCATGTGGAGTGGCACACATGTCCAAACCCAGGACAATGCATGAGCTAATGGGCCTGCTATTGTGTTGTAAAAAGGCATACCTGCACCGAGGAGACACCCCCATGGCAAGCCAGAATGTCCACACAGATGTCAGCACACAAAGACCAAACTACATAGCATCTTGACCACACACTGGTGCAAAAAATGAATGAGCAGGAATCATGTATCTAAACAATTGACACATGCTGCAAAGCACAGACATTAAACCCTGCACAACATCACTGGGACACTGCACGTTGAGTCTCTGTCCAGCCAATTATCACACACAGGTCAGACCTGGCAAGGAGACATAAGGTCTGGCCATGTAGGCCTCGCCCACACAAATCCCCCATACCAGAGACAATGTGATTGAGACAGATCAAGAAGTGACACCTCTTAATCAGGCTTTACTAAATGTGCAGCAAGACTTCCCAAATGTACTCCACATCACCTTGTGAGGCTGCCAACACATATTTGTGACAAACAACCATCGCCAGATAGTTGTGAATAGACACACAGGCACTGCCCAGTGTGAGTATGCACAAGCCAAATGGGGTCTCCCTGTCCAGTGGACACATGTAGCACACTTTAGATAAATACAAATGAGGCCAGGGAACAATGCCACAGAGGCAAACATATGCTGAACACACTGAGAATGGACACAGTGTTGGATGACACACATGATTACGAGGCAAGGGTGTCTCAGGGGACTGTAGTGGGCACACTGCTCCTTGTTCCTGGAATGATCTGACTGGAACATGAGCAACCGTCCTGGCACTATGCATATCTCCCACTCATGCACATCATGTCTGAGGCCACAACATTGGTCATGCATGCTGCAAGGGTGTTCATTTGAAACCTCACACTCCCATGTTGAGACTCATCATCAGTGCCAACAAATATGTACCCCCAACAGAGTGAACAGGACAGGGCATAGGCAAAGTAACAACACATGTCACAGACCACCCTCCCACATGATGCTGAAAGCAATGTGCACTTGGATCAACTGGCAGGCTAGATGACCATGTGCAATTGTTATTACACACAGACCAGGGGACACATGTCAAGCAGTGGAAGGGATGAATAAGAGTACCGGTTGACTTTGGGGAACAGAATATGCACTGCACATATAAACCCTGGCAGTGTATCCAGGCTACAGAGCACTTCCAAAAGCTGGGGACACACAACACAACAAACAGACAGGTACCTACACCCTCCTTGCTGCTGTCCCTCCTGTAACTGCCTATCCAGGTCAGGGAACACCACCCCCAAGACACGCATCATGTGGGTGATCAGGCGTCGGCGCCCGCCGCGGGGGCGTGGAGGTGAGAGCCCCAGATGGACCCAGGCGATCCGCCGGGTCCAGCACCGGATGTCCTGCCACCGTTTTCTGACTTAGGCTAGGCGCCGACTGCGACCCCCCGCCACTCTCACGGCCCTGACGATCCGCTTCCAGATCCCCCCTTCTCATAGGCAGTTACCTGTGAGGATGACAAAGTGAGACAACATCACTACACCTGCTCCATGTCACAGAGACACACATTTGAACATCAATGATATGTTGAACAGGGCATAGGATGCTGCCAAGGACTCCCATCTTACTCAGAATGACATTGGCCTCTTTGGAAGCCCCAATGCACTACATGGCATTGAAACTACACAGGTGGCAGGAGTGGTGCGACACACTCCTTGATCATGGCGCACACTGTGCATCACATGCAACACCAGGCTGATGGACAGCACCTCAAAGCAGTTACATGCCCCAGCCCACTGATGCAACCGCAGCAGAGTACACAGACACACACAGGCACAGATCAATCACCTGTCATTGGCAACAGCGGATACATACCTCACTCTGCACATGTGCTACTTGCCTGTGGGGTGTCACAGGTGTCGGGCTAGCCCAGAAAGTCAGACACACAGCACGGCTTACTCCTCACATCAGATGGGTAGAGCTGTTGCCTCCTCCATGCAGCTGTGGTGCAACACTTCACATAGACACTCACCCACATGACAAGGTACCTTCACACACATCAATGTCCAGGAGGGTGTACACATCACTTGGACACTCTCACCACAGCTCCCCTCAACTCATACACATCTGTGGGTACAGTCACCTGTCACACCGGGGGGGACCACTGAATCATCTCAGGACAATAGCCAAAAAATGCCACCAAGGATTTGCCAGGCTGAATGTGTCAAGCACTATGCAGTGAATGTCACAGTAAGCACAATGCAAGTGAGGAGTGCACACAGGAATTACTTCATGCTCTGCATGACAGACATAAGACTTTCCCCCCCTGGGACCCACTCTAAACCTCATTGCATGTCTGTCACACCTGGACACAATGCCAGAAGTGACAGCCACGAAACATGTGCACAGTCAAAGGTAGTGGGGTCAGCACTCACCTGCTCCCCTGGTCTCCCATACAGGCTGGGGTACTGAGGGAGGAGGACATTCAGCAAGGCCTCATTTCATTTCAAGACAGGAGGCTAACATTATGCATACTTTCTTTTAATGCCACTCCTGAGCAGCTCCTTTAAAGAACACAAAGTACACAACAATCCAGAATTAGAACCACACATAGTCCAATAAATGCCTCCTGCACAGAATGTTCATCCTCTTTTAAATGCTGCTCCTGAACAGATAAGTGGACATTTTATTAAGAGCTTGAAGGATAGTTTTGAATGAGTGTGTAAAAGAGGAGGAGAGACTGTTTAGCTTCTAATTTTCAGAAGCGAAATGCATGAGAAGCAAGTGGAGTATTTACGAGTGTATTTTATTAATTAAATTTAGGTATGACTTGTAGAGAGAAATAGTGTGTCCAAGTGAGGAGAAATATTAGCATTCAGGTAATTACGAGCGCGAGATAATCGAGTATGAACGAGCAGAATATGAAAATTTTAAAGGTTAGCGCGTGAGCTTGCGCGCGCAACAATACCTTTTTTAAAGGAGGTGTTTTGTTAGAGGCTGGCGCGAGGAATTTAGACGATTGCAGGCAGGCGCGAGGAATGAAGAGATAGCGCGCGAGGGTTTGTTTAGTCCGTTGAAGGAAGACGGAGCGTTAGAGAGCCTGGAAAGCATTAGGAAAGGCAATTGGTTGCCGAGATCTCGCGAGAAATGGGAGGCCATATTGGATTGGGCAAGATCAAATGAAAAGAATAGAAGAAGTGTAGTTTTTGTGAGGAGTTGAATAAAAAAAAAAAAAAAATAACGAAGACGAAGAGGAGATTAACGGAGAGGTTTTGAGAACAGCTGATGCTATTTTGGTCTGTAGTTTTCTGAAAAGTAGAAAGAGAGTTTAAGGAAATAGAAAGATGGATTCAGAGGAGGTTAGTGTTGCAAAGAATATTAGTGTGGTAGAAGGGAGAGTAAGTGAAGAAAATCTCAGAAGATTCATTCAAACTGAGGTGAAAAGTTCAATGAGGGAGGTTATTCAAATTGTAATGGATAGGAAAAGGAAATAAAGTAAATCGGATGAAGATTTTTGGTCATGCTCGGAAGATGAGGTAGATGAAAGAGAGAAGAAAGGTAATAAAAAGGTAAAAAAGACTAAGCACATGAATAAGGAAGGGAAAGATGGTTTGAACACCATAAGAAAGAGTGGTACCCTTGGCGGTACGCAAGAGAGAGGTGTCTGTAGCGGCACAAAAGACTTCTCAGATGAAGAATTTAATATGGAGGTGGATGACAGAGTGGAAACTCTAGAAAACAAGTATAATGATGAATATGTGCTTGATGTAGATCATGAGGATGATCTAAACGATGATATTAAGGATAACCTTCCTTCAACTTTAAAAGTCTCTATTAAAGACCCTTTAGGAGGGGAGATGTTCAATCCATTCGATATAAGACATGCAAGAAGTACGGACTGGTGGCCGCATGAGCATGTTGCCAAGTTCATTAAACACTGGTTAAGGAAACCTCTAGATAAAGAGGTGAGGAGTGTATTGAGGGCAGAGTGCTCAAGGCCGCAGATTGATTATAAGGTTTGCCAGACCCCGAATTTGGATCCAGATTTGATATCATATCTATTTAAATTGGGTAAGGATCCAAGAAAGGGATTAGAGCGATCATTGAAGTTATGTTAGGATCGTCTACTCGACGTCCTAGGTCCATTAGGGAAGATATTAGATATGACAGAGGAAGCATATTTAAATGGAGAAGCGGTGGATGTTAATTTGTTACGTGGTTGGAGTCAGAGAGCAATGGTGTTGTTGGGGAATGCAAACTCTAGTTTGTTAGCAAAGAGAAGAAAGTCAGTACTCTTTAAGATAAGTCCAAAGTTAGGAGATTTGGCAAACAAGGAGCATTGTGAGGACGCAAAAGGTTTGTTGTTCGGGGAAGCATTTGTAAAAAGTTTAGGAAAACATGTGGCAACTTTTACTGCGCTTGATAGAGCACAGACAAATATGAGGAAAGTGTTTGGTGTTTTTGGAGGAGCCGGCAGACGGGGACAGTATGCCGGCCGAGGAATCCAAAGGTCCCAGTTCAGTTCACAATATAATTTTTGAAATAGAGGATCAGGAAGGGGTTTCCAAGGATCCTCGAGGTTCTTTCCACAAAGAGGAAGATACCAAAGATATGGAGGGGGAAGAGGAAGAAGTCAGTCCTATCAAGGAACAAAAGGTGAGTATGCAGACAATTTCTGGTTCTTCCCTCGGAAAAGTAGGAGGCCGATTAAGGTATTTTGTAGAAGCATGGAGAAGGATTACAAAAGATCAATGGATTTTGGATGTGGTTCAGGGATTCAAAATAGATTTCGAAAGGGAACCTTTTCAGAGTAGAGAATCAAAGGAGTTAATTTTTTGCAAAGAAAAGATGGAAATTGTAGATTTAGAAGTAGAAGAGATGTTAGAAAAAGAGGCAATTTGTATGGTGGAAGACAGTTTAAGGGTTTACGTGAGCAATATTTTCTTGGTGGAAAAGAAAGAGAAGGGATGGAGACCTGTGATAAATTTGAAAGGTCTGAACCATTCTTTAGTTTACAGACATTTCAAGATGGAAGGGATTCATCTTCTAAGAGACATGTTACAATCAGGGGATTGGTTGGTGAAGTTGGATTTGAAAGATGCATATTTCACTGTTCCAATGGAGGAGGGCAGCCAGAAATATCTTCAGTTCAGATGGAGAGGACAGTTGTACCAATTTCTTTGCCTTCCTTTTGGGCTGTCTTCTGCCCCGTGGGGTTTTACCAAGTTAATGAGAGTAGTTGTGGCTTTTTTCAGGGAAAGAGGATTCAGGTTAATTGTTTATCTGGACGACATATTGTTGATGTCACAGGATGCAGAAGAGTTAAAAAGTCAGTTGAGTTTTGTTGTGAATACTTTGGAGAATTTAGGGTTCTTAATAAACAAGAAGAAGTCAGTGTTTCAACCAGCTCAGAGTTTAGATTTTCTCGGTTTTACGATAGATACACAGGAAGAGGTATTAAGGTTGCCGAAGAAGAAAGTACAGATGATAAAGAAGGAGGTGCAGAGGGCACAAAGGAAGGAATGTATGACCTTGAGGGGTTTGGCAAGGGTTCTAGGTTTGTTATCATCGTCGATTCAGGTGATTTTTCCAGGTCCCCTACATTATCGAGCATTACAGAGGGTGAAAGCAAATGCATTGAGAAGAGGATTGTGGTATGGGGACAAAATAGTGTTGGACAAAGAGGAAAAGGAAGAACTGGAGTGGTGGATGCAAAATTTGGAAGTATGGAATGGAAGGGCAATTTTTGGATGCCTTCCGGATTTAACGTTAGAGATGGATGCGAGTATGATAGGTTGGGGGGCTCGATTAGGGCATCAGGAGACAGGTGGTGCTTGGTCACAGGAAGAGAAAAAAATGCACATAAATTGTTTAGAATTGACTGCAGCTTTGTATGCATTGAAAAGTTTCTTGGTGAGTTTGAAAGGTCGGACTGTGTTACTGAAGATGGACAACATTTCGGCTGTAGCGTATATAAATCGTTTGGGAGGATGCAGATCAAAGGAACTGTCGAATGTGGCAAAAGTGCTGTGGTTGTTTTGTCTGGAGAAGAAGATAGCATTGAGAACAGAATATTTTCCAGGTATAAAAAACGTGGTGGCAGATTGGCATTCGAGAAATGTGAGAGACTTCAGCGATTGGATGTTGGGGAAGGAATATTTCAAGAAAATTCAGAAGGTTTGGGGTCCATTAGAGGTGGATCTGTTTGCGACGAGATTGACTCGTCAGTTGGTGAAGTTTTTCAGTTGAATGCCGGATCCGGAAGCCTTGGCTACGGATGCTTTTCAGCAAGCATGAATGAATCTGAAGGGTTATGCTTTTCCTCCTTTTGCAATGATTCAGAGGGTATTATTGAAGGTGAGAGGAGAAGGATGTCAAATAGTGTTGGTAACACCCTTTTGGATTACTCAGGCATGGTTTCCAGCGGTCCTGGAGTTGGTGTGCGACGTTCCTTTTTTGATAAGGACAGAGGAGGATTTTCTGATAAACGAAGAGGGAGAGGTTCATCCTCTAATTTTGAATGGGGGATTGGACCTTCTTGTTTGGAAGGTGTCAGGCGATCCGGTTGCGTTGAGGGACTTTTGAATGAGGCTACAGAGTTGCTCGAGGATTCATGGGCCCCAGGGACTAGGAGAAGATATAAGGGAGTTTGGAGAATTTGGATTGGTTGGTGCTTGGAGAGATGTTTGGATCCCGTGGAGGCCCCTGTTGTAGAATTTGTGAATTTTCTTGTAGAGCATTTTAATAGAGGATTGAGTTATAGGAGCATAAATTGTTATAGGTCGGCAATTTCAGCAGGCCATGCTATGGTAGGAGGTAGGTCTATTGGTAGTAATACTCTGGTTTGTAGACTGTTAAAGAGTATGAGATTGAGGAGACCTCCCCGGGCACGTTATGATGTTTTGTGTTATGTCAATTTGGTTTTAAGGTTATTCTGTGATTGGCCATCAAATAAATATTTGAGTAACAAGAATATTTCAATAAAATTAGCAACTTTGTTATGTTTGATCTCATGCAGAAGAGTTTCTGATGTGAAATGGTAAGAGTTAAATAATAGACATTTTGTTCCAGATGGTGTGTATTTTGAAATATTTAAAAGAACTAAGACAATGTCGACATCTGTGTTCTATCCAAAGTATGAGGATTGTAAAAAATTATGTGTGGTGGATTGTTTAAGAGAGTATGAGTGTAGAGTCGCGGAAAGGAGAAGAGATGGGGAATATCAATTGTTGATTTCATTTGTTAGTCCTTTTAGGGCAGTTAGTACTGCTACGATTTCAAGATGGGTGAGATGTGGTATGAGTTTGGCAGGTGTTGATATTGGAAGATTCAAAGCACATTCAGTTAGAGGTGCTATGGCAAGTAAGTCTTGTTTGCATGGTGCAAGTTTGGAGAGTATCATGAAAGCGGCAGATTGGTCAAATGCAGATACATTTGCAAGACATTATTTTAGGCCAGTAGAGCACATGTCAAATGTTTGTTTTAAGATGCTTTCAACATGCATAATGTTAGCCTCCTGTCTTGAAATGAAATGAAGATTCTCAGATTAACATGAAAAGAGAATCAGGATTTCATTAAAGACAAGGAGGCTAACATTTTCCCTCCCTCCTCACCCATAAAAAGAGGAGGAGATGGTTTGATGTTTGGGAAAAAAAAAAAGGAAAAAGAAAATTAAGGAAGAAAAGAGAATAATAAAATGAGATTGAAATGTTTAATATATTATTAAGTTTTAAGATTAAAAAAAAAAAAAAGGAAAAAAGGAGAAAAATATGTTGGCGGAGAGATTTTCTAATATATAAGTATTTGTTTATTTTCAGATTAATGTTCATTTGGGTAGACTGAGTTCACGATTTGATGTTACTGAAGTTCAGAAGAAGAAGAGGATTTATTTCCAAAGGATTGCATGTAAAAGAGGATGAACATTCTGTGCAGGAGGCATTTATTGGACTATGTGTGGTTCTAATTCTGGATTGTTGTGTACTTTGTGTTCTTTAAAGGAGCTGCTCAGGAGTGGCATCAAAAGAAAGTATGCATAATGTTAGCCTCCTTGTCTTTAATGAAATCCTGATTCTCGTTTCATGTTAATCTGAGAATCGTCATTCTCCTCCATGGTGAATGGCTGGGCCCTCTCCACAGTCCGCGACATGGTGCCAGAGGAAGCACAGACAGCAGCAGTGTGGTCGACGGGGATCTGGCTGACATATCTGTCTTGCTGGGGGCTTTCATTTACAGGAGTACAGAGTGATTGGTCACACTCATTTGCATCCTACGTTTCCTCCAATCCCTTTAAACATACACCAATGACACGAATTTGCACGGTTCAAATTTTGAGCATCATAGCAAGGCAAACACCACTTTGCAACATTGTCATTTTTGGGCCAACTGAATTTTCAAGCCCACATGATGGCCACATTGCAACTGAAATCTCTGTATCCATGACAACCAGCATGCATTTTGGGCCTAATACTTGTCCCCTATGTAATTTTTGATAAAAAAAACATGTACGGTGCGTTTCACACGTACCCGTACACGTACGGCACCACTACAATAGTGATAGGGACCGTACACACGCTCTGAGAGCCTGTGTATGGTCCGTATCACTATAGTAGTGGTTCCGTAGGAGTACGTGTGTGTGTATGGTCCATAACACGCGTACTCCTGCGGCACCACTACTGTAGTGATACGGACCGTACATACACTCTGAGAGCGTGTGTACGGTCCGTAACACGCGTACTCCTACGGCACCACTACTATAGTGATACGGACCGTACATATGCTCTGGGAGCATGTGTACGGTCCGTAACATGCGTATTCCTACGGCACCACTAGTATGGTGATACGGACCGTACACACGACGTGTGTACGGTCCGTACCACGCGTACTCCTACGGCACCACTACTATAGTGATACGGACCGTACATACGCTCTGAGAGCGTGTGTGCGGTCCGTATCACTATAGTAGTGGTGCCGTAGGAGTACGCGTGTGTGTACGGTCCGTAACACGCGTACTCCTACAGCACCACTACTATAGTGATACGGACCGTACACACGCTCTGAGAGTGTGTGTACGGTCCGTAACACGCGTACTCCTACAGAACCACTACTACAGTGATACGGACTGTACATACGCTCTGAGAGTGTGTGTATGGTCCGTAACACGCGTACTCCTATGGCACCACTACTATAGTGATACGAACCATACATACGCTCTCAGAGCGTGTGTACAGTCCGTACCACGCGTACTCCTATGGCACCACTGCAATAGTGATACATACCGTACACACGCTCTCAGAGCGTGTGTATGGTGCATTTCACACGCTTACACTGGTGATAGACGGTGCACACGAAAGGAATGGAGGTCTCCGACTCGCACAAGGCTGTACATCAAGTCATTGTCATTGCAGACTTTCATGTGCAGGGCCTAGGTGTGTCAGGCAGTGATATTGCACATGTCTCCTCATGTAGTTGCACAATTGATGTGTGATGACCTGTGTACACATGTCATGTGTGATGGGGCACTATGTGGCACACTTCCCCTTCACACTTTGCACATGTGTGCCTGTAGTACAAACGTGTCAAGCACAGCATCACTGGTATGGCACAGTCACCACCACCCGCAACTGTCCCCTGATGCCAGGGACAGGGACACTAACAACTGACATTTCACAATCAGCGTGCCCCGATGTTACTATGTCATGTGTGTGTCATGTGTTCCCATGAGCTTGCTGTTACTGTTGCGTCAACTACATCTGCTGTTGCTGCATCCAACATGTGTCTGTGTGGAGATGGGCATGGCACACATCTACGCACACCATGCCACATGTGGATTCCCACGTAAGCAGGGTCTGTATGCATCGGACATGATATTTTCACATGAGGACATATCTGCGTCATCTCAATGTCTGTGTTTTCGGTTTTCACGTGTACCCCTTCATTGCAATGTGTGTGATCTGTACATTTGACTTTCCATGTGACCTGTGTGTCTAGCTTGCCGTCAGCTGTCTGTATGAGATGACATCCTTTAAATGCAGCAATGTGGATGTATGTCACTCCTGTGATGTCTCTGGCTGTTCACTCAGACTGGCCCCAAGCTCATTTCAGGGCATGTCATGTAGACTTGCCAATCAACTGGTGTATCTGGCTTTTTGTAGGAGTATCACCAAGCTAGCATACGTGTCCTGGATGTATTGCACACACCAGACTCTGTATTTAGCAGATGTGTAGTAGCAGTTGAGCATGTGCTCTGTTCATTGACATTGATGTTGTTATGCTCTCAATCTTCGTCATTCATCACAATTTTCTGCAGGGCACCGCCGGTCCCCCGATCAATGCCAGACTTGGGTGCCATGAGGGAACGTGCCTGCATCCGACGTTACAGATTCACTCAACAGTTGATTGAGGACTTGACCGCCAAGGTGGCACCACACCTCCAACCGCGACACAGGTATCCCACTGCGCTGACCCCCAAGATGAAGGTGATGGCAGCCCTACATTTTTTTGCCACAGGTACGTTTCAATTCACCATAGCTGATGTTGGTGGCATGTGTCAGACAATGTTCAGCCGTGTCCTGCGTGATGTTTTGACAGCCAGGTTGGTGCACCTTGATGAATTCATCCATTTTCCGGCTCCTGAGGAGTTGACAGGTGTCAAGGGTGATTTCTATGCCCTGGGAGGGATGCCCCATGTCATTGGGTCCATTGATGGGACACATGTGGCTTTGGTACCACCACAGGCACAGGAGGTAGCCTATCGCAACCGTAAACATTACCACTCTATAAATGCCCTTATGGTGTGTCTTGCTAACATGCTGATTTCCCATGTCTATGCACGTTTTCCAGGGTCAGCCCACGATGCCTACATCATGAGGTGTAGCAGGGTGCCACAAATGATGCTGCGGCTGCACAACGAACGAGCATGTCTTGTTGGTGGGTATACTCTGTTTGTCCTGTGTGTTGCGGTATCTCTGGCTCTTACGGCATCTCCTGACCCACTTATTTACATGATGTTTCCATGTAGGGGACTCTGGCTATCCCAACATGCCATGGCTGATGACGCCTCTCCGCAACCCAAGATCAGCTGCAGATCACCGGTACAACAATGCACACGCGCAGACCAGGCGAGTGATTGAGAGGACGTTTGGCCTCCTGAAGAGCCGATTCCGGTGCCTTCACAAGACAGGCGGGTCCCTCCCATATGCACCGGCGAAGGTCTACAAAATCTTCATCGTGTGCTGCATGCCGCACAACATGGCAGTGGAGAAGTCGGTGCCTCTCATCCTGGAGCAGGATGAGCAGGAACATCCACCCGTGGAGTATGAAGGGCTTGGTAACGAGGCAAGTGATGAGGAGGAGGAGGAGGAGGATATCTGGAGTCAGCTCATACACAACTTCTTCTCATAATGGTGAGTCACTGGGTCTGAGTGTGCACGCTTGGAGGCTTGGGTGGCATGTGTTGCAATGTGTGTGTCCAGCTGACTGTATGCTAAGTGACTTAGATGTGTGTTCTGATGTGTTACTCGAGTGATGATGTCATTCCACACATTTTAGCAGGGACACTTTCTTTTAAATTAGCATGGGGACAACATTGTTGCTGTTTAGTAAATGACCCTGTATGCGGAGAAAAATCTTTTAGCTGACTTCTTGTGTTTCTGTCATTCCCAGGTTCTTGCGCATGTTGTCTGCTCGTGTCATCGTTGTCCTCCTGCTATTCCTCATGAGTATTGCAACGTGTGCTGAATCAGCGTTCCATGCAGAGACATGGGGAAATTTCATTTTGGGTAAGGATTGCAGCAAGGCATTTTTGGGGTGGTACGTGTTTGGAATGTGTGGGGACTGCCTCTGTGCATGTTGTGTTACCATGCATACATGTTGACTCACCATGGGTCACATAACATGTAGCATGACTCCCATGAATTGACAGTCACCCTTCGTGACAGTCATCTGTAATGGTTTTTGTATTCTGATGAAGACATCAATGTGTGTAACAATTCCCTCTGAAACATACGGGATGCTACGGGTGGACATAGTGTGGGACATCCCCATAACAGGCTCAATGGGGAATTGCAGCCTCTCTGTGTGCAGCAGGAGGTGTTTGGCTCATCCCCTTAACTTGTGTGCCAGTTCATTTGGATTTACAACATCCGTGTTGTGAAGGGGGTGTCCAGCGTAGGTCCCACATGTTCGGTCAAATGACCTGTGAGTCTGTTCATATTGATGCATTTCCCTCAGTGTGAGCTTGAGGAATAAAGGTGTTCCTCACCCTCCGAAGTGCCTCATCTCTGTCAATCCAGGACTCTTGCCACTTTGCATGCGTCATCTCTGGCATGGTTGTCAAAGATTGTGCATATGAGTGTATGTGTAGTTCGGCAACATGCATGCAGTTCTTCATGGATTATAATCTCTATTGTGCATGAAGTCCATGGTTGTGTATGTATTTGTGCAGGTTGCTCCCACCAACGGGCCGTCAACACCTGCTGAGGGTGTGTCCCCTGTGCGCAGCTCGGCCTTCTGTTTCCTGATCCTGTGTCAGTCATCTTTGGTGATTGTTCATCCATTTTCTCTGGGTGAGCCATGAGTAACCTGACACTCCTTCCTTTACATGCACCTGTTGCAGTTGTCCTTTCTGACATCCTTGTCTTTGTGTGCTACTTTTGGCCTAGTTGACAGTACAAGCCGCCTGCTGCTGCGGGCCCTGCAGCAAGGGCCAATCAAGTTGCCGGATTCTGCAACCCACACGCCTCCAAGAAACTCCTCCCTTCCTCCCTCCACCCATTCATTAGGCTGTCATCAGCTTGTCTGTGCCACTGTTGCGGCCAGGCGGTGCCAAAGGCAGGACCGTCAGCGCATGCAACGTGCACATTGCACGACCCTCATGTCCTTGCATGACCCACATCACACAACAGTCTCATGTTGCAGCCACCCTCCAAGCAATGTCCAAGCGAAAATCAACCGCCTGCTCTCAGGCATACCCTAAGCGAACACACCACACCTTCGCATGCCGAGTGTGCAACTCCAACTGCCTACACAGCGCTGCCTCGCCTTCCAGGCCCTGTCACACCAACCAGGTCATGTCCCTCCTACTCCACACCGGCTCCGTCCAACAGCACGCCATTGGACTCTGTTACCTCCTCAACACAACAGGCCCACACATCACCATCATGACAGTGACCTGGATGAAAGCATCCTCAGCACACAACTTCTTCATTGCCATCTCAGAAGGATACAAGAGCACCCGCAGGGACGGCACAAACAATCCCGGAGGATGAATTGATATCTATTCCCAAGTACGCACTCAGGGTCACAAATCCGGTTTGGCACAAACCCCCTGCAAACCCTCAGAGTAACACTCATCTACAGATCCACAGGCCTACATCCACAATTCCGCAAAGCCATCAACACGTCCATCGTCACGCACGCCCTCACATCCACAGGATACATGTGGCTGTGGTGTTGTAAATTAAGGCAGAATGTGATTAAGCATTTACTGAAAACATTAGTGTCTCCCTTTTATCGTGTTTTCCCCATTATGTTGGCCGAAGTCCGGACTCCATTTTGTATTGACATGCTGCCATGTGTTCACCACGAGGAGAGTCCGACTTCTGTGTTAGTTGCTCTTGTGATCTGCCTAGCAACAGGTTATAAATAGCTCTCCCTTGTCCGTCTGGCGCATGCCCAGACTTGACCACATCTGTTATAATTAGCTTTGCTTGACCATGTGTTTTCGCGGGCCCAAGGAGTGTGTTAGCTCCGCCCATGTATTGATTCGGTATCGAGAATGACCCTAAATGGTAATGTTCTTCAACTTAGTGGTATCCACCCACTCATGAGCCCCTTCGCTGTGTATAAAAGGGGACTGTGTATGCAAGTTCTTTGTGCTACTCCTTGCAATACTGAAGAGTGTTGTGTGGATTGTAGGACCACCCTTAAGGGTTAATAAACGTTGTTTTTGTACTTTGCAGTTTCCGTGCCAACTTCCTTATAGATTTCGTTACAGAAGAGCGAACCCTTGTCTCTTGCGGGCCTAGCTGGGGCTTGTATTCATCAATTGGCGCCCGTCACGTGGGGCTCATCGGCGACTCGGATGCTCGAAGGACTGGTCGCGACGAAGGTGAGGAGTTTGGCCAGGGACGTGATCACTGCCAGCGGCGTCTTAGCCTTGGCATCCCGAGGTTTTTCTTCCTTCCCTTCCGAGCTGACCATCTGGGTGGCGCCGGTCATCGACTGAGACCTCTTCTGTCGGTCCTGCCGTGAGAGCCGTTTGGGCGATTGTGGAGCTTGGCAGTTGGAACCTGGACTCTTGATTGGTAAGAACCGTTGTACGGTACTTGCTCCGAGTTTTGAAGCCTGGTCTGGCTATTTGAGTTTGATTGATGGTGACTAGTCATATTTTGAATTTGTCTTTGTGAAAATATATGCGTTGCAACACATATAGGCAGGTAATGTGGAGAAATTTCTCCGGAGCTGTGTAAACTTTGAACGGCGCAACGATTAAGTGCCATTTTTTTGATAATACTGCATATTTTGCATTATTCCTAGCATGCCTGCTTTCAGCGCACTCCGTAAGTGGTGTTGCTGTCTTGGGAACCGGTTGAACCTCGAGGAATCTGCTCCAGCTCCCCCAGAGGGGACTCCTAATAGGGATATGTACGTGAAGCATGGTCTTTCTTCCATAATGTACAGCACGTTATGGAGGAAATATACTAGGAAGGATCCTGAGTTGCGATGGCCTTTGTATGGATCGTTTGATATACGTAAGATTGAGTATGTGGAACAGTGTATGTGTAAGCGACGTGCTCGTCAGGATATGTTTGAGTGTGTGCGATTATGGGTGAAGGAAGTGCGTGAGCGAGAGAAACGTGAGAAAGCGCTGTTTGATAAGGAGCAGCGAAAGAATGATCATGTGCGAGCGCAGGAAGCGAAGCGTCGGGAGGATAAAGAGCAAACGGACAGACAAGAGAAAGAGCGTAGGCTACAAGTTTCGGGTCAATATGTTGTTCGTCAGCCGCTTTATCCTGTCCTTAATAATCCTGATGACGATTTTTATTTACTAGATCGCTCTCCGCCCCCTTATGTTGGTGCATCTGCTCCACGGCCGCAAGATTCTGGCCCGGCTCCGGGTAAGGTCGACACACGGTCCATGTTATCGGCCGAGCATATGGCTGAGCTCCGGAAACTTTCCCTCCGTGCACTTAAGGGCAAGATGTCTATGGATGAGTTGTTCCATGCTTGGGGGTCGTGGCAAGATAGAGAGAGGGTGTATTTTCTGTCTCATTTTTCAGAAGAAGTAATTGCAGCTTTCCGAAAATATTCTAGTGTCCTTGAGCCTGACGACGTGTCTTTGGATGCCGGAGCATTACGTAATGGTGTTTTTTCTCCCCCTAAGGCTTCTGAGGCGGCTCGGCGGCTGTTCGCTTTGCGGGACGAGGTACTGGCCCTTAGAGAGAAAGCACGTCAACAAACGGAGGAGGAGAAGCAGTCGGATTCGTCTGCAGCAGGGGGCCACCCATCCGCCTCCCAGTCAGATAAGGATGACATAGTGCATGCTAAACCAATGCGAGAGGCGGCGCCTTTGTATGTTCCTCCTAAAGGAGCGGGGACTAGCTCGGATGTTAACTCCGCCGATGCAAGGGGATATTTTGTATATAACTGGGTTTATACTCCATGGCATAGGGCCGATGTTATGGCATTAAAGAATGCGCTGCCTGACCCCCGCAAGAATCCAGCGGCCTTCTATGAAGAAGTCGAGGGGGCCTTGAATTCTTGCATTATGACCTTGGCGGATATAGACCTGTTCTTTGGCCTTATCCTACCGCCGGATACGTGGCGCTCTGTCCGGAAGGTAGATGATGCGGTTGCCTTCAAGGCCCGGTGGTCTGACCTTGAGGATGAGGATAGGGAACGGAAGCCCGCACAGAAACCACCCCAGAATATTTTAGATCTCCCTGCGGCTATTGTGGCTAAGTTGAAGACGATTATCCCCCCTAAAAAGATTGACTGGAATATGTTAGCTGCATGTAAACAGAAAGTTGACGAGTCAGTCGCGGACTTCTTTACGCGTTTTGAGGAAACGTTCCATGATTTTAGTGGCTAGTCGCTTACTGACGACACGGGCCGCCACCTTTTCGCGGACAAATATGTGGCTAATCTGCTGCCGGCAGTTGCGGCCCGGTTAAAAGCGAGTGAGAGTTCTTGGTCCTCCGCGACTCCGACGGCCCTTCTGACCATTGCCCAGTATTATGAGCGTCAGGAGCACGAGGCGAAGGGCCAGGAGGAGAAGAAATCGAAAGATCTTAAGACTAAAGTGATGTTAGCACAAGTATATGGCCCGCCCCGCCGGGGTAATAATAATAGGGGAAGGGGCGGATCTTATGGTCCCCCTTCGGGCCGATCTGATTTGAATAGGAACCAGTGTGCGTATTGCAAGCAGTTGGGCCATTGGGCCAGGGATTGCCCAGCGTTGCGTGCTTCGCGTCAGGGGCACACTCCGGGTGGGCCGAGAGGTAGAGGGGGCTTCTCGAACTTTAGAGGGAATTCCAACGATAATGTCCGTTTCGATACCGCTGGACAGCACCGAGATAGCTCAAATGTTTTTGATCGCCAGCACCAGTATCATGTATCGGACATCGATCGCTCAGGATATCATGATTCTCAGCATGCATAGGAATGCGTAGGATGGGGGTCCGAATCAGTTGAGGTGCCGGTCGATCAGACGGGTCCTTATGTATCGGCTGAGGTTTTAGGTTCTACTGATCAGTTCCTAGTGGATACAGGAGCGACACGTAGTGCATTGTCTAGGTACTTGGTTCCGGGGGCTCCCCCATCCGGCTCAATAGTTACATCGGTAGGGTTTGACGGTACACTTTCCCGAAGCCCTCTTTCACAGCCCCTTGCATTTAAAGTTGATTGTTTTTCTGCGCCTTGTCCGTTTCTGCTTGCTCCGTACACACCGGATAACATTATGGGCCTTGATATGTTAAAGCATTTTAGGGCTACAATTCGCTGTTCCCCTGAGGGTGTGAGGGTGATTTTAAATGACAACTACCCCCGATCTGGGCGGATGTGTACGATCTCAGAGGATGCGTTGTTGGCTACCCTCCCCCAAACTTTATGGGCAACATCGGACACAGATGTCGGACAAATGGTGATTCCTCCGGTCCACATTAGTGTCCAGGAGGGGGCGGTGCTACCGCGCCTCCCACAGTATCGTATTTCCCAGGAGGGCGAGGAGGCTCTCATACAGATTGTGCAAGACTTGATCGCAGTGGGGGTAGTGGAAGAAGTTCCCTATAATATCTGTAACAGTCCGATTCTCCCTATTCTGAAAAAGGACACGGATGCAAAGGTTTATCGGTTCATAATTGATTTGAGGGAGGTGAACAAGATCGTGATACCTCAGTACCCGGTGGTTTCTGATATCACGACGTTGCTTACCTTGGTCCCGCCTACGGCGACCATGTTCTCAGTGATTGATTTGAAAAATGCCTTCTTCTCTATTCCCATTCACCCTGATAGCCGATTTCTTTTTGGGTTCACATTAAACAATAGATCTTATCGTTTTTGTAGAATTCCCCAAGGCTATACAGAAAGCCCTAGTATTTACAGTCAGGCTTTGAAGCGACAGTTGGATTCCTTTGTTTTACTCGAGGGGGTCGCCCTCATTCAATATGTTGATGACATCCTGTTGGCGGCTGACACCCTGGAGTTGTGTGAGAAAAGTACGATAGCCTTACTTTCCTTTTTAGCGTCCCACAATCATAAGGTCTCTAGGAAGAAATTGCAATTCTGTAGACCAAAGGTGACTTATTTGGGTCACCTTTTGTCTAAGGAGGGGCGTGCACTCACACCAGATCGTATCCAAGTAATTTTGGACACACCAAGGCCATCCACGCAGAAGGATGTGCGTGCATTTTTGGGTCTTGTTTCTTTTTGTAGACAGTGGATATTGGGGTTTCACACATACCTAAGCCATTACTAGCGCTCTTGACAAAAGACACGCCCATCCCGATCCCCTGGTCAGATGAATGTGACGCTGCTTTTCAGCAATTAAGACAGGCCCTTTGTTCAGCACCAGTGTTAGGGACCCCTGATTATGCAAAACCCTTTTCGTTGTATGTGCATGAGAAAGATGGATGTGCATTATCAGTCTTAGTGCAGATGCACGGCGATAAGCAGCGCCCTTGTGCATACTTTTCGGCTGTGCTTGATCCTGTCGCCCGAGCATTACCAGGGTGTTTTCGCTCGGTTGCGGCGACAGCTGTGTCAATACGCCAAAGTGAGGGAATTGTATTGTCCCATAAACTGTTGGTGTTAGTTCCCCACGCTGTTGATGCCCTGCTTAATCAAACAAAGACGCAGCATTTGACCAGTGCCCGTTTAACGGGATATGAGTTGACGCTTTTAGCTCCTCACATTACGTTAAAAAGGTGCGTGACATTAAACCCGGCCACATTGTTGCCATACCCCGAGACCCAGCCTGAGGCACAGAAAGCGCATGATTGTATTCTTGTGACTGAGGAACAAACAAAGGGTCGTATTGATCTCCAGGATACGCCCTTTTCAGATGTAGATGGAGAGTTGTGGGTAGATGGATCATGCCTGAAGCTACCAGATGGTACGACTTCAGCAGCGTATGCAATTACTACGTTACAGACGATAGTGGAGACAGCACGCATACCACAGAAATCAGCTCAAGCAGCGGAACTGATAGCGTTAACACGAGCGTGTGAGCTCAGTACAGGATTGTGTGTGAATGTTTACACAGACAGCCGCTATGCCTTCGGAGTAGCGCACGATTTCGGCCTACTCTGGAAGGAGAGAGGGTTTCTAACGTCACATGGGGTACAGATAATGCATGGGGAGTTAGTTCACAACCTTTTAACTGCATTGACATACCCAAAGAAAATCGCCATTGTTAAGTGTAGCGCCCATAGGAAAGTGGTTGATAAGGTTGGAGAAGGGAATGCGTTAGCGGATCGAGTAGCACGGGAGACTGCGATGCAGCCCGGCACTACTGCCATGTATGTAGTGAAGTCACAGGTGGAGAGATGGCATGATGCGAAGGAGCAAGTGCGAGAAATACAAAAGACCGCTTCTGACAAAGAGCGGGAACAATGGGTTAGCGAAGGAGAACTGGATGACGAGGGTTGCTGGAGAAATAAGCAGATGGATAGATGGAAGTTACCCACGGCTTTTGTACAACCTATGGGCCAGATGGCACATGGGCTAGCACATGTTGGAGCTTCCGCAATTGTGAAATTGCTTACCCAAGTCTGGGAGCATCCAGAGATTGCTAGCACAGCAAAGAGGGTGGTGCAGACCTGTATGATCTGTCTGAAGTATAACCCAGGGAAAGGTACGCGAACTCCAGCAGGAGGATTTGCGACACCCACTGCACCCTTTGAGGTTCTGCAGATGGATTACATCCAGCTTGAGCGCTGTAACAATTTGAAGTATGTTCTAGTAGTGGTTTGCGCCTTCAGTAAATGGGTTGAGGCGTACCCTGCGAAAGACAATACTGCAATGACTACAGCAAAGCTATTGCTGAAAGAATTTTTCCCCCGATACGGCGTCTGTAGACTTCTGTGGAGTGATAATGGCCCTCACTTTGTAGCAGATGTTATAAAGTATATCTTGAAGGGCCTAGGCATCACCCAGAAGTTCCACGCCGTGTTCCACCCTCAGTCTGCAGGACTAGTCGAGAAGTATAATGGTACACTGAAGCTTAAGATCGCCAAAATTCAAGCTTCAACATCTCTGACTTGGCCAGACGCCTTGCCACTGGCGTTATTGTCAATTAGGTCGGTGCCACACTCTCGAACCGGCCTTACACCCTATGAGATTGTATTTGGACGCCCAATGAATATCTGGGGTCCACCAAGGCCTAAGGCTGTGTATGATGTACCTTGTGTAATGATGAGTGATTATCTGGCACAGTTAACGGATAACTTGGTTTCTATTCATCAACAGGTCCGAGAGGCGCTCCCTGATCGGTCTACCGGTGAAGGACATGGTCTCCGGCCTGGGGATCATGTCATGCTGAAGGTCTTCGACAGAACGAACAGTTTGGAGCCGAGATGGGTCGGACCTGAGCAAGTCCTTCTTGCAACGAGGACGGCAGTGCGAGTCTCGAACAGGAAGAATTGGATCCATTCCTTGCACTGTCGAAAGGTACCGCCCGGATTGGTGGAGTCTGCCGTGCTGACCGATCAACGAGACATCCTAGCAGCAGAGACAGGCCGTGCTGCAGTGCCAAACGACACTGAGGAGCTCTTTCCGGACCATACGACTTCTGGAGGAAGGCGATATCATCTGCGACCAAGGAAGTGAGGTTTCCAGTACCGGGACATACTGTCAGAACGGCCCTTGGGTTAGTGAAACGGAGAGCCGATGAGGCAAGGGGGGGGGATCAGCCCTGCATTAGTGTAGCGACACCCGTCTTGGCCCGCTGGTGAAGAAATCAACCGCTGCCCAAGGGGAAGAGTTCTGACAGACTTTTAGTTTCAGGAAGATATCAGGGTATTATTTCCTTTGACATGGAGAAGAAGAAAATTCTTTGTGCGTTGGGGTTCATGCTAACAGTAGCTATTGTTGGTATAACCACATGGTTTGTGGAGGAGGCAACTCCAGCCCGAGAGACGCTTGTGTTGACGACTCCAGTGCCTGCGGAGCACTATTTTTACACATTGCCATACCAGGAGTTGAAGCATCGGCAATCCTATTTGAATAACACTTTCATTCAGATGCTGCATCACACCCACGTTGCTACAAATGCTACGAACTGTTGGATATGTGGGATGATGCCAGCCCATCAGAAGAAAGGAGGTACGCCATTCATACCACTTCCTTTCTCTCACAATGGCTCCTGTAGAGCATGGTACACTCTGTTGTTTGCCACTCGAAAACCGACAGTGGGACGATTGCTTTTCAGACTTAATAAAGAATGCCATCAGGACAAGAATGGATATCCACAAGCGAATGGGACAATTTGGGAATGGGAAGAATACCGACCGGACAATGAATCCATTCCCTATATCTTCACGAACACCAGAGACACTATGGGAAGAGAGAAATTTGTAATTCAAGTAGCACAAGCTCAAGCGGACTTGTGTGTCCAGAGTGTGGGTTTCATCCCTGTTGGTGTCAGTGATTGCCTTACTGTTCTAAACATTGATGGGTTGAACAACAGCACCTTCCTAGCGTCCCATAATACCTATTTTGTGTGCGGAAATAAAGGTTATTACCGTCTGCCGGCTGGGTGGTCTGGGGTATGCTATGTATCATTCCTATTACCTCCTGTATTCCTAGCACCTGCATCGTATCATAAAGACCTGAAATTGATGAATAATGTGACTGTAAATAGGTATAAACGTACTTTATCGATTGATGATGTGGATCAAACTGATACCAGCTTGCAACAGTATATTGATTTTAATTTAGGACTGTTTTTCTTTGTGGGAGCCGCTCTGAATAGTAGGAAGATCCGAAGATTAACAAGAGTGGTAGAAGCTGTGACTAATCAGACTGCTGCTGCTCTTGGGAATCTTACGGAAGAATTACAGATTACCAGGATTGTTGCATTACAGAATCGTATGGTATTGGATGTGATGCTAGCTGATCGAGGAGGAGCCTGTAAAATTATTGGAAGTAGCTGCTGTGTGTTCATTCCTGATCATACGCCATCCGTTTATAACGCCATTAATAAGCTGCATAAAATAGCAGCTGAAATCCACACGGAAAACGGCACTTGGTCCTTTTCTGGATGGTTTTGGGCATTGGTTACTGCCTGGGGATGGAAGGTCTTAACTGGTCTCTGCATTATTATAGCAATTCTGTTCTTTCTCTGTATGTGTATTCAATGTGGACCATTGTGCTGTTCTGTATGCATTTCATTCTGCATTCCAGATAAGAAAGCTATTGCCGAAGTTGCCCGCCAGAAGGGTCTAGCTAAAGAGGTTAAAGGAATGATGATAATTGACATATACGATGATTATTCTTGGAAGCCAGATGTCTTCAGTAAATGCTGAAAGGGTCGTCTGTTGTAAATTAAGGCAGAATGTGATTAAGCATTTACTGAAAACATTAGTGTCTCCCTTTTATCGTGTTTTCCCCATTATGTTGGCCGAAGTCCGGACTCCATTTTGTATTGACATGCTGCCATGTGTTCACCACGAGGAGAGTCCGACTTCTGTGTTAGTTGCTCTTGTGATCTGCCTAGCAACAGGTTATAAATAGCTCTCCCTTGTCCGTCTGGCGCATGCCCAGACTTGACCACATCTGTTATAATTAGCTTTGCTTGACCATGTGTTTTCGCGGGCCCAAGGAGTGTGTTAGCTCCGCCCATGTATTGATTCGGTATCGAGAATGACCCTAAATGGTAATGTTCTTCAACTTAGTGGTATCCACCCACTCATGAGCCCCTTCGCTGTGTATAAAAGGGGACTGTGTATGCAAGTTCTTTGTGCTACTCCTTGCAATACTGAAGAGTGTTGTGTGGATTGTAGGACCACCCTTAAGGGTTAATAAACGTTGTTTTTGTACTTTGCAGTTTCCGTGCCAACTTCCTTATAGATTTCGTTACAGAAGAGCGAACCCTTGTCTCTTGCGGGCCTAGCTGGGGCTTGTATTCATCAGTGGGCCAGGAACTTGTGGCTGGATGAGAACCACACCAGCATCCATCATTGGTCCATCCACATTAGCATCCACGTCTCCGACGGGCAACACACTGCCACACACCCCTCTGCCAATCCCCCAAAGATGCTTGATGTAAGTCAACACAGACATGCTGTGATGGACACTGGAACCAACACCACCGCCACACCCTGCAACCTCACACACTGGATCAGCAACTGATCCAACAATCAAGCCACGTTGACGGACTTTCCTGTGACGCACATCAACAATTAAGCCACCTGGGACAAGGCAGACCTACTGGACTCATACACGTCTAGCAGGACTCTTGTGCACAGCTTGCAACACAAATTACCATCAGTGGCCTTACAACCCTGGAAAACGGCACACACAGCCATCACCATATCATCAGCAAGGACAATTAGAGATCCTTCAGATGGGGACGAGGCCAAAAAACAGCACGACATCAAGGAGCTCGTCAGCATCGTGAGTGCGCTGACATCAGCTCTCCATCCAAAAGACACCCCACCCTTGCAAGGCTGAGCCAATACCTTGCAACTTACTACCACTGCAAGCTCATGGACATACACGCAAGCCTTGGCACACAGAGGCAGAACGCACTATTATACGCGTGACCACCCTCAGGTTTTGGACTTCCATCATCAGCAGATACAACACCCGGCTCATGTGAAACATCCCCTGGGGATCTCCATCAGGACCCTTCCCACACAACATCTCAACCACATCATTCCCCATCCTTGTGCCCCCCGCCCAGCACGTCATGTATGTATCTTTGGAGTTAGCCACATTCCATGGTAGATAGAGGCATGCAGTGACCCAGGCCCTTCTTAGACAATGGACAGCAGGAACGCTGGCTCTCAAGGAACCTCAACATGCTTCCCTAGCAAGCAAATGTAATCAGGAATACAGTCAACGAGCAACTGACAAACTTCCTCCACTCAAAGAGCTCCAGGCAACCTGCACAAGACCGTCTTCCACAGTAATCACCCCACTGCAACCGTCATCATTGCCACAACACCGACAACTTTGCCCTGCTCAACAATGGTGAGGCCACCCCCCTTGATCCACAGCATTATGCACGATGTGGTCACACACTGTCAGCTCACACATCTCCAACACTGGTATCCAGGGGATGGACCAGGATGAAATCACCAAGTGGCTCACCAGCAAGGCCATGGGAGTGGGACTCAAGCCTTCAGCATGTAGTACAGTGGCGTCATTTGGCACATGGCCCAGGGCTGATCTCTCAGCGTGTCAATCTTCAATGTGTCCATGACCCCCCTCTCCACCATCACATGCGCACACAACCTCATCATCATCTCATATGCCATTGACAGCCAGCGGCTCCTCACCCTCACCAAAGACACAGCCATTGCCAGTTCCAACCTTCAAAAAGGCATGAGTATGTTGATGAATGGCTGAACATCAGCCACCTGAGGCTGGACTTGTACAGGACTGAGGTAATCATCTGAGGATTGTCCCCTTACAGCTGGGTCAACTCCTTGTGTCCCACCCACCAGGGCACTGCACCAGCACCCAGTAGCCACGCACACAAGATGGTGTGCATCATGGACTCGTCGCTCACAATTGCCATGCAACTCACCAGCATCTGTACCTCATACTGCAACACCCACCGCATGATGCACATGACCCACAGTTAGATCCACTCCAAGGTAAGACAGACCGTCCGCCAGGTCCACGACACCAGCCGTGTCAGCTACAGCGCCGCCCTCCACGGAGCAAGTACAGCCAAAATCCCGGAAAACTTGTCCACATCCAGGGTGCATCTGCACACCTCAGCTTCAACATCCCGCACCCCAGCCACATCACCGTCCACCTGAGATAGCTGCAAGGGATCACTGTCTGCTGCAGGATGACCTTCACACTCCTCACCCACACTCAGGAGGCAGTCCACAACCCCAGACCCCAAACCAACCTTGGACATCTGTCATCCAAGACCCCGTTGGGCCAACTCCGTGCGTCCAACCTTGCCCTGGCCAACATTCTTCACATCCACCGAAGTCCAGCATGCAGGACATAGTTCTCCCACCTGGCTAAACATACCTGAGACTCCCTCCCGGGGCACCTCCACATGAGCCATGACCTCTACACCTTAATGATGCTCTTCCAAATTGGTCTGTCCGCACAGTATTGCAAACCCCCCTCAGCAGCTTGAGGCCATCACAGGTGAGTATTGTGCTCCATGTCTGTATTGGATGATACATTGTGACCCATATATGTCATGTACCGGACTCAGATCCCAGGGTTTGGATGGCTGGAGTTAGTTTAACACTCAGGCATAGTTTGACATTTCCCCACACATATGTTGTGGACTCATGCAAAATGACTGCAACATCTAATTAAAGAAATTTAGTTTTATTCTCGGTAGGGGCGTCTATTGTGGGTAAAAATAGGTGCTATACAGTGTGCCTAGAATCCAAAGTTCACGGGGGGAGATGGGATCCTTTGCATTTGAAGTCATCCAGAACACAGTGTTTGTCATCATTGGTGAGACTGTGACCAGCATGTCCATGTGGCAGAGAATGTCAGTGAATAAGGTGCTGCTGTTGCGCATGAAGGCCAGGTGCCAGGCCAGGTGACCTGGGAGATGTGGATGGTCCACTGCCTCTCACGGTCTTTTCTGTGGACAACTCACCTTCCTCGCGGGACCCTCAGATGCAGGCCTTGACGATGCTTGGGACGCTCCCTCAGACGAATCCTCCTCCTCCTCCCTCCCTGTGGCTGGTGTTGGTCTTCGCCTGGTGGCACAGGGAGGGTTGCTCATGTTGTCGGCGATCCGACGGAGGGAACGGCTTATGTCCGTTTGCACCACCAGGAGCTCAGCCAGTCTTCCCTCCATCCGTCCTTGGTGTTGTTGTTGACTGGCGTGTTGCTCAGCCTGCTGGTTCTTAATCTCTGTGAGGGTCTCCACTACCTGGCTGATGGCCCTGGTGTCACACCGGTATGCATCCATGATGTTGCGTATGTGTGACATATCGGTCTCTTCAGCTGGCTGGTCAGGTTCTCGCCTCCGCCTGCCTCCACACCCTCCACCCCTGCCCACACGAGCCTGGCCTGCCATTGCGGGCACATCGGGTCTACGGGACCCCTGAGGGATGGCAGTCGCGGTGTTGTCTGCCTCCTCCTGGGTGCCCGGCGAACCTTCTCCCTCCAGGTCAGACTGGCTCAGTTGTTCAGTGCGGGCAGGGCTCCTGGGTGTCTCCTGGGATGTGTCAGGAATGGGGGTGGTGGTTGGCACAGATGTACCTGAGGCAGGTGCTGCAGGGGCTTGGACACCAGAGGGTCCAGGTGGGTTGGGGTCATCCGTGGCGTGTTGAGAGGCGTCGCTGCAGGTGGGTTCAGGTTCCTCCCGAGCCTGGGACTGTGATTCTTCCCCCCCATTGTTGGGGGGAGATCCATGACGTTGCCCTGTGTGTGAGAGAGAGACAATGTTAATGCTGTTTCATGCGACATTCATGTTTCATACATATTCAAGTTGGCACAGTTCCTCCAGGTAGTTGTATGTGCCTAGCATTCCCCTCACCGTTCACTTGTGGATGGGTATGTTGCGGGGGACAGATTGATATGTTCTCCTGAGTGTTTGCCATGTAGATTTTTGGCTTGGATGCTTCTTTGGCTATGGATTGATCTTGTTGTGTCACATGTCCATTGTGAGAGTGGGTAAATCCATTGCCTGCCCCGGGGGTGTGTGCTTGTGTAAGGGGTGTGTGTGACAGGGCCTGCTGGTGGGTGTAGTGTGATTGGGCGGTGGTTCTCCCAGGTGATGTATCTGTCCCCTCATGGTGCATGCTGGCATGACAGTGAGTGTGAGTTCCTGTCCTAGATATCTGAGCTTGTGGTGTTGGTGTTTGAGTTTACAGTGGTCACAGGAGGGCCTTGTGCTGGCTACAGAAGGGCCAAGTGTCAGCTACCTTGTCAGTACTTTGCCAGTCCCTGTGCATTGAGCATGGTGCATGGGTATGTACCTGGGCCATATGGGCTGAGGACAATGCTGTCTGATTCAGAGTTGAACAATGTGTTTTGTGTGCCCCACCCTCCCAGCATCCCACACATCCAGTCTTGGGTTTGTGCTTCGTGTAGCCTGGGACATGGCATGGCCTTGCTTTGTGGATGGGGCATACACATGTTAGTGGTATGAGCATTGTTTTTGAGTGTGGTGGTGTCCGGTGAGGGCTTGGGGGTAGTTGCGTGCATTTGGTGAAGTTGGGGTGTGGATGCCATTACCCCCATGTTACGTAAGTTGTTTGTGTACTCACCAGGCTCTACAACTCCTTTGACTCCGTGTACTCCCACCGGCGGAAGCAGGGCCATCACCTTCTCCTCCCAGGGATGGTAATGTACCGGTCTGCGAGGTAGCCCACCTCCAATGATGTTGCTCTGGGCGTAGTCCTCGTTCATTTTGCGCTTGACTGCCCTCCGCAGATCGTACCACCTGGCTTGACATTCATTCCTGGTCCTTCTGATGGGGGCAACAGCATTCACCCTATCGACGATCCTCTGCCACAGGCGTGATTTTTCAGCTATGCTGGTCTGTCTGACCAATGTTCCAAAGCACTGTGGCTCGACTCTGATGACTTTGTTGACAAGGATGTCCAGCTCCTCCCTTGTGAACTTTGGATTCTTGTCTGTGGGCATGGTGTGGGGTGAGGGTGCGGATGGTTGTGGGTGTGTGGGTGTGAATGTGAAGGTGTGTGTGGGAATGTGGAGAGGGGGTTTGTGTGAAGGAGTGTGTGTGAAGGTATATATGTTAAGGTGTATGGGTGCAGTTGTTGGGGTGTGCTCTGTAGTTGCAGTGAGTCTGTTGCAAAGGCTCATGGTTTGTGTGTGTGGGCCCTTTTTATTGGTCCATTTGTGGGTGGGCCTGAGTTTGAATTTTTGGTGGGTGCGTTATAAGAGGTGGTTGTGAGTTTGGGCCTCTGTTTACCTGTTTGGATTTGCCAGGTCAGTCATTTTGATGTTTTTTGCACTGTAGACGTGTTTTGTGGTGTTGTGCGAGTCAAATTGGCCCTCCTTGTGCTGTTTTACAGTGTCCTGGTTCAGTACGCGTCTTTTTTGCGTATGTAAGGTGCGTCCATACGCGATGTTGTTGTACCGTGCTCGCATACGCAATGTTGTTGTAAGGTCTGTACATACGTGATGCTGGGGGACGGTGCTGGGGTACGGTGCATCCAAGTATGGGGCTGGGGTACGGTGCTGATGTACGGTGCGTCCATGTACGGGGCTGGGGTACGGTGCGTCCAGGTACGGGGCTGGGGTACGGTGCGTACAAGTACGGGGCTGGGGTACGGTGCTGGGGTGCGGTGGGTACAAGTACGGGGCTGGGGTACGGTGCATCCAAGTACGGGGCTGGGGTACGGTGCGTCCATGTACGGGGCTGGGGTACGGTGCGTCCAAGTACGGGGCAGGGGTATGGTGCGTCCAAGTATGGGGCTGGGGTACGGTGCTGGGGTACGGTGCGTCCAAGTACGGGGCCGGGGTACGGTGCTGGGGTACGGTGCGTCGAAGTACGGGGCTGGGGTACGGTGCGTCCAAGTACGGGGCTGGGGTACGGTGCTGGGGTACGGTGCGTCCAAGTACGGGGCTGGGTTACGGTGCTGGGGTACAGTGTGTCCAAGTACGAGCTGGGGTACGGTGCTGGGGTACGGTGCGTCCATGTACGGGGCTGGGGTACGGTGCATCCAAGTACGGGGCTGGGATACGGTGCTGGGGTATGGTGCGTCCAAGTATGGGGCTGGGGTACGGTGCGTCCATGTACGGGGCTGGGGTACAGTGCGTCCAAGTACGGGGCTGTGGTACGGGGCTGGGGTACGGTGCGTACAAGTATGGGGCTGGGGTACGATGCTGGGGTACGGTGCTAGGGTACGGTGCGTCCATGTACGGGGCTGGGGTACGGTGTGTCCAAGTACGGGGCTGGGGTACGGTGGTGGGGTACGGTGCGTCCATGTACGGGGTTGGGGTAGGGTGCTGGGGTACGATGCGTACAAGTACGGGGCTGGGGTACGATGCGGACATGGGGGGGTATGGTGCTGACATATGGGGGGACGTGCGGACATACGCGGGGGGAGAGGGGGGCTGTACAACTCGTATCCCGGGCACAAGTTTACCCGGGATGCGAGTGGTACAGAGTTCACTCCGTACGGGACATTTTACATACGCTTGCATATTCGGAAGGGCGTTACGGATCGTACTTGTGCGCTCGGACTTCAGTTTTACGATTTGTATGTAAAACTGTCCGGGTACGTCTCGTAGACCTTTTCCCGAAGCGATTCGTATGTATTTTTCACGTACGGATCGTACTTCACCGGTGGGACGGGACTTGTACGATTCGTACGTAAAAATATACGGATACGAGTCGTACGGGAACATTTTTTACCCAATCGGAATCTGCACCTTAATATTAAACTCAAACAATATCAGTAAATAAATATGAAAAATAAAATAACTAAATAAACGTGTACATTGCAATACAAAATTAAAATTAAGATCATAATGAATACCATTATAGATAAATAAAATTCTAATAATAATAAAAATGAAGCATAAGTAGTGTTACCAGTCAAAGCCCTAAAAAGTTGTTTCATATTCAATTAAAATAATATTCAAAATAATTACATGTCAAATCTACCTCTCACTTTTCATTAATAAACTTGATTACTTTTCAAATGATTGTTAGATTGATAAAACACAATAAAATAACTGTTTTTGTCAAATAATTATTTCTTTAAAAGATAAATACAAATTATTAAAAAATAAGAAACAAATCCCAAACCAGTCCACTGTGAAGTCAAAAGGCCCAAAAAAATAATAACATTCAAAAACATTAATCATATATTACAAATAATCATAATGTAACCAAACACATATGAATTAATTAAAAAACGGATTTCATTTTTGAAACAGTTTATTAAATTAATTAACATTATTGAATATGTATTCAAATAACACACTTTGAACATAAATATTTGAAAACACTTTCCATTCTCCTCTTTTCTAAAGCCAACAATCTGTAAAAAAAAACACCCTAATAACCAATAATAATAAAAGAAATTATAATAAGCTTCTTAACTTAAAAGAATTAAACAAGGATATATAAAATATAACTAAATGTCAATAATATAACAATATAATAATCAATTCATTATTAAAATAAATAAGCACAACTTTAAAATAACTATTAGAGAAAACATATATTTGTTTAAAAACTCACAAATTAATCACCTAAAGAACACTGATAAATTAATGTATAACTATACAAAAAATACAATACAGTATAACCAAAACAAGCTAAAATGCATACTCTAACACAGTGGAGCTCATTGGGATGCTGGTCGGAAGAATGTCTGACTGACATCGCAGCTGAATTGGGACCGACCGACAAGTAGCCAGAGGCACCACCCTCCTTATTATGATGATGCAACCGCAATGTAGGTGGTGGGAATCATAAGCTTTTCCATTGTGGCTTGGTCTGCAGCCCACAAGGGCTGCAGCCCACAAGGGCTGCAGCACAAGCCACTATGGAAAAAACGGATATTTGCAAATATCCATGGCCCCTGTGCCAGGCACCATGTGGTGCCTGGCACAAAGGGCATGGATGATTGGGGGAGCACCACTGGTGCTCCCCTGGGCCCATAGTGGAGGCCCATGGGGGATGGCGGCCCTGCTAGGGGCCTAAAAAGTCCCATTCTGGCTGCCTTTTCAGGGCTTACAAAACTAAAAAGGGTAGTGATGGTTTTTACGATTGCACCTCTATTGGCATGTGCTAGTATATTTGTGGTGCTATAAGGTACAAATGCATCATACTACCCTATATGTATCTAATACATTGGTGAGACACCTCAGTTTACATAAGAAATTGATGTAGCAAAGCACTCATCATATAGTCAATAAATGGTGTTGTCACCATATATAACATTGCAACGTGAACACAATAAAAGATCAGGAGTCAAATGTTTCAATGAAGCTCGTATTAGAATCCGGAAAAGACAGCCGGCACGTGTTTCATTACACAAGTGACTTCTTCAAGGCTAATGAATCGGTCATGTAGTCACGATCCTGTAGATCAACAAGTGCGAGTCAAAAAAATATCTATAAAATTTGAGCCAGGGTAAGGTAGAACCTCCAAATGTCATCAAAGGTATCCAACTGTTCCATATCACAGGGGACCAAATTGCCAAATGTTCAATAATCAAAGAATGTTGTCAGTAAAAAATATTATTCAATTGAAGCCAAATTAGGTTGACCATCCAAGTGTCATCAAAGGTATCAAACGTTTTCAAGTGTAGAGGATCAAATGCTAGCCAGTAAATAACCAAAAAGCATAGTCAGTAATATATACTGTCCAGATGTCTCCTTGACTCTGGTCAAGCCTTCCCACTATTGAGAATGTGGAACCCTTGAGGCGTCCAAGTATTGTTCACCGCACTAATACTTCTGGTACGCGAAGAACAGTACTTGGACGCGGTACGTGGGACAGAGGGGGCTTATTATGGTTCTACTTGACATCACTAGCCATTAGCAACTCATGACAGCAAGGCGTACACATCTTTTCTCCATGTAACTGTTCACACTGGTGGATAAGACCTCTTGGATTACATTATTTTGCCTCAAGGGTTCCACATTCTCGATAGTAGGAATGCTCGATCAGAGTTAAAGAGACATCTGGACAGGCACGAATCTTCCCATTGTGCTTCCGAATGGGTTCCCCAATCAGGTCAAATCCGGAGAGAGTGTCTCCCCTAGTGCTGTTAGAGAACTTCCCTCTGCTCCCCCAACCTCTAGCATTCCTCAATAACTCAACGCCGCCGCCCCCGCTTCCTATCCTCGCTCCTCACCTTCTCACTTAGTAAGTAAAAATCACCTCACCCTCTGCTCACCTAATCTACCCCTCAACAGTCCTGGAACCCCCCCACTGAGCTCGCCTAGCCATCCTCTCTCCCCTCCTCCCAGTAACCAAACCTTAGAGCTCCCCTGCCTGGACTCCTGTTCATGCCGCCAGACCCTGTCCTGACCCTCTGGTCCCTTGTCTGCAACTACTACCTACACCTTTAGACCTTGAAACCCTGAACACCAGAGCATCCATCATAGCTCAGAAAATCCAGAAATCCTTATTAGATTTGAAGAACATCCTTCTCCTCACTGAACACTCTATCGCCACCCTCAAGCCCTCCCCCAACTCAGTCCTTCCCCTGCTCACCATACCCACCCTCAAACCCATGCCGCTGGCCAGCAGACACTTTAGCTCTTGCAAACATCCCAACTACCTCTCGGAGGAGGAAACCCTAGCTCTCCTCACATCCAACATGACCTCCCACAGCATCCCCCATCCTCCCAACAAGAAAGTTGATTACCTGATTCCCACTGTCTCAATCAACACCAATAGATCATCATCTCTCCGTAATAGAGGTGTAAACAGCAACAACTTCACACAAGTACCCCTATCCTCCCTTTCTTACAACATTTGTCCGAATGCTCCACTCTCTGGCCTCCTTCCTAACTGCTGTTTAGCTGCGAGACACGTCTCTGACATCGCTGCCCTCATCCTAAGCCATAAAACTGATGTAGCTATCCTAACCGAGTCTTGGCTCAACAAATCTTCATCTCCTTACCTTGATTTACTGGTCCCACCAAATTATAACATTGTTAGAATTGATAGACAAACAAAAAAAAGGGGAGGCATCGCATGCATCTACCGCTCAGACCTCCCTGTCACAGAACTCCATGCAGACCCCACGGACTCCTGCGAATATCTTGCTCTCCCCATTTGTAACAACACTACTCAGTTATGCAAATTGCGCATCTTCTACCACCCCCCCCAGCAAGAACGACACCTTCATGGATCTCCTCATGGAAATTATTATTGCTAAGGTCTCCCCCCACTCCAATGACATTTTCTTCGTGACTTTAATATGCAGTGGACTGACCCCAATGATTCCCAGGCCTACGCCTTCAAAGTCTTCCTCGCTGACCAATCACTCACCCAGGCCTGCACCCTTCGAACCCACTCAAAAGGCGACACATTGGATTGGATCATCGCTAAGGTATCTCCGGTCAGGCTGAACTCAATAGAGCCATGCCACTGGTCAGACCACCAAGCCATTACCTTGCAAATACCTAACTACCGCATGAAAAGACCTGGACAACCAATGAAACTGAAACGCTGGCTCAGAGACACTAAGAACCTTGACCTCGAGAAGCTGACTGCTCACTGCGAGAATGACCTACACTCCCCCAAATCTATCCAAGGTCAACGTCCTCACAGAGCACTATAACTCGACTGTAGCCAACATTTTGGATGATCTGGCCCCGTTAAAGCTCAAAAGGTCCCAAACACAAAAACCCCTGGTTCAGCTATCCCCTCAATAGCGAAAGGAGAACTCTCTGACTTACAGAAAGATATTGGAGACAGCAACCCTCAGCCCCCCAACTTAAACTTCTCCGTCTGGCCAGAAATACTTACAACAAGAACATCCTCAGATTCAAAAAAGAATTCTTCAGATCAGAACTGGAAAATGCCAAGAACAGACCCTGCAAACTCTTTGAAATAGTCAAACTTCAATCAAACAAACTAGCTAAGTCATCCAAAGAAACTACAAAATCTCTAATAACCTTTGATTAGTCCTCCTCCTTCTTTACAACCAAACTTAACTCTCTATGTAACAAACTTAATGCCACCTCAAACATCCCTCCTCCTCCTACTGGGACACATCTCTCCTCTCTTCCCCCCCGGCAACACCCAAGAACAAAGCTCACTGGTCCAACTTCAATCTATATGATGACCATTCCATCTCGAAAATTATTTCCTCCTTAAAACTGAATACCCACTTCAACGACCCTCTCCTTGCCAACTGCTTGGCAGCAACCTCCCTACTCGTTCCCATTTGGACTACTATTATCTACGCTTCCTTTCTTCAAGGGTCTATACCTGACTCCCTGAAAACCAGACAAGTCATCTCCATCCTAAAAAAAACCACTCTGAATCCGGCAATTCCAGACAGCTTCAGACCATCTTCCAATATTCCTCTTCTTGCGAAAGTCCTGGAGAAATGTGTGCAGCTACAACTAAGCCAACATATTGCTAATTTCAATTTGCTTAACGAATTCCAATCAGGGTTCAGGCTTGGGCATAGCACTGAAACCACTATTCTTCACATCATAGATGATGCTCTCCAATCCCTTGACCAAGGCAATACCTGTCTCATGATCCTTCTGGATCTTTCCTCTGCATTCGACACAGTCAACCACGAGAAACTTCTTGAACGCCTCGAACACAGGATGGGTCTAGGAGGTACCGTCATCAAATGGTTTGGTTCCTTCCTCCAGAACCGCACCCAGAGATTCTTAGTCAACAGCAACCTATCTTCAACTTTCCCGATATATATCGGTGTCCCTCAAGGCTCTACTCTGTCCCCTACCCTCTTCAATTTCTACCTTGAATCATTAGCTGAAATTCTTCGCACTGCCAACATCTCCTCCCACATGTACGCTGATGATACTCAGATTTAAATCAAAATCTCTTCTTTAGAGGAGATTACCTATCTGAATGACGCCCTGAAACTGACTGTTCAATGGCTCGCCAACAACCAGCTCAAACTGAATGCCCAAAAAATGGAGTTCCTTCTCATCTCCCCCCCTACTCCAATGACAACCTGGAACGGATTAACTCAATCACAGCACTTAACTGCACACCGACCATAGTGGAGTCTGCTAAATCTCTTGGTATAACCTTGGACAGCAACCTGAATATGCGTGAACACATCAACTTGATGGCCAAAACTGCCAGGTTCCACTTGAGCTACTTGAGAAACCTAAAACCCTTCATTGAAACTGCAAATCTAAAAGCTTGCCTCAACGCAGCAGCTAGACTCTTATCGGGTTATACAATTTTGACCACATTTCACCACATCTGAAGGCCTTGACCTGGCTTCCTTTTGAAGCCAGAATCCAGGTCAAGCTGGCCTTTATCACACACAAAGCCTTGTAGACGAATTCCCCGGCATATCTCGCCCAGAAAATTGTGGTATCTGGGGTATTAAGAAACTCCCGGTCCGCCAGAGACTGTGTGCTCCAGCCTCCCCACTTCCGCAAGGAAAAAAGATATAACAGAGCATTCTCTGGGTCTGCACCAAGAATATGGAACTCACTATAATCCTCCATCAGAAGAATACCACCTTTTGTCATGGCCCTTGGTTCTGTGCATAATTTCCTGTGCTGCTTGGTCCTTTCCGTGTACCAATTCTTACTCCTTCAATTGTTCTGCTGGTTCTCTCTGCCTGTTTCTATCATATCTCCCCTCTTTTACAATTGCTGTTTTTCTCTTTTTATCACTGACATGACGCTCTGCTGATTATGATACTGTACTGATTATTGTATATTACTCTGGCTTTGTCCTAATGTAGTCAATTCTCTAATCCCCATCCATGTGTTTTGCCTGTGACTAACCTGTATGTAATGTGCTATCCCTGTAAAGCGCTCTGATACCCTAACGGGTCACATTCACGCTCTATAAAACCTCAAATAAATAAATAAATATTACTGACTATGCTTTTTGGTTATTGACCGGCTAGCACTAGGTCCTCTGCACATGAAAACATTTGATACCTTTGATGACACTTGGATGGCCAACCTACATTGGCTACAATGGGATCATATTTTTCACTGACAACGTTCTTTGATCATTGACCATTTGGGAATTTGGCCCCCTGCGGTCTGGAACAGTTGGATACCTTTGACGACATTTGGAGGTTCTACCTTACTCTGGCTCTAATTTTATTGATAATGTCTCGACTCACTCTTGTCGATCTACAGGATCGTGGCTACATGACTGATGCATTAGCCTTGAAGAAGTCACTTGTGTGACAAAACACGTGTCGGTTGTGTTTCCGGATTCTAATACAAGCTTCATTGAAACATTTGACACCTGATCTTTTATTGTGTTCACTCTGCAATATTATATATGGTGACAACACCATTTATTGCCTTTTCTTGGCTGTTGGACTGCCATGAAAAGGCAGTGGGAATGGGCCATTATAATCCCTATGGCGGTGCCATACTAGGCACTGCCCCATTGTAGGGTATTACATTCCGACCGAGGGTCGGACAGACTCCTTGAGCTCGTCGAAAGCGTTGGTCGGCCCCTCCAACCGTGACCTTCAAACTCCCCACATCCTAATGCAGTGGTCAGACTGTAGCACCAGATGTCGGATGGACTGTCACCAACAGGTTGTCAGTGGCGGTCCATCTAACATCATAATGGAGCCCAGTATTTCCAAAACTGTAGGTCCCAACTCACTGGTGGGTTGGCAGCCAATTTTTGGTGGGTCATGAAATTCCAAGGAATAAATAAAGATGCCTTTAAATTATGTATATATCTTATCACATTTTCTGTGTTTATGACATAGGTCACATGTCAGGGTATGTGTTCTGACAAACTGCTGTTTTTTTAACATGGGTACTGGTGTTTAGAAACACTTGTCACTTTACAGTCAGAGAAAGAAAGGTTAAGTAAATTATGTGACAATGTTGCTGGGGTACATGAAGTGTGAAAGAAAAGACTATAAGATGTCTGCAATTGAACTGTGCAAATTCAGCAGTTAGGAAAGCAAACAAGAAGCTATTTTCTTCTAATTGTGAAGTGTGATGGAAACAAAGATTTTAATTGGATAGGAACAAATCAAGACACTTTACACAAATATTAACTGTCCACTGAAACATGATTTTCACACATTATAATTTGTGTGCAATTTAGTTTTAATAGTACAACTGTATGTCTGTGCAAATTTAATGACCATTTCATAAGAAATGTGTTGTCTGTAAATGGCAATGCACTACCACAAAATGATGCTTTAAAAACACCTGCCTCGTGTCTATTAAAGTCTGGTGGGTCGCGAAAGTTTGACATACCAAAAAGTGGGTTGTGGTTCTAAAAGGTTTGGGAAGTACAGTTTTAATAATAGTTATTGAAATGATTGAAAATATATACCAAACCTAAAAAAAAGTTATTCTTACCTCCAACATTAAGCGTAATGATATTCTCGACATCACAATAATATTTCCACAATATTATTGACCAAGGAGATTGAGTTGATATTATGGTGGAAAACGACCCCGCCAGCTGTGTACATAGACTATACAGTGGCAACCCCCATACATACACATTAGCTAAGGCAGTACTGAGACCAATACATACTTAAATTATAGTTTATGTAAATGTAAACCATGCTTCACACTGTAACACTGTAGTTCTAATCCAAAGTGGAGATCTCACTCTCTCAGTTTGGGAGAATGTCATCATGAAGTCCTGTATATACCAGGCGGGTTACGGCAGAGAGGCCTTGGGTCATCCTTAGATATCGAGAAGGCATTCGTCACTCTGAGCTTGGATTATCTCATAGCAGTCCTGGCGGGGTTCGGCATTGGTCCCAACTTCATAAGGTGGATACGTTTGTTGTATTTTAGACCGCAAGCTAGAGTTAAGACGGGTCGCAACTTCTCCTCACCCATCTCGATAGCATGTGGAACATGCCAGGGTTGTCCCGTGTCGCAGATTCTCTTCGCCCTGGCCATGAAGCCATTGGCGTGCAGACTGTGGCCGCGTATCACTGACTGAGGCCTGCGGATCGATCGACGGTGTCACATAATATCTCTGTACGCGTATGATGCATTAATATATCTGGGCGGCCGGACTGAGATACTACACTCGATCATGGACCTCTTGAATACACATGCGAGAGTCTCTGGGCTCCAAGTCAACTGAACTAAGTCGATGGTGTTCCCTATGACGCCAATGTCACCGGCCCAGAGACGACAGGTGCCAGACACACCGTTGACATGGGCGCTTGACACCTTTAAGTACCTGGGGGTTCAGGTTTAACATTTAGGGGTTGATACTGTGGATGGATATCTTGGACGGGCCATAACTAGAGCCCGCTCGACTCTCCCATTTTGGTTGGGCCTCTCCTTGTCTCCCATGGGTCGGGTAGCCATTTTCAAGATGCTGGTCCTTCCCCGCCTCTTATACTTCTTTTACACACTCTCCTACCTTCTACCTCTGAGACTCTTCTGGGAGCTTAATTCCTTCTTGGTCTCCCTGATATGGGGAAACTCAAGGGCCAGGGTGGCACTCCATAAACCATACTTGCCACTATCGGATGGTGGCTTGGGCACCCCGAACTATGAGCGATACTATGCCGGGGAACAACTGCAGTGGCTAATGTGGTGGCTCGCTAAGAGCAATCTCACGGAGATGACCACAGGTGCCTCGACATGGGGTCCCCCTACATTGATGGAATGGATGTCAGGAACGACTATTCTGACTCAGAAAAAGCAGGGCAACATATTAATGACAGTGACCAGATGGCACTGGTTCAGATATGTGATACCTAATGACTGCATAGCACCATATGCCCCTGGCCTGCCGCTAGAACGTCACCCCAGTACATTCTCCTGTCATGGGCGTCCGTAATTGCGGTTATGGAAGGAGAGAGGGCTAGATACATGGGGAGACATGTTACGCAGACTTGCAATTACAAACATCCGAGGACCTGGTAGACACACATGACTACCGCAAGGCTCCTTTCTGTTACATGCCTTGCTCCTGCATCACTCTCTGCGAGTGTAGGGCATCAACTGAGTGGAGCCTGCTACGTCACACCTGCTCCAAACACGGCTCACGTATGGACGAGGTAGACATGTCGTATTAGCTATCTACACCTCTCTTAGAATCGACGACCCACCGGCACTGGCAGCACTGCGTGGGTACTGGGACGCTGACCTATCCGTCACCCTTTCAGACAAGCAGTGGCTGCAATGACTCAATTACCCAAAAACCATATCAACCAATGCCAGATTACAGTACACTCAATTTAATTATTTGCACCACACGTACCTCAGACCTCACAGGTTGACACGCATGTACCCCACTGTAGCGGACCTATTCCCTAGATGCCGAGATCAGGGAGCCACATTTACACTCATGATGTGGAGCTGCACCAGTATTCAAACATTTTGGTCTGCGGTGGCCACTGTGCTTGCAGAGGCGACAGACACACAGATAGAGGCGGAACCCCTTCACTTTTTGTTGGGCGTCACGAGGCGCAGCGCGTCTCGTAAGGGCCTAAACACGTTTTTAGATCTAGCCCTGAGCTTAGCCAAGCATAAGATAGCATGGCATGGAAGGTGCCATTGGGACCCAGTGTACACACGTGGATGCTTGACCTCTACAGGGCACTTGTATCGGAGCACACAAACAAATTGGAGGCCGCAGCGTGAGCAACGGTGCCCCCGCACCAGACTCCTACACAATGGCAAGATTACTTGTCCATGATTGAGGCTAGGCTGCCCGTAGCAGCCTCTCCCTCTTAGATACGCTAGCTAGCATAGGACCGTGGGTCTCCTTGGACTCCCAGAATCTATATCAATACATGAGTACACATGCTGGCGACCACAGACACTTAAGCCCTACACAACTTTCTTCCCACTTCCTGCCCACCCCCTTCCTCTGCATTTCTCCTCCTTCTTCCCCTTCCCTTTTCTCCCCATCCCCCCAGCACATTTACTAATAGTGATTCACCACACCCCTGCAGTTCAACGTATGTCAACAACTGATATATCAGATCGTCAGACACAATTACACTGGCAGTTACATGTAGAGATCGTTTCTTTCTCCTTTTCTTTTGTTCCTCTTGTTTAGGTTAAGGTTTTTTTACATATGTATACAACTTGAAGGAGATATGGCCCGAGGAATAATGGGGGATTCCCCTTTAGTTATCCTGATTTAACTTAACAATTTATACTTCATCTATAACGCAGAGTAAAGCGGCGAACCAAACAACAATGTGGACTTTAATGTACCCTAGCTGAGTCTCTTTCCCTGCAACCCACCCAACAAATTCTGATTATTGTTATTTGGCAATGTCAGTGTTGGATTGAATCATCATGCAAATGTTTATGATGTTTTTTTTCTCTCTGTCAAAATCAATAAAAATCATTTACACAAAAAAACCAGAATGTTCTTGAGAATAAGATGTCATGAATAATAATGAACAATGTATAAAAGAAATATAACGAATAGGTGACGTTACAACGCATGCCATTACATCGCATGCCGTTGCAATGAAAACTTTTACTCTGACTTTCTGTCGAGGAGGGGCGCTGGGAGTTGGAATAGATACATTTTCTATTCCATCTCCAGTGTGTGCAACAGTAGGGAAGGTGTTGGAGTTAAATCCAACACCTTCTACCCACTGCTGCACACCTTTTGCGTTGCAATGACATGCGATGTAATGGCATTCGTTGTAATAGTTTCGTTGTAAAGGCTGTCTCTCATTGAAGTCATTTAGATCCTGGCAGAATGCCCTACAGGCTTTCCGCTTGGCAGACCCCGTACTCTCTTTTGAAAAATCCCCCTACCTGGCAAATAACTCTGTGCTGTAAGGGGAGGCAATGCAGCCATGGCTCACTTCACATCACTGAAGCTTTCCTAATTAGGTGGCGTGTTAAAAGTACTTGCTTGGCATACTTTTTTGTATTGAGAAAATTATCTCCCAAAGTGTGAGTTTATCTTCTTAATACAAAATATAAATGGCTCTTATGCACAGAAAGTGTTCTCCTTGCCCATGAGGACCATTCTGCATTTCCCCAGCATATATTTGATATACCTTGCAACGAAAATGCGTGAATGGTCACCCTGTCCTCAACAGGTTGCTGAATCTATTAAGATGACATTGCAGTCCTTTGGCAGATGGACAAATAGATAAGAGGTTTCACGCTGTCGGAGCCAGCAGAGGCTCCACTGATTAAAATGCTATCCATTTTCTGCACAACAACCAGTCTGGCTTATGATCACACTGCAGCATAGAGATTTCAACCTTACCCACAGTTGCTCAGATATGAATTTACCTTCAATAAATGAAAAGACAAGAGGCATTTGGCAAACAGGACCAAGGTGGTTTAATTACGCACTGCAGTTAGGAGAGTCGGGATAGAATGCGCTTGCCCAGAATCTCTGGATATACAAAGTTTTGGTCATCAATTTATACAGTTCATGATGTACAATAAAAATGTTCTCTACATTCCAAAAAGAGCATCTTAGTCATAACTCAATCACATATGCACATCTGATAAGGACACAGGTGGCTCTAGATCTGTGTCCAGATGTCCTTGTGAGGAGCACGTGATCACTATGTGTGGTTTGCATGTCATGTCCTGATGGGATGAGTGTACCTATCTACATGTGGTATCCAGCTTTGTGTTATTTATAAGGAACACAAGTCTTTAAACAATTTGGTGTTATTGGGGCCAATTATCCTGGACTTGTTTGTGGTGCAACTATCTATCTGTGGAATCGAACCCTGGGTGTTTGTTTGCCTTGAATTTATGGGGTACCCCACCTGTGACTTGTTACTCAATTAGCGTGTGCATAGCTTGCAGGAAATGCCTGACCACGTATCTCTTGATGGAGAGGTCACCCTGGGTGAATCTGACAGCAATGATGTGAATTTATCAGAACTCCTAAAAATAATATGGCAGCCATTGGTACCATTTTTATCGACATTATCAACATTACGTTTACATCGGACATTTTGTTAATTGATAACTTTCGTACTGGTATTAATCAGGTTATGCTTGCTCTAGTCTGAATGTACATTGACATTGGTCTTGGTAGCAACAACATTATCGTACTAGCATGGATTATTACATACATTGGTATCACTGTTGCTGATGTCGGTGCTGCTGTGCGGGCACAAGTTACAGTATACATTCACGTTGCATTTATGGACATTATGAGGGCACAAGATATGGCATCCTTTCACACTGCATTTACTGATATTGTCTTTGTCGATCCTGCAAATATTATGACATTCATTGACATCGTATTCACCCTTCCCAACAACTTCATAGATGTTGTCCTCTTGTCCACAGATGACGATTATTCCTGCCTCCTGATATTACCTCACCTCTCAGCGGTCTTCAACATAATTGACCATCTGACCCTTATACATACTTTAGAGTCTCGCATAGGATTCATCTGCAATGTCCTTGAACAGTTCGCCTCCTATCTTTCCCACTGACAACAATTTGGTCACATGGATGCCTTTAGGTCACAGAGGATCCCAGTCACATCTGGAGTCCACTAGGGCCCCATACTGTCTCCTGTCATCTTCAACCTCTGCATGAAGTCGCTTGATACTCTACTCACAGATACGAAAATCAATTTTCACCAATATGTTGATGATATACTACTCTTCTTGAAAATCTCCTCTGCTTCAGACATCCAAAGCCTCAAACAGTGCCTTCACATCATCCAGATGTGCATGTCCAGGGTCTACCTGATGCTCAACCCATCCAAGACAGAATTTATGTTAGTTACTGAGATAAATAACAAAGATACAATACAAATCTAGCTCAATGACATGAACCTTTATGGCTTCCAACAGCAACTTTCCTAAATGCCAAGTCACTTGGATTCACCCTGGACACCAACATCACCCTCAAGAACAGCATTTCCAAAAAAAGAATTCATGCAATGCATCAAGTAAAGTTGCACTGTGATTTGTGAAAGGGAGAGAGAAGAACTGTGCCACATCTTCAAAGAATTGGACTATCTACTGCCTAGTGTCAAATTAGGCCCCCTCGTGCCACAGCACAAGGTTGCCTTTGTTATGGTCAGGATAGTTTTTTGTGATTGAAGGGGTACCTTCCTGCACAAAAACAATCCTTGACGCTATTTGCTCTTTGTATATGCGCTGCAGAATGCATCACACATGATAAGAGGAAATAATGAGGAGGAATAAACATATTTCTCATAGTTAGGCCAGCCTAAACAGGCAAACCATTTCACCGCAAACCCATCTACATTTCTTTGTAAATATGGGTTTGTATCAAAATCCATGGGTGGGTGCACAGAAGTGCCCATGCACCACCCATGCAGCATCTACCTGACACAGAGTAACACAAGGCAGTACAAAAGGCTGTGTTGCTGTACTTTTTCTTAAAAAAACATGCAAATCGACGTTGGTTGCCTTTCTAAATACCAAAAAGATTTTTGCTTCAGACTGCATCAAAAAAGTGATGTAACCCTTTAAATCTTTGAACATTTGGGCCAAAATTGACCTGGTACCAGCTCTCTCTTCTAAAGAAAGTCAAACTGTTTCTTCAAGAAAGTGACTTCAGAAATGCTGTTCAAGACATAATGCTGTCGGACCTTGTTAGAAATTGGGCTTCTGGTTGGCAGAGGTATGCACCCTGTCCAAAAAGTGAACACAATCCTAGTGAGGGTAAGCCAGATACACACCATAAATTAACCTGTGTTCACCGTCTAGTAGCTTGCCACAGAACAGGCAGGTTTAACTATGGGGGCAATGTGTAAAGTATTTGTGAAACCCTTCAAACAGTAACAAAGTGAAACCACGCCAAAAAGAATCCACACCAGTTTAGAAAAATCGATTATGATTTTATAAATAAACAGTACTAAAACAACAAAACTCCAATAAGTAGAAGTCTTAATATTCATTTTTAAAGAATAAAAGTGAAAATAGTTCTTAGAAGCAATAAGCGCCCATGGGGTTATCTGGTCAGGCTGGACCGGGACAAAGTCCAGAGTGCAGGCTTTCTGCGATAGAGCGCGGGCCAGATACAAGAGCCCTGCAAGGCCAGCTGAACAAAAGTATCTTCATAGTCTATCGTCTCTGACTACAGCAGCGGCGGAGGGGAGGGATCTGAAGCATTGGTTCAGACAGCACTGCGCTGGTTCCAAGTGAGAAGCGCTGGTTCTACTCCAGCAACAGCAGTGATGCATTGACCCTGCTTCACGCAGCAGAGGATGCGTCATTGCACTAGAGCAACCACCTAAATCCACTTACAATGGACCAAGCGCAGGAGCAGGGAGTAAGACTTTGATGTCCCTGAGTCTTAAAAAAGGAGGCAACCCAGCATCCCCTTGGAGATCAGTCTAGGTTCAAGTCAAAGATTCCAATTCTTCTTCAGCAGGACAGAGGGTAGAAGGCAGCAGGGCAGCCCAAAATAGTGCAGTCCAGCAGAGTGGCAGTACCTGTAGCAGCACAGCAGTCCTTCCTCCTGGCAGAGTCCTTAACAGTTCTAGTAGTGTCTGATTTGGTGGGGTTAGAGACAGTTGTGCAATTGAAGAGGAGGTGACTTCAAAGGGAGTCTTTGAAGTGCACAGAGGTCCTCACTCCCAGATCTGATTCCAGACTCAGGGGGGTATGTAGCACTTTGTGTGGGGACAGAAGACAGCCTATAGGGGTGTCAGCTCCTCCCTCCCAACCCCTTTTGTGTTCGGCTTTCTAGAGGGAATGCACAAAGTCCAGCTATCACCCACCCCAGATGAGTACTCAAAACAGGCTGCAGGCACACAGAGCTAAAGGCAGAAAAATGCCATCTTTCTAAAAGTAAACACAAGGAGAATATGGACGGAGCGCTAAACCTTTTCAGACACTCACCCCAGTCACAGATCTGGGTTGAATCCATCATCATTCTTTAGCTCACTTCGCCACCTCAGTTCAGACACAGCTATATACATATCAGTCTTGACCTTGTGCCACATAGGAACAGTCCAGCCCGAACTGCCCAGCCAGGTTTTCCCTGAACCGGAAACAAGCCTCCTGGGGCTGGTTTCTGGGCAAAACCCTTCATCAGCCATGTTAGCTTGAATCCAGTGGCAAAGTGAGCAAGGGACCCACGTTGGGCATACCCTGCCAACTGAGGGCGAACAAAGCAAACACAAGGAGATGATGGACGGAGCTCCGGACCTTTTCAGACTCTCACGCCCAGTCACAGATCTGGGTTGAATCCATCTTTCTAAAAGTGGCATTTTTCAAAGGGCAGTTTTATATTGATCTTTACCAGTAAAGATGATTTATCATTACCATTCCAATTATATGAAACATGACAGAGGCACTCCTTCACAATCAGGAATTACAGCTTAAAAGTGTAATAAGAAATTCCCAATTGTAACCTATGAGGGAAGTAGGCCTCACAGTAGTGAAAAATGTATTTAGATGTTTTTCACTACCAGGACTTGTAAAACTTAAAGGTACATGTCCAGGGGTCGTGGTCAAGCCAGCGACTAAGATGGCCGACGGCATTGAAGCTCCTGCGCCCGGCACCCCGTTTTTATCCAAAACGACACTACCCTACCATCTGTGCCACTGGAGAGACAGCTGATATGACTCCTAGTGCTGTGGCAATACCACCAAGGGCGGTGTTTCCCAGCTGCGCGCTGTGGATACGGTGTGCGGCCCCCACCGGGGTGTCGGAGGCCCCGCGATGACAGGGGTCGCGGGCGAGAATGAGGCTGGGGCTGCGGTGCCCTGCTGGGCCCTCGGTCCACCCTAGATGGCCCTCAGCTGGGGTTTCTGTGATCCTGGAGCCGGAGGTCAAGCATCAGCAGGACGCGGGTAAGTGCCGCAGTGATGCTGAGAAATGAGTTTGACAGATGAGTAGGCCTGTGCAGAATGGCTCCTGAATCTCTGCCCTCCTCGGGACCGGGGCCGCCACGCAAGTTGGCCACATCGTCCCTTAATCCACTCGCCTCTGCACCATACCAAGACACCCCCCTCATTGGGCAGATTGGCGGCAGGCCCAGGACCATCTTGTGGGCATCCGGCTGGCAACAGGCACCTCCAGGCAGTGTAGATAACTCATGCCATACCCCCTCCTCTGCCCACTCCCCTTCTGAGCAACAGGGGAGATTGGACGCATTGCTGGCAGGCGGGCTGAAGACATTGGAGTGCGGCTGGGGCTATTGCCATCTCCCCATTTATGCTATGCACTTTGCCCCCTTACCTGATGGCCTGCTCATGGGGAGCTGAGTTCACTGGGGCATAATTGTACAAGGCGGTGACGACCTGGACCCTCCCATCTCTCCTGGAGCTAAGTTCCCTGGTTGCTTTCTTGGGGAACGAGCACAACGCTCCTGATATTCTAGATCTCAGTGCCACTACTCACCTAGCTACCATCACCTTCTTACCTTCTTACCTGCTCTCCATGCCACTGGAGTCAAGCTATCATGGCTGATGAGGGCTGAAAGCCTGAAACCAGTCTTAGGATGCTTGTTTCCAGTCCAGGGAGGACCTGGCCTGGCAGTTTGGGCTGGACTGTTCCCATTGGGCGCAGGGTCAAGACTGATTTGCATATGTCTGGGTCCTAAATAGAATGGCGTGGAGAGCAGAAAAACGATGGATTTAGGCCCAGATCTCTGTACTGGGAGGAATGTATGACGTTGTTCTGCATTCTGTCTATCAATTGTTCTTTTTGCATTTGTCACCTTCTTACCTGACATAATGGGGTGAGGCGACTCGAAACCATTAAATTTACCTTCGACAAGCCAGACAGATCAGACTGTCCGTGGCAGCACACGGATGCTGAGGGCGGGGAGTAATGGGAGTTACGTACTGGATTCCGTGCCATTGACCCCATATTTGACTCCGTCACCTCACGACTTGACAAAATGGGGGACATTGTGCGCCAGCTAGAAAAACAGGAGAGACTGCTGAAGGCAGTAGTGATAAAAAAGTGAAAATTTGAAGGCCTGGTCACAGAGAAACAACATACGCATTTTGGGCCTGGCGGAGTCTGCAAATATCGGGCGGCCTGAGCTGTTTGTGGAGACGCTACTCGCCGAACTGTTCGGGACAGACCAGCTTTCCATGACTTTCCAGGTGGAAAGGGCACATAGATCCCTGGGCCCGCGCAACCTCCCCCTCAAGTGCCCCACCCTGCCTATCATTTCGCATCTGCTCAACTACAGAGACGAGACTCGGTCCCCCACCTGGCTGAGAGAATGCGCCGTTAACATTCCAATGCTCCTCGCACTCCTTTTACCAGGACCACACGGCCATAGTTCAGGAAGGCCGCAGTACATTTGCCGACGCCAAGTCACAACTCCGCAAGTTAGGCCTCCTTATACCCTGCACGGTTGAGGGTGACCATGGATGGTAAACCCCATTTTTTTGATACTCCAGCCGATGCCTTAGCCTTCTGTAAGTTGCAGAAAGATAACACCCGAAGAAGTCCACCCCATGCCTCTGGACACTCGTCACCTGATGGGCAGCTGGCGGCACGCGCTGAACTCTTCCCCTCGGAGTAATGGTTCCCTGGACTTTTTAGGTACGCTACCCCTATTTCCCATTACATTGGCATACACTCTTTGCTGTTATTTGTCTTGCCATTAACTCGTGGCTCACACCTCTCTACTTCAGTGTGCTGAGTAACAACGAAAATCCACAATTCCGATCTCTCTAAATGATATAAACGTTTTTGCATATCTCCACTTCAAATAATAAAGTATGCAGAATGGGCGCAGGGCCCCCAAAGCATTGCCCGCCCCCTACGGAGGAATCTGAATGGTTTGCTTTTGGGAATTTTTGGGGAGGATTGGAAAATTGGGTTTTCGCCAGGCATTTGTGTCATGGTGTGGATGGGGGTGGGTTTTTGGGTCAGTGTTTTTTTCTGATTTTTCTCATGCTTTTCTTTTATCCTCTTTTTTTCCCCTTCCCCCGCTCATGGGGTCCCCCCTCCTCCGCATGTAGTGCACTACGAAATATGCCTCATATATGCTCAAACCCGCTTCACTCCCCAAGACAATGGCTCCCGGTGCGGGGGTTGAGGCTAAGCTAATCACTTGGAATGTGCCGGGGCTCAATAACGCCAGGAAATGTAAGCTTGTGCTGGTGTATCCCTGCAGGCATAACATAAAGATAACTTTTCTCCAGGAAACACATCTGCCTCTGCAAGTCTCCCCCCCATTTGTTGTCTCATGGGGCCCACACAGATTCTTTTTGGGATACAGCACGTACTTATGAGGGGTATGTATCCTCATTCACCATAGCCATCCCTTCCCCCATAAGTTCACTGTTGCCGACACACATGGACAGTTCCTATTGGTGGCCGGGTCAATGCTGGGTAAAGCAATTCTATTTCTTGACGTCTATGTCCCCAACACAGACTATCCCAATTTGTTTTCTGACTTGCATGCACTGCTTGTTAAGCACAAGCATGACCTGGTGTTCCTTGGGGGGGATTTGAACATATGGCTTGACCCTGGACGCGACTCCTGAAGCATTTAACAGAAAACGAAGCCCCAAGCACACCAAGTATTCCAAGAACTATTGGGCTCTCATATATTGCGCGACACATGGCAATCACATTACATTGATAGGCCAGGCTACACATTTTATTCAGCACCACACTCAACCTGGACAAGGATAGACAATTGGTTCATGAGCACATTAGGCTGCCACTGGATCAATAGCATATACATACTGCCTCGTACCCCATCAGACCATGCACCGGTGCTGCTCCATCTATAGATACCATACGCTACTGGGTGGGAACACAGGTGGACCTTCCCGGCCACAGCATTGTTTGACGCTCTCTTCAGATCTGTGCTGCATGATGCAAATCGCAAATATTTCACATTGAACTCTGGGTCTGTAACGAAGCACACAGTACTATGGGACGCCTTTAAGGCGTATAACCAAGAGACCCACGTCTGGGCATACCCTGCCAACTTAGGGTGAGCAAAGCAATCACAAGGAGATGATGGACGGAGCGCCAAGCCTTTTCAGACACTCAGCCCAGCCACAGATCTGGGTTGAATCCATCATCATTCTTTAGATCACTCCGCCACCTCAGTTCAGACCCAGCTATATGCAAATCAGTCTTGACCCTGTGCCTCATGGGAAAGGTCCAGCCCGAACTGCCAAGCCAGGTCTTCCCTGAACCAGACACAAGCATTCTGGGACTGGTTTCTGGGAAAAACCCTCATCAGCCATGTGCTTGAATCCAGTGGCAAAGTGAGCTAGGGACCCATGTCTGGGCATACCCTGTTAACTTAGGGCAAACAAAGCAAACACAAGGAAATGATGAATGGAGCGCCGAACCCTTTCAGACACTCACCCCAGTCACAGATCTGGGTTGAATCCATCATCATTCTTTAGATCACTCCGCCACCTCAGTTCAGACCCAGCTACATGCAAATCAGTCTTGACCCTGTGCCTCATGGGAACAGTCCAGTCCGATCTGCCAAGCCAGGTCTTCCCTAAACCGGAAACAAGCATCCTGGGACCGGTTTCACTTTCCAGGCAACGCCCTTCATCAGCCATGTGCTTGAATCCAGTGGCAAAGTGAGCAAGGGACCCACGTCTGGGCATACCCTGCCAATTTAGGGGGAACAAAGCAAACACAAGGAGATGAGGGACGGAGCACCAAACCTTTTCAGACACTCACCCCAGTCACAGATCTGGGTTAAATCCATCATCATTCTTTAGTTCACTTCGCCACCTCAGTTCAGTCCCAGCTATATGCAAATCAGTCTTGACCCTGTGCCTCATGGGAACAGTCCAGCCCGAACTGCCAAGCCCGGTCTTCCCTGAACCGGAAACAAGCATTCTGGGACTGGTTTCTGGGCAAAACCCTTCATCCGCCATGTGCTTGAATCCAGTGGCAAAGTGAGCTAGGGACCCATGTCTGGGCATACCCTGCTAACTTAGGGTGAGCAAAGCAAACACAAAGAGATGATGAACGGAGTGCCAATCCTTTTCAGACACTAACCCCCAGTCACAGATTTGGGTTGAATCCATCATCATTCTTTAGCTTAAAGGCGTATAACCACGGCGTTTGCATATCCAAACAAGCTTGGGTCCTGCGGTCAATACGCAGTAGCCTTAATCGGCTTGAAACAGCGATGCAGCAACTGGATAGTTCGCCCACCGCACACGACTCCTCTCACCGAAACCCTCTGATCCTTGAGTTCAATGAGCATGCTAATAGAGAGGCCACAATATAAGGCAAATACTAGGCAGCGTGTAGGTATGGCATGGGGAAGCACCCTGGCAGAACTCTTGCATGTCTAGTGCGACCCCCCGGGGGGCAGCACATGTTGCCTTGCTGCGATGGTTTGACGACTCTATTGCCACAGATAATACTGATATCATGGCTGAGCTAGTCTCATATTACTGGTCCCTGTACCAAACTATCCACTGACTTAATATACCACCTCGCATACTTGGAAGAGGTTGCGATGGAGTGGCTGACCACGGGGCAAGCACAGTTTCTTAGTGAACCCTTTATGGCGGATGATAGGCCATGGATGATCTTGATGGGTCGAATGCCCCCAGCCTCGATGGACTATCTGGGTTTTTTACAAGACATTCAAGCAAACACTAACACCACATCTGCTCAAGGTGTATGCCGAATCACTTGAGGACGGCTCCCTCAATGACGGAAGCAGCGATATCCCTATTCCTGAAACCCAGCAAAGACCCCACCGCCTGTGGGTCGTACCATCCCCTCTCTTTATTATACTTTGATAATAAAATACTTGCTAAAATGCTATCCACCAGGCTGTCATTATTACTGGATCAAATTCTATTACCGGTTCAATCTGGTTTTATATCACGCAGGTAGACTGCCCTAAATGTCCGGACTGTCTTTTCTGTGGTGAATAGGATCTCACCGACCACTCCAGCGGTGTGGCCCTCTTTGACTCAGAGAAGGCCTTTGACTCCCTCAAACGGCTTTTTCTCTTCACCATGCTATGAAATCTAGGTCTAACAGCAAACTTCATTGCACTAATTTCACTTCTATATACTTCCCCCACAGCTGGGTTTCGCGTGAACAGTTCTATCTCACATCCCTTTTTGATTAGTCGTGGTACACGTCAGGGTTGCTCCTCACTTTCTACCCTGCTTTTTATAGTTGCTCTGAATCCATTGGTTCGGCATCTACAAGAAAAGTACATGAACTGCAGTTTCCGATTCTGGCATGGGCCGTTGTTGTCTTCCATGTATGTGGATGATGTCCTGCTTTTTATCAGAGACCCCAGTATAAACCTTCAGCCCCTAATGGCCGAGATCGGGCAGTTTGGAGATGTGTCCGGTCTGTGTGTTAATTGGGACAAGTCAGAGCTCTTTCCAGTCACTGACTCTACTGATCCGGGGGTTGATGTCTCCCTTTAAGATGGGCAGCAGAGACTAGCAAGTACCTGGGAATCACCCTACGTATAAATAAAGAAAAAATCATCCGTCTTAATTATGGACCAGCCATGGAGTCGCTAACTCTGCAGGTAGAGCACTGGATCCAGCTCCTGCTGTCCATGGCTGGTCGCATGGCCCTCATCAAAATGAACGTCCTTCCCCAATTCCTGTATTTATTTGTCAATATAGCAATTCCATCAGTCAAGCCCTTCTTCTTGCAGCTCAGGGGCTTACTGATTCGTCTAGTTTAGGCAGGGCAACCGCCGCGGGTGGCCTGGGACACTCTCACCCTGCCAAATGCGTGAGGAGGATTCGCCGTTCCATATCTACACTTATATTATCTTGTCGCACAGGCCCAATTTATTTATCATTGCTTCCATCCTGATGCCCACATACCATATACGGCTAGCCCGCGTGAGACAAATTGGGCCCTACTCCCCTGGGAGTAATATTCCCATTAGGCATGCGTCTGGACCAGAATGATATACAACCATTATCAACCACTTTATGGGCCTGGTGCAGGCATAGCCTGCTTCTGGGCTCCGGCTCTCTATATTCCCCCAACCTCCCATTATCGCAAAATCCACATCTCCCTCCCACTGCCAAGAAAATAGTAAGCTACAATTGCATACCATAGGACCCCTGTTCCCTGGGGCTCACGTGTTAATCATGGCTGACCTAGCAACACAGACCGAAATGTCCTACAGCCACAAATTTACTGCAATTAGAATTCTCGGAGCACTTCGTTCAGCAGTTCCCTCGTAACCACTTCCCCCTGAAGAATTCACCCCACTCACACTCCTAATAACCGACCAAGAAGGCTCACCTCATGTCAGTAAACTATATCAAGCATGTCTGGCACTCAAACAAGTAAAGGACAGGGGGGCGTTGCACCACTGGGAGGATTATTTGGGTCATACACTGACCGACAAGGAATGGACATGTAGTCAAGAGCAAATTAAGAGGGTATCAGAGGCATAAGCTGCTGCTATGTAAATGTATTTACTGAGTGTACGTCACACCGGCAGAGTTGGCCAAGTATGATGCCTCCAGGTCATGACGCCCTCAGTGTTCCAAATGTCATTCTCCCAGCGCTGACTTTGCACACATGACTTGGACCTGCCCACTCATATCTGCATACTGGTTTCCAATATTTCAGGTGCTATCTGAAAATATTTCTATGCCACTCGCCCCCTCCCCCAAACTGGCATTACTGGGAATAGTTGGGGACATCCCGCTCTGCTATCGAAGATTCACAGCCATAGCACTATTGTTAGCAAAGGGAGAAATTGCATTAAACTGGGGCACCAGACACTGCCCGAAGAAGGAGGCTTGGCTCAGCAGTATGGCATATTGCAATACACAAACCGATATATATTCTACACTTCAGCCCCCCCCACCTCACGACCTAAAGACATCTGGTATGTGTATCGCCAATATCTTAGTTTACCACAACATGCCTCCTCTCCCTCATCCCCCTCACCTTCAAATGTACCTGACAGATCACCTCCTGTGAGCTCACCAGGTTCACACCCAGGAGGTCACTAAGGGGAATAAATGATGGCAACACTCCCGTCATACCACCAGCCATCTGTATCGCCCCCTATTCATTAGTAATCACTCCGGAGCAACAGTAGCCTACTAGGCCTCTACATTGATTTTTTGTGTCCATGCAAATCCACCCCCTCCTTTTTATTCTCCTTTATTAATAATCTTCTTATTTAGTCACAATGTATCAAGTCTTCATGGTATCAAAAGTATTCTTGGTGGGGCCCATAGATCATAGAAATGGACCGTTGTCCACTTGTGATGTCTGCATTCTAGATAATTGCTAATGTTTCATGAGTAACAGTACTCTCTCCTTATTGTTTTGTATAAATTCTCATAGACATGGATGCTTGACCCTCCCACTTTCTCCCTTGAATACAATATAAATTTAACGACTCACCTTGTATACATTATTATTCCCTTTTTCCTTTGTCTGTATGATTATAATGATAAAAATCAATAAAATATTTCGTTTTTTAAATGTACGTCCTACCTTTTGACAACACAACACCCTACCCTATGGGCTACCTAGGGCCTAGCTTTGGGGAGACATATAAATATAATAAAAGGGAAGTTTAAATTGCTACTTGTGTGGGTGGCACAATCAATGCTGCAGACCCACTAGTACCATTTAAGCAACAGGCCTGGGCACATGTAGTGCACTCTACTAGCAACTTATAGACAAATTAAATATGCCAGTCATGGATAAGTCAATTAACCATATTTTAGGGAAGTAGCACGTGCACTTTAGTGCTGGTTAGCAGTGGCAAAGTGCTAAGAGTCCTAAGGTGTTAGAAATTGGGGTCTGTAGTTGGCAGAGGTATGCACCCTGTTCAAGTAGGGACCCTTCCTTCTATTCAGGATAAGGGAGTAACACATCTAAATAAACCCTGATCACCCACTTGGTACCTTTGGCACGAGTAAACAAGCTTATCTCAGAGGTAATGTGTAAAGTAATTGCACCCAAAAACAGAGTATCACAGGGACAACTCTACAAATTGAGTACTCGTTATGGATGGTGGTATTATTAATAGGTAATGGGTGCTTATGGTTGATTCACCTGTTATCTAGTGGAGATTGCGTTATTTACGGTGCTAAAGGGTTGGGGAGAACCACCAGCCTCCCTAAATTATTGTGGCAGAGCAACAAAACTGTCTTCAAAAGTCATACCCAAGCACACGTCAAGTATCAGTTAGCATAAATGCAAAATCATTTACGGCATGAAACAAAATAAGTTAGTCTTTTGCTTCTTTCTTTGCAGTTTCTTTTCTTTAATATTCCTCTTTTAACAGTAGTTCATCAAGCCAACACGTGTTTCGTCGCCTCCGTAAGATAGTACATGCGACTTGATCACGGCTAGATAAAGAATAATATGATATTCTACATTAATGTTGTCATTCTTATCCACATTTCTCATTATAATTCAACTTAAGTGCTCCCAGGGTGAATATAGTGGCATTGATTTATTTAAGGTGAAGCTGTCACACAATTGTGACATACACTCATGCGGGGTGTACAAATGGTGATGAGCGGTCCTGTCGTAGTCCATATATGTGCTACACAAAAGAGCTGATCTGTGCTGAATATGAGAAGTGCACGTAAAAAAACGAGTGGTAATGTGGTAGGAGGTAATGTTATCTGTTACGCATTCCTATGAGGCTGTAAGGTATGTATAGTCTCCAAAGATCAATACCCCGGTGGAAAACTAAATAAACACAGTATTTTTCTTAAAAATTAATTTATAGGCGGAAAGGTCTCAAACCTAGGAATCAGAAAGAATCAAACCAGCAAGAAACAGACCAAAAAACGACCACTAACCTGAAAACTGTTCTCAATAGTGGTCTGAAAATATAAAAAGAAACCCATACAACTTTGTAAATGGATGCTCAAGAGAAAATATTTATAGTTCTTAATGCGTCACACAAAAAATATTTTCTGGAATGCCTTTCAATACATACATAAAGTGTGACGATAATTCCGGGTCACACTATCCTGTGATGCAAGGAGGTCTCCTGTTGAGGGTTTGGCACGCTGTCATGTGAGATTTCGGATTCCAGGTTTATTTCGTTAAATCTAAATGTAAAAAAATATAAAAGCAAAGTATCTGCTATTAGGACCTGGTGTCCACTCCCTCATTATGAGTCAAAGCTAATTTCCTCGTTTTTCCAAGTCCTCACACATCTATCGTCGTGTGAGAGCAGGTTGGTAGTAGCATCCCCTTACCTTCCTTAAGTCTATCGTAGATCTTGACTGGGGGGTGTATTGCTATCTCCTCGCGCCAGACTCCAAATACGAGTGCCGGTCTCCGCGTTGCAACCCGGCTTATCTGGTGCTTCCGTACCACGTGATCAATCATCAACGTGATTGGATACTGCCAAAGCTAGTGGGAGGGCTAGTTTGGGCATGGCGCACAGGAAAACTAATCAGTATGTGACTAGAAATCAAAATCATATGTAACTCACAAGCGTGTTCTCATTCATGTTGATACCCATAATTTTAATTTTACATTTTATATTTAACCCCTTTAAATCTGTGTGGTAAAGAAAAAGAAAAAAAGAAAATGTCCATTTGCTGCGCTGGGAGGTCGCGTAACTACTAAAGTGTGATACAGTCTGGAATATTATTATAAATATACATTTAACCATGGGTATACCAGACGGAGTGTAGTTAAGCGTTTCTTGCCGTTTCTTCATAACCACACGTAATATTTTCTAACTGTGTAAATGTATACAGAGCCTATGACGGCTATGTCGGGAATGGAAACAAATGTGAATCCCACAACTCGAGCTACGTAGCGGCCATTTTGTATTGGGATCAGATTTCGAACAGAAAAAAATGTCGAAACTTTATTAGCCCAGAGTATGTGTGCTAATGCACAACATGAAATCAAAAAGCGGTCAAATCAGAAAATGATTGCCTGCTCAGTGTAAGCAACGATCATGTGTTTAGTTAAATCCGAATCCATTTGTAAAAATATCAAACCCATAATTGTTGCCATCTAATTCAGTTTTTTGACATGTAAGTTTGTGATGTAAGAAGAAGAGGAACTTAGTCGGCTGCTATCATCATATTAAAGCACTAACCAAAACCCAGCTTAATTAGAAATTTTAAAGAATCATTAGAGACTACACATACCGGTCTATGTGTGGTTGGATAATACCTTCTTTTCATATTGACGTTCAGTGACTGTTATAAACATTCGACAGACCCGTGTACATTGCATTGCAGCATCGGAAATGGAAAGATATCTTGTAAGGCGCGATCCCACCCTCAGGATACTATTTCCAACATATTACATGTTCATACAGAGAAAAAGAAATCAAATGAAATTACATTTCCAGGATACAGAAAACATCTCATATTCATTTGCCCAAGAAGTAATGTAGCTCATCATCAACATTTATCTCAGTCTCAGTCGTTCGTAGTTTCAGAATCCAAGACGCCTCGTTTCTGCGAAGCGTAAGTTCTCTGTTCCCACCCCTAGGGTTCCTTGTGGTATGTTCTACTCCATAGAATGTGAAGTTCTTATGTTGACCCTGTGACTGGCATTCCGAGATGTGTGCATTTAGCTATTTGTGATTCATGGGTTTTTATTATTATATACTTCATTTGACTAAAAAAGAAAATTTAAAAAAGACAAAATGATGTGTGTACAAATGAATTGACATTACGATAATGGTGTTATTTGAAATTTTAAGTCATGAAATCATTTGGAATGTATTATCTGTCTAAGGAAGAGAATATATGTGGTTCATAGAATATTATTCAGAAAGTAAATTTATTTATCTTTGTCTATTCACTATTTTTAAAAAAAAACATTTCTATGAAAAAGATATAAGAATACTAAAAAGAAAATAATAAACAATCTATACTTATTGTGATTTAGTATTTGTGTTTATAATATAGACATGTTAATTTAGTCTAGAGTTAAGATGCCATTCTAAGGTAATATACACTGTGCCCGGTGTTTTCTTTTTCAATTTTCAGAGATAGAGTGAATGCACAAACAGCCCCTGTCAGTCTAAAACCAGACGGTGAATTCACAAGCACGCAGAGGCACATAGGATGGTTAAACAAGAAAATGCCCACTTTCTAAAAGTGGCATTTTCAAACACTCAATTTAAATACCACTTTTACTAAAAGGTGTGTTATTGAATTTTGAGTAGAGAGCGCCCAAGCCCCGAATCTCTAGCTATTCCCAGTTTATAATTTACATTTGCAAATTGTTGCAAGGCAGCTCCAGTCAATGATACTCTATTGGAGAGCTAGTCCTTGCAATAGTGAAAAACTAATTTGGCAATATCAGCCAATGCAAAACACACCAGCACATGTCCTACCTTTCACCTACACTGCACCCTGCCCATGGGGGTACTTTGGGCCTACCTTCTACCTTAGGGGTGACTTACATGTAAGAAAAAGGAAGGTTAGGGTCTGGCAAGTGGGTGCACTTGTCAGGTCAACATGGCAGTTAACAATACGTGCACAGACACTACAGTGGCTGGTCTGAGACACACTGGAAAGGCTAGTTGTGTGGATGGCACAATCAGTGCTTCAGGTCCACTAGTAAAATTTGATTTACAGGCCCGGGGTACGTACAGTGCACTTTACTAGGGACTTACCAGTAAGTCAAATATGCCAATCATGGATAACCAATCATAATCACAATTTACACAGGGAGCACTTGCACGTTGGCACTGATCAGCAGTGGCAAACTGCCCCGAGCACCTAAACTAGCAAAAATGAAATCCAATACACAGTCAAAAAGATTGGGGAGGCAATGCCAAGGATGTCAGGTGTAACATAAGGCCATCAAAAAGAAATTAGCAAAAAAGGTGAGGCAATCAGGCAAAAGGTTTGGAGAAGACCACCCTAAGGCTGTCAGGTCTAACAGACCCAGATATTTGGCAATGTGCTACTCAATTGACTCCCGGACTTCACAGTGACACCCCTTAGGGGCATCTTTCATTCTGGAGTATGTTTTATCCAGGACCTAAAGAAATAGCATCACATCACCCCAATCATGAAGGAACTCCAATTTCTCCGCTTGCCCGCATCATCTTCAAAACTAGCTGCATCATTTAGAAAGCTATCACAGCCAGCACCCTTGCTGATCTTGCAGACAAGCTCGCCATCTCTGGTGGATGATGGCGCACCTGCAACCACAACACTTTCAGACTGCAGGCTAGGAAGTTTAAATAAAACCAAAAAAAAAAACAGCAGGCCTTTTCCATCAATTTATGTAGGACCTGAAACAACATCCCCATTTCCATCAGGACTGCCCCAACTCTTCTCTCGGTCACACTTCTATAATTTAGAAAATATTTGAAGATTCCCCTTTTTACTATTTACCTTTTTAAAACTCAGCTTCCTCTTCTCTAACTTATTAACATTATGCCTGTGCTTATGCTAATACATGCATACACACAAAGCATTTCAACTTACTCTAAATAAAGAGAGAGAACCTCGACTTTGGCGTGGTGGAAGAACTGTCAATTTACATCAGAAGTCTGCCTCCGCCAAGATTTAAATGAGTCCCCATATCCTTTACTAGGGATGTACCAGTAAATAAAATACACTAGTCAAGAAAAATACTGTAATAATCGTTAACATTTTTAATATAAATAACGCAAAACAACAAATCGAATTTTAATTCCACATTTTTTGCTGCCTCAATAGTCTTTAGGCAAATAAGTGTGTCAGTGCTTTAAAATGATGAGATTATATAATTTCCTCTATGATGTACACTTTTATGCCACTCAGCTGTTGACATTTGTAAAATGAGCCCCTTGGAGTTGTATGTTTCAATGTGTGTAGTTAAGGTACATTACTGCAGCGCCTTGTAAACAACCTTTGAGGCTTTCAGAATGTATAGTGTGGCTACTATCATTTCACTGTGGATTACATGAAAAACGATAGGAGTTTTTGTAAATGTCATTATTCCAATATCAATCCGTTAGCCTTTGAACACAGTCCTCATCATTGTAATATGGAAATATGTAATCCAGTGCTGGTGCCACTTGAATGTCAGGCTTCTGGGCTATATTATAAGGGTTGGTCGTTCATGGCTGTTAGTTTGTTAGAAACTTCAGCTGCTTTCTGAAAACACCTTCTGAATCTTTGTGCTGCACAGCATATTGTCAGAGATGGATCCCTTGAGTCTATCAGGCAGATAATCTTTGAGTATCTGGAGTATGCATATCTCTTCTCTGCGGCATTTGCCAGTTTATGCAATGGGACATATTTATCAGGTGACCCGAGCCTCTTCATTACGGCTCTAGAGTCATCATTCTCTCCACAAGGCAGCGGGAATAAATATTTATGTGGCGACAGAGCAGCATGCTGTTCCTTTGCCTCTGAGTTTTGTAAACGAAATAGATTTGCAACATTCCCTCGCATACTGAACCATGATGTTCCCTTCTAAAATGACACGTGTTTGGGTCACTGATGATGCCATATTTAATTTCATCAATAATGTCACTGATGATGTCATTTGTGGTGTCATCAGTAATGTCATGTGTGAAGTCATTCAGGGTGTATGCTGGCAGCCTGAGTTATGGTTTGTGTATCCAGCTATCCAGCTTAGCCAGTTTCAAGGGGTTTAGGGGCTGATTCATATATGGGTAGGTGGGGTAATTACCATGGCCATGGAGGAGTACTTTTATGGATGTCCGCTCCCCAGCACCAATCTCTTGCATTTTCAGGAACCACCATTATGGTTCGGGAAATGCATTATAATGTTGCCAGATGGATTCGTCAATATACATATGTAAATTGGATTTTATCTTTTTTTTTTTTAAATGCCCCTTCGCCATGAAAGTTTACACCCATGGCGAGGGGCTACTGAGCATTTTTCAATGCTTCCCTAACTGTCAAGATTTACTTAGTGGTAACGGGCATTGAAAAGTTTCTGTATATTCACCCGTCTAAATTAGGTGAGTGGACATATATTCAAACCTCCGATGACCCTTACTCCATCAGGAGAAGAGTAGTCTTCGCTAAGGTCAAACCTATGATCGTCATGACTCTAAATCCGGCAGGTGACCCAAAATGTTGGCATTGCAACAGAGTTTCCTCCCCACTAACATAAATCAGGCCCTTTATGTTTTTCTTTTATAACCATAACTTCATTTTAACTGTGTTTTTTTCAGTAAAATCCTGAGGTTTACATTCCTATTGTATGAGTAGAAAACATCCTAAATTATCCTTAGCAGGATTTTTTCACTCAATTTAGGGTGAAAATTGCATTCTGTTTTAAAGACCATTGCGTCTAAACCCCACCGACCAAAGCCTTTGGCTATGCACAGCATGGGTTGGCCTTGTGCTGCACCCAACCAACTATGAGACTGACCCTTCCCTATATATGGCCTTTTGCTCTGCACTAGACCTGCCCCAAACCCTCCAGCATTCACGATTCATGGTCCCTGGCCATGGACATTCGGGATGATAGCAGGGACAGTGGACAAACTTTGCTGTGCATGGACTCTGGCCTTACATGGGAGCTGGCTTCTTGTTGATTGGACATAGAGTTTAGACACGTTAGCAGCTAGCAGTAACAAAACCAGTGGACTATGAATGTATACAGCTTATAACCATGTGTAGCAAAGGTTAGTAGAAGTGGTTGAAATCAGGGCCTTGATCTGGCAGGTGTGTTTTCTAGTATCTATTATTCTCCCAATGTTACATACTGCTTCTATAGGCATACCAGACTATCAAAATGACATATTTAGGACGATGAATACATGATATTCATTGGTACCAAGGAAACTAAATAAATAACTAATTCTAGTCTAAAAACTCCCTTTCTTTTGAGTTTCATTATTTTTTTTTCTATTTATCGTGACCTTATGTAACATAATTGTAGCCATTGACTAACTTTTCAGAAATCTTGGTCTTTTAATCTCCATATCAAATTTCCTTGTTTTATTCTTGGCAGTACAGAGCCATCCTGTGCATCCCCAGATCTGTTTCCTCCTTCTGTTTCCACAGCATCTCCTTTTGGTATGGTTGATGTGATAGCAGAATAGAGACAAGATTGTCCCTGACTCAAGACTTGCTTCCAAGGTTTGCTCGATACTTTGAAATCATTTAGTTATGTTCTTTATTGAGGGTGTGTGAAATACTCTAAAACACACTATTCCTTGGTGGTCATTCCCTCATACCAAGAGTATTTGATGCTTGTAAGTTCTCTTGATGTGTCCATTGGTGGTACTGGAGTCTCTTGATGTATCCTGTTCTGTTATCACTAGCACCTCCTCTGCAATAGATCCCATGGCTAGATTAAGCTACAAGGGTGGAGTTGCGCTCTCCACTCTTGAAAACAGAGCAATCAGTGGTGGCTGGAATTGCTTTGGGTGGGGAGGCAGGGGGATCACACTGGGAGTGGAGGTCACAGGGGGGTCGCACTTCGGGCATATAAAAAAATTAATCCCTTTGCGCCAGGTTCCCAGTTTCTGCTCCTGCTCTCCCCATGGATCTCGAGGAACAGGAAGGAGGTCCCACTCACCAATCACAATGCTGCAATGCAGCGTTGTGATTGGTAAGTACCCAGGTTCCCCTGACCAATCACATTGCTTCAATGCAGTGTTGTGATTGGTTTTGAGAATCCTGGTTTGCAGCTCAACCAGGGAATGGGGGCCTGGGCTAGTTCTCCGCACAGGTTGTAATACAGCCTGCATGGAGAACAGGAAAAGTGTGCATGATTGGTATGGGAGGCACGAGAGGGCCAACCAAACAGTCATTGTGCACTTAGGAGTGGTTAATCCACTCCTCCACTGCCCTGCTCTGAGAGCAGAGCAGCTCCACCCACCCGCAAAGCAGCAGGAAGCATAAAATGATATTTATTATCATTTTATGTAACTTTTTCCCACTACTTAAAAGCCACTGAGAACAATGTTGATGAAGTAAGGGTGGTCCTCTCTTCTAATGATCTTTTAAGTAGTGGTGTCACTGTGTTTTACATTTTTCAGGTATGCAGGCATAGACCCAGATGTCTGTAAGCCTCGAATAAGACGTCCCCCGCTCCAGTGACATTTTAGAGAGGACTTCCTGTGTGAGGCTCTCGAGCTTTTTGTTCAGTGCTTGCAAGCATCAAACATTAAAAAAATCTAAGTGTAATACAATGTGTTCTATATTTGACAGCATAACCTTAGGCATCTGTTAGAAATCGGGGTCTCTAGATGGCAGAGGTAGGTACCTTTGTCCAAATAGGGACCCTTGCTTCTAGTCAGGGTATGGGGGAAACACACTCTAGATAACCCCTCCTCACCCCCTTGGTAGCTTGGCACGAGCAGACAGACTTATCCCAAAGGCAATGTGTAAAGTATTTGTACCAAAACTCACAGCAACACAGTGAAAACACAAGCTCTTCTCCTTGGCAAAGGTTCCTCTTAAATTCCAGGAATGATCTAAAGTCTGGGGTTTTGGGTCTGATACTTATACCCAAAAATGTCTTTGTTCTCTTTTTGCAAGGGGCTCTGAGCCCATTTCAAACCAGTTCTGGGGGGGCACCCTGCAAGTGCACCACAACATCCATCGTCAGTGTGAGCCTTGGCCCTAGACACAACACAAGGGGGCAGAGCCAGCATTGTGGAAGTCAGGCACAGCCCTATTCAGATACAGGTGCCACTCCTCCCACCACTCCAAATGCAGATCAGGCCTATTCAGCATAGTGCTGAGTCATCCAGGCTCCTGGAGCCACTGCACCTCCCCAGCCCCTGTCACTCCGAAGTCAGACAGTCAATCCACAAACAGGCAGAGGCACACAGGATGGTTGAACAAGAAAATAACCACTTTCTAAAAGTGGTATTTTCAAACACACAATTTAAAAACCATCTTTAATAAAAGATGTGTTATTAAATCCTGAGTTCAGGGATACCAAACTCTATTTTTCCATACTATCCCTATGGGAAAATATGCTTGCAAAATGTTACAAAGCATTCCCCATTCCGTCCTATGGGGCAAGATAGCCTTTCAATAATGAAAAAAGGACATTTGCAGTATTTCACTATCAGGACATGTTACACACACCAGTAAATGTCCTACCTTTCACATACACTGCACCCTGCCCAGGGGGTACATTGGGCCTACCATAGGGAATCCTATATGTAAGAAAAGGGAAGGTTAGGGCCTGGGAAGTGGGTGCACTTGACAAGTCAACATGGCAGTTAACTAACTGCGCACAGGCACCGCGGTGGCAGGCCTGAGACATCTTTTCAGGGCAACTCATGTGGGTGGCACAATCAGTGCTGCAGGCCCAATAGTAGCATTTAATTTACCAACCCTGGCACACTCAGTGCACTTTACTAGGGACCTACTGGTAAATCAAATACGCCAATCATAGATAACCAACCACAATAACAATTTACACAGAGAACATACGCACTTTAGCATTGTTCAGCAGTGGTAAAGTGCCCAGAGTCCTAACTCCAGCAATCACAGCTCAGGAAAAAATAGGAGGAAGAAGCAAAAAGTTTGGGGATAACCTTGCAAAAAGGGCCATTTCCAACAGCATCACATAATAGTGTAATATAACGACCAATGCTTGTAAGTTTTTACCTAACTTACAATGTTCATCTCTATGAGTTGAGTTCAAAGGCCCAGAAACAGTCTGCAAGCCTCAATAGGAAACCTGTCTGTGCCAATAACATTTTAAGGGCGATCTTCCTATTCAGGTGCAAGAGCTTCCACTTCCATATGAAAAACTATAGGTTGTGGACATAACTTGGCTAGTAAATATAAAGAGAGATGAAGGAGTGAACATACTTGTTTTACAATTTTTTTTGTTACAAATTGAGTCAGTGAGCCTGGAGTAGGAAGCTCACCACAAGCCTGAGATAGAACGCCCTCCTGCCTGTGCCAATAACACTTTAGGGCTGGACATCTTCTGTGAGGCTCGCTGGCTTCTTGTTCCAAACCCATGATCTGTGAACATAAAAAAGTTTGGATTCACTATCGATTCCCCCTTTAGTCATCCCTGTGAGGCTAGGCATTAAATAACTATCAATTATAATACGTAATGCGTGTTTTCACATATTCTAAAAGTTAGATCGTGGACATAATGCCCGAGAGCCCATAAAGTCGGAGGTCCAGCAATATGTGGCTTTGCGGACTCTTACATAGAAATTCATTAACTTATCTAAAACGCACAATGCTCCTTTGTAAATCAAAGAGAATGTCCTAGATGTTTTGATCCAGATTGTTTGAAACCTTAACAGTTAGAATATGTGATGTTACATCGCAATCTTCACACCGCGATACCTGTACAACACAGGCATTACAATGACTTGCACTGGAGAGCGCTCGACTTAGGAATAGTATGATTAACTATTCCAACTCCAGCCTACATTACAGTAGGGAAGGTGTTGGAATAGTAAATCATACTATTCCTTAGCTTAGAGCGCCATCCAGCGCAAGTCATTGTAATGACTTGCGCTGTAATGCCCGTGTTGTAAAGGTATTGCGGTGTGAAGACCGCGATGTAACTGATGTTTCCCTTACAGTGCATTTGCTGAGAAAGCACTTATGGCATCTACAGTAGACTAACCACCAACACTTCCTGGGTCCCTGCTACTGAGTACTGAGTAAAATTACGGTAGCGTGAAGTTTGTTAGAGAAGAAGGTGGAATTGAAAAATCATCCTCTGCAGCCACCGTCTGGACTTTTTTTCTATTCTAGAGGGTGTGAAAAACAGAACCCCCCCCCCCCCACACTATATTAGCAAACACACAGTCATGGAAAAAATTGAATTTACAGTTTTGGCAGACAACATAACAGCGTTTTTACAGCTGCACAGCAAACAATGCGATGTAAGGAGTAGTTCCCATCAACATTCACGTCTGCAACAGCATCAGCAATTTCAATGGATAAAAAAGTGCCACAAAGTGTTCCGGACGTAAAGGATGGCAAAGTGGACGAATACTACCAGGACACAGGATTGTACTACTTAGAGTGTGGTAAACTTAGAATAGATAAATAGCATGAAACTTCAGTGCAAGCTATCTTCAAAAATTGCAACTCATCTTTATCTTTTTTTAAACTATTTGCTATCCCTCAGGTTTATTAATCCCTCTCCATTTTTCAAGCTAAAATATTTTACATCCAAGGAACATTTTAGTTTTAATTAAAAAAAGAAAAATTGTGAAAATACAAAGCATAACATAGATTTGTTTGAGAGCCAACATTACTGCTCAAAAATAGAATTCTTGCTGTCATCTCTCTCTTCTTTTTTTTTAATCTATAACTGGATATACATCCAAATTCAAGGGGGCGCAGAAGACCTGCCTTTTTGTGTTAAATGATGATTATCAGTAATGGAAGCATGAGGCCACACTTCACCTGGTTTTAGCACCAAGAACACCCATGGGAGTAATAGTTTTGCTTTACAAGAAAATGAAATCTAGTAATCCTGCTTTGGATTTCATTTAAGCTCAGTCAAACAATAATCTATTTGCAAGACCTAGGAAAAGTATACAGATAGTTGCTAGAGCCTTCCCTTAAAAAGCCATTGCACATAGCAGTTGGCAGTAACCTTTGGTCATTGTCCAACCCTTGTTTGCTGAAGAGATGCAGGCAGGGCATGACTGTGCCCACCAGCCATTGTGTTCAGCCTCCCACTGCTGTGCAAAGCCTCAGCCCAGTCTTGTACCCAACCCTGTAGATCAGCCAAGCTATTTTGTGCACTGTGCACAGAGGGAGTTGGTCTCCGAGCTCAAACACTTCATGATCTGTTTAATTCCATCAGAAAAGGTCTTTTAGTAATGGACAGTGCAGATTGTGCATGGAGTATGGCCTTTAGCCGGACCCTGCAACCAATTCCCAGGCATCTGCCAACTTAGCAAAGACTTTGGGTGCAGAGTATTCAGCCAGGCCCTGCACCCACCTATCATTCTGACTGGTCATACAGCCTTGTACATGGACGCAGGCCCTATCCTGTTTTTAGGACTGTTGTTAGACAAGACCTTTTGCTTTTTAGCCTACTCTCTTCATCCATTGGCCTGTTGTGGTGTCATTCACATTTTGCTTCCAACCACTACAGCATATAGCATGGGGCAGTGGGTCAGTCAACATAAGACACTGGTTAACTTCAATTTAAGTGACTGCATTTTGCTGTCTCACAAGGAGCACATCTACTCACAAGCTAGTTCCCTTCTGTGCCAGTATTTTTGTTTTTACTTTATATGACTTCAGTGTTGCCTTTTTGTTTAGAGCCTGATGTGATAGCAAGATGCTTCTGATGCACATTCCATCTTTATCAGATCCCATCGCCTGCCAGTGATGTTGTACATTCGTTTTGGAGTGTTTTGCTTTTTTGACTGCTGCGATTTTACAGAATACCAGATTAGATTGTGTTCCTTTGAAACAGTTCTGGATTTGGTTATTATCTTTTTACTGTCTTTCTCTCCTTCTTTCCGTCTTTCCTTCTTTCTTTCCTAATTTGTTTCTTTCCTTCTAACTAGTTTCTTTTTTCTTTGTTTCTTTGTTTCTCTTTCTTTCCATTTTCTATGCTAGCCAAGACTTTTTGATTTTACAAAAATTATGTGGAAAACACTTATAGGGTTTTCAGCCAGACTTCATCCATAAGTCTATGGCTGGTGTCATTCACAGTTATTTCCACCTACTTCAGCATACATTAATGGACAATGAGTCAGCCCACGTAAGCTACTAGCTGACTTCACTTTGAGTTATGGCATGCTGCCCTTCCCACAAGGAACACATTCGCATACAACCTAGGTCCCTTGAGTGCCAGTAAGTACTATGGTAATGTGTATTTTTTCTGAGACTTAAATAACTTTTTTGTCTATAATGATTATTCTTTTTAGATTGATGAGGGCCCAGCATATTCAAAAACATTAAAGTGTCAAAAACCATAACAAATCAAAACAAGAATTTGCCAGAAGCCTGACAGCCAACGCTAGACCTAATGGCTTTGCCAAAGCTTGATTTATTGTATTCCATTATTACTGTTACTTTCACTAGTTTTATCTTTTGGTGCTGTGGACTCTAGTTACATGGATTCAAGGATCAAATGGAGAGTCTCTAAGCTTTTGAGCCGGTCTTTGGGTCCAAAAACCTGGTCCGAGGCTCAGGGCCACACTAAAGAAAACAGCAGGACACTAAATTAGGGATGAATCGGAGCATCATCAGACATTTCCTGCTACTGCTAGCCAATAATAGGCGTTGACTTTGCGGACCTGAGCTTGGGCCCACAGGCCCACACTGGATACTAGCAGAAAATGTGCCCTCATTCAATGGAAATCATTTATTTTCAAAATTCTGAAATTAATGGTCCAGATATACATATATTAAGTCATCATCAATTAATCTGTGTGTAATATATAAGGGATAAATACCCACTAGGGTACAATATAAGGATATTGCAAGTCACCATGGAGTTCCTTAACCATATATAGGAACAAGGCTGAGAGCCAAGTTCCAATATTAAGGTTATGGTCCACAGAAGTGACTTGCAATATCCTTATTATGTATGCCAGGGTGTGCTTTATCCTTGCATAGTCACACCATCACCTTACCTTTCCTACAAACCACTTAAAACCTTGGTGCGTAGTTCTTTCATATGAAAGGGTAAGCATGTTTGTGAACATGAAGAATAAAAATAAAAGCTCTAGTAGAAAATTTAACAAATCAAAAACCTGATAGATATTTGTTGCTTACAGATATTAGAAACAGTTCAATACAAGCCAGGTTTTTTAAACAAACATAAAAAGCTGCAGTTGCTCAAAATGTGTAGAAACATGCAGAAAGATTCTTGCTTTTCGCTAAGGAGTGGAAAAAATAAACATATTCTCTCTGTTTGTCATTGTATAGAGAAGAACAAAGATAATAAACTATTGCTTTAAAAAGCTGCTTAAAAGTTTGTGACCTGACCTGCCTTTCACCATGGCTGCTGGTTCTGGCAGCAGGCATTGTGATGTGAGAACTCAACTATAATAGCTTCTAAAAGTTGAGTTTGATTGTCTTTTCTTTATAATCCGTGACTGAGTGCATCCAAGTTGCATATTAAAAAGAAATTAGAAACTGCAGTTTATACAGTGATTACAGAACCCATGTATTATAGAAACTTAAAAAATACAGAATGTATTTAAACAAAAGAAAGAAAAGGCACTGCTCTAAACAAAGTTTTTATGCCAGGTTTGATATTCATTTCCATGTTTTTTGGTTTACTGGAGTGAAAATATTCTGATAGAAGATAAAATAGAGAAATACACGTTTTTTGTTTCAAATTCTATTTTTTGAGTTTTTAAAGTAATACAGAAATTCAGCATATATTCAATATATGACAGAGAATGCCCAGAGTTACAGTAATCATATAGAGGTTACAGTCTGTTGATAAATTCTGTGGCATGAGAGGACTGAGTGAGAACTACAAGGAGAATATGTTGCATGTGATGATCAGCAAACTTCCATCAATCCACCCTCTGAAGTGAGGGCCATATAAAGGAAACTTAACTAAACTACGTTAAACAACAAAACCGTAATGTGATGGTGCAGATATTAAAAAGAAAAAGGGGGTTGTGAGGGGTGGGCTTTTGAGCATTAGTCGCAGCCTCCTCTCCTCGTCCAGCCATCACCCTTAGGGAAATACACATTTTTTGAGCCTTTTATGATTTTTCAATTCAGCATGAAACATGACTCGCCAAAACATAACCACTTACACCATTTTAATATGCCTTTTTATTAGAAAATTAGATATATGAGCCGTAAGCATACCACAGTAACTATCACTAATATAATATATATGTATGTATATGTATATGTGTGTATGTATATATTCACAGAAAAAAACATAGGTTTCAGGCACGTTATAGTTAGGAATTAGCATTTAAAAAACCTCAGAAATTCACTGAAAAACCCATAGGTTTCAGGGGTGTTATAGTTAGCTGGACTTTTCACTTGTACAAAACTATTGAAATTCTCCCGTTATAGTTAGTTCAGCTAACTATAACTCGCGCGCCCGCAATGCACTGCTGATGACGTCACATATTACATCACTCATGACATGGTCAGTGACATCACTCATGACATCACTGATGACATCTCAAATGACATCACTGATGACATCATCCAGTGAATGTCTGTTTTTCTGAAAATTAAATATGTTTTATATATGTATATCTCAAGGTCGATGGAAGAATAAATGGGTAAATAAGTGTCTAAATGGATGATTTGTTTTTGAAAAATTGATTGTGTAACTGACTGATTAAGTGTATCATAGTGAATACATGGCTTAGTGAGTAATGTTTAAATATGTAAATATCTGTATCAGTCTCTCACTTTGTGTATAAGTGGCTGCATGGGCTGGTGAGTAGCTACATGGGTGTCTATATAGGTTATTAGTTGGTTTTTTGAGTATCAGTCTGAGTGTCTGCATGGTTCGGTGGGGGGTATTACGTAGTGCATAGGTGCATGAATGAGTGACTCACTGTTTGTATGTGTTGAAGACAGCATGTGTGCAGGACTGTATGGGTGGATGAGTGTGTGTATGGGTGTGTTAGTGAGTGAATGACTGTCTCAATAGTGTCTTTATGAGTAACTACATATGTTTTAAACTAGTATATGTGACTATTGATGTATATAAGTGAGTATATGTGAGAGTGAGAGATTGAAAGAGTTCCTGTATGAATAAGTATGTGTTTCTATAAGTTATTGTTTAAAAGACTAAGTATGTGTAAGTTTCCGTAGAAGTAAGTGTGGTGGTGTGTGTATAACTGTATATGCAAGTAAATGTATGTTTGATTCTTTATTAGCATGAGTGACTATGTGTGTGAGTAACTCTATGGATGAGTGGCATTGTGTAACAGGATGTATAGGTGTATGAGTACATATGATGAGTGAGTACATGTATGAGTGACTGTATAGGACTGTTGGTGAATGAGTGGATGTGTATGTCGATCTTAGAATTACTGAAGAGGTTGTTGTAACTGGTATTGGTATGTCCATTGTTTTGAAAATTTTAGTTTCTATTTTGAATGTGTGTATCAAAGGTTAAATTAGGGTGAGAGGAGGTCTGTCACTCTATCACAAGGATGATGTCATCAGTGATGTCATGAGTAATGTCATGAGTGATGTCATGAGTGATGTCACTGACCATGTCATGAGTGATGTAATATGTGACGTCATCAGCAGTGCATTGCGGGCGCGCGAGTTATAGTTAGCTGAACTAACTATAACGGGGGCATTTCAATGGTTTTGTACAAGTGAAAAGTCCAGCTAACTATAACACCCCTGAAACCTATGTTTTTTTCAGTGAATTTCTGAGGTTTTTTAAATGCTAATTCCTAACTATAACGTGCCTGAAACCTATGGTTTTTTCTGTGAATTTCAAAGGTTTTTTAAATGCCAATTTCTAACTGTGCCTACAGAGATAGGACATGTGAAGAAAGAAGAAAAAATGCACAGAAAGAAAAAAAAGAAGTGCAGAAAGAAGCAACAGAAGTCCTCAAAGACGAAGAAAAGTGCAGGAAGAAGGATAACGTGCAGAAAGAAAAAAAGAAGAGCAGAAAGAATCCTTGTTGCAAAATCATCCTGTACCCTCAACTTTTTCAGACGGATACTGTGGTAACTGAGTCTGACTAACCAGTCCTAGAGCCAGTGCTATGTTAAAAGACACTTAGAATACAGTGAAAACACCTACATACACTAGGGAACATTATGCGTTGGGGTCCCCCTGTGATTAGCTTGACCTCCTCTGTAAGTGTGGAAATATGGATTTTTCTGATCAGTTATGTCCCCTATCTTGGACCCCAACGGTTTCATGTATGAATCACAAGTACATGTATGTTCCCTCCAGTTCCAGTTATGAAGACGCAAACACATGTGCGTCCACCGTCAACATGTCCTCTTTCAGATCCGCCATGAATGGGCCGGATATTCCACTCCTAAGTATGAAAGGCCACCGGCTTTATATGGTTCACTTATGCCATTTTACAGTCCAGGCAAGTAGGCCCTGATTCTGTCATCAAGCTTTTCTTGCCTTCTGCCTCTGAAAGCTCCAGTCTGAGCCTGCATCTGTGACCATGAACTTTGTCTCATTCCCTGCGCGGCTCACGGTGCCTGACATCAGCCTGTTGCCTGCCAAAAACTGTATTTCACCTTCGAAATTATCTGCTCCGCTCCCTGCCCAATGCATTCCTGTCTAGTAGTTTAAGTAAACATTCTTCCAGCTACCGAGCAAAAGGCCCGGCTTCTCTGTCTTTATGCAAGTAATTCATAGCCCTATTACTATGGAAGATTTCAGCCCTCGCATCTAGTGTAGACACTTAGACGCTTGTACACGCACTCACAGTCAGTATAGAATAAGATTCTACTCTAAGAGACCTCTCTTTTGGATAACATAGTTCTTTAAACATAGGATGTTAGATATGATTTGGGATTAGGTTGACTTGACCCTCCAGACTTCTGTCGCCACATGTAGAGCTAAATGTCAAGTCCCCTTCACCCCCTAGTTGCACGTCAATCATACGTCATGCTGCTGCGCGCGCATCTCTGCTAAGTATTTCTGCTGACATTGCGAAATTCTTTCATGGAACCACCCTATTATGACATCATACCTGATGACGTTCTTTAGTTACACCCAGTTACGCCCACTTTTGCTACGCATGTATGTTTTATCTTTACTATCAATTGTTACGCCTCCCGCATTTGCTTCACTGTAATGCCTATTGTATAAAAGTGATTACTTATCAATAAAGTAGGTACTTCACTTCCTGAACCTCCGTGGTGATGGAACTTGGAGTCCACGATTCGAGTCGTCCATTGGAATAAAGCCCATTCCGAACCTCTAATACCACGGATTTTGCCTCTTATTTTACTGAGCTATTTTTATTATTTTTCTGTATCAAATTAAGTCCCGGTAATTAAATTATTTACCACATGATTGGCGCCCGAACAGGGACACTTTCTCATCTCACGCGCCGGCGGTGCGTTGGAGGCCCGGTCTCCTGCCACAGCTGGACGGACAACAACGCGTACCAGCAGGATTTCCTGTATCTCCCTCCGGTCAAGCGGGGGCGACTGAGGCTGTGATCAACACCCAGACGAGGCGGTGAGAAGTGCGAAGTATCCCGACCAGAGCCTAGCTGAGAGAGCAAGATCCGAGGTATACAGAGGCCCACCAAGTTCCGAAGTTCCGAAGTTCCGAGGTTTCCGATGTTCCGAAGTTTCCGAAGTTTTCGAGTCGAGTCCAGTCCGGTCCTGTCCAGTTCAGTTCCGTTCCGAGGCCTTCCGTTCCGAGCTACCCGGTGAGTACCATTGCTGGGGAGGCGTTCTGACGTGCACATAGGCTGTGCCGGTCAAGACGGGTTTGGGTACACAAATCCGGTCTGCACTGTTTTAGCAGTGTATCTGTACTGTTTAGCAGTATATCTAGTATATCAAGTATATAAATTCAGAATAATTCAGTTAATGTCGAGTATTATGTTTAGTGATTAGTTTTCTTAGATCGTCATCATCATTGTTGCTCATTTAAATGTTAAAAGTTAAATGTGTTACTACGTCCTGCATATTGTGGTGTGAATGACTGTTCATTATTGTGTTTATTGTATTAAGTTTGTTCAAGATCAAGTATCAGATCAGTTCTCAATATGCCGCTCTTTTCGAAACTAAGACAGATCACAACTAGAAAAGGGGTACTCGAAGAAGCTGTTCCTATTCCTCCTAGGGACACTCCAGGGTACTTCATGTATCATAAACACGGCTTAGACGCTATATTATTTCTTGATTTATGGGTAGACTACACCAAGGAATTACCAGAAAGTCAGAGGTGGCCCGCAGCTGGGACCTGGGATGCAGAGTGCATCATGAAAGTAGAGGAAGAGTTATGGAAAAGGAAAGCTAGACAGTCACAGAAAGACGCCGTTGAGTTATGGCGTAAAGAATCTCATAGACGTACAGAAAAAGCACTCAGACAGGAGGAGAAAAATAAGGAGAATTCAAATAAAGTCCGAGAAAATCTATTAATTGAAGAAGGTACACGAGTGAAATCAGAACAAGTAGACAGACAAAGAAATGCCCTTATGAATGGTATGTATCCCCTTCTGGCCGAAGGATTACCTAAGGCTACTCCGGAGATACCAAAAGACTTGCCACCTCCATTGTTTCCAATAAAAGTGCATCCTAAGGGGCATCCTAGAACCGCAGAAGATGTTTTTCTTTCCTCATATTTAGATGACGCAGCTCCCGAGTATGCTAACCCCGCCCCACATAGACCGTCTGCCGGGGAGGTTCAACGCCAAGATCCTGTATCTGTACCTCTACAACAACAAATCGTGACACAAGTTCCGGCAAGCACATCTGTTTCTACATCTGTTCCTACAGCTGCTTCTACAGCTGTGTCCACACCTATAGTTGCTGTATCGCGTTCAACGAATCCTTTCACGCCCGGTACCCCAGACGGGGCTACCGGAGGTGCTACCAACATTTTTTCTACGCCACCCAGAATAAATAAACTTACTTTTCAAGAATCAGCACATCCACGTACGCCCAAACTCATAAATTCCCGCACGCTTAAGGAACTTCTTGTAGATTGTAGATATGACCCTGTGCCCGGCAAAGAGGACAAAATGATCCTGGCATCATTACGTATCAGACGAGCTGCGGTGTATTTAGGGAAGCTACCAGGAATGACTATGCATCTAGACAATATATATCATTTTGTCCAAACAGGGCGAGATTCTGAATGTATTAACAGAGCTATGGAATACCAGAAAGTGGAGATACAGGGGGAACTGTTACGTTTCCTCATAAATTGTGTGATCAGAAATCAAGACCGACCGGGGGTAGATCCGGAAACAATGCAAACTCTTACCAGATGGAGCCAGAATATATCAGAAGGGAAACATGATAGGCAAACATGTATAATAGCCATGTGCCGAAAGATCCGTAAAGAAATAGAACGCATACACGAAGAGAGATTAGCGGTAGACCAGTTTGAACAAAACGAGGAGGAGGAAGGATCAGGACTGCCCACAGGACAGTCAGAAACCATAGCCTATGTAGGTAGAGGAAGATCTTGTAATAGTACTAGATGTTTTACTGACCCGATACGTCCGATATGTCCAGATAATAACAGGAATTTCCAAACACCTATAATAAATATAAGGTCCCCCGAGCATTCGTTCCAAGCCGCTGACAAATTACTCCGAGAACGAAGGGGTTATCATTTACTCGATTCTATGGATGAACAAGAATTAGCCAGGTCAGCCGTTCATTGGGTTGACAGTCCCGGAAAATATGGTGATGATACAGTAGCACACACATTTTTGAACCTCACCCCAGATGAACAGCGTTTAGCTGGGATTTATATGATTCAACAACTTCTTATACTATATAAAAGCCAACATTCAGATCCTGGTCCCTTACCTGATATATTGACTGAATTACTCACGAATAGATGGAGAGGTTCAGGTACTAAGTTAATTAGAGAAATACTAGAATCAAGAAAGCAGTACATTCTTTTTGTATGCCCAGAACATGTCTCACTGCCCATCAAGGAAAGAACGACGTATTACATGGACAGACAGAATCCCTTACGAGAAGTACACCCAATAAAAGGCGAGGACAATCAGTTTAAACGTGTATTTGTATATACGCCCATATCGAAAATAGAATTGTTAGAAATGAAGAAAGTGGTACCCAGTCATGACAAAGACCCAGCGGGTTTTCACCGAGAAATTAAAGACATGTTACTCATGGGAGAGTATACCTATCCCGACATTATGACAATATTAAAGGTATTAATGCCTGCTGGCATTTATGAAAAACTCAAGGAAAAAGAGTGGGAGGTGGGAGACCAAAAGATAGACTGGACAGCATTAGAAGCAGAAGAAAAGGCCCGAACTGCAGGAGCAGGGCTTGGGGATAAAACTAAAGCACTACCAGGTTTACTAGTACAGGTACTGCCACGTTTATTAACTACGAAAAAGGAAGACTGGGGTGCAATCTCAGCCTGTAAACAAAAGCAAGATGAAGACACTAGTGATTTCTATGCCCGATTCGAAAAATGTTTTGGTATAAATAGTGGCATAAAAGCAAGTAGCGAATCATACCCACATCTGTTTGTGACAAAATTAGTTGAAAATTCCTTGCCCCAAGTGAAGAATAGAGTATTAAAATTCGAGAGTACCTGGCAAGGTAACACCCCATCACAAATGTTACAAATGTTACAGTATCATCACAATAGAATTAGAGAGGAACAAGAACATGAACAAAGACGCATGAAAGACACAAAAATGAAAATGCTAGTCTCCCAGACAGTTCCAGCTGAAGGTCATAAAAAGGGCACAACACAGTCCGGTGATTCAGCAGGACCTGTAAAAGGGACATGCAACTATTGTAAACAACCAGGTCATTACATACACGATTGCCCAGTCCTGAAGCGTAATATCGCCACAGGTATTACAAAAGAAAGACCACGGCCACCTAGACAGGATCAGAATGAACAAGGAGCCCCGCAGCATGCACAGTCCATGCCAGCTCCACAACAGTCTATACAGTTTGTGCCAGCTGCACCAGCGCTGCCTGTTGCTGCCACACAAACCACGACACGACAGCTGTACCAGACCGCACAGTACGACTATCCTGATTATCAACGATACGCATGAACCAGCCTAGAGAGGGAAGTTGACTTACCCCTTATCGAGGTCCCTGTAGACCAAGAAGGACCTTATGTACATAGTGAACTATTAGGCCAAGATAGAAAATTTTTACTTGATACAGGGGCAAGTCGAACAACAATAAAACGTAGTGAAGTTCCAGGGGCACCCCTCTCAGGCTCACAGAATATTTCCCTTGGTTTTTCAGGAAAACCTATTGTTAATGAAGTATCACAGCCTCTTCCACTTACGATTGGACCCTTGACCCGAACTACAGATTTATTGCTTACTAAATCATGTCCAGAAAACTTGTTAGGTATAAAAACACTGAAAGCTCTAGGAGCTATAATATGTTGTTCTCCGGAAGGAGTAAGATTGTTTTTACGTGATTTCAAAGGTCACTATGTGTCTCGAGACATGGATCCCCGACTGCAGACTTTACCTACACAGTTATGGGCACAAGGCCCTACTGATGTTGGTTGCATGAATATTACACCATATCGAGTTACACTAAAGGCAGGAGTGGTACTACCACGAATGCGACAATACAAGTTACCACCAGATGCTGTAGTGGCTTTACTGCAAATCATTGACGAGCTCATTGCCCAAGGAGTGGTTGTGGAAACAGACTCCAATGTATGTAATTCCCCGATAATTCCGATTCTTAAACGAACAGATCCAAAGGCCCCACCAGTATATCGATTGGTTATTGATCTGCGCGAACTGAACAAATGCATTGTGCCACAATTCCCTGTGGTCCCAGATATCTCGTCATTACTGACAGCTATTGATTCCAAAGCCACGTTCTTTACTGTAATTGATCTCAAGAATGCCTTTTTCAGCGTCCCAATAGATCCGGAAAGCCAATACCTGTTCGGATTTAGTTTAAATGGACGTAGCTTTAAATTCACACGCGCACCTCAAGGATTTACAGAAAGCCCCAGCATCTATAGCCAAGCACTGAAACGAGAACTCGACAGTATCCACATGCCAGTCAACACTGCCCTGCTTCAATATGTCGATGATCTGCTGATCACCGCTAGAAGCGAACCTGAATGTGAAAAAGCCTCACTGACGGTTTTACAATTTCTGGCCGGAAAGGGGCACAAGGTGTCCCCTTCTAAGCTGCAATTCTGTGTCCAGCGAGTTGTTTATCTTGGACACTCGCTGTCCAAGGAGGGAAGGCAGCTTACACCAGATCGCATCCAGCTAATTGCTAATATGCCAATACCCAAGACACAAAAGGAGGTGCGGGCTTTCATAGGCCTCACTTCATATTGTAGGCAGTGGATCCCTCAGTATGCATTTCTAGCAAAACCACTCATTCAATTGACAACACAGGAGGCAGCCACATCGACTGTTCTCCCTTGGACTCAGGAACATGCACAAGCTTTTGAAAGCCTAAAGAAAGCCTTGTGCCAAGCACCTGTTTTAGCAACACCATGTTACAATAAACAGTTTACACTCTTTGTTACAGAACGCGAAGGTACTGCCTTGTCAGTACTCACACAGGAACAAGCAGGATCACACAAACCATGTGCTTATTTTTCTAGTACATTAGATCCCGTAGCTCAGGCTTTGCCTGCGTGCCTAAAATCAGTGGCAGCAACAGCTTTAGCAATCAGACAAAGCGATGCCATAGTATTAGGACATCCATTGACAGTACAAGTACCACATGCAGTAGAGGTTCTTGTGAATCGAACGCAAACACAACATTTGACCATAGCAAGGCTTACAGGGTACGAATTAACATTGTTTCAGCCACATATAGAAATCAGACGCTGTAACACATTGAATCCTGCCACACTTTTACCTGTAATCGGAACAGACCCACTAGCTCATGATTGTATTGAAGTTATTACAATCACGACGAAACCCAGACAAGACTTGACAGATGTCCCATTGTCAGACCCAGACCTGACGTTGTATGTAGATGGTTCATGTATGAGAACAGGTACAGGAGAGCTAGTGGCCGCTTACGCAGTCACAACAGACACTGAAATCATTGAAACAAATTGCATAAATACCTTGTCAGCTCAAGCCGCAGAGCTCATCGCTCTGACACAAGCCTGTATTCAAGCCGCAAATAAAAAAGTCAACATATACACTGATTCACGTTATGCATTCGGAGTTGTACATGACTTCGGCGTGCTGTGGCGAGAGAGAGGTTATTTAACTTCTCACGGTGCCCACATTCAGCACGGACCCCTCATTCATGCCTTATTAGATGCAATACATCTACCCGCTGCAATATCAATTATGAAATGTAAAGCTCATACGAAAGTTACTGATATCATTTCTCAAGGCAATGATCTAGCTGACAGAACAGCTAAACAGACTGCTCAAACTCAAACATCCGACATGACAAAGACAATAGTCCCGACGCCAACACATTGTATGACGGTTAAGGATCCCGCTCTTGACGTAATTGACATACAGACACATGCTACACCAGACGAAATAAAGAAATGGACTGAATTAGGAGGGATCCAAACGGATCAAGGATGGATGACGAAGGAAAAATCTGTGTGGTTCCTTCCTGATTCAATGGTCCAAGTCATTATTAACACTGTACATAGTCCAGCGCATCTAGGAGAAAAAGCTATGCTAGACAGCATTCAACACATTTGGTTCAACAAACATTTACGAGCAGCAGCTAAACAAAAAGTTGTACCTGTATGATCTGTTGTCAGTTTAACCCAGGTAAAAGCATTCCCGTAGAACAGGGTGGATTTCAGCCTCCTGATCACCCTTTTGAAGTCCTCCAGATGGATTATATCCAGATGGAACGATGTCGAGGATTCAAATATGTTCTCGTAATTGTCTGTGCTCTTTCCCGTTGGACAGAGGCATACCCGGTTTCAGATTACACTGCCCCGACTACTGCCAAACAGTTGGTTCGAGAATTCTTCCCACGATACGGTTTACCACGTGTTGTCTACTCAGATAACGGCCAGCCGTTTTCATCCGAACTAATGAAACACGTTTCACTTTTGTTAGGCTATCAGTGGAAATTTCACTGTGTCCGACACCCCGAGGCAGCAGGTCTCGTGGAAAGACATAATCAGACCCTGAAAATTAGATTGTCCAAAATATGCAGAGAGAAAGGTGTCGACTGGGTAGTAGCGTTACCAGTTGCACTCTTTTACATGAGAATGGTAGCACACTCTCGAACAGGGCTATCCCCGTATGAGGTGATCTTTGGCAGACCACCAAATATGTGGGGGACGCCTATACCACGCAAAATAACTGATATTGACTGTAATATGCTGACAGATTACTTGGCTTCCTTGATGTCTGCACTACAATCTTGTCGTTCACAGGTAGCTGCAGCTTTTCCCGACAACACTGAGGTGAAACCCCATGACGTAATTCCAGGAGATTTGGTCTTAGTGAGGAACTTTGATCGGAAGTCTCAGCTGGATCCTAGGTGGAAGTCGCCTCAACTCGTATTGTTAACGACGAGGACAGCCGTGAAGATCGAAGGTCGAAAAGGCTGGATACATTCAAGTCATATCAAGAAATTTCATGGACTACCGTCAGATGTAAATGACACACCTTGCGTGTCTTTACCGATTGACTCAAAACTTCCTTTGGTTGAACTGAGTAACCATGAACAATACAAACTAAAACTTAGGTCTAACAAGTCAGGCAATTTGATTGTTTAAGTCCTCTCCAAGGTGAATCGGTCGAATTTGTCTCTGACATGTATCCCTTAGACCTGTATAGAGAAAGAAACAGAAGGATAAAACTGAAACGACATGCGTACTGTAAATCACTGCGTAGTCATTGCACAGTGACGTTATTAATTTTGTTTTTCTTAAGTCTTTTAATAATTACTGCAAGTATATTGTTGCACATATATTATCCTATTTCTAGACATGTTTATAATGTTACTGCTGAACATTCTTTTAGTGAATTACCTCCGCATGAGTTGTCTTATAGATTTGCGCTGCGCAATAACACGTTTATTAGTATGTTACATCATTCCCATCAGGTTAGCAATGCTACAAATTGTTGGATATGTGGCCGACTCCCTCCCTATCAGAATTATAAAGGAATTCTACCTCTCTTTCCATACCCGTTCACACACAACGGCTCCTGTGGAGCATGGTTTAGTTTAATTAATTCCCTAGATTCGAATTCTGCAGTTTATCAAGACAACTGGGTATGGGGAAATTTGAACTTAGTTTTACTTAAAGTCTGCTACCCTAACAAGGAGGGACTTCCCAAAAGAACAGGAACTGATCTAGAAAATGAAGTGTATGGATTAGGTAATTTTACGCTTAATCTTATGATCCTAAATGTCGAATCCGAAGCTACTCCAATTTTGCCCGCTATGTCAATATTTCCAGTAAAAGGTGAATTATGTGTAAGAAAGAATGGTTCCATACATATGGGCCATAGTAGATGCACCACTGTAATAGAATTTAGTGATCAAGGCAAGTCTACATTTAGAGCTTCCCGCCATTCCTATTTTATATGTGGTCAGACGGCATATATACGTCTGCCTCTAGATTGGGATGGTACCTGCTACATCGGATTCCTTTTGCCACCTGTTTTCCTAGCTCCTCCTGATTATCACAGAAATACTCATTTAGTACACAATAGAGAAAGGAGAGATCTCCCAATAGTCGATTACACTGAAACAGCATAGGAAAAATACACAGATTTCAATAAAGGTCTCTTTCCCTATATAGGTACCGTTACTAATAGTAAACTGATACGTAGATTAACTAGAACCCTTGAAGCAGTAGTGAACGAAACTATTTCCGCCTTAGGCAATTTAACAGAAGAGCAGTCTGCTATGCGGATTGTTGTGCTTCAAAATCGTCTTGTCCTTGACGTCATCCTGGCCGATAGGGGCGGAGCTTGTAGGGTCATCGGATCAAGTTGTTGCATTTTCATACCAGAAAATTCGCCATCTGTATATAAAGCCATAACTCGCCTTCATAAGATTGTAAGCCAGATACACCAGAATCCAGGCACCTGGACTTGGTCCGGTTGGTTTTGGAGTGTATTATCTACCTTTGGATGGAAGGTCCTATCCTTCCTAGGTATTGGCTTTCTCATACTATTCAGTTGCTGTCTATGTCTACAATGTGGACCAGCGATCTGTGGTCTGTGTGCCACATCGTGTATTCCACCACCAAGATTTCATTCATCCCAGAAGAAAAAAGAAGAACAAATGATGCTATATGAACAGATCAACGGATTGATGAAGATTGATATCTCTTAACGGGCAAGTAGGGGACAAGGAGGGAATGTGGAAATATGGATTTTTCTGATCAGTTATGTCCCCTATCTTGGACCCCAACGGTTTCATGTATGAATCACAAGTACATGTATGTTCCCTCCAGTTCCAGTTATGAAGACGCAAACACATGTGCGTCCACCGTCAACATGTCCTCTTTCAGATCCGCCATGAATGGGCCGGATATTCCACTCCTAAGTATGAAAGGCCACCGGCTTTATATGGTTCACTTATGCCATTTTACAGTCCAGGCAAGTAGGCCCTGATTCTGTCATCAAGCTTTTCTTGCCTTCTGCCTCTGAAAGCTCCAGTCTGAGCCTGCATCTGTGACCATGAACTTTGTCTCATTCCCTGCGCGGCTCACGGTGCCTGACATCAGCCTGTTGCCTGCCAAAAACTGTATTTCACCTTCGAAATTATCTGCTCCGCTCCCTGCCCAATGCATTCCTGTCTAGTAGTTTAAGTAAACATTCTTCCAGCTACCGAGCAAAAGGCCCGGCTTCTCTGTCTTTATGCAAGTAATTCATAGCCCTATTACTATGGAAGATTTCAGCCCTCGCATCTAGTGTAGACACTTAGACGCTTGTACACGCACTCACAGTCAGTATAGAATAAGATTCTACTCTAAGAGACCTCTCTTTTGGATAACATAGTTCTTTAAACATAGGATGTTAGATATGATTTGGGATTAGGTTGACTTGACCCTCCAGACTTCTGTCGCCACATGTAGAGCTAAATGTCAAGTCCCCTTCACCCCCTAGTTGCACGTCAATCATACGTCATGCTGCTGCGCGCGCATCTCTGCCAAGTATTTCTGCTGACATTGCGAAATTCTTTCATGGAACCACCCTATTATGACATCATACCTGATGACGTTCTTTAGTTACACCCAGTTACGCCCACTTTTGCTACGCATGTATGTTTTATCTTTACTATCAATTGTTACGCCTCCCGCATTAGCTTCACTGTAATGCCTATTGTATAAAAGTGATTACTTATCAATAAAGTAGGTACTTCACTTCCTGAACCTCCGTGGTGATGGAACTTGGAGTCCACGATTCGAATCGTCCATTGGAATAAAGCCCATTCCGAACCTCTAATACCACGGATTTTGCCTCTTATTTTACTGAGCTATTTTTATTATTTTTCTGTATCAAATTAAGTCCCGGTAATTAAATTATTTACCACATGTAAGCCCCTAGTATATAATAGGGCAGGGGGATTAAAACTACCTCTTAAAACAGGCCACAGGGCCGTTTTGCACACGTTAACTCAGGCCCCGTCCCCTCCCTTCACCACTGTGTAAACACGCCCTGTGTCCGTTTTTAGTTGGGAGATTAAGTTCATTTGAATCCTGAGGGTCCCTAGGGTCCAACTAGCCCACTAGGTACCTCCAGTAAGTGCCACAGAGCTGCGTTGCAGTGAGGTGTAAAAAGTGGCACAGCCTGGACCACCTCTCTGCAATGCAGCTCAGTGGCGCTTACTGGAAGCACTTGGTGGGCTAGTTAGCGCCCAGGGGCCCTCAGTATTGAAGGGAAATTATATCCCCAATTTAAAACGTGCCATAGTGCGTGTTTGCACACGTCACCTCAGGCCCCGTCCCCTCCCTTCACCACTGTGTAAACGCGCCCTGTAGCTGTTCTAAGTTGAGAGATTAAGTCCCCTTGAATCTAAGGGTCCCTAGGGTCAAACTAGACCACTAGGTACCTCCAGTAAGCGCCACAGAGCTGCGTTGCAGAGAGGTGTAAAAAGGGGCTTGGCCTCAGAACACTTGTCTGCAGCGCAGCTCCCTGGCGCATACTGGAGATGCCTGTTGGGCTAGTTGGCCCTCAGGGACCCTCAGTATTGAAGAGGAATTAATTCCCCAACTTACAACTCGCCAGGGGGCGCGTTTGCAGAGTGCTGCAAGGAGGGGGCGTGGCCTCCGGCACGATGCCAGTCTTTTATTTATTTTAATTTTTTAAGAAGGGGGGCTGTGTGGTTCCCCTTCTTATTCGAATTTATTGGCCTTGGTGACCCCATCCCCCAGGGCCTGTCTCCTAATTATATTTTTTTGACCCCAATCCCCAGGGCCGGCCACTGTTTTTTATTATTTTTAAAAAATATATATTTATAGACACACCTAGGACATGCTGGACAAACCCCACGTACCTATCACCATGACGATTTGAGTGATATTCATTAAAAGGCGACTATGCATACAATGAATCCAAGTGGAATGTATTTACACCACTAGTGAAGCTCTGACATGTCAGATGCCCTACCGTGCCTAATCCCGGTAGACACCCTTGTTGTTTATTTATACAAACATGGGTAGCTATTGACGGGCACATTTAATACACATGCACACCAAGCCATTCAAAGGGAATTCGACAAAAATTGGACCAAAACTATGTAAGAAACCCCCCTCACGGTTAATAAAACACACATCCACTGCCGGATGTGTAATACTTTTTATTTTACTCTCTGGAAAGGGGACGAACATCACTTGAGAGTCACAGCGCGCTCCTGGCAGAGCCCAAGGCTGTGTTACACCCACCATTGCCTACCGAGTGCCAAACACCTCTGTGTTGTATTTCACCAGCTAGTGCATATGCTATGACACTCTCTAGCCCATGTGCACTGTAACACCACCCCGTGAATATGTCATGCCACACTTGTCTTCGCACGGGTTATATTGCCCCATCTAACGTGCCATCCTCGATGCCTATGTTATAACGCACAGTGCTATGCCATACATATTACAATCTGGGATCCATATCTTTGTCACAGTGCATATGCAACGTTACACTCCCCAGCACATATTTTATATTACAACTTTAGAGACTAGTTAGGTTACACAACACTGCCCTGTGCATATTACACTCCAAGGAGCACATCGCATAGCACGCGCTAGTGCCTGTGCTATCTCGCGCTCTCCAATGAATCTGTCATTGCGCACAATGTATTGCATATTATATTTCACACCCGTTTCATCTTATATCACACTTTTTGGTGCATAGTTTATACCATACACTATATCTAGTTTTCATTTTCAATCGTGCTCTCAGGACTATGTTCTATATAACACTGTGTTCACCTACCCTTTTCACGGGCATTACATTTTGAGATAGGGGGTGGAGGGTCAGGGGGTGTTTCTGCCAAGTGAGCCCGGAGTCACAGTCACAAACGTCCTCTTCTTCCTGAATAAAAGTGAGATTATGCTGCATACTTGTTCATATTTTAAGTAGTTCGCACAGACACACGTTTTAAAAACAATAAAGTTCCTAATACCCGCCTTCTCTGAACAGTTAGCTTGCTGCCCCATCCCCTTCCTCCCTATCCTCTGTTGTGTGAATCCATGGACTAGCCTCCTCCCTCCTGCCATGCATGGTCTGATGTGCTGCCACTGCCCTCAATTTAGTATGATGTACCAGTCCCCTCCTCGTGCCCTCCATTGCCCAATTCTATGCCCCATCATTGACCTCCTGCTTAAACTCTGTGCTTAGCTTGCTGCCCCTATTCTCCTTCCCCCTGCCCTCAGATGTCTTTGTGCATGCCCCTGCTCCATCCTTTTTGCCCACCATGTTCCATGGGCCTGCCACTCCTATCTACTCTGAGTGTTCTGTTGAGCTGCCACTCCCCTCCCACCTGCCTAGCATTGTCAGATGACTGTAACCTGTCCCTGCCACCTCCACCCTGCCTGTCCACATGCCATGCCCCTATCCTCTTCCTCCTGTCCTACATGGACCATTGTACTGCCACACCCTTCTGCCCTCCCTGGTTTTTTGTGCTGCAACTGCTCCTCCTGCCTGCCCCGTGCTGTCTGTTGTGAGGCCCCTTCCCCTGAACTTTCTTGTCTGTGCACAGGTCCTGACCCTCCATCGTCCTTTGTGCATGCCCCTGCACCCTCCTTCTTGCCCATCATAGCCATTGTGCTGCCACTAACCCTCCCACTTGCCATGCATGGTCTTGTGTGCTGCCACGGCCCCTCCCACCTTCCCTGTGTGGTCAGTTAGCTGCCCCTGACCCCCTCCCACCTTCCCTCCATGGTCTGTGTGTATGCCATCACAGTCCCACTGTTGCTCTTCATGGTGTGTCTTGCTTCTAGTGCCCATCCTGCCTGACCTCCATGGCTATCTTGCTGCTCCTGCCCTGCCCCCTTGTGTCAAGAATTCCTGTCATGCGAGGGGAGGAAAACGGTAACCAGTGAAAACGGACTACATCTCCCAGGATGCTTAGCGGTTGAGAGGTTATGTAAACAGGAGAGCTGTTACATAACTCAAGGAAAACACGCCCTTATGTAAAACAGGAGAGCTGTTACATAACTCAAGGAAAACACGCCCTTATGTAAACAGGAGAGCTGTTACATAACTCAAGGAAAACACGCCCTTATGTAAACAGGAGAGCTGTTACATAACTCAAGGAAAACACGCCCTTATGTAAACAGGAGAGCTGTTACATAACTCAAGGAAAACAACGCCCTATAAAGGGAGGAACCGGGAGGTACAACGCTGTCGGATATTGTGTTTACAACCGACGTACCTGCTTAGTGAAGAGCAGTGTTCCGGAGTGGTGCTCCAGTAAGGCAAGAACGGAGGTAGGTCGAGTCGTTACTCCCTGGGCCGTGTCTTGCCCCATCGTCACCTGTGAAGAACCCGGAAGCTCTACCGGATAACCATTGAGCTTCGCTTTTTGACTCGGCTGACTTTGACCAGAGATACAGGGACTGCCAGCTGTAACGCACACCAGGAGGTGTTTGCCGCCTTACAGACTCGGAAGTCCACAGGATCGATCGAGCGGCTGCTCTCGGTTCAGTCTTCTTTGCTTGTGATTGGGGTATCGGTGACGCATCACCAGGAGGTGACTCCGCGTCCCGGTGCAGTCTGAGGAAGAGGTTGAGCGGCTGCTCCCTTCAGGTAGAGACCCCGGCTGGGTGTTTCCCTGACTCCTCGATTCTCCCCAACACTCTTCGTGCCCCTCACAGCCTACCGATTGGCATTGTCGGCCATTTCGTTTCTGCCCTCTGTTGGCATACGCCGGGATCGGCGTATATGCAGAGGACGGTTAGGACCATCCGTGCTGTGGGCTGGTAACGTACTTAGCCTGGAGGATTCCAGTGACTATAACCTTTGTTTATTCCTTGTATTATTTTTGCCTTCATTAAATAACTAAACCTTCACAAGTGGTTGCGTTCTCATTATCGTGTCTGTTAAACGATCCTGAGACGTTCAGGGCGTTACACCTTGCCCCCAGCCCTCTGTTTACATGTGCAGACCCCTACTCACTCCCTCCTGGCTTGTCTGTTCCATTGTAATGCCCCTGGTCTGTCCCTCCTGCCCTTTATGGTCTGTTATGCTGCAGCTTTCTCTCCTGTCTGTCCATTATGGTCAGCTAGCTACCATTGCCTCTTGCCCCTCTGTTCTCTGTTGTCCATGTGCATGGTCCTGTCCCCTCCCTCTTGCTTTCTATGGATTGTTGTGGTGCACTCCCGTCCCGCATGCCCTGTGTGGTGTATTGTGCTGCTGCAAACCCTGATGCCTGCCCTGCAGGGTCAGTTTGGTGCACCTCTCCATGTCCCTCCTGTCCTCTGTTATCCAAGTCCATGTCCCTACCCCATTTCCTTCCATGATCCAATGTACCATACTTGCGAACATTTTGAACTTGGTAAGAGGGAGATTTTGAAAAAAAACTGGGGTAATGATTTTCCCCTTTGAGTTACATTGAAAAAGAGGAGATTGTAAACAGGAGACAGATCAAATAAAGCCCATTTGAGCTTAAAAACATTGGACGTTTCCTGGCTGAATCGGGTCTGTTGGCATGTATGTTTGTACTACCATTGCCTCTTCCTTCTGCCCACAATGGTCTATTACATTGCCACAGCCTCTCTTGCAAGTCCTGTATTGTTGGTTTGTTGCCCCTGCCCCCCTTTCCACTGCCCTCCATAGTCTGTTGTGCTGCCACGGCCCTTCCTGCCTGCTCAGTGTGGTTAAATTGTTGCCTTTGCACCCTCCTACCTGCCTTCAATTTTCAGAGTCCGTGCCCCTGGCCTCTGCCTAAGACTAAAATAAGGACATATTTTCTGAGTTTTCAAATAGCGACAAAGCACTTTTAAATTATTTGTTATCTTTATGTTTTTTTATCCAGTTGACCACTTGATTAAATATTGCACTTAGGGGAGAGGATGTGGTGTTACTTCCAGAACTGCAGACTTTGCAACTGGGGAACCAGGTTGGAGTTTCTGCTTCAGCTCAACATTCTGTGATTCTGGTCAAATCACTTAGTCTCCCCATGTCTACAACCAAAATGAATTTGTTCTTGTGTGATGTAACCAATGCTCATGTAAAGCACTCCAATACCTGACAAGTCTGCACTATATAACACTGCAAAAACACAAAATAATAAGTGTTTTGCACACTTCTGTCATTGGGCTATATTTGGGCTATATCTGGGTGATTTTGGGCTATATTTGGGCTCTTTTGTCTCCGGTGGTCATCTTGGGAGATTTATTTGTTATGAAGTTTCCTAATTTCCTCATGTACTGCAGTCTCCTCAGTAGGAAATGCTTTCAGTTTTTTACTTTGATTCCATCATGAAGGTATTCAGATATGTCACACATTTGCCATAAATTCTGAAAGTTAGCACTCTAGTTGCTCATTAGATCACTGTAGTAAAACTACTGTTCACCATGGAAGTCTGCTCCTGGTATTAAAAGTGCATGTTTCAGTCTGCATGTCAGAATTTTTTAATGAAATAGAAGAGGATTTGAGAAGTCACTCAAAATGTGCCCTCATTTTCTTTCTTCAGCATTAATCATAATTTCTATGGCAAAATTAACCCCCTCATTGTGTTCCTTTTTAAATTAAATGTTTTAAGTGTTACCAGTTTATTCCAATCAAGATGGCTTCAGGTGTGCCATACTTTTGTCATAATGAAGACAGTAAGCGCTCTAGTTGTTTTTAAGAACACTCTGGGACATTCTGTCATTGGGCTATACTTGGGCTACATCCGGGTGATATTTGGGCTACATTTGGGCTCTTTTGTCTCTGGTGGCCATCTTGGGAGACTTATTTGTTATGAAGTTTCCTAATTTCCTCATTTACTGCAGTCTCCTCAGTAGGAAATACTTTCAGTTTTTTACTTTGATTCCATCAAGAAGGCATTCAGATGTGTCACACATTTGCCATAAATTCAGAATGTTAGCACTCTTTTTGCTCATTAGATCACTGTAGTAAAGCTACTGCTCACCAGGGGAAACTGCTGCTGGTATTGAAAGTGCATGTTTCAGTCTGCATGTCAGAATTTTTTAATGAAATAAAAGAGGATTTCAAAAGTCAAATTGTGCTCTAGTTTTTATTTCTGCAGCACTAATCATACTTGTTATGGAAAAATTAACCCCCTCATTTTGTTCCTTTTTAAATTAAATGTTTTAAGAGTTACCACTTTAATCCAAGCAAGATGGCTTTAGGTGTGCCATACGTTTATCATTATTAGGACTGTTAGCGCTCTAGTTGTTCTTTGGAACACTCTGGGAAGCTGCAGTAGAACATAAAGGAATCAACTGACAGTCTCTGCCCTTGTTGGATGTACATGTTTTACTGAGAATGTCAGACTTCATTCTCACATGACTGAGAAAGATAATGTGAATTTACATAAAATAAGCTCTCAGTTTAGCTTATAGATCACCTTCCAAACCTCTGTTGGAAAAGCATGAGAAAATATTTTTCTCTCAATCATGATATCCCAGCAGAAGGCTTTTTCACATGGGGAAATCATCTTAGAACATACCACAGTTCCTAAAATGAGTATGGCACCATCAAGAAATGATTTATAATGTAACTAAAGTCTTAAAACCTTCTATTAACTGCAATGCTTTTTAATGAGGTGCTATCATGTATATTGGTCCCAAGATGGCTGCCAACACTTCTTGGATGAAGTGCTGACAGCCAATCAGATCTCAGGATGAGATGTGTGGTTAGGCTCCGCCCACATATATATATGATTTTACTTTTGATTTTCTCAGGAACTACTGAACAGATTGACACCAGACCTGCAAAAGGCACTTCCCTGAGCTGAGGACTACCTCTCTGCCAAATTTCAAGTAATTCTGTTCAGCCGTTCGGGCTGTACCTTGGACTAAAGGTCCCTATGGAAAATTGCATGGGGAAAACGCGTTTTGGGACCCCCCTTTTTTCTCAGCCCCCGCTTGACGAATCCCCCGAGACTTTCAGGGTAGGAGCGGAGCGGAGCGCCTCAGCTATTTTGAAAATTTTGCGAGGATTCGTCAACCGGCGCCAAAGTTATTCCAAATAGAATGTTGCGGATTTCCTATGGAAACACAGTCCTAACTATAACTATCTACTGGCGACCGCCAGTAGATAATATATATATATATATATATATGAAATTCGAAAGAGTTGCCGCTCCGGTGGAACGCACTCGCTGGAGGTCAGGCCGAGAACAGGACTGCTCACATGAATCTTCTCCCCACACGCAAACGCTGCCTACGCGTTTCGGGACACCTCCCTTCTTCTGGGCAGACTAAAACACAGTGCGAGGCAACAGCGGTTTAAAAAGGCAGTCCCTTCTTTATTTTGCATATTTCAAACCTCATGTAAAATCAGGTGAGTAACACTGCTGCATGATGGGACTGGGAGTCCTATTTGTAATACCCATGTGGGTGCTGGCCTTTAAGACGTGTTGGTGGGACAAACAAAGTTCTGCAAAGCGTCCTGGAAATTCAAAAGGGCCCCTCCAGCTCCGCGGTGCATGGCAAGTGCATTGCTGCGGACCCACTCGGGTCTCGTGGTGGTGCGTAGCCGTGGCCTGGGCTTGGCCACACAAATGAAATTCGAAAGAGTTGCCGCTCCGGTGGAACGCACTCGCTGGAGGTCAGGCCGAGAACAGGACTGCTCACATGAATCTTCTCCCCACACGCAAACGCTGCCTACGCGTTTCGGGACACCTCCCTTCTTCTGGGCAGACTAAAACACAGTGCGAGGCAACAGCGGTTTAAAAAGGCAGTCCCTTCTTTATTTTGCATATTTCAAACCTCATGTAAAATCAGGTGAGTAACACTGCTGCATGATGGGACTGGGAGTCCTATTTGTAATACCCATGTGGGTGCTGGCCTTTAAGACGTGTTGGTGGGACAAACAAAGTTCTGCAAAGCGTCCTGGAAATTCAAAAGGGCCCCTCCAGCTCCGCGGTGCATGGCAAGTGCATTGCTGCGGACCCACTCGGGTCTCGTGGTGGTGCGTAGCCGTGGCCTGGGCTTGGCCACACAAATGAAATTCGAAAGAGTTGCCGCTCCGGTGGAACGCACTCGCTGGAGGTCAGGCCGAGAACAGGACTGCTCACATGAATCTTCTCCCCACACGCAAACGCTGCCTACGCGTTTCGGGACACCTCCCTTCTTCTGGGCAGACTAAAACACAGTGCGAGGCAACCGCGGTTTAAAAAGGCAGTCCCTTCTTTATTTTGCATATTTCAAACCTCATGTAAAATCAGGTGAGTAACACTGCTGCATGATGGGACTGGGAGTCCTATTTGTAATACCCATGTGGGTGCTGGCCTTTAAGACGTGTTGGTGGGACAAACAAAGTTCTGCAAAGCGTCCTGGAAATTCAAAAGGGCCCCTCCAGCTCCGCGGTGCATGGCAAGTGCATTGCTGCGGACCCACTCGGGTCTCGTGGTGGTGCGTAGCCGTGGCCTGGGCTTGGCCACACAAATGAAATTCGAAAGAGTTGCCGCTCCGGTGGAACGCACTCGCTGGAGGTCAGGCCGAGAACAGGACTGCTCACATGAATCTTCTCCCCACACGCAAACGCTGCCTACGCGTTTCGGGACACCTCCCTTCTTCTGGGCAGACTAAAACACAGTGCGAGGCAACAGCGGTTTAAAAAGGCAGTCCCTTCTTTATTTTGCATATTTCAAACCTCATGTAAAATCAGGTGAGTAACACTGCTGCATGATGGGACTGGGAGTCCTATTTGTAATACCCATGTGGGTGCTGGCCTTTAAGACGTGTTGGTGGGACAAACAAAGTTCTGCAAAGCGTCCTGGAAATTCAAAAGGGCCCCTCCAGCTCCGCGGTGCATGGCAAGTGCATTGCTGCGGACCCACTCGGGTCTCGTGGTGGTGCGTAGCCGTGGCCTGGGCTTGGCCACACAAATGAAATTCGAAAGAGTTGCCGCTCCGGTGGAACGCACTCGCTGGAGGTCAGGCCGAGAACAGGACTGCTCACATGAATCTTCTCCCCACACGCAAACGCTGCCTACGCGTTTCGGGACCCCTCCCTTCTTCTGGGCAGACTAAAACACAGTGCGAGGCAACAGCGGTTTAAAAAGGCAGTCCCTTCTTTATTTTGCATATTTCAAACCTCATGTAAAATCAGGTGAGTAACACTGCTGCATGATGGGACTGGGAGTCCTATTTGTAATACCCATGTGGGTGCTGGCCTTTAAGACGTGTTGGTGGGACAAACAAAGTTCTGCAAAGCGTCCTGGAAATTCAAAAGGGCCCCTCCAGCTCCGCGGTGCATGGCAAGTGCATTGCTGCGGACCCACTCGGGTCTCGTGGTGGTGCGTAGCCGTGGCCTGGGCTTGGCCACACAAATGAAATTCGAAAGAGTTGCCGCTCCGGTGGAACGCACTCGCTGGAGGTCAGGCCGAGAACAGGACTGCTCACATGAATCTTCTCCCCACACGCAAACGCTGCCTACGCGTTTCGGGACACCTCCCTTCTTCTGGGCAGACTAAAACACAGTGCGAGGCAACAGCGGTTTAAAAAGGCAGTCCCTTCTTTATTTTGCATATTTCAAACCTCATGTAAAATCAGGTGAGTAACACTGCTGCATGATGGGACTGGGAGTCCTATTTGTAATACCCATGTGGGTGCTGGCCTTTAAGACGTGTTGGTGGGACAAACAAAGTTCTGCAAAGCGTCCTGGAAATTCAAAAGGGCCCCTCCAGCTCCGCGGTGCATGGCAAGTGCATTGCTGCGGACCCACTCGGGTCTCGTGGTGGTGCGTAGCCGTGGCCTGGGCTTGGCCACACAAATGAAATTCGAAAGAGTTGCCGCTCCGGTGGAACGCACTCGCTGGAGGTCAGGCCGAGAACAGGACTGCTCACATGAATCTTCTCCCCACACGCAAACGCTGCCTACGCGTTTCGGGACACCTCCCTTCTTCTGGGCAGACTAAAACACAGTGCGAGGCAACAGCGGTTTAAAAAGGCAGTCCCTTCTTTATTTTGCATATTTCAAACCTCATGTAAAATCAGGTGAGTAACACTGCTGCATGATGGGACTGGGAGTCCTATTTGTAATACCCATGTGGGTGCTGGCCTTTAAGACGTGTTGGTGGGACAAACAAAGTTCTGCAAAGCGTCCTGGAAATTCAAAAGGGCCCCTCCAGCTCCGCGGTGCATGGCAAGTGCATTGCTGCGGACCCACTCGGGTCTCGTGGTGGTGCGTAGCCGTGGCCTGGGCTTGGCCACACAAATGAAATTCGAAAGAGTTGCCGCTCCGGTGGAACGCACTCGCTGGAGGTCAGGCCGAGAACAGGACTGCTCACATGAATCTTCTCCCCACACGCAAACGCTGCCTACGCGTTTCGGGACACCTCCCTTCTTCTGGGCAGACTAAAACACAGTGCGAGGCAACAGCGGTTTAAAAAGGCAGTCCCTTCTTTATTTTGCATATTTCAAACCTCATGTAAAATCAGGTGAGTAACACTGCTGCATGATGGGACTGGGAGTCCTATTTGTAATACCCATGTGGGTGCTGGCCTTTAAGACGTGTTGGTGGGACAAACAAAGTTCTGCAAAGCGTCCTGGAAATTCAAAAGGGCCCCTCCAGCTCCGCGGTGCATGGCAAGTGCATTGCTGCGGACCCACTCGGGTCTCGTGGTGGTGCGTAGCCGTGGCCTGGGCTTGGCCACACAAATGAAATTCGAAAGAGTTGCCGCTCCGGTGGAACGCACTCGCTGGAGGTCAGGCCGAGAACAGGACTGCTCACATGAATCTTCTCCCCACACGCAAACGCTGCCTACGCGTTTCGGGACACCTCCCTTCTTCTGGGCAGACTAAAACACAGTGCGAGGCAACAGCGGTTTAAAAAGGCAGTCCCTTCTTTATTTTGCATATTTCAAACCTCATGTAAAATCAGGTGAGTAACACTGCTGCATGATGGGACTGGGAGTCCTATTTGTAATACCCATGTGGGTGCTGGCCTTTAAGACGTGTTGGTGGGACAAACAAAGTTCTGCAAAGCGTCCTGGAAATTCAAAAGGGCCCCTCCAGCTCCGCGGTGCATGGCAAGTGCATTGCTGCGGACCCACTCGGGTCTCGTGGTGGTGCGTAGCCGTGGCCTGGGCTTGGCCACACAAATGAAATTCGAAAGAGTTGCCGCTCCGGTGGAACGCACTCGCTGGAGGTCAGGCCGAGAACAGGACTGCTCACATGAATCTTCTCCCCACACGCAAACGCTGCCTACGCGTTTCGGGACACCTCCCTTCTTCTGGGCAGACTAAAACACAGTGCGAGGCAACAGCGGTTTAAAAAGGCAGTCCCTTCTTTATTTTGCATATTTCAAACCTCATGTAAAATCAGGTGAGTAACACTGCTGCATGATGGGACTGGGAGTCCTATTTGTAATACCCATGTGGGTGCTGGCCTTTAAGACGTGTTGGTGGGACAAACAAAGTTCTGCAAAGCGTCCTGGAAATTCAAAAGGGCCCCTCCAGCTCCGCGGTGCATGGCAAGTGCATTGCTGCGGACCCACTCGGGTCTCGTGGTGGTGCGTAGCCGTGGCCTGGGCTTGGCCACACAAATGAAATTCGAAAGAGTTGCCGCTCCGGTGGAACGCACTCGCTGGAGGTCAGGCCGAGAACAGGACTGCTCACATGAATCTTCTCCCCACACGCAAACGCTGCCTACGCGTTTCGGGACACCTCCCTTCTTCTGGGCAGACTAAAACACAGTGCGAGGCAACAGCGGTTTAAAAAGGCAGTCCCTTCTTTATTTTGCATATTTCAAACCTCATGTAAAATCAGGTGAGTAACACTGCTGCATGATGGGACTGGGAGTCCTATTTGTAATACCCATGTGGGTGCTGGCCTTTAAGACGTGTTGGTGGGACAAACAAAGTTCTGCAAAGCGTCCTGGAAATTCAAAAGGGCCCCTCCAGCTCCGCGGTGCATGGCAAGTGCATTGCTGCGGACCCACTCGGGTCTCGTGGTGGTGCGTAGCCGTGGCCTGGGCTTGGCCACACAAATGAAATTCGAAAGAGTTGCCGCTCCGGTGGAACGCACTCGCTGGAGGTCAGGCCGAGAACAGGACTGCTCACATGAATCTTCTCCCCACACGCAAACGCTGCCTACACGTTTCGGGACACCTCCCTTCTTCTGGGCAGACTAAAACACAGTGCGAGGCAACAGCGGTTTAAAAAGGCAGTCCCTTCTTTATTTTGCATATTTCAAACCTCATGTAAAATCAGGTGAGTAACACTGCTGCATGATGGGACTGGGAGTCCTATTTGTAATACCCATGTGGGTGCTGGCCTTTAAGACGTGTTGGTGGGACAAACAAAGTTCTGCAAAGCGTCCTGGAAATTCAAAAGGGCCCCTCCAGCTCCGCGGTGCATGGCAAGTGCATTGCTGCGGACCCACTCGGGTCTCGTGGTGGTGCGTAGCCGTGGCCTGGGCTTGGCCACACAAATGAAATTCGAAAGAGTTGCCGCTCCGGTGGAACGCACTCGCTGGAGGTCAGGCCGAGAACAGGACTGCTCACATGAATCTTCTCCCCACACGCAAACGCTGCCTACGCGTTTCGGGACACCTCCCTTCTTCTGGGCAGACTAAAACACAGTGCGAGGCAACAGCGGTTTAAAAAGGCAGTCCCTTCTTTATTTTGCATATTTCAAACCTCATGTAAAATCAGGTGAGTAACACTGCTGCATGATGGGACTGGGAGTCCTATTTGTAATACCCATGTGGGTGCTGGCCTTTAAGACGTGTTGGTGGGACAAACAAAGTTCTGCAAAGCGTCCTGGAAATTCAAAAGGGCCCCTCCAGCTCCGCGGTGCATGGCAAGTGCATTGCTGCGGACCCACTCGGGTCTCGTGGTGGTGCGTAGCCGTGGCCTGGGCTTGGCCACACAAATGAAATTCGAAAGAGTTGCCGCTCCGGTGGAACGCACTCGCTGGAGGTCAGGCCGAGAACAGGACTGCTCACATGAATCTTCTCCCCACACGCAAACGCTGCCTACGCGTTTCGGGACACCTCCCTTCTTCTGGGCAGACTAAAACACAGTGCGAGGCAACAGCGGTTTAAAAAGGCAGTCCCTTCTTTATTTTGCATATTTCAAACCTCATGTAAAATCAGGTGAGTAACACTGCTGCATGATGGGACTGGGAGTCCTATTTGTAATACCCATGTGGGTGCTGGCCTTTAAGACGTGTTGGTGGGACAAACAAAGTTCTGCAAAGCGTCCTGGAAATTCAAAAGGGCCCCTCCAGCTCCGCGGTGCATGGCAAGTGCATTGCTGCGGACCCACTCGGGTCTCGTGGTGGTGCGTAGCCGTGGCCTGGGCTTGGCCACACAAATGAAATTCGAAAGAGTTGCCGCTCCGGTGGAACGCACTCGCTGGAGGTCAGGCCGAGAACAGGACTGCTCACATGAATCTTCTCCCCACACGCAAACGCTGCCTACGCGTTTCGGGACACCTCCCTTCTTCTGGGCAGACTAAAACACAGTGCGAGGCAACAGCGGTTTAAAAAGGCAGTCCCTTCTTTATTTTGCATATTTCAAACCTCATGTAAAATCAGGTGAGTAACACTGCTGCATGATGGGACTGGGAGTCCTATTTGTAATACCCATGTGGGTGCTGGCCTTTAAGACGTGTTGGTGGGACAAACAAAGTTCTGCAAAGCGTCCTGGAAATTCAAAAGGGCCCCTCCAGCTCCGCGGTGCATGGCAAGTGCATTGCTGCGGACCCACTCGGGTCTCGTGGTGGTGCGTAGCCGTGGCCTGGGCTTGGCCACACAAATGAAATTCGAAAGAGTTGCCGCTCCGGTGGAACGCACTCGCTGGAGGTCAGGCCGAGAACAGGACTGCTCACATGAATCTTCTCCCCACACGCAAACGCTGCCTACGCGTTTCGGGACACCTCCCTTCTTCTGGGCAGACTAAAACACAGTGCGAGGCAACAGCGGTTTAAAAAGGCAGTCCCTTCTTTATTTTGCATATTTCAAACCTCATGTAAAATCAGGTGAGTAACACTGCTGCATGATGGGACTGGGAGTCCTATTTGTAATACCCATGTGGGTGCTGGCCTTTAAGACGTGTTGGTGGGACAAACAAAGTTCTGCAAAGCGTCCTGGAAATTCAAAAGGGCCCCTCCAGCTCCGCGGTGCATGGCAAGTGCATTGCTGCGGACCCACTCGGGTCTCGTGGTGGTGCGTAGCCGTGGCCTGGGCTTGGCCACACAAATGAAATTCGAAAGAGTTGCCGCTCCGGTGGAACGCACTCGCTGGAGGTCAGGCCGAGAACAGGACTGCTCACATGAATCTTCTCCCCACACGCAAACGCTGCCTACGCGTTTCGGGACACCTCCCTTCTTCTGGGCAGACTAAAACACAGTGCGAGGCAACAGCGGTTTAAAAAGGCAGTCCCTTCTTTATTTTGCATATTTCAAACCTCATGTAAAATCAGGTGAGTAACACTGCTGCATGATGGGACTGGGAGTCCTATTTGTAATACCCATGTGGGTGCTGGCCTTTAAGACGTGTTGGTGGGACAAACAAAGTTCTGCAAAGCGTCCTGGAAATTCAAAAGGGCCCCTCCAGCTCCGCGGTGCATGGCAAGTGCATTGCTGCGGACCCACTCGGGTCTCGTGGTGGTGCGTAGCCGTGGCCTGGGCTTGGCCACACAAATGAAATTCGAAAGAGTTGCCGCTCCGGTGGAACGCACTCGCTGGAGGTCAGGCCGAGAACAGGACTGCTCACATGAATCTTCTCCCCACACGCAAACGCTGCCTACACGTTTCGGGACACCTCCCTTCTTCTGGGCAGACTAAAACACAGTGCGAGGCAACAGCGGTTTAAAAAGGCAGTCCCTTCTTTATTTTGCATATTTCAAACCTCATGTAAAATCAGGTGAGTAACACTGCTGCATGATGGGACTGGGAGTCCTATTTGTAATACCCATGTGGGTGCTGGCCTTTAAGACGTGTTGGTGGGACAAACAAAGTTCTGCAAAGCGTCCTGGAAATTCAAAAGGGCCCCTCCAGCTCCGCGGTGCATGGCAAGTGCATTGCTGCGGACCCACTCGGGTCTCGTGGTGGTGCGTAGCCGTGGCCTGGGCTTGGCCACACAAATGAAATTCGAAAGAGTTGCCGCTCCGGTGGAACGCACTCGCTGGAGGTCAGGCCGAGAACAGGACTGCTCACATGAATCTTCTCCCCACACGCAAACGCTGCCTACGCGTTTCGGGACACCTCCCTTCTTCTGGGCAGACTAAAACACAGTGCGAGGCAACAGCGGTTTAAAAAGGCAGTCCCTTCTTTATTTTGCATATTTCAAACCTCATGTAAAATCAGGTGAGTAACACTGCTGCATGATGGGACTGGGAGTCCTATTTGTAATACCCATGTGGGTGCTGGCCTTTAAGACGTGTTGGTGGGACAAACAAAGTTCTGCAAAGCGTCCTGGAAATTCAAAAGGGCCCCTCCAGCTCCGCGGTGCATGGCAAGTGCATTGCTGCGGACCCACTCGGGTCTCGTGGTGGTGCGTAGCCGTGGCCTGGGCTTGGCCACACAAATGAAATTCGAAAGAGTTGCCGCTCCGGTGGAACGCACTCGCTGGAGGTCAGGCCGAGAACAGGACTGCTCACATGAATCTTCTCCCCACACGCAAACGCTGCCTACGCGTTTCGGGACACCTCCCTTCTTCTGGGCAGACTAAAACACAGTGCGAGGCAACAGCGGTTTAAAAAGGCAGTCCCTTCTTTATTTTGCATATTTCAAACCTCATGTAAAATCAGGTGAGTAACACTGCTGCATGATGGGACTGGGAGTCCTATTTGTAATACCCATGTGGGTGCTGGCCTTTAAGACGTGTTGGTGGGACAAACAAAGTTCTGCAAAGCGTCCTGGAAATTCAAAAGGGCCCCTCCAGCTCCGCGGTGCATGGCAAGTGCATTGCTGCGGACCCACTCGGGTCTCGTGGTGGTGCGTAGCCGTGGCCTGGGCTTGGCCACACAAATGAAATTCGAAAGAGTTGCCGCTCCGGTGGAACGCACTCGCTGGAGGTCAGGCCGAGAACAGGACTGCTCACATGAATCTTCTCCCCACACGCAAACGCTGCCTACGCGTTTCGGGACACCTCCCTTCTTCTGGGCAGACTAAAACACAGTGCGAGGCAACAGCGGTTTAAAAAGGCAGTCCCTTCTTTATTTTGCATATTTCAAACCTCATGTAAAATCAGGTGAGTAACACTGCTGCATGATGGGACTGGGAGTCCTATTTGTAATACCCATGTGGGTGCTGGCCTTTAAGACGTGTTGGTGGGACAAACAAAGTTCTGCAAAGCGTCCTGGAAATTCAAAAGGGCCCCTCCAGCTCCGCGGTGCATGGCAAGTGCATTGCTGCGGACCCACTCGGGTCTCGTGGTGGTGCGTAGCCGTGGCCTGGGCTTGGCCACACAAATGAAATTCGAAAGAGTTGCCGCTCCGGTGGAACGCACTCGCTGGAGGTCAGGCCGAGAACAGGACTGCTCACATGAATCTTCTCCCCACACGCAAACGCTGCCTACGCGTTTCGGGACACCTCCCTTCTTCTGGGCAGACTAAAACACAGTGCGAGGCAACAGCGGTTTAAAAAGGCAGTCCCTTCTTTATTTTGCATATTTCAAACCTCATGTAAAATCAGGTGAGTAACACTGCTGCATGATGGGACTGGGAGTCCTATTTGTAATACCCATGTGGGTGCTGGCCTTTAAGACGTGTTGGTGGGACAAACAAAGTTCTGCAAAGCGTCCTGGAAATTCAAAAGGGCCCCTCCAGCTCCGCGGTGCATGGCAAGTGCATTGCTGCGGACCCACTCGGGTCTCGTGGTGGTGCGTAGCCGTGGCCTGGGCTTGGCCACACAAATGAAATTCGAAAGAGTTGCCGCTCCGGTGGAACGCACTCGCTGGAGGTCAGGCCGAGAACAGGACTGCTCACATGAATCTTCTCCCCACACGCAAACGCTGCCTACGCGTTTCGGGACACCTCCCTTCTTCTGGGCAGACTAAAACACAGTGCGAGGCAACAGCGGTTTAAAAAGGCAGTCCCTTCTTTATTTTGCATATTTCAAACCTCATGTAAAATCAGGTGAGTAACACTGCTGCATGATGGGACTGGGAGTCCTATTTGTAATACCCATGTGGGTGCTGGCCTTTAAGACGTGTTGGTGGGACAAACAAAGTTCTGCAAAGCGTCCTGGAAATTCAAAAGGGCCCCTCCAGCTCCGCGGTGCATGGCAAGTGCATTGCTGCGGACACACTCGGGTCTCGTGGTGGTGCGTAGCCGTGGCCTGGGCTTGGCCACACAAATGAAATTCGAAAGAGTTGCCGCTCCGGTGGAACGCACTCGCTGGAGGTCAGGCCGAGAACAGGACTGCTCACATGAATCTTCTCCCCACACGCAAACGCTGCCTACGCGTTTCGGGACACCTCCCTTCTTCTGGGCAGACTAAAACACAGTGCGAGGCAACAGCGGTTTAAAAAGGCAGTCCCTTCTTTATTTTGCATATTTCAAACCTCATGTAAAATCAGGTGAGTAACACTGCTGCATGATGGGACTGGGAGTCCTATTTGTAATACCCATGTGGGTGCTGGCCTTTAAGACGTATTGGTGGGACAAACAAAGTTCTGCAAAGCGTCCTGGAAATTCAAAAGGGCCCCTCCAGCTCCGCGGTGCATGGCAAGTGCATTGCTGCGGACCCACTCGGGTCTCGTGGTGGTGCGTAGCCGTGGCCTGGGCTTGGCCACACAAATGAAATTCGAAAGAGTTGCCTCTCCGGTGGAACGCACTCGCTGGAGGTCAGGCCGAGAACAGGACTGCTCACATGAATCTTCTCCCCACACGCAAACGCTGCCTACGCGTTTCGGGACACCTCCCTTCTTCTGGGCAGACTAAAACACAGTGCGAGGCAACAGCGGTTTAAAAAGGCAGTCCCTTCTTTATTTTGCATATTTCAAACCTCATGTAAAATCAGGTGAGTAACACTGCTGCATGATGGGACTGGGAGTCCTATTTGTAATACCCATGTGGGTGCTGGCCTTTAAGACGTGTTGGTGGGACAAACAAAGTTCTGCAAAGCGTCCTGGAAATTCAAAAGGGCCCCTCCAGCTCCGCGGTGCATGGCAAGTGCATTGCTGCGGACCCACTCGGGTCTCGTGGTGGTGCGTAGCCGTGGCCTGGGCTTGGCCACACAAATGAAATTCGAAAGAGTTGCCGCTCCGGTGGAACGCACTCGCTGGAGGTCAGGCCGAGAACAGGACTGCTCACATGAATCTTCTCCCCACACGCAAACGCTGCCTACGCGTTTCGGGACACCTCCCTTCTTCTGGGCAGACTAAAACACAGTGCGAGGAAACAGCGGTTTAAAAAGGCAGTCCCTTCTTTATTTTGCATATTTCAAACCTCATGTAAAATCAGGTGAGTAACACTGCTGCATGATGGGACTGGGAGTCCTATTTGTAATACCCATGTGGGTGCTGGCCTTTAAGACGTGTTGGTGGGACAAACAAAGTTCTGCAAAGCGTCCTGGAAATTCAAAAGGGCCCCTCCAGCTCCGCGGTGCATGGCAAGTGCATTGCTGCGGACCCACTCGGGTCTCGTGGTGGTGCGTAGCCGTGGCCTGGGCTTGGCCACACAAATGAAATTCGAAAGAGTTGCCGCTCCGGTGGAACGCACTCGCTGGAGGTCAGGCCGAGAACAGGACTGCTCACATGAATCTTCTCCCCACACGCAAACGCTGCCTACGCGTTTCGGGACACCTCCCTTCTTCTGGGCAGACTAAAACACAGTGCGAGGCAACAGCGGTTTAAAAAGGCAGTCCCTTCTTTATTTTGCATATTTCAAACCTCATGTAAAATCAGGTGAGTAACACTGCTGCATGATGGGACTGGGAGTCCTATTTGTAATACCCATGTGGGTGCTGGCCTTTAAGACGTGTTGGTGGGACAAACAAAGTTCTGCAAAGCGTCCTGGAAATTCAAAAGGGCCCCTCCAGCTCCGCGGTGCATGGCAAGTGCATTGCTGCGGACCCACTCGGGTCTCGTGGTGGTGCGTAGCCGTGGCCTGGGCTTGGCCACACAAATGAAATTCGAAAGAGTTGCCGCTCCGGTGGAACGCACTCGCTGGAGGTCAGGCCGAGAACAGGACTGCTCACATGAATCTTCTCCCCACACGCAAACGCTGCCTACGCGTTTCGGGACACCTCCCTTCTTCTGGGCAGACTAAAACACAGTGCGAGGCAACAGCGGTTTAAAAAGGCAGTCCCTTCTTTATTTTGCATATTTCAAACCTCATGTAAAATCAGGTGAGTAACACTGCTGCATGATGGGACTGGGAGTCCTATTTGTAATACCCATGTGGGTGCTGGCCTTTAAGACGTGTTGGTGGGACAAACAAAGTTCTGCAAAGCGTCCTGGAAATTCAAAAGGGCCCCTCCAGCTCCGCGGTGCATGGCAAGTGCATTGCTGCGGACCCACTCGGGTCTCGTGGTGGTGCGTAGCCGTGGCCTGGGCTTGGCCACACAAATGAAATTCGAAAGAGTTGCCGCTCCGGTGGAACGCACTCGCTGGAGGTCAGGCCGAGAACAGGACTGCTCACATGAATCTTCTCCCCACACGCAAACGCTGCCTACGCGTTTCGGGACACCTCCCTTCTTCTGGGCAGACTAAAACACAGTGCGAGGCAACAGCGGTTTAAAAAGGCAGTCCCTTCTTTATTTTGCATATTTCAAACCTCATGTAAAATCAGGTGAGTAACACTGCTGCATGATGGGACTGGGAGTCCTATTTGTAATACCCATGTGGGTGCTGGCCTTTAAGACGTGTTGGTGGGACAAACAAAGTTCTGCAAAGCGTCCTGGAAATTCAAAAGGGCCCCTCCAGCTCCGCGGTGCATGGCAAGTGCATTGCTGCGGACCCACTCGGGTCTCGTGGTGGTGCGTAGCCGTGGCCTGGGCTTGGCCACACAAATGAAATTCGAAAGAGTTGCCGCTCCGGTGGAACGCACTCGCTGGAGGTCAGGCCGAGAACAGGACTGCTCACATGAATCTTCTCCCCACACGCAAACGCTGCCTACGCGTTTCGGGACACCTCCCTTCTTCTGGGCAGACTAAAACACAGTGCGAGGCAACAGCGGTTTAAAAAGGCAGTCCCTTCTTTATTTTGCATATTTCAAACCTCATGTAAAATCAGGTGAGTAACACTGCTGCATGATGGGACTGGGAGTCCTATTTGTAATACCCATGTGGGTGCTGGCCTTTAAGACGTGTTGGTGGGACAAACAAAGTTCTGCAAAGCGTCCTGGAAATTCAAAAGGGCCCCTCCAGCTCCGCGGTGCATGGCAAGTGCATTGCTGCGGACACACTCGGGTCTCGTGGTGGTGCGTAGCCGTGGCCTGGGCTTGGCCACACAAATGAAATTCGAAAGAGTTGCCGCTCCGGTGGAACGCACTCGCTGGAGGTCAGGCCGAGAACAGGACTGCTCACATGAATCTTCTCCCCACACGCAAATGCTGCCTACGCGTTTCGGGACACCTCCCTTCTTCTGGGCAGACTAAAACACAGTGCGAGGCAACAGCGGTTTAAAAAGGCAGTCCCTTCTTTATTTTGCATATTTCAAACCTCATGTAAAATCAGGTGAGTAACACTGCTGCATGATGGGACTGGGAGTCCTATTTGTAATACCCATGTGGGTGCTGGCCTTTAAGACGTATTGGTGGGACAAACAAAGTTCTGCAAAGCGTCCTGGAAATTCAAAAGGGCCCCTCCAGCTCCGCGGTGCATGGCAAGTGCATTGCTGCGGACCCACTCGGGTCTCGTGGTGGTGCGTAGCCGTGGCCTGGGCTTGGCCACACAAATGAAATTCGAAAGAGTTGCCTCTCCGGTGGAACGCACTCGCTGGAGGTCAGGCCGAGAACAGGACTGCTCACATGAATCTTCTCCCCACACGCAAACGCTGCCTACGCGTTTCGGGACACCTCCCTTCTTCTGGGCAGACTAAAACACAGTGCGAGGCAACAGCGGTTTAAAAAGGCAGTCCCTTCTTTATTTTGCATATTTCAAACCTCATGTAAAATCAGGTGAGTAACACTGCTGCATGATGGGACTGGGAGTCCTATTTGTAATACCCATGTGGGTGCTGGCCTTTAAGACGTGTTGGTGGGACAAACAAAGTTCTGCAAAGCGTCCTGGAAATTCAAAAGGGCCCCTCCAGCTCCGCGGTGCATGGCAAGTGCATTGCTGCGGACCCACTCGGGTCTCGTGGTGGTGCGTAGCCGTGGCCTGGGCTTGGCCACACAAATGAAATTCGAAAGAGTTGCCGCTCCGGTGGAACGCACTCGCTGGAGGTCAGGCCGAGAACAGGACTGCTCACATGAATCTTCTCCCCACACGCAAACGCTGCCTACGCGTTTCGGGACACCTCCCTTCTTCTGGGCAGACTAAAACACAGTGCGAGGCAACAGCGGTTTAAAAAGGCAGTCCCTTCTTTATTTTGCATATTTCAAACCTCATGTAAAATCAGGTGAGTAACACTGCTGCATGATGGGACTGGGAGTCCTATTTGTAATACCCATGTGGGTGCTGGCCTTTAAGACGTGTTGGTGGGACAAACAAAGTTCTGCAAAGCGTCCTGGAAATTCAAAAGGGCCCCTCCAGCTCCGCGGTGCATGGCAAGTGCATTGCTGCGGACCCACTCGGGTCTCGTGGTGGTGCGTAGCCGTGGCCTGGGCTTGGCCACACAAATGAAATTCGAAAGAGTTGCCGCTCCGGTGGAACGCACTCGCTGGAGGTCAGGCCGAGAACAGGACTGCTCACATGAATCTTCTCCCCACACGCAAACGCTGCCTACGCGTTTCGGGACACCTCCCTTCTTCTGGGCAGACTAAAACACAGTGCGAGGCAACAGCGGTTTAAAAAGGCAGTCCCTTCTTTATTTTGCATATTTCAAACCTCATGTAAAATCAGGTGAGTAACACTGCTGCATGATGGGACTGGGAGTCCTATTTGTAATACCCATGTGGGTGCTGGCCTTTAAGACGTGTTGGTGGGACAAACAAAGTTCTGCAAAGCGTCCTGGAAATTCAAAAGGGCCCCTCCAGCTCCGCGGTGCATGGCAAGTGCATTGCTGCGGACCCACTCGGGTCTCGTGGTGGTGCGTAGCCGTGGCCTGGGCTTGGCCACACAAATGAAATTCGAAAGAGTTGCCGCTCCGGTGGAACGCACTCGCTGGAGGTCAGGCCGAGAACAGGACTGCTCACATGAATCTTCTCCCCACACGCAAACGCTGCCTACGCGTTTCGGGACACCTCCCTTCTTCTGGGCAGACTAAAACACAGTGCGAGGCAACAGCGGTTTAAAAAGGCAGTCCCTTCTTTATTTTGCATATTTCAAACCTCATGTAAAATCAGGTGAGTAACACTGCTGCATGATGGGACTGGGAGTCCTATTTGTAATACCCATGTGGGTGCTGGCCTTTAAGACGTGTTGGTGGGACAAACAAAGTTCTGCAAAGCGTCCTGGAAATTCAAAAGGGCCCCTCCAGCTCCGCGGTGCATGGCAAGTGCATTGCTGCGGACCCACTCGGGTCTCGTGGTGGTGCGTAGCCGTGGCCTGGGCTTGGCCACACAAATGAAATTCGAAAGAGTTGCCGCTCCGGTGGAACGCACTCGCTGGAGGTCAGGCCGAGAACAGGACTGCTCACATGAATCTTCTCCCCACACGCAAACGCTGCCTACGCGTTTCGGGACACCTCCCTTCTTCTGGGCAGACTAAAACACAGTGCGAGGCAACAGCGGTTTAAAAAGGCAGTCCCTTCTTTATTTTGCATATTTCAAACCTCATGTAAAATCAGGTGAGTAACACTGCTGCATGATGGGACTGGGAGTCCTATTTGTAATACCCATGTGGGTGCTGGCCTTTAAGACGTGTTGGTGGGACAAACAAAGTTCTGCAAAGCGTCCTGGAAATTCAAAAGGGCCCCTCCAGCTCCGCGGTGCATGGCAAGTGCATTGCTGCGGACCCACTCGGGTCTCGTGGTGGTGCGTAGCCGTGGCCTGGGCTTGGCCACACAAATGAAATTCGAAAGAGTTGCCGCTCCGGTGGAACGCACTCGCTGGAGGTCAGGCCGAGAACAGGACTGCTCACATGAATCTTCTCCCCACACGCAAACGCTGCCTACGCGTTTCGGGACACCTCCCTTCTTCTGGGCAGACTAAAACACAGTGCGAGGCAACAGCGGTTTAAAAAGGCAGTCCCTTCTTTATTTTGCATATTTCAAACCTCATGTAAAATCAGGTGAGTAACACTGCTGCATGATGGGACTGGGAGTCCTATTTGTAATACCCATGTGGGTGCTGGCCTTTAAGACGTGTTGGTGGGACAAACAAAGTTCTGCAAAGCGTCCTGGAAATTCAAAAGGGCCCCTCCAGCTCCGCGGTGCATGGCAAGTGCATTGCTGCGGACCCACTCGGGTCTCGTGGTGGTGCGTAGCCGTGGCCTGGGCTTGGCCACACAAATGAAATTCGAAAGAGTTGCCGCTCCGGTGGAACGCACTCGCTGGAGGTCAGGCCGAGAACAGGACTGCTCACATGAATCTTCTCCCCACACGCAAACGCTGCCTACGCGTTTCGGGACACCTCCCTTCTTCTGGGCAGACTAAAACACAGTGCGAGGCAACAGCGGTTTAAAAAGGCAGTCCCTTCTTTATTTTGCATATTTCAAACCTCATGTAAAATCAGGTGAGTAACACTGCTGCATGATGGGACTGGGAGTCCTATTTGTAATACCCATGTGGGTGCTGGCCTTTAAGACGTGTTGGTGGGACAAACAAAGTTCTGCAAAGCGTCCTGGAAATTCAAAAGGGCCCCTCCAGCTCCGCGGTGCATGGCAAGTGCATTGCTGCGGACCCACTCGGGTCTCGTGGTGGTGCGTAGCCGTGGCCTGGGCTTGGCCACACAAATGAAATTCGAAAGAGTTGCCGCTCCGGTGGAACGCACTCGCTGGAGGTCAGGCCGAGAACAGGACTGCTCACATGAATCTTCTCCCCACACGCAAACGCTGCCTACGCGTTTCGGGACACCTCCCTTCTTCTGGGCAGACTAAAACACAGTGCGAGGCAACCGCGGTTTAAAAAGGCAGTCCCTTCTTTATTTTGCATATTTCAAACCTCATGTAAAATCAGGTGAGTAACACTGCTGCATGATGGGACTGGGAGTCCTATTTGTAATACCCATGTGGGTGCTGGCCTTTAAGACGTGTTGGTGGGACAAACAAAGTTCTGCAAAGCGTCCTGGAAATTCAAAATGGCCCCTCCAGCTCCGCGGTGCATGGCAAGTGCATTGCTGCGGACCCACTCGGGTCTCGTGGTGGTGCGTAGCCGTGGCCTGGGCTTGGCCACACAAATGAAATTCGAAAGAGTTGCCGCTCCGGTGGAACGCACTCGCTGGAGGTCAGGCCGAGAACAGGACTGCTCACATGAATCTTCTCCCCACACGCAAACGCTGCCTACGCGTTTCGGGACACCTCCCTTCTTCTGGGCAGACTAAAACACAGTGCGAGGCAACAGCGGTTTAAAAAGGCAGTCCCTTCTTTATTTTGCATATTTCAAACCTCATGTAAAATCAGGTGAGTAACACTGCTGCATGATGGGACTGGGAGTCCTATTTGTAATACCCATGTGGGTGCTGGCCTTTAAGACGTGTTGGTGGGACAAACAAAGTTCTGCAAAGCGTCCTGGAAATTCAAAAGGGCCCCTCCAGCTCCGCGGTGCATGGCAAGTGCATTGCTGCGGACCCACTCGGGTCTCGTGGTGGTGCGTAGCCGTGGCCTGGGCTTGGCCACACAAATGAAATTCGAAAGAGTTGCCGCTCCGGTGGAACGCACTCGCTGGAGGTCAGGCCGAGAACAGGACTGCTCACATGAATCTTCTCCCCACACGCAAACGCTGCCTACGCGTTTCGGGACACCTCCCTTCTTCTGGGCAGACTAAAACACAGTGCGAGGCAACAGCGGTTTAAAAAGGCAGTCCCTTCTTTATTTTGCATATTTCAAACCTCATGTAAAATCAGGTGAGTAACACTGCTGCATGATGGGACTGGGAGTCCTATTTGTAATACCCATGTGGGTGCTGGCCTTTAAGACATGTTGGTGGGACAAACAAAGTTCTGCAAAGCGTCCTGGAAATTCAAAAGGGCCCCTCCAGCTCCGCGGTGCATGGCAAGTGCATTGCTGCGGACCCACTCGGGTCTCGTGGTGGTGCGTAGCCGTGGCCTGGGCTTGGCCACACAAATGAAATTCGAAAGAGTTGCCGCTCCGGTGGAACGCACTCGCTGGAGGTCAGGCCGAGAACAGGACTGCTCACATGAATCTTCTCCCCACACGCAAACGCTGCCTACGCGTTTCGGGACACCTCCCTTCTTCTGGGCAGACTAAAACACAGTGCGAGGCAACAGCGGTTTAAAAAGGCAGTCCCTTCTTTATTTTGCATATTTCAAACCTCATGTAAAATCAGGTGAGTAACACTGCTGCATGATGGGACTGGGAGTCCTATTTGTAATACCCATGTGGGTGCTGGCCTTTAAGACGTGTTGGTGGGACAAACAAAGTTCTGCAAAGCGTCCTGGAAATTCAAAAGGGCCCCTCCAGCTCCGCGGTGCATGGCAAGTGCATTGCTGCGGACCCACTCGGGTCTCATGGTGGTGCGTAGCCGTGGCCTGGGCTTGGCCACACAAATGAAATTCGAAAGAGTTGCCGCTCCGGTGGAACGCACTCGCTGGAGGTCAGGCCGAGAACAGGACTGCTCACATGAATCTTCTCCCCACACGCAAACGCTGCCTACGCGTTTCGGGACACCTCCCTTCTTCTGGGCAGACTAAAACACAGTGCGAGGCAACAGCGGTTTAAAAAGGCAGTCCCTTCTTTATTTTGCATATTTCAAACCTCATGTAAAATCAGGTGAGTAACACTGCTGCATGATGGGACTGGGAGTCCTATTTGTAATACCCATGTGGGTGCTGGCCTTTAAGACGTGTTGGTGGGACAAACAAAGTTCTGCAAAGCGTCCTGGAAATTCAAAAGGGCCCCTCCAGCTCCGCGGTGCATGGCAAGTGCATTGCTGCGGACCCACTCGGGTCTCGTGGTGGTGCGTAGCCGTGGCCTGGGCTTGGCCACACAAATGAAATTCGAAAGAGTTGCCGCTCCGGTGGAACGCACTCGCTGGAGGTCAGGCCGAGAACAGGACTGCTCACATGAATCTTCTCCCCACACGCAAACGCTGCCTACGCGTTTCGGGACACCTCCCTTCTTCTGGGCAGACTAAAACACAGTGCGAGGCAACAGCGGTTTAAAAAGGCAGTCCCTTCTTTATTTTGCATATTTCAAACCTCATGTAAAATCAGGTGAGTAACACTGCTGCATGATGGGACTGGGAGTCCTATTTGTAATACCCATGTGGGTGCTGGCCTTTAAGACGTGTTGGTGGGACAAACAAAGTTCTGCAAAGCGTCCTGGAAATTCAAAAGGGCCCCTCCAGCTCCGCGGTGCATGGCAAGTGCATTGCTGCGGACCCACTCGGGTCTCGTGGTGGTGCGTAGCCGTGGCCTGGGCTTGGCCACACAAATGAAATTCGAAAGAGTTGCCGCTCCGGTGGAACGCACTCGCTGGAGGTCAGGCCGAGAACAGGACTGCTCACATGAATCTTCTCCCCACACGCAAACGCTGCCTACGCGTTTCGGGACACCTCCCTTCTTCTGGGCAGACTAAAACACAGTGCGAGGCAACAGCGGTTTAAAAAGGCAGTCCCTTCTTTATTTTGCATATTTCAAACCTCATGTAAAATCAGGTGAGTAACACTGCTGCATGATGGGACTGGGAGTCCTATTTGTAATACCCATGTGGGTGCTGGCCTTTAAGACGTGTTGGTGGGACAAACAAAGTTCTGCAAAGCGTCCTGGAAATTCAAAAGGGCCCCTCCAGCTCCGCGGTGCATGGCAAGTGCATTGCTGCGGACCCACTCGGGTCTCGTGGTGGTGCGTAGCCGTGGCCTGGGCTTGGCCACACAAATGAAATTCGAAAGAGTTGCCGCTCCGGTGGAACGCACTCGCTGGAGGTCAGGCCGAGAACAGGACTGCTCACATGAATCTTCTCCCCACACGCAAACGCTGCCTACGCGTTTCGGGACACCTCCCTTCTTCTGGGCAGACTAAAACACAGTGCGAGGCAACAGCGGTTTAAAAAGGCAGTCCCTTCTTTATTTTGCATATTTCAAACCTCATGTAAAATCAGGTGAGTAACACTGCTGCATGATGGGACTGGGAGTCCTATTTGTAATACCCATGTGGGTGCTGGCCTTTAAGACGTGTTGGTGGGACAAACAAAGTTCTGCAAAGCGTCCTGGAAATTCAAAAGGGCCCCTCCAGCTCCGCGGTGCATGGCAAGTGCATTGCTGCGGACCCACTCGGGTCTCGTGGTGGTGCGTAGCCGTGGCCTGGGCTTGGCCACACAAATGAAATTCGAAAGAGTTGCCGCTCCGGTGGAACGCACTCGCTGGAGGTCAGGCCGAGAACAGGACTGCTCACATGAATCTTCTCCCCACACGCAAACGCTGCCTACGCGTTTCGGGACACCTCCCTTCTTCTGGGCAGACTAAAACACAGTGCGAGGCAACAGCGGTTTAAAAAGGCAGTCCCTTCTTTATTTTGCATATTTCAAACCTCATGTAAAATCAGGTGAGTAACACTGCTGCATGATGGGACTGGGAGTCCTATTTGTAATACCCATGTGGGTGCTGGCCTTTAAGACGTGTTGGTGGGACAAACAAAGTTCTGCAAAGCGTCCTGGAAATTCAAAAGGGCCCCTCCAGCTCCGCGGTGCATGGCAAGTGCATTGCTGCGGACCCACTCGGGTCTCGTGGTGGTGCGTAGCCGTGGCCTGGGCTTGGCCACACAAATGAAATTCGAAAGAGTTGCCGCTCCGGTGGAACGCACTCGCTGGAGGTCAGGCCGAGAACAGGACTGCTCACATGAATCTTCTCCCCACACGCAAACGCTGCCTACGCGTTTCGGGACACCTCCCTTCTTCTGGGCAGACTAAAACACAGTGCGAGGCAACAGCGGTTTAAAAAGGCAGTCCCTTCTTTATTTTGCATATTTCAAACCTCATGTAAAATCAGGTGAGTAACACTGCTGCATGATGGGACTGGGAGTCCTATTTGTAATACCCATGTGGGTGCTGGCCTTTAAGACGTGTTGGTGGGACAAACAAAGTTCTGCAAAGCGTCCTGGAAATTCAAAAGGGCCCCTCCAGCTCCGCGGTGCATGGCAAGTGCATTGCTGCGGACCCACTCGGGTCTCGTGGTGGTGCGTAGCCGTGGCCTGGGCTTGGCCACACAAATGAAATTCGAAAGAGTTGCCGCTCCGGTGGAACGCACTCGCTGGAGGTCAGGCCGAGAACAGGACTGCTCACATGAATCTTCTCCCCACACGCAAACGCTGCCTACGCGTTTCGGGACACCTCCCTTCTTCTGGGCAGACTAAAACACAGTGCGAGGCAACAGCGGTTTAAAAAGGCAGTCCCTTCTTTATTTTGCATATTTCAAACCTCATGTAAAATCAGGTGAGTAACACTGCTGCATGATGGGACTGGGAGTCCTATTTGTAATACCCATGTGGGTGCTGGCCTTTAAGACGTGTTGGTGGGACAAACAAAGTTCTGCAAAGCGTCCTGGAAATTCAAAAGGGCCCCTCCAGCTCCGCGGTGCATGGCAAGTGCATTGCTGCGGACCCACTCGGGTCTCGTGGTGGTGCGTAGCCGTGGCCTGGGCTTGGCCACACAAATGAAATTCGAAAGAGTTGCCGCTCCGGTGGAACGCACTCGCTGGAGGTCAGGCCGAGAACAGGACTGCTCACATGAATCTTCTCCCCACACGCAAACGCTGCCTACGCGTTTCGGGACACCTCCCTTCTTCTGGGCAGACTAAAACACAGTGCGAGGCAACAGCGGTTTAAAAAGGCAGTCCCTTCTTTATTTTGCATATTTCAAACCTCATGTAAAATCAGGTGAGTAACACTGCTGCATGATGGGACTGGGAGTCCTATTTGTAATACCCATGTGGGTGCTGGCCTTTAAGACGTGTTGGTGGGACAAACAAAGTTCTGCAAAGCGTCCTGGAAATTCAAAAGGGCCCCTCCAGCTCCGCGGTGCATGGCAAGTGCATTGCTGCGGACCCACTCGGGTCTCGTGGTGGTGCGTAGCCGTGGCCTGGGCTTGGCCACACAAATGAAATTCGAAAGAGTTGCCGCTCCGGTGGAACGCACTCGCTGGAGGTCAGGCCGAGAACAGGACTGCTCACATGAATCTTCTCCCCACACGCAAACGCTGCCTACGCGTTTCGGGACACCTCCCTTCTTCTGGGCAGACTAAAACACAGTGCGAGGCAACAGCGGTTTAAAAAGGCAGTCCCTTCTTTATTTTGCATATTTCAAACCTCATGTAAAATCAGGTGAGTAACACTGCTGCATGATGGGACTGGGAGTCCTATTTGTAATACCCATGTGGGTGCTGGCCTTTAAGACGTGTTGGTGGGACAAACAAAGTTCTGCAAAGCGTCCTGGAAATTCAAAAGGGCCCCTCCAGCTCCGCGGTGCATGGCAAGTGCATTGCTGCGGACCCACTCGGGTCTCGTGGTGGTGCGTAGCCGTGGCCTGGGCTTGGCCACACAAATGAAATTCGAAAGAGTTGCCGCTCCGGTGGAATGCACTCGCTGGAGGTCAGGCCGAGAACAGGACTGCTCACATGAATCTTCTCCCCACACGCAAACGCTGCCTACGCGTTTCGGGACACCTCCCTTCTTCTGGGCAGACTAAAACACAGTGCGAGGCAACAGCGGTTAAAAAGGCAGTCCCTTCTTTATTTTACAAACAAAGAAGGGAGGTGTCCCGAAACGCGTAGGCAGCGTTTGCGTGTGGGGAGAAGATTCATGTGAGCAGTCCTGTTCTCGGCCTGACCTCCAGCGAGTGCGTTCCACCGGAGCGGCAACTCTTTCGAATTTCATTTGTGTGGCCAAGCCCAGGCCACGGCTACGCACCACCACGAGACCCGAGTGGGTCCGCAGCAATGCACTTGCCATGCACCGCGGAGCTGGAGGGGCCCTTTTGAATTTCCAGGACGCTTTGCAGAACTTTGTTTGTCCCACCAACACGTCTTAAAGGCCAGCACCCACATGGGTATTACAAATAGGACTCCCAGTCCCATCATGCAGCAGTGTTACTCACCTGATTTTACATGAGGTTTGAAATATGCAAAATAAAGAAGGGACTGCCTTTTTAAACCGCTGTTGCCTCGCACTGTGTTTTAGTCTGCCCAGAAGAAGGGAGGTGTCCCGAAACGCGTAGGCAGCGTTTGCGTGTGGGGAGAAGATTCATGTGAGCAGTCCTGTTCTTGGCCTGACCTCCAGCGAGTGCGTTCCACCGGAGCGGCAACTCTTTCGAATTTCATTTGTGTGGCCAAGCCCAGGCCACGGCTACGCACCACCACGAGACCCGAGTGTGTCCGCAGCAATGCACTTGCCATTCACCGCGGAGCTGGAGGGGCCCTTTTGAATTTCCAGGACGCTTTGCAGAACTTTGTTTGTCCCACCAACACGTCTTAAAGGCCAGCACCCACATGGGTATTACAAATAGGACTCCCAGTCCCATCATGCAGCAGTGTTACTCACCTGATTTTACATGAGGTTTGAAATATGCAAAATAAAGAAGGGACTGCCTTTTTAAACCGCTGTTGCCTCGCACTGTGTTTTAGTCTGCCCAGAAGAAGGGAGGTGTCCCGAAACGCGTAGGCAGCGTTTGCGTGTGGGGAGAAGATTCATGTGAGCAGTCCTGTTCTCGGCCTGACCTCCAGCGAGTGCGTTCCACCGGAGCGGCAACTCTTTCGAATTTCATTTGTGTGGCCAAGCCCAGGCCACGGCTACGCACCACCACGAGACCCGAGTGGGTCCGCAGCAATGCACTTGCCATGCACCGCGGAGCTGGAGGGGCCCTTTTGAATTTCCAGGACGCTTTGCAGAACTTTGTTTGTCCCACCAACACGTCTTAAAGGCCAGCACCCACATGGGTATTACAAATAGGACTCCCAGTCCCATCATGCAGCAGTGTTACTCACCTGATTTTACATGAGGTTTGAAATATGCAAAATAAAGAAGGGACTGCCTTTTTAAACCGCTGTTGCCTCGCACTGTGTTTTAGTCTGCCCAGAAGAAGGGAGGTGTCCCGAAACGCGTAGGCAGCGTTTGCGTGTGGGGAGAAGATTCATGTGAGCAGTCCTGTTCTCGGCCTGACCTCCAGCGAGTGCGTTCCACCGGAGCGGCAACTCTTTCGAATTTCATTTGTGTGGCCAAGCCCAGGCCATGGCTACGCACCACCACGAGACCCGAGTGGGTCCGCAGCAATGCACTTGCCATGCACCGCGGAGCTGGAGGGGCCCTTTTGAATTTCCAGGACGCTTTGCAGAACTTTGTTTGTCCCACCAACACGTCTTAAAGGCCAGCACCCACATGGGTATTACAAATAGGACTCCCAGTCCCATCATGCAGCAGTGTTACTCACCTGATTTTACATGAGGTTTGAAATATGCAAAATAAAGAAGGGACTGCCTTTTTAAACCGCTGTTGCCTCGCACTGTGTTTTAGTCTGCCCAGAAGAAGGGAGGTGTCCCGAAACGCGTAGGCAGCGTTTGCGTGTGGGGAGAAGATTCATGTGAGCAGTCCTGTTCTCGGCCTGACCTCCAGCGAGTGCGTTCCACCGGAGCGGCAACTCTTTCGAATTTCATTTGTGTGGCCAAGCCCAGGCCACGGCTACGCACCACCACGAGACCCGAGTGGGTCCGCAGCAATGCACTTGCCATGCACCGCGGAGCTGGAGGGGCCCTTTTGAATTTCCAGGACGCTTTGCAGAACTTTGTTTGTCCCACCAACACGTCTTAAAGGCCAGCACCCACATGGGTATTACAAATAGGACTCCCAGTCCCATCATGCAGCAGTGTTACTCACCTGATTTTACATGAGGTTTGAAATATGCAAAATAAAGAAGGGACTGCCTTTTTAAACCGCTGTTGCCTCGCACTGTGTTTTAGTCTGCCCAGAAGAAGGGAGGTGTCCCGAAACGCGTAGGCAGCGTTTGCGTGTGGGGAGAAGATTCATGTGAGCAGTCCTGTTCTCGGCCTGACCTCCAGCGAGTGCGTTCCACCGGAGCGGCAACTCTTTCGAATTTCATTTGTGTGGCCAAGCCCAGGCCACGGCTACGCACCACCACGAGACCCGAGTGGGTCCGCAGCAATGCACTTGCCATGCACCGCGGAGCTGGAGGGGCCCTTTTGAATTTCCAGGACGCTTTGCAGAACTTTGTTTGTCCCACCAACACGTCTTAAAGGCCAGCACCCACATGGGTATTACAAATAGGACTCCCAGTCCCATCATGCAGCAGTGTTACTCACCTGATTTTACATGAGGTTTGAAATATGCAAAATAAAGAAGGGACTGCCTTTTTAAACCGCTGTTGCCTCGCACTGTGTTTTAGTCTGCCCAGAAGAAGGGAGGTGTCCCGAAACGCGTAGGCAGCGTTTGCGTGTGGGGAGAAGATTCATGTGAGCAGTCCTGTTCTCGGCCTGACCTCCAGCGAGTGCGTTCCACCGGAGCGGCAACTCTTTCGAATTTCATTTGTGTGGCCAAGCCCAGGCCACGGCTACGCACCACCACGAGACCCGAGTGGGTCCGCAGCAATGCACTTGCCATGCACCGCGGAGCTGGAGGGGCCCTTTTGAATTTCCAGGACGCTTTGCAGAACTTTGTTTGTCCCACCAACACGTCTTAAAGGCCAGCACCCACATGGGTATTACAAATAGGACTCCCAGTCCCATCATGCAGCAGTGTTACTCACCTGATTTTACATGAGGTTTGAAATATGCAAAATAAAGAAGGGACTGCCTTTTTAAACCGCTGTTGCCTCGCACTGTGTTTTAGTCTGCCCAGAAGAAGGGAGGTGTCCCGAAACGCGTAGGCAGCGTTTGCGTGTGGGGAGAAGATTCATGTGAGCAGTCCTGTTCTCGGCCTGACCTCCAGCGAGTGCGTTCCACCGGAGCGGCAACTCTTTCGAATTTCATTTGTGTGGCCAAGCCCAGGCCACGGCTACGCACCACCACGAGACCCGAGTGGGTCCGCAGCAATGCACTTGCCATGCACCGCGGAGCTGGAGGGGCCCTTTTGAATTTCCAGGACGCTTTGCAGAACTTTGGTTGTCCCACCAACACGTCTTAAAGGCCAGCACCCACATGGGTATTACAAATAGGACTCCCAGTCCCATCATGCAGCAGTGTTACTCACCTGATTTTACATGAGGTTTGAAATATGCAAAATAAAGAAGGGACTGCCTTTTTAAACCGCTGTTGCCTCGCACTGTGTTTTAGTCTGCCCAGAAGAAGGGAGGTGTCCCGAAACGCGTAGGCAGCGTTTGCGTGTGGGGAGAAGATTCATGTGAGCAGTCCTGTTCTCGGCCTGACCTCCAGCGAGTGCGTTCCACCGGAGCGGCAACTCTTTCGAATTTCATATATATATATATATATATATATATATTGTTAAGGATGGGGCACTTAAAAATTACCCTACCTGCGAAAGAAAGGACTGAAAACGTATGTGTGATGTAACTCCGGCAATGTAACTTATTCCGATGTAGTGCATACCAAGTAAAGACATCATACCATTCCATCCATTTGTCAGGGTGAAGTTACATAAGTATTGTCAACATAATTACTCTGACAATGCTCATGGGTCATGTACTATTGATTAGGATTCCCTTTTAGGCTCCTAAATGGAAAAGTGCTGTTTTCCTGCGTGTCCTGGGCTTCATGAGTTGTAAAGCCATGGTTCTATGAAGGGATGTATGACAGAGGCTAATTATTGTAATTTTTGTATTTAATTATTGTGTATTTGATCCCTACGTGAAATGACAATGATAAAATGTGCACTTCTTTACCACTTATATGAATATAGGCCACCGTTAATTATATGCCATTGTAGCTTAGCGAATGCTTGTCAAAAGTAATGGATTTAGCGCTGTTAATAAAACAGCCAATCATTCCATTGATAAGTAATTCTAATTACAGGAACGTGGTCTTGAACGTGGAGCAGATCTTATCATAGAAAATTAAACAGGACTTCAAAAGATGAAATATAAATAATGCCTGGAGAAACTTAAGCTTGACGGAAATTGCCTTCTTGCAGAGCACAATGAAAAGTGATAGATTATTTGTTTAGAGAGAAAATCTAACACTTTGGATTAGAATTCTGTCATAGTTTATGTAAATAGGATATAACTAAATAAAAAATAAATTAATTACTGATGGTAAATAAGGTATGTGGCACATCACAACAATTAACAGGTTAAATGTCTAATTTTAACTTTCTCAGTGTTATCTGTCAGGTTTTATTAGCTATTAGTGTTGTTTTGAAACAGTATGCCTGATCTCAGCTTGTATGACAAGCAACGCGTGTCTTAACAAACAGGATTGTGTGGGTAGATTTTGCAAGAACATGTATGTAGCTGAAGTATATCTCTTTTCTTCTGTTTATTTAGTTTTGCTGTTGGTCATTTCATCGTGGTGGAATACTGTGGATGTCTCTATCTGCCTTGGCATATCATCAACAGTTGCAGTGGTCAGAGCAGAGGTGAGTCCCTTTTTTTAATGAGTTTGGTCTAGCTCATGCACACGGCAGCAAACCCCTAAAACAGAAGCAATCCCTGCTAACTATTTCCAGCTTTAACTTGGGGAATTTCTGAGTTATACATATGTGTTTTAGGTAATGGAAAACACATAATAATAGATGCTCGGCTGTGCGCTGTACCCCTGCACGTGTTTGTGATGTGGTGCCTGGGTGGCACCCCTATTCCATTGGTGTAGGTCGGAAATGAAGTGGACATTAGTCCTAAAACCATCCTCCCTGTGACAGTCCTTTACATCAATCAATCAATCAATCAATCATGGAACTTATATCGCGCACTACTCACCCGTAAGGGTCTCAAGGCGCTTGGGGAAGGGGGTCTGCTACTGCTCGAACAGCCAGGTCTTGAGCTGTTTCCTGAAGGCCAGGTGGTCCTGGGTCATCCGCAGGTGGACGGGTAGGGAGTTCCAAGTCTTAGCTGCCAGGTAGGAGAATGACCTTCCTCCAGCGGTGGCTCTCTGGATGCGAGGGACGACGGCGAGGGCGAGGTTAGCGGAACGTAGCCGGCGGGTGGGCGTGTAGAAGGTGAGGCGGCTGTTGAGGTACCCTGGGCCTAGGTCGTGGAGGGACTTGTGTGCGTGGGTGAGGAGTCTGAACGTGATCCTCTTGTTGACCGGGAGCCAGTGCAGGTCTCTCAGGTGGCACGAGATGTGGCTGCGTCGGGGGACGTCCAGGATGAGTCGGGCGGAGGCGTTCTGAATTCGCTGAAGTCTTTTCTGAAGCTTGGCCGTAGTACCGGCGTAGAGGGTGTTTCCGTAGTCTAGTCTGCTGGTGACGAGAGCGTGGGTGACCGTCTTCCTGGTCTCGGTTGGGATCCATCGGAAGATCTTTCGGAGCATGCGGAGGTTGTGGAAGCAGGCTGAGGAGACGGCGTTGACTTGTCTGGTCATCGATAGGGAGGAGTCCAGTATGACGCCCAAGTTGCGTGCGTGGTCCGTCGGTTCAGGTGCGGTGCCTAGTGCCGGGGGCCACCAGGAGTCGTCCCATGCGGAGGGTGATGGTCCCAGGATGAGGACTTCTGTCTTGTCCGTGTTCAGTTTCAGGCGGCTGATGTTCATCCATTCAGCGACGTCTGTCATCCCTTCGTGCAGGCTGGCTTTGGCGGTGTCGGGGTCTCTGGTGAGGGAGAGAATTAGCTGGGTGTCATCGGCGTAGGAAATGATGTTGAGGTTGTGTTTGCGTGCGATGGCAGCGAGGGGTTTCATGTAGATGTTGAAGAGAGTGGGGCTGAGCGACGATCCTTGCGGGACGCCGCAGATGACTTCGGTGGCCTCGGAGCGGAACGGAGGGAGGCGTACTCTCTGTGTTCTGCCTGAGAGGTATGAGATGATCCATTCCAGAGCCCTCCCTTGGATGCCGGTGTCGTTGAGGCGTTGGACTAGTGTGCGGTGGCAGACAGTGTCAAATGCTGCGGAGAGGTCTAGGAGGATGAGTGCCGCTGTTTCGCCGTTGTCGAGCAGGGCTCGGATGTCGTCGGTGGCTGCGATGAGGGCGGTCTCGGTGCTGTGGTTGGCTCTGAATCCGGACTGTGATGGGTCGAGGGATCCGTTCGTCTCGAGGAAGGCGGCCAGTTGCTTGTTGACGACCTTCTCGATGACTTTGGCGGGGAAAGGAAGGAGCGAGATGGGGCGGAAGTTCTTGAGGTCGGTCGGGTCCGCTGTTGGTTTCTTCAGCAGAGCGCTGAGTTCGGCGTGCTTCCAGCTCTCCGGGAAAGTTGCTGTGTTGAAGGAGGTGTTGATGATGTCTCGGAGGTGGGGTGCGATGGTAGAGGCTGCCTTGTTGAAAACATGATGGGGGCACGGGTCGGTCGGAGATCCGGAGTGGATGGTGTTCATCATGCGTGACGTGTCTTCGGGGGTCACCTCGGTCCATGTCTGGAGGGTGGCGGCGGGGTGCGAAGGTACGGCCGATGGGTGCGGGGGTGAAATGTCGAAGCTGTTGTGGATGTTGGCGATCTTGCGGTGGAAGTACGAGGCGAGGGAGTCGCAGAGGTCCTGTGAGGGAGTGATGTCGTTGTTGCCGGTGCTGGGGTTGGAGAACTCCTTGACGATGTTGAAGAGCTCCTTGCTGTCGTGGGCGTTCTTGTCCAGTCGTTCCCGCAGAGATTTCTTCTTGGTGGTGCGGATGAGCTGGTGATGTCTGCGAGTGGCGAGTTTCAGTGCTGTTCTGTTGTCGGCGGTCTTGTTGAGGAGCCAGGCCTTCTCGAGGGTGCGGCAGGCCTTCTTGGAGTCCTTAAGTTCGTCGGTGAACCAGGGGGCCTTCTTGCTTCTGGGCCTGGTGAGGGGGTTCTTCAGTGGCGCGAGGTCGTCGGCACAGGAGGTCAGCCACTGCGTGAGGTCGAGGGCAGCTGTGTTAGGGTCCGTGGTCCTGACAGGTGGGCTCTGGCTGAGGGAGGTGGCGAGCTGGTCGGCGGTGATCTTGCTCCAGTTTCTGTGGGGAGCCTGCTTCGGGTGATGGTGGACCGTGTTCTTTCTGAAGCTGAAATGGACGCAGCTGTGGTCGGTCCAGTGAAGTCCGGTGGAGTGGCTGAAGGTGACGTGCTTGCTGGACGAGAAGAGTGGGTCGAGCGTGTGGCCGGCGAAGTGGGTGGGGGTGTTGACCAGTTGCTGAAGTCCGAGGTTGGCGAGGTTATCCAGCAGGGCGGTGGTGTTGCGGTCATTGTTGTTCTCCAGGTGGAAGTTGAGGTCCCCGAAGAGGATGTAGTCGGCGGAGGGGAGGGCGTGAGGGCTGATGAAGTCGGCGATGTCTTCGCAGAACTGTGCGCGTGGTCCCGGGGGTCTGTAGATGAGGGTGCCTCTGAGGGTAGTCTTGGGGTCGGTGTGGATCTGGAAGTGCAGGTATTCGGCGGCGTTGAATACGTCGATGGAGTCAGTCGAGATGCGAATGGTGCTCTTGTGTACGATGGCGATGCCTCCTCCGGTCTGGTTGACGCGATCCTTCCTGATGATCTTGTAGCCGTCCGGGATGGCAATGGCGATGTCGGGGGCTGAAGAGTCGTTCATCCAGGTTTCCGTGAGGAAGGCGACGTCTGGAGATGCAGTGTCGAGGAGGTTCCAGAGTTCCACGGCGTGTCTGTGGACGGAGCGGGTGTTGAGCAGGATGCACTTGAGGTGGTTGCTGTTGTCCGTCTTGGTGGGCGTGGTGCTTGTTTGGAGGCAGGAGAAGTTGCAGGATCTGCAGGCGAAGGGTCCATGGGTGCGTTGCGGGGACGCTCGGTAGCATCCGGTGGCTCGGGCGGTTTTGAGTGCGATGAGCGTAGCGAAGTCGTAGGTCCTGCGGGGGGGCTGGCGGGCGCGGGGACCAGGGGGTCTGGCGCTGGGCGCGGTCCAGGCGCGGACGGGCGCAGACGGGCTTACCTTTGGCGCACCTTCGGCGCTCAGTCGGCGCTCCCGCTGCGCGCGTCCGCTGCGCGGTCGCTGAGGGGGCGTCATAAATAAGGAGCCGGGAGGGAGGGTCAGCGGGAGGCGGGAGCGGGGTGGCCAATGGGCAGGGAGGGGGGGCGGGACAGAAGGAGGAGGCGGGAGTGGGAGTGTGCGCCTGGGGCAGCGGCGCCGAGAAAACGGCGGGAAAATCGGCGGGAAGCGACGGAGCCCAAGGAGTGACCAGGTAAGTGGCGGTGGTCAGCGGGCGTGGGGAGTGAAGGTAGCGGCGTGGGTGGTGACCAGGAAGCAGCAGGCGGTACCTGGGAGGCGGCGGAGGCGAGATGCAGGCAGCGGCGTCAGGTAGGTGGTCAGCGGAGGCAGGTAGGTAGCAGCAGTGGGAGGGAGCGTCCGTCTGTGCAGGCACAGGGGGTCGCACTGACCAGCACGCGGGGTCCCCTTAAATAAGGAGCCGGGAGGGAGGGTCAGCGGGAGGCGGGAGCGGGGTGGCCAATGGGCAGGGAGGGGGGGCGGGACAGAAGGAGGAGGCGGGAGTGGGAGTGTGCGCCTGGGGCAGCGGCGCCGAGAAAACGGCGGGAAAATCGGCGGGAAGCGACGGAGCCCAAGGAGTGACCAGGTAAGTGGCGGTGGTCAGCGGGCGTGGGGAGTGAAGGTAGCGGCGTGGGTGGCGACCAGGAAGCAGCAGGCGGTACCTGGGAGGCGGCGGAGGCGAGATGCAGGCAGCGGCGTCAGGTAGGTGGTCAGCGGAGGCAGGTAGGTAGCAGCAGTGGGAGGGAGCGTCCGTCTGTGCAGGCACAGGGGGTCGCACTGACCAGCACGCGGGGTCCCCTTAAATAAGGAGCCGGGAGGGAGGGTCAGCGGGAGGCGGGAGCGGGGTGGCCAATGGGCAGGGAGGGGGGGCGGGACAGAAGGAGGAGGCGGGAGTGGGAGTGTGCGCCTGGGGCAGCGGCGCCGAGAAAACGGCGGGAAAATCGGCGGGAAGCGACGGAGCCCAAGGAGTGACCAGGTAAGTGGCGGTGGTCAGCGGGCGTGGGGAGTGAAGGTAGCGGCGTGGGTGGCGACCAGGAAGCAGCAGGCGGTACCTGGGAGGCGGCGGAGGCGAGATGCAGGCAGCGGCGTCAGGTAGGTGGTCAGCGGAGGCAGGTAGGTAGCAGCAGTGGGAGGGAGCGTCCGTCTGTGCAGGCACAGGGGGTCGCACTGACCAGCACGCGGGGTCCCCTTAAATAAGGAGCCGGGAGGGAGGGTCAGCGGGAGGCGGGAGCGGGGTGGCCAATGGGCAGGGAGGGGGGGCGGGACAGAAGGAGGAGGCGGGAGTGGGAGTGTGCGCCTGGGGCAGCGGCGCCGAGAAAACGGCGGGAAAATCGGCGGGAAGCGACGGAGCCCAAGGAGTGACCAGGTAAGTGGCGGTGGTCAGCGGGCGTGGGGAGTGAAGGTAGCGGCGTGGGTGGCGACCAGGAAGCAGCAGGCGGTACCTGGGAGGCGGCGGAGGCGAGATGCAGGCAGCGGCGTCAGGTAGGTGGTCAGCGGAGGCAGGTAGGTAGCAGCAGTGGGAGGGAGCGTCCGTCTGTGCAGGCACAGGGAGGCGCCCAGCCTCCTCACAGAACACAATATCCAAAAGTCCTTGTTGTCTTTTCATGAAAAGGAGGAACTCCCCTCTCCACAAATGGTCCCATCCATTAACATTGCATTTTTGTATCTGTCACCATGCGAGGACCGAAAAGTGAGGTAAGATCTATTTGGCTCTGAAGTGAGAGCATGCTCAGTACACTGACCGGCTTGCACACTGCTTCCATGCGCTGAGCTGGGACTCGGGGATTGTACCAATGGAGCAGTTAGGAGGGCTGCACCCCCCCACCCCCTTCACAGTGGACGAGTGGACGAGTTGACATTCTTGGTGCATGCGTCCCACAGAAGCCGAGACGGGGGAAGCCTGGCATTGAAGGGTTTGTATGGTGAGGACATTTCATGAGAAGAGACTTTGTCTCTATAGAAACCCTTCCCAAACAGGAAACCAGAAAACGACTGCTGTGAGGGCAACTTGTTCAAGAGGCCCTGTGGAGCCGGCTCAGTGTTCCAGGAAGAGGCACAGCACAGAAGAGGAGGAAGGGGAGGATGTTGTTACTCTTTCAGGGACTGAATTACAGACTTCAATTTCGAAAGAAGTCTCCACTGCATTAAATGAGCCTGCCAACAAAAACAGTTGATGGACTGTACTAATGACGAAGATGAAGTAGACACTAAAGGGAAATATGTATAGGGGCAGCACCTATAGCAAATGCTGGCACAAATAGACAGGTGTTAGAATTTGATCCTTCTACACCAACCCAAGGGGAAGGTTTTTATTCTCAGTCTGAGGACCAAGTCCAGATCAGCTCCTCTTTTTGATGTCTTGTCAGAGCTGAAGAAGTGGATTAAATCGAGCTTTCCACGTTTTCTTTCGAATAGGTACACTTTGGAGCAATTTGATTTTGATTTTCCACAAGTTCTCAAAGTGAACACGAATCTCTCAGGCATGACGTCATCTTAGTCGCTATCCTCAGAAGAGTCAAGGGGCATATTATCAACGGCCAGCGACAATTATCGCTGGCGGTATATAGCGACAGAAATATTATCGCCAGCTGCCGCTGAATATTATCGCCATGATAGCGCTATATTTACAACGCATAGGGCTATGGCGATAATATTTCAGCGATAGCGGTGTTTTCAATGGAACATCGCTGGTTTTCCAGCGATGTTCCATTGAAAACAGCGATAACAGCGATAACATTGCCCTGTGGTCCTATCAGCATGATCCATCTCCCATTACAAGTATGCCTTAGTCAGGAATTTAACAGACGTTAAATTCCTGAATTAAGGCTGAGGTAATAATTATCGCCGCTTTTCGCCCCAAAACAGACGCTAAAGCGTCGATAATCATATTGCCAGCCTTTGCTAATATGCCCCCAAGTTTGTCAGATCCGTGCAACCAGGGCCGGACTGGCTGTAGCGGGCACCGGGCAATCCCCCGGTGCGTCGCACAGGCGGGGCCGGTTTTGGGCCCCTAGGGGCCGTTTTTGTTACAGGGCCTTTTTTGCAGCATAGCTGCAAAATCGGCCCTGTAACAAAATCGCCCGAAAAACCAGCCCAGGCAAAGAGCTCGGTGGCACCCCCTACCCCCGGGAGGGGGGGGGGCAGCCGAGCACTTTGCCAGGGCCGGTTTGGGTTCCCAACCCAAAAAATAGAGTGCCCAGTTAAGCAAACCTATTCATTTTGAATATATGTTCATGCTCTGGCTTTGCTGCTCAGTTTTGAACTCCGATATACCCGCGTGGTAGTATTTGCTACCAGCACGTCAGCATACACATCAGGATCCATACACATCAGGCTCCATACACATCAGGATCCATACACATCAGGATCCATACACATCAGGCTCCATACACATCGGGCTCCATACATATCAGGCTCCATACACATCAGGCTCCATCTTGCAGCAATGCTTTACTACATTATTATAATAATCAATCCATCTTAATTTGTTTCATGAAATTTCAAACAATACACCCACAATATTTCATGCCAATTTAAAACGTAAAGGTTAATATCTGACCTATATTCAAACAATTTAAAATATTAAGGCCCATAAAAGCAGGGAGATGGAAAATAGTACACAAATAAGTTCAAAACATAATACTCTGCAAGAATTATTTATCCTTTAACTGCTAAATCCTGGATTAAAATTCGCTGTAGACATTCCCGTAAAATTTCAATAGGACCATCAGCATCATCAAGTGCAATAGTGCAAGTCTGCACTGCCGGATCTCAGAACATTGCAAAACTGGTCCAACAAATCGAAATTTAAGCTAAAACGTGTAAAAAAACAAAACAAAACAATTCAAGGGCAGTATCCAGAATAGTGGAGCCTCCTTGGGAACTAACTCAACTATGGTGTGCAAATGCATCCCTCTAAACTCTGCTGACACAAAGGGCAAAAAGATTTGAAACGATCCTTTGATAATCCATGCCGACGCATTAGGAAGATTCAAATATAAATATGCAAAATTAAACTGTACAATAACAAAGAAGGACGTGAAAGGACAAAATATTAATTTCAACTCCAGACACCCATGCTTGACCAGAGCAGCGATTTTAGAAGGCACTTTGAAAAGTAATAGACGTTTGGTTAATAGGAATCCTAACACTTTGGATCAGAATATTGTCATAACTAGCTTAAATATGATTCAACTCACTGAAAAATATGCAAAGCATGCTATTACTTTATTCCACGTGTTTCATTCAATGCTGCAGAGAGAAAATATGGGACCTTTGGGACCTATACACTGCGGGCTTCAGGAGCTCCCCAATCATTGGAATTGCGTAACCATCTCTGTAAGTAATTCTTTATTGTATGATTAACTAAAATCATTTACAAATACAATTCGTGTTACATCATAAAGAAGTGCATTTGGTTGATTAAAAGGTCTGAAAAATTATAACAACATCTAAAAAGGAAAAAGAGATGCAGCAGTAAAAAGGAGCGAGACTGGGAGGCATGGAAGTGCAGACGTGCAAACGTGCAATACGAAGTCATGCAGGCATAAGTGTGATTATTTTGTGCCCAGGCAGACGGATGGAATGGACCACATGTGAGCCGTAAGAGAACAATGAAAGGACGTAAAAAGAAGACGGAGCAACGTCACCGAATAGGACTGAGAGGCACGGGTGCATGAGCATGTGGAAGAGTATCATAGAAGCATGCATGTGATTTTTATATACCTAGGCATGTGGGATAAGTTGAGGGACAGTGCACCTCCCAAAGCGAACTATACAGTGTTAAATGATGAGAAATAGTGCAAATGGGCGAAGTACAGAGTTGTGATGCCAAGGTTGCTGCCACAGTTGGTAATCTGTTGCTCGTATATAATTTTACTCTCAACTTCTGTTCTTGTGTTGATCACAGACATTCCAGCAACCACATAGAACTTTCCAATTCGCGCGAGCTCTATCGGCACTGTAGTGGTGTAGATGAACATTAGGGCCTCCTTGCATGATCTTACGCCATATTGAATGAACATAGTTCTTAGATATAGGCGCCTCGGGCTTAACAGAACTGGACAGCAGCAGATAACATGCTCTGCAGATTCTATATGATTGTGACACAACTGACATCGACTGCTTCTTGATGATGTACTTTTCCAGTGAGCCCTGTAATCCTGTATTGGTAATGTTAGTAGCCTAGTCCTCAGTACATTCTGTAGGGTTTGCCTTCCCAGTCCTGCTTTCAGGTATGGTTGATATGAGATAGCTTTGTTTGAGTAGACAAGGCCCTCTGCGCCACAAATAGATCTGATCCGTTCGAGATCTTGTTGTCTTGAAGTGATCTTTACCTGCTTCTTTAGCAGGATTTTAGGCCGGCCTTTGTTAATTTTCTGTCCGTTAGAAGATCAGCTGGCAGACCCAATGTCTTATTGGCTATCAAAAGGTACCTTGCCCAGTGACTAGTGTTGTCAGTGAAGACTATTTGTAGTGCTTCCCTGATTGTACCAGGACCTGCCTTAATCAAAAGACAATAACATTTTACTATGTCTTTTTTACATTCGCTATCCATTGCTGGAATATTGAATTCTAGGCAAATCAGTGTTCACCTTGTCGAATATGGAAGCTTAAAAACCTTTCTAAAAGCCAGGATGTGCAGGCGCTCCAATTTGTCTGTCAACAGACCAGGGAAAGCAAGATGGCCATAGCTCAGTGTTGGAATTAGCTTGGCTTGCATTACTCGTCGGATGCCCTCCGTTGAGTGGCTTAGAAGCTTATGATTTAATTTGCATAGGGCATGTGTAACCTTGGCCGCTTTTGCCTCAAGTGCTTCGGCCTGCAGTATTGTCCTGGCAGTGTCTGAGAATTGTACTCCGAAATAAGTATACTTATTGGCAGTAGCAATTCTTAGCGGGCCGAGATGCCAACCCAGATGTGATTTTTTTGGTTTGTGGCCAAAGACCAGCACCTTAGTTTTAGGTGCAATGGCTTGGAGTTTGGTTTCCATATTGTAGAGATGTAATGTCTCCAATGCCCTTTTCATGCCTATTCTAGTTTGATCCAATAGGACAAGGTCATCCGCATACTGCATGATCGGTAGTCTAAGATGGCCCAGTTTGGGCGGAAAGATGTTGGTTTTTAGAAGTGCTTCTCCCAGAACCACAGTATTTCAGTTAAACAGTGTGGGCGCAATCACACAACCCTGTTTTAGACCCTTGTTTGTGTAGATCTTGGCTGTTGCACATGTCTGTGTGAGTTTGGTGCAGACCCAAGTGCCAGTATGGATTGACATAATGGCCGACAGGAGTTTCCTGGGAATACCCCACTTTGCGAGTTTTGCCCACAGTATGTTGCGGTCAGTGCCATCGAAAGCGGCACTATAGTCAACAAAACATGCATATAGTAGAGGGGTACCGACCTCTGTGGCCATTTTTGCCAGATATGATAGTGCGATGGCATTGTCCAGTGTCGAAGAGTTCGGCCGAAATCCTGTCTGTTATTGCCGTATAACTTGATTTTTTGTTATCCATACCTCTAACTCTTTCAAGAGCAATTTTGCAAATGCCTTCCCATCGACGTCCAATAATGCGATCAGTCTATAGTTCTCCGGCTGTGAAGCATCCCCTTTTTTATAAATCGGTTACAAGATTGAACCTTTCCATGAGTCTGGTACTGTTGAGGTATTATAGCAGTGGTTAATTAGGCTATGCATATGGGGGCCCCAAAAAATCTTGATTTTCATTGAAGATGCTGACTGGTAGCCCATTAGGCCTTCCTGATTCCCTTGAGGGTGGTTAGAATTCCTTTTTCTGTTGGGGCAAGGTCCTCAGCCTCATTCTCGTCTGGTTAATTGCCTTCTACCTCCATGGTTTTTGCCATGGGTTTGTCTTGGTCGACATATAACCTTGTTGCGTGGGCTGCCCATTTGTTGGCAGGTACAGCGTTACGGATGTGGTTTCCACCATTTAGACCATTAAAATAGCTCCAAAACTCCCTGTTCTTATTGGGTGCTAGCAGAGCAGATGTGTTTCCATTTTTCTTCTATGAAGGTTTGTTTCAACTACCAAACAGTTTTTTATGCAGTTTTCTAGATGTTTTCAAACGTGTTTCTCTACTATACTGTAACTCTGCCAGATGGCACCGCTTTTTACTCTCTATGAATGCATTGATGTCGAAGAGGTTAACTGGCCCATTTCCGGTGCGTTTTCCTTTATATGTGGGTTGCCTTCCTGCAATCAGAGCATTGGATAGCGAGGATATAATTCCTGACCAACTTTTCTGAGGGCCAGTTGTGCATATAACCTGTTTCCACTTGTTGTATCTGGCCTGGCTTATGGGTCTTCATTTAATTTGTTTTATCAGTGCTGTTTCATTATTTGAATTGAGCATTTTACTAGCAGTTAGGTGTTCCTCATGCATCATGGCGCTTATATTGACGAGGATGGATATTGGATGGTGATCGCTTGCAGTAGAGTGTGACACCTTATATTCTTCACACCTCTTCAGTAGGTTCTTGCTCAGAAAGATGTAGTCTAGCGTGGAGATGTTTTTAAATGTGGGATGTTGTTTCCTATTTGGCTGACTCCTGGTTAAGTTCGTCGATACAGGCTTCCGTCCGCTATCCCCTTGGCTCTGTTCCGCGTGGCACAGATCTCTCATGTTGAAGTCCCCGATAATAATACATTTGTGCCCTGAGTTCTCATAGAGATATTCTTTAATCAGTCCAGTAATCATCCTGGTGTTTGCGATTTTTGCCTTTTTGTTTGGATTAACATAGAGGTTAATTACTGTGATTGCGGTCCGGATATCCTCTAATCCAATTCCTTTTATAGTGGTGATCTGGACATCAGGTGAATGCGTAGGCCATTCCATGATTCGTACTTGTAGGTTTAGTTTTACAAAGATTGAAACCCCACCGATCAGTCTTCCAAAGCTGTTTATCTTGTTGGTCAATGTGTGGATCGCCTGGTAGCCTTTGATTGAATTTGGTGTTACCGTCCATGTTTCCTGCAAGCATAAAATATCTCCTGTTTTTAGAAAATCCATGGCTTCTTTGTTGGCTAAGGTTGATTTGAGCCCTGCCACGTTCCAACTTATTAGTCTGATCTTGGTTCTTATTAACGCCTCTTGTGTGCCTCCGAGATTGTTGGTTTGAGCCTTCCTTGGTATGCTGTTTTGTTGGAGTCCGGGCAAGATTGAATGATTTCTTCTGCTAGGGATTTTCCCTCCCGTTGGTATGCAGTGCCGTTGAGATCCAGGCCCAGTCCTCTGATGTGACGCCCTGAGATGCTCTTACCTCCATGCAATGTCTGGTAGCATTGCCCTTCTGAAGCTTGATTTAAATGTTATTGTCGCAGATTTGACTCGGGATCAATTTTATGCCCCTTAGTATACTTTTCTGTGGTGTATGGCCTCTGTAATAGTACTTGGGGATACTTTTCCATTGGACATATATCTACACGGATGCCTCAATCCATGAGTAGACCTTCTTCGGCCATGATGTTTTGAGTGTCTAGATTGTTGGTCCACTTTGTTAGGGTTGACTCCCTATGGCATATACAGGAGTAATTTTTAAAGTGTATCGATACAAGATGGGCTGATGTTAAATAGGCCAATGAGGGTATATATTACAGGAGATATAGGATGTTTGAGCGATTTAAAATGTTGCCCGGGCCTCTTGTCTCAAATTCAGGGGTAAGGATCACTGTCCGCTTCAAGTCTGTTAGATGTTCCTTTCCCGAATTATTTACCTCAGATTCGTGACTCAGACCATCATGCAAAGTTGTTTGATCTGGAATCCCTATTTGGCCATTATTCCAGCAAGACACAGCTTGTGTTTTCCCAATCCGATTTATTATTGAAAGGTTGCTCACAAATCTGGACCCTTTGGTCGACCGGTGACGTCTTCCCTGCTAATGTGAGTCATGAAGTTGCAATGTTTTGGCCTTTGCACTGCGTTTCCGTTACGGGTGGATGTGCCTTCAACGAGCAAGGTTCCTGCTCTGGTGCTGGTGTCGACATCTCCAACTTCTCACACGGTTGCATTTCTGTAGACCTGTGTCCTGTTATTCGAGTTGTCGTATTTTTGCTGGTCTCGGGCCCTTGCCTCCCAAATTTCTGTTCTTTTAGTGGCGTTTCTGTGATTGGTATTCGCCACCTCTGCATAGCATTGTACCTGAGGATTGATAGCAGTATGAGTGTTAGAGTGCATTGAATTTGGATTGTGCGGACCTTCTCTGTGCTTCACGTTTGGATATTTTGGGATGGACGTTTCCTGTCTGTTATTCGCCGGTGAAGCCTCAACTGTAGTGCTATTTTCTCTTTTGAAAGATGGGATAGTTCAATATGCCCATGTCAGTGCTGTCGGTGCTGTCTGTGCCGGTGTCGGGCTGGTTCAAGACTTGGTTTGAAAGAGTTGTCCTTTCATGCTTTTTTGTATGGTTGTCGTCCCGCTTTTCCTTGTGTTTGTTTTCAAGGATTTCCGTAATTTTATCTTTTGCCATCTGGAGAGCTGCCCTTCAATTGGTCTTTGATCAGTTTTCCTGCTTTGATGACCATCCTCTGTGCTGGTTGCAGGACTCCCACTTTTCCCCGGGAGCATGTTATTGATTGTTACTGCTGTACCCAGTTTTGCTTCTGGTTCCTTGGATGTTATTACTGCTCCAGAGTGTGGTTCCTCTTTTTCAGAGTATTTCCTGTTTTGTATGTTACTTAGCAGTGCTTCACTACATTCATGTATTAAGGTTGTTAGCAAGTCAGGCAGTGTAGTTAATGTTTCCACTATTGCTTCACTAACACTTTTTACTGGTCTTATGGTGCCCCCTTGGCCGTTTTCTCTGGTAGTCTACTGGTCAATTTTAAAATTAATCATGTCCACCTTTTTGTTAATTGTCAAGACACTTTGTGCAAGCATGTGTATTAAATCCACCTGTATCTCTAATTTGTGGGATTGCCAGGTGATTGCCTTTACTGCTGCCAGCAATGATGAATTTATTGTGTTTAGAATATGTTCCGGGCCATTCTTATACATTGAGTCTTGATCATCACATTGGATTCCGGGATATTCACCTGTGACAACTCCTATGGGTTCCTCTGCCATTGGTTGTGGTTTACTGGCTGATGTTGCTTTTGTTTTTAATAGCTCTGTAAATGATGAATCTGGAATGCAAAGGTCACCAAATTGTTGTGGTGTTTGCGCCCTTCCAAGATTGTTAACGGGCGTAGAGCAATTCTGATTTGTCCCCCCGGCCACTGAGGTTAATAGAGTCGTCCAGTGTATCCTGGTGCTGGTCATTTAAGTGATGGATGAGGGCATCTATTTCGAAAGCGTTCTTATTTTGAATGTGTCCAGAGAGCATTGGGCCCTGCGATTAGGTTAGTGTTTCACCATCGTTTATGGTTTATGAATTCTCAATGATCCCAGTTTGCTCTGCCCGATGTTCTGCCATGTTGTGGTTTTTATGTTTGCTGATGGTATTTAGAATATCATTGCTGTCCGTGACCGTGACTGTGTCTGCTGTCTCTGCAAGTCTCACCATCTCTATGATTAGTGATTCTCCCAGGCTATCCTGGGCTGTACAGTTGGGATACGAGGGAGAACCACTCCCTGATTTGCTGCCTTCTTGCTAGCTAACAAAAGGCTAGGGCTGATGGGTGATGCGACCCCCTCTTCCACCATACAACCTGTGTGGTCACCTTGGGATTCTGTCTTCAGCCTTGTGAAATATTGATGTATCGGGAAGCTCCCTATTGAAGGTTTACCCAGGTCTAACAAGCTTTTCTGTCCTTTTATTGTCCCCGTTGCTGCTGCACCCATGTATCCTTGTTGACAGATCCTGCGCTCCTCATATTCCTAGAGGAGATCTTGGCAGAAGTCCCATTCCTACGAGCCACAAATATCTTGTGCGAATATTTCCAATTGATGTGGAATGCGGAAGCCTGCAGCCTTACCCTACGCGCCCAGTCTCTGGCCCACTCTCTTGATTCCTGCTGCGTCATTTGACTATGTCGAATTGCTGTTTGGACTTGCGCCGGCTGTCCTGCCTGGGGCGTTGATCTCATTGGTAAGGTTGTATTCTGGTTGGCTGATGAGTAGATCCCCCTATTCAGTTGTAAGAAGAAGTGTCTTGTCCAGTAATAGTCCCTTTGTTTATTTGTTTGTGTATTTATTATTTTTTGTGTTGATTGTGATTGTCTTGGAGTTCTGCTTGGGTGACGTATTTCAAGCGAAAGACGGTATATGTGGTGACTGGGATATGGTCAAGTAAGCTGCCGAAAAGGGGGGGCAAAAGCAAAGTGAGTCACGGAAATCTCAAGCTGCAGCTTCTGTGCTATGGGTGGACCGCCCCCTTCGATAGTAGCTCCCCCTATTGCCCCCCGCCACCGCAGCACCACTCTACTTTATCTCTAGAAGAAGCTCCGGGCTCAGTCCACTCTCTCCACGGCTGAGTCTGGATTCCATTTCTACATCAATATACTTCCTACAGGGGTCCTTCCTGATCCTTCTGTGGTCCTGAGATGAAGCAGCATGATGGCAAGGTACTTTCAGGGGGCTGACTGCTCCCAAGCAACTGCCGCTGCCGGTCGCTGTCAGCACACCACAACAGGTGTGCGTGCTCCTCCTGGCCTCTGGACTCTCCTCTGGGCTCCACAACTGGTGCACGGGCACTTGCCCTCCACGGAGCTGCAAACCGCACTCCCAAGACCCGCCACACACCACCACCTCCGGATGGACCAGTGGGGGCCACTTCTGAAGCCGCGGGAGCTGCTGATTGGCACTGAACCACTGGTCAGCGCAGCGTGGCGTTTTCACGGCTGGGGGAGGGAGGGGGAGCAGGCAGGCAGAGGCAAGCAAAAGAGTCGCAAAAGCGACGGCGGCAGCGGTCACTAGTCCTGCTCAGGCTCCTGCTCAGATTCTGGCTCCGAGAGCTCCATGTGCTCTGTGTGCAGACTCCTCCTCTTTCCTTATCTCATGGAGTAAAACCTCCCAGCTGTCCGGCCCCATGCTCAACCCGGTCGTAGACTGCCACACAGCACCCGCAAGCCGCACCTGGTGAAAGCGCCGAAGCACGCCGGGCCGCTTCTGCGGGGGTGGGGGGGCCAGGGGGCACAGGCATGGACTCAAGCTGACCATTCAGGATAACAGCTGCGTCGTTCCCTACCGCTCCGCTCAGCTCAGCTCCAACGTGACCGCCGATCCACACAACTCCGAAATGCCGACTGCAGCATCAATCATTTGAAGATTATCTGTGGACACCAAACATATCGTCAAGGACCCAATTTCATGGGGGAACTGCTTGAGAAAAACATCTCTGGTTCATTTTGCTGGACACTTTTTCATAAAGAACATACATATGAATATATAAATATATATGCTTTACATTTATTACATGTAAAGTCATTATGTCTTATTATCCAGTAATGTTGCATTGTATGTATGTAAAAAAAAAATTAGGTGATGTTTATGAATATTTGTCAATAATGAGTATTGTGTGTTTGTCACACATTACATTATGCATATGTGTTGGTGTTTGAAGTGAAGACACAAATTTAGGTAAAAAGTATTTTTCATATATGCCAAGTCTTTTCTGAGTAAGGTGATGGCGTATCAATGTGTATAAAAATATATATAAATGTGAGCTGTGTGAACAATAATGTAATATAAGTACAGGTAGCTTTTATTGGCTCATACAGATATGGACTAGTGGCGTAGTCTGATACAAGCGAGAAAATATAATTGGTGGTGTAGGGGGTACATCTGTTGTCAGTACAGAAAGATAAGACAGACGTCATCGTATCACAGTACCCAGTTACATGTTCGAACCTCCCCCTCTATTACATTTTAGTGTCTGTATTCAAGTTATACTGTTTTATTTATGGCACCTGATGTTTGAGAGTGTCCTGCTACAGTAGATTAAAGTTTTCACTATAAAGTCGTTTCTTGCTGTTTTAAGTAGGGTCTGCACTATAGCTAATACCTAAAATAAAATAAATAATGAAGTGTATGTGATGTAAGATACTCTTACAATAAGATTCAAGCAGTGCAGCAGGTCTGTTTGCATTGGTGCGCAGTAGTGTGAGGGCCAAACTCTAATAAACAATTCACAAATATAGTGCAGAAGAAAGCATTGTGCATGTTTTCACACTTATCCATAGGACACTGTGATGTAAACTGCGCCCATTGGCCTACTAATCAGGTACGGCATATTCTTTGGAAACTCAAACAAAATCATGCTTGTGCTTTTATGTGGCACTAATCCACAAAGGTGAATATGTTTGTATGATTCCAACCCCCCAATCTCTTCCCCCTTATGACATGAACTAGCCCTCCCTTATTTCAATTTTCTATTCAGTTTCTAGACTACACAGTTGATATCAGGATGATAAAGTTGATAAAGTGCTGTTTGCCTATCCTAAGCACTTCCAATCCTTGAACACTCTTGCTCTCCTGTGATACTAACTGTAAACGATATGGTGGCAGGGAATCCTTTCCTAGCAAAGATTTCTATCAGGAATTTAATTGCTGTTCTGGTGGACAAATCCACTACCACCATATACTTTGTCCATTTAGAATCACTGTCCTGCAGTACTAATATGTAGTGTGGCTGACCAGCATGTGGTCGAAAAGGCTCATGATAACCAAAAAGTACCAATACCTAAGGCATTCTCCATAATGCTTGCATCACTACTGGGGATTCAGAGTAATACATACCATAAAGCTTTTAAGCCAGTCAACACATTCTTCATCCCAAACCACCAATGACCTTCTCTAATCCTTTTTTTTCTTTTCGCCTTTCGCACATGATATGTTCACCATACCTCTAACAATCTTCCTCTCAGTTCCTCAGGAGGAAGTAACTAATCAACCATGAATAACAAATCTCTATCCAGCCATATCTTTTCTTCACCAGACATAATCCACTTCTTATTGCTTTTACTACAAAGGGTCTACCACTTAGCACCCATCCACATTTATGCTCCAAATTAACATCATTTTCTATTTTCTCCCACCATTTTACCTCTGAAACCATCTCTTTGATTGTACTAAACATCATTTGCATGCTACTGCACCAGTCATTTCTTTTCGTTCACCAAGACTAGGCAGTCTTGACAAACAATCTGCAGCCTTGTTCCTCTCCCCTGGAAGCCCCTCTCCTCTGTTTCTGCATCTGTCACCCAACTGCAGAGCCTCAATGAACTTATTTAACCATTTATCAGTAATCACTTCCTTTAAAGGTTTATAATCCAAAAGGACCACACATGTGCTTCCCCACACAAATGTCCTGATCCTATGAAATTTCAAAGGAGGGCATCAGTGCCTCTTTCTCTATAGCAACACATATAGATTATTGGAGCCATATTGTTACAAGGGTAACACAATTGCATTGCTTCGAATGCTGTTGAACGGGGCTGACCGGAGGTGGTCAGCCCCGTTCAACAGCATTCGAAGCAATGCAATTGTGTTACCCTTGTAACAATATGGCTCCAATGCTATATATACTGCTATCAGTTGCTATTATACTTAATCTTTGTTGAATCAATGATTCCTAATACTGGGGCTTGTCCCAGCTTCTCTTTTCACTTCTTGATTTTTAAATCATAAGCTGCTGATCACATAAACTCAACTCACCCCTCCTCAAATGAACAGATCTTTCAGTCAATGTTTTAATAAACCTGTGCTAAAACTCGACAGTGCTTAGTAGTGCTAACACATGTCCTTGTTTTCAGCACTGAAATAACTATGTTTGTTTGCATTAGTCCTTCTTTGGCCTCAAACACCCTCACCTTGCACCACAAAATTCATATATTTCCAAAAATGCCTTTTTGTTTTCCTCACCAGTCCTTTTTCTGATAATGTATTCAATCCCGCTCTCAGTATTAATTTACTTTCCTGTAAAACGCATGCTACCACCATAATATAATCTAAACAAGCATTTGCAATGCAATAGGTCTCGCATTACTGAAAGTTTGAGCTACTGGCGTTGCATAATTATTTGCAACGCCAATAGCTCAAAATGTTAGTAATGAAAGACCTATTGCATTGCAAATGCTTGTTTTTGGGGGGTTTACATTAGATTTTGCTGACAGCACATCCCCGTTTTCAGGTGCAAGCTAAAAAGGAGCTCAGCCGTGCCCCTGGTTGCCATCTCATGTGACACTAGCTAATGTTGAGCCACTGCACTTCAACTCAGGCCGCTGTATGTGCACTGTATTTACACAGAAGGGTATTTAATGGCCCCCGCGCAACCCCAGGTAAAATTAAGAGTGGAAGGAATGCTTGAATGAACTAGCAGGCCACATTTTATGGATTGAGCAAGTTGGGCAGCAGTGATTAAAAGTCTAATTTAACAACAAGAAAGCTCCTGCGATGGATGTTTATTTTATTTGTAACTGATGATCAGGTCCCGGCAGTGCAGCCTCGGAGCAGGTCAGATTTCCCAGGGGATCTGCGGCATCTCTGCAACCAAACACGAATCCTGCAGGGAGAAAGATTTATTGGAATCCCTGGTCTGCAAAGCAGCCACTTCCATAAAGCACCGGGAGCTGAGTGAATTCTCCTGAACCCCATTTTGAGACCCTCGTGAAAGGCGTTTGATTGTTGAAGTCCTCGGGCTCAGCTGGCGGCATTGGGGCCCTTCACGAGGGCTGCGCCGGCGATGGCCACTCTGCACTGTCGCCTGCACCAGCAGACCGCCGTTTTAGCGGCAGTCTTCTGCCACTAAAGCGGCGATAATTTTATCGCCTGTCTTGATAATATGCCCCTAACTTATTCATTCTCGTCTCAAATTTGGGAGGATTTTGCTCTGTGCAGGTTCATTGCCGAGTTGCAGTGCAATAGGTCTCCCATTTACGCAAGTTTAAGCTATTGATATTGTAAATTACAATGCCTTTTATTTATGTTTTAAACACGAAAACCAAAATAAAAGGCATTGTCATTTGCAATGTCAATAGCTCAAACTTGCATAAATACGAGACCTATTGCATTGCAAATGCTTGGTTTTTTTTTTGCTTTGTCTCCGAGAAAGGTGATCAATCTTTTCCTTGAACGTTGATGCTGCTAATCAGAAGACTGCCTTCTCTGGTAGGAAATTATAAAAACTTTTTGAGCTTATTTTGTCTAAAACGGATGATCGGGTTGTATTTTGCAAAATTAAAAAAATTGTGTGAGTTTTTAGTCCATGGAATGGCAGTACTTCAAAATGTTTGCAATCTAAAAGGAGTAAACAACAACACCCTGAATGGGCACACACAAAAGAGATAAGCTACGTGAATGTGTGGGTGTCAAGACACTTCCCACAAATAGCTTTAGAGGTTGTATACTTGTAGCTGGTAACACAGCTGACTGTGCTGAAAACATAGCTCACTTGGTTACTGCATGTATTGCAGAGATCTATGTGTAACCTGCAAGTTACATGCTAGAAGTGGAATGCCAGTGAACGTGATAAACGCAAGCAATACTCGGATTACAATAAACATAAACACAGAATGCCTTTTTTTGCCGCAGCGGGATTGCAGCATTGAAAACTTAGGTTGTTCTATAACAAAAATGACTCATGTTGCCGCACAAGGCACGCTCTTACCAAAAGTTGACGGAACCCTTTGCGTTGCGTATTGCTGCATTTGGGTGTTAAAGTGGCGCTAAAGATGCAGTACGTGCTCAGACAGGGTTAACATGCAAGAAATCAGCAGCACAGTGAAGCGATGCTACCACAAAATGTGCCGCACTGAGCAGCACAATCCGCCTGTTGACCAAATCGTTTAGTCAACTCTGCTGCACAATATGTTCCTCCTGTGCCGCATAATTCCAGTGGTCCGGTCAGTAGGTAAACGTGACGTTCTATAAGACTTTGAACCATGCAGGAAGTGGAAAAACCCACTTCATGTAAGCACCCCTAGTGCACTATTCCTGCTTCAGAAAGTTCATTTACCCCATTTCTGAGGTGAATGACCAGGGAACATGCGGCCGTGTTTGGGGCATAATCGCTTTGCGGTCTCTGAGGTTGAAATCGTAAGCAAGGAAACAGCGTTTTCTTTAGGGGAAAAGCTATTCTAGAACGAGCTTTAATTAAATCTTTAACAAAGTCACAATTTCTAAGCAAAAGTTACACCCTACAATTTTTTTTTTACATGTTTGCAATAGTGTCTCAATTGGTTTCCTCTATTCGCTGGTTCAAATTCAAATTGTTTTATGTAACATGGACTACAACAAAATTGTTTCCCCTCCCCAGAAGCACACTGCCCCCCTTTCCCATCACAACAAACTCTCACGCTACGCTCGCCCCTCCTCGTCTTCAGAGCCCTGTTACCCAGTTTTTATGGGGACCACCGATTCACACGTGTCGCCCCAGGCTGGAGAGCTACAATAATTTCCCGTCTACGTTTTGGAGCCCAGCCTTCCTCCCTGGTTGATACCGTGCAGGTCCGGCCCATAAATCCCACATGTGCGTCCATAACCCTACATACCAACTCATTAGTTTTAACGAGGATAAAGCGGCCAGTCTGCATGCAGCCGGTCGGACCATTGTGTGTTAGACAGCAAGGCAACTCAGTGGGTTAAAAACGGTCTTAAGGACGCAGGTGCAGAGTCTGCAGGGCTGGCAAGCCTTCCATCCTTCCAGTCAAGCAGACGTGTTTGATAAGAACAGTATGTAATTCTGAAGCACAGCGGTGGCAAACAGGCACAGAGGCCACTGCAATTAGCACGTCATTGCTGTGTTTTAAGTGCTTTGCTCTGCATAGACAACCTCTTCCATTTAAATTTCAAAGGTCGATAGGGTCGGGGCAGAGCAGTCACGGTGCGTGGGGAGGTTGATAAGGCCAGAGTAGAGCGCATTACAGGCCAATGGTACCAAACAAAATAAACAACATTTTATCAAATTAAAAAGTAAAATAGAATGGAAGCCATGGAGACGCATATAGTTTCAAGTAGGAAATCTTCAAACACAAATGAGAGAATAAACCAGCCAAAACCATGCCATGATTGCGTTTCTGTATGTTTGGGGTGAGTGACAGGCGCTTTGTGAGTTGATGCAAGTGATCTTTACTGGGGGAGGGTAAAGGGGGCTTTGAGTGGATTTTTGAGGGCTTGAAAGACGCCAAAGTACCTACAACGGAGCCTCAAACCCGCCCCTATGTAAACATTAATGCGCGGCCCTAGCTAACAAGCTGTACGGAGTCTGCAGCAGAACTCAAACACAAAGGGAAGCTGGGGGGGAGGGGGGGCGCCAAGAAGAAGGCCTGTTACTGTACCGAAATACTATGGGCCCTGCACTCATGCAGTACACACAGGGCCCTACCGAACAGTTGACGCCCTCGCCTACCTTGACATCTGTAACAGACAAGCACCTCCAATTACGGCATTGTTGCTGTGCGCAGAATACAAGCGCTACAAGGCCTTACCATGGACAGAATAAGCGCTATATAAATCGCTGCAACATAAGAAACATGTACAGTATTTTACTCAATGGCCTGTGCGCAAATGGAGTGATCCCTGCAAACCTGGACGGGATAAAGACCTGTGGGTTCTGCGGGCCCACCTGAGGCTTTTATCACTGACTACTTATCCACGCCCAAGCTGTACTTAAATCTCTCTTATCCACTGGAGCAATTTTTAATCAAAATTAATATTATTAACACTAAATATAAACATCGGAGTTTATAATCCAAGGCAAGGGTCCTATGGCCGCCGCACAGATGAAAGGCGGAGTTGGCCTCAGACACGTGAAACACAGATCACCGTGGCGGGGGTACAGCCTCCTTATGCACCTTCCCGTGTTTCCACCTTACAGTCTGCCATCACCAAGAAGAAGCCAGGCAGAAAGCTCTAATTTGTAAGCGTGAGCTAATGCCTGCTAGGCGAAACGAGTTTTTCATTGCGCATATTAGAATTTGAGTTGCGAGTAGGCGCTATGATGGATTTATACTGTGGCTCAGGCTAAAGGTTAGGGCGGTTCATCGCAGCCGATACAGGCAGCCTCCCCCAAAGCAATCCGCCCCACAGCCAAACACAGGGCTGAAGCATTGGAGATCATAGCGTCAATCCTGCTTGTTCCCGTCTGCCTTATGCACGAAGGGGGTTACCCTAAGAGACGGCCTTCTGCCTTCAGAAGGGCTCCGGTTTGAAGCACCAGAGGAAGGAATTAAACACCAAAGCCGCATAAATCTCTTCCAGTTGAGAGATGTTTGATGGCTTCTTTGTTTTAGGCAGTGTTCATGTTCGGCAGCGCTGGGATCAGTCACCTCCCTGTCAGGCTCTCTCCTGACTGAACCTGTCAGCTGTTAACCTAGATACAGAAATTTGGATATAAAAAAAAAGGCAAAAAATCGTAAATAAATAAAAGGCCAACACTGTACCTCTGATTGCCCATCTTTGGAGCCTTCTTCGGACATTCTTGTTGTTTTTTCGACCTAATTTGACATGGTTTTATTAGCGTTTGCTTCAATGCGTTTGCTTCAATAACAAAGCGAGGATGGAGAGGAGGGAGGCCACGCCCCCAACAACGACCGGCGCTTACATTTGTCGGCGGGGTCTGGCACGTCTGTCGGGGAGGGGTTAAAAACAGATGTCACACTGCAGCAATTAAGTGCGAGTGAAGCGGAGGAAAACTGTAGTTAGGCGCCGCTGCTTCGGGACTTCACGGAGGTTACCATAGGCTCAACAGCCAACAGAAATCAAGAAAACAACAGCAATGCCAGACTTGAACCAATCACAAGGGGCAGGAGAAATTACACGGAGTTGAAGCCAATATAGAGATTACTTTAAGTCTCGCTGAGACAGTGCATGCAGTGCATGCACTGCTAACGCGAGACCTAAAAATATGAAATAATGAAAATACACCAGGATTCCCTAGAGGAGATTAATTCTGGTCTCTAGCAAACTACTGATGCTACCACTACTTCAAGTGGCATGCCACAGAATTTTATATTTGTTTTGGGTAAAACTAAACTGTTGAAATCCTTATATTAATTGGATAGCCCAAACTGATTGGTGTTACCCTCTCACTTGCTTTCACGTCTTCAAATATGCCTTCTTTGCAAAACCTCTCTAATGCATCCTTCAATTCAAAGGAACACTTGTCACCATATGCTTTACATATACCACTTCACCCACTAACCTAAACTTATGTGCAACACTTTTCAAATGTCCCAGGTATATACAGAGCAAATGGATACATTTACAGAACTCACAATCAACCTCTTCCTGTGTGTATCACACAGCAGGACTTGGTGCTTGCTTGTGGGGTCCAATTTAATCCACAATCTTCAAAATTATCTTCATCCATCTCAGCAATGTGCTTCCACTTTTCATTACATACATCTGTCCTAATGTTTTCCTATCATATCACAGTGCTGTCTGAACAAACGCATACACCAATAACATAACCCTCATCCTCTCCTGGCTTGATTATAGCAGCATACCAGTTCATCTGTTCAGAGAAAATCATCAAAACAGCCCTCAGCAGTCAGCTTTACTTTTACCACTGAATTATTCATCACATTCTTCTTTAATATTCTAATTAAGACCAATACCTTTCCTCAGATTCCGGTAAAAAGGACTTGGCAAAGAAAGAGAAATGCAGTCCATACTTGCCACATCACATGTTTGTGAACCACTCATACAATACCAAGGTCCTTCCTCAGACAAGGAGAAAGAAACACAGCCTGGTACTTAGCCTAGATGGCACCTTGGAGGAAGAAGGAAGGGTCCTTCACATCTTTAGCCATTCTGCAAACCACCTCTACTCATGGGATTGACAACATCATATCGTACACTGTGCTACTAATTTTCTTTACCAATCCGCATAGGAATGTAGTAGTGTTTTCCATGTGGTACTGAAGAACTGTATGTGGAACCCTGTTTTTTACAGGACCCAGTGCTTAATTTGTGCCGGTTCTTTCCGGTGCTTAGCACCGGCACTTAATTATCAGGGCTGGGTCTACACACATTTAGTGCACGTAATTTATTTGATAGTAATTACATCACTGTGGCACTTGGCAGTGGCACAGAGTGTTACTGTTGATGTTGAACCTGTCCTGTTAACTCTAATAATGATTCTTCAAGTTCTTCTTCTTCTCAAACTAAATGTTGTTAATGCAGTGGCAGTGGCAGTGGCACTGGCGGCCCAGCAGCCGCGGCTCAGTGTTGCGGACCAGTAGTTTGGGCACACTGAGTTGGACAGCTCTGGATTTTGGTCTTGTGAGGGGGTTGGGGCTGTGCATGGCAGCAGGCAGCGTGCGCAGATTGTTTCAGACGACACACACAATATTGGGTTAACTGGAATTTAGGGCTGTTAGCTGATCGGGTCTTTGGCACTGCTGACCTACTTAATCTACTCCTTACAAAATGTCGTCTTTTTGGCTGTATTCTCGAGATTTTAAATTGACCTGCGTCATACGTCTTGCCAGACACTCCAGAGAAAGGTCAAATCGTGTTCAATTGTTCTCATGCCTCCAGTTAGTTCATTTACCTCAGGATAGCTTCGACAAGAAGAGAATAGTTGCTGTTGCGCATTGATTATTTAATAACAAAGTGGAAAAAGATAAATGCCTCCAATGTAAGAATTTGTGAAGAAATTTTTCACTGAAAGACGCATGGGTACACGGAGCATGAAAATTAAAGATTATCGATGCGAATGCAGAGCACATTTTCCCACACCCATGCAAGTAGTGTTTATTAAATGACGATGATCTGCCACATATAGCTTTTTTACTTTAAAAGACACATTTGATGACAATCATAGTGGGAAAAGTTTGCTTTTACAGCCCACAGGCACATTTTTAAATGCAAATGAAGAAGGAAATACTTCAAAGTTGGTCGCATTACAGCAGGCAGCCTAAGGCAGTGCACTGCAAGATGGCGCGGCAGCTGCGGGCCCGGCCCTTAGTTTGATGTTGCCAACCCAGGCTGGATTTTGGTTCTACAAATCTGGGGGGTTGGGGCTGTGCGCGGCAGCAGGCAGCGTGCGCAGATCTTTTCAGATTGAGCGCGCATTTGCTGCATTGCCATGCGCCAGCATACCCGCACGGCCGCACCCACCGACCACCGAGTCATCGTGGTTCACAACGGCCGTTTAGTGGTTCAAGAACCGTTCAGGTACAGCAGCGTTCACTGAGTGCAGTAAAAAAGTCTGAGACTGAGAACCAGCAGCAAGCGCGACCGGCCAGGGAGGACGACGTTGTTGCGGTTGCATTGGCGCAGTGTTGAGGAGGAGTAGCTGCTGCCGGCAGTGATAGAGTACTACTACTGGCCAGTAAAAGCACCAGCCACCAGGTGAGGCAGGACCTGGCCGCCTAATCAGTTAAAATAAAGCTGCGCAGCAGCCTAAGGCTGCAGACAGAGCACCGCAGTCAGAGTGTGTCCCGGTCCGGCCGCCCGGCCTGAACCGGTAACTTAAGTTTTACTTGACACTGACAGTTACTGTGTAACAGTAGGTAAGCCAGTACAGAAGAAGAAGTTAAATTAGGTACCGTAAGGTAACTACTAGTAGCGTAGGGTAGCCGCCATGCCACGGGGCCTGGATCTGTCTAATCAGTGCATGTGAGAGACAGGAGAGGACTTGAAAGAAACAGGAAGGGAGACAGGAGAGGGCATGAGAACAGGAGTTAAGAAGAGGTGGGGGAGACAGCCTGCATCCATGTGAGCAGAGAAGAGAGAGACAGAACTTGCGCACACAGACAGGACTCATCATTGCTGCAGAGACTTGGGGGTGGGGGGGCACAGCTGACAAGACATGGGGATCACAGACAGGACTCATGCACCGGTCGGGAGCACAGATAGTGGCTTACAGCAGGTGCACAGGCTTGAGACTCACCGACACAGGAATTACATCTGACTTTTAGCAGTGCCAGTTGAAGATGTGGGTGGAGCTAATATAGTAAGTGGGTGGAGCCAGTGGGGGAAGTGGGTGGAGCCAGAGAAAAGTAGGTGTGGCCTACGACAAACATTTGAGCACCTGCACTTCATATTTTACAAATTAAGCACTGACAGGACCATGCCTCATAAGTGAACCCTCGGACTCTTAATACAGTATATCAGATTTTTGATATATCACATAAAGAGCCAGCTTCCTACTTCCCCCACTTCCCGTTTTGCATTTCTTTTACCTTGTATATATGACCTGACTGCTCTGTGTACGTTTCGATACCCTTAAGGATCATGTTGGTGCTTTATAAAACCCCACAAATAAATAAATAAATAAATAAATAAATAAATAAACTAAAACTCTTTGTTCAAAGAAAATTCCCTTGTCTACTCCGCGACCTCTTTGTAACTGTTCTCACCCAGGAAACCATGCACACTTGGCTACATGTGTCAATAAGTTTACAGGTAGGACATCCATGATATTCAGACAAAACCTTGATTTTCCATTTGGCAGCTAAGCACCCTGTATTGGACAAACACTCGGAGGGGTTCGTTTCAGATTTCCTCATTCTGATCAGTGCCCCCATTTGACCTACAACCTATAGACACTGTTATGTCTCAATATATACCAGGTTGGTTCCAACAGATAAAGAGCTTTGGTTGTTTTTTGTGGTTAATAGTCATCCACAAATACAGCCTGTCCAGTTACAGTCCTCATTTTTCTCAATGACCTCAGCAACCTAACCAACCGAGCATGGGATAAGATAAGCCTCAGTGCTGTACGGCACCAGTAGCAGCCTGATTTAACCTGTATGGATCTACAGCATGCCCGGTGTCATGTCCATCTCTTCCTAGTTCAGTGATAGCTGCAAAACTCCTTCAGTGCTCATTCCAAATAATGGGTTCTACCAAATCTTCATTTATGCCATAATGTGGCACGCTGTCTATTTGGTTGTTCTTTTTACATGAGGGGGTTTTATCATAGGTTGGGCTGTAATGACTACTTATGCAAAGCATTCAGCGGTGTAGGGAAAGAAATAGCCAGCAGACGTATTCTAGTGTCCAGTGCTTTACATACACGGTATTAAGAGCAAGGATTTTTGTAGGTGTTTGAACAGCAAGGACATGAGAGGGAGCTGTATAATAATAATTTAAATAATGTGGCTAAATTCCACTCTAATTGCAATGGTTTTTCCTAATTGACTGTAGGGACTGAATTTCATGCATAAATCAATTTTCCACTTTCCCCCGGCAAGGTGGTATGCTTTATTCAAATTCATTTTTGTAAAAATGGGGAAGCTTTTTATTTATCAGGCAAGATTGTTAACAAAAGTAATGGGATATAACTCTTCACTATCACCATAGGGATTTCTCTGAAATCAATACAAGCTTGCCATGTTTCTTTGGGATGAAAAACTAGAGATATATGAAGCACTGGAATAATCGGTTCAGAACATATTCTTATATTGTGTTTCCTTCTGTACAACTATAAGTAAATCATCTTTAAATTAAATAATACATACTATGCACCCAGGATCTATAACAACATCCCTGTATCCATCAGGGCCAACTCAATACTGGACCAATTTAGGAAAGTGCTGACGATGCACTTCTGCAAGAAGACTACATCACAGTGAACAGTATATTTCTGCTACCAGAATTCCCCCACCTCTCCCATCACGGATTGATTGCAGGTTTGCTTTTGAATGTGCTCCCCCACTTTTCGACTAGGATTGCACACTTCAACTTCCAAATAGCACATACAGCCATACATACGCACAGGCATAAGTGTATCTTATTTTTGAAAAACCCCACACTCTTTTTGAAGCACGTCCAGCATATGTTACACTGGGCAAAATGCATGTATTCAGGAATAGGAGAGTTGGTTAAACCCGTTGTCTTCAATTAAAAACTGTTTTCTCTATCATTAAACACTTTAAGCAGTTTACACATGTTTGTGAATTCCTACTTATGTATACAAGTGTGTGTTTACTATATTTGCCTTTACTTAGACTATCCATAGCCACTCCTATGACACAACCCTACAAATATGCCTAATAATAAATAGAATAAAATGTATCCGTGCATAAATTATGCATTCTGGTCTAAGAAATGCAAATGCAGTTCACAACCTCGTCTCATATACGTGTTGTGTTCTAAATATTGTTTATAAACCTATCGTCAGGGTGGCTACGTATTTTCTATTATTACCCACAATTGGGCTATATTTTGTAAGCGATATTTACACACAATGGGGCAGATTTATGAGCCCCTTGCGCCACTTTTGCGTCACTTTTAACATGGGAAAAGTGACGCAAAAGTGGCGCAAGGGGCTTATAAATCTGCCCCAATGTGTCGTTCGGACAGTATACTGGCAACGCTATTCAGATACCACACTGCGCAATCACATAGTAAACACTGAAACTAAAAAACAAAGTTCAGGGAAAGTTCTAGATAATCGAACAAAATAAATGTGAAATAAAATAAACTAAAAATCAAAGGAACATATTCAACAACAACGAAAAATAAACAAAGGGAAAATCGGTAAATAAGTGGCAGATTTGCTTCCATCGGAAGAGACGGAGACATGGAGTTAAAGCCTGGGGCTTGTAGAATGAAAGAGCATTAAATGGCAGCTAATGATTCCGTGAACGCGTTGACTCCGCGCGCGGGAAAGGTCAGCCCACTGCAGTGTTCGCATTTACATCCGATGTGTTCTAGGTGCCGACTCGACTTAATCTCGTTTTGCAGTGGGAATGAACGTGTCAATACCTTGCACAGTGACAGAATGGCTTTTACTCTATTTATACTTCCCCGAACCCTGTCAGGGGCAGTATTTTCCAGATGTTTAGCCAGCTGCCGTCTGACGCTTTGCGGTCAATCCCATCTTCTTTTCAAAATCAGCGGCTCAGTCCTATTCTTCTTGCAACTAGTAATTTCGTTTCCTTTTCGGCAAAAGCATGAATTAGGTTTTCGCTGCCAAGATGAATCACTTTTCGCTTGCGAACAGTTCATCTTATTGCCTTTTTACTTGCCCGGGAGCAGGAGTTGATGCCAACTGCATTAACCCATGCGTGCGCGTGGGCTCCAGCACTACTGGAACCTTGGGTTTCACAACATCTTCCAAACAACGCATTCACTCATAGCCGAATGCAGAATTCATGCTTTACAAAAACACTACAGACCAAACTTCATATGCATTGCATTTATATAGCGCTTACCCCCTCTGATGAGAGACACAAAGCACTTTATGCAGATTAGCACTGTACTCCAGATCTCAAGCTTTAGCGTTCAATTGAGTGTTTTTTTTTTGGTTAGTGAGTTTAATTTTACATGCATTAGTCGAGTTTGTTTGAGGTGGAATCCGAGGGAGTTTAACGTCACATCTAGCAGGGGTGGAGATGCGTGAGTTCATGTGAGTTCATGTGAATGATTGATGGGGTAAATAATGTAGAGAAAGCTCCCAATAGAGAGTTAGATGTGCATGCCAGTGGGGATTTGGAAGCATGTTAGTGTGAAAGATTGATGGTGTGAATAGATATTGTAGGAGAAGCTTAGAAAATGGATAGATTGCAGGTTTGTGAGAAGGTAGGAGTTGTGGGCTGTGGATGAAGACAGAACCAAATCACACACGTACATGTAGAAAAAGTAAGCCACAGGGTGTAGAGTTTTGAGTAGGAGTTGATAAGTACATGCAAATTGGAAGACGAGTACGATACGAGAAGTAGTGCATTTAGATGGCTTTAGGGATTTGATGGTCATTAATCTGAGTCCTTTGCGTTTTGAGGAGAATCAATGTACTGTAGTGGGAGAGCAATTATTGGAATGTATACTGTCTTGGGAAAGTGAAAGGAAAAAGTAGAAAAAAGCTGATTATCTGTGTTTTATATTGAATTGTACAGGGACTGTGTGAGAGAAAGATGGCTCAGCAGGTAGAATTGATTGAGTTCTTGCATAATATCTTGACAAGTTGGCCATAGATTTACATGTATTGAGACACTTAGAGGAAGTCTGTTGACCGATGGAGAACATCAGCCACCAGACTCCTCCTGAGACCGAAAAAACAGGCAACATATATATAAATCCTCACAGATAGAGGTCATCTGGTTCTCTGTGAGCGGGGTCTGTTCAAACAAAATATTTTACAGCTTAACAGGCGTGCAACTAAATTCAAGCAAGACTTCCTGCCATTAGAAATTGTTCAAGCGTCCCAAAAGGGACAGCAAATGTCTCAAAGCAGGAACTGCTATTTTTTCTTCTTCCAGGGATGAAAAGTGACCTGCACTGATATTCCTGGGTTTGAAGAGAGGCGCACTGGTCACACACAGACACACACAGACACACACACACACACACACACACACACAGGCATGCAGGCACGCACGCACACATACACGCACACAGGCATGAAGGCACGCACGTACACACACATATTTTATTTTTGTTTTCTCATAATGGGCATTGGACTGTTTTTCATGTATCTTCCACACTAGCTTGGAAGTATCTGCTGATTTTTATCTGAAAAATTCAGGACCTTTATTGTGTATTGCCTTGCGAGTGCCACATAATAGTTTGAATGAAAATCATCTTACGACCAATGGAGAGCTTTCAAGGTAAGCTAGATGCGTGTGTAAATATTTAGATGTAAAAGTAATCTTGCAGATGAGTTGTGAATTCTTTTGAGTCATCTCATGATTTAGAGAGGAATCACATGATACAGACCATTTGGGTAATCAACTTAAGTGGTGAGAAATGTTGTTTCTCGAACCATTTGTGGAAATGCAAGATAGGGAATAGTGCGACAGAGTGTCTTCATAGTCTAGAAGTCTGCCTTGCTTAGGTTGTTCCCTTGTGTGTTCATTTAGGCTTTAGAGACCATCATATTTGTGGGAATGGTTCTAGATCTTGTGGCCAGGGTGTTAATGGACCATAAGTGTTCCACTCTCCATAAGAGAGGAGTTTAGTTCTTCATATATTTAGTTTCAGATAGTTGTAGGTCATCCTTTGGTCTACAGCTCAGACACACTATTCAAGTTCAGAGTTTCACATGTCTTTGGGGTTTTCCAGTTTGAGTATTATGTGTGTGTTATCTTCATAAGTGTAGCAGATAAGGTCTTAGTTCTGGTAACAGTTTCACGTATACATTAAAGGAGATTGGGAGAGGATGCGGTCCGTCGGCTAGATTGCCGACTTTGGTGCTGGAAACCAAGTTTCGAGCCACAGGATCGCTTCCACATCCTGTGGTTCTGGGCAAATCACTTAATCTCCCCGTGCCTGAATGTGTCCTTTAGAAATGTAACTGGTGCTCATGTAAAGCGCTCCAATACCTTGGGGTCGAGTTTGCGCTATATAAATCTGCAACAAAAAAAAAAAGACAATGGACCTGGTTCTGCAGACAGGCTTATGATTAAGCCTGGGTCTCTCCTGCCTCTTTGTTTTGGTGCCATGAAACATTTTTGGTGTACATGCGCTCTATAAATATGGTGTGACATAGCAAACGTGACGTAACAAGAGGAGAGATAATAGATCATTGGGGAACTCCTGTCTATATTTTTTAAGTTGAAGAAAAGGGAACAATTGAATGATGTGCGCATGGCCATCAAGGAGGCAGGATATCCAAAGATTAAAAGCGTTTAATGTAGTTCTGTGGAAGAGCATTCAGCATTTTAGTTCTTGCTTGAATAGTCCAGTTTCTTTGTCTTTTTGATGGACTATTTATGAATTTTATTGTGTCTGTGTAAAATATCATGTCAAACGGATTCTTTGATTCCAGCCAGGTGCTTTAAGATATTGAAATAGTTTTTCTATCTTTTTAGGCCTTTATTCATCTAACAGGTTTTTATTTTAACTTTTGGCATGATATGAAGACTTTATGGGTAATGTTTTGTCACAAAATTTCTCCCTCCATTCATATAGCTTCTTCACTGAGTTGTAAATGTAAATGTAGTTGAGCTTATATAGCGCACAGCTACCCGCTGTGGGTTTCCCGGCGCTTGCTTAGGGAACCCGTCCTGGTATTCCCCTGTGAGATAGCAGGGTATCCACAAGGTGAAAGTCAGGCATCCCGCCGCGAGGGGCCGTTGTGGAGATTAAGCAAGCTATTGCCCAGAGTCGCAGAGTGTGAACCCGTGAGTCGAGGAGGCACCGGGGCAAGAATTATCGAGTCCGTGGAATTTTTAGCCCAAGACCCGCCGAGGCGGGGAATTGAACCCTGGTCCAGGACCGATCTCAGCTTCCGGGTCTGCCGCCTCTAACCCCTGAGCCACACAGTTTACAGTCTCTAATTGTGTGATTGTGGTTAGATGAATTTCGAAGCTTTCCCTATACAACATATTCTAGAGTCTTTAGATTGCTGCTGAATGGGATGAGGTATCTGAGAGTCTTCAAAAGATCTTAGTGAGAAGTAGATGAGGTGATGATTGGCTCAGTGCAGCATGTCCCTGGTTGTTACATTGCCTACGTTAAAGAATAGTAGGTCTAGTGCATGATCTGGGATATAGGTAGGCCTGTGATTATCTGAAATACTGATAAAAAGATAAGATGGCATTTGGTTGTGCCATTTGAGGTTTGCCGAACCAGACGTTTAGGTCACAAAATAGTGCATTGGTTGGAGTGGCTGAAGATATTGCACCTAAAAATGTGTCAGTTAAAGCTCCAATATTGGGTAGATAGCAGGAGTGAGTACAGCAGGAGGACGTTGTAGGTGAATGGAGACCTGGCATGGCATTTAATAATAGGTTTTTTCACATCCTGTTATTAAAATATCATCACTGTTTATGGCTGATATTGTTTCTTTGAAAATAGTCACCAGAACTTCTCGTTTTTTTCCTGTTGAATCAGAGTAAGGGATTGATATCCTGGTGAGATGGGTTTGGTTTTGCACATTGATTAGTGGGATCATTTTGGGTGTGTGTGTAGGAGACTTTGTGTGTCTGTGAATAAAGGACTGGTAGACAATTGTTGTTTGATAATGTATTGAGGTAACTTTGGGACCTGTTGTTTTGTTGATAAGGACATTTGTGTACTGCAAAAGCATTAGTGTTTGTGTTTCTTTTATGTTCGTTGAAGGTGGTCAGAGTGGGTCAGAGGTGGAGTAGATGCATGAGCGTTTAGCTTTAAATAACTACATTTTGCTAATGAGTATAGATATGAGTGTAATAAAAACTGTAGTAGAATATGTAAATTCACTAATTGTAATAATATCACACCACATAAAGGTAAAAATACAATATTTGTTGTATTGCCATAAAACACTGTGAGAAATATGGCTGTTAGTTGGGGGAGGGCAGAAACACGACTCAAGCAACAGCCACAGTCCTTCTCAGGGTGTACCACTTAAAGTCACTAAAATAACCTGTGCTTGCCCCTCTGGCAGCTTGGCACAAAAGCAGTGAGGCTTAACTTAGAGGCAATGGGTAAAGTATTTATGCAGCACACAAACAGTAATAAAGTGACAACTCAAAACTCAAAAAAGTCTAAAACGAAGTTAGAAAAATAGACAAAAATGTAACAAATTATTTGACACCAAAATAATAAAAATCCACTGGACTGGAGAAATGCAATTCCAAAAGTAAGTATAGTGCCCAAAACCACAAAGTGCCACTCACAGTTATCTGGTCATGCAAGACTGGAAGAAATTCACAAGTTTTTGCCGGCCATGATGGAGCGCTGGCAGGATACAGGGACTAGGTCAGTCCTGCTGAAAAAGTTACCTCCTAAAGTTTAGCATGAAGAGTCCAGTTCAAGATGAAGGGGGCCGCGAGGAGCAGGGAGAGAGTTGTGGATGGTCGTCACTGTAGTGCAAAGAGCAGGGCGGGCATTGTGGAGCTGTAGCACGATGATATTGTTGGGTGTCGCAAACATTCATTGCTCGAGATTTACGATGGCAGACACCACGGGCTACTGATGCTGTAGTGAGAAGTGCAGATCTCATGTTGCCGTTTAACTCTGGTTGTCACTGTAGCCCGAAGAGTCAGGTTCACTAGAGCTACAGGTCTGCAGATGGCGTGGGTGGCAAGATCTAGGTGTGAGAAGGCACGAAGAGCCCACATCTTCAGGATTTCTCCTTTTCTTTCAGGAGGAGCTCAAATGATGCCACATCAAGGGTCTAGGACCTGGGAAGCACCTCTTGGGGATCAGGAACTCCCTTCAGCAGAGGCCAGCAGGGCTCAGGCAGTCGCAGTTGCAGGTACAAGCAGGACCAGTTGCAGCAGGGCAGAAGGGCAGTTGCAGAGGGCCCTCTGGACCCTGTGGGGTCCCTGTAGCTCAGAACAGATCAGTCAGATGACCCTTGGAGTCACTTCAACCTGGGTTGAATGGTGCAGGTCCGGTCTATCTTCGTAGATAGAAGGGGTGGCCTTCAGCCACAGGGCAACAGGGCCGTCCTTCTTCTGTATTATCTGCAGGTCTAGGTGTGTACTGGAGAGTGGGTTTGATGCCCACTTTGAAGTGGGAGAAGCTTCTGGAGTGTTTTTTAGGTCTTGCTGAGCCAACGCATGCGCTGCCCCGAGACATTTAGTATTGGGGTTTTCAAAGTGCTGCCACAGCAGGCTTTTGGTGGCCTACTGCTTGCATTCACGCAAGCGTGCATGCGCGCAGCCGCCATCTGCCTTGCTTCCCGGCTGACCGAGCTTAGCCGTGTATGATTCCCAATGAAGCTCCCGCAGGTGCACAAGACCGTCCTATCTCCTCAATTATAATATACGTTTTTCTGTTGTGATGTCATGAATTGATGGATCTTTCATGGTTTATGATGTCACTTAGCACATATTACCGAAAGACATACAATCTTTAATTATTTATCAAACTTCAGTGATTGTTTTTGAGTGATTACTTGGTGGTTTTTGCTAATTGAGTTATCAATAGCAATCTTGAGCACTACCTGCTTTTGGGCATTGTCATATTGCACTCAGGCTTTCCATCTATTACTCTTAATTAAATCCTGACCCTACTCGCCACTAAAGAGCCTCTCACTCTCACAGACTCTCACAGACACTCTCTCACAGACACTCTCTCACAGACTCACTCTCTCACAGACACTCCCTCACAGACACTCTCACAGACTCACTCTCACAGACACTCTCTCACAGACACTCTCTCACAGACACTCTCACAGACTCACTCTCACAGACACACTCTCTCACAGACACTCTCTCACAGACTCACTCTCACAGACACTCTCTCACAGACTCACTCTCACAGACTCACTCTCACAGACTCTCTCTCACAGACACACTCTCACAGACACACTCTCACAGACACACTCTCACAGACACTCTCTCACAGACACTCTCATAGACACTCTCTCACAGACTCTCACATACACTCTCTCACAGACACACTCTCACAGACACACCCTCACAGACTCTCTCTCATAGACACTCTCTCACAGACACTCTCTCACAGACACTCTCTCACACACTCTCTCACACACTCTCTCTCACAGACACCCTCTCACAGACACTCTCTCACAGACACTCTCTCACATACTCACACTCACAGACACTCTCTCACAGACTCACTCTCACAGACTCACTCTCACAGACTCACTCTCACAGACACACTCTCACAGACACACTCTCACAGACACTCTCACAGACACTCTCTCACAGACACACTCTCACAGACACACTCTTTCACAGACACACTCTCACGGACACACTCTCACAGACTCTCTCTCACAGACACTCTCTCACAGACATTCTCTCACAGATACCCTCTCACACTCTCCCTTACATACTCTCTCACAGACACTCTCTCACAGACACTCTCTCACAGACTCACTCTCTCACAGACACTCTCACAGACACTCTCACAGACACTCTCTCACAGACACTCTCTCACAGACTCACTCTCACAGACACTCTCTCACAGACTCACTCTCACAGGCTCACTCTCGCAGACTCTCTCTCACAGACACACTCTCACAGACACTCTCACAGACACTCTCTGACAGACTCACTCTCACAGACACTCTCTCACAGACTCACTCTCACAGGCTCACTCTCGCAGACTCTCTCTCACAGACACACTCTCACAGACACTCTCTCACAGACACACTCTCACATACACTCTCTCACAGACACACTCTCACAGACACACTCTCACAGACTCTCTCTCGCAGACACTCTCTCACAGACACTCTCTCATAGACACTCTCTCACATACTCTCTCACACACTCTCTCACAGACACTCTCTCACAGACACTCTCTCACAGACACTCTCTCACAGACTCACACTCACAGACTCACACTCTCACACTCTCTCACAGACACAGACACACTCTCTCACAGACTCTCTCTCACAGACTCTCTCACAGACTCTCTCTCACAGGCATTCTCTCACAGGCACTCTCTCACAGGCACTCTCTCACAGACACTCTCTCACAGACTCACTCTCACAGACTCACTCTCACAGACTCTCTCACAGACACACTGTCACAGACACACTCTCACAGACCCACTCTCTCACAGACACTCAGACACTCTCTCACAGACACTCTCTCACAGACACTCTCTCACACTCACACTCTGTCATGATCATCGGTCTCATATGCCATCCTCTGTCTTATATGCTTTGTTTAGTTTAGTACGGCGCTACATGTTTGGGCAAAAGCGCGCTGTGCAATGAACAAAGGTTGCATGTTTGGACACACTGTGCAAATAGACTAAAGCGCACTGTGCAATGATCAAAGGCTGCATGTTTGGACAAAAGCGCACTGTGTAATAAACTTGAACATGATGGTGAACGTGCGTCTTACAGTACAAACGAACATGGGTGTCACAGTACGTTATTCCTTATAAGACATTGTTTTTTGACCTTTTATTTCACCCGTGTTTTTTCCTTTCTATTTACATATGGTATTGAAAGCATGTTTTGTCAAGCGCATTGCTTTTTTCGTTTTTGTTTGCATGTCTTTTGTCCCTAGGCTAATTCCGTACAGCGCACCGTTGCTATAAAGGCGGCCCGCCCTTCCGCTATCGCGGATTATTGCAGCCCTTCCGTATGCGTCTGATGTTCCCTCAGCTCCTGGAGGTTTCGTTCCAGCTGAAATCCTGCTCCGCTTCCGGGCGGTTTTGCCGATCTCTTGAGATCGTTTACACCTTTGGTTTCGCAAGCGGTTAAGGTTTGGAGACCTTACGGTAAGAGACATTTTGCCCGTTCTATTTCTAGAAATTCCTAAGACCTGCTACGCTCGAGATTAAGCTCTCTCTGAACTATTGATAAAGCGGCATCTAGGAAGATGTTAGTTGTGCGCGCATTTGATTAAAGAGTCAAAATTGTCACTTTACAGTCGCGCTATTGGTTTTTCAAGATTCTACTATTATTAAGGTCATATACAGACTTAGTTTTCCTTTTAGGGTGAATGTCTTTAACATTGTTAACCTATTTGAATGTTCTAATGATATAAGCATATAAATGGCCAAATTGGACACAAGTTCATGATATATTTGAAAGCAAGTTCATGATATAACCAGAAAGACTTGTTAATACTGATCTAATCATTCTAAAGCTCTCCGCATTGTATTTTCTTCTTATGACAATATCTCTGAGGATATTATCTTCTGTTAATGCCGTTGTCTAGGAAATGTTTTAAAACGGCAATTTGAATTAGATTTGGAACCATGTATGTAGTTTAATTTTATGATTGACCAGCTTGCCTTTACAGAACTCCTTCCCAGCAGTACCCTCCCTAAACCCCTTCCCCTGTTGATCATCTGTTTACATTTATGTACAGAGTCGAGGCTGCCGGAAGGTGGGCTACTTGAGGGTACTGCTCCCGAGGAACTTGGACCTTGACAGAATAATTCGCCCACGGATTTCGTTCCTCCTGAGCAGTACCGCCAAGATGGCTACTTTAGATGACGTTTATAAAATGTTGGGTAATATGCAAAAAGAATTAACTGCAACACGTCTAGAAACAGCAACGTTGGCAAGTAAGGTGGCTCATATACAAACTCAACTTTTGTCTGCTCCAGTTCCGTCAGTCTTTAGTGGAGAAGCCTCAAAAGAGTCAATTGCACCTACCATCTCTGTCACAGTCCCCTCCACCGTGCCGTTGGCCTCCCCAGAACGGTTCTCTGGAGACTCAACTAAGTTTCAGACCTTTTTAACGCAAATTCAATTACATTTTATGGTGAAACCAGCTTCTTTTCCAAATGCCCAATCCAGAATCTCCTTTTTAATTTCGTACTTGAGTGGCGATGCAGCAATGTGGGCAGTGCCCTTGTTGAATGCAGATGATCCGATTTTGTATAATTGGCATAAGTTCAAGGACGAATTTGAAAAAGTTTTTGACAGACGCTCTATCACTAGCTCAGCTGATAGAGAACTCCTGGAACTTAAACAGGGAAATAAAGACCTGATACATTATTTGACACAATTCAATAGACTAATTTCAGAAACCAATTGGCCAGAAGAGAAAAGGACTGCGCTTTTTTATCAAGGCTTGAAAGACGATTTAAAAGATTTACTCGCCTCTATAGATCCACAACCCCGAGATTGAGCAGATTTAATAGCGCTAACTCTTTGGCTAGACCATCGTTTAAATGAACGAAAAGGAGATAAAAAGAAGTTAGAATTCAGACCCACAGTGCGTGTTAGAGAAAGGAGTTATCCAGTCCAAACAGAGTCTAGTGAGCCCATGGAAATTGGAGGGATTCGAAAACCCCTCACACAAGAAGAAAAAGAAACACGTCGGAAATTAGGAATGTGCCTATATTGTGGTAAAAAAGGACATTTTATTCCGGAGTGTCCAATTCGACCAAAAGGATTTAAAAGCCCAAAAGGGCTTGAAACAACACCTTCCAAACAGGAAAACTAATGTACTCGAGGAACAAACAGGGGACTTCCTCGAGTGATCTATCGGATAGCTCTGATCAATGTTTAGCTAACACACTTCAAATGTCGGTTCCGCATTTAACCTTAAATGTGCTTTTCGTCAAACCTGGACTAATCAATCAAGAGGTGGTTGTTATGGTAGATTCAGGCGCTACCGGCAATTTTATTGATTCCAGTACCAAATTACAAATTACAACGGTCAAAAAACCAAAAGTTGAATCAGTCTATGCCGTAGATGGAGCGGTTCTTTCTTCAGGTCCGATCACGCACACCACCATTACCATCACTATAATATGTTACGCTGAAGACCTTAAACATTTCGAAGAAATAAGATTTGACATGATAGACGCACCGCAGTTTTGGGTTATTTTGGGTATGCCATGGCTCACTGAGCATAACCCTACAATCGATTGGGCCAAAAGAAGTTTAACATTTCCCTCTGATCGGTGTCATCAAGAATGCCTTTTTCCACTGCAATCTCTGAATACTGAGGAAGCTGTTGATTCACGACCAGTAACCGGAGCCCATTTGATAGCCACAGCAGCAGAGCAAGACATAGAATTACCCCAACAATATGCAGATTTTCACAATGTTTTTAGTGAAACCAGAGCTGAAATTCAACCACCGCATCGTCCTTACGATTGTGAAATCGAGTTACAACCAGGCGAAAAGATTCCGTGTGGCAGAATCTATGCTCTCACTGAGGCCGAATGTAAACATCTTCCATCATATCTTGACAAGTATCTTAAAAACGGGATTATCAGACCCTCTAAGTCACCCGCAGCTTCTCCTCTTTCCTTTGTGCCAAAAAGTAATGGCGATCTGCCCACATGTATCGATTATAGAGCCTTAAACGCAATTACAGTAAAAAATCGATATCCGCTACCCCTAATTCCAGTTCTTCTTGATCAGGTTCGAACAGCAAAATTATACACTAAATTGGACTTACGAGGTGCTTACCACTTGGTTCACGTTCGATCAGGAGACAAGTGGAAAACAGCTTTTAGAACTCGATATGGCCTTTTTGAGTATTGTGTGATGCCGTTCGGGCTTTGTAACGCCCCAGCGGCTTTTCAATTTTTTCTCAACGATGTATTACAAGAATTCCTGGACCAATTCGTTATTGTCTACATAGACAATATTCTCATTTATTCCAACTCTGAAATTGATTATGAGCAACATGTCACATCTGTTCTAACCACCTTGAGAAAACATGGGCTTTATTGTAAATTGCCAAAATGTGAATTCCATGTACATAGTGTAGAATTTTTAGGATTTATCCTTTCACCACAGGGGATTTCCATGGCGGATCGAAAGGTACAAGCAATACAAAATTGCCCACAACCACGATCTGTGAAAGACGTACAAAGGTTTTTAGGTTTTGCCAATTTTTACTGGCGCTTTATCCAAAAAGTTTCTGCCCGACCAACGCCATTAACACGACTTTTACAAAAAGGACGAAAATTCCAATAGTCCCCTCACTCAGAGCATGCTTTTCAGGATTTAAAAAAGGCTTTTATCACAGCACCAGTCCTAAAACACCCGGATCTTTCTAAACCTTTCATTGTTGAAGCGGATGCTTCTAACACTGCAATTGGAGCAATTTTGTCACAAAGAGATGAAGCAACTAATCAACTTCATCTGGTAGCCTTTCTGTCTAAACAATATTTGCCTGCAGAAAAGAACTATACTATAGCAGAAAAGGAGCTCTTAGCTATTCGCTTGGCCTTTAAGGAGTGGCGTCACTACCTGCTGGGGTCATGTCATCCCATCACGGTATACACCGATCATCGCAATTTACAATTTCTCCGCTGCGCTAAAGCTCTAACACCTCGACAATTGCGATGGACTCTGTTTTTCGCAGAATTCAATTTCCACATAACCTTCCGACCAGGTAGTGCAAATAAAAAAGCAGACTCTCTTTCTCGCTATGAGGAAACTCAGAATCCCTGTGACCAGTAAGAAGTAAGACCCATAGTCCCACAAGAACATATCATTGGAGTGACAAAGTCCGGAGAATTTTTGGCTGAAATCAGAAAAATTATGCTGCTTCAGAAAATAATATGTTGGAAAAAGCTAGACCGGAAAGACAAATGATTGATGGTCTTCCATTTCAAGGACGTCTTCTCTATGTCCCACAAAAAAGGTTACAACAACGAGTACTTTTATGGTGCCATACCCATCCTCTGGCAGGACATCCTGGTTGCGCAAAAACCCTTGACTTGGTAAGCAGAAATTTTTGGTGGCCTAGCTGGAGAAAGGATGTCATAACCTATGTACAAGCTTGTGACATCTGTACAAGAGCTAAATCTGATCATTCTCTCAAAAAAGGAAAACTATTCCCTTTACCAACACCTACACAAGTATGGGAAGACATCTCGTTAGACTTCATCACCAATCTACCAAGGGATAAGACAAAACAGCGATCCTAGTCATAGTAGATCGACTATCAAAGATGGCACATTTCATAGCCTGTGAAGAATTGCCAACTACAACCGCTCTGGTGTATATGCTGTTAATTCATGTGGTACGATTGCATGGTTTACCACGATTTATAACCACTGATAGAGGCTCTCAATTCACTTCCAGACTGTGGAAAACCTGGTGTTCGGAAATTCAAAGTAACTTATCCACGAGTTTTCATTCTGAGTCGGATGGACAAACCGAACGTGTTAACCAGGTCCTAAAACAGTATATCCGCTGTTATTTGAATCAAAGCCATTCGTCTTGGGTAGGCTTGTTATAGGAAGCTGAATTTGCATACAATAATCTCTTGCATACTTCTACCAAAATGTCTCCATTTTTTGCCACTCATGGTTGGCATCCTCGAGCATTGCCATTAACAACTTCAATGGATGTGCACCTTCCGCATGTTACAACAAAACTACAAAAGATGGAATCAATAATGAAAACATTACGGCAAAATGTGACTAATGCTAAGGTGGCGTATAAAAAATGTGCTGACAGGAAAAGAACACCGGGCCCTATATACCAGCCTGGAGATAAGGTATGGCTGTCCACAAAAAACGTACACTTTAAGACGCAGAGTCCTTTTCATCCACGTTTTATTGGGCCATATACTGTTATTGAATGTATACACCCAGTAGCCTTTAAACTCCAATTACCATCATCTATGAAAGTGCACCCAATGTTTCATACATCATTACTCAAACCAGCACAAATATCACAAAACGTGAAACCAAAAGCAAGACCACCTCCTTTATTGGTAGGGACCACTTGGAATATGAGGTTCAACAAATTAAAGACAGCAAGTACAAGAATGGGCAGGTGTGGTATTTGGTATCTTGGAAAGGTTATGGTCCCGAGGAGGATTCTTGGGAACCTTGTGATGCTATTCATGCTCCACGCTTGCTACAACAATTTCGTATCACTCATCCCAATTCTGCAGCCTGAAAACCGGGGTGGTTTCAATTTTGATGGGGAGGACTGTTATGATCCTCGGTCTCATATGCCATCCTCTGTCTTATATGCTTTCTTTAGTTTAGTATGGCGCTACATGTTTGGGCAAAAGCGCGCTGTGCAATGAACAAAGGTTTCATGTTTGGACACACTGTGCAAATAGACTAAAGCACACTGTGCAATGATTAAAGGCTGCATGTTTGGACAAAAGCGCACTGTGTAACAAACTTGAACACGATGGTGAACGTGCGTCTTACAGTACAAACGAACATGGGTGTCACATTACGTTATTCCTTATGAGACATTGTTTTTTGACCTTTTATTTCACCTGTGTTTTTTCCTTTCTATTTACATATGGTATTGAAAGCATGTTTTGTCAAGCGCATTGCTTTTTTTGTTTTTGTTTGCATGCCTTTTGTCCCTAGGCTAATTCCGTACAGCGCACCGTTGCTATAAAGGCGGTCCTGCCCTTCCGCTATCGCGGATTATTGCAGCCCTTCCGTACGCGTCTGACGTTCCCTCAGCTCCCGGAGGTTTCGTTCCAGCTGAAATCCTGCTCCGCTTCCGAGCGGTTTTACCGATCTCTTGAGGTCGTTTACACCTTTGGTTTCGTAAGCGGTTAAGGTTTGGAGACCTTACGGTAAGATACATTTTGCCCGTTCTATTTCTAGAAATTCCTAAGACCTGCTACGCTCGAGGTTAAGCTCTCTCAGAACTATTGATAAAGCAGCATCTAGGACGATGTTAGTTGTGCGTGCATTTGATTAAAGAGTCAAAATTGTCACTTTAGAGTCGCGCTATTGTTTTTCAGGATTCTACTATCATTAAGGTCATATACAGACTTAGTTTTCCTTTTAGGGTGAATGTCTTTAACATTGTTAACCTATTTGAATGTTCTAATGATATAAGCATAGAAATGGCCAAATTGGACACAAGTTCATGATATATTTGAAAGCAAGTTCATGATATAACCAGAAAGACTTGTTAATACTGATCTAATCATTCTAAAGCTCTCCGCATTGTATTTTCTTCTTATGACAATATTTCTGAGGATATTATCTTCTGTTAATACTGTTGTCTAGGAAATGTTTTAAAACGGCAATTTGAACTAGATTTGGAATTATGTATGTAGTTCTATTCTCTGATTGACCAGCTTGCCTTTACAGAACTCCTTCCCAGCAGTACCCTCCCTAAACCCCTTCCCCTCATCTGGCCATCTTGATCATCTGTTTACATTTATGTACAGAGTCGAGGCTGCCGGAAGGTGGGCTACTTGAGGGTACTGCTCCCGAGGAACTTGGACCTTGACAAACTCACTCTCACAGACACTCTCTCACAGACACTCTCTCACAGACACACTCTCACAGACGCACTCTCACAGACTCTCTCTCACAGACACTCTCTCACAGACACACTCTCACAGACGCACTCTCACAGGCACTCTCTCACAGGCACTCTCACAGACACTCTCACAGACACTCTCTCACAGACTCTCTCTCACAGACTCGCACAGACACTCTCTCACAACACTCTCACAGACTCTCTCTCACAGACTCTCTCTCACAGACTCTCTCTCACAGACTCTCTCTCACAGACACTCTCTCACAGACACTCTCTCACAGACACTCTCACCGACACTCTCACAGACTATCACAGACACTCTCTCACAGACACTCTCTCAAAGACTCTCACAGACACTCTCACAGACACTCTCTCAGGCACTCTCACAGACACTCTCACAGACACTCTCTCAGACTCTAACAGACACTCTCTCAGACTCTCACAGACACTCTCTCACAGACTCTCACAGACTCTCACAGACACTCTCTCACACACACTCACACACTCTCTCACAGACACTCTCTCACAGACACTCTCTCACAGACAGTCTCTCACAGACTCACTCTCACAGACTCACCCTCACAGACTCACTCTCTTGCAGACACTCTCTCAGACACTCACTCACAGACACTCTCTCACAGACACTCTCTCACACTCACACTCTCTCTCACAGACTCTCTCTCACAGAAACTCTCTCACAGACACTCTCTCACAGACACACTCTCACAGACTCACTCTCACAGACGCTCTCTCACAGACTCTCTCTCACAGACACTCTCTCACAGACATAGACACTCTCTCACAGATACACTCTCACAGACACTCGCACAGGTACTCCCTCCCAGGCACTCTCTCACAGGCACTCTCTCACAGACACTCTCTCACAGACACTCTCACAGACACTCTCACAGACACTTTCACAGACACTCTCACAGACACTCTCTCACAGACTCTCTCTCACAGACACTCTCTCACGACACTCTCACAGACACTCTCTCACAGACACTCTCTCACAGACACTCTCTCAGACACTCTCAGAGACTATCACAGACACTCTCTTACAGACACTCTCTCACAGACACTCTCTCAAAGACTCTCACAGACTCTCTCACAGACACTCTCTCACAGACACTCTCTCACAGACACTCTCTCACAGACACACTCTCAGACTCTCAGACACTCTCTCAGACTCTCACAGACACTCTCTCACAGACTCTCACAGACACTCTCTCATAGACACTCTCTCACAGACACTCTCACACACTCTCACAGACACTCTCTCACAGACACTCTCACAGACTCACTCTCATAGACTCACTATCACACTCTCTCTCACTGACTGACTCACTCTTTCTCACTGACTGACTCTCTCTCACTGACTGACTCTCTCTCACGGACTCTCTCACTGTCTCTCTCTCACTGACTGTCTCTCTCTCACCGACTGACTTTCTCTCACAGACTGACTCTCACTGACTGACTCTCTCTCATGAGTGACGCTTTTCACTGACTGACACTCTCTCTCACTGACTGACTGACTCTCACTAAAACATTGACTCTTGCTAAAACACTGACTCTCGCTAAAAGACTGACTCTCTCTTAAAGATTGACTCTCGCTTAAAGACTGACTCACTCTCACTGACTGACTAGCTCACTGACTCACTCTTTCACTCACTGGCTGACTCACTCTCTCACTCTCACTGACTGCCTCTCACTCTCACTGACTGACTCTCACTCTCTCACTGACTCTCACTCTCTGACTGACTGACTAACTCTCTCAATCTCACTGACTGACTGACTCTCTCACTCACTCTCACTGACTGACTGACTGACCTTCACCCTCCTGTTATTTATGCCCCCCATAGCAAAAGAAAACACAACAAGCAACCATTGGGACAGACAGATACAAGTTGCCAGCATTGAAAGGACAAAAAAAACTCAAGACATTATTTTTAATACTTTTTTAATATGGTTGTTTAGTTGTACATAATGCTTTTTAGTCATATCTAAGGTAACTCAAATGATTCTGACACTTCTTTGTTATAACTTATCAGCATGCTGCAAACTTCTGTACAGCACAGCTTAAACACATAGGTAAAGTCAATATAATTTCCCAAAGGCAAGACCTATTGGCTATGCCAATGCTTGTTTAAAGAGGTGTCTGGAATTTCCTGCCTCCCTGCCCTGGTTCCAGTCTGGCTGGGGGCACAATAGGCTGTTGTGACGTCCTTTTTGTCTGAGCTGAGTCAGTGCCTTTGAAGTGCAAGTATGGTAGGTGACAGCTCCGCCCCTTATCCTGCCATTGATGGCCTGTCCTGCCACCACTCGGGCCCTCTATTGTGATGCTGTCTAGAAGGAATACACACAGGCCAACTAGTCATGTGAACCAAGAAACAGGTTGCAGGCATCAAATAGTTAGGACAAGAAAATTTCAACTTTCTAAAAGTGGCATTCTCAAAATTGTGACTTAAAATCTGACTTTGCTATTAAAGAAGGCTTTAAATTACAATTCCTCGGGCACCAAACATGACTTTCCCACCTGCTTCCAATCAAAAGTTATCACTTACTATAAGTAATAATGTATCTCAATGTTAAACTATGGAAGTGGTTTTCATTGCAGTAGAGAAAAATTAATTTGAGAGTTTTTCACTGCCAAGATATGTAAAACTTAAAATTAAATGTCCAACTTTTTAATACATTGCACCCTGTCCTATGAGCTGTTAAGGGCGTACCCCAGGGATGACTTAAATGTATTAAAAATGAAGGTTTAGGCCTGGTAAAATGCTTACTTAGCCAGGTCAAAAGGGAAGATTAATACTGCACATACGGACTGCAATGGCACGTACGGGACATGTTTGAATGGCTACTTAAGTGTGTGGCACAATCAGTGCTACAGACTTACTAGTCGCATTTAACTTACACGCCCTGGGTAGAAGAAGAGCCCACATCGAAGCCTCCCAACCCCACAGAAATATTTAAAAGGTGAGACATGTGGCGAATGCTCAGTTTCTCTTTTGTAGATTAAAACACTCACGTGAAAAGTTGACTGAAGAATGTAGCAGTTCTTCATGGAGTGAAATAAGTTTAAAATCCTTTCTCCGGGTTTAAACGTGATGTTGAGACCAATCTTGCTTCATCTGGAAACGCTGGGTAGGTTCCAGTAACTCTTCGCCAGTGTAACATCAAGTAATTAAATCATTGGAGTAAGCAAAGGAGATATGAAGTAAGCTTATTCCAGAGAATGAAAGGTCCCATCCATCAAGCAGCTGGAGTCAGGTGCAACTGACTCTTACCAAGCTCACAAGGTTCCATTACCATGGAGCTACTCAAAAGATAACAATGTGATGCATGGTTATCTAATAGGAAAATGTAATAGGACAATATAAGTAAAAGACATAAGCACAATATTACAATAGGATTTTGATTTTAAATAAATCTTGAAAATATATCTCTGGTAGTGTTCTTGAAAGTGCCTTTCTATGATGAAAAAGAATTTGGGCTTCAAGGACTGCCCTTGTGAAATCTTGCAGTACTGATTGGTACCATAAATGCCTTTCACTCAAGTCATGCTCAGTGGTTTGCTAGAGTTTTGCAGTCAGTCTTATTTTCTTTCTCAGATTGGTATATTGATTAGGTCCTTAGTACTAGGTGTTAGATCGGGGGGTCTCAAGTTGGCAGAGGTAAGAACCTTTGTCCGAATAGGGACCCTTACTTCTAGTCAGGGTAAGGGGGTACACACTGTTGATAACCCCTGCTCACCCCCTTGGAGCTTGGCACGAGCAGACAGGCTTATCCGCAAGGCAATGTGTAAAGTATTTGCACCAACACTCACAGTAACACAGTGAAGCACCACAAATGTACACCACACAGGTTGTTATAAAAATATCGATATCTTTATATAGCTTAGGTCAGATCAAAACTGTCTTTGAAAATGGTTCCTTGTTATGTTTCTCGCAAAAACAAACTGTTAGGTTTCTGTTATCAAAAGTTCACTTCAGAAATGCTTGTTGTGCTCACACAGTTCACCTCGGTAATGCTCTTGGCTATCAGCACAATTCACTTCAGGAATAATGACACTGGTGCTCTTCTCAACAAAACAGTAATGCCGCCTTCTGTAGTGCAAGATGTGTGCCGCTGGTTGACTCAGGGGTAAACAATTAGGAAATCACCAACTCATCCCCGTGTCACAAATGCGCGAGTGCGCCTTGATACTGTCAGCTCGAGAACCAAATTACCCCTGTGTCACAAATGTGCAAGTGCACGTTGGTACTGCCAGCTCAAGAACCAAATCATCCGCGTCACAAATGCGCAAGTGCGCGTTGATACTGCCAGCTCGAGAACCAAATCACAGGCAGGAGTTACCTTTGTTAGAGTGGAGGGAAGAGGGCTCGGCAGTCCGTGCGGCCTCTCGAAGATGCCGCCTCCACTGCGCGCGGCTCTCCCGGCTTCCGAGGCCATCCCGTCAATGTCAGAGGAGCGTAGAAGCCTCGTTGCTAGGAGATGCCCGTGCCTCCTCCAGTCCCTGCGCAGCTCTGCTCAGTCGAGCCCCTCGGTTTCCAGGGGACGCCTAGCGCTGCGGCCAATCCTAACGCGGGGATCTCTGTCGTCAGCAACGAGGGGAAGCAGCACTCACAAAACTCCCGGGCTAGTGGCGGTGACTCCTGAAACAGCGATCTTGTGCCTCCCGAGCAGCGGCAGTGAACGTAGCCCTCACAAAGCAACAACGCCAGAGGGCAGGGGCCGCTTCAGAGCTCCCGGTCCGGCAACGTTGATGGCAAACTCATCACGACACCCAAGGCAAGACGGGGGTTGGCAAGGACAAAGTGCTGGTCCTCCGATAGTCACACTGGGCACAAGAATTACCGTGCACGTCAGGCAGGTGGCACAAAGGACCTCAGCAGCGTGTTGGGGTCACACAGGTCAGCCCAGAGGCAGTAGGGACAGCAGAGCACGATGTAGGGCGAGTTTGAGGGGAGTCCTTAGGTTACATTTTATGTTCCTGAGCTAAAACAGGAGGCCAGCTCAGCTCAGGCCCTTGGAGACGTAGTAGGACACAGCACACAGCAAAGTCCTTCCTGAAAGCAGGAGGGGAACACAGCACAGAGCAAAGTTCCTCAGATCTCTTCCTTAGTAGTCACAGCAAACTTCAAGTCAGCCCCAGAGCACACAGCAAGGGCAGTCCTTTTCCTCAGTCTCTTCAGCTGATCTTCTTTAGCGGAGAGTCCTCTTGATTGCAGAAGTAGTCTAAAGTTCAGGGGTTTCAATTCTCATATGTATACCCCAAACGTCTTTGTTCTCTATGTGTGAGGGGTCCTGGACCCAGTCCAAACCAGTTCTGGGTGCACTCTGCCAGTGCACAACTTCTTCCTTTGTCAGTGTGGGACAGGACCATCAGACACACTGCAGGAGGTGGAGCCAACATTGTGGCAGGCAGGCACAGCCCTATTCAGACCCATGTGCTACTCCTCCCCACCACTCTACATGCAGATGGGTATATTCAGCCTAGTGCTGACTCACCCAGTCTCATGGAGCCACCCCCAGCCCCTGTCACTCACAAACCAGACAGTCAATCCACAAACAGGCAGAGGCACACAGAAAGGCTGAACAAGAAAATAGGCACTTTCTGAAAGTGCTATTTTCAAAACACAGAATTAAAAAAACATCCCCCTTAAAAGATGTGTTACTAAATTCTGAGTTCAGGGATACCAGATTTCAATTTTCTATCTTGCTCCTATGGGAAGATATGCAGGTAAACATTATACACAGCATTCCCCATTCTAGCCTATGGGCAAGATAGCCTTTCAATAGTGAAAAATGAAAATGGCAGTATTTCACTATCAGGACATGTCACCCACAATAGTACATGTCCTACCTTTCACAAACACTGCATCCTGCCCAGGTGGGTAGCTTGGGCCTACCATAGGGGTGTCTAATGTGCAAGAAAAGGGAAGAGTCAGGCCTGGCAAGTGTGTACACTGGCCAAGACAACATGGCAGCTAGCTACTGCACACAGGCACTGCGGTGGCAGGCCTGAGACACCATTTTAGGGCTACTCACATGGGTGGCACAATCAGTGCTGCAGGCCCACTAGTAGAATTTGAATTACCAGCCCTGGCACACTCAGTGCCCCTTACTAGGGACCTTACAGGTAAAACAAATATGCCAATCATGGATAACCAATCATCACATCAATTTTTTAACAGAGAGCATATGCACTTTAGCACTGATTAGCAGTGGTAAAGTGCCCAGAGTCCTATAGCCAACAACCACAGGTCAGGAAAAACAAAGGAGGAAGAAGCAAAACGTTTGGCGAAAACCTTGCAAAAGGGCCATTTCCAACACTAGGGCATCTAGGAAATTCTGGAGAAAAAAAATCCGGAAAACATATCAAAGTCTTTTGAAACTTTATTTGTATTTTCTAAGGTTCACACTATATCTAGGAGCAATCAAAGGGAGGGGTTCATGGAGTAGGAGTCATTCCATTTTTCTAGCACAATCTCCAATTTTTCGAATTTAACTAAATAGAACTAACTTCATCATCTAGTAAAGGCTATTTATAAAAATGTTTCCTTTTCCCAATGATAATATTACCTCATTTTGGGGGTCACAGTATTATGACAGGATTTAGGGCCCTACTCATTCATTCATAGAGGTAGATTTGCCTGACTGCTTAATTTTCTCTCAATATGATTTAGTTAAAACCTGCATTTTTCAGGTCTTTTTGATTTTCCATAGACCGCGAGATGCTGAGCCTGTGCCCGGGGGATCAGAGATAAGCTTGGGCAGAGAGCCTATGGGGGAAACTACAGCTCCCATCATCCCTAGTGCCGGGAGGCACTTGAAAACACCGATACCGGCCCGCGGCATGGTGTAGACCACAAGACGCTGTGCCTGTGCCTGGGGGACTGGAGATAAGCTTGGGCAGAGAACCTATGGGGGAAACTACAGCTCCCATCATCCCCAGTGCCCGGAGGCCCTTGAAAACACTGACGCCGGCCCACGGCACGGGACGTGCGCGGGGACGCACCCGGGCCACAAATCACATCCACGCCTGTCGAAGCTCGGAGGAGACTGGGCTGGCCCCCCCTCTAACATCGGGACAATGGAAAATTATTCTTCAGCCCTCAGGTACCGTGGTGCTTTTTACCCTACTGACTAGCCCTATTGATTATAACTACTCGTGCTTAGATAAGCATATTCCTGCTTGATATTTAAATACACAATGAGCAAGCGCAAGGGAGTAGCGGGAACCTTGGATGCCTTTATTACTAGGGTTGAATTAATGCTCGCAATGAGATTGAGCTGACGGAGCGGCGAATCTCATTAGATCCTATTACTACGCAGAGATGCTCTTCATTAGGCTCTTTTACATCAGGTGGTGTCCCACTAACCTCTTCGTCTGCTCCTCTGCAAAGTTCGTCTCAGTCTCCCTCTCCACCAGATCTGGACACAACTTCTACAGACAGACATGAGACGACCATCTTTTATCTCTTCTAGAATTCGCCTGGGCAGGCCCCTAAGTAACTCACAGGCAGCTAGCTTAGAGGGTGGAAATGTTGGTATTGTAAAGCACAGGGCTAATACCATGGGGGAGGCCCATGATCGGTCTCAAACGTTGCACCTACCACCCATAGCGGCTCCCCTCGTATTGGTCCTTGGAAATGTTCCCACCCTGAGGGTGGATCAGATCGAAAATACTAGTCAGCTAATCGATAAATCTCTCCATTGGCTGACTGCTTACACTACAGGTCTGACAGGAGGGGGGTCAAGGTTAGCCAATCATATTATCATGGCAAGAAGAGTAGGGTGGGTGGGGCCGTCCCTAAAAACCCTGGAGTGCGACAGTGTGGTGCTCAATTTTAATAATCCTTTAATATTGAGATCTCTTTTGTGCCAACTACACTGAGTCCCACCTAAGGGCATCCAGATTCTACCCCTGATGCTTGGCTATTTCTATTACCCTCCCCCTGGGTGGACTGAATGGGCCTGAATCCACCGCTGCTTCATAGGGAGAACTACGCAAAGTTGACTCCATTGGGAAATCCAGGCATGGGCCTGTTTGATTGACTACCTATACCTCCACTTGAGGGTCCCCTTCTTCCAAAAATTGTACTGACTGAAATTAGTCAATCCCCTAGGTCTACTAAACGAAAGACCGGGCAGGTTAACTCATTTCTAATAGCAACCTGGAATATGGCAGGTATAGCAAATAAAGTAGGCAATGATCAATGGGAAAAAATCTGGCAGGAATGTGATCTAATCTCCCTCCAGAAAACATGGGCTATGGACTCCATTTTTGCAAATGGCTATTGTTCCTTCCAATCGAAGGCAGTTCCAATGCCATCAGGGAGGGCTAGAGGGGTTTGCTATCACTGATCTCAAATACATCTGACCTGAAGATAAAAATGTTTATAGAATATAGCTTCTTCTTCCATATCCTTATCCTTGAGTTGCCCAAACTAGGCTCTTGGCTTTTAATAAACTTTTACAACAACAATTTTGAGCCCAATATCCACTCGGCCGTAGATGATGTAAATTAGGAACTGGATTATTTTTTAAAAACACAAAGGCTTAAAGAACCCTTATATGTCATCTGGCTCGCATAGACATATAGTTTAGACACATCGTTTAGAGAAAGTATGTGGTATGACAGATCTCATGGGTCACCCGTTACACCACTTTTCTCACAGCACCTAAGGCAATAGTCTGAATCGGACACTCTTGGCCAGGGACATGGTGATTGTGCATAAGTATCCTTATACCACTGAATCCCTACCTGAAACATTCCGACATTTCGAATATGAAACAACTTTAGACTGCTTTCTGATTTCAAACAACCTCAATGAGAGCTGTACCCATGCTGATGCCCAATTTACATATTTTAGTGATCACGACATCTTAATTTGTGAGATCCGCTCTGCCCTTAGAGAACTGCCTAGACAGCAGGAAATAGCCCCACCATCATGAAATGAAATGGATATCACGTAAAGTTTGCCCAAACGACAGTGCCAAACCCCTTTCTGAAACGGTCAGTAACTGCTTAGCGAGTATGGAAACATGTTTGGATCGAAATAGCTCCCCCAGAGTAACTGTATCAGGCTTCACAAATCTACTGGATAACATAAAAAATGCACTGACACGGTATAAGTCTGATAAATCCAAAAAGGCCAATGGCTGGTTCGATTCCCCCCGCACAAAATCCAGAAAGGTCCTAGTAACAGCATTAAAGACACAACCTAGGGATGCAACACTAATCGCCTTCTTACGTAGGGATTATAAATCAGCAAGAAAATCTAGGGAGAGGGTAAGGAGGGAGGAAATCTGGGACAGTTTAGAGGATGCCTCAGAATCAGGGAACAGCAACGAGTGTTGGGACATAAGTAATGCTTCCTACTTTAAGAACCAAGGAGATCCTGTCTTAGATTCACACATAGTTGAAAACGATTGGGTGGCACACTACTCAAGAATTTTTCCCTCACCTCTTCTCACCCCAGTCCTCCAAATGCAGTAGGTTCCAATCCCCAAGTAAATTTAAAATTCACCCTACTCGAGGTAAAGTGTGGACTAGAGGCGTGTAGCAAGAGAAAGCGCTGGGCCCGGATGGGGTCCCAATAGACTTTTTCCAGAAAGATCAAGATCTTTGGGTCCCTCTAATGACAACATTTTTAATAAGATTGCGCTACTGGCCTCCCCGCCATCGTGGAAGACGAGCTTAATTGTCCCAATCTTTTAAAAGGGGGATAAGGGTAATCCCAAAAATTACAGATCCATCTTCCATATTGACACAACTGTCAAACTGATGGGTCGTCTTCTTTTGGTTAGGCTCGAATCCTGGGCGTGAAATAGGAATCTTTTAATGCAGACCCAGTATGGTTTCCAATAGGTAAAGGGCACTGTTGATCAGTGCCTGAATCACTCTTTTATAATGGATAAATATGTGAGGGCTGTGAGAAGTTGGCCTAATATATGTTGTCCACTAATTATAGTGGGCACCCTGTACCAGTCCAAAAAAACCCTTATTGATGATAGGTGAAAGACAGCCTTTATTGAAAGCTATCCTAGTGATAGCTATGGAGAGCAGCCTTCAGGCTACGTCTTGAACTAATGTAAATCAGCTTGTTTTACCAGTCTATAATCTCTTGAATGGTTAAATGAAAGACAACCACACCAGGTATATATATAAAATATATGTATTTATTTCTAAACACACCCTACTAGTCTCTTTATGAGGCTAGAGGTCAAAACACATAAGTTACACTTCAAATATTACAGTAAAATAGCACAAATACACATTAGGCCCCAGGGGCGAGCCAAACCATATACTAAAATAGTGGTATAAGAACCACAACTTAACTAGACACAAGGCCTAGAGCCTGTAGAATTGCTGGGACTCCAAGGAACCACCCAAGGTAGTGAAACAGGGGACCCATGGGGGCCGTGTGCAGTGTGGGAACACAGCCGCAAACTCCCGTTAGTTTCTATGGGGAAAGTCGCGGTTAGATTTTTAAAGATTAGGGACACTTAGAAATGACTAAGGACCAAACCCTCTTGGACTTAGGAAGTTCTAGGGTCAATACAATACCCACGGGAGCACCAGAGTACTCGAGTTACCTCACCCAGGGAAGCCGGGTGCATAGGTGTCACATGGTGTCGGGTCACGTCGTCAGTTTCAATGGGAGCTGGCGAAGAAGTGCTGTTGCCGGGAAGATGCGAAGTGTCTGAAGAGATCCAAGCCTGGACCAAAGTCGAGAAGAACCTGAAAGCAGAAGAGAAGAGTCTGGGTCACTAGCTAGTGACCAGGGGCACCATAGGCGAATGCCCACCAAAGTCGGGTCATTTCAGCCACGAGGACCAGGAAGCGTTAAGGACAACCAGGAGCTGGATTTGAGATGTCCCACAAAAGATGTCGAGTGCTGCAGCGTTGTTGCCCGGATTGGACATTACAAGCCTTGGCAACAGCAACCCACGCAGAAAGGAGAAAGATGCTTTGGTGCAGACCAGCAAGGTCTAAGGGACTCACCACGTTGTGGGGAGTCAGGGCACGTCTGGAGCAACCAGGGAAGTGCAAGGAAAATCAAAGTTGCATTCACAGGGACCCACCAGTCGACGGACCAGGGATCGCGAAGGAGCCTCGAGTTGAAATGCAAGAAGCGGGCTCACGGAACACTCGTGGAGTGCAGGCCCACAATCTTCGGTGCAGATGGTGGTCGAGGTATGGGCTACAAGTACCCGAAGCACAACTTCAAGAGACGTAAAGAAGTCAATGCACTTGCAAATGTGCACGGTGACCAGGAGTTCCGGTTCCACGTTACTCATGAGGGCTGCCGGTCTCAGCTTTGCTGGGGACTTGGGTCGGCCTGTGAGAAGTCTGCAAATCTTATTCCTGGGCTGCAATTACTTCGGAGTCCGGCGGGAGCTTTGTAGGTGCAGACTGGCAAAATGCTTTGTTGGTGCCTGCCAAGCAGGGGAGTCACTCCTTGACCCCAAGGGAGATTTCTTCAGTCCTCTAGTCTTGAGTAGAGCATCCAAGTTCCAGGATTCAGCTTCAGATTTTCGTCCAGGGATATCTAAAGTCCTGTTGCCAGGGGTTCCTTACTTATACCTAAGGATGGGGCTGGACTAGCTCTGGGGACCCACCTATGGGAGGGTTTGGAAAGAGGGTTGGCTACACCCATTTCCTTTGTCCAGTTTCACGCCAGAGCAGGGTCTGTAAGCATCTGAACCGGTTTGAGCTGGACTTTGCACAGGGACACCAAATGTGCCCCCAGTGCAGGACTTCAAAGCACTCTGAGAGTGCTCCCCCCAGCCCCAATACACATCATCCTGTCTGGGATGTGGTTACACCTCTATGTGACAGGAAACCTATTGTCCAGGCTTCCCCTGCCGGAGTTTCGGTCAGCAGCAGGAGGCCAGACCCGTGTCTGTGGCTGCAGCATCCATTTTGTGATGCCAGGGCTCTATTAAGTTGGTACCGGGTATACCGGTGCTGTCATGTCCCTCCCTCTAGAAGGGTGGGATCATACTCCAACACCAGTTACTGGTGTGGGGGTATGATTCCAAGGTGTTTGACACCAAACACCACATGATTCCGTGCAGCCAGTCCAAAGTTAGCATTTACCGTTTGGTTATAATGCACTTAAGAGTATATGGTCAGGCTGCACCACTGACAACCCCGGAGAAGAGATTCCGAAGGCTGCAGAGGGGCTCAGCTTATGCCTGGGCACCCTCTCACATATAACCAAGAACCCTGCCTTCAGGATTAATAAGGCTTGCCATAGGGGTGACTGATAGGTTTCTATGTGCAGTGATATGTGAGGTATAGTGAACCCATTCTTCAGTAAGGGGTGCATGCACCACCTTACCCAGGCTGCAGTAGCAGACCTGTGGTGTCATTTTGGAGGGATTTTTCAGGGGTGGAATAATACATGCCCCTGGTAGGCCTCTGGGACACCTAGGCCTTGGGTACATAGTATACCATATACTAGGGACTCACAAGGGTACCCCAGAATCCAATCTGGAGTGTACCTAAAGTACATGGAATCAATTTAGAGAGGAGGCAGCTAGGCTGGGGCCCTGAATAGCAGGGTCCCAGCCAGACTAAAGTCGAAAAACAGTGAAACACCAGCAAAAAGTGGGGGTAACCATGTGAAGCAGATCCTACTCTCCTACAAGGGCTAAGGGTGAAAAATATATTTAGCTTTTATAGGTTTAACGGCAGCGTTTGACTGTGATTCCCGCCCAAAGCTCGGGGACATTATGGTAGAGATGGGAATGGACCAGCCCCTAATTGACTTCATTCGTCAACTGTACTCTGATGCCTCTGCATCTGTTCGGTATCGGAGGAATAGGGAGCATTTTAAGATCTTAAGAGGGGTTCGGCAAGGTTGCGTCCTCGCACCATTCCTATTTTCTATTTATACAAATGGTTTGGAGGTAGTTGCATCCCTGGATGTTCCCTTCTTTGATTCCTATCGTCTCTCTATCTTGTCATACGCCGATGATGCCGTACTCCTTTCCAGAACTGGTGTGGGTCTCCAGCGTCTGATAACAGCATACGCGGTGTTTATGAGCACGCTGGACCTAAAAGTTAACCAAAGAAGGCATTTATAGTAATTTCAGGGGCAGGGAAAAAAGATAAAGTACCACACTTTCATATGGCTTCAAAAAAATCGAGGTGGTAAATTAATTTTCATTTTCATATTTAGGAGTCCTCTTCGACCAGGATCAATCTTGGACACAGCTGGTAGAAGTAAGAGCAATGGCGATGGATAGGAGTCTAGCAGCATTAAAAACATTCATTAGGAGGTTGGGTGCCAGACCTCTTGGCCCCATAAAACAGATCTATCAGGCCAAAACAGTATCTCCCTTCCACAATTGTATTCAAATTATATCTCTCATATAGAATCGGCCCTTCCTTACATCACTGACTCAATTTGCCTAGCACCACTCATTTTGTGGTTGTCGATTTGGCTTAGGGACACAGTCCCCCTTAACCAAAGGATTATTACAGACCTACTCAAAATGGAACACCACAGCAGGAGTCAATGGTTGAGCTATGTTGAACAGGAATTTAGGGGCATATTATCAAGAAACGGCGTTAAAATTATTGCCGCTTTAGTGGCAGAAAACTTCCGCTAAAGCGGCGATAATGGGCTTGATAATATGCCCTTGAGAATTCCCATCGAAGCCCATGTTCTGGTGTCAACATGGGCTTCTATGGGAATTCTCTGCGGCATATTATCAAGCCCATTATCGTCGCTTTAGCAGTGGTTTTCTGCCGCTAAAGCGGCGATAATTTTAACGCCGTGCTTGATAATATGCCCCTTAGTGCCTTAAGCTTGTTGAATCTTTTTAAGGTACCAATGACATGCTGGAACTTTGCCAAGTTGATGTTGGCTGAGACTTTCAAGCTGAGGGCCCAATACGCCCGTAGAGAGAATAATTATGCTGCGCAGATGTTCTGGATGTATCAACTAACACCCCCGATAGAGGGTGAGTTTTAATATTTAGCAGAGGTTCCATTCTCTCATTATAAGTTTATCCTACTGCGATTTTGCCTAAATCTGATCCCGTTGATTTTGGGGTATCCAGGCAGAAGATTTAGGCACTCTGATTTACCATTGTGCCTTTGTGACTTTAAGTCACCACAAAATGACTTGCATTTAGTAGTTTTCTGTAGGATGTATGCCCAAGAAAAAAGACATTTACTGTACCAATTTTAAAGAGACATACATTTCGTCAATGCTGGTGTTAGACCTGGCATTTCTTGGTGTGATTACCCCTGACATTTTGCCTCTACCCCCTCTATTTTTGATGCTGTGATGGATTTCGTTTTACTGACTTAGATGCTTTGGGCACTTTGCCACTGCTGATCAGTGCCAAAGTGCAAGTGCTCCCAGTGTAAAGTGTAATGGTAATTGATTGACCATAATTGGCATGTTTGTCTTACTAGTAAAGTCCCTAGTAAAGTGCACTAAGTGTGCCAGGGCTGGTAATACAAATGCTACTAGTGGGCCTCCAGCACTAATTGTGCCACCCACATAAGTAGCCCTGAAAAGAGATCTCAGGTCTGCCACTGCAGTGCCTGCGCGCAATGTGTTAAACTGCCCGGTTGTCCTGACAAGTGCACCCACTTACCAGGCCTCACCCTTCCCTTTTATGCACATCAGACAGCCCTATGGAAGGCCCAATGTTCCACCCTGGGTAGGGTGCAGTGTATGTGAAAGGTAGGACATGTACTAAGGTGTGTACCATGTCCTGACAGTGAAATACTCTCCATTTTGTTTTTCACTGTTGCAAAGCCATCTTGCCCATAAGACAGAACAGGGGAGGCTGTGTAATATGTTTCCAGCCTATCTTCCCATAGGCTTAAGATGGAGAGGTGAAGGTTAGTGTGCCTGAACTCACAATTTAATAACACACCTTTTTGTGAAGGTGGTTATTGAATTGCGTGTTTAGAAACCACACTTTTAGAAGTGGCTGGTTTTTTGTTCTAACAATTCTGTGTGTGTCTGCCTGGTTGTGGATTGACTGTCTAGATTTGAATGTGGTAGGATCTGGGGAATGTCTTGACCCAGGGGAGGAGTAGGTGAGACAGCCACGGCTGACCTGCATCTGGAATGTAGGGGGGAGGAGAAGCCCCTGGAGGTGAAGAGGCCTGGGCTGCTGCCATAAAACAATGGCTCAATCCCCTTCTGAGTGATTAAGGACCAGACCCCATATATAAAAGGAAGAAGGTGTCACTGGCAAGGAGACACCCAGAACTGGTTTGGACAGGGGTCAGTGCCCACCTGCACACAAAGACTTCAAAGACATTTAGGGGTATAACTATGAGAGCTGAAACCCCTGAACGTTGGACTGGTCAAGACTGAAAAGGATTGAAACTACTCCGTGGTCAAGAGGAACCTCTGCCAAGGAAGAAACAGCCGAAGAGACTGAAGGAAAGGACTGACTCTTGCTGTGTGTTCTGGGGCTGGCCTGCTGTTTGCTGATTTAACAAAGGAGAGTCTAAGGGACTTTGCTGTGTGCTGTGTCCCCCTGCTTGAAAGGACTTTGCTGTGTGCTGTGTCATGAAGTAACTTGTCCTCAAGGGCCTGAGGAGAGCTGGCTCCCTGTTGTGTAAACTCAGGAACCTAAAATTTTCCAAGTGTGTCTCAGCGACGCGGTGTGCGTGTGCTTTTTGCAGCCTGAGATCATCACAAGAACTGCCCCGTGATCGTGTGCACCCAGAGTCCAAGTGAGGCTCAGCAACGCTGTGTGCGTGTGCTTCGTGCAGCCTGAGACCTTCATGAGGATTGCCCTGTGATCGTGTGCACCCGGAGTCCAAGTGAGTCTCAGCGACGCTGTGTGCATGTGCTTCGTGCAGCCTGACACCTTCATGAGGATTGCCCTGTGATCATGTGCACCCCAAATCCAAGTGAATCTCAGTGACACTGTGTGCATGTGCTTCATGCAGCCTGAGACCTTCGTGAGGATTGCCCTGTGATCGTGTACACCCGGAGCTCAAGTGAGTTTCAGCGATGCTGTGTCCGTGTGCCCTGTTGCAGCCTGAGACCTTCGTGGAAATTGCCCCGTGACTGTGTGTCCCGGAGCAGTCTTGTTCTCTGCGTCGAACGTCAGTGTGACCAGAAGTGCTGCGATCATCATTGCCATCGGCCCGGACCAGCATCCACAGAGGAGCTGTGGGAATTCGCAGCTGCCGGCCCGAGTCTGCCTTTGCCAAGGAGAGACCTCGAACCATCACATTCCGAGGTCCGAGTTCCACTGCCCAAGATCAACTAATTCGCACCGGAGGCCCAAGCTGCCAAGAGAGGAGAGGAGAGTGAGATCGCACCCCCCAGGTAGCGCTCAGCGAGCGTGCGTGTGTCGCCGCCTGGGGCGGGGTGCGGGCTCCAAGAGGAACGCTTTCGGCCTTTCCACTCTTAGCAGCGCGAGCCTCCGCTCAAGTCCATAGAGTGGCCCGTACTTGCAGAGGAGTGGCAGTACCGGGGCATAACAGTGTTGGGGGCATATTTGGCAGTAGTTGACCACTGGTCAGTAAAAGTGCCATAGAGGCCGTCCAGAGCACCACCATCGGTGCCGAAATAACTTAATTTTTGCATAATGAACTGCCTGATTGTTGCATTACGAAGTGCATTATTTCTGCATCACAAACTGCCTGATTGTTGCATTTTGAAGTGCAGTATTCTTGCATAACCAACTGCCTGATTGTTGCATTACAAAGTGCATTATTTTTGCATAATGAACTGCCTGATTGTTGCATTACAAAGTGCATTACTTTTGCATAACGAACTACCGGATTGTTGCATTACAAAGTGCATTATTTGTGCATTACAAACTGCCTGATTGTTGCATTACGAAGTGCATTATTTTTGCATTACAAACTGCCTGATTGCTGCATTACGAATTGCATTATTTTTGCATTGCGATCTGCCTGATGGTTGCATTGCCAATTGTATTGTTTTTGCATTGCATGAACTGCCTGATTCTTGCATTACGAACTGCATAGCATTGTATTAGGACTGCATTAGATCATTGTAAATTGCTCATTAATACTGCAAGAACCTACTAGTGTTTGCTGGCCCAATAACCGGCAAGATGAAATATTACAAATACGCATATGTTGGATTATTTTATCGTGAGGTCTCATCATTTTATCTTTTTTTATATATAAACATATAATTGTTTTCTGAAACTTGTGTGGAGTCCATTTGTGGTGTTATCACTGTGTTACTGAGAGCGTGGTTGCAAATACTTTACACATTTGCCTTGGAGATAAGCCTGACTGCTCGTGCCAAGCTACCGAGGGGTTGAGCAGGGGCTATCTGAGAAGGTGTCCTTCCTTTCCCTGACTTAGAAGCAAGGGTCCCTATTGGACTAAGGTACCTACCTCAGCCAACTAGAGACCCCCAGTTCTAACAGCCGGGTTGCATTATATTTTTTAAAATCACTCCCGAACCTGTTTGTTGCATCTCTTTTATGGGCATGTATGCGTAAAAGGAATCCATTAATGAACTATGAGGATCTTTTACTTGTTCACGGGTTTTACTACTTTCTAAAAATGGAAAAAATATTTTTATATATATATATATGTGAACAAGGGCTCTCGAGCCCGAAACGCGTCATGTTATGCTGAGAAAAATGGTCGAATAAACACCTTGCCTGAAGAGTCTTGTGGTCCGTCTCTCCTTCTTCGCCGCTCGGAGGTTGTGGGAGTTCTAACATATCATATATATATATATATATCCTAACTATAACTATCTACTGGCGACCGCCAGTAGATAATATATATATATATATATATATATATATATATAAAATCATATACCAAGTAATATTTTACTTCATGTATTTCCTTAAATGTGTCCTATATGGAAACCCATTGTAAACCTGATCAAGGGGGGATTGTTTATGGAAAGAATAGTGATTGGTTGTGATTTTATAGTCCTGTTTTATCTACTTTTATGTACTTTTATGATCTGAACAAAAAAAGATCGAATAAAGTTTCTAATTAATGAATGATTTCCCATAAAAGCTGCTTAAATTTATCTCCAGATGAATGAGCCAATATAAAAAATTGAGTAGGGACAGGCATGGTGCAGAAACAAGATGACATTTGTCTCTGCTGAAATTCGGCCTAGCACTCCTGTCATGGGGATTTTACAATCTAACCTAACACTCCTCAGAAACATTTTAGAGATCATAGTGATAAGCCAGCAACAGACTCCTGTGAACATCAGATATATATATATATATATTTGTATCTTTAGCACAAATGTGCAATGTAGAGGATTTTAAGAAGAGAGATGCCACATTTGAAGTAAAATTGGCAAATTGAATATCAGGCCTGGTACATGCGTGCGACCCCAGGCAGAACAGTTCAGAAAAATCTCCTAGTTCTATGATCAAGTCAATGGAAGACAAAGAAGGAACATAGTAATGAAGCATTAAGAAAGCTACAATAAGACACATGCCAAGCATTTCACAACACATCCCACTTTCCAACATTGAACAAATAAACAAATATGAAGAAAACTCTAGCTTTTTGTGATATGGCTAAAATATATACAGAAGTCATAAAACAGAAAAGAAAAGCACTATTGCAAGTACACACATAACCGTCCAACATCTTGGTTCTTCTTTTTAATTCGAGATTGGGATTTAACCACCTTACCTTCTTTAGAATCAATGGGACTCCTGTGCAATTTTCCGCCTCACATCTGTTTTTCCAAATCATCAAACCTGGTAACTTTTCTCACATTCCAGTGCTTTCCATCATCCAATTGCACCATGTAGCTACAAGCTTCACACACTTTTTAGGGCTCGAGATTTGGGAATCCTCCAGCACACACCCTCACCCAATCCCCTTTTCGAACCTTGTTTAGCTCTTGCTCAGTTTAGCAATATACCTTTGTGCAAACAGATACTTTCCCCAACCATTCAAAAACTGTCTATCCACAGCAGTTTGATTTATTCTTTCCATTCATGCAGGATCAACAGTGGTGCACACCACCCTTTCCTTTAGTAAAAGAAAACGGGGTCTTACTCATGGCCGAGTCTGTGTGGTTCTGTAGCTCTGTAAACATATTTTTCAACTCATGTTTCCAACTCATAAATAAACGAATACTCTCGCCCAGCACCCAATTTAAATGTTCAACTAATTTGTTCTCTCGAGGGAGATGAACAGTAGTTTTATAGTGTCTATCGCTTTCCTTCTTGAAGAAAGATTTAAATTCATCAGACAGAATCTGCGGCCCATTTCCAGAAACAACTAACTCAGGCCATCCTTCTTTGCAAAAAGAAACTACATAACTACCTTAATCGCTCTCAGAAACAGTGCCTCTGGCCACTTGGAAAAATAATCCATCAGTACAATTGCATACCTGCAATCATGACCCAAACAGACAATTACACCACTAATGTCAATGCCCACCTTTTGTTATGCCACTTTTTGGGAATTTATTTATTTGTGTTTTTCATAGAGTGCAAACTTGACCCGTTAGGGTATCAGAGCACTTTACAGGATTAACAAATTGTGTACAAGAGACTTAGAAGTGGGGGGGTGGAAACATCTGGGATGAAATCATGTAAATACATTTTACAAGAACAAGAGGTCCTAGATCCGAGGGTGGGATGCCCAGAGGTGCTGGGTGGATATAATTCGGATAATCCAAGGTGTGGCATTTTAGCGAAAGTAGAGCAAAGTTACTGAGGTGATTGCAAAGCAATATTTAGGGGAGGAATTTGCCCATTAGGAAGGTTTTGGCCTCCTTTCTAAAGCGTGCCAGAGATGGAATTCTTCTAATGGCGGGCGGGAGTAAGTTCCATATTCTTGGTGCGGCCACAGAGAAGGCCCAATTGTAAGTTATTTTTTTCGCAAGCATACTGGTTGGAGCAAGAGGTCTCTGGCTGACCGGGAGTTTCTGGCTCCTCCGGACAACACAGGTTTCTGGGCGAGAAATGCAGAGGAGTTTGAGTATAGAGCCTTGTGCATGATAAATGACAGTTTAAGTTGGATTCTGGCCTCAAGAGGAAGCCAGTTCACAGCTTTCAGGTGTGGTGAGATGTGGTCGAATTTCCTTGAACCTATTAGTAGTCTGGCGGCCGCATTGAGATAGGCTTTTAATGGGGCCAGGGAGATCTTGGGTAGACCCGAGAGAGTAGAGCATCCATATTCCATTCTAGAGATGACTAGTGTCTGGGCTGCCATTTTCAGGTCGGAAGTGTCAAGGAAAGATTTCAGTTTTCTTAGGTAGCTAAGGTGAAATCTGGCGTATTTTGCCATCGAGTTGATGTGGTCACGCATGTTCAAGCTGCAGTCTAGGGTTATTCCAAGGGATTTGGCAGGTTCACTAGGGTCGGGTTTAAAGCTGTGATCGCCTTAATCCATTCCTGAATGTCAGGGACTCTGGGATGGTTTGGGGTGGGAAGATTAGGGGAAATTCAGTTTTTTTTGCGTCGAGTTTGAGCTGGTTAGAGGTGAGCCATTGAACAGTCAATTTCAAGACCTCATTCAGGAAAAGAATCTCCTCAGGATAAGAGATTTTGATGTAGATCTGGGTGTCATCGGCATAACATGTCAGTATAAGTAACAAGGGAACCCGATAAAGGAAGCTATTGGACCTCGGGTAATTACGTATTATTAAAGAACAAAGGTCCTTAGCTTAAACATGGATAATGTAACTATTAAACACATAGACTTGAATAAGACCTATGCAAATTCTTCCTGTGTCCAGCCGGACAGAGGAACATTTATTTTGAGAAAATACAAAAGGTTTTAAACGAGATAAAGGAAGAAAAATGAAACAAGGGCACAAGCCTGTACCGAGTTTTCAACAAGGGGAGGAGAGGAAGAAAAGAATAGCAGGCAAAAACTTTGGGAGCAAACAAGGAGGCTTACAGTACAATAAGAAAATCATGTAAGCTCAAACCAACAGAGACCACAATACATTTTTCGCAATGGATAAAATGTGGTGCTGTTACAGAAAGGCGACGTTTCGATCCCTAGCTCCTAATACAGTGGGATCATCCTCAGGACTAAAATTTTTAAAGTTGCCTGATAGAAGTTATATCGGCATACATGTGGCAGGAGATATTTGCGGTGCGTAGTACTTCGGCTAGCGGTTTGAGGAAAACGTTGAAGAGGGTAGGGGACAGGGTTGATCCTTGGGGGACTCCAACCGTGATCGGAGAGGGAGCAGACAAGTTACCATTGATTAGGAATCTCAGTGAGCAGTTCTAGTGGAAGGAACTAAACAATTCAAGAACAGGGCCATCCAATCCCATCCTGAGTTTGAAGTGTTCAAGTAGTTTTTCGTGGTTGACCGTATCGAAAGCCGAGGATAGATCGAGGAGGATTAGGAGACAGGTTTTGCCTTGATCAAGGGCTTGGAGGGCATCACCCATGATGTGGAGAAGGGTGGTTTCAGTGCAATGCCTAGGCCTGAATCTGGATTGGAAGTCATCTAGTAGGTAGAAGTTGCTGAAGTGTTGGCTCAACTGCTGTTGCACACATTTCTCCAGAACTTTAACTAGGAGTGGGATATTGGATATAGGTCTAAAGTTCTCAGCGGAAGCAAGATCCAGCATAGTTTTTTTTAAGATGGGGAGGACTTGGCCGGCTTTCAGAGAGTCAGGTATCGACCCCTGTAGAAGGGAGGCGTTGATTATTGCAGTCCAATTAGGAATGATAAATTGATAGGAGCAGCTAAGCAGTTAGAGTGGAGTTGGTCATTAAAGTGGATGTTCCAGTTTAAGGAGGATGTAATTTTCGAGACGGAATGTTCGTCATAAACTTGGAAATTAAACCAGTGAGCTTGGTTTTTGGGTGATGTCTGGGGGGCAGCGCGGAGAGAGGAGGCAGATCCTAAAGGGGGTGGGAGTAAGCGGTGGATCTAAGTTTGTTTCCGAGCCTATTGATTTTGTCGGAGATGAAGGAGGAGAATTCCTCGCATTATATTAGGGATTCAGGGGTTTCTTTAGAGGTTTAAGCCAGTTTGTTAGATTGGTGTTTGACCATTTCGAAAAGCTTACGAGGTCTCTTCTTGGCGTTCCCCATGTCTGGCATATTGCTAGAAGACGAAACAAAACAAATAAAGTGGTCACCATAGCTTCTAGTGGAAAATAATAAAGGTAGTCACTGTTAATTTCACAGTCTATAACAATAACCAAGTTTGTATGAGTCACCTTCCCAGTCCTCATGGATGAGGCTTTCATGGATATCAGACACTATCTCTTATATTGTTTTCAATGAACTAGTTTCCTAGGATGTAAATATGCAGAATATGATGTTAAATTTAACACAGAACAAGGTATTTACATTCAGGACAAATCACTAACATAATCCCTTTTCTATTTCCATGTAATGAGGATTTTACAGTCCTGCTTCTATTGCTAACAGAAAACAACTCATTTCCAGGTCATGTTTTTTTAGAGGATGCCTCCTTACCCCCAACTGTCCGCTCAGCCATGTTCCTCTTCAGCGGGGCTCTTGATGCTTAGCTGGGGTACGTTGCTCAGGATGGACTTGCGTTGTTAAGAAATAACCATAGATGCAACATGCCCCCCTACTCAACAAACAAGATTACGCACGTCTGTCTTATGGTCCGCTCACAGCTCCAGCAAATAATACCTCAGCCTTTTGGTTTGTCGTGGAATCACTAGTGGCTATATTCTGGTAGCAGCGTGCATTGGTCCATTGATGGAGGACGGCCAGCATAATCCTAATACATTCAATTTATTTCTCTCTTTAAGAAACCCAAGGAAGGTAATTGCCCTAAGAGCCACAATGCCTTATCAGTTAAAAAAAATAAATACCCTCCCGTCGCTTACCACAATTCACTCTTTGTCCACAGAAATGGAAACTTGCTGTGGCCGGCACAGTACCCACAAATGATGTGTTTCTTTGGGCTGTCCAAATACCATCCTCGTCACCAATTTTAAGAACAGAAACACTGCTTTTGGGGTTAAATTGACAGATTTAATAAGAGCCCTGGTACATACATGCGACTCCAATGCAGGCACAGTTCAGTACAAAATACTAGTTTTAGAATCAATCCAATAAAGCCTAAAGAAAGAACATAGTAATAAAGCATGGGTAAAACTACAACAACAAGGCACTTGTCAAGCTGCGGCACATCATTAAATGATCGTCATCTCTCTGATCAATTGTTAAGATTATCAAACCTTAATTATACCCCAATCACTGAAACACACAGTTTGGCAGTGTTGTAAAGTGGGTTCCTGTTGCAGTAACCCCCCACTTTTTGCCAGATTTCTGATGCACTTTGACTGAGAATGTACTGGGTCCCTACCAATAAGGTTCCAGGTGCCTGTGTTCTTTGCCTAAACTGCATCACTATTCCACAATTGGCTCACCTCTGGCCCACATATAAATGCCTTGTAAAAGGTACAAGTGGTACCAAGGGCCTTGTAACCAGAGAGGTTCCATGAGGCCTGCAGCATGTATTGTGCCACCCTTAAGGACCTCACACCCGAGCACATACACACTGCCATTGCAGGCTATGTGTTGTGGTATTACTAAACAAAAAGAGTCCACATGACACACCTACTTGGGTGCCATCCCTACCCACCACTGCCTGTGGCACAGGTAGGTCTCCCCTCTATCAGGCCTTACAGCCCTAAGACAGGGTGCTCTATACCACAGGCGAGGGCATAGCTGCATAGGCAGTATTTCCCTACAGTGCAGTGAAGCCATTTTGAGTACATGGGCTGGAAGTCTGTCAACACAAACTCCACAGCTCCATGGTCGCTTTACTGAAGACTGAGAAGCTTGGTATCAAACTTCTCAGCATAATAAACCCACACTGATGCCAGTGTTGGATTTATTATAAAATGAACTCAGAAGGCATCTTAGAGGTGCCCCCTGAAAAACGAACAACTGCTAGTGTATTAGTTGAATGGTCCCTGCCAGCCAGCCACCACCAGACAGGATTCCGACCTCATGGGGTGAGAACCTTTCTGCTCCTGGAAGTCAGAAACAAAGCCTGCTCTGGGTGGAGGTGCTTCACACCTCCTTCTTACATGAACAGCAGCATTTGGTGGTGAACCTAACAGGCTCCCCCCTTGTGTTATGCTGATGTGGGCAGATCCAACTAGTGGAGATGCTACCCCCTTCCCAACCCCATGTTTTGGTGACAGGACAGGCAGAAACATTTGTAAGCAGAGTAGGAGTATCCACCTTAGTCTTGCACACCCCAAGAGTGACAAGGAGCTGAGGTGAACAACTCTCTTGACAATTCTTTATCTTGAATTGGAGAATTAAGAAAAATAGGAAGAAGGATCCACCCCTCTCCCCAAAGGGAGGTGGCACTTGAAGGGTGTAATCACCCTAAGGGACAGTAACCATTGGCTACTGCCTTCCAACTCCTGTAACACCGTCAAGTTTAGTATTTTAGGGCTCCTCTGTACCTCGTTCCTCAAATTTGACAACCTACAAAGAACAAGGACAGAAGAGCAGTGCAGCAGTGTAGAAGAAGGCAACAACTGACTTGGCCCTAGCCCTACCAGCCTGTCTCCTCCTTCAGCAACCCTGCTCCAAGAAATAGGAGTGGCCTGCAGCCAGTAACCTCAAGAATCCTGCAGGATCTGTGCTGTCTTCAACAAAGCCTCTTGTCTCCCGTGGACACCAGATTTGTCCAGCAAAGAAACCAACTCTAAGCCTCCAGATCCAGGCAGATCTGTGACTCTTGCACCCCTCTGCATCTGTTGCCTACGGCCCAAGTACAGATGGAACATCAACCCAGTGATCCTGACCTGAGATCCAGTGTTGGACAACATCTCTTGACCGCCCCCGCAACGCCTGCAGCCTCAACCTGAAGGGTTGCCCCTACCGGATCTGGTCAGCAAGCCTGCCGCCAAAAGACACCCCTTGCACCAGCAGCCCTCTGGCCTTGGTGTGCCCAAATGATATTGCCAGGGATCCCACTATCCAACTTACCACTCCAGTTCTGGGATTCCTTCAGCCAACCTTCAGAAGCAAGCCTGCAGCCCTTTTGCCTGGCAGTGGATCTCCACTGGTTTTACAGGGGCTCCCAACACCTCTTTTGCACTCTGCACCAGGCCACTTGTGTGCTGCTGGTGGTGTAGTTTCAGTGCTCTTTGGTGGCTCCTCCAGTCCTGATCTTCACCCCCGGGGCTTGCATCCCTGATCCACAGGACTTACTTGTAACCGGTGCCTCTTCGTGGTGCCCCCAGCCTCCATAGGATGACATTGGGCTCATTGACCTCTGCACTTGGCTGTCCCAGTGCCTCTGGTGGTACAGTACCTACCTTGGTCAGACCCTGGCGCAATGTTGACCAAAACCCCCTGAGACTGACCTTGAGAACTGCTTACTTACCTGTAAGTTACTGATGTGACTTTTTCTCCATAAAATTGCAGTGGTCCGTCCCTGTACTGAGCTAAGTGTGATCCTGAAAGCAAACTTTATTTTTCTGTACTGAAAAGCTTTTCATGCACATGCAAAGTATTGATTGATGCTTGTTGGACTTGGCCCTTTTTGCAGGGTTGTAGTTGTTGGCTATATGACTCGAGGCCCTTTCCCACTGCTAATCAGTGCTAAAGTCCATATGGTTTCTGTGTAAATTATTATTATGGATTGGTGTTTCCATGATTGGCATATATGATTTACTGGTAAATCCCAAGTAAAGTGCACTGAGTGTGCCAGGGCCTGTAAATCAAATGCTACTAGTTGGCCTGCAAAGCTGACTGTGCCACCCATATGAGTAGCTGAAAGGGTATCTCAGACCTTCCACTGCAGTGTCTTTGCGCAGTTTTAAACTGTCATGTAGACCTGGCAAGTGCACCCACTCGCAAGGCCATAACCTTCCCTTTTCTTACATGTAAGGCATGCCTATGGTAGGTCAAGGTACCCCCCTGGGCAGGGTACAGTGTATGTGAGAGGTAGGACATTTACTGGTGTGCTTGGCATGTCCTGATAGTGTAATACTGCCAATTTCGTTTTTCACAATTGAAAGCTATCTTTCCTATAGGATGTAATGGGAAATACTTTGTAACATCTTACAAGTATAACTTCCCATTGGGACAAGATCGAGAAATAAAGTTTAGGCTCCTGAACTCAGAAATTAATAACATCTTTTAGTAAAGATGGATTTTAAATTGTGTGTTTGAAAATGCCACTTTTAGAAAGTAGGCATTTTCTTGTTTAACCATTCTGTGTGCCTCTGCCTGTTTGTGCATTGATCGTCTGGTTTTGGAGTGACAAGGGCTGTGGATGTGCATTCACTTTAGACAGCCCCTGGGGGAGTTGGCCCTTCCTGGATGACTCAGAGCTGAGCTGAATAGACCTTGGCTGAATTTAGTGTCATTTCCTTGCACCTGAATAGGGCCTGTCTCCCTTGCACAATGATGTCTCTACCCCCGTATTCATACTGCACCAGTGAGGACAAAACTGGTTTGGACTGGGCCCAGAGACCCTTACACAAAGAGAACAAATACATTTTGGAGTATAAGTATTAGACCTAAAACCCCAGAACTTTATATCACTTCTGGACTCAAGAGGAATATTTAACAAGGAGAAGAGCAGAAGAGCTGTGAGGAGGAGTACTGCCCATTTGCTGTGTGCTGTGTTGGGTTGGCCTGCAGTTGCTGTTTCTGTCAATGAAAGGACAAATACTGGAACTTTGCTGTGAACCTGCTTGTAGAAGCTCTCTAACGGCCTGTGTGTGCTGGCCTCCTGTTCTGAAGTCTTAGGCACACAAAGACATCACCTCCAGCATCCCTGAACAGTCTTGCTGAGAGTTCTGACCTGCCAGGAGGTGCTTCTTCCAGTTTGGGACTCTGGAGGTTATTCCTGCTGTCGGGAGCTGGAAGAAACCTAAGAGAAGCAAGAAAACCTGTCTCTGATGCCATCAGCAACACCGTTGTGATGCCACGACCTGCACCGAGGCACGGGGCATCGCTTTTGAAGTGAACAAACAACGTATCGCCTGGCCTGCACGGCAGCACCAACACTCATTGCCTTCGATGTCTGCTTGCAGTTATTGACTGTGCCGACACTAGCGCTTGCACCAACTCCGTCATTGTCAGCCCCTGCATTCTGGTATCACTGCACCGATAACCGTCAATGGTGACTTTGCATCGTCACCAGACCAGACCCCTCATTGCTGATGCAACCGTCTTCCCCTGTCCTGGACACGACACGTTGCCTCCTCGTGGACACGATGCCTCACCACCCCCTTGACCACCAGGTAGCTGGCCTTGACCTCAGCACCAACGCTTCACCTCCCCAACGCCGTGCATCATCATAGACTTTGTTTCCAAGGTACTGTTTGTTTGGGGGTCCGTGCGATCCTTCAGCTGTTTCGCATTGAGATAAAGCATCTGCTTTGTTATTTATTTTGCCAGGTCTGAACGTTATTACAAAATTAAATTCTGCAAAGAATAAGGTCCAACATAACTGTCGAGGTGTTAAAGCTCGAGCACATCATAAAAATTGGAGGTTACGGTGGTCCGTATAGACAGTCACCATATGTTTTGCACCTGGAAGATGATGGCACCACTCTTTAAAGGCGAGACGAATAGCCAACAGTTCTTTTTCTGGCACTGTATAGTTCATCTCAGCAGGTAAAAATGTTTTGGATAGAAATGCAATGGGATGTCATTGGTTAGTTGGTTCATCTTTTAGAGATAGAATTGCCAGAATTGCAGTATCTGAAGCATCCACTTCAATTATGAAAGGCTGATCGATGTCTGGATAATTTAAAACAGGGGCTGTTGTAAATGCAGTTTTAAGGGTTTGACAGGCAGATTTGGTTTCTGGCGTCCATTGGAACGGAACATGTTTCCTTTGCAATTTCGTTAAAGGACTTGCTTTTCTGGAAAACTGCTTGATGAAGCAACAATAAAAATTCGCAAATCCTAGAAATCGCTGGATATCTTTCACTGAGGTTGGTTCTGGCCAGTCTAATATTGCCTGAACTTTTCTGCGTGTCATTGTGATTCTTTGAGGTGACAATATGAAACCCAAGAATTCCACCTTGTAGGTGTGGAATTCGCACTTAGATAGTTTACACAACAGGCCATGTTAGTGCAGGGTGTTTAATACCAGTTTTACATGTTTCTCATGTTCTCAGACACACTGTGAATAGATCAACAAATCATTGATGTAAGCAATGACAAACCTGTCAAGAAAATCTCGTTTGACATCATTTATGAAAAATTGAAATGCCGCAGGGGCGTAAGCCAAAGGGCATTATGCAGTATTCGAACAAGCCAAAACGAGTTCGGAAAGCAGTCTTCCACTCATCTCCGGCTCGGACACGTACGAGATGGTATGCCCCTCTCAGATCCAACTTGGTGTAAATAGTTTCTGATCTTACCTTATCCAAGAGAATGGGGATAAGTGGCAAAGGGAAAGGATATTGGGGCATATGCATCAACATTAGCATTTGCGATTCCTTATTAGCGAAAAATAAGGAATCGCTAATAAGGAATAGCAAAAGGCTATGCATGTAGGAATCGCTATTCAAATAGCGATTCCTTAACATTCCTTATTACCGAATCGGTAATACCGAATCGGTAATAAGGAATACCTACCCATTCATTCCTATGGGCTTGGAGGCCCATAGGAATGAATGTAAAGCCATTCTGTATTAGCGATTCGGTATTACCGAATCGCTAATAGCTGGAGAACTTTCAAGGGTGCCAGGGTGTCAAAAGGACACCCTGTTGCACCCCTGAAAATGATATGTGCACATATGTTGCACACACACATGCTCTAAGGGCATGTGTGTGCGCAACATGAAACTTTGAAAAATGCACAAAAGTGCATTTTTCAAAGTTTTTGCAAATTACCATGCAGTTCATCTTCATGGTAATTTGCTCCCCTTATTAGCGAAATCGCTAATTTTTTAACTTTGATGCATTGCATTTAAGGAATCTCACTTTGGGATTCCTTAAATGCAATCGCTATTTAAGGAATCGGTATTTAAGGAATCCCTATTTAAAGAATCGCTATTTAAGGATTCCTTAAATACCGATTTCTGCTTTTGGGTTGATGCATTGGGATTGGGTATTTTTTACTTAATACCGGGAGCTAATAAGGAATCGGTATTTTACCGACTGGATTTTGGCTTGATGCATAAGGGTGATTGTTTTTTAATCGTGATGTTGTTTAAAGCGCAATAGTCTATGCACGAGCTGTAGTGAAGGCAGCGTTTTAGATACATACATTGCTATGTTAGCATAAGCGCCTTAGACGTTAGAAACGCCATCTTGCCACTTCTGCTGCCTTGCACACGACACTGCAGGTACATGTTATTATTTGAAAACTGCTTGCTTGCCTTTTCTTCACATGAGAACTGTCTGTTGTTCACATCCCTAGACGTGCACTGCGACCTTGGTCTGAACATTGTGTGCAGAAACAGTCTGAGCCACCAAACAATGTATGTTTTTGAGTTCAGGGTGATCGGCCCACGCTCTAGTCATAACACGCACACAGCTGCAAATATCTGAAAGTCGAGAGCCTTTAATATTGCACTTTGCATGCATTAGACACATATTCTGGAGAATAACTTTTCCAGGCGCAGAGCAAAGCTGATCCTGTGATGTGATTCACCTGAGCTGATCTTTACGGTATGGGGTTCCTCATTGAAGCCTAGAGACCTTCTATTAGTATAATAATACTAGCTTACTAGCGTAGGGAGGGTGGTTGTATTCCACGGTCATTTGTAATATGATTTCTCCCTTCATTTTCAATGGTATTGTAACAATGCTGATGGTTTTAATTTTAATCATTTGTCTGCTTATGTTAGCCAAAGTACTGCATCTTAGGACACGTAGTTTATAAAATAAACATTTTAAACTTTACTGTGTCTCTGATTACTCTTGTTGTGGACTGATATGAGAATAATAACGAACAGGTATTTCTGATTCCCACCATTCCTGAGGGTACTCTAAGTCGCTTGTTCTGGGTTGTCTATACATTGGGAGCTCCGAGAGGTTACGGATAACGAATAGGACACTGATGCTAGTCGGATTGGGGTTCTGGGTACTGAGGTGAGTTTTTGGTGCACCACAATTCACTGAGGTCCTGGTTTCCTGCGCATAGTTCTGTGCATGAGCAGAATCCCTGCAACATGGCACACCTAACGTTTGGTCTACTGATTTGAAATGCCTTAGTAGTGCTTATATTAGTCCACGACACCCTCACTCTTGTTTCCGGATAGCGGGAGTGACGGTTTTAACCTACCTGTTTGTGCGATAGGTTCCCTCAAGCTTGATAATTACAAAGGTTTTTATATTTCTGAACCCTTGTGCTACTGTAATATCCATTGTTGTTCTACTCTGTGTCCTTATGGCGGTCGATATTGCAGCGCATAGCCATACACCTCTGCGGCGTCATTTGACGCAGTGTGGGGTGCCGGACGATGGGATGGCCGTTATTTTTGTGGTGAGTGCAGATCCGTCCTACCCCTATGAGTTGTTTTACTCCTGGGTGCCTATGCCGGTTGTGAATGCAAATGATGATACGTTTCACTCCTATACTCCCACGCGGCTCCCAGCAAACTACACGCCATATAGGACGCAAGAAATTCCTATTTCAGCTTGGCAGCATCGCATTTGGTTTAACGGTGCCCTTCCCCGTGCGGTTACACCGGTTAGAATGGGCCCTTTGGCAATTAAAGGGGCCACTTGGCCGGTGCTGGCCGGATTTACGCCTCATCCTCGATATTTGAATGTTGCGGTGGATGAGTTGCATGTCCTCCACACAGCCCTGATTACTGTGTATAGGGCTTTAGTGCAATACGTCTCTCGCAACATGCGGGTGGGGGCACCTGTTGTTGCGGGACAGCCAGCTGGCCAGGCCGGGGTTGTTATTAGTCCCATCATGGTTAATTCAGTTATGGGCAAGCACCCCCAAAATAAGGACGATTTGCCGTATTGGCTTGCTGAGAAATTTGACCAGCTGGAAGCAGTATTTCCGCACTCTACTCCTGTGGAGAAACACAGGATCCTCACCATTAGTTTGCAGAAAGACTTAGTCCTGGAGGTGTCCGATTGTGACAACTGGGGTAAGGTTTTTGCAGCGGTCTACTCGAAGTGCTTTGGCACCCCATCTATGGCCGTGCTTCCCTCCGTCATCAAACGTGTTCAAGATCAACACGGTCCGGAGGCGGCAGTCGAGTTGGGAATGCTGCTTGTCGGTGTGTTCGACGTAGTTGCCACTCTCGTCCTTGGTAATCTCAAGGGAGATGCGGTACAATTTCAAGTGGCTAATGGCTTAGCCCGCGCCGATGAGCTCGATAAGCCCTGAGAGTTGCCTAAAATTATTGCGGAAGCCTATTGAACTATTGGCCGCAGTAGTTTAGGGATTAAGCCAACTATTGTCATTCCAGACTTAATACAGCAAACTAAGGTGAATTTGTCTGTCAAAGACGATTGTCCAACTTTTCCTAAACAAAATTGGCGAACAAAGAAACAGGGGAAGCAGCAGCAGGAACAGGGATCTAGTCCTGCGGCTCCAGTACAGGCGACTGGTGAACGCACATACGATTTGCGCGACCACACTAGTATTAGGTTCCCTGATAGATTTCAGGTTACTGAACAACGTTCTCCTCGTTCTTTACAGGAAACATCGGTCTCACAATCCGGTGGCGGAGAACGTGGCAAAGGTCGGGGTGCCCAACAAGGACGTGAGCAACCCCATCAGCCTGACGGTAAAGGCAAGCAGGACGAGTTTGCACGTCAACGTCTCCCGTTTCAGAAGAAGAAAGTTGCTGCACTAACAGCAAGGTATGCCACAGATAGTGAGAACGCAGCTTCGGAACCTGACATGGGCACTAACGCTGCTTGACAGTGCAGCGGAGGTTACAGTAGTGCGGCAAGCACTGCGTCCATATCTGGAGGTGACAGCAACTGACACATTCATTACTGTAGAAACTGCTGACACTAAAGTGGCTCCCCCTGACAGACTATATGACATAGGGGCATATGCATCAAGATTAGCATTTGCGATTCCTTATTAGCGAAAAATAAGGATTCGCTAATAAGGAATAGCAAAAGGCTATGCATGTAGGAATCGCTATTCAAATAGCGATTCCTTAACTTTCCTTAATTGCTACTAGCAAATAGCGAGTAGCAATTAAGGAATGCCGTCCCAATCATTCCTATGGGCCTCCAGGCCCATAGGAATGAATCGGAGATTGCATGAGCAAATAGCGAGTACCAGTAGGTTCTCGCAAATTGCTCATGCAATTTCAAGGGTGCAAGGGTGTCAAAATGACACCCTATAGCACCCCTGAAAATGATATGTGCACATATGTTGCACACACACATGCTCTAAGGGCATGTGTGTGCGCAACATGAAACTTTGAAAAATGCACAAAAGTGCATTTTTCAAAGTTTTTGCAAATTACCATGCAGTTCATCTTCATGGTAATTTGCTCCCCCTATTAGCGAAATCGCTAATTTTTTAACTTTGATGCATTGCATTTAAGGAATCTCACTTTGGGATTCCTTAAATGCAATCGCTATTTAAGGAATCGGTATTTAAGGAATCCCTATTTAAGGAATCGGTATTTAAGGAATCCCTATTTAAGGAATCGGTATTTAAGGAATCCCTATTTAAAGAATCGCTATTTAAGGATTCCTTAAATAGCGATTTTTGCTTTTGGGTTGATGCATTGGGATTGGGTATTTTTAACTTAATACCGGGAGCTATTAGCGATTCGGTATTTTACTGACTGGATTTTGGGTTGATGCATGAGGCTGATAGTCCTCTTAATTGAAGGTGACATACAACATACAATACAAGGGATTTTTTGCGATAATCTGACCTCTTCATATGACATTCTCTTAGCAGAGGCGGACTGGCCCCCGGCTTTCGTTTTGGATGCTCCTAGAGGGGAGGAGGTAATCCTCCCGTCCTTTGCGCACACAGTGCCAAAGGAGCACGCTGAAAGGTTTGCCGAAGAGTGGGCTCAGGTGCTTGCTCTGGCATTATACCGTACTCAGGTTGGGTGGGATAAATTGCCTCCAAGCCATGAGATTCCTTTACGGTCCATGCCCCAGCCGCAGCCCCAATATTCCATGCGCCGCGAAGCTCGATCTCACGTCGCAGAAATCCTTGAGCAATTGGAATATCAGTGTGTTATTGAAACCTGTGTGTCACCAATAAATAATCCTTTATTCACTGTAACAAAGCCTGATGGGTCGTACCGCCTAATTTTGGATTACCGGCATTTGAACTCTCATTGTCAGACGTGTGCTGTACAGAATACCCACAGTTCTGCCCTCATTGATAGTCTCGTGCGTAAAAGGTTTAAAACCACACTTGATATATCCAATGGCTTTTACAGCCATAACCTGTCCTCTATTAGTAGTCAGTGGACAGCGTTTACTTCCGGCGGCAAACAAAAACAGTTTAAGAGATTAGCCATGGGCTATAAAAACAACCCTGGCGTCTTTGCCGCACGTGTTGTCTCTCTGTTAGAGAGCATTGACCCTGATGCGTACTCGTATGTTGATGATATCTATCTCACGGACGACGGGTTGTGGCCGCATCTGTGTCGAGTTGATCGCATCATTGTTATGTTTGCAGACTTCGGTTATAAATTTAACTTTGCGAAGTCTCACATTGCAGAGTATACAGTGTTGTTTTTGGGCTATGAGCTCAACAATGAAGGTCGAGGATTACCTCCTCACTTTCTGGAGAAGTGCGCATGCTTGCGTGCTCCTACAACACTGAAAAAATTGCAGTCTTTGCTGGGCTTTCTGAATTTCGGCCGTACTTACATTCCCGATTATGCCCAGTGTATCAAGCCGCTATATGCCTTGGTACAACCTACTTTTTCCAAATCGAGCTGGCTGCCAGAGCATTCAGCTATTTTGCTATCTTTGCAGGCTGATCTTCTTGCTTCGAAATACTTACTGACACGTGATAACCACACTAACCTGGTAATAAGAATTGTGCCGGGCGCAGTGGGTTTCACGTACTTAACGTTCAATAAGGGCGACACCGTCCCCATTGCCTACAAATCAAACCTGTACACTTCGGCTGAACTGCTTTTCCACAGTCGAAAAAGTTTTGACTGCGGTGAAGATGGCGATTCTTAAAGAACGAGCGCTGTCGCAAGGAAAACGCATGTTGGTGATTACACCATATCCTGCTCTAGAGGCAGTGACAAAAGCCAGTGTACCTAATTCTAAAGCTTTGCATCCGCGATGGATACAATGGGCCACATCTTTGACATCAGCAGATGTCACCTATATCTTTGATGCCTCATTGCAGACTCAGGAGTACTTGCAGTATGAATTCGTTCATCCAGCTCCTCTGTCTTTGCGCCCGCTTGAAGATTACCATTGTGTCATTTACACTGACGGTTCGGCGCAACCGGCGACGGATTCAAAGCATGCCTATTCAGCAGCCTGCGCAATTGTGGCGGGTACTTTCGTGAATGGAGAATTCAAATCTGATGTCGTGCATACGCAGTCATTGGGTGATTGTACCGCACAGTTGGCAGAGCTCCGTGCTCTGGTGCTTGCACTGGAGTTTGCTGATCCTCCGATTACTACTCTTATAGTGCGTGACTCGTTTTACTGTGTTCAGTCTTTCAAAGACAATCTATTCTTTTGGTCTCAGAATGAATATCGTGACTTCAAAGGTAGCACAATTAAGCATAAAATTCTTTGGGTTTGAGTGGCAGAACTTAAAGAGCATCTGCCTCTCGTGAATGTAATTCACATTCTTGGTCACCAGCGAGTTGGTGTCCACGCTGTCGGCAACAGCTTAGCTGACGAGGCAGCGAAAACAGCAGTGGCGACATATCTAGTAGCAGCAGTTACAAGATCCAAAAGTAAGATCGATGATGACATCTTAGCAGCTATTGCTGCTACAGAGAAGGGAAGTAATTACCCGAGAGGTTTCCCTTCTCGGTACCATTATCACTTAAGTCCTGATAACGTCCCGTATGTGAGAATTAACGACGTTGGTGACAGATTGATTCCCAACGCGGACTGCAGACCGTCCTTGATAACAGCGGCTCACGAAGGTATGGCCTCTGCCCATGCCGGCGTGTCAGCTACTGTTACTCAATTACAACAGCGTTACCGGTAGCACAGATTGTATAAACAAACTCGCACTTATGTCCTTGATTGTGACATTTGCCAGCAGATTAAACCTTCGACTGCTGCGCGCCCTCCACAAACTCAGTTGTACATATCTAATAAACCACTTGGGTGTGTTTATTCAGATCACTGTGGTCCTTTCTCCTCTGATACTGCATACAAGTACATCTTAGTTGCAGTGGATTCGTGCACACGTTTTCTCTGGGTGTGGCCTCAAAGGAGTGCTGATGCTCGTACTGTCATAAGGGATTTGTGTGTCTTTGTGGGAATTTTTGCGTGTGGTACCTTCCATTCTGATCAGGGCCCTGCGTTCGCCTCTAAGGCGTACAGAGAAGCCATGAAATCTTTGGGGGTCCAAGTCAAATTTTCGTCTCCATACCGACCTGAGGGTAATAGTGTAGTGGAACGAATGAACCGTGACTTAAAGCAATCCTTGACAGCCAGTGTTTTAGGCACTGGCCGGAACTGGTTAGCCCATCTGTATAAGCTTCAACGTGCACTTAATAATCTCCCTAGAAGGTCTCTGGGTGGGCAGACCCCATACATGATGCTCTTTGGCATAAAAATGTTTGTCCCGGACCTTGATGGTCTAGACATGGCGGCGTCAGCCGCACCCTTTGACGTAGATGATCACTGTGCTGTATTGCAGAATCTACAAGTGACCACAGACAGTCTCGCAAAAGAACACTTGCCCTCCACATCTGATGCTGCACTTCAGATTCTGGTAGTCGGCTGGCTACCTCGAGTTGGAGACCTGGTCTGTGAGAAGGTGGAGAACAAGAAGGAGTTTGGCCCCTCTTATCGTGCACCGGTTCCAGTGCTTGGCGTGCAGGGTACAAGAACAGTCATTTTACCTCCACTTCCTGGTCGCAAGGATAACAGGTACATCTCCATTTACAATGTCAAACTACAGCGAGTGGCCGATTCTTCTTAGTATGACTCCAGCGGTTTCTTCCCCTGCAATGCTGAGAAATTCTGTTTTGGCTCCGGCGTCTACCACCTTGCCTGATGTTGCCATCGAGATGCATACAGTTACTAATCCTTTGTTGCCACCACCGGCTGGTGGTCCACCTGAAGATATTGAGTATGCTTATCCCGCAGATATATCATTGCCTGTTTTACAATCAACCGCAGTTAACCAGTCGCGTTTCTCCTTTGACACTAATTCTATGACTTACAGTGCTCCATCAAAAATTTCTATTTTTGCTGTTTGGTTTAAAAGACATTTTTTAATTCCCCCTTGGACTTACATTTGGCTGGTGCTCATAGGCATTTTTTTGTTTATGTCCATTGGATTCCTGATGGTATTATTTCGTCTTGTCAATGGACACTACCTAAAGGAAAGATCTGCGATTAGACTAATTGATGGAACTTTGGCACCCCACTCCTCATCACACATCATGAAGAGGGACCAGACTTTTGTGAATATTACTGCCTGGCTTGTGTTAGATGGGATTGTGTGGGATGCTGTTAAATTTCAAATTCATGGACCCACTGAGGTTATTAATGTTCCGAATGTTCTTCGTGTTTCTATGGGTGATGTTGTAAAACAAAACATCCGCTCTGATGATTGGGATGTTCAGGTCATAGAGGCACTGTTTTCAGATTTGAAATATTATGCCGCATTTGATGCTGAAGCTTTGTATTTAGACACTGCTAATTATGGGGAACTGTTTTGCTATCAACATTATGGCAATAATTTCCTACATAAGGACAATACATTTCGAAATTTTGTAAATTATACGCAATGGGAACATTGTCCAACGCCAACCCAAGGCAGCTCCAACACACTGGTGAACAAATTTGCATATTTTACTGATTTCAGTGTTTCAAAACCTGCCGCTTTTTATTTTAAAGTGGCAGCAAAGTCTTCCTCAAAGGTTAGGCTGACACACACTAAATTATTGTATTCCAAATCCTTTATGGATGATTTGGCGGTCAGGGGTTATGATCTGTGGAAAGCTACTATTGATATTAAATCTGATTGGGGTTTCTAAAACATGGCAGGTACAAGGAACAGAAGCTTTGCATCGTGCCTGCCTCATCCCAAACCACATGTTATTTTTTAATTCAACTATTTTTCAGACCACCTGCTTTGGATTGGCTACCTCTAAAAAATTTAATTCTCCCTCTATTCCGGATCTGGGTGCTTATCCAAATTGGGATAATCATACAGATCTGTCCCTTGATGCATTGCAGTCATACATCACTAATACATCCTTCAATATTTCCAAATTAGATCCTGAAGGATGGTTAACGAGGCAGACGAGCTCAGATTCCTGTCAGCATCATTTAGAATGATTTTGTTAAGGGTCCTGTGGGTGGCCGGTCCAAAAGATGGGTGTATGCTGTTTATAACGAAGTTTGGAAATTATCTCAAATTGAAGCGGCTTCCAGATTGAGAGCCATTGATCAAGCCAATTTGGAAAAAGTACTAGCTGTTATCGATAATAGCATTAACACCCTTTCTTCCAGAATTTACACATTAGATAATATTGTTTCATTTATTGTTGATACAGTGCAGGATGATATGTCTGTTTTGAATCATGGTCAAAATCAATTACGTTCTATAATGCAGTTTGCTTGGACTTTGCAAACGTTAAAGGCTGGGAAAGTCCCCATGGACTACATGAATACTTCATCTTTATTCCTTCCCTTTAATCTAACGGCGAAACAACAATTCACGTCCATGAAAGATGCCACATACTCATTACTGCATATTGAAAAGTTAGAACCTTTACCTTTCTCTGTGGGCGAATTGAACTCCGCTGTGTGGCTTATCCACGGGTTAATCACGTTACCATTTCCTTTGTTTAAATTCAGTTCGTGCATGAAACATTATGCCCTAGGCAGATATGAACCGTTGGGTACTGCTTTCATGCATGAAGTTTGGTCACTCCCATTTACATATAGGTGCATGCGAGAAGGTAAAGAAGTTTATTTGAAGGGTGAAGAACGGACTTCCACACCTGGTCACTCTGTAGTCTGTAGGCACATCCAATTACATGGCGCGTGCAATGTCCATGCACCTAATTTAGCATGCGTCCTGAAAGGGATTCCAGTACCAGCTATTACACCGTCTTTCACGTTGCTAGCTAATGGTAGTTATTTGCTTTTAAATAACGAGGCTTGCTGCGGGATGCTAGTGGGAATTCCCTACATTGTGACCATTTCACAGAGAGTAGTCTGCTGTAAAAATGTCCTTTTCCCACCCACGGATGGGCGGCTGTATGTATCCATCTGGCCTTCCATTCCAACCTTGAAAGCAGAGTTCAACAAGATGAGCAGAATAAGGGCTCTATTGTCTCAAAAAGAAGTCGCTCTGACTTCATCCCGTGAAACATTTGTCCTTCACGTAGCAAACACCCGCACAGAGGTGCATGCGCTTTTAAATACTGATCTCCCACTGCATTTCGGTGCCCTGATTCAAACTATATTTAATGCCTCGTCCACAACTGGCTTGGGGCATTTTTTCAAAATTGTGGGCTCCGGCCTCGTGACCTCCTTCCAACCAATTTTTGGTGTAATACCGGCTTTTTTTCATTCTATTTTTTCCAGCATCTTTGGCGGGCTCCTGTTGATTCTCGCCCTCATGTCTGGTGTGCTCTTACTGCGCAATGGCTGCACAATTTGTGTCACTCGACAGCCTGTCCCGGCTGCTCCATCTTCGTAACCGGATGCTTGACTATTATGGAACATTGCCGCTGGCCACCTTAAGCATAGCCTATGGATTGTCCTTCCGGTTTTCCTACTTTACTTGCGTGCAACCTGTTTTTCATTGCCTAGATTGTCCTTTCGAATGGGCTCTAGATTTGTGCTTGTCAAACTCGGTGTCTCCTGCCGCGGATTATGATCGACTGATGAGTCCCTAAGTGGCTCATGAGTTGAACTGTTCTGGTGTCAGGATTATGGCCTGTGGAGCAGCACGTGGAGTCCTAGGGAATTGGGACATCTGTACGGCAGCGCATGACTTCCTGGCAGGAAGTTATCTTGAAGAACACGCCAGTTGTCCTCTGATTGTGCTAGAGGGCTCAGTTGTCGAGGAACATGTATGTTTGCTTACCTTATTAGATTGGATGGCGGAAACTTTTACAGAACATTTCAATGACTTCCTCTTGGAAGCTGTCGATACTTACTGTGCTTACACGTTGATGGATTAACTTGGATGTCATCCAAACTTTCCTTGTACGACCAAACACCTTTTTTAAAAATGTTTTATCAACATTTCGGCTCGCAGAAGCCTTTGCGAGATGTTAAGATTTTCCATTTCCTTTTTTTCCCCTTCATGTTGCTTTTTTAACGTTTTTTTCTTCTAACTTTCACTCCCCTTTATTTGGATTCCCAATGCATGCAATTGGTTCCGCTCTGTCGAACTTGAACTCTGCGTTCTTTTAATTGTATCCCTATTAGTTCGTGGTCCGATCAAGGGAGGGTGTAGTGAAGGCAGCGTTTTAGATACATACATTGCTATGTTAGCATAAGCGCCTTAGAGGTTAGAAACGCCATCTTGCCACTTCTGCTGCTTTTGCACACGACACTGCAGGTACATATTATTATTTGAAAACTGCTTGCTTGCCTTTTCTTCACATGAGAACTGTCTGTTGTTCACATCCCTAGACGTGCACTGCGACCTTGGTCTTAACATTGTGTGCAGAAACAGTCTGAGCCACCAAACAATGTATGTTTTTGAGTTCAGGTTGATCGGACCAAGCTCTAGCCATAACATGCACACAGCTGCAAATATCTGAAAGTCGAGAGCCTTTAATATTGCAGTTTGCATGCATTAGACACACATTCTGGAGAATAACTTTTCCAGGCGCAGAGCAAAGCTGATCCTGTGATGTGATTCACCTAAGCTGATCTTTACGGTATGGGTTTCCCCATTGAAGCCTAGAGACCTTCTATTAGTATAATAATACTAGCTTACTAGCGAAGGGAAGGTGGTTGTATTCCACGGTCATTTGTAATATGATTTCTCCCTTGATTTTCTATGGTATTGAAACAATGCTGATGGTTTTAATTTTAATCATTTGTCTGCTGATGTTAGCCAAAGTACTGCATCTTAGGACACGTAGTTTATAAAATAAACATTTTAAACTTTACCGTGTCTCTGATTACTCTTGTTGTGGACTGATATGAGAATAATAATGAACAGGTATTTCTGATTCCCACCATTCCTGAGAGTACTCTAAGTCGCTTGTTCTGGGTTGTCTATACATTGGGAGCTCCGAGAGGATACGGATAACGAATGGGACACTGATGCTAGTCGGATTGGGGTTCTGGGTACTGAGGTGAGTTTTTGGTACACCGCAATTCACTGAGGTCCTGGTTTCCTGCGCATAGTTCTGTGCACGAGCAGAATCCCTGCAACAGAGCGTAATTCCCCATTACTTTTGGGCACAAGAAACAGAGGGGACACGGCCAGAGACTTGGAAGGGTGAATGAAACCATTGTTCAAATATTTGTCTAGGTAGTTTCTAAGATGTTGGTTCTCTTGTTCAGTAAGTACATAGATCCTGCTACAGGGAATCTTGGCACCAGGTACAAGGTCTATTTCACAGTCGTATGTTTTGTGAGGGGGAAGGATCTCAGCACTTTTCTCACAGAATACATCTCGGAACTCTTCATCCACTGCAGGTAATTCTATGTCCTGCTCCGCAGCTGTAGCAATATAATGAGCAGTAGACTTGGTATGATCTTGAACTAAGAGTTGAACATATTTTCTTGTGGGTGTAAACATTCCTGTTGAAACCACTCTGACTGAAAATTAACACTTCTCATAGACCAGTTTATTGTGGGATTGTGGTTTGTCAACCAAAGAATCCCGAGGATGACACCAAATTAGGAAGCATCAATAATATCAAAGGATATTTCCTCCAAGTGCGTTTGGTCCTGAGTAAAACATGTCATGATTACTTTAATAGTAGAATGAGTAATCAGTCCAGATGTTAATTGTTTGCCATCACCGCATGAATCATTTCTGGTTTTTGTTTTTACCAAGGTAGGTATTTCTAATTTTGTTGAGAAAGCGGCATCAATAAAGTTGCCGGTGGCTCCAGAATCCACCATGACCACCCCAGTTTTAGGCTCTTGCTGAGAAATGGTGAATTGTATGTTTAATACTAGATGGGGAATGGAGATTTGCAATGTGTTGACAACAGATTGATCAGGAGGCAAAGATTTAGTACTCGAGGAAGTCTCCTGGCTGTTCCCCGAGTATTCTAGTTTCTCACTTTGGTCGCAGTTGTATTTGGCTTTGCTAAGCAGTCTTTGACAAAATGTCCTTTTTTGCTGCAATATAGACAAAGACCTTTTTTCCGACGAGAATCCTTTTCTTCAGAGATTAAGGGTTTTCGTATACCTCAAATTTCCATTGGTTCACAAGTATCCTGTGATACAAAGTGTGGTTTTTCTTTAGGTCAAGTGGAAGGTCTGAACTCGAACCGTTTCTTGCCTCCTTTAGGATCCAAAACTCTGTGGTCTAACCGTACACTTAAAGCTATTAATACTTCACATGTTCTCGGCCGAGGGTCTATCGGAGCTATCAAATCTTGTAATTTGTCTCTTAGGCCTTGATAATATAAGGCTGCCCTTTTGTTCTCTGGCCAATTTGTTTCTGCTATTAAGCGATTGAATTGGGTTAGATAATGGACCAGGTATTTATTTCCCTGTTTGAGTTCTAATAACTCGCGATCAGCTGATCCTGTAATTGTTCTTCGGTCGAAGACCTTTTCAAATTCTGTTTTGAAGCGTGACCAACTATAAAGCAATTAGTCATCCGATTGCACCAGAGGGACTGCCCACATGGCAGTGTCTCCACTCAAATAAGAGATCAAGAAGGCGATTCACGATTGAGCATCAGGGATGGATGTGGGTTTAACCATAAAGTGTAACTGCACCGGAGTTAATAAGGTTTGAAATATGTTGGTTTCACCTGCAAACCTTTCCGGAGGTGCCAAAGGAACAGTCATTGGAACTGTTACCGATACTGTAGATGGATTTGAGCTACTGGCAGCAGCTACCTCAGGAGGACGAGACCGCGCTAGTTGTGTCTGTAATTGAGTGAACCTATTAGCTAACACTGCAGTTTCCTGCCTAGCAGCTGACAGTTCTCTCTGCATGTTTCCCAATATAGAACACAAATCTTCCAAGGTGGCCATCCTGAAGATACTGCTCAGGAGGAACCAATTTTGTGGGCTGGTTATTCCGTCAGAACTGATAAAATTCCATTGGGTTCCTCAGGAGCAGTACCCGCAAGAAGCCCACCTTCCTGCAGCCTTGACTCAATCTTAACTGCACTGAGTATCAAAGTGGCTAGACAGGGGGTAAAGGAATTAGGGAGGATACTGCGGGGAGCGAAACCTGGAACGAGACATTGTCCTTGATTAGCTTTTCTTTCGTGCATAGTAAACTTTTTGACTATATTTAACATGGGTTAAACAATGACAACATACCTGTAAAAGAAAAGCAGGTTATGCATAGAACAGTCGTTGTGTACGTCTTCTCAGGCTTCACTGGCAACTTCTGTTCCTATAATTCTCAAGGATACAATGTTATGGCTAAACAACAATGTTTCAAAATGAAGCACACATTCATATAAAGAGCCGCTTGGCTTTAGACACAATGTTTCCATAATGATGTGCTTTAACCACTGTTAAATATGACAGTGGTACTTCCAACAACCTTTTTGCAATACACAACGCATTACATATGCTAATGAGGCAGATTAATATTCAGATGCCCAAGAGAGCACTGCAGCGCTATGTATCAGAGTTCGAATATGCAAATGTCCAGGAAGCGCATCAGCGCGATGCACTGAGTCCAAATATGCAAATGTTCAAAGAGCGCTTCAGCGCGATGTGACACAATGCCAAAGTCATCAGGTATGCAAATCCCCCCAAGAGCGCTTCAGCGAGATGTGCCCAAAATGCCAGAGTCATCAATATGTAAATGCCCAAAGAGTGCTTCAGCGCAATGTGCCAAGTTGCCAAAATCACCAAACATGTAAATGACCAAAGAGTGGTTCAGCGCGATGTACAACAGTGCCAAAATCACCAAACATGTAAATGACCAAAGAGCACTTCAGCGCCATGTACAAAGTGCTGAAATCACCAAACATGTATATGACCAAAGGGCGCTTCAGCGCATTGTACAAAGTGCCACAATTACCAAACATGTGAATGCTCAAAGAGCGCTTCTGCGCGATATGCAACTTTCTTTCAAAATGCGAAATAACAGCAAATAAAACAGCCCATAGTGCCTTTCGGGATGCTGTTGGTTAAGAAAGAAACAATCCTACCTGATTGTAGCTGAGAGAGAATCTACAACCTGGGAAAATAATACAGAAGTCTCCTTGCTGCAACCGGAATCTTCTTTCAGCAGTCGGAGAACAGGAACAGCTGCTGTTCAAGCTCAGGGTTCTCAATGACCAGCAATGAGAGCAGGGTGTGGTCCCTAATTAGAGTGCTCAGGATGAAGCTTCCAGATTCCAGCTCACAGGTAAATTACTGGAGCTGAGAAGGAACAATAGGCCTTGATAACATCATAGTATGTAACAAGCATTGGCACAGACAAATGGCAAAGCCACAACAAGCATTGATAAACATGCACCTAATTTAGCATGCGTCCTGAAAGGGATTCCAGTACCAGCTATTACACCGTCTTTCACGTTGCTAGCTAATGGTAGTTATTTGCTTTTAAATAACGAGGCTTGCTGCGGGATGCTAGTGGGAATTCCCTACATTGTGACCATTTCACAGAGAGTAGTCTGCTGTAAAAATGTCCTTTTCCCACCCACGGATGGGCGGCTGTATGTATCCATCTGGCCTTCCATTCCAACCTTGAAAGCAGAGTTCAACAAGATGAGCAGAATAAGGGCTCTATTGTCTCAAAAAGAAGTCGCTCTGACTTCATCCCGTGAAACATTTGTCCTTCACGTAGCAAACACCCGCACAGAGGTGCATGCGCTTTTAAATACTGATCTCCCACTGCATTTCGGTGCCCTGATTCAAACTATATTTAATGCCTCGTCCACAACTGGCTTGGGGCATTTTTTCAAAATTGTGGGCTCCGGCCTCGTGACCTCCTTCCAACCAATTTTTGGTGTAATACCGGCTTTTTTTCATTCTATTTTTTCCAGCATCTTTGGCGGGCTCCTGTTGATTCTCGCCCTCATGGCTGGTGTGCTCTTACTGCGCAATGGCTGCACAATTTGTGTCACTCGACAGCCTGTCCCGGCTGCTCCATCTTCGTAACCGGATGCTTGACTATTATGGAACATTGCCGCTGGCCACCTTAAGCATAGCCTATGGATTGTCCTTCCGGTTTTCCTACTTTACTTGCGTGCAACCTGTTTTTCATTGCCTAGATTGTCCTTTCGAATGGGCTCTAGATTTGTACTTGTCAAACTCGGTGTCTCCTGCCGCGGATTATGATCGACTGATGAGTCCCTAAGTGGCTCATGAGTTGAACTGTTCTGGTGTCAGGATTATGGCCTGTGGAGCAGCACGTGGAGTCCTAGGGAATTGGGACATCTGTACGGCAGCGCATGACTTCCTGGCAGGAAGTTATCTTGAAGAACACGCCAGTTGTCCTCTGATTGTGCTAGAGGGCTCAGTTGTCGAGGAACATGTATGTTTGCTTACCTTATTAGATTGGATGGCGGAAACTTTTACAGAACATTTCAATGACTTCCTCTTGGAAGCTGTCGATACTTACTGTGCTTACACGTTGATGGATTAACTTGGATGTCATCCAAACTTTCCTTGTACGACCAAACACCTTTTTTAAAAATGTTTTATCAACATTTCGGCTCGCAGAAGCCTTTGCGAGATGTTAAGATTTTCCATTTCCTTTTTTTCCCCTTCATGTTGCTTTTTTAACGTTTTTTTCTTCTAACTTTCACTCCCCTTTATTTGGATTCCCAATGCATGCAATTGGTTCCGCTCTGTCGAACTTGAACTCTGCGTTCTTTTAATTGTATCCCTATTAGTTCGTGGTCCGATCAAGGGAGGGTGTAGTGAAGGCAGCGTTTTAGATACATACATTGCTATGTTAGCATAAGCGCCTTAGAGGTTAGAAACGCCATCTTGCCACTTCTGCTGCTTTTGCACACGACACTGCAGGTACATGTTATTATTTGAAAACTGCTTGCTTGCCTTTTCTTCACATGAGAACTGTCTGTTGTTCACATCCCTAGACGTGCACTGCGACCTTGGTCTTAACATTGTGTGCAGAAACAGTCTGAGCCACCAAACAATGTATGTTTTTGAGTTCAGGTTGATCGGACCAAGCTCTAGCCATAACACGCACACAGCTGCAAATATCTGAAAGTCGAGAGCCTTTAATATTGCAGTTTGCATGCATTAGACACACATTCTGTAGAATAACTTTTCCAGGCGCAGAGCAAAGCTGATCCTGTGATGTGATTCACCTAAGCTGATCTTTACGGTATGGGTTTCCCCATTGAAGCCTAGAGACCTTCTATTAGTATAATAATACTAGCTTACTAGCGAAGGGAAGGTGGTTGTATTCCACGGTCATTTGTAATATGATTTCTCCCTTGATTTTCTATGGTATTGAAACAATGCTGATGGTTTTAATTTTAATCATTTGTCTGCTGATGTTAGCCAAAGTACTGCATCTTAGGACACGTAGTTTATAAAATAAACATTTTAAACTTTACCGTGTCTCTGATTACTCTTGTTGTGGACTGATATGAGAATAATAATGAACAGGTATTTCTGATTCCCACCATTCCTGAGAGTACTCTAAGTCGCTTGTTCTGGGTTGTCTATACATTGGGAGCTCCGAGAGGATACGGATAACGAATGGGACACTGATGCTAGTCGGATTGGGGTTCTGGGTACTGAGGTGAGTTTTTGGTACACCGCAATTCACTGAGGTCCTGGTTTCCTGCGCATAGTTCTGTGCACGAGCAGAATCCCTGCAACAGAGCGTAATTCCCCATTACTTTTGGGCACAAGAAACAGAGGGGACACGGCCAGAGACTTGGAAGGGTGAATGAAACCATTGTTCAAATATTTGTCTAGGTAGTTTCTAAGATTTTGGTTCTCTTGTTCAGTAAGTACATAGATCCTGCTACAGGGAATCTTGGCACCAGGTACAAGGTCTATTTCACAGTCGTATGTTTTGTGAGGGGGAAGGATCTCAGCACTTTTCTCACAGAATACATCTCGGAACTCTTCATCCACTGCAGGTAATTCTATGTCCTGCTCCGCAGCTGTAGCAATATAATGAGCAGTAGACTTGGTATGATCTTGAACTAAGAGTTGAACATATTTTCTTGTGGGTGTAAACATTCCTGTTGAAACCACTCTGACTGAAAATTAACACTTCTCATAGACCAGTTTATTGTGGGATTGTGGTTTGTCAACCAAAGAATCCCGAGGATGACACCAAATTAGGAAGCATCAATAATATCAAAGGATATTTCCTCCAAGTGCGTTTGGTCCTGAGTAAAACATGTCATGATTACTTTAATAGTAGAATGAGTAATCAGTCCAGATGTTAATTGTTTGCCATCACCGCATGAATCATTTCTGGTTTTTGTTTTTACCAAGGTAGTTATTTCTAATTTTGTTGAGAAAGCGGCATCAATAAAGTTGCCGGTGGCTCCAGAATCCACCATGACCACCCCAGTTTTAGGCTCTTGCTGAGAAATGGTGAATTGTATGTTTAATACTAGATGGGGAATGGAGATTTGCAATGTGTTGACAACAGATTGATCAGGAGGCAAAGATTTAGTACTCGAGGAAGTCTCCTGGCTGTTCCCCGAGTATTCTAGTTTCTCACTTTGGTCGCAGTTGTATTTGGCTTTGCTAAGCAGTCTTTGACAAAATGTCCTTTTTTGCCGCAATATAGACAAAGGGGCATATGCATCAACATTAGCATTTGCGATTCCTTATTAGCGAAAAATAAGGAATCGCTAATAAGGAATAGCAAAAGGCTATGCATGTAGGAATCGCTATTCAAATAGCGATTCCTTAACATTCCTTATTACCGAATCGGTAATACCGAATCGGTAATAAGGAATACCTACCCATTCATTCCTATGGGCTTGGAGGCCCATAGGAATGAATGTAAAGCCATTCTGTATTAGCGATTCGGTATTACCGAATCGCTAATAGCTGGAGCACTTTCAAGGGTGCCAGGGTGTCAAAAGGACACCCTGTTGCACCCCTGAAAATGATATGTGCACATATGTTGCACACACACATGCTCTAAGGGCATGTGTGTGCGCAACATGACACTTTGAAAAATGCACAAAAGTGCATTTTTCAAAGTTTTTGCAAATTACCATGCAGTTCATCTTCATGGTAATTTGCTCCCCTTATTAGCGAAATCGCTAATTTTTTAACTTTGATGCATTGCATTTAAGGAATCTCACTTTGGGATTCCTTAAATGCAAGAGCTATTTAAGGAATCGGTATTTAAGGAATCCCTATTTAAAGAATCGCTATTTAAGGATTCCTTAAATACCGATTTCTGCTTTTGGGTTGATGCATTGGGATTGGGTATTTTCTACTTAATACCGGGAGCTAATAAGGAATCGGTATTTTACCGACTGGATTTTGGCTTGATGCATAAGGGTGAAAGACTTTTTTTCCGACGAGAATCCTTTTCTTCAGAGATTAAGGGTTTTCGTATACCTCAAATCTCCATTGGTTCACAAGTATCCTGTGATACAAAGTGTGGTTTTTCTTTAGGTCAAGTGGAAGGTCTGAACTCGAACCGTTTCTTGCCTCCTTTAGGATCCAAAACTCTGTGGTCTAACCGTACACTTAAAGCTATTAATACTTCACATGTTCTCGGCCGAGGGTCTATCGGAGCTATCAAATCTTTTAATTTGTCTCTTAGGCCTTGATAATATAAGGCTGCCCTTTTGTTCTCTGGCCAATTTGTTTCTGCTATTAAGCGATTGAATTGGGTTAGATAATGGACCAGGTATTTATTTCCCTGTTTGAGTTCTAATAACTCGCGATCAGCTGATCCTGTAATTGTTCTTCGGTCGAAGACCTTTTCAAATTCTGTTTTGAAGCGTGACCAACTATAAAGCAATTAGTCATCCGATTGCACCAGAGGGACTGCCCACATGGCAGTGTCTCCACTCAAATAAGAGATCAAGAAGGCGATTCACGATTGAGCATCAGGGATGGATGTGGGTTTAACCATAAAGTGTAACTGCACCGGAGTTAATAAGGTTTGAAATATGTTGGTTTCACCTGCAAACCTTTCCGGAGGTGCCAAAGGAACAGTCATTGGAACTGTTACCGATACTGTAGATGGATTTGAGCTACTGGCAGCAGCTACCTCAGGAGGACGAGACAGCGCTAGTTGTGTCTGTAATTGAGTGAACCTATTAGCTAACACTGCAGTTTCCTGCCTAGCAGCTGACAGTTCTCTCTGCATGTTTCCCAATATAGAACACAAATCTTCCAAGGTGGCCATCCTGAAGATACTGCTCAGGAGGAACCAATTTTGTGGGCTGGTTATTCCGTCAGAACTGATAAAATTCCGTTGGGTTCCTCAGGAGCAGTACCCTCAAGAAGCCCACCTTCCTGCAGCCTTGACTCAATCTTAACTGCACTGAGTATCAAAGTGGCTAGACAGGGGGTAAAGGAATTAGGGAGGATACTGCGGGGAGCGAAACCTGGAACGAGACATTGTCCTTGATTAGCTTTTCTTTCGTGCATAGTAAACTTTTTGACTATATTTAACATGGGTTAAACAATGACAACATACCTGTGAAAGAAAAGCAGGTTATGCATAGAACAGTCGTTGTGTACGTCTTCTCAGGCTTCACTGGCAACTTCTGTTCCTATAATTCTCAAGGATACAATGTTATGGCTAAACAACAATGTTTCAAAATGAAGCACACATTCATATAAAGAGCCGCTTGGCTTTAGACACAATGTTTCCATAATGATGTGCTTTAACCACTGTTAAATATGACAGTGGTACTTCCAACAACCTTTTTGCAATACACAACGCATTACATATGCTAATGAGGCAGATTAATATTCAGATGCCCAAGAGAGCACTGCAGCGCTATGTATCAGAGTTCGAATATGCAAATGTCCAGGAAGCGCATCAGCGCGATGCACTGAGTCCAAATATGCAAATGTTCAAAGAGCGCTTCAGCGCGATGTGACACAATGCCAAAGTCATCAGGTATGCAAATCCCCCCAAGAGCGCTTCAGCGAGATGTGCCCAAAATGCCAGAGTCATCAATATGTAAATGCCCAAAGAGTGCTTCAGCGCAATGTGCCAAGTTGCCAAAATCACCAAACATGTAAATGACCAAAGAGTGGTTCAGCGCGATGTACAACAGTGCCAAAATCACCAATCATGTAAATGACCAAAGAGCACTTCAGCGCCATGTACAAAGTGCTGAAATCACCAAACATGTATATGACCAAAGGGCGCTTCAGCGCATTGTACAAAGTGCCACAATTACCAAACATGTGAATGCTCAAAGAGCGCTTCTGCGCGATATGCAACTTTCTTTCAAAATGCGAAATAACAGCAAATAAAACAGCCCATAGTGCCTTTCGGGATGCTGTTGGTTAAGAAAGAAACAATCCTACCTGATTGTAGCTGAGAGAGAATCTACAACCTGGGAAAATAATACAGAAGTCTCCTTGCTGCAACCGGAATCTTCTTTCAGCAGTCGGAGAACAGGAACAGCTGCTGCTCAAGCTCAGGGTTCTCAATGACCAGCAATGAGAGCAGGGTGTGGTCCCTAATTAGAGTGCTCAGGATGAAGCTTCCAGATTCCAGCTCACAGGTAAATTACTGGGGCTGAGAAGGAACAATAGGCCTTGATAACATCATAGTATGTAACAAGCATTGGCACAGACAAATGGCAAAGCCACAACAAGCATTGATAAAAACAATAGAAAACAGTAAACAGGTGCCAGACAAGGTGCACCAGGAAACTGATGTTGCAGAATCATGACAGAGCCTCTCAGTCATTTGTGGCTTGGTGCCTGGTCGAGGGGGTGCTTGTCCAGATCAGGGTCTAGTACACAATTGAAGTCCCCCACCCATCTGTCCAGTTTGGCCCTGAGTAGGATGTATCTGCCGTTTATATCAGCTTCCATATACTGTAAGATGAACGATGTGTCCAGGCCAACCATATCTTCACACCCTGCGCATATGTAGGATGAGCGAAAAATCTGGCCCCTCTATTTTTTCACTAACTTATTGGCTCCTGCATCATCTAGGTGGGTTTCTCGTAGACAAGCCACTGAGATGTGGTGCCTCCAGAGGAAAGAGTTTACTCTATAGCATTTTGTACATGTGGCCAGAACCCTTACATTCCAGCTAACAAATTTAACCTCCATTGTCCCAGTGGTACTTCACTCACCTGCATCCAGGACCCTGCACACGCATACCTCTCGTACTCGACATATGCTGCATACAATAACTAATAATAAACAGTGTAAACTGTACCAAGTCCCCCCCGATGGACAAATGATGTGAAACAGTGCATTCGACTATGCCCTCCCCGTGCTTGTGCCAGGACTTGCACAGCTCCCCTCGCCGCCCAACTGGGGCCATCAAACTTCCCAGTGAAACCAGCCTCCTGGCAGAGCCCAGAGTTTGGCGTGCTGAAGTAGACCAGCAAGGTACCCTGTGCAGTTGGGCTGTTGACAATGAAAAAGGACAGAGCCCTCAGTCTCGTCCCCTGTCCCCAAGCCCCGCCCAACAGGCCGGGTGCCTCAATCGTAACTCCCTCTCAGTCCGCTTACTCCCCTTTCTCCCTCCCCTCAACAGCACCCCAGTAGGTAGTATATGTCTCACTAGTGCTGTGCTCGGTGATGCACTCCCATGAGAGGATACCAAACCATGAGTCAGTATTGGCACATATGTATTGTATTATACAGCGTTTAATGTGATCCAGTCTGAGTCCAGAATGGAGTCAGGGATCACATCTGTCATTGGAGTGAGCGTCTCAGGAAAACCCACCAGATCGGGCCCAGGTTCAGCTGCCAACAGGGAGGGATCACCCAAGTCAATGGATTTCTCTTGCATAATGCCATCTTCAACCACTGTGATCTCTGTTCATCCGGCGTGTCTCGATCAGTGTTCCAGTTGGAGCGCTTTTTGTTTCAAGTTCCTCAGCCTGGACGGGAGCCCCAGACTACTGTGCCACTCTGGGGGGGAAGAGCATCACCCCAAGCCTCCAGCCATTCCCACGCCTCCTTTGAAATCTCGAAGAAGTGAGTCCTCCCCTGTGTGATCCTCTTTGGCTTGGCAGGGTAAAGTAACGTATACTGCAAGTGCATGTCGCGGAGCTTCTGTTTCACTCCCCAAAAGGTTTTCCTTTGCTCCTGAATCAGCCTGGTGTAATCCAGATATATGGTAATTTGATCATTTTCATAGCAGAGGTTCAGTGTCTCTCTTGCAGCCGGTAGGATACTGTCCCTGTCTTGGTAGTTTAATATTTTGGCAATTTTAGATAGGGGGAGTCCCAGGAGGCAGAGGGGGAACCAAGGCCCTGTGTTCTCTTTCCACTGCAAATAAGTCAGAGAGGCCCCTTGGGTAAAGTTGAGTGCATATCCATCGCTCCAGAAAATGCTTGGTCCAGCCCTCCTCAGCCCGCTCAGGAATCCCTAGAACGCTGATGTTACTGCTCCCATTTGTCTTGTGATGCGCTGGTAGGGGAGTCATGGGGTGGTTTACTGAGATATTGTGTGAGATCCGGCAGGGCGGGTCGGCTTGTCTTTACCCATCTCAGGGCAGTAGGGTACCCATGCTCACGCAGGTTACCGGCTGCACTGAGAGCCCCAAGTCTGCAGCACCCTGGCTGGCTCCACGGCTCTCACCCAGAAAACACTTAGTGGCCAAGGAACATCCTATAATGGTGGGGGCAAGCAGGCCAGCAGACTGTCTGTCCTGCTAATTCTTCCTATCACCCCCCGCAGCCAATTCCCTGACCTTCGCCGTCTCAGGATCACACTCGTGACAGTCCGTTGGTCCTGAGCTTGTGGTTTCCCCTCAGGTGAGTCCAGACCACCCACGTCAAGTTGGCCCTAGAAGCTGTAGACCCAATGTAGGCACCACAAGGGCGGGATCAGCAGCAGCAGGGTTGTCACAGGGAGGGCCTGAAGTGGACTCCATTTCCACATGCCAGGACAGGCCTCAGCACCAAGAGTAGCCCACGGCATTTTCTTGTGTCTAACATCAATTTGGGCCCCACAAATTCCTTTCTTGAAAGCACGATGGTAAATCTATGAAACTGCATTAAGAAACTTGGCTATTAATACTTAATCCAAGACACACTAGTGCATTATTTAAAAGAACGTGGCAAAGATTAAGTGACCTGGGACGTAGTTTGGAATGCTGTTTGGTCTGTTTGCTTCTCAAAATCATATCTGAGAGGTTGATGCTCAGGATAAGGCAGATTGCGCACAAAATACCTATAAAACTCTGAGAAAAGCTAGAGGGGATTTGGAACTGTTGTTAATCAGAGAATCAATTTATTAAAAAATGCCATGAACATGGCTACAAAACTGATTATGTACTTACCCATAAATATTTTTTTTAAACTCCATTCAAGGAATATGTAGAACATTGCAGACAATGATGGCAAACAACGTGACTAAACACTAGATATTATGAAAGTGTTTCATGATTACTACACTTTACTATACACAACTCAACAAAGCTGACTTTAAAACGCACACTTTGCCTATTTGCACATTAGTCTTAAGACTGTCTGTATTTTATGTATTAGGCCATTGGTAACTAACTGATACTTCTGTCACTCACCCGAAGCCGTCCCAGTCCCGAACAGGCGTTTTTCCTGTGGATCGGGCTCCTCTGGGTCGCGGCGGCCATCTTGGTGGGAAGTCGGGTTGGCGGACTAGTTTGCGCTAGAAGCCTATTTTAGCAGCACTGGCGCGGTTGCGCCGCTGGCGCGCAGAAGTCGCGCCTAAGGCAAGCCTGTCTGCGCCCGTCTGCGCTCGGACCGTGCTCAGTGCCAGCCATGCTGCCTGAACCCCCCCCCAACTGATTAGGTCCTGGACTAGAGACCAATTGCTTGCTTTATCACAGCCACACTGTGTTACGCCTATGTGTTTCGCACTGGACACTATATCATTCAGAGGCAGAGGACATGCTAAGTTTCATTGTGGGTCCTGCAATTTTGAGTTAAATAGATACGTCAGGAAGGAGGATATGATTAATGAAATGGATGCGGAACGGCCTCGTGATGGTTCTCCCCACAACCCTAGTCACGGTCAACAGATTAGGGCCGGTTTGATTAATTGCAGATCCCTCCCTAAACACGCTGCAGACATTTGGCTACTATTCGAGACTCATGATTGGGACTTACTGTTCTTGACAGAAACGTGGCTGAGAGAATGTTCTAACCCTGATATCTGCTTAGCGGTCCCTACGGGCTATAGATTGATCAAAGTAAACAGGGCGGACAATAGGTTAGGAGGAGGGCTTGCAATAATTCTAAGGGAAGACTGGGAAATGACTCATATGAAAATTGAAGGCCTGGGACCTATTGAGGCCATGGCCTTTCACATCAAATTCTCCAACAGATCCTCGATGGCGGGACTACTGGTTTACAGACCCCCCAGCACATTGGCCACCCACTGGCCAGCTCTATTCGATTGCATTGCTAACCTGTCCATATGTTACTCTAATTTCACCGTTCTTGGTGATTTTAACGTCCATAGGGACAATGCAAGCTGCCCTCTAGCTAACCAATTAGAAGACTCCCTAAAGAGTTTGAATTCGGCGCAAAAAATACTATCCCCCACCCACGCAGCCGGCCATATCTTAGACCTTCTCTTCACTAATGACCCCCTTCTTAAGGTGGAAGAGTTGTTACCCGTAATATGGTCTGACCATATGATGGTCTTGTTTAGGCTGAGTCGGAAGCGTGAGAGTAACCACAGCAGACCTGTGACAGAGAACAGGAGAAATTGGAAGAAAGTTACGCTTCAATCCATGAAAGATGAACTACATAATACCTCCCCCACATTGTCTGGGAATCCTAATTTGGATACCTCCCGTGTTAATACATGGATCATTGCAGCCTTAGACAAATCGGCTCCAGTCAGGTCATGCAAGGTGTTTAGGAACAAACCATCAGAACCTTGGTTCAATACGGAGCTTCGTAGCGAAAAGAGCCGATGTAAGAGACTCGAGCGAGTCTGGAGAAAGGGATATGAACCCACTGCTAAAAAGGCATATAAGGCAGCCCTAAAACATTCCATGCACTAAAACGTAAGGTGATGAGAGACTACATGGCTAAACAAATTCTGAATGCTGACAATTCATCCAGAGAGATTTTCAGGATAGTAGAGGGCTTTCTGAAACCTCAGGCCCTAAAGAGTACTATTTCACCCTCTCTGAATCTCTGTGAAGAACTGGCCACCTTTTTTCAGGATAACATTTTGACCATCTACTCCACCTTTCCACCAACTGAAAATCAGGATATGCCACTGATCAGTACAGTGGACAGCTGGACAACCTTCCGCCGATTTGAGAAGGCAGCCTCTCTGAAGGAACTCATGAAAATCAAGTCTGGTTCTCCTCTAGATCCATGCCCGGCCAGAATCTTTAAACTTCTAGCTCCTCTTCTTAATGATAACTTGAACTCTCTTTGGAATACTTCTTTGGAAACAGGTATCTTTCCATCTGATTGGAAAAAGCACTGGTCCGACCTATTCTTAAAAAAAGAGGATGCTGACCCTTCAGAACTAAAACATTTTAGGCCAATATCACTATTGCCATCCCCAGCAAAAATCCTTGAAAAGGAAGTCCAGAGACAACTCTCAGACTTCCTTGAATCCAACAATCATCTACACGATTCACAATCAGGATTTAGGGCTGGATATATCACGGAGACTGCCTTTCTGGAAGTCGCTGAGTCAATCCGTGAAACCCTTGATCTAGGTAGCTGCGCAATGCTGGTACTATTGGATCTATCTGCAGCGTTTGACACGGTCTCCCACAAGATCCTCCTAAATAGATTACTGTGGTTAGGAATGACGGGGACCGTGTTGAATTGGTTTCAGTCATTCTTGGAAGGCAGGTCACAACAGGTCATTCTACACCCCCATGTTTCTAGCTCTAGATCTTTGGCGCAGGGGGTGCCACAGGGTTCGGCACTTAGTCCGACACTTTTCAATGTCTATCTTGCGCCCCTAGCTGCAATCATTGAGAAATGGGGTGTGCGAGTTGTCTCGTATGCAGACGACACGCAACTGATCTTTTCTTTTAAGGAACATTGTGACACAGCTTTTATCAATTTTAAGCAATGCCTATTAAATATCTCTTCCTGGATGACTGAGAATTGCCTAAAATTAAATACTGATAAGACTGAGGTCCTATTCTTTAATCAACCTACTCCTCCACGGACGGAGCTGTGGTGGCCAGTAGAGTTGAATCCACCTCCGATACCGGTAACGGTGGCAAGGAACCTAGGTGTCAGGTTTGACTCGCAACTGTCTGGCAAGGCTCAAATCATGCATATCTCCTCCCAATGTTTCTGGAGACTGAAGTCATTACGGAGATTTTTACATTTCCTTCCAATGAACTGTAGGAAGGCACATCCCAACTTGACTACGCTAACATCCTGTATATTGGCCTCCCGGATTACTTGATGAGAAGACTGCAGCGTATCCAAAACTCTGCAGCCAGGCTATTGAGGAATGTGCCTGTACGATATCACATTTCGCCTCATCTACAAAGCCTTCACTGGCTGCCTGTAAGGAAAAGAGTTCAGTTTAAAGCTCTCGTGTTGGCTCATAAAGCAACTAGAGGGGTAGGCCCTCGCTATCTGAACCAGAGACTGCAGAAATATCTTCCGCCAAGAACTCTTAGATCCTACAATCAAAATCTTCTGATTACTCCACGGTTTAGAAAGGCTAGGACAGGTGGACGTGCGTTCTCCGTGAAAACGGCAATGCTATGGAACACTCCACCCAATGCTCTCAGACAGATTGATAAAGAACTCCAGTTTAGAAGGGCCCTGAAGACCTGGTTATTCGGGCTACCCTAGAGACTGCCGCAATCCTCTCTCCGCCGTATCTCTTGTGCCTGTAGGACGTTAGCTCCGGGACACTTCCGTTGGAAGTAGCTGTCGCGCTTTATACATATATTAATAATAAATAATAAGAACGCAATGGAGCTAACATTTGATGAGCACTTGACTGACTTTGAATTTCCTTCTATGGAATTACATTAGTTAGTACAACTTCTTGAACCCACTTCTGAGATCGAATTCAGCACAGAAGTAAGGCTCCAAGTCTGTCTTTTTACATCTTCTTTGTACAAAGTACTGTAGGACTTGCTGATAAGCTACTGACAAGCATATTTAGCTGTTTCTTGCAGTCATGAACAGTGACAGAGACCATGATTGAGTCCAAAGTGGCTCTACTACTGAAACCGGAAAATGCTCCATTAAAGTGTTGATCTTACAGACCGATAGTTGCATGTATACATATATGTATATGACATTTCTGTAACCCAAACCTAACCAAAAGGCAGCAGAGCGATGTGCATGGCCAAATAAAAGCACATATTTAAAGAATAAGAGGAGAGTAAGCTGGGCTGTGAATCGTTCATTGATTTTGATGTGGTTTTCTTTACAGAGGTGATTCTCAACCCTTACTTCAATTGGAGCACAGTTGGAATGGTCTTCATGTGTACTAGGATGTTGTTCCAGATCCTGGGTGCATGAATGGAAAAGAACTGATGACTTGTTTTTTCTTATTTACATTTCTTAGTTTGCTATCTGACGGTGCCCTGGTTGCGAATGTTCCAAGATCCAAAAGAGATGGTGAGTTTGTCTGCAAGATAAGCAGACAGTGCTGGTTGTGAGAACTTTGTAAATTATGCAGCTGGATTTAAAGATAGGGCAGATTGTCAAGGGGAGTCAATGGAGTTCAATTAGGATGTGATCATATTTCTTCAGGTCCTGGACGAGACATGCTGTGGTGTGAAGAGTGCCCTTAAGAGGTGCCATAGTTCTGCATAATACTGATAACAATTTTCACAACATTTTTGTAACTTGCCTCAACCCTATTTGATCAACTTTAATATTATTATAATCATTATATTAATTGAACTTCATAAAAAAATATACAGATAGGAGTTAATATTCGTTGGGCAGTAGACATAAGTGACATTGCAGAAGGCTTTAACTCCTGAATAGCTGTTCTTAAACAGGGAAGACATTAGACAAATCTTCAACAACCAATGGCAAAGATTAAGCTCAATGGAGAACTTTCGCCAAATATAACCATCAAGGCGACCAAGAGAGGGCTGCTGTCTTTCACTCCCTCTAATAGCCCTTTAAATAGAACATCTCATCCATATGATGCAAAATAGCACTAATATTCTAGACTTATGAACCATAAGTGATCGGCATGAACTAGACCTTTTTGAGGGTGATTTTCTATGCTAACACATCCTGGACAGTCAATCCCTGCTAATGCAGTCAGTTGAGATTCACACCTTCTCAGACACCTCAGGCTTTAGAAACAACTATATAAAGTTAGAAGGTAAGTAAGAATATCTATGACCCTCTCAATGAGAGTAAAGGCCTGCTATTGGATGATGATTTCACTTGCTCAAAGAACCCGAATAAATGCTTTCGGTATGTCTATTGTCACTGGTATGGACTATATATGGATCTGATCTGTCACACATTCTGGATATTCGATATACAGACTTATATACTTGGGTCACCTAGCCATCCCCTGATATGGATATGTTTCATGCATTAGAATGAATTTTGTGCCATGCCTTGTGAGCATTACACAAACGTTGCCTATTAAATTAAAAAAATCGGAAAGTAGATTGATTCAACAGATGTATTCACCTGGCTCAATAAAGTGCCCTATATAGTTTAGAGACACTATATAAACCAACAATTGAAAGCAGTATAAGATTTCTCAGTGTTAAAAACTATATTCGCACAGCACAAATACAGTCAGTGCAAGAATGGTCAAATGTCCAGATTTTGGAATTAGGTGTTACTGGAAAATGAAAAGTTCCCTATCCCATTATATTTTATGGTTATCACCCAAACATTAAGGATAGGCTATTCAGCCTTGCTCTATGTTTGAGCATAGCTATTACACTCCTAAACTATTGATACATACGAACAAGAATTGTTTTTTGGAACAAACGCCTACAGTACACCCCTTCCAATTATGAATTTATGGTCCATTTCTAAACCGGTTTTAGGAGTCGGAAAAAGGTTACTCATTCATAAAATGGGTTTAGTACATTGCAAAAAGTATTTTTGCGGTTGCAAACATAGAATCAGAGCGTTAGAAATAGGGTTTCTGGTTGGCTAGGGCAGGCACCTAAGCCAGGCAGAACCCACCACTCTAGTCAGCGTAAGGTAATTACATACCCAAGATAACCACTGCTCATCGTCTTGGTAGTTTGGCACAGCAGCCAGGCTTATCACAGAGGCAGTTTGTAAAGTGTTTGCGCAACACACTTACACCAGTGACACAGTAAACACACCAAAAAAGAGAATCCACACAGTATTATAATAAAGAAGTTTCTGTATTGCATATAAACAAAGACCAAAACCACATAAACCAATAATCACTTTGCCATCTACGCAATTGTCAAAACATCATAGTTAGTTCAATTAGGTAAAGACTTGTATGTTGCACACGTCACGAAAACACCATCACTGCGCACACAATGTACATCCTGAAATAATACTCGTTATCTTGACAATGCTAGGTAAATACAACACATATCGTAATATCAAGGCATGAAATTCAGCAGTTAGGAAACTCACATTGAATCATACATGCTGTGCATTCTAGACAATCCGGCATTAGCACTCGGTATCCTGGCAGTGCAAGGCATAAACTCAACATATTTCTTAACATCAGGGACCAAAAATGAAAAACATATAGAGCTACCCATGCATCCCCAAGAACACATCAGTACCATATATATCACCTTAATATAACAGAGCACAGATCTCCAGTGCTCCTATTAGACACTATACGGTTATGTGGCACTGAAAACAATGTGTAGGGAAAGTATCAAGCACTCTCCATGTACTAGTTGCTTGTATAAGGAACAAACAGAAGCACTCACTAGCACTAAGTTGAGACATGAGAAAGGAAGTCCCCAGTCTTTCCAATGGGGTGGGGGAAGCAGCCAAGCAGCCCCTGTAGAACTGGGGGGCACTAAAGCAGAAAACAAGCAGCAGGCCAGCACATCAGGGTCCTTGTAGCAAAGAGGCAGTCCTTCTTGTAGCCCAGCAGGCCACAGGTCAGCACAACAAGCAAGTCAGTCCAATGGTGGTTCTTCCTGGCATCATAATACTTCCTTCTGGCAATGTGCAATCTGTACACCCAACAGCGTCTGGTTACGAGTCTATGCAATATCTAAAATCATGGGGTCAGAGCCCCCGTACTTATACTTAAAATGTATTTGATGTGGAGGTATGTTCAGAAGAATTTTAGAAGTGCACAACACCCCCATTCAACTCCAGCTCTGGCTGCCGACATCAGTCGGGGGTGAACAAGTCCTTTGTGTGAGGGCAGGACCCAGTCTACAAAAAAATTAAGTGCCCCCTTCCTCCCTCTCTTCCAGCCCAGTAAGACCATTCAGTATGCAGATGCAACCCTATTACACCCAACCCTTCCTGTCTGATGGCTGTCTGGAAGGTATGCACCATGTCCAGCTGCCACTCTCCCTAGAAGTGGCTTGGAGTCAGGCTGCAAAGCACAAGAGCCATAAGCACATTGAAATGCCACTTTCTAAAAGTGGCATTTCTACCATAGTAATGAAACATCCACCTACACCCATAGGAGGATTTATCACCACTATTCCAAACACAACAATACTACCCCTTCCAGATCAGAAATTACCACTTCTAAACATGTAAGGAAATTCCTAATGTTAACCTTTAAGGGAAGCTGCACTCACAGCAGTGAGAAACCAAATAGGCTGTTTGTCACGACCAGGAGATGCCACACAATAAAGGCACATGTCCTTCTTTTTACCAACACAGCACCATGCCCATAAGGCTACCTATGGCCTACCTTAGGGGTGATCTATATGTAGTAAAAGGGGAGTTTCAGTCTTGGCAAGTAACTTTAAATACCAAGTCAATGTGACAGTAAACTACGAATGTAGGCTCTGCAGTGGCAGAGGCCTGAGAAAGGTTTAAAAGGCTACCTCTGTGGGTAGCACAAGCAGCACTGCAGTCCCACTAGTAGCATTTAATTTACAGGCCCTAGGTATATGGGATAACACTGTACAAGGGACTTACAAGTAAATTAAATATGCCAAACAAGTGTAGACCAGTCATACTATGCTCATTGGAGAGAGCACATGCACTTTAGCACTGAAAAGCAGTGTTAAAGTGCCCAGAGTCCTACAGCCAACAAAAGCAGGTCAGAAAAAATACAGGCGGAAGGCAAAACATTTGGGGATAACTCTGCAAAATGGGCCAGGTCCAACAGTGACAACAAAAATTGTTTTGCTCACCTGGCACTGAGTTCTTTTTTTAGAAAAACATGGCCAGAAAGTATGCAACCTCTCAGATTTTCCTCAATCGCTGATTGACCAGATTTCAGAGTTAGAGGCAAAATATTTAATTCACTGGATGGCTATTGATCAATTTCATGATTGTTGACAGAGACTCAAGCATACAATGGAGCAGAAAATTCCAAGATCTGCATTGTGCTCAGTCCTACATAAGCAGGGAGAGATGAAACAGAGAAAAGATATCTCCAGAATCTCATTTCAATGACAATAGAGTCACAAGGGGAAAATCAAACCTTTACAAACCTTTACATTTTGTTAGAGCAAATGCAACCCCTGCTGCCTGGTGTGGATTAGTGGTGTCATTGTCTAGATGGTGAGAGCCACCAGCAGATAACCTTACTGATATATTCTGGGCTTTTTGTAGTAGGCAGTGATTACCCCCGACCTGTTAACTGTGTCTTCCATCTGAATGATAAGTGGCATGATCTTAACTAATATCAAGTCCTTTAACATGGAATACTTCCATTAGCTTATTTTCTTTCAAATATTTTGAAGTGATAGTAAAGAATTTATGTTTCATACATAAAATGCACAGGTTGAAGATAAGAAAGCACATGATGGAATGTTGATTGAGTGGAAACTCGCAATTAACACGGATCATATTTATGTACCGTCTCTCTTACACTCAGATCTTAAATTGGAAAATATTTTCAAAAATATATAATTCTGCCCCTCTTGAATTTTAATGTCCCGTTAAAATGGATGTGCATCATAAGCATTAGATACAATGCAAAGGTAGGAGGTACCAGATCTGTGTTTCCTCCTTCTCGCCAGGTTGGCTGGCAAATGTGCAGCACTGCACGTGAGAGCTTCATTTTTATACAAATATTGACAAATAATGAGAATATTTTAGAATGAAAATTATACAATCTGAGCAGAAATTGTTGAATTTATTCAAGTCATCATCCTATAAATAATGCCTTCAGCGTTTCTTACCATTCATAGTAGCAAAGGAAGCCATATTCTAAAATGTACATCTCACCTTACTCCAGTAGGAAAGATTTATTTTGCAAACCACTAACAAATGTGTAGGATAGTTGGACAAATAGCGGCATATGCAAGGACAAAAATCAAGTTCTTGATTTGCAAATTCAGGATTGATGGGGTTTCACCATACACTTAAAATTACACCATTGTGGCAGCATTTTAAGACTATATAAAGGTATTTATGTGAATACACCTTCAGAAGATGAACCTCCACAGACCTGCATATTAGGTTTCTCAAGCATTGGTTGGTGAGTGGATGAGGTCATGGGCAGGAGTAAATCCTGTTTCCGGGTAGAAAAGAGGTAAACCCCCCTCCCCAAATTTGTTGGTTCTAAGACCAACATAATTTCCAAAGAAAATATATTTACTCCACAGAGAAATACAAAATATATTTATACAAATGCACTTTAATGTGACATTTATGTGACCAACATATTGTATTGAATTTTGTAATTGAACAAAGACAATACAAAAAAGAGCACCAAAAGTACCCATAAAAGTATTTCAAACAAGAAAATATAACAATAGCAATACCTAAATATAAAACAGATACAATATAATATGATGAATAATAATTAAAAAAGGTAGGGGAAGAAAAACATACTATCATCAATGTAGAATTTTTTTGTTTAATAACCAAACATTTGTTACAATTCAAGAGATAAATAACAATATAGAAGGAAAAAAGAATAAAATAGAAAAAAAATTATGAATATGAAGTTATATAATTATCAATTAGTTTCCAAAATTAATGATGAGAAAGATTGTTATGAATAATACCAGATAAGGATATATTAGCACCTCTTCTAGTAAAATTATCCATGATCGCCAAGTATGAAAAGATAATAAGAACACATCTTTTCATCATGCCGAAATAGATTTTAAGGCTGCTCATTATAAAAAGGCTACAGTTGAAGTCAGACAGTTTCATAGAACGAGCAACAGATTTGCAAATCAAAATATTAAATGAAAGAGTTTCAGAGAAATTGAATATTTTTTTATGACATCCCAAACTTTCTTCAAAAAACTTAAGAATGAAACTACATTCAGAAAGCATAAGTTTTAATGATCCTGGATGTACATTACAATGGCAACTATTAGAAGCAGAAAGAAGCCTAGCTTGAAATAACTTTAATGGAGTCCATAAGCAGTTAAAAAGAATGAATTAGTTTTTTTGATACAATAATACAGGTAACCATCCTGAAATATTATTTAACCAGATTTTCTTCCATATATCCCGTGAGAATGATAAATGTGACATTTATGCATTCAGAAAAGTGCCCTTGCAACATTTTTACAGGCTGAAATGGTTGTGGAAATATGCAAATGAACAAGTTTTTAGCACTGCCCCTGAAACGCTTTGAAAATTTCAAGAAAGTCAGATGTTTGCTTCAATGAAGGAGTAACCCTACTGGAGGTAACTGCTCACTTGGCAGTCCCTTTATGAACTGGGCTCCATGCATTATGTGCTATGCAGTCGTAAAGATCTACTTGCTCTTTTTCTGTCCCAGGTGTAATAACGATAAAAGCAGGCAATTCAAAACTGATACATTTATAGTTATCACAGACTGTTCTTGATTCATGATGGCTAAGATTTGGAAGTTAAGGTCAAGAATTTGTGATGTTTAAAATGTTTGGTTTTGTCAAAACGACCTTAATAAAGCATATAACCAGAAACTATAGGCCATCTGGGAACTATTTAAGGGATAAAGCCATTTGATCGGCACACATTCATGTTATTTCACATCACCAAGGAGATCAGCTACTCCATACAGTCACTAGCGCTTTGGCAAGTGTCTTCATACGCTCACATATTTACGGGCTATCTCTCATTATTTGTTTCGTCATATTGTTACATTTCTTTTTAGATTATGCTGCTAATGCCAGAATCACATCTTGTGAAAGTTAGAAGGTGATCTTCTTCCAGAAATCACTGCATACGCTAGGGCTACACCTGTTCTGACAGCCCACATATATACTGCAGCCACAGCATGCCAGATTAAAGAAGTTTAGAGTTCAGGGTTAAGTGTGTGGAATCCCTTGCAGTTTAGAATACATTTGGTACTTAAATGTGACCATCCTGCTGAGAATCAAGAGTTTACAATGGGATGGTGAATTCAGAATCTTTATTAGGACCAGAGATGAGGATTATGCAACTTCTCTTATTGTTAATCTACTCAGTAGCCACTATACAGCTCAAAACAACATCCATAATAAAACTACATTAACCAGGAACACAGGAAATGAGAACATCTAGACCGATTGAGTCCATAACCATTACGTCATAATCTTCCTCGAGGACTTCCTCATCCTCTTTCTTCGCTGTTTAGCAGATTAAGTACCTCTTCTTTTAGTTTCCTTGCACTTATTGCAAAACCTGTGCTAAATGGCTGAAACAGTGATCAACTGCGAAGGTTACAGGATATATTGAGTACGATGTATGCCTCTTTCTGCGTTTTGTGATATTCATATGAGAACAAACAATGTTTCCTTCCCTAAGCATATAGATGTCCTTCCTCTATGGAGGAGACTCATGTGCAGTCATATCGCTTATCGGTGGCTGGGAGCCAATCTCCACAGTTGTGAAATGGCCATGATATGCTGATTGAGTAAGAAAGAGGCCTCAGTGGTCATGGACCAGCAGGCAACAGTTCTTTCTATCTTTTGTGTTTTTTCTCCAGCACGCTCCAAGAGCTGTTATCGACACAATGGCTGGGTAGAAGAAGATATGTTACTGTATTAAGGGCCATATATACTAAAATACCATATAGCGATTACCTAAAAGCAAATCCTTGGAAATTGCTATTTTGTAATTGCTAATAGTTATGTAGGAACCGAGTCACTAAATAAGTTCCGATTCATTATGTGATCGGTTCTGTAATTAGGAAATCACATCTAGGGATTTGCTAAATAGCAAAAAAGCTTGCAACTAGCAATGTAATTTTGGGCATCTAGTGATCACATCATAACCAGGAAGAAGGCCTCACTTTAAAGCTGGAGAGAATTGGTGCAGCAGCTCCCTTGGAGATTCCAATTTGTATCCTAGTGTGTGTTTACTATCCAGCCTTTTCGTCAATCAAAATATCACATAAGGAGAGTGAGAAGGATGCTGGCAGCAGAGAAAGAAAACTTACGTTTTCAGAAAAGGAATCTAAAATCCTCACAGAGGAATGTGTTGGGCACCATTACCACCATTTTTTGACAAGTCATCCAAGACAGTGCGTGAGGCCCAGAAGAAAAAAATATGGCCGGGGATGCAGCAGAAGATCAATTAGAGATCGATAGAGGAAATAAGTAAGAGATGGTACAATATCAGATTTTGTACAAAAGGAGAAGGAGGCAAGCTGTCTGCATGAGTCTAAAGGAACAGGAGGAGCGCCCCCTACCATTCTACCACCAACTGTCACCGAGGAGGTTATTGTGCAAAGCACCCAGGAGCCAAAAGTCATCAGTGGCTTTGGTGTGAATGGCACCTCAGACCTTCCAGGAACCTCACAAATCAAATATAGACTTTTCATGCTAAGGATTGTATTTGAAGGGTGTCATTAAGACAAGTAAATGCATATCTAGCCCATAGTAACGTATTGTAATAAAAATGCTAAAGTATAAATCTTAGATATACAATAGTAGAAATCCATGTCATTTCAAAGTGCATTATGGGATATGTAGTGTAAAACAAATCTACAACAAATACAGGGACAAAAAATGTCATTGTTAAGGTGATAAATGTAGTCAACGTACGACCAAAAACACATCACTAAGGTCTTGTCAATCCCGTTTCACACAGAAAGCCCAGAAGACATACACATGCATGTAGTTGACGTCAATGGCAGTGGGAACCAGGTCAGTCCAACAAAGGCTGCAAATATACGTCCTGAAGTTATGCAGAAGAGTCAGCAGAAGAAGGGAGTGAGGACATCACACCAACTGTTGGACAGGAACCTGCAGTGAGGCCACACTAACCGAGAGGAAGAAACCCTAAACTGCAGTTTCCTGTTCCAAATGTCACAAGACCTGCAAAACAACAACTCTTTATAGGTTTGGAAACCTCTGTGCTCAGAGTTCAGCTCTTTTAACAAAAGCAGATAAAAAGGATTAATCAAAAACTGATAACCATAGATAAAAATATAACAACTGGGTTTGAAAATGTCACAAGTACCATAGTTGGCAATCAGATGGCAATAAATGACAATTTCTCAAATGTTACAGATACCACCAAGTCCTTATGCCAGGAACTGCACCATGAATGCATCAACAAAGGCAGAGAGAGCACCAAACATCATCCCGCATTGATGGGCCAACAGGGATCGAATCTTGGCAGGGACGCTCAGCATCCTGTGATTCTGGGCAAATCACTTAATCTCCCTGTGCCTAACAAAACTGAACGTGTCCTCATGTAACGCAACTGGTGATCGTGTAAAGTGAGCAGATACCTTCGGGTCCAGTTTGCGCTATATAAAACTCTAAAAAACATTTTTTTTTTAAATCATGCAATCCATCGCCTGGCACATGGTACAATCACCTTATCTTACTGTACTGTTAGTTTACTGGTGGTAATGGGGCACTACAGTGCAGATGTGGCAAGAGGCCCAGGTAACACATGCAGTGGAGAGAATGCAACTAGCATTGCAAGTGGCACACAGGTTAGAGTGGGGGAAATTAAGGACCAATCAAGTGTCAGCAGCATCTCAGCAACAGACCGTTTAAATCTGGGGCGAAGCATGAGTCGCATTGTTGCTGCTGAAATTATTGGAGCTAAAACGTCAGCTCACAACAAACGCAAGCCTTAGAAAGGGCAAATTGTAACATCTTAACCTAGCACTTCACTTTCATGTTATTTTGTTTCTACAAAAAACTGTCTGGAAAGAGAAGCATCTTTTCAGATATACCATTTATTACCTGAAAATAAGGGTATATTTAGTTATACAACATTCACTGGATGTTTCTGATTCTTTATGTAAATTTGAATGCATATACAAACTAACCATGAAAAATAATTATTGCTTATACTGGCACAGACACCCTTCTGCAGCATGGGTTTCTTCTTGTGAGGGAAGTGGTGGGATTGAATCTCCTTCCTCATCTGAGTCAAATTCTGATACTGTTTCTTTTAGTCCCTTATTTGTAACAATGTTGTGCAGAATGGCACATGGTGCCACAATCTTACAACTGATCTGTGGAGCGTATTGCAAGTTACCACCACTCTTGTGCATACATTTGAATTGACATTTTAAGTGTCCAAACTTGCAATCTACGATGCCTCTGTTTTCACAGTGTACTTTATTGTACCTACGTTCATTGGGAGTAGTAGCGGACAGATATTGAGTCTTTAGCCATGGCTATAATGCATGAGCACTATCACCTACAAACAGACAACACATTTAGACAACACATATTTAGCTAAGGAATAAAAATCATATTTAAACAATATATTATGTAACCCTATGTATATTTACCCCATAAATATCCATCATCAAAATCTTCTCTTTGTAAGCTTCGGTGGAATATGAAAGAGTCTGTGTGCTCTCTGGTAATGGGGCTACAATATCGCTTATGAGGTTTTTTGCATTAAACACCACTTGAATGTTCAGGGAATGAGTATTTTTTTCAATTCATGAATATCAATGTCAGATGGTAGGCACATAGGCACATGTGTACCATCTAAACATCCTTTGACATGTGGAAAGTTGGCAATCTTATAGAATTTTATTTTGGTGGTGTGCAATTCCTGTATATTTCTCAGTAAATATATATAGGTCTTGATGCTCATTAACATTGCATCTAGCAATGCATGGAAAAAAAGAGAAAGTGCACTTTGTGACACACCACTAGTTGCCGCCATGACTCCTTGGTAGCTACCAGAGGCCAACAGATGCAAACAAGGGTGGGGATGGATTTACTGTACAAGGGGTGTCTCTCAAGCTGAGTTTTTAAATCAGCTATGAGTTCCAGTAACAGTGCTACTTAGCCTTTATTTTATGAATAACTTGTCCTCAGTTTGCTCAAATGCTGTAACCCTCAAACTGAAGATCCTCGCCTGATTTCTCCTCCTTCTCTGAAAACCAGCCAGAATATGCATCCTCCTTGCCATCACATACAGGACAGTCATTTTGGAAAGCCACAGATGCATTCTGGGCTACCTTTGATAGTTTGTACACAGTAACCACCTGGTTTGGGTTGGTGATAAATTGCATGTGCAAACTGATGTTTTTGAGACTATTCAATATTTGTGACTGTGGTGAACACTCGTCGCTGCTTCACTTACCGGAGGTTCTGCTGGTGAATCATTTGCTGCTTTGCCGTTCTTGGGGTGCCCACGCTGTTTGTCTCCTCTGTCGGCGCCCAACGCAATCGCGCCCGTGACAGGGGGAGACTACAGCTCCCAGCCTGCTTAGTGGCCACTTCCGCTTGTCTTCGCGCCTGGAGGCGCAGAAAAAGGCAGAGGCTTCCTCCGCGTCGCGGGACGCGCGCAGGCGACGCCGGGCTAAGCCCGGGCAAAGGGCGGGCCCTCTGTGGCCCTCCGAGGACCGCCGAGACCGGACTGGGCACAGCACTCTGGTCACACTGAATGATATAAGAACACGTCGCATTGTAAGTTCCACTTATATCCTATCGTTTCAATTTATATACCCGACGCAGCTATTAATATGACCACGTTTGTGCCGAGCCCTGTTTCTATGGTGGCTGACAGACTGGGAACTTTAATGAATGGCACTTTGGACAATTATTTTACCAAGACTTCATCTGCAGCCATAACAGAGTTCTCTCTAATAGAGCGCCGAGTTGAGCGTAGACGCTCTATAGAAAACATCAAAAATAGGGCACTGCTCGAGCCTAACCCCATAGCCATTCTTCCAAACGAGAAAACTCCTGTATTAGCCCCTGCTGATGCTACCCTAAGTATGGAAGGTGTTCCACTTTTGTTGAGAGAATGTGTAGCATCCAGTACTCTTTCTACTGAAACTGATATCATTAATCCATCATTTGATCTACCCAGCTCTCTAGGAATTTTGACAACAGTGACACCTACCTCCCACAAGTCTAATAGACAAAAAACTAAGAAAGCTGTACAATTTACAAAACATGGCCCACCACCCACCAAGAGGAGACGTAAAGGGAAGGAACTCACTAAACAGAGGATGAGCTACACTGATTTTGGGAAGAAGGCAATCCCCTCCAGTTCTCAAGTCATATCCGCTGTAACTTCTAAGGATGTGACCGGATTGGACATTATTCCTATACCTTCGTTGACCTCTGTACATACAGAGGGGGAATATAGTTCTGAACACTGCCCTAAAGACAATGGGTTTAACACCAAACTTACTAGTAATCTCCTGGATAGTATCGAGTTGATTATGCGTTCTTATACCCTCGCAATAGTGGAAAGATTGGAAAAAATTGAGAACCGACTAGGAAAAATAGAAGTAGACCTGGGTAGGAAGTCTAGTCCTACACAATCAAAAGGTCATTCGGAATCTAACCAGGTCCCAGTTCTCCCCCTTGGGGAAAAATCCACTAATAAATCTCGACCACCATTGACCGAAATTGGGCCAGTTGTAAATACAGTTCCAACTAACCCATCATTGGATGTTCCGTCTCCTAGTAGCCATCTATTGAGAGGGCCAGTTCCAGCCCCCAAACCCACTGAGAGCAATCTTACCACCAATCTGATAAATGCTCCTGTGCGTAACACATCAGTTAATACTAACTGTCATCCAACAATCTCTGAAAATAACATCACCAGAGACATGGGTAGTTGTCTGAATGGACCAAAGAGATACGAGGAGGGAGGCTTGTGGCAGACCCGGGGGAATCAGTCTAGGGGACCATCACCGGATCTTCCGCCCGAGGCTGTACCTTATGTTGTGATTCTAACGGGGGTTCCCGAGCTCCCAGTGAATAAGAGAAAGGGTTTCTCCCAACTGAAGAACAAAATAACACACTGGCTGGCACTACACAGTGCCAGCCAGTAATATAGATGGCGAAATAATTTATGTACGCCGGCTCCAGTGGTTGGGGGGTAGACCCAAAGATATTGGGGGGGATGTGGTTGTGATTAATTTTAGAGACCAAAAAGCAGTACGCTATATCCTGAACTGGCCAGAGGTCAATTTAGATAGTAGCATTATTCCACGTCCTCTGACTTATTTTTACCCAAGATCTGTAGTATTTTCAACCCATCAGACCAGGGGTTATACATTACCCAGTATTAAATTCCCCAGCACGATGAATATCGGGAACCTCGCCTATGGGCAACATGCAGCCATAACTCTAGAATCCTCTGGGTGGAATACAGTACCTACTAGGTCAAGTTTCCCTGCACGTAGGAGTTTGGACTATCCAGCACTATTCACTCCACTGGAAGTGTCTAACCGGTTTGACATCTTCAGTGGTCTGGATGCTTGTGATTGAAGTCTACAGTTACCCGGGGAGGAGTTAGTGGGTGTGGTTGAGGTCTTGGATAGGATTTCACTCACTGACCTAAACATACCCGATAGAGATCTTAATCTGACCGGTGTTACTATTAATGTGCCAATTAACCTTGAGCACAGTACACAAATAAATAATCAAGGTGACTGTATAAATGATACATTTAACTATGGTCTAAATAATCACGAGATTTACGCTGGGGTCACAGGCTCTTCTATACCTAGTAACCTTCCAGGGAAGTTAACTGATACCGTCCGCCTGGTGGAGGGTAGTGGAATAGAGTCAGAGGGAAAGTTGGATATCAATAGTACAGGAGTTTCTGCAACTGGTCAAAACATCACAACCTGCAAAGCGGAGACCCAGTTTTTGGTCTCGTGGAATGTGGCAGGTCTTAAAAACAAGTTGCCCTCCAGGGATTGGGCTACTTTTATTGATAATTTTATGGTAGTCAATCTGCAAGAAACATGGGCACTAGAGCCTCAATATTGATCAGGGTATCTCCACTTTGCAATAGCCGCAACCAAAACAAATAGAGGGAGACCCAAGGGGGGATTGACCACCTGGGTAAAACAGGATGATGGCTTTACAATTTCACAACTTGAAATTAATTCAAGGGACATTCTGGCGGTTAAGTTAAAATCTCCATCGTTTGGCGAACTTATCATTTTCAATGTGTATGCCAGAGGAAAGCCAGGAGGGAAACCATCAGAAGTTGTGAAGGCACTGGGATACTATGTTAGTATTTGGAGGGGACGGGCCAATCTGTTAATTTGCGGTGATTTTAATTGCTCCTATGAGCCTCTGGACCAAACTGATCTAGAGCTCACGGAGGCAGAGGATATCTGTTGGCAAATCCCCACCCTCAATCTAACCCCCATTAAACGGTGGACCCAGGCAGCCCTACAACTTAAGACTTTCAGTTTAGAACATGGGCTGAGAGCAGTGAATGGTAGGACACAAGGTGATAAGCAGGGCAATCCAACCTTCAACAATGGACTGAGCACCAGTAGAATTGACTATATTTTGGTCAATCTCGAATTCTGGTCCGCTATACTCGATATGATAGTTATACAGCGTATTGAAAGTGACCATAATCCTTTAAGTCTTGAGTTGCAGCTATACAAAGGGCAGGGGTCATCACAAGTTGACTTGATAGATGACATCATCATGACAAATGATACCCGGCGGGTTAGATGGGCCGAGTGTCTGGGTAAGCCCGAATCTATCAATAAAATGAGCGACATGGTAAAAGAAGCAACAATTGAAATGCTGGGGCAGTCGGATTATAAGGATTGCTGCAGTAGGGTTGTCCATATTCACTCGACCCTTTTTTTAAAACTTAGTACTTTTTTTAATATCTCTAGGAAAAGGCACCCTGGTAAGGGGAGAAGAAAACAGGAATCATGGTATGACAAAAATTGTAGGATTGCTTATAAATCTTTAGCTGACGCAGTGCGATCCACCGATAGGGAAGCTATAAGGGCGGCAAGGATTTATTATAAAAAGACACAAAATGAGGTGAAAAAAACTTGGGACACTAAATACTGGGAGGAGTTACTGGCAGCCAGTCAGTCCAGAGATTCAACGGACTTCTGGCATCTTGTGAGGTGGGGCATGGGGAACCAAAAACCAGCCCCGGTTAATCATGTCCCGCCAGAACAATGGGTAAAGCACTTTAAGTCCCAGTTTGCCAATATAAATAATGTCCCGATACCCGCCCTAGCCTCTCTTAGCCCTCCTCTGCCAGCAACTATGCTAGTGTTCACCAAAAAAGATGTTGAATGTGCCCTCAATTTAATTCCCAAGGGCAGGGCCCCGGGCCTAGATAAAATTCCTGCAGACTTGTTCTTGCATAGTAGATCAGTCTGGGTCCCTTACATTGAATTACTGGCGAACACTCTGGCCAAAGGCACCACGGTGCCGGATATATGGCGGGGAGCAGAAATCATACCAATTTTTAAGAAGGGTGACCGAGCTGACCCGGGAAACTATAGGCCAATCAGCCTAATAGCCTGCATCCAGAAGGTTGTGGCTAGAATGGTACTTCTCAGGGTCCAGACCTGGATTGAGGAATCGGGAGTTATGTCCACCTTACAGGCTGGTTTTCGACCCCTGACCAGCACGGTGGACCAAGTTTTTAGATTTTCCACAATATATTGGAAATGGGTGGTTCTGGGGGGTGGCACATTATATGCAGCCTTTGTCGATTTAAAGGCTGCATTTGACTTAGTTCCGAGAGATAGGCTGTGGAGAGTGCTCCACGAGCAGGGCATCCCATCTGAATTACTTGCAATTTTGATTACATTACATGAAAACAATTACGCGCAGGTCAGATGGGGTAACCAGAGTCAGGTGACTGACAGCTTCCCAACGGATAGGGGTGTCCGGCAAGGATGCGTGCTGGCACCCACACTATTCACACTATATATAAACAGAGTTATTGATTATTATAGGGACTCTATAACTGATCCACCCAAACAGAACGGTACCCCCGTCCCCCTTTTAATGTTCGCCGACGATACCCTCCTACTATCAAAGACTCAGGAAGGGTTACAGAAGGCAATAGACTGCTTTGAAAATTTTTGTAACGATTACGGCCTTTCTGTTAATGTTTCCAAAACTAAATTCATGACAATGCATAGGCATAGGAACATTAGGGGTAGAGTTTTCATGAATGGGGAACTATTAGAGCAGACGGATAGCTTCAACTATTTGGGTATCACATTGGGCTCCAGGTTACAGTGGAAGCCACATGTGGCCCATTTAATCTCCAAGCACGCGCAACTATCCGGCGCTTTGTTAAGAGAATTTAAGCTATCAGCCACCAAACCCATAGCTCCAGTATTAAAAATCTATGACTCGAGAGTAAGATCTTCCATGCTGTATGGAGCAGAATTGCGGGGGTCGTCTGAAATAGCAGGCTTACAAAAAGCACATAATAGGTTTCTTCGCTGTATAACAGGCCTCCCACACTCTACACCACTAATACCCCTTCGCAAGGACTTGGGGTGTCAGAGTCTAGAAAATATATGTAGATTTAGACCAGTTGCCTACTGGAGAAGACTGTGGGTCACCCCTGAATTGAATCACTATGCGTTAGCACTTTTGGAGAAGCGTAACATGGATTTTGGGGACAAAATTCCATGGTTTAGAAAGGTAAAAACTCTCTTAAAGTCCCTAGGAATGAGGGATCTTTGGGATAACCCACAGGGGACATCATTTCCTACTAAATCAGAGCTGAAAGAGGCTTATTGGTCACACATATCCCAGGTGGAGTTCCAGTCACACACCGATCCATCACATACCAAGGTCTTTCTGGAGCTGAAACATATTACTGGGTATGAGCTGTACTGGGATTTGATCACATTGCCTCTTGATAGGAAATTATATCACCAGTTCAGGGTAGGTACTCTTCCACTGAACACGGTCACCTGTAAATGGGCTTCTAGTAAAAATGATCAAATGTGTCCTTTTTGTAAAATCTACCCTGAAACCATAGCACATATTTTGTTTATTTGCCCAGAATATAAGGTCCCCCGCCTAAGATGGATAAGAGCAGTCTGTATTCAAAAGGGTATTAGGACGGGGATTACTGCTTTGAGAATATTTCAAACTGACAGTTCTGAAATAATAGTGATAGCTTTAGCTAAATTTCTGAAACGGATGTGGCTAATTAGAGCTGGGAAACTGAAAGCCCTCCAGCCGCCCTAAAAGAAACTCAGTATAATGGTGGAATTTTTGTATCCTTCTTAGCTTGATTTTTATGAAAGACAGATATTTATTTTTTTATCTGGTCGAGTCGGAAAGCCACACTTGTAGTAAATCTAAATCATGCTGCTTCTAGCTTTAGTATCATGAATTTTATACATAATCTAAATGTGTAGCCTAAACTGGAAACATTTTATGATGAATTGTTTTTTAAATGTGGTTTTGTAAATGATGATGAGTTTTGTTTTTAAAATTGTCTTTTATGACACGAAGTCGAAATAAAGACTGTTTGATGATGACATAGGAGTAGTGAATTGCTATTTACAATTTCCAAATAGCGACTTGCTATTTAGAGTCAGTGAAATAACTATTCGTAATCCATTTGATACCCAAAATGTACATCTGTGAATGGATTTCTTATATAGCAAATTGCTGCTTTTGCAACCAGTAACCAGTATACAACTGATTACCGATTCACAAACATTTTGTACATGTGGCCCATGTTTTGAGCAAGTGCAGGCATTTTTCTCCTTTACTCTTTGATTCCAGAGAGCTGAATGCTTAGCCCTGAAACTTCCCGCAGCTTTATCCTCAAAAGGAGCATGGTCAGGGCCTGGTCGTGGTAGGCACCTGGACGCATGTGTCCCAGCTGAGTTTCTATCCTCGATTCTGGGAAATGATGATAAAGACACTTAAATTGTACTAAGAGGGACCCATAGAGCCTAGTTAGAGGGTAGGGATGGCTCAGTTTGACACCAACGTTTTAGAACCTATAGCCTGAACTAACATCGATTTTGCCAAGGAGAGGATCACAGTCTGATTGGAGAGGAGAGCAAGATAGCTGCGGGTTCTACATTGACACACTAATGGAGACGATAGCACTGGGACGTGTGCTAGCAAGACCCTTTCTTTGCAATGCCCAGCATTGAGGAGAGGACTACTAAGAAGAGAGGTGCCCGCAAGGAGAAGAGGTGAGCGAGTTGAAAAGCAACCTTGAGTGGCCATGTGAGAGTACATCGTCGGCCGCATGTTCCTGAAGCAGTAGTACTGATCACCAGAATGTGGTCCATTCTGGTGCTGAGGGAGGCCGAGGAGGAAGGAGTACGTTGGCCCTGGCAGCGCAAAGACAGGTTGTGGTGGAGCCTGCTGCCACCTAGAAGATCTGACTGAGCGACAGCAGCAAGGGAAGCCTGCTGGGGCTTTGAAAAGCGGGATGTCCTGATGAGCCAGGAACTGAGTGATTGCTGCCATATTAGTGCAGGAATCTGAGAAGTATGGATAAAGGGAAAATGCAACAGCAACTTCATTTTTGCTCGTCGCAAATGCAGCCTTCCATGATCTAGGATTTTGCTAGGTGGCAATATAAAAAGAAAATAACTTACTCTTCATTAGTATAAAAGGATAAGCTCTTAAAATATTCATATGATTTTGGGACCACACTCTAGATGTCAAAAGAGAAGGGTCATTTTTAATGCTCTATTTTGGGAAATTAGGTCCTAATGTTCAGGGCCAGAATGCTGGTGAGCACTCGCCTATTGCTATAATGGCGCAGGGTGGCAGGATTGGGATAAAAGGACTTAATACGGAGTCACTTTTACTCTGATCCAGCCTCACAGTTTAACAGCATAAGATATCCAAAGGGGGAGAGGGCCATTGTCAAAAAGGTTATCTATAAAAGATGCTTTCATGATACAGAAACAGGACAGCACTTCATCTCCAGAGAAATCAATGGCAGCAGCAGACTTGCCATCCATCAGAAGATGTGAGCAATTACTGACAAGTGACATTCATAAGCTGGAGAACATCGAAAATAAATCAATAAAAATTACATCTATAAATGTATTAGTTAATTAAACCATCAATTTACAAAAATCGGAAGGACGCGTGGAACAACTAGAAGGCGCAATGTGAACATGATACTTTGAGAGGGTGGTAGCCTTGGAGAGAAAGTGCAAAGTGCTATGATGGATAAGGTAGATAGATGATGGGGAAAATCGCATGCCACAACAGTCCTCACCTAAGGGGAATTAACTCTGCCATCCAGGACTCTGGGTTCACTTCTCATGTGCAAAAGCTGTTTTGTAAGATAGTAGATGCCCCTGAAGATAAATGAGATAATCTTGGATAGGACACAAAGGGTCAATTTGGAATTTCGAAGGCAGAAAAAATCACACCTGATATCTTGACCAGGCTTCATTTCTACCAACAGAAGGAGGAGATATTTTCAACATCTCGGAAACAGGAGAAAATACATTATGAAGTACATACAATGTTATGAGATTACAAAATGTACCCTTTCACACCTTAGGCATACAGTAGAAGTTTAAGAATGTACTACTTTTTTGAGAGGCCGAAAACTCATTGATGGGGCCCCGTGCAGACTTTTAGTCTCCCTTCAGTATAAACATCACAGGAGGTTGGAATAATACTAAAATTCAAGAGGGTGAAGATGTTGAAACCTAGGAAGATGGTCAAATGACCTCCAGCTATGCTGCAAGTTGGCATGTTGAGCAGACTCCTAATCAGCAAAGATCCATTAGGCGACTATATAAGAATTTGTGGGTTTAAAAGGAGACACTTTCAGTCAATCTAATAAACTATTTAGACATTTTCTTGAGCTGTTCAAATGAACTATCGAGAGGTCAGAATACTTGTGGTGCGGGCCCGATTGGGCTTCCCAAAACCATGATGCAAGTGAAAGGGTAAACCTGATTAGAGATCCTGAGTCGTCAATTATACATAATGGAAATTTATCTGATTTAGGAGAATTTGCTCCTTTTCAACAGGTGCTACAATTCAGAAGTATGCTATAGAACTGGTATGACAGGACTCAAGTGAAAGCTAGGTTGCTGCCCCGTAGTTTTAGGGTTGATGACCCCTAGAATGTTAAAATGCCACTTTCACTGTTGGGTGCAGTGATCAATTGTTTAGGTTTGTTAGTTTTTTGGTTACCTTTTATGAATTTAAAAATAGAGCAGACAGTTAAGAGCACAAATATTTCTTAGGTATGGACACTCTTTAGACGTCACATTTGAAGGAGAAATGTTTTCTCCTGATACCAAGATTGTCTGTGAGTCACAACTACAGGGTAAGGTCTCCAAGACAATTTTATGTCTGTAATTAACATCTTGCCCTCTAACACGCTAGGCTTAAACTTCCCATTGAAAAAGAATGCGTAGTTGAAATGTCTAAAATTTAAGGAAATCGCAACAGCTTTTTTTCCAGAAAACCCATCTGATTTTTGATGATGCCCATAGACTTTACTCACCTCTCTCCCCCTTCCAGGATCAACCACTGGGACCCAAAACATCTAAGGGTGCGTAGATATTGTTTAAGAAGGAATTTAAATTTCAGGCTGACACCACATATAAGCTTTATATATATTGTCCTTCTGAGAAGAAGTTACTGTTTTTCAAAACTTATTCTCAACTATAGCTGAGATAAAGGGGGAACCGTGATTTGGGTGTGCCGTACACATTGGTGGATACCTCTGAAACTAGATTTTATTGACCTTTGGAGATCCCAGCATCCCTCCAAAAGAGACTATACATTTTTTCCAATGTCCATAGAACATCCTCTAGGATCGAGAAGTACTTGGTCATGTTCCCTCCAAGCCAGATAGAGACACTGGTGCTGTCTGACAATGCCCCAGTTTTAATCCACTATGCTTAAGGACATTGAAATCCTCTCCTAAGAGATTGCGGCTCATGAGTGACATTGCTTTTAGGGATCCTGTGGTGAGAGATCATATACAGGAGAACCTGGATCATTTTCTTCAGGAAAATGATGAGGTATCCATTTACCCCTCAATTAGATGTGGTGCAGCAAAAGCAGTTATAAGAAGGAATTCATGTCTCATATCACAATGTTTTTCAAAAGAAGTATAGCCCGTAAGTTAGCACTGGAAAGTGACATCTACTCCTTGAAGGCAGACCATAAATACACTTGCTCCCGTAAAACCTACAGGGGACTACAGAAACTAAGAGGAGAATTGGAACAGATCATCGTGGGTGAGGTGGCATATCACATGCTGAAAACTAAGCAATAATATTATGAAAAGAACAGTAAGCATGATAGGCCTCCTTGTGCTAAAAGTTTATTATTAAGCAATATAAATACATTCTAAAAGATGTTCGATCACCACAGGGCATTAGGAAAACCGAGACCGTGGACATTATTCTGTTCAGGGAGAAAATGTCACTGAACAGGTACAATTAGATTTTAAAGTACTTCAAAGACATACATTTAAAAAGAGTTCCCTCAGCCCTGCTTGAATCATTTGAAGAACCTTTTGCATGGAGTGTTAAAAGGTATTAAAGGTCTCCCGAGCAATAAGGAACCAGGGCCACATTGCTATTCTGCCTCTTTTTATAAAACTTTTGAGGAGACATTAGGGATACCGCTGTCTCGCATTTTTTATTCATTCTTGGTGACAGGTGAGACAGCGAAGACCATGATGGATTCACAAATGGTCCTGATCGCCAATAGATTTTTTGAATGTCAGCCTGAAAATCTATTCCAAGATATTGGTTAGTGGACTTGAGAATGTAAAACCAAACATTATTCGGTGCACACACTCTGGATTGATAAAGGAAAGGCAAGCACGGTATAAAATTCATTTGGCGTTGGGTCTTTACTTAGCCACAAGTTTTAATACTTGACTGCTACTTTTCTTGCTTGACGTGGAGAAGGCATTTGATAGATGGGATTGGCAATATATGTTTAAATTACTAGCTGAAACTACCGTAGGCCCAAAGATTAAACAATTTTTAAAAGCAAATTTTGTGCAGCTGTCCACGGTGCAGAAAATACACAATATTTTCAGTGTTAAAATAAATCTAAAAAGTGACACATGCCAGAGTTGTCCTGTTTCACTTAGTGTTTTGGATTGGGCCTAGAACCACACGTGCATGAAATAAACAATATCCCTCAAATTGCAGGAATAAGAGCAGAAGATACCACTTGCAAGGTTGTCTTGTTTGAGGATGATATCTTATGCTTCAGCACAAATCCGGAAACATTAGTCCTCGGCCCTTTTTGTAAACTAGAATGAGTTTAAGGATTTAAGGTTAATTGTGCTAAATCCATGAGGATGAAGTTTCCACACATGTCACACAATTGCTGTTCGTTAGGGAAGGAATTAGGTCTTGTTGTATGTGTGGATTCCATGGAATGTCATGGTGTAAAGATTAGTGCCTTAATTAATAAGCTGTATAATGCTAATAACCCACCACTTTTGGATATCCTTTTCGAAAACCTATGCAGATAGGCACAATTAGATATCTCATGGTTCAGCAAAATCACCTGTATTAAGATGAACTTTATACCCAGACTACTTTATATCACACAGACTTTTCTGTTGATATTTCTGATAGGCATGCTTAAGAAAATACAATATAGACTTACACCTAGAGGATAAAAATCTCATGTGCATCATAAAAATGCCCGAAACAGGGGTAAATACAAGGGGGCTTAGCATTCCCACAAATTGAAAGATATGTCCAGGCAACTTAGCTCCGCCCGTTGATATAATGTACAATGCCTAGCAGAGATAGACTCTAAGTGGATGCTGAGGAAGTTTATTCTTCCCCACCACTAAGGGAGTGTCCTTGGCTTCACCTGAGTAGGAGAGTGCTTAATGGTCTTTAGGAGATCAAACAGACCACACTACTTCACCAGAATACTGCTGTCAGAAAAGGTTGAGTGACTATATGCCTATTCTTATCCCCATTGGCCCTGATATTGAACAAAACTGACTTATTTCCGAGTATCATAGATAATGGATTTTGTAATTGGTTCCCACATGGAACAGCTATACCGGGGGACTTATTTGATAAAGGGACGATTATCACACTAAACATGCTGTGACAATGAAGGGATATACCAAGATATGATACATTTTCCTACATGCAGTTAGTACATTGGGCAACAACTGGAACCTGGAGAGAAGCATCAGTGAGAGATTTAATACACATTGAATCCCCAATAAAAGGCAATGAGACGAGGAAAGGTATTACTTGATTATGCCAATAAATATCAAGCCATACTACTGCTTTTAAATCCATGTATACAATGAAATGGGAGGCAGAGTTCGGACAAGAAATTGATAAAAACGCATGGCTCCTTAGATTGTAATGAACCTCAACAGCTTCAATCTGTAGTCAATATAAAAAGAAGGGGTATAAAATTGTGATGAGGTGGCAATATGTCCTTGCATGCCTTAATGCAATGTTTGGCTCTTCTACAAAGTGTCGGTAGTATGAGAATGGAAGGGGTACAATGACCCATATGTGCGGGGGATGTGGGGCCATTATTTTACATATTGATAAGATCACAGGAATGGGTCTGGGATTGAACTCCCTGGCTCTGGTACTTGGTGACACAGTGAAGATGCCAAGTACCACCTGATTACTCCGAATGGGCAGCTAATTACCCAGCTATTGCTAGCTGCCAGGTTGATGATACTCTTGGAGATTTTCTTTCCCCTCCTGTTAATAAATGGTGGACTAAAATATGATCAGTATATGCTATGGAAAATCTCACAGGTACACTGCATGATAAAATATAGAAATTGGAAAAATTGTGTAGGCCTTTTTGTACTTATATAAAACAAGAAGTTGGAATATGCCTTGGACCATGGAATATGCCTGAAGTATGCCACAAATCGACACTATGCTATACTAGTTTTTCTGTGAGCCCCTCAGAGCACAAGCAAGAAAGTTTCAGGGGATCACCATACAGTTGTGAGTTACTTCATAAGTGATTTGAAACAGGGGTAATTAGGAATGACAGATAGATATGTACTAGAGTTGGAAGCACATATCCTGGTGAGAGCTAGCATTAATGAAAAATATTAATGTGGATAATCTTATTGCTGTTTGCTGTTTTGTTATCCTGGTATGTTGTTTCATTTGTAAATATTGCTAAAGTCAAATATTGAAGATGTAAACTGAGTATTTCAAGGGCCACGCTTCAGATATTTATATGGAAACATAATCTTGGGTCCTCTATGTATATGTGTGGAAAGAGTCTCTGTGTTTAAATGTTGTACCACACAACACCAAAAAATATATATCTTTAAAAAGAAGCATTGTAAAGCCCTCCGGAGGCCTATAACAGACTGCTAGGCAGGATGTTGAGGTTCACTTCTATAAAGAATCTGCTGAATGGCCCAAGGGCATGTGAATAAAGAGGTTGTGATGGAAGATGCCAAGGTGTTTTTCTCTTTAAGTACATACTTTTTTTGAGGCCATTGACTTGTTGGTTCAAAAGGCCATGGAGCTCATCCTCTCACTCATGGAGAATCCCGAAGACACCAGACTCCGCTTCCAGGAAAGAATGAAGAACGTGGCAGCCTGGATGCATGACAACTACCTGAATCTCAACTCGGAGAAGACCGAGGTCCTCATCCTCAGATGCTGCACCTCTGCCTGGGACAACACGTGGTGGCCAACCCCCTCAGAAATCCTCCCACCCCTAAGGACCATGCACAAAACCTCGGCATCATCCTTGACTCCTCCCTCTCCATGAACTGCCAGATCAACGCCGTCGCCTCCACTAGTTTCAACTGCCTGGGCATCCTCCGTGAGACCTTCAAATGGATCCCCCCAACTGCAGAAGGACTGTCACCCACGCACTCATACCCAGCAGGCTGGACTACGGCAACGCCCTCTATGCCAGAATCAACAGAACTCTTCTACGCAAACTCCAAACCATCCAGAATGTCGCAGCAAGGCTTGTCCTTGGGACACCATGCCACAAACACATGACCCATCACCTACGAGGCCTCTACTGGCTCCTCATCGAGAAAAGGGTCACCTTCAAACTCCTCACCCACGCCTACAAAGCCCTTAACAACATCGGACCCTAATACCTCAACGAGAGAGTCTCTTTCCACGTTCCCAAGAGAAACCTCCACTCCGCCGACCTCGCCCTGGCAGAGGTACCCTGCACCCGCAGAAACAGAACTGGCGAAAGAGCCTTCTCCTATATCGCAGCCAAGGCCTGGAACGAGCTACCCGAGAACATCAGACGCTCCCCGACCCTGCACTTGTTCAGGAAGGACCTCAAGACCTGGCTCTTCGACTGATCCGGAGCCGCCCCCCACCCCCCCCAGCACCTTGAGACCCTCACGGGTGAGTAGCGCACTTTATATATCCCTGATTGATTGATTGATTGATTGATTGATTGATTGATGCAGGATGCCATTAGACCCCTGGGACAACAATAGCTGACGGTGGCAACATGCCACCCCAAACACCTCTACCTGAGGGAAGGAGATGACTTTCTCCACAGGAGTATTGCATCAAGGTAGCCACAGGTTATACCGCAATCAGTGAGGCACATGGATGAGTTATCCTTCCAGCCAATCCGATGCCTTCGAGAGACTTAGGAACATTTTTCTCTCTAAAATTTACATGAAACCCCAGAGGCTGAGAAACCCATGGCTTCTGGAAATTAAGTCACCCCAGATAGATACCTCTCTTCTCTCTAGTCCCCATATTTGTATGAGAGCTTGGAGGATGGCGACTTTCCCCGGAGTCCTCAAATGGTGAAGCAAGTGGGAGCAAGTCATGTAAACCAACAAACAAGGCAAAATTCCAGTGTGACGAGTTGCTTTGCATTACTTATCATCAAGGAGGCATTACATGGGTGGTACATGGCCGTTTCCAGGCAACCACCTATGCTTTTTGTTGCAAAACTCTATCTACTAACATTAGCAGACAGGGTTTTGCACCAAAAAATAATACTGCTGGAAAGCATGGGTTAGAAGGAGAAATGTCTTTATTTCTCCTTTCTTTCTGACTGCGCATGTTTGCTGCACTGTACAGCACATATACAAAGTGTGAACATTTTAAAACTTGTCTAGTCATAGTATTTTGTATTGGAAGAGTACCCTCCATGAAAAAACCTATGCTAGACTCACACACACACCCTTGCACTATTGTGCAAAGGTGTGTGTATGGCGGTCGGCAGCAAAATTCTGCCACGGCGCTAGGGAGAGGGGGGGAGAATGCCATACCTCTGGAGAAATGGCACTCTCCTGCTCTCTCCCTGTCACTCAATGCATCTCAGCACCTTTGGATGCTATGCTGCGTTGTGTGACACCTTTGTAAATTTGGGGCTGAGTGTGGCAAAGTGGGCTTCAATCCGAAAAGAGACATTAGGGGCCATATTACAGAAAGTACCCCAGAGGCACAACTTTGTGCACCCCTGGGGTCCATTCTGTAATACTCATAACGTTGATGAATAAGTAGCACCTGTGCTATCTCAAGAGGGCATTCTCTAATTTCAATGGGGTGTGGCAAATGCAAATGAGAGAATATCTGCCTCTGCGCCTGTGCCATATTATGGACGTTGCACAAAGGCAAAGAAGCTCTCAGGAGGCGCACTCAAAGTGCACCCCAAAAAGGGGGCACACTGTTAGTGTGACCCCTGGTGGCAGCCCCTCAACAGGATCAACTCAGGTGTGACAATCCCATGGAGGATTCTGTCGAAACACCAACACAACCAGAGGATACCCGTTAAGGTTTACCCTTTTTCTGATGTCAAAATCGGGGGAATCTTTCAAAACCTTTGCCCCCAGCTGGTTTGCTCTCACAAGAGATGCTTGGATTCCACAGATAACTTTAGGGTCCAAATGTAATTCTATAGTTTGCCAATGCAGGAGGTATACTCTTAACCTCTTCCTTTTTTGTAAGGATTGAGTGTGCTTTGATAGAGCAGGAAATAGTAGCTACGGAGGAGAAAAGAGTGATCATTCAGTCTCTGCTAGACCCTTTGGGTTTCCTCTGCAATGTCTACCTGGTAGGAAAGAAAGGAAGACCACGCCCTATCATCAAAGTCAGGGAGTTCAGCGAGTAGCTGGTCTTCCGGATGGAATAGATCCACCTCATAAGGGATGTTTTGCACCTTCAAGACAAGATAGTGAGGTTGAATTTGAATAATGCTACCTGACGGTCTCCATCTTCCCTCCTTATTGAAGGCTTCTTCCGTTCTTGTGGAATTCTCAGGTATATACATTTATACTGCTCCACTTCCGTATTTCTTCAGCCCCTTGATGCTTTAAGAAGATGATGAGACTATTCATAGAATTTCTGAGGTCCAGGGGGGTATGTCTGATTATCTCCCTAGATTATATCTTCCTGATTGACCAGTGTCCTCACAAGCTACAGGCAGTTTTTAAGCAGTCAATCAACCGATTTACAATGTATCAAACAGAAAAAGTTCAGAATTACTGCCCTGGCAGAAAATGATATTTCTGGGCTTCATAATAGACTTACATCTAAGGAAAGATTGCACATATTGGACAATGATTGTTCTATCTCATAAAGCCAGATCAGTAATCCAATGGTTGGTGGACCACATGGAGGAGTGGAAGAGGAAGAGCATTTTCAGTTCAGCTGTAGATTTGGTGAGAGAATCGGATGGTAGTTGCTAGGCTGGTGTATCAGATGTTGGGAGTGTGCTATACGAGGGCAGTAGTACAAAAAGAGCTCTGTTGCACTCAAGTATATAACCAAGGACAGGGGGATCTCTTGAGTCCTGCTGAAGATGCATGATATCTCAGTGCTGAGATATATTAACCTCTCTGGATGGACCCACTCTCAATCCCTTGCAGAGCTGGCAAAGGGCTTCTGTCAGCATTGCCTGGGAAGATACATTGTGATAAATGCAGAATATTTGTCAGGTCAACAGAATCTGTTGGCAGACTGGAAGTCAAGGCACAAAGGACTGAAGCACATGGAAGTTGGACCTAGCGCTCTTTCAAATCTCAATGGAGAGATGTGCTCTCTTTGAGGTGAAACTCTTTGGGTCCAGACTGAACACACACCAGCTCAGGTATATCATCTAGAAGCCAGACCCAAGTGTGAGTGTAATTGATACATTCCTGCACCCCTGGGAACTGGCAAACAACTATGCATTTACACCTTTTCCAATGACCACATGGGTGGCAGTCCAGGCCAGAAGAAAGAAGACAACCTTGATCTTGATGTCTCACTGGTGGGGAGAGATCAAATGTAGTCTAATTCTTCTCTAATTTTCCAGAATTCTCCAGTTCTCCTTCCCTAATATCCGAACCTTTTGCCTGATCACCTGGGGCCCTCACATCAATTAGCACTGGAGAGAAGCCTCCAGTTGGTGGTGTGGAGGATTACAGGGGAAGACGTTTTATCCCAGCATTAGCAGAGCAAGCTTACTCTCTCATTCCCTGGGTTTCGGCCAAGAGTAGTGAAGAGATATTGTCTGGAGACAGTGGGCACATTGATGCGACTATTAAGGATTTTATATGCAGGGAACAGAGTTGCACATGCCTTGACTTTCCTGTACTACTTTTCTGACTCAGGTTTAGGCCAAGTAATTGGGGGAGAGCATTTGCTGATTTAATGCCTTCTTAGGGGTTCCAGAAATCCATTCCCCTAGAACACAGATACTTCAATCTGTACGAAGTTAACAAAAATCTGAGGTTGTTTCTGATTTGGTGGCAGCATTAGTTCCTCTGTAGAATACAAATGTGTGCAGAGGTGGGAATATTGCTATGCATGATTTCCTGTAGGGAAGTATAGTACATCCAGGTATAAGATGTTTACCCCTTAGGAATCATGTTTACTTACGCTAGGGAATGAAGTTCAAAAATTGTTCAATTTCCTTTACAGGTTTTTCATAGTGCCTTAATTTGTGTCAGTTGCAATGCAATAGAGCCTATCAACTCGTGGCTGGGGTGTTCAGCCTGTGGAGCTGATGCAGGAGGTGAGCAAAATAGACTCTATATCTGGGGCTCACATAGCCAAAACTATCATTGCCTTGAAGTCTTTTCTGTTGGAAGGCAGACTTAAGGAGATCATGAATGCAGCCATGTGGTTAACCGAGTTGACATTTAAGAATTTCCACTTCAAAGGAGTAAAAAGTGTGACAGTATTGGTCATCAGTAAGCACTGACATCCATAATCATAGCCTCTGTTCTGACATACCATGTAAATTTCCTAATTGTAAAAAAGAAAATAATCAATTATATTATGGACACAGAGATGAGGATTATCTCACACAAAACAGGTTTCAATGAGGCATTAGCCAGTTAATAAAATTTAAGATCAAATAAAATGTTTATGGATTGGATTTGGTTGAAGGGTGGCTACTAGTGGTTGCCGCTAATGTGAGGAGATTAAAATGATGCAGTTGTAATGTTTTTAATTTATGTGGGACAAGTGTTACCATGCGTTTGATATTGTGTGTGTTTCTTTTTACTTGTCACAGGAGCAAACCAAAATCAAGACTAATATGACTAAAGGTTTATAGGTGAACAGCAATTGACTTCAAGTAATGATGATAAAGATAGTGAAATTAATCTAAGCAGACTGTAACATTATGGTAATACACTCTGGTTAATGGTTGGATACTCTAACTTCCTTTGTCACACTGGGAAATGTAGTTTTGAGTTTGATTGTTGTTTAGAACTTGTTAATTGCCTGTTGGGTACACTAAAGGGAAGATGCATAATCCTCACTGACATTTCCTTATTAGAATTTAAACTTTCCTTCTCTGTTGCAAGGAAAACTGTTACATTCATGTATAAGAGACAACTTTTCCATTGTTTCTGATTAACCGGGAAAGTTGACATAGCACTACAGATATGAAATTAGGTAATAAAGCAGAACATAATCATAACACTAAAAAGCACAGTTCTTTTTAGACATTCTTCTTCACGCCTTTTAGTTTGAAGATAAGGCCTACTGCCTTCTGTTTTCACTTCTGTGTGCAGACTAGAAACTGGATGAAGAGTGGAATTGATGGCAGATTGAATACAACTTCAGCTCTTAGGGAACAAAAAGCAACATCAAAAACCTCTAAGAATACTGGTAGATCAAGGGTAGCAGTCAGAATCCTTGTAACATAAGCAGGAAGAAAACTGGAAGCTTTCTGGGGAGCAGAGTCAAAAACACTGTTGTGAACTACCAATTAGACTAACCAGTGTTCTTTCATACTCTTAGAATTGACTTAAAACAGGAACTAGGAAGGAACAGTAGGTAATATCTCCACATGGGAAGATATATCACGGTAATGTCTGGCCTAAACCATAAGTAAACTAGAAGCAAAGGATCTGTCTTCTTTAACTGGTAGCCTCTTCTAAACTACACCATTGTCTAACCAATACTGCTTGAAACTGGTTCATCACTCTGCACAGACTGCTTGACTGACAACCAGGAACAACACTAAGGAGATTCAAGGCAGAACAACCCAGCTGACCACAGACTGACCAGAAACATGCAAGGCAGTTGACACTTGCTACCCAAATGCCACCTCCAAATCAAGAAATCTGCCCAATCCTAGCTCAAGCTGCAGAATGAAAGACCTTCCTAGAAGGTTAAGAGTATGTGTTGAAGAACCCGACCCTTAAAAATTAGACTAGAGTCAACTATATGCATCAGATTGTGAATAACCCCAACCCTAATGTAATCCATTACCTTGTTTATGTATGTCACAAGCCCTTTCAAATATCACACTAACATTATTGGTGGATGATGGAGATTATTCACCTATGCTGGTGAATCATCCTAAGGTACTGTGCATTTGGACAACATATGCATCAAAACTATGGAGACTAAGTTCACTAATATCATCAGAATATTTTGGCCTGTTTTCCTAGCTAGCTCATAGTGTGCCATCTGGACCCTCAAATCTCACTGGGTACTGGACGGTGTCTGCAACATTAGAACATGACAACCCTAATTCCCAAAAAGAATCCTAAAATCAGATCTAGCCTTTCGTTGTTATCTCAGGCATGCCCAAAGGGAGACACAAAAAACATACAAATTAGCATTTGTCTTGCTTCGCTTTTCTGATAATACAGAATCTCCCACACGGTGGCTCATAATCCACGGCGAAGTAGGAGACATGAAACACAAATAACACCTTTAGAAAAGGGTTTTATTTTACAAAATGCAAAGACTCTCTTTTTAGAATAAGGCTCTCTAACAGAAAGGCTTTCCCAGATGCCAAATGCACAACATTGAAATACACATAATAATATATATATTTATAGGCAAGCAATAATAACACACTAGATAAATGCAACAGTTAAATGCATGAATAATACTAATGAATAAACAAGCAGCACATAATATGAGAAAAGACTCAAGCAAATATAATGGGACGTCCTGCAAGAGATGAGAAAGATATATATACACTAGATACATCAAATTATTACTTTGGATGTGCACCTCACTCAATTACACATCACAAAGAAAACACCTCAAATTATCAAAGCCACTGGCCACACATCAAAATGGCAATAATCAAAACTCAAACACCTCCTACGACCACAGCCACTGGAACCACGCATCACTATGACACTAGTCAGAAACAAATCACCTCACCCAATCGTTCACTCGACATCCTTGCCATATCTCACTGGGAGGCCCATTCACAGCTGGCTTGGACTCATGACCGGGACTCAAGTTCCGTTTGTCTTACAGCAGTATGTCTACTCTGTAAGTGAGCACCCAACTCAACTGTCAACAAACCCCAGCTTTATAGTCTCAACACTCACACTAGAAGGTTCGAGAATTTTCTCCCTGCACTAAAGGAATCTGGCCAGCTTCCAAGCAAGTATTTAATGGCAGGAAGGAAGTCCCACGTTCCCTCTACAGTCTTGCATGTTCCAGCCTTTATCTTGACAAAGCTCATGAAAGCCTTCCAGGGTACATCAAACAATCTCTCACAAAAATAATCCTTGAACATGATTAATCCAAACAACTTGCAAGCGTGGCTGTGCATGCAGATAAAGCTCAAGCCAGGCAGAGTCAGAATTCAGGATGACATGAGGCAATGTCAAAGCCAATAGTAGGATTGTCATAATACTTATCAATGTACAACATAATACACATTTGTGCACCACTGCTTATAGCATCACATGCTTCATCTCTCAATGTACAACACAGAACACATTTGTGCACCACTGCTTATAGCATCACAGGCTTCATCTCTCAAAGTACAACAAAGAGCACATTTGTGCACCACTGCTCATAACACTGCACTTCAAGACCAAAAAGTACATTCCACACCTCACTCTCTCTCTCATGCTTTCAAATGCATTTCCCACACGTTCTGTTCTTGGCAAGGCTGTCCTACTCCGTGACAGCTCCCAATGAAAGACAGCAAGATTAAAAGAAATAAACCTTTAAGAGAAGCAAGGCATATGCAGGACGTCGTACATTCAGGCTAGGATAAAATAACACACCAAAGTCAATTAAAATAATGGTAGTCAGAGGTCATCACAGGGTGTCAGACCACAAGAGTACCTCTAGCCCTACATGCCACCCCATGACCTTTGACTATCATCACATACATATATCACAAAACTGAACTTCTTAACTGAAAGCACAACTGCAATTGAAGCAAATGCTAAAACAGTGATATTATAGGCTCATGTGCTGAACTGAAAGCACAAATATAATTAAAACACACATTAAAAGAGTGAAACCATAAAAGCATGTTATTATCATTTTAAAAAGCTCAGGCATATCTGAATATTCAGCAAGAATAAATGTATGATGAATACACAAAATTAATGCACAAATAGAATCAAGCAGATGAACTCAGTAAGGCTCCTAATGTCACAAATGGCTAATACTGGAACTTCTACTGTTGAAGCAGACAAACTTATATATTTTTTGCCCAAAAAATAAAGGCTTTAAACCAAAAAACATCTTCAATTTCAACTGCACAACTTTATTTTCTTCAAACTGATCAGCATTTGCAGAACAAATATTGTCCTGTGTGAAAGACACACAGCCTTCTTGCATTCAAAATTACAACTGTGAACATTTTACTTCAGGTGTACGATATGAGTTCATGATTCTTGGCTTGGTAAGTTTGCCTGATTTGTTCAGCCAAGGATGTCAGCTTGAATCATCGGGTGATCACTCCAGGGTTGGGGGGCGGGGTTCCACACCCAAGCACCCACTCGCAGGACAAGGACATCAGGTACACCAACACTTAGCAGTATGATCTGGAAAAGAAACAAGCATCACTCTTGTAGCAAAAAATATTTTTCAAAAAGCGTACGTTTTCCTTACTCTGTTTTGGGTCTGAAGGCACAATATTATCATTCCTGTCTGCACAGTTCTCTGCTGGATCTGTGGAATTATCTGAAAATTCCTCCCACACTATGGCCTCTGAATTCTTGGTATTGGAGTGAATCTCTCCTTTTCCCTGCACAGTAAGAAGGGCTGGGGCGTTCTCCTTCCTGACTATTTCTCCACTCACTGCTGAATATGTGCAACCTTTATCATGTGGCATAAGCCCAAGGTAATCCATCTGTTCTGTCTGCTGTGGTAATTTTCCTTTCTTCAACAGGCCTCTCACCTTCTTTGGGACTGGTCTGCGCTGTGCATACTGACACATATGAATCACAGTTCTAAATAAGTCTAGGGGGATATGCATCCTTCATTCTCTGCCCACCTGTCTGTATGGTCTATCTCTCCTGGGTGCTTTCACTTAGTCATGCACACCAAATCGGAATCTTGTGTCACCACCTCTGTCTCCAAGATTTTAGCCTTTTCATCTGTAAAGGAATTAAAGGTTCTGTGTCTAGTGAATGTATAGGACCATGAGCATACACAGTAGCTGTGCTTTGCAGTAAAATGTGCCACTTCACTGGGGATTCCTGTGTCTCAGTCACCATAAGCACCACCCCTGGACTTTCTATTGAGACCTGCACCAACCGTTCAGGCAAAACTACAGTTTCTGTCTGTATGTAACACTTGATCATATATGTTTCTTCCCATTGCATTTGAGAAAATTTAAAAGTCAAAATCAAATTATGTCTTATTGTCATCTGCCCAGTGTCTGTCAATGTGCAAAAGAACAAAAGCATCTGTATCTGTCCTGTATCTGTTACAGCGCAAAAACACACAGATAATTGAGTGTCTGTCAGAACACCACTCAAAATCAAAAGTGTCTGTCTTGTATCTATCAGAACACAAATTAAAATCAGCAGTGTCTGCCCTGTATCTGTCAGAATGCAAGCAAAATATTCTCCAGCATTTGAAAATGTTTCAGTCTACAAGTCTAAAAGCATACTCTTCTTTCCTTGTTTTTCACAATTACTAAAAATAGAACACTGCTCCTGCACGGTAACACAAGATTCACAGTCTCCTTTCTGAATTGACCACATGTTTAAAACACATTGCACAGTCTGTTGTGCAGATTCAAAAGCATGTTTTTGCCTTTCTTTTTTAAAACAAGGTTTGTCATTTACAGACATGTCTGATTTATAACTGCAACCAATGATCGCTAGTTCTAACAGGCTGGTTTGTTTATCTTCCTGCATTTTCTCGGTTCAAATTCATTTCTGACTGAGGAACGTCCTCAAATGGATTAATTAAAACCTTCACATTTTTCACGAATGAATCACCCTGGCTATCTAAACAGCCTGGCAAAACAAATGGCTTCGGAGCTTGGTACATGTTTAACTCTATTTTAAAAGAGTTGTTTTCAAAAAGAGCATCAGCTAACTCTCTCTTCAGTTCACTACATTCTTTTTCCAATTGTTCACATTTTTTATTCATGTTAAGCAATGCATTCAAAATGACACCACTATTTCTGTCTGAAATACCAAGTTATTTTCCCTCTATAAAAGATGCAATCTCCCTCTCAAATAACTTATTTGGCATCTAGGACTCCGCAACTGAAAATATAGGCATTTTAGAGAGCATCTTCTCCTTTTAAAATTGCATTTTTCCTAATCCTCGAGTGACGCCAAATGTCTTCCTTCGCCTTTCAGATAATACAGAATCTCCCACACTCTGTGGCTCAAAACCCACGGCAAAGCAGGAGATATGAAACACAAATAAAACATTCAGAAAAGGGTTTTATTTTACAAAATGAAAAGACTCTTATTTTAGAATAAGGCTTGGGGTTTTATTTTACACAATGCTCTCTAACAGAAAGGCTCTCCCAGATGCCAAATGCACAACATTGAAATACACATAGAAATATATATGTTTTTATGCAAGCAATAATAACACACTTGATAAATGCAACAGTTAAATGCATGAATAATACTAATGAATAAACAAGCAGCAAATAATATGAGATAAGACTCAAGCAAATAAAATGGGACGTCCTGCAAGAGATCAGAAAGAGATATATATACACTAGATATATAAAATTATTACTTTGGATGTGCACCTCACTCAATTACACATCACAAAGAAAACACCTCGGATGATAACAGCCACTGGCCACACATCACAATGGCAATAATCAAAACTCAAACACCTCAAATGACCACAGCCACTGGAACCACGGATCACAATGGTACTAGTCAGAAACAAATTACCTCACCCGATTGTTCACTTGACATCCTTGGCAATTCTTGCTAGGGGGCCCGATCACAGCTAGCTTGGACTCTCGACCAGGACTCAAGTTCCGTTTGTCTTACAGCAGTACATCTACTCTGTAAGTGAGCACCCAACTCAACTGTCAAGAAATCCCCGCTTTATAGTCTCAAAACTCACACTAGAAGGTTCGAGAATTTCCGCCCTGCGCCAAAGGAATCTTACCTGGACTGGCCAGGTTCCAAGCAATCATTTCATGGCAGGAAGGAGTTCCCACGTACCCTCTACAGTCTCGCATGTTCCAGCCTTTATCTTGACAAAGCTTACGAATGTCTTCCAGGGTACATCAAGCAATCTCTCACAAAAACAATCCTTGAACATGATTAACCCAAACAACTTGCAAGCGTGGCTGTGCATGCAGATAAAGGTCAAGCCAGGCAGAGTCAGAATTCAGGATGACATGAGGCCATGTCAAATCCAAAAGTAGGAACGTCATAATACTTATCAATGTACAACACAATGCACATTTGTGCACCACTGCTTATAGCATCACATGCTTCATCTCTCAATGTACAGCACAGAGCACATTTGTGCACCACTGCTCATAGCATCACATACTTCATCTCTCAATGTACAACAGTGCACATTTGTGCACCACTGCTCATAACACTGCATTTCGAGACCAAAAAGTACATTCCACACCTCACTCTCTCTCTCATGCTTTCAAATGCATGTCCCACACGTTTTGTTCTTGGCAAGGCTGTCCTACTCCGTGAGAGCTCCCACTGAAAGACAGCAAAATTAAAAGAAATAACCATTTAAGAGAAGCAAGGCATATGCAGGACGTCGTACATTCAGGCTAGGATAAAATAACACACCAAAGTCAATTAAAATAATGGTAGTCAAAGGTCATCACAGGGTGTCAGACCACAAGAGTACCACTTGCACTACATTCCACCCCATTACCTTTGACTATCATCACACACACATATATCACAAAACTGAACTTCTTAACTGAAAGCACAACTATAATTGAAGCACATGTTAAAACAGTGACATTATAGGCTAATGTGCTGAACTGAAAGCACAAATATAATTGAAACACACATTAACACAGTGAAATCATAAAAGCATGTCATAAACATTTTTAAAAGTTTCATGCATATCTGAATATCGAGCAAGATTAAATTTTTGATGAATACACAAAATTAGTGCACAAAATGAACTCAGAAATACTCCTAACGTCACAAATGGCTAAAACTGGAACTTCTAGTGTTGAAGCAGACAAACTTATATATGTTTTGCTAAACAAATAAAGGCTTTAAACTAAAACATATCTTCAATATCAATTGCACAATTTTTTTTCTTCAATTTGACCTGCATTTGCAGAACAAATAATGTTCTTCTGTGTGAAAGACACACAGCCTTCTTGCATTCAAAAATACAACTGTGAACATTTTACTTCAGGTGTACGATATCAGTTCATGATTCTTGGTTTGGTAAATTCGTCTAATTTGTTCAGCCACAGGATGTCAGCTTGAATCATCGGGTGATCACTCCAGGGTTGGGGGGAGGGGTCCCACACCTAAGCACCCACTCGCAGGACAGGGACATCAGGTACACCAACACTTCGGAGTATGATCTGGAAAAGAAACAAGCATCACTCTTCTTGCAAAAAATATTTTTTCAGAATGCGCACATTTCCTTTCTCTGTTTGGGTCTGAAGGCACAATATTATCATTCCTGTCTGCTTGGTTCTGTCAGACCAGAAGAGTGCCTCTAGCACTACAGCATTTAATTTTTTTTTAAGGTTTTGGATCCTTGTGTCAAATACATGTGCTGGATTTATTAGCATAATGAATCACTAATTGTAACCAGCATCACAAGAATGATGAAAAAGATCAATAGTTCAAAATTTATACTTATTGCAATGATTATATGAATGCATATAATTGTACTCCTACCTAGCACTACCTATCCTAGAGAGCATAGTGAGAATGTGTTTCTGCCAGACACATTGGAGTGGCCTAACTCCCCATTTACCAGTGTGTGTGAGTCATCCAGAAGCCAGTCTGGTGTAGAACAGGTCGCCGTCCTTCACAAGATAGTGATGAGAGTTAGCAGGACTGGAAGTCAGACACAGGCAAACAACCAAGATAATCCATGGACATGATCCTCTCCAGAACAATGGCTTGGAGGCAGTTTATATGATAAAAACTAATATATAATATATAATGAAAGCTGGCCACATTCGCTCTGTGCCTGAGTTCGGATGGCTATGTTATTGTTTATTCTACCAACTCAGAGTTGCCTCTAAATGGGCAACAAATTTCAAGGGCAGTGTGCTCAGCTTACCTAGAAAAGATGCACAATGTTGTAATAATATGCCTATGAAGAAATGCGTTTGGAAGCAAAACACTTTCTGAGCACACTATTTGCACACGAGCAAAGTGTGCTAAAAGTCACCACCTAAAAAGATGCCAAGTTTAAACGTGAACATGTAAAAATGGGAGCGTTTGTGCACAGCCCCTATTTACCCTCATAACACATTATCCTCTCTATTGACAGCTTCCTGGAGGAAGTGCAAACCTGTCAGCCTGCTTTTTATGAAAAGTTCATTAGATAGTGTTCCGTCTGCTCTGCTTATTTAATTGACATATGAAAAATCCAAATGGGACACTTTGAAAAATAAATCTCCACATAATTTTCAAAAAGAAAGTAAGATTTGATAGAGCAGTGTTATTTAAACTGCACAGTTTCACTAAAGACAGAAGGGAAATTTGAAACATTTATAAGCAAGTCTTAGAGAAACACAAATTGTGACAATTTATTGTGTGCTAGAAGCCAGGTGAAATGATAATAATAACGTCATTCTAGATGGTCTGGCAAAGTTTGCTTTCTGATGTTATGATGGCATTAACAACTCAGCTAGCAAATAAAGCCATGTTCTTAGTTGTGCCCAGATCAAAAATCTAATTGTGGCTATCCAGTTATCTATTTGTTACCTGGCACTGTAAAACTGTCAGACAATGGCTCCAGTCTTTTGACAAGGCAGCAAAGCCCTTCTAGGTGATTACTGTCTAATGTCCGGTTAAGAAAGTACATTTGTAAGATTTGCTGCTGGACGTGACCAAAGATTAGTTCATGGGCAGGTTAATGGAGAACAACATCTTGTCTTGGATTCTCATCAGAACATTTTTCAAGTGGTGTGTATAGTGAAGTAGATTTTGAGATTTTCTATGTTTTGTTGTTCTCCTGAAAATGGTTTATGATATTTACTTTTCATCAATCTAAAAGCGATATTTGACTGTGTTAGACCTGTCAGCCATAGGGAGGTCTTCCCCCACAATTTCTCCTACTGACCTCCAATTTGTTTTTGTTAACCTTAGTACTCTGTGCACTTTACCACTGCTAACCAGTGCTAATATACTTGTGCTCACTCCCCTAAACATGGTTTGATTGGCATATACCTAACTGGCATATTTAATTTACTTAAAATCCCTTGTAGAGTGGTATACCATACACCCAGGGCCTGTAAATTAAATGCTAAAAGTGGGCCTGCAGCATCTATTAGGCCACCCGTTTGAGTAGCACTTTAAAACGTGTTCCAGGCCTGCCATTGCAGCCTGAATGCAGTTATAAACTGCCATGTCCACTTGCCAAGCCTAAAACTCCTATTTTATTACATATAAGTCACCCCCAAAGTAGACCCTAGGTAGCCCATAGGGCAGGGTGCTGTGTAATTAAAAGATTGGATATGTACTTTTAAGTTTTACATGTCCTAGTAGTGAAAAACTCACAAAATTGTTTATCACTACTATAAGGTCTATCTCTCCCATAGCATAACATTGAGTATTTCTTATTGCATTTTAATACGCTGTAATTCCTAAATGGGAGTAGGTAGATATATCATGTTTGGTTCCTATAAAATTGTTGTGATAAGCCCTCTTTAATGGTAAAGTTGGATTTATCATCACAATTTTGAAAATGCCACTTTTAGAAAGTTGGTATTGTCTTGCCCTTTGAGCCTGTAGAATGTCTTGGGTCGCATTACTGGGTGAAGCTGAGAGACTTAGGTGTGCCTCAATGGTCCGTCTGCTGAAAGGGTGGGGGGTAGAGCTGAGCACAGCCCCACTTACATCTGAAGAGCCTGTGCTCTACCTTCACACAAAGGGCCTAACAACTCTGTAATGTCACTGCGGCCAACTTGGAGCCAGGGCAGGGAAGTCAGGAAATTCCATGTGCTTCAAAGAACGTTTACAGAAGCTTCTCCCACATTCCAGAAGAAGGACACCAGGGTATAAAAATAGGACCTTCAGACCCACTCTTCAGTTCACTACTGGACCTGCAGAAGGACTATCAGAGGACCGACTGCTGCTGTGACCTGCTGTGCACACTACCAGACTGCTACTGTTCCCGAAAGGACTTTTTTGCTGCCGGGAGCTTGCCTTGAACCCTCAGAGGCCAGCCCTACAGGACTACCAGAAGGAACTCAAAGGACTAGTTTGCTGGCCGCTTGTTCAGAGCCATAGGGATGTGAGAGGCTACAACCATCTTGTACCCGCACCTGAACCCAGACTGTGTGGATCCAGAACCCCCAAGAGGTATCCCATCAGTCCTAGTTGTGGTGCTAAAATGTGCCCAGATGGGCAATTTAAAAAACTGAGGACTTCCAAAAATGTTGGCCAAAAACTTCTCTGAGAACCAGGAGGAGACAGGGACCAACCTGCTTGCATATCCACCTCAGGTGCCTCGCCGGACAGATTGGCTTTGTGACTTCTCCCACTACATTGTTCTATGCAGCAGCAAATCCTTTTCTGCGGCCCTACACCAAAGGGGTATTGGATCTCATAGAACTGTCTTTGGCTACAGCCCTCTGCCTCATTCCACTGGAGGTTTTTTACTACTAGTTCGCTGACTAAGTCCAAATGTAGAAATCTTCACTGGTGGTTGAAGTCAAGGCCATCTGACGACAAAGCTCTCTCCTCAAACTTCTCCTGCAGCCTTGCCCCGCTGAACTTTACCTTCTTGGGCACTTTTTCTCTGAATTTCTTCCAAGTCTGAAGGTAAGCACTGACAGGGCCCTATCCACTTTTTGTATTCAAACCATGCTCCATCGTGGTTGCCCTTATCTTCCGACTTTGATCCACTCTTGCCCAACTAGATGTCTGTGGTTGGCGCTTTGATGTTTTAGGTGCTAGTTTTTACAAAACAACTTGAAAAATGTATAACTCTGGTTCAACAGATTGGATTTTTGTTGTTTTGGTTTCAAATAATGTATAACAATGTACTCTATTTTTTCTAAATTAGTTTGGGACTTTTCTTATGTTATGTTTTCACTTTATTACTGTTTGTGTGCTTCATAAATACTTCACACATTGCCTCTAAATTAAGCCTGACTGCTTTTTGTGCCAAGCTATACAGGGTTAAGCACAGGTTAATATAGTGACTTTTTGTGGTTCGCCCTGCAAAGGGATTGTGGCTGTTGCTTGACCAGAAATAGGGAAAACCGTCACCATTGTGATGGAGTTCTCTCCCCGCCAACATATAAATCTGGCCCTCAGTGTCTTTAGATTCACTCTTTCCATAAATTAAACAAATGAACTGATCTCCTAAGAGGAGCTACCGGGTTTCTCTTTTCAAACCGAAAATAAGCTTCTTGCTTCAAAGTGAGCTCATTGAAGCCATAGTAGCTGAGATTCCAGCAGTCCATAAATGTTGTCTCCATAAGTACAATTGATAACTGCTCTCACCAAAGCCTGATCCACAGTCTCTAACCATAGTATTAATTAATAGTTTCAGACTGAGGTCAGAATCAATGAACTCCACCTTTTTTACTTAAACTGCAAACGTATTGTGTGTACCTCTCAAAACATGTGGTTTCAGACAGAGTGAAGGGAATTTAGATCCTTGATAGGCAAGTTCCACATATTTTCTCCAAAGTTTGCCAAGACTTTGAGTGAACTTTGGAAAGGCACTTCCTGTGCTAATTAAACACTAGTTACAGTGACCTTTATACCTTGTTAAGGTCCTTCTAGAGTCACTTTTTATGATGAATGTATATGTCAATTACGCACCCAAGGGATTATGAGCTTTATCGGGCCAAAAATAAAGGCTTTTGATTTCTGCCCTCAGTATCCTAGCCAAACTACTTGCATATTACTATGTCCAAGGCATATATTTCAGAAGTGCAATCCTGGAGAAATGACACGTTCTAACTGGACGATAGACGAGTTAGGCTGTTTCCCTTGAACTGTGATTAAGGGGTTGTAAGTTTAAACTGTGGTATCACGACTGAAACACCCAGAAAGCAAGAAAAATGGCAAGAATGAAGTAAAGAGGAAAATAAGACAGAAAGAGAGAATGAAAGAAAGAAAAAAGAAAGAAAGAAAGAAGTAAAGAGAACAAAAGAGAGAAGAAAGAGAAGGAAAGAAAAAGAGAAGGAAAGAGAAGTAGTAAGAGAGAAGCAAAGGGACCGCCCTTGTGGAAGGGGGGGTGGTGTTGCTATTGTGTACAGGGATGTTTGGGAGGTCACTCAAGGAACTAATATTGTATTAGGGCAGGGCGAATTCTTGGATTTTACTATTGCTTTCTCGGCCCATTCTACGTTAGGTGGGACGCTGGTGTATAGGCCGCCCGGCTTTGCGGGGCCCTTTCTCAGCGGTCTTGAGGAGGTTATCGTTCCTCAAGCCTTGCGCTTTTCCCAATATCTCTTTCTGGGAGATCTTAATATCCATCTGGATCAGATGGAATTGGGAAATACTCAGTCTCTTTTAGACTCCTTGAATTTAGCCTAGCTCACCCAATGGGTTAGTCTCCTAACTCACTGTGGTGGCCATATCTTGGACCCCATTTGCTCCAACTTCCCTATTTGCATTGAGAATCCTCTTCCAGTCCCCTGGTCAGATCACTTCCTCTCTTGTTTCACGTGGTTAGTGGGAGAAGGGGCCGTGGACCATCAGGCCAATGCCAGCCCTGCTACCGCTAAAATTGATCTGGCTGCCTTTAAGGATATTTTAGAAACCTCTAGGGCCGCTCTTCCTGCCGATTTGAGAGGGGCTTTGGCCTGCTTTACAGATTGGATTGAGCGGGCAGTGGTTACTCTCTCCCCCCCGCATGTTGCCGCCGTGCTAGGAATTCCCCCTCTAAACCATGGTTCTCAGCCGATTTGAAAATGCTTAAACAACATTGCAAAAATCTTGAACGTGGTTGGCGCGTCGACTTTTGCCCTGAGGCTAAAAAGACACTCAGAGAAGCCCAGAAGGTGTACTATCTGGCCATTAGAAAGGCCAAAAGTCTCTATTATGCTGAACGAATTGAGTTCGCTAGCAATAACTCTTAGGAGATTTTCTCTATTGTTCAAACTCCCTGTTTCTGCCGCCTGGTGTGAAAAGTTGTCTAACTACTTGATTGATAAGATACGGGCCATTCAGGCGACGTTTGTTGGCCAGAGCCTTCATCTGGATGTGGCCCCAATTGTGGCTCCTACGCTGCCAGCCTTTGCCTATCTTGATCTGTCGGAGTCCCTTAAAATTTTGAAATCTATAAAATCGGGTTCTCCTGCGGATCCGTGTACGGCCAGATTACTGGCCTCTACTGCTGAAGTGGTTAATTATGAGGTCAATTCACTTATTAACCTGTCCCTCAAAGAGGCAGTCGTCCCTTTGGAGCGGAAACAGGCTAAAATCCTTCCTCTACTAAAAAAGCCATCGCTCGACCCGGGGAATCCAGGGAATTATCGCCCAATTTCTCTGCTCCCCTGTCTCGCAAAAATTTGAGAAAAGGCAGTCAATAAACAGCTCACTGACTTTGTGGAGGGGTTCAGTCTTTTGTATCCAGCCCAATCAGGATTTAGAGCTGCCTATAGCACTGAGTCCGCCTTGCTCGAGGTCTCGGAAGCTATTCGAGACTGTTTGGACTCGGGCGGAAGAGCAGCCCTTATAATGCTGGATTTGTCGGCGGCGTTCGACACTGTTCCCAATGCTCTGCTCCTGGCTCGACTAGCGGACATTGGCATCACTGGACGAGCCTGGAAGTGGCTGGAATCCTTTCTTACGGGACGGTCACAACAGGTCTGGCTACCGCCTTGCTCGTCCCCCCCGCAGTTGGTCACCACGGGAGTTCCGCAGGGGTCTTCTTTGAGCCCCCTGCTGTTTAACATATACGTTACCCCATTGGTCAAATTGGCGGAGGAATGAGGTGCCAATATCGTTGCTTACGCCGATGATACACAGCTTTTGTTCACCTAGGGCAAACCGGATTCTTCTACCGTTAGGGTGCAGGAGTGTCTGACAGCTGTTTTTCAATGGCTCTCGGCTGCTCAACTGAAATGTAACGAGGAGAAGACTGACATCCTCCTTTATGGCAATTTTCCTCCTTGTTTTAGGGAATCTCTCTGGCCACCTGACTTTCCCCTGCCTTTGTGCTCTGGCCTGCCAGTTAAAAACTTGGGGGTCTGGTTTGACGAGCAGCTATCCTTTTCGACCCAGATTAAAAAACTGGCGGGGAGTTTTTTGGGGTTTCTAAAGTCTCTAAAGAAATTCCTTCCACTACTGCCAAGATCAGCGAAGGAAACAGTGGTCCGGGCTTTGATCCTCTCCCGGGTCGATTATGCCAATGGGCTGTATCTGGGCCTTCCTGACTATATTTTTAAAAAGTTACAGGTGGTCCAGAATGCGGCAGCCCGGCTGGTGTTGAACATTCCGACCAGGATGAGTACTGAGCATCATCTGCGCATGTTACATTGGCTACCGGTGAGGAAGCGTGTTGAGTTTAAGGCCTTGGTCATAGCTCATCGCGCTTTATATGTTGGAGGTCCACCCTATCTTAGAAAGCGCTTTGCTTTCTATTTGCCTACTAGGCATCTGAGATCGTCCTCTCAGCTGCTTGCGCAAATTCCTCGGGTGCGCCTCCAAAGAATGGGGGGCAGATCAATTGCTGTCAGGGCTGCGATGGCTTGGAATTCGCTGCCTGTCTCTCTGTGTGCTATCAAAGAGTTAAGCCAGTTTAAGAAACAGCTCAAAACTTTCTTGTTCTAACTGTCTCCTCTTCGGAACCCCATAGGCTCGAGCCGGGACACTCCTAGGAGTAGCTGTGCGCGTGACAAAATCCAATAACATAACATAAATAAAAGGAAAGGAAAAGAGAAGGAAAGGAAAAGAAAGAGAGGGTAAGAGAAAGAGAGATGAAAAGAGAAGAAATGTAGGAATGAAAGAAGGCAGGAGAAAGAAAGAATGCGAGAAAGAACGAGAAAGAATGAAAGAGAGAAAGAAGGAGAAGGAAAAAGAGAAAAAAGAAAAGGAAAACTATCACAAAACAAAGAGGAGGAAGAAAGAGTGAGAAAAGGCAAGAATGAAGGAAGGAAAGAAAAAAGGAAAAAAAGAAAGAAGGAAAAAAGGAAGGAAGGAATCAATGAAAAACAGAGAGAAAGTAAAAAGGTAAAAAGAGGATCACTTTTTTGTGTAAATTTTTATTGGCATTTGTCCCAATCCTGACCACAGATTAACAATGTTTGTCTCACCGTAATAGAAAGACAATCCTAAAAACCAGAGAGCATCCCCCTTCATCAGTAATGTCTTCCAAATCATTGGAAAGCAAGAACACACTCATTATATGGTCAACAACCCTCAGACTCCCAGGGCCATATTTATGAGGAGTTAATGCCATCAGAATGCCACTTTATGCAACGTTCTTGTGGTATTAAGTCATCACCTTATTCACAGGGCGGCATTAAAAGCAGCCTTGTAAATATTGCCCCTGTTCATGCATCACTTAGCGTGAAAGGGGCGGGCAATGGGTGTTGCAGTGGGGGTGTTGCAGTGGGTGCTCTGCTGCAACACCTATTGCTTTTTGACGGTGCCCCATATTTACAAGGTATGGGGCAGCACCAAAAATAAGACCAGGAAATACCTTTGGTTTATTTCTCCTAGTATATTGCTCTATCCATGTGTGCTGCATTTTGCGGCACACATGGATAGAGACAAATCGCCTGTTTAGATTGTTTATGAGCAGGCAGGTTTCCCTTCCTGCACATAAACAATCCCCCTTGCACCGCAGGCACCCTAGCAAAATGATAGCTTCTTTAGCACCAGCGCTAGGGGAAACGCAGGTGTGAACTGCATTTTTGTAAATATGGAGCATCCCTGCATTTTGAAACTGACGGAGGGCGGCGTTACCAAGTTATACGTAACACCGCACTGAGCCAGTTTCTTGTACATATATCCCTAGTCACTTCCCTCCACTTAACGATTCAACCCGATCCCACCCAACCCCTGTCCAGCTATTCATCGTATGTATGTACCAGTACCATACTGACATAGAACAGCGTGCCCCTCACCGGGGCTTCACATTAGGCAGTTAAAGTAAATCAGCAAGCATTACTGCCCACGCCTGCATATCATTCATGAACTTACTATCCCTGCGCGTTTTCTGCATGTGCCTTTTTTCCACTCCAGGCTACTCTGCAATATCACTCTCAGCCTGTCAGCCAGCAGAGGCAGGCCTGAGGAGATATTAATGATTTCTATCCTATGTTTTGCAAGCACCAGCCCTAAAAGTTTGAAATTCCGGTAAGCTTCTTTTTTTACGTATCAAGACCAGGCCTAGCAAGCACTATCTGATATCCTTGGTTACTGTCTATCCCGCGGCCCCATTCACCATAGTATCCACTGCCTGCCAATAATCGTCAACTGCAGGGCAACCCCATACCATGTACAGGAAATCAGCACCAGCCGTTAAACATTAAGGACAGGAGGACTCCCAACCAGGGTAAATAGTGTGAAGCGATTTCGGAGATAATTACACCAGATGCACAAATGTATATTGTATTAGTAGAGGTCCTCATCATCCCCTCATGTATTGCCTCATACCTAATCTGTTAAGGGTTGTCGCAAGGCTTTATGTCTCCTACCCTGTCCTGTCAGGGAGGGTTATGGTGAGTCCTCCCATATGGCCCACTACATGTGATGAACCAACCGCCTTGCACCAGCCAAAAATAAGTAAAGCCACTAGCATCTGTGACTCCAGACGCATCTCACTGCAACTGCAATTCCACTCACTGTAGCTGCAATCCAAGCGAATTATAAGAAATGCCTGGTACCAAGTTAAAGGTATAAATTGCATCTGGTAATGTAACAAATCTGTCATTTTTATATAGGTCATGCAGGGAATTACAATCTCCAACCTGCCACTTATTTATCGACATTATCCATATAATATTTGCGAAGGGGTTCAGAGTCCAGATGCACATGTTCATAAGGTGCTCATTGCAGAAATCTCTGAACTACCCACTCCCATATCTGCTACAACCATCCAACGACATACGGCATGGAGGTAGAAACCAAGCCTGGGCAGTGAACTCTGCACCGTTCGTGGCGTTTGCGGACATTTTCGCACACCGCAGGCCTCGCTGAGTTATGATAAACTCAGAGAGGAGTTTTTTCCTCTCTCATGTTTGCCAATGGTAAGTTAGTGGGTGCGAGCGAGGAAAATCCAATGATAGACCACTTTGCAGCAAGATTTCTCAAGGTGGGAGGTCGTGAATGATCACTACCGCTCATGTTGAGAAACTTTCCATTCACGTTGAGGAAGCTGCAGCTCAAGTAGAACTTTTACTGAAGCGGCAGAATGCAGCAAAGCCCACTTGCTCTGTTCGAGATTCGAACAGTGCATCTATGAGTTCCGCATGGTGGAACTCATAGAAGTCCTCCCAGGCTTACCAGGGACACTTACTCCCAACATCCTAAGTTCTGGTAGGTATACCTTTCCATGTGTACCTTTCAACAACCATTTACCTCGATTTCCTCCCTGATCCAGCCAATGTACCGCATGTTGGAATTGTGCAGCCAGGTAGTAAGGCTCCATGCACGACACCTTTATTCCTCCCTGTATCCAGGTCCAACTGAGCATGACTAGGCTGACTCGCTTCCACCCAAAAGCCCAAAGCAATACAACAATTAGTTTATTTAGGTTTAGAAAAATCATTCTAGGAATATCATACATGGTGCAATGGAAAATATATAAAAACTGAATGCAAGATAATCATCTTAACCAAAGCTATCTTACCCACCATGGACAATCAGAGAACCTTCCACAAATCCACCGAAAATTTCAAGCCTTCTATCACTCTGCCCATTTTCAGCATAGTAAACGAATCAGCAACCCTAGTTATCCAGATCCCAACGTATTTAACACTGGTGGTTTTCCACAGGAGACCTACTTCCGGGAGTTTTTGTAGAGGAACCTCCGCCACAGCACCCAATGGAAATAGCTTAGACTTGGTTTGGTTCACACAGAGTATGGATAGCTCCCCGAATACCAACAGGGTAGCCAGTAAAATAGGGACCGAGTATTCAGACTGGCACAGATACACTAGAGCATCATCTGCATACAAGTAGAGCACATATGTGGTCATTCCCATATCCACAAGCCCAGGCTGCAAAACCACTCGCAACCTACATGCTATCGGCTCCATTGCAGCACAAAAAGCATCAGCGACAGCGTGCTGCCCTGCCTGGTCCCCCTATGTAGTGAGAAACACTGTAAAACCCTCCCACCAATGCACGCCCTCGCCACTGGGACACTGTATTTTAGCTGTACCCACCGGATATAGGAGTTTCTGAACCCCAACATCCTCAAGACCTGCCTGAGAAATTCCCAATCAATGGAATCAAAAGCCTGCTCTATATCCAGCAATACCAAAGCATACATGTCATTCGACAGGACAGGCGTGTGCAACATTAATGAGAGGCAACACAGTTTACACAACATTTTGCGGAGAGGTATTAAGCTGCATTGGTCTTCATGTACCCAATTTGACAGATAGACTAGCAATCTGGATGCCAGAATCTTACTAAGAATCTTTGCATCTACATTTAACATCAAGAAAGGGTGATAGGATTAAACTTCCTTACCATACTTATGGCAATATTATTATAAGTGCCTCCCTCATTGACTCTGGCAACACAACGCAGGTATAGGCTTCATTATACAAGGCTAATAAGTGATCAGTGAACTCCCCCACTTTTGTCTGCTAGAGTTCAGCCGGGAGACCATCTCCCCCAGGGACCTTAGCAGTTTTCAAGACTCTGATCACCGTTATAATTTCTTTCCTTGCAAGGGGAGCATCCAACATCTTCCAGCCCTAATCTGTAAGCCAGGCCAGCAGCAAAGCAGGCAAGTAAGACGCCTCCTCCCTCATGGGACCCCAGTGGGGGAGGCACATGCCCCCTGCAAGTGTGTCATGAAAACCTCTGTGATATCGTGTTACGTATACACCTCCTTCCCCTGCATGTACCTCACCCCCTAATGGGAATCCTAGGGACTTCATTTTTTAGGATGGTGGCAAGCATCCTACCCGCCCTGTCTCCATCTGCATGGAGCCACAGCCAATGGTTAGTATGAACAAACTTATCCAGATGGTCCAAAGCCTCAAACAAGTCTCTCTTACACTCCTTCCATTCCTGCAACCATTCTGGGTGTTCTGCGATGGTACTCTCCAAGATACCCAATAGCTTCTCCTGCAATTCTAGTGTCTGCAAGAGTTGTTGCCTGACACTGTATACCATCTTCATACACTCTAGCAAAAAACATACACTCCCCAAGCAAAACCAACTTCGTAGCATCCCATTCTGTGGCTCTGCATGCCATATTATTCCAGTTCTCCTCAAAATAATGGTCCAGCACTTAAGAAACAGCATGAGTGAAAATTGGGCCGACAGCACCTCCATCCTAAGTTTCAACAGCGGGATCCTGGGGACTTTCCCACCCGCACCATAGGTGACCAACAATGGGGAATGGTCTGATAAATATTGCGTCAAATATGTGATATCCGACACACCTTGAACCATACCACAAGACATCAAACAACTGTCCAATCTACTATGCATCCCTGTCGTAGGAGTATAACATGATTAGATCCAGTCCCCGGATTGACATGCCCTCCAAACATCTTGCAATCGCAGTGCTCTCTCGTAATCCACCGAAGGGGCAGTCATGTCTGACTTAGTGTCTGTCCTTGGTAGAGAACAATCTACTATGCCGTCTGACACACAATTAAGATCCCCAGCCAGCAGTACCTCTGACCCCAAGTAGTCAGCCGCTGCACCAATCACAGTACCGAAAAAGCCAGCATTATCCACATTAGGAGCATAGACATTCATCAAACACACTTCCCTGGCATCCAGGGTCCAAAACAGAACTACATACCATCCATCAGTGTCCACTTTCACCCCTTTTGAACATAACAGAATTCCTGGTGCTACCAAAATCAATACCCCCTTGTCAAAGCCAGAATAGGAGGTCACAAATATTTGTCCCCTCCACCTCCGCCGTCCGATTGAGTCCCCCGAAACATGCGTCTCCTGGAGAAAGGCCATAGTGATCCCATATCATCTCAAATATGAATACACTCTATGCCGCTGGGTCACTTGACCCAGCTCTTGGATGTTCCACGTAAGGAACCTCCATTTAGGTTCCATCCAATATCACGCACCATGCCCCCCCACACCAATCCCCAGTTGTACGTTCGAAACGTCCCACATACTTACACTTCCATACTAATAGTATGCAGATCTCACACAGTAGAGCATTTCCATTAACCACCAACTTTAACAGATCCCCCCACAACTCCCCCCAACCTATGGGCAGTGAACCCAAACAACTCCATTCCACAACTGACAGGCCAATAAGCAGCACCACTGCCTCATCCTCAACCTCCACCTGTGCAACTCACAGAGAGCATACCCTCCAGCGGGAGTGGCAAGGCCTAAAGGGGAATCAAACCATCTCTAGGAGATCGCAGTCCTCAAAGGCTGTGCGCTGGCAATAGACTACAGTCCAAGCATAGCTAAATTTAGAAAAAGTAACACAGATTTCCCCTCCCAACTCCCCGTTCCAATATGCTTTTGGTGACCCTCCCATTTTGTGCACAGACCTTCACATTCCCCTAATCATCACCATGATATCATCTGAGCAGCCCTAACCTCAATAGAAGCACGCCATAAACATCACCACCCCACCAATTTTTCATGTCCAAACACCCATAACACCAGAGCACGGTGCACACATTGAGCTTCTTCCCAGTTCAGAGCAGCAGGAGCAGGGCTAGTGTCTCAGTTCTAAATGCAGCTCTGTCTCTTTTTTTAATAAGCCCATGATCCATGCTATCACTCAGAGTAACTTGATTCCCCTTCTCTGTAAAAAGGATTCACAGGTGTCCAGTACAAAGTTAGAGTCTTCCAGTGTGCCATTCTGATAGATAACAATCCTGCCGGGCTCTGCTTGTTGTTTCCGAGCCCATGGAGTGTCTCTTCAGTCTTGCTGACGTCCGGCTAAGACGCTCTACCAGTATGGTTATTGCCAGAGAGCTGCCACCGGCTTCCCCCGGGGCAGCGAAGATAAATACCCTTCCATTGTATTGGACACTTACTTTTGCCAGGAACATCAAACTGTAGCGAAGGTTAAACTCCTGCAGCCTCTTTTTAATCGGCATGTAGTCTTTGCAAAGGTCCAGCAATTTGAGGGTGTAATTCGCGAACACCATAATGTTCAGTCCTTCAAATTTCAGTGACCCATGTATCTTCAATCTGCTCATCCATTCTGGACAATTGGAACTGAAGAGTAGCAACCATTTTTTTAGGACTTCCACCTCCTGCTGCAGCTCCCTGACATTCACCTCGGTGTCTGTAACCCTATCCATCATTTTGCGAACGTCAGCACAAAACAGGTTAACTTCAATGGCCACCATATACATTTTCACCCACAGGGTTCCTTTTATCTCTGCCAGGAGATCTACCAGCCCCTTCCTGCACATATTGAAGCTGTTCATCCCTGGTGGCACTTGCCTGCAGGAGGTGTGTATAATTGTCTATTTTGTTGGACTGGGCCGATTTGGCCAATTTGTCTTTCCCTATCTCAGTCGTTCAGGAAACCCTCTTTGTGAGGGCCCAGTCCCAGTTACCTACATCCTCCAAGTAACACGAGCCAGCCACACAAGGAGCATTCACACCAATGATCCTGTGTTCCAACCACAAAATGGCACTGCAGCTCACCAGCCGCTACCTCAGACAGCTTAGGATCCACAAGAAAGGTTTGCTGCACCAAGCTGCACCTACAGGGTCTAGGGATTATCACAGAGTGAGCAGCCTCATTCTACTCAGGCAGGCAGTACTCCAAATCCAGGTCCACCTCCACCTCCGCCTCCGCCAGCGACGTCCCCGCTCTGCGCATAGCATTGCTGTCCAAGCTCAAGAGAAGGCCCAGCAGCAGGATCCTCCAGGCTGGCAACACAGAGCAGCCAGTCTTGTGGCCACCGTGGTGGTTGATACAAGTGGTATGCCCCTCCTGGGGTGTCTACCAGTGGTGGGTGCTTCTCACCCTTCCCCCCAAAGTCCCAGAGGGCCAAAATTCACAAGTCGCAGCCCCTTCCATGACAGGGGCTGCAATAGCCTTGCTCCTGGCCACAAGTCTGAGACTCCCAGTCACTGACCAGGATGCCTCCTCACAACTCCTGGGCCCCGTACAGCAACAAGTACCTATGGGCGGCGGGTCCCCAGCATGGCCCACTGCTCACTGCGTCCTTTGCCGAGCCGCCCCCACTTCTTTGCTGCGATTTGCAGGCTGCCCCAACACCCCCTCTTACACAGGGCCCGTGCCAGGTGACAAAGCCAAATCACAAGCTCAAATGCTGCCCAGAGAGTCACACCACTATGCAGATGCCCAGAAAGGGCGGATCAGCAACTTAGACCTAGGATTTTGCTGGATAATCGAACATCTTGCCTGGCCACACCCCCAAAAAGATGGACACTTAATACCTAACAGCTTCAAACAGACACAATCTGTTATGCTGTGAAATAGCAGCAGTCAGAAAAGGAAAACACTCCAAAGGGAATTTACAACAGCACTGACAGGAGATAGGATATGATAAAGATGGAATGGGCTTCAGAAACGTCCTGCTATCACATCAGGCTCTAAACAGAAAAACAACACTACATTATAAAGTAAAAATAAAAACACTGGCACTGAAGAGAACTATAAGTAGACTCAGCGAACACGGAAAGTCTGTGGAGGCAGGTCCCATGCAGATTTTATCAGCACCTTTGGGGCCCCCTTCAAGCAGATTGATGTAAATGTTGCCTAACAATAATAATAGTGGAGATTGATTAATCCCACAGTCTACGTGGCAAGAAAGAATCAGTCCAATGCAAAGATTCAATAATTTACGGGATTGCTGGAAAACCTGTCTTTGGGGCAGATGAAATTAACGATTGCCCCTAGGAGAAGATTATAAATATTTGCTGGGCACCATGCATTTATAATTGAGTTCGAGTTGGGAGAAACATCAACTTGTTTCCTGATGAAGTTGGTTTGGACATTTAATCCCACCGAAACGTGTTGCAGAAACTTTTGACAGTCGATCGACGTAACTTTGGTTGTAACTAATGATCATTCTGTATGCAGTGGTTTATCCAAGGATTTTGGTTCGATTAGTGGTTTTAAATGACAAATGTGAATGTCTATGATATTCTCCCCCCTTTTTTTGTGTTAAATATTAATTATCATGGTTTTATTCAGAAATTTTGACTCAGTACAATTTGAATGTGGTTTTGAATTTGCACACAGAACATACAAGTTGTATGGATAAACTTGCTTTGCACATATTTGTTGTATTTTGTGTTTTAATCCATAAAATCTGTTATTTGTTGTCTGTTTTGAAATAAATGTATAACAAGTTAAACAAATTGTCCCTCAGGAAAAATATGCAATGCTACCTAAACCAAGAGTCGGTTGGAATCTATCTGTTTTCTATCAGCGCCCACACTAATGCTGTTCCCAATGCACTACACCAATCTAACATCACAAGCTACAATTTACAATTAAAAAACATCTGTTTTTACAAAACATATTTTATTAAAATATATTAATCACATTAAAAAGGTTTCTCATCAACAACAATTTAAAAAAATGATTACTACACCTATATTTCATACATATCAATGCAATGTATACCACCTCCCCACGATATACAGGACACAAATCGCACTACAAGTTTACACATAAGAAAAAAAAGGGGGAAAAGGGAAAAGTTTTTTTTTAGACAATACACTTTGTCATTTCAGATAACATATCCGAAGTAAATTATTTTAGGACCCAGCCTGGTCGCACTTGTACTCTTGCAAATACAAGGCTGAATCCGCCAAAGAATTATGTCCACCAAGTTTGCGTCTACGCATTTCAATGGTTTTTAAATTTCTCCATCTTTGTCAAAACAGTGTTTTATTTCTCTCTTGATTCGTTTTCAATTATTGTGTCCTCATTTAGTTTACTATCATTTCATATATCCTTGCGGTCTCATGGGATTAAATATACCACATTAAAATCATCCACTTCGATTTTATATTTGGGCCTTCAATTTCAAGGCAATTTCAAGGCACCTTGTTTTTGTATGGCCTTTATGTGCAGGACTCCCGAAGTTCTGGTCCTTCACAAATTACTTTTAAAATAGTACCCCAGGGATCGCGGGGCGAGCAGTCCTCCTGTTCCGCGTTACTCTTCTGTTAGGCAGCGGTTCACCTCGATCAGTCGATTGATACGAACTAGAAGGACAGACCCAGAGGTGAACCGTGTCTATAATTTAAGGGTGGGCAAATTGCACGTGACACTTTAGGGCAGCAAGTAGGCCTCTACCTGGCGAGGTATTTGATGTTGCAAATGTGGCCATCTATCTACAGAAAATATTGAGCACTTTTGTTTTTTCTTTTCCCTTTCAAGATTGATTTTGTAGAAAAACGCGGAAGCCTCTTTTAAACAAGTAAAGGCTCTTTATTAGATTGTTTTTATTACAGTGTTTCGTAGCTCGGTGTTAATGGAGAGCTTGGGCATTCTGGAGAAGTATATTACTCGCTTTTGCCAAATGGGTTGGTGTGTTTGTTTTCTGCTTCAAATTAACTTTAGCCAAAGTGCGTAGGATGATGTGAAGTCTTTAAATGTATTTCATAATATGATGCAATTTCAGAATGATTTATGTACAATGTTAAACAGCAATATATTGAATTGAGTTGAATTTCCCTCGATCCGTGAAAATAAATGCTTTTGACTTGAAACTGACGAGCTTTCTTTCACAGCATACAGGACTCGAAATGTAGGACGCTAGTAAAGAGTTCTGTTTGACTAAAATTATGGGTAAATTGAAGCTGGGAGCGGGCAAATCGATACCCTCGAAAAGCTATTATGCAAAGTACAAATGTCTTTGTCCAACGTCCGCTGTTAAGGTTCAGTGATTTAAAAGCTCCTCTTGCCATCCTTCAAAAGGAACATTAGTGCCCACCGCGGCACACTATATTACAGCATCCTGAGCGCAACGAAAGGACCAGAGAGCGTCTGCCTATCCGTGACGCTCGTGTGCGGCCTTGACCCTGCTAAGAGGTTTTTTTACCTGAGTAACTGGGAAGACGTTCACCGGTGACCGCTCATGCGTGTAGTGATCTGCTGATCACTGGTCTAGTTGTTTTAGCACCAGCCACTCCCGAGGCTTACACCCCACCCCACACCCATCCAGCACAGGCCTCACTGGAGATGTGACCCTGCCAATAAAAGGGGCTGGGCGCACGTGCCCTGGGGCAGTTCTACCATCTAAGCACTGTGTCTGTTTGTGCAGTCATTGTGCGTGTATGAGGGCCTAGGGCCCTGCACCATTACATTGGCGATGAGCAGGACTTGCCTGTGTATGCAGCTCCTTTGTTCGGTGGTTGAAGGGGGTGAGTGAGGCCCATGTCGAGGGCAACCCCCTTCAGCAGTTGTGGGATGCATTGGAGCATCTGCGGGGTGTGAGAAGAGCCCCGGGGTGAAGGAGGTGATCGGGAGCCCACCCCACACCTGATGTGTCCCAGAAGGTTTGCAGGTGCCTGACTGCGAAAGGAACAGCATATGGAAGGCGGGAGGCCATAGCAAAGGCCGGGGGCAGGACTCCTGCTGCCAACGTGCTGAGGCCCCGACGAAGAAGCAAGCAGATCGGGAGCCCACCCGGCATCAGAAGAGTATGTGGCCGTGCCATCCGGTGTGAGGTGAGCCCCGTGATGGCAGAAGAGAAATGTGAGCGAGGCCGGACTGCTGAGACGCTGGCTGCCGCCGCAGACTGCCATGAGATGGAGCGAATCACGTCCAATGAGTGGGCGGAAGGTGAGCCCTGAGTGTGAGAAGTCAGGGGCAGTGAAGACAGCCGGCGGCAGGAGGAAGGAGAGCGGAGCAGCTGCCCACTACCCCACCCCTGGGAAGAAGAACACTGCCACATAACCAAGCCCCACAGTATCCGGTAGCAGCACCAACCCCCACCCTGCCCCACGCAGTATGTGAACTGAGAGAGGCTCCTGCGGTGGGGTGGAGTAGAGAGAAGAGACAGCGTGCGGCCCGAGGCCGACCGGAACGGACATTGGTGATGAAGCGCCACCATCATGAAGGAGTGGTTCCGCCACAGGTTGCGGCAATAGTGCCCTGACCGGGGCCGAAGTGAGCGTGTGTCCGGCAACGGAGGAAAGGCCTGGCAGCCTGCACTCTGTGATAGCCGGTGAAAAAGGAGCAGGGCTGGGTGGTGCTGGCAGGAGGTGAGACCCACCCCCAGCAAAGATAACGGAGTGCCGGCGAGAGGAGATGGTGTCGGGCGGACACCAACACCTCTTCCAGCACCTAGAAGCGTGAGGGAGACTGCCTGTCAGCAATGCTAGCCCCCGTGCAGCCTGTGAAACGAGAGGGTCTGCTGCGAGAAGCAGAGTACACAAAGTGACTGTGTGCGACCAGCGCCGCTAAAATAAAATAAACTGAGGAGATGTTGGGACGTGGCAGAAGTGTCCCTCTCCAAAACCACTGAAGGTGCATGTGGCGGCTCAGCCCCAAAAAAATAAGAGAAAAGACACTCACCGCGGTGTTGAGGAGGTCCCTCGGCTTGGTCTGGTGGAGTGTGAGTTCCCCCCCCCCCCCGCAGAGTGGATTCAGGCAGCGCCATTGGAGAAGGTGCCCCAGCACGAGGCCTGCAGCATTAGAAATCTGCAGAGACTATGTGACACGAGAGAAACAGCATTGCCATCTAATGGCCAGTGTGCGGCACTGTGATCAGCTCAAAAGGTTGAATGAGCATAACAACGGCCGCAACAAGGTGAAGGAAAGCTGAAGTGTGAGAGTGGTGCAAGGCCACTACGCAGCCTATTAGGATGAAGAGAGTGCTGTGGGCAACAGAAAGAACGCTTACCGTGGCCCAGCCAGGCAGAGGCTGTAGCCGGGAAGAGAATGGAAGACATGGCAGAGCCATCTATAGGTCATGAAAGACAAAGCTGCCGGCCACAGAGTAAAAAAAAGTGTTGAGGCAAAAAAAAAAAAAAATAGTATAAGTATGGTGAAGAGACAATGCGCAGGACAGCGCCAGGAATACAGGAATGTCGCACAGGTCCAGGTACAAAGCTAATGGTAAGGAGAGTGCACAAAAATGTGAGTGAAGGAACAGACACCCCCTAAGACCTTGTCAGGCAATGTGAGAAGGAAGGAAGGAAATCCCATTCAGCAAGTGACAGGAGAAGGGAACCCCAGGAGGAAAGACAGCTTGGGCTGGTGGTGAGAGCGCAGTGACACCTAATGGCCATAAGGTGGTCACTGCAGCAGTGAGGATAGCCCTGGGACACTATGATGCTAAACTGCTGTGTGCAGAGGGGAAGCAGAGAACAAACTGTGTTGCCTGAAGGGATAAGCTCAAACTAAGCAAGAGGGTAAAAGGTGCATCCAGAGAAGTAAGGACAGCACCGCAAGAGGAGTGACTGAGTGCACAAGCTGCCTGAAGCGGGTGAAGCATCAGGGGAAGAAATGAGAACAGTGACTAGAGAACCGGTCTGAGAAGCGGCGACCTGAGAAGAGGTCAGAAAGGCGGTGGCCTGGGGAGAGGTCAGAAAAGCGGTGACCTGAGAAGAGGTCAGAAAAGCGGTGACCTGAGAACTGGTTGAAGAAGCGTTGGCCAGAGAAGAGGTCCAAGAGGCAGTGACCTGAGAAGAGGTCAGAGTGACGATGACCAAAGAAGAGGTCAGAGAAGAAAGACCTGGAATAAAAGAATGAAGACCGAGCATGAGTATTGACAAGAAGAAGGTCGCAACGCCAGGTCTGGTCATCGAAGGAAAATAATACATTGTCCTAGGGGTAGGACAAGACAAGGGAGACCCCTGTGAAGTGCAGGTCACATGGGGAGGCCTGGTCAGTGAAGACAAGTAAGAAGATGGGATTAGACCACTTGGCAAAGCGAAAGAACAAGAAGGAGGAAATTGTGTGGCATGACGACACTGTGAGGAGACATGAAGAAGAAAGCTCAAGCAGAAGAAAGAAGAGAGGAGTGTGTGATATGACAACTCACGCACCAGAAGGCAAAAGTAAAAAGGGCAAGAACATCTGTCATGGAGCACAGTACCTGGAGAGCACCGGTGGCACTCAGAGAAACTACCAAACTTCCTATCCACGAGCCTTAGGAACACCTGGTGATTGCAGAGGCGAGCACCCTGGACCATTCGTAACATCCACCTTTGGGGTCGCACGAGACTGGACGGTGAGACTGCTCAGATGTCCTGAAGAAGAGCATCCGACCCCTCCACACCAGACCGTGGCGACCCAGGGACAAAGGCCTCAGGGACGACAGTGAGAGCGGGTCCTGCCACGAGAGATGGGTCTACAGCCGCTTGTCCGCAGGTCCCAGGATCAATAAGATCACGTGCTAAATGGCCTTCAGGTGGAGCTAAGGACATGAAGTTGAGACTCGTAGCACTTCCTCCACACATTCTGAGGGTTGTGTTGGAGTGACACGGCGAAGGGCACCAGTCCAGTGGAAGCCTGGTGCGGAGGGCCTCCGGGACATCCTGTGAGGAGCGAACACCTGCGAGAGGGGCATCCTATTGAGAGGGATGTCTTGCAACTACTCCACCATTTCTGAAAGAAGAGCAATGCTGCCCGTGTGGGAGCACCACCACGACCAGGAATGATTGGTGGAAAGTAACATCTATCCGATCCACCAGCACTCTACCTGCTCCACAAGAGCAATGCTGAGAAAGACAGTGATATCAACATCCATACACAGAGTCGAAAGAAGACCGGACCCGTAGAGCTCCCATGAACTGTGCCAAATAAAACTGGTGGTCCCAGCTGCCGTTGTGCCATCGACTTTGGTTTGCAAGCAGCTAAAGAGACTCAGTGGAAGTTTCTGTTATCTTGTATTATTTTTGTTGTATTCTCTCCCACAGGTTGGACTTTACTGTTTCCAGTTTGAATAAAGTTTGGGAGGGATGTAGTAATCTGCTGATCACTGGTCTAGTTGTTTTAGCACCAGCCACTCCCCGAGGGCTGGCTTACACCCCACCCTAACACCCATCCAGCATGGATGTACCTGCTCACTGAACATGTGACCCTGCCAATAAAAGGGGCCGGGTGCACATGCTCTGAGGCAGTTCTACAATCTAAACACTGTGTCTGTGTGTGCAGTCATTATGCGGGCATGAGGGCCTAGGGCCCTGCACCATCACAATGCGTAGTACGTTTGAAAAAAGCAGAGGTCTTTCTTGTCAGACTTTCGTTTTCCTTTTCAGAGCTCTGTGCACTGTGTACTGTGGCGTAGCTGTTCGCCAAATTATTATGGGTGCTACAGGTGACGTTATTTTTGCATTACAAGTACATTGCAGAAACAAAAATGAATTTTAATGTGAAATGAACAATGTTTATGTGAAATATGTTTCGAAAAAACTCTCTAGCATTTTCTGTAAGTTATTAATATACACTATTGAGGTCCAGGGGAATTATGTTATGTTTTTTTATAGGTTTACTGCACATGCCACATACTCCACCATTTAGTGCATAGTTTCCAGAGTTCCCCCAAAAAATTCTCTAGTTCAAAGACCAAACTTTAGTTTAAAAAATAAGCATTGGCAGGGCCACTTGGCCTTGACTTCAAAAGGCTGAGCTATTGGGTTTCCCAATGCTTTTTGAGAGAGCGTGCAGGATTGCATGCATAGAAGAAAGCACATGCACATCCATGGAGTGCTGAGTATATTTATAATATTTAAAGGCATTGTCATTTATAATACCAATAGTTCAAAGTTCTTGCAAAAGCAATACCTATTGTATTGCAGAGGGCAGTGTCCGTGAAGCAGGCGCCGCGCTCACTATTAAAGTAAAAAGAAAGAAACAGAGCGTGGTGTCCCTGAAGCGGGTGCCGCGCTTAGTATTAAAGTTAAAAAAAAAAAAATGAAACCGAGCACGGTGTTGCCATAACTGTATAAAAAAAGGCACCTCTTAGCAACATGCCCAAACACGCAAACCCAAACCACCTTCCAATACCCACAATATCTTGATACTTAGGATTTGCAACAGGGACAAGCTATTTTTTCAGGGAATATATAAAAAGTAATAACATTGACAACATTGTGACCTACTACATGTTCTCTCTCTGTACCCCAGCCAGGGTATCAATGCTAAGTTTTCATATTACACATTATGCAAATATATATATATATTTCCATTCCTCAACTCCCCAAAGACACATAGGGGCATATTATCAACAAACGGCGTTAAAATTATCGCCGCTTTAGCGGCAGAAAACTGCCGCCAAAGCTGCGATAATGGGCTTGATAATATGCCTGTGAGAATTCCCATAGAAGCCCATGTTTTGGTGTCAACATGGGCTTCTCTGGGAATTCTCTACGGCGATAATTTTAACGCAGTGCTTGATAATATGCCCCATATTCACTCTAACTCCAAACTGCTACAATGGCTTCTGTGGCCTGTTTAGAGAATAAAAAATATATTTTATTGTAACTACAACATATGCCTTTGTTTTGTACATGTATAATATAAATGTGAGCACTGAGGCTGAACTTTATTTAAAAAACAGGTTACAGTATTATTTAAATACCTTCACTGCTGCCCTTCAGTGTTGGGTCGGATGAAAAGCTTGCCAGCGATAATGACCCAAAGGAGTCTAAACTGTCCCAGGAGTCGTCTCTACGATGGATGGTCGAAGGGGACAGTAGCTCACCACGTTCACGCTGCCAAATATCGCCACTTTCACTCCCACTTTTTTAAGGCTGCCTGACTCTTCAAGAGCCTGGAGGAAGAAAGAACATTTTTTTTACAATTCCACAAGGAGGTTGAAGTAATAACACGTTGTCTGTTTTGCAAAAAAAGTGAAGGTCATAACAAATTGAGAAATGCTAACTATTTCCATAGTTTGTCCCAATAACACCTCAAAGGCTTTCAAGTCAAGGTAAGGACCATTATAATAGGGGTTACTTTGTGCTTTCCGACCAAGCCAATATAACGTAATCAAAACCTGGAATAAAACCCACACAGAAAAGTTAATGAGTTAACTATTAGTCTGTGTTCTAGTGTAGCTGCAAAACTTTTCATATGCAAGCAGCTCTGGTTATGTTTAGGTTTCCAGGACTGTGGATTTCGAGGTACCAGAAGCAATTTATCAATTTAGAAATTCTGCCATTTAAGACTGTGGGTGGAAGTGTGGCCTAGTGATGTAGTTCTATACGTGAAACAGGAACATTATGGTTCTAAACCCCAAATACTATATCTAGGGGCATATTCACAAGAACGTGTGATAACTACCGCAAGAGTAGCTTAACGCAACTCTCAACATCACAGCCCATCTTGGGAAAACAAGGTGGTACCATGCGATAGTCCGCCGAAAACGCGGCTAATGTCCGTGATACAACCACCCCGACGGAGAAAAAAAAAAAACCACAACACCAGAAAACATGCGATGAGCCCATCCACGATGAGGAAAGCAGGGATAAGCACCGCCAGGACCGCGAAACACACGGCAGGCGGGAATAAGCACAACAAAAGCCTGAAAAAGTAAGACAGACCAAACAGAAAACAACAGCCAACCACAATGGAGGCAACCCGAGCCAGCAGACAACCCCACCAAACCCATTGGCAACAAAACATTGTACATGGCAGGCCAACTTGGACAAGATGAATGCAGCCTGAGAGCGGAGGTGGACAATGGCATGAAACCAGAACTCCGACAATGATGTGAAAGGCACAAACAAGCAGAAACACACCAACAACAAGAAGGCAGCAATGCACACCGGAGGTGGGAGTCCAGTGCCACACCAGGAGCTGGATGACATGGAGAAAATGGTCTCCACCACATCAGTCTCGAGATAGTGGCAGGACTCGGGAACCGCAAACTGCATCAAACAACTGACACACCAGCAACAGAGAGAGGAACCAGCAGGGCTTGGGGGACGGGGGCAGATGGGAACAATGGCACACATGCACAACTAAGAACAGCACAACTGCAGACGAACCATGCCCACGAGCAACACCACCAACCAGGTGCACAAGTCACACAACCCGGCAATGTTACATCACTAAACAGAAGTGAACACAACACTGCCTGAAAGGGAGAAGGGTGAGCCAAATCAGAGCTGAAGGGACATCTCATACACAATTCAGCACACACACATAGGAAGCAGAGTACCCCAACATCCAACACAATGTGGTACAAACACCAACTTCTGCACAACCAAACACAGGACACAAGTGTACCCGCCTGTGGCCGGTAAACGGCCATAAGCATCTGGCAAAGCACGAAACAGGGACATGATAATGCACATGTACAAACACACAGTCCTGATGGGGTAGCAATGCACGGATGTCAGGGAGCCAGAGAGTCTGTGACACACATTGGCATACAAATCAAGACACAACACAATTGGAGACAAGTGAAAGTGCGGAAACTTTATCAACAAGTGCGAGTCAGTACGGCCAAGATAAGTTCCACGATATGCAGACCAATGCAGCAGCATGTCTGAATGAGAAATGTAGGAAAGCGCCCATGTCCATCTAGGGGGAGTCCCTCACCAACACAAGTCAGTGCCAACCTGCGTTGGTTGTCCGAGTCTGGAACATGAGTCCTGGCCAATGTAGCCATGTCCACTGTCATCTCTGGACTTGTGACCATATCCACAACATGCAACCATGTGTCATGACAAGTGCAATGGCTCACATCCAGTTGTGGCTGCAAGTACCTTGTCACTCATCCATGAACGCGAGTGCAGTTGCGTAGGCCAACATCTTCAATGAGCGATTGTCGGCCACCACATCTGACATGTCGACGTAATCCATCAGCTGACCAGGACAGATGTTCTGACTCCAACCAGTGGACCCAATGTGCCCCAGAGCCCAATCGGGTAGTAGCTCAATGTGCTCACTGCACACAACGATTCGTGCAATCTCCAAGGTCCAGTCTCCAGCCTGCATGCCGAACATCCATGCATGCCATAAGCGGTCAACCTGGTGACACTGCTGGTCGTGGTCCAACAGGGGGCGCACACACACATCAAAATCCAGGTCAGCTACCATTATGTTGGAGAGGCAGACATCCATGGACCACTCGAATATGCACGAGCTACAATGCAATACAGGCTACACACAGGTGACATGCGCAAGGTGGAAGCCCACCCGGTAACTGATCCTCAGCACTTCCAATGGCAGTGCCCCCAGTACATGCAGCAGACGTGTACGGTACAGCTCCATGTGACTGGAGTAGACCATGTGTCCGGGATGGTCTGCCATTGCATCAGTGGCTCTGCTTAAGCGGCACTGGCTTGCCCTGAGACAGTCCAGTGGATGAAATGGCACAGCTCGGTGCAATGAGCAGTGTCTGTGTGCAACGGGTGCAGGCCTTGGGTGGGGTGGGAGTACATGTGAAGGCCATATCACACATGCCAACTACGACCAAGGACCACTGCATGTGGGATGTGTACACGATGGTCTCACTCTGGGCAGTGCGTAGTGTGGGAGTCACAAGCAAGTACCATCGTACCTGTCAGGGGGTGCTGGGGACATGCAAGTTCCTGCTCGGATCTGCAGATGTGCTACCACCTGATAGTACAGAAAAAGGACCTTTCATCCCTACGTTAACTTCACCAGCTGCATGCATACAGAAGACGTACAGAGACCGGTCATGGATGTGGTAGGACGTCTGTGACCCTGGGAATCATGGATGATATGCCCAGCATGATGCACTTAAGCAGACTCACTGTGTGTCACGTTCCCACACAGCTGCTCTGCCCTGCCACGGGCACCCACACTTATGTGCACTGCACTGTTGCATCACGTGCACTCCTACGGGATACCATTCTAATGCCTGTCCGTGCATGTCCAGCGCCATGTCAACAACACCACGATGCTGGCCTTCGAAGGTGTGCGCCCACTTGGGTATAGGCCAATGGTCCAGACAGGGCAGACACAGGTGTCCAGCCCATGGCTGGCTGGGATCGCACAGCGAATGAGGTCAGGCAAAAGACTCATGCATCCGCAAGACTGATACACATCACACCTGGCATGCATGTGCCAAGAACCTGAGCGTCCAAGCGCTCCTACATGTCCCCGTACCTGTGGGCCCGCCCTCCTGATACATGCCACATTGCAACATTGTGTACTGTGGCCCTGGTGGCAACAACACCCCAGTACAGAGACACACTTACCTCACTTCCTGCACCGGGCCAGATCCAGACCACGCCCTGCCCACCATGCCGAATCAGCACACGCAGCCTGTACATGCCAGGGGGCAGATGTGGGGCTATATGTCCAGGGTCACTGCCAACACTGAGGTGACATGGCAACGTCTGCAGAAGACAGCACACTGTGATGTTGCAGGGCCCGTGCACATCAAGCTGACACAATGAACACACGGACAAACTTGCTCAGATGGTGTGAATGGTTGAGGGCACGTGCGCACGGCCACATTTATTAGCAGACACACTTACCCAGTGACACCTGTGTTAGATGTGTGTGAAGGGTGTGCACACCAGCCGGCAAGGGCTGCCTGGTGCAGTCAGAAATCGACAACAGTGTACATCATAAAGGACACAACCATACAACCATAAAGGCCCCATGATCTGTGCTCCACAGAGTTAGTGGCCCGGATGCACAGCATCCTGCACGGGCCTGCCGCCACGGGCCGCGGACTTGCGGTGCACTGGGGCAGGGTCACGGGTGCAGAGCAGGTCCACGGGATGACAAGGGGCCTTGTCGCGGAGTGTCTCTATGGGCAGTGGAAGGTGTACCCCCAGGGCAGGATGCAGAGGGCAGGCCCATGCTGATACAGTCACTATTGTGAAGATGAATGGAACAGACACATGTCGGACACCAAGTCCGGTCCAGCCAGAAGAAGATGTAGAAAAACACCAGGCTATGGGCTCTGACGCCACCAGGGTCCAAACAGATGGTGTCCATGACACATTGCGCACAGAGTCAGTGGCACCAGTGCAGTTAGGGGATGCCGCCTGTGATGAGGCATGTTCAATGGTGTGGATTCCTCCACATCTTACCCAAGACACAGTTCCACATGTGTGACTTAATGGATTGCAGTGTAGGCTGAGGTAGCGGTCAGCACGGGCCATTCATCGAGTGTCGCCGGCATAGGTTGGATCGCCCCACCGGCCTGCGTAGTTCAGGTTCAGTGGTACCACATGACGCAGACTTGCGATGAACAGGGTTGATGGCACCAGGTCAGTTGTTGATAGTGTTCGGTCACCTCCGTGACTGTGACCCGGCTTTCGTCTGGACTGAGTCGCATCTTCCTCTTACTCCTCTCCGTGCGGCCACTGCTGTGGACTCTGCCATTCGTGATTCTCAGCTAGGTGCTGGATGTGGGACCTACTCATCTGCAGGGTAGTCCTGGTCCCTCATCCACATGTCTCCAGCTGGCGTTGAACAGGCTTAGTGGCACCATGTGTCACCGGCTGGTGTTGAACAGGGTTAGTGGCACCACGTGTCGCCGGCTGGTGTTTAACAGGGTTAGTGGCACCACGTGTCACCAGCTGGCGTTGAACAGGGTGAATGGCACCACGTGTCACAAGATGCCCATATGGAATTATGCCTCACTGATTGGGGGGGTTTGGTGTTGTGGCCGCTGCCCAGGCTTTGGGGTCACTGCCATTCAGGACTCGGGACACAGTTTCACATATGGGACCTACTGGGCCGAACAGGATGCCGGTGTAGTATGTGAATGTGGAAGGAGTAATGTGGGCCAGCGTCGGGGTGCCAGCGATGGTCTGTGGACGCTGCAGAAGCCACGGAACTGGTGCTTAGAGCTTGCACCGGCACGTGGTGGACCCTCCTTGACACACGCCGGTGTCGGCAGGTGATCAGTGGGGCCTGGCTGCGCAGGGGCGGGCCTGGCAGTTTCGGGGTACAGCAGGCCGGGGTACGGCAGGCGCACTTGATCGCAGGCAACTCCACTCACGAGGACGGTGTCAGCCTCGTCCCGTGGTGAGAGGCGCCGCCCTGGCAGAGACGTTGGGCTTTCCGAAAGAGGACCACGCCCAGTGCTACGTGCTTTTTATTCACACCCCTACCCTGGCCTGGCATACGCCGGGCAATCCCACTCCGCTCACGCTTACGGGAGGGACGTAACAGGCAACATTTGAACAAACTCCCCCACTGGCCGGGGTGACATGGTTGTGTCCACTGTCCACTACACTCCATACACCAGAGGTGTATGTCGCCATGGATATGGGTGTGTTCTGCATACTGCGGTCTGTCCAGCACATCTCCGCCACTCTTGGCATTGTGTGCTTTCCCAGTCATGGTTCTCCTGCCTCCTTCACAAATGCCTGGTTGCCACCTCTCTGCACATTGGGCTAGTGTGTGGCTGAGGTTCCATGCCATTGATGGCTCATGTGCAGGGCTTGCCCAGGTTACCATTGTGAGTTGTTCTGTCGTGTCTGGTGGGTGGGCATGTTGTTTTGCATGTTGGTTTTGATTTTGTGACGTTTGCATTGCCAGAGTTGTGGGTTGCATGGTTGTGGAGTTGAGGTGAGTGGGGTGTTCATTTGGAACTTGCCAAGGGGCTGTGCATATCCCTTGGTGCCATCCTGGGGACGCTGGTTACTGATGGACTGTCGGAGGATGGAGGAATCGTGCACAGTGGCTGGTTATTTGGAGGCGAGATTGGTGGAGGTTCCACGGTGTTTGGTTTTTGCCTGCACATTGATATGAGACGTGTGCTTTCTGTTTTGGTGATTGTGTGCTGTGTCGGCAGGGGGCACAGGTATGACATGTGTGCTGTGAATTGCACCCGACACGTGCGTGCATCCAGCTATGGCCTATGGTCCTTGCTTGATGTCCAGAGGATCCAGCACATTGTGTTGGACGTATAGGGACTGGGGTGACAGGCTGATGGTGTTGTCCAGGCCAGGTGTGAGGGACTTGGATGTGGCTGGCTGTGTGACTCCTCTGACTGTGGTGGGTGTTGGTTGGGGGGTACCAGGGGCCAACAGGTGCAGCACAGCCAGCAGCTTTGTGTTGGGTGGGATGTTGGTTGTCCGCTGTGTTGGTGCAGTTGGCCAGTTGGGCGTTGTTGGTCAGGATGCATAGCATGGTTGTCCTTTTGGGCCTGTAGTGGGCAAGGACATCATCAGGTGTTGGGTCTGTGAGGCTGGTGTGTTTCCTGGGGGTCTGCTGTCTTTGTCTGCGCTGCCTCTGTGGTGGTCCGGGGTGTGTTCCGGGTGGGGTTTGGGATCCTGGGGTGGTGGCGGTGGGTTTTGTGGCCCTCTTGGGTGGCCGGTCCGCATGCCCGGCGGCTCCATGGTATCTGCTGCACTTCCGATGTGGCTGTGGGCTGGTCTGTAATTTTATAAAAAAGATGAGTAAATATAGCAGAATGGCCTGTTCAGATGATTCTACGTTAGGGATTTCCTTATTTTGTCTCATAGGCTAAAGCAAAAGGAAGGAATACACTTCATTTTTTTGAAGAAGAGAACATCAATTGAAGTACTTTTTTATGGGATTTACTATTATTTCACCCATATTTATTTTTCTTTCTTGGAAACACTATGTGCCATTCACAGTACAATGCTGATAAGTTTCAACACAACAAAGTGTATATTGTATAATTTCTGCAAAACACAACAAGGCACAGTATATGTAATATCAGATGCGGTACAAAGTTTCAATGTTACATTAGCCAATTTTTCACTGAGAACATTACAAAAAAGTGTATGAGCTAGGAAGGCGCTCCTAATCCTAGAGCCTTCCAGATGTTGATGGTTGAAAACAGTCAAAGAGGGTCCAGCATGGAAGTAGTCAAAAACAGCCGGAAGTAGCCAAAAACAGCCGACAAGTGTTTAGTTACTTTACATAACTTTATCAAGGCTGTAAACAAAGTGGTAAAAAAATAACACTCATTATGTATTATGTTTGATGTACATATCCCAATGAAAAAATATTCCACAATTCTTGTGTAATTAGTATTTGTTTCAAGAAAAATTAATGAAATGATGTTCTCATTCCATTGATGTATCAGACGCTAATTGGTCCAACAATACTATAAAAGCCAGTGGGACAAGCAAGAAGGCTTAAAGAACCATGTTAGTTGAAATGGTGATAGAAGGAAGAAGAAGGAACCAAAGAAAAGTGACTGAAGACAGAGGGAGTCATCTATTGATTTTCACAATGTTGGCAGAGACAGCCATACCCAAGATAGTGGTGGCCCAAAAGTGGTAGAGTTCACAAAAGGGAAAGATAAGGCGCCAAGTACCTTTTAATAGGTATTGTTGATCTGTCGCAATGAAAAAGAGGGGGGATTTCAAGTTCTAAATTCACACGCGTTTTGTAACGGCATTGAAATATTTCTGAAAAAATAAATGAAACATAATTTGTGGCAGCATTTTCGTGTCAATGTTTCGTCATAAAAGATCTGTGGTCTGTAAAATATGACCCCTTAAAGTACTTTAATATACTTTACAGCAGTGAAAAGAAAACCAAACATAAGAGACGAAATCCCATGATCATATCAAATATATCTCCAAGCACTGACAGCCGGACCTCCCTGGGATCCATGGTGGCTGAGTGCCTGTTTGTTTGTAATACAAAGGCCGCCTGCTCTTCAAAGCCAATCGCTGTGATTTACTAACCTCAACAGGCAGGAACAGAGCAGAAAAGCAAAGGAGACCCCATCTGCAGCCTGGAGCCCGCCATCATCGGTTAAACTGGGCAGAGTGGGACACTCACACCTGGCACACACAGGGACGGCTGTAGCACCCACAGCCGACGGGCTGCTTTAGAGCATGGATTCCACTCCCAAGGGAGACGCAGAACCCACTGGAGAAGCGCCGCTCTGCCCTGCCAGTTAAAAGTGCCGGACAGGCATCCATGCCTAATGCAAAATACAGCCGCGGACCGTGGAGGGAGTTCCGTGGGGCGGTAAGGCGGGGCGGGGGAGGGGCAGGGTGGGGGGTTCTAAAAACCGGAATATGGATAATTGCAGGTAAGTAAACAATTAAATAAATAAAACGAATGTCGTAGCGCGCGCTGCATCGCATTTTGTGATGCAGCGCGCGCTACAAAATTCGTTTTAATTATTTAATTGTTTACTTACCTTTTATTCTGTATTATTGCCTTCCATCTTCTGTGACCACAATCTCAGGCCACCATTTATACAGGACTAAAAATACCTCATACACATCACTTGAATCTCACCTTTAAAATTGGGAACGATAATGCTATTGTCTATAGATCAACGCTGCTTTAAGGACAATGTGGGTGAAGTGGGCCCAATGTGGAGTGTCAGATGTAGCATCTCCAGGCATCATGCTCAAACCATATATATGAGCCCTACAAGATCTCCTATCCATTCGAGATCTGCTAGCTAAGGTAAGTTGTCGGAGCATAGTCAAAAAAGAGCCTCATGTCCTTGCCATGTAGGCACTAGCTTTACCTTTTGCCGCAGTGCATTGCACTCCTTCCACATACCAACCCTCAAATGTTCTAGCTCTTTGAACTTGCTCTACCAGTTCACCAGCTCTGCCATAAATAAACCCAGCCACTGAAGCTGACATTTTGAGTTCAGAAAACGTCTACACTGGTCTGCCAGCTAAAGAGCCCTCTGTCATCCTTATGTCGCCTACAATGGTTAAAATGAGGGTCATAGTTGAAATGTAGAACCCGTCTCTTTAATTTCCAATGATCTTTGCAATTGATCCTAAATCACTAGTTGGTTAACTGTAAAACAATGGGGCATATTATCAAGACAGGCGATACAATTATCCAAATGTCCTTCACATCTAACATGGGCTTCAATTGGAATTCCATAGAGTATATTATCAAGCCCATTATCGCTGTTTTAGCGGCAGTTTTCTGCCGCTAAAGTGGCGATAATTGTATTGCCTGTCTTGATAATATGCCCCTATATTCCAAACATTAAAAGCTGAGGTTACTAGTAGAACACAACTCCCCACCCTATACTCAGCCTCCATCCTCATCTCAGTGTCATTTCACTCCATTCCAAAAATTCAGGCCAGTACCTCAATACCTGCTGGACATCCTACAGGTACCAACTCACGCCTGATATCCTTCACGACATTGAAGAGCGACAGCAACAATGCCCAAAGACCTCTGGTGCTGTGCAGTGAGGCTTGGCTGCAGTAACATCTTCATTGTCAGGGCCAGGGGTCCATGCTCAGCAGTACTTCAAAACCATTTAAATACCTTGCCCGAATCAAACTACATAACACACTAGCAAGCAAAGTGATGGCCTAGTTTACTTTCTAACATGTAAACTTCGGCCATATCCATTTTACAGTAAAATCGCTCTGCGGTTCTCGACAGCTAGAGAAATGTGGGGCCGTCTGATGTGAAAAACAATGTTATCAAAATGATTTCCTTTTTATACTAGACAGAGGTGCCTTGAACACATTTGGCTGCGGAGCACTGCATCCCCCGGCATCCACGTTTGCTCTTTTTGCCTAGGGGCCGCCCACACACCATTTCCAGCACATACACGCTCTCTGCATTTCTCACGGTGCAGGAACATTGAACTCACTTGGCTGGGGTGAGACTTCACCCCTCAGCATCTACTATTGTTCCTTTTGCCAAAGGGCAGCACGCACACCTGAGTGGGTGCCCAGGCCAAGACTGGGCAAAGAGCTGCCCGTGCGCGCCCAGAGGAGGCTGGGACACCCCTCATGATATTGCCAGCTCTAAAGATACTGTGTCCTGCTGACTAGGCTATTACTTAGCCAACATCGTGACTTCTTATTAATAAACTCCTAATGCCTGGTCGTATTATTGTTTACATTTTCCCTAATGTGTGTTATTTTTTTATGTTTGCTTTCTGTGTGTATAAAATGTCTAGAAGAAAGCAAGGTTTTAACTTGGAGGGGGTTGTTGCAAAAAGGCAGTAGAAGCATTAGAAAAAATAAGTTTTGCTTGCTGAGAGGCGGTTATATATGTCTTCTACAACATCCAATGCAACTCTGCCAAGCGAGGGTGACACTCCAACTGCTACTTCTGCTGCAGGTTGTGCGAGTGGGGGCCCGGCGATAAATGTGCTTCGGATAGCACTAAATGGGCTACTAAGCAAGTCTCATTACTCAGCACCAAATGGAACTGGAGGTTACTACAAGCAGTTAATACATTCAACCCACATAAGCCAGCTACCCCTGGGTCCTCAAACCCTGATATTCTTCCTAATACTAAAGAGGTCATCGGAGGTATCTTGGCTCAGTTTAGCAAGGAGGTTGCAGACTTGCTTGATTCTAAGCTATCAGGGATGCATGATTGCTTGGGGTGTATTGAGGTGAAACTTAGCGAATTGGATGTGAGGATGGCTAAGGATTTGTGGCTTGCCAGCAGGGCATAGGCTTCCAGGTGCTGGCATGGAGACACGTCCCCAGATGGAGAGCGAGGGGAGGGGACAATTGCACATTAGTGCATCTGGAGTTTCCACCCCCCCACACTGGTGAAGATTGTCGCCCGATGGAATCTGCGCTGGCTGGTCCACTGTTGGGGGCCTTAAAATCTTGAGCATTCCTCGTTTCCCTCCCAGCCAGGTGGGTCTAGTGCAGAAGAGTGTCTCTCATTGTGATCCATTGCCTCCTGCATGTCCCTATGTTATTGTTCTGGCAGATGTTCTGATGCTATGTCCCAAAGCGAATGAATCTGTTGCAGAATTAATTAATAAGACAACCCGGTGGATCCATGTGAACATCAGATGCATGGGTAACATTTTTTCAGAAGGTACTTATGGCCAGATGAGTAGGCTGGATTGGGAAGATGCATAAAGAATTTACTGGGGACTGTGTTATTGCTACTTTCAGAAATCCCAGGGTTGCAAGAGATCTTATTTGGGCCTCCAAGCAAAGGTATGCTCGACCTAGTACTGTGAAAATCGTGCCCCTGGAATACTTCTATAGAAATCTGGTCATAAACCCCCATGAAGAGGAGAGTTCTTTCTGATTTATTTCTGTCCAGCCACTTATATTCAATATCTCCACTCAAAATCGCTTTTCTCTACTGGGTGATTTGTCGGAAAATGACTAACAGGGCTCACTACGTGGCCAAGAATACCTATGTCGGGGAACTTTGCAGTGTAGAGGTGCCTTTAGGGTTACAACGTGTCTACCTAACAAATTGTTCAACTCTGGAGGTCTGTCTGTTGCTAACACCATAGAATGCCTTAATGAGCAGCAAAGGGACCTTAGTAGTTTTAGAAAACCATACCCAGGTAATCAAGATCCTCTCTTGGAATATTGCTGGATTAGCAAGTAAAGAGGGCTGCGGGGAGTAGGTTAACTTCATACGTAACTTTGATATAATTTTTTTTCAAGAGACTTGGTCTACTGAAACCATTGGTTTGGATGGTTACTGTTCCCACTTAGTCTCCGCAGTCCCATCCCTGTCGGGCAGAGCCAGGGCAGGACTAGCGGCATGGTTCAAAGTTACATTGGACTGTAAAATCAGCTTGTTTCCCTCTGGTTGCACTTTACTCCAATAATTTTTATTCAAGTGGCCCAATAGTTTAAATGTTGTTTTCATTAACTTTTATAACAGGTATTTTGATATTTATAACACTGCCAATTTAAAAAAAGTTATATGATTTTATTTGTGTCCTGGAAGCCCAATTTGCCTATTTTCCCAAAGGTTATGAAATTATTTTAGGTGGAGATTACAATGCCAAATTTGGGACAATACAGATGGAAAATGAGTGCAATATGCTTGATAATAATGGTATAGGACATGATTATTACTGCAGGGATCAGAGAGGGCAAGCACTTTTCCAACTGATTAAGTTATTTGACCTGAGTAATGTGACTGAATTCTGTGACCCTAATTATCTTGCCAAGGCCACCTTTGAAAGGCGATAGCATTCCTCAACTATTGATATTTCGGTTACCCGTGACTTCTTGGCCAGGGTCTCTAGGACATCTATTGTCACCAGTGTTTACAGTGATCACAACCACGTAAGCCTAGATTTAGGTCTACCAGGGAAGGGGAGGAGCTAACAGTGTGGCTACTGAATCGTCAACAGTCAAGACTTAAGGCTTGCGCCTGGTTTTTGAGAAGTGCTGACTTGAATATTATTCTGTCTAAACTCTGTTTGAACCATTTTTCCATTATGTCTAAATGACTTACTGTCTATGACAAATACCGGATGGTGGCCAACCTATTTGTCCACTTGAATTTAGCCATAAGTGGTTGCCTATGAAACCAAGTAGACCAAGGTCCCACGAGGCTAAACAGTTCAATCAGCATTGTAGGACGGCCTTGGTGTTATTACATGAGGCCCTAAAGTAGATAACCAGGGACCCATGTACAATACAGCAACATAGAGCGGAGAATAACATTGCTCTGTGGAACAGGTGCAAAGATTTTCAAAATGACTCCTGGGGGAAGCTGGTCAGGGTATGTAGCGGTCTCTAGTTGGCAATGGTTTGCACCTTTGTCCAAGTAGGGGCCCTTGCTTCTAATCAGGGTAAAGGAGTTACACCCTTAGACAACCCCTGCTCACCGCCTTTGTATCTTGGCACAAGCAGTCAGGCTTATTCAGAGGCAGTGTGTAAGGCATTTGCGCACACATACAGTAAGACAGTGAAAACACTACAAATGGACACCACACCAGTCTAGAAAAATAGGAAATTTTTATCTAAACACAAGAAGACCAAAACGACAAAGATCCACTATATATATGTTAAGATATCATCAAAAATAGGTTATTCACAAAAATAAAGCTTGTAGGAACAAGTAGCTCCACCTGGGGCCATGTATAATAGTAAAATATAGCAGTATTAGGTGTTTGGAGGACATCATGACAAATTTTGGGCCCGCTGCTACTGCACCAGTTGCACCATTCAAATCATAACCATGTTGTCTGCAAGGTAACCCCACTTGTGACTCCCTGTTTAGTAGTAAATTATAGCAATGTTAGGTGTTTAGTGGAGTGCCTAGAGCTGTTGGTCCTGGTGCTACTGCACCTGCTGCACCACTCAAATAATTAACCTATTGCCTGCTAGATAAATGCACTTGTGACTATCTTGTTTAGTAGTAACATTTTGCATTAATCTGGGTTTAGTAGGGTCTCTAGAGCTTTTGGCCCCAGTGCCACTGCACCTGCTGCACCATTCAAATCAAGTCCCTTTTAACGTCAAGGAAACTGCAATTGTGACTGCTGTTTAGTAGTCAAATATAGCAATATTACGTGTTTAGAGGCGTTCTGACTGCTTTTTAGCCCGGTGCTGCTGCACATGCTGCACCATTCAAATCATGACCCCGTTGTCTGCAAGGTAACTGCATTTGTGGTTGCCTGTTTAGGAATAAAATATGGCAATATCAGGTGTTTAGTGGGGCGCCTGGAGCTTTTGGTCCTGGTGCCACAGCACCTGCTGCACTATTGAAATCATGATCCTAGTGCTTGCTAGATAACTGCACTTACGACTGCCTGTTTAGTTGTAAAATATAGCAATATTAGGTGTTTAGAGGAGTTCAGACAACGTTTGGGCCCGGTGCCACTGCATCTGCTGCACCATTCAAATAATGACCCTGTTGCCTGCAATTAACTGCACTCGTGACTGCCTGTTTAGCTGTAAAATATAGAAATAATTGGTAATTAGTGGAGTTATGAGAAATCTTGGCTCTGGTGCCACTGCACCTGCAGCACCATTTAAAGCAAGCCCCTTTCAACTACAATGTTACTGCAATTGTGACTGCCTGTTTAGCAGTAAAATAAAGCAATATTAGATGCTTAGAGGAGTTCTGACAACTTTTGGGCCCGGTGCCAGTGCATCTGATGCACCATTAAAATCATGAGCCTGCTATCTACAAGGTAACTGCACTTGTGACTGCCTATTTAGTAGCAAAATACAGCAATTTAAGTTGTTTAGTGGGAGGCCAAGAGCTTTAGTTACTGGTGTCACTGCACCTGCTGCACCACTTCAATCATGACCCTGTTGTCTGCAAGGTAACTGCACTTGTGACTGCTTGTTTAGTTTAAAATGTTAGCAATAATCTGTATTTAGTGGGGTCCCTAGAGCTTTTAGCCCCGGTACCACTGCACCTGCTGCACCATTCAAATCAAGTCCTTTTTAACTGCTAGGTAACTGCAATTGTGACTGCCTATTTAGTCGTCAAATATAGCAGTATTATGTGTTTAGAGTTCTGACATCTTTTGGGCCCGGTGCTACTGCACCTACTGCACCATTCAAATCATGACCCTGTTATCTGCAAGGTAATTGCACTTCTGGCTGCCTGTTTAGTAGTAAAATATAGCATAGCTCTTGTATATTAACTTTAGTTTATTTATGTGCAATGTTTATTACAACATATAGTATTTGATCATAATGACCAAATAGATTAAGTTGAAAAAATCAATCTGATAATGTCTACAAAGTGCAAAGAAATGTACTGAGGCATGAATATGAAAGGTCACAACTGTTCTAAGGCTAAAGCATCTGCTTTACACAACTAAGTAATCAAAAGCAAGCATTGGGGCAGCTGTCTCCCTTTCCCATTGGAAGAGGTATTTTCTTGACAGTGAATGGCACTTAAAAAGTGTGAACAGCTTTAGTAGAAGTATCTTAAATGTGTGCAGCCAGGGATTGTTTTTTAAATGCCCACACAAAAACAATTTAATACAGTAATTCAGCTATGCAAACTGATAAGAGCCCTCTTTTAACATATATTAAATACAAGAGATTTTACAAACAGTGCAAGCGCTGTGCAGGTGACACCTAAAAGGAGTTTTTGAATTCAAGCAAGGTCAGCAGTGGAAGGATACAAGATGGTCAATGAGAAAATTGTGAAACTAAAAAGCTCCTGGGTGGGACATATACATATATTGGGAGGAAAGCCATTAAATCAAGAAAATATAGCTGATATATGCAAAAAAAGCCATCCAACCATGAACATGGGGCTGACCTGAAGCCCACTCTAAGTATACAATAGGTCTGGAGAACAGAAAAGGAAAGCTGTCTGTAGCCAAGACCTACAAATATGCTGCACGTGGTGCAGCACATTGGCAGTCACTCTTAAACGATAAATGGTCATGTTTTAGTTGAGATTGTCATATCCAGCTTGTAAACTGGTACTAATGATGTGAACCCTTGCCCACATAGTATTATTATGTATTAAAATGAAAAAATAGAAAATAATACCACCACAGAATAGTGCCTTATGTGTATTTTTGGCAACATAATTTAGTCAACCCAGCTGCAGAATTTGGTCTTCAATTGATCTAGAACTCCTTGTCCAAGACATTGACACATTCTATTATGAATGGAATGGCAAAGGGACATTGCATACATACTACTGAAATCATCAATTCAAGAGACAAAAAGGCAAGTCTATCTCAGTAGTGGATCATGTCTACATTAGACATGTTAATTTATAGGTCAAAAAACGGAAGGTACCTCTATGATGTCAGTCAGCCTGAGCATCTCTCGGGCTGTCATCTTTGTGTTTGTTCTTAAATAAGAGTGGAACTTTGTCTACATATCAATAGACCAACAAAGGCAATCTTTTGTAGTAGATCTTGTTGGACATTCAATATCAAATCAAAAACAATGGAGTGAGGACATATTTAACAAAAGGGATAGCTCAGTTTTCCTATAAATAAAGACACCAAGCCAACTAAATGGGTAGCCTGTCACAGCAAAAAGGGAGATGGGTGAAAGGAAGAATTCTATTTAATTTAAGCAGACTCTCCGCCACATGTTTCTATTTGGCATGCTTCATTGTCGAACTACAGTATTCAACAAATAATCCATGGGATGCTTGAATTAATCTCATCCATTGGTAATTACTTGGGGCTGCATCCCAGTTCATCATTATGTTGTAGAACATGCCAACTCAGTTTGGACCCATCTAAATGCAACTCAGTCTTGACCCTTCTCCTCATGGGAACAGTCCAGCCTGAACTGTCAAGCCATGTCCTCCCTGAACTGAAACACAAGCATCTCAGGACCGGTTTTGCCCTTATTATGGGCCCATCAGCTGGGTATAGCTTGGGTCCAGTGAAACAGTGTGCATGGGACCCACATCTGGGCATATCCGTCCCATGTGTATACTTTAGCATGTCGCCCTAAGTGTAATGCAAATGCCCAGATGTGGGTTCAGTGCACACTTTGCAACTGGAACCAAGCTATACACGGCTGACAAGCCCATATCAAGGGGCAAAACCAGTCCTGGGTTGCTTGTTTTCAGGGTACATTGATAAGATTCATACCATTGATATTTTCAAGTGAACAGTAACAAAGTGACTGTAACTGACTTTGTTGGAAAAGCAACAAAGATGGGTCTATAGATGTCTACCAATGACATCCCATGGGGCAGCCTTATGTTATAACTACTAGAACACTGGTTTCTGGACCCAACAAAACATCCACAGATACAGTGGGATCAGCAAATGTTTTCTAAGAGAGATAAATAATATACTATTCACAAAATAGGATGTATTCCCATTCAAAAGGCAGTTAAAACGCTCACACTCGTGACCAAAAATATGACATTCTTTTTCTCTCTCACTTGCTCTCATGCCATTTTACCCGCTAAAACATTGGGCTCCTTATTCTTTCAGATGATACAGACACTAGTGAGACACACAAAGGACATTTTCTCCATAGACTCCAATATTTACTATTAATATTGATTGGCTGAGAAATTGCACTGGTATTTATGGGCAAGGTTGGGCCCTTGACCTTCTTTACAGCCACCATCAAGTAAGCGTGGAATCCAATATTCACAAGCTCCATCAGATATTGATGTGAAGCGGCTAAACAAGAGGGCAGCAGTCACTGATAGGAGAAAAAAAACATATGACTGTGATGGCCTTCCATTACCCAGCATGACGCTCCATCCTCATCACTCAGGTTGGGGAACCAGCGCCTCCATTGACATGTGACCTCTGGATAAGGGTCTAAGGCATGCATTTAAACCGATTGACTCATCAAACGCCCCTCTATGTTAGGTTTTTTGCTCATTGTTTTTCTTACTTCCGTCTAATATTGGTTCAAAATGGGGCGTTCCCAGAACAAATTAACAATGTTGCTTTTTGGGTGTGTTGATCTCTCCACTGCACTGCTACTTATACAATCCAGCTTCATTCTGCTTCTTGGAGGACTAGTGCCATCTGTGCCATCATTGCAAGATTTTGTAGAAGCTGTTTCATATGGGCTTCCCTGAGAGGTTTACCTTGACGTGCCATGAATTCAGACCAGGCGTCATCCAGGTTTTCTTTTTGTAAGCGCAGTGACCACAAATCCTTCAACTGTTTAGATTTCACTATTAAGAATAAATGATCCGTGATGCGTTTCTACAGTCCGGATACCACCCCCTTACATGTGTATGAAGTGGGCTTTACTTTAGTTTTAATTATCATAAACCTAGTTTGATCCATGTTGAAGGCAACTTTCTTACTGCAGCAAAAGTACTCAAAACCCCATAGTAGACAATTCATAGAATTTTCTTTACGTGCAAGTTGTCTGCGAAGAGCTGAACTGGTATGCATTTGTCCTCTACTTTTGTAATGTTGAGGTTAAGATCGATGAGAGCTTTGCATTCTCCATTTATATAGATGTTAAACAATGCTGGTGCAGGGACACAACCCTATCTTACTCCAGTATGCATTTGAAATTCCTCAGTGCATTCTCCCTTGTTTCCAAACTTTACCTTGCTTTATTGCCATTCTGCAGATCCTTCAGTATTGTTATATATTTGATTGGTAAGCCTTGGTTTTCCAGGCTTTGCCACAATGCTGGTCTGTCAACACAGTCAAAAGTAGTCTTTAGGTCAATGAAGACCATGTATAATGCAGACATTCCCTAGACCACATAGTTCAGGATTATCAGGTACATCCTCATTGCCTAATCTGTTGTACTTTGCCCTTTGCAAAATCTTGCCTGGAGATGGGATATGATATGTTTATCATCCATTCAGGTCTTCAGGCGCTGGATTATCTTGCCTCCCTTTTTTGCAGACTGGCACAATAATAGAAGTCTTCCATCAGTCTCGGCCCATTTCTTGGGACAAAATTGCATTAAAGACTCTTGCTAAGGCTTTTACCCATTTATCCTGGTTGTTCTTAAACACATCAGTGGGAATTCCACTTTGGGTGATTTTTTAGCCTGGATACCTCTCACTCCTGGTATTTATCCGCAGCATCATTTAGTTCTATAAGCCTAGATTATAATTCTTTTTCACCCTCCATATCATTTACATGGGCTTGTTTTACAGAGGTGACATTGGAGGCCTTTTGATACAGGGAGGAAAAGTAGCTGACCCATCTTCTAGAGCTTATATTTGATTCAAGGCTGTTGGCCATGCCCCTATGCCCCATTTTATAATTTACCAGAATTTGTTAGCATTTTTCACATGATTGCTATTTGCAGAGCTTGCCCTGCCCTGAAACATTACCCAATACCATAGAATAACCTCAAAAAGCTCAGCAATGCCCAATAGAGCCATAAGTCTAAATGGAGACCTAAATATCAAGTTACTTCCAGTTTTGTTAGAACAGACAATTCTAGATGAATTTGCTTATAAGTTATCGACAAAGAGGAGGTGCTTTTGCAATATTTTACTGGATACATGCTAAAAGCTTTAGATAGTTGGATAAAATTCAGACATTCTTCCAAAATTCACATTTTGATCGGGGAATCGGGAAGACATTATTGATCATGTAAGGTTGAATGTAGAAGCTCGGCACCTCGTTATCAACATGAAGGAGACGGAGAGGCTGGATAGTGACCACGACCCAATAGAACTCAAGTTCCTCCTAGCAAAGGACCCCAACAACTCGAAGAAAATCAGCTTTAGTTCATATGGGTGTAAAGTACATCTGGACATAAATAGGAAAAACATTGACACAATTAAGGCACAATAGAATTCGATTGATTCTCACTCAAATACTAAACGGAAAACACTTCACCTAATTATGACAAAGGAAAAAGAAGAGTCTGGGCCTACAATGTTATCAACCTTCATAGACATTCTTGAAGTTTTATTATTTTATTTTGTTTATAATCGTATCAGGCGCAACAGCTACCCACATAGGGTTACAAGTTACAAGCTCTCTCTTGAGGAAATACAAGGGAAATTCCCATAACACAGCATATACATCATAAATGGATTTATATGATGAGGAATTTATTAAAGTAAAAAGAGACTTGACTGCTGCACTCAAAAATCGACCCGAAAGACAGAGAGGTAAAGCTTTCGTGTGTGAAGTCAGAAAGGCTTATATGTATCTAGCAGGTCTGCCTGAAACTAGGATTTGGGGTCTTACTGCAAGCCTAAGGCTAGAGGTTTTTTTTTTCTTTTCAATATCTTTATTGAACAATGTTTCTGTTTTACCCCAGTGCCCTAACGCCACCCCACACAACCCCATACAATGTTTTCCCACAAAAAAAAAGGCCCATCAACCATAGTTCAAAGAAAAATATTCACATTAACAAATTTTAAAATAACACCATGTCAGTGCAATTCATCATTTAACAACCAGTTTTAGGTGCCAAAGGTAAACTAATTAGTGCTAAAATAAACACACTGATATCCTCCAGATTTATATCCAAATAATCCATAAAGTGCACATGCAGTTCATATATTTGGTTGTTCAACCCAATTAGAGAAACGTTTCCAAATTCTTAGTTCTTTTATCCTGGCCCGGTAGCACTTCCAAGTGTATATAGCTTTTTCTAGAATATGTACCGTTAATAACCGGGCCAGCCTATGTTGAAAAGAACGGGGATTTGAATCCAACCAGGCTGAAGCAATGCATACCCTAAATATGGACATTGCAATACTTAACAAAGCCCCTTCCTCCTTCATACTGATGCTATTTTGTATTTCCAGTCAAATTAACAGGGAAGTTATAACTATGTTCAAAAGCAATTTATTTCTTAAAAAGCTAATAAATTCATCGATTAGTGGGAAGAGAGAATTACAGGTTGCAAACATATGTACTATGTCTGCCCTATAAAGTGCACAGTGTGGACAATGCGTTCCTTTCCCTTCTCCCCATTTAGCATTTTTATGTGGGGTGTAATATAGCGAGAGGCAGGTCTTATAAAATTGAACATGAAGGATGGCGGATATTAAAACAGTTTGTGCTACTGAAAAGGCTTTCTGAAATGCTGCATCAGTAAGATCTAATTTTGGTTTCCACTTTGCAGAGCAATTTTCCATATCATTTTTCATAAGAGTGTTCAGAAAGTTATAGATGATACCTATACAGGGGGAATTCAATTACTCAGTTTTTCTACATGCTCATTTTTACTAAGCCCCCCTAAACCTCCCCCCATCTTTTGTTAACAAATTCTAATTTGAAGGACCTTAAAAAATTCTCTATGGGTAACGTTAAAATATAATCTAAGATCACCATATGAAATAATACTGGATGATGAATAAAAACACCCTATTTTTTTAATCCCATTCTTAAACCAGTTAATCATCAATGGATCATCAAAAATCTTGGGCAGGTTGTAATTTTCCTGGAGGAGGGTGTGAATTCAATCTACCTAGCCACAATAAACGGTGTACGGAAGTCCAAACTTTAAAAGCAGCCAAGAGAGTCTTGAAACATACCCTTTTATAGTAGCCAAACTCCAGCTGTCACCCTAAACAACTCCAGGTTCGAGACCAATTAAAAATTCATACGGAGAGGGATACCTCTGCACCTCGCTACTGGGACATTCCTGTAAGAGTGCCATACAGTGTTCTAGGGAAGCAGCCCAGTAATATAGTTTGAGATTAGGAAGGGCCATCCCCCATGCTCTTTGGGGAAATAAACTGTGAAAAGATATTTTCAAAGTTCTTCAGCCATTGGTTAGAAAAGCCAAGGCGGATAGCTCTCATAAAGTACAAAATCCTAGGAAAAAAGACCATCATGATTAAATTGCAACTACCGATCAATGTCAAATGCAGATTATCCATTTTAGCCAATGCTTTATTAGTTTCCTCTGCTAGCAGCAGCAAATTTTCATTAACAAGCTCATCCAACTCTGCCCTTATAATAACCCCTAAGTAGACTGCTCTCTCGACCACTCTAACATCAACTAAGGATGCATACTCATTAATTTCAAAGAATACACTGATAACGACCCAAAGGTCAGAGCTTCTTCTTCTATTGCCATTTTAGCCTGTTCGGAGTTAGGAGTGACTAAGGCTATGTCATCAGCGTAAGCTAATACATTAGTGCCATGCCCTTGCAATATCTCAGGGAGGAGATTCAAGTTTAAATCCAACCGTTTTAGAAATGGATCGATATATGTAGTGAATAGTAACGGAGAGCATGGACAGCCTTGCCGCGTCCCTCTTGTAATTTTAAATTGCTCGGTCATTTCCCCGTTAAAATAAACACCGGTAGCTGGATCTATATATAAAGATTTCACTGCCCTGATATATTCAGGGTCTATCCCATTCCTTTTCATTGAAGCCCAGAGAAAATGCCAAGAGACCCTATTGAATGCTTTTGCTGTATCAAACATAATTTCCGCCACAGGGCCTCCTAACACCTGTCCTGCATCGAACATGGAGATAACCCTTCTAATATTGTCTATCATTCCCCTACCAGTAATAAATCCATGTTGCTACTCTGATACCACTCTGTGAATCACCTAAGATAAACGGGTAGCTAATAGTTTTTTGAATCCCCGTTAATTAATGTAATCCGACAGGAGGAGCCGATCTCCGGGGCCGGTTTATTTTATGGGGGTGAAGACAATCATTTTCGCCCAGGACTTAGGTAGACCATCTCCTTTAAATAATTGTTCGAACAGGGTTGTCATAACATCCCTTAACTGATCCGCAAAAATCTTATAAAATTCAGTAGGAATTAAATCTGGACCAGCAGCTTTCCCTTTGGACAAGCTTGACATTGCCACAAAGATCTCGAGCTGCTCCTGTTCAGCCTTAGTCAATAATGTCGATATTGTGGAGTCCAGATAGTTATTGATTAAGTCCTTCCTCTGAGTAGCGAAGCTCTCAGGTTCTTCTGCGTATAGAGCCTGATAGTACTTCTGAAAGGCAGCTCGGATTTTATTTGGCTCTGATACCAAACTGAGTGTGGAATCTCTGATTATGACAATCTCATTGCAAATACATTCCTGCCAAGTTCTCATTGATAATAGGTATCCCATCTATTCACTACACTCATATATATTTTCCTGGTGAGCTATTGATATATCTACTGACTTTTTTCACAAAAATGTCCCTAATTATAGCTGTGGCTAAGGCAACCTTGGTCTGAGCCTCCTCTATCCCTTTCTTCTGCCTTAATGCCATAACTAGATTCTCTTCCACTCGTGCTAACTCTCATAGGTTTAAAAATACGTCTTTTTATTCAACCCCATCCCTGCCAATGCCAAGACTGATGGGTTATAATCAGATAAACATCTTGGGTAGCGTACAATTCTACTGTCCTGAATTAATGAGGATGTTGCAAAAAAATAATCCAGTCTGGAATGCTTTTGATATGGGGCAGAATAAAATGTAAACCCATGTTCCATTGGTCTTAACTTGCACCATGCATCACTTAGCCCATGTATATAGCATAGATTAAGTAAAGATTGAAATACTTTCAGCTTCCTCTCTGTGTATTTTTTATTCCAACCTCAGTCACTTGGAAAATTTATATTTATATCGCCACATAGAATAATAGGTAACGACCAGTGTGCTAGCTCGTTAGACAGCCAGTTGAGCACCATTGGGTCATCTGCATTACTGCCATATTTTGAACATAGCATGAAAGTGGCAGACCCAAAGCACCCAGACTTGATTGAACTGTAATGTATTACTATGAACTAAACGTGCAACCCCTAATGTGCGTGTCTATAGTCTAAATTCTTTAAAAGGCCTTTTCATGCCTCCACTTGTTGAGTTTCTTGCAGGCATACACTGTCTGCCTGCAGAATTTGGAGCTCTTGACAAACCATTTGCCTCTTTTTAGCATCAATCAAACCACAAACATTCAGTGCGGCTATCTGTAGCTTCCCCATTCCTGTCATCAAAGTAGTCATAGTACCTTTGACCCTATAACATATCTAGTTCTGTAGAACATAATAATATTGCTAGACAAAAAAAGCACCCAGTAAAGCATTTGTGACCCTTCATACCAAATCCAGACCTTGTGTGTGATCCACACACACCCCAACCTCATCCCCCCACAAAATAAGCAATCAGGCATAGCCTGAACGATGATCATTTAACCTACTGCCCCACCGCCCCCGTCCCCCATGTCAGACAAAAAGAGATATTGATCTAATGATTTCGGCTACCATCAGGCAATGAGCATAAAAAAGCAAACAGTCACCACCCCACAGTTCATTTAGGAGAATTACTACCACCATTTCCCCGACTAATCTCCCTTAGGTGTTCTTGAGCTTGGATTTCGGAGGTGAAGCTACGAGTGGATCCTTTAAAAATTATCTTAAGTCTAACATTATTTGGTAGATGGACCTCAGCCCCAATTTTTTCAAAAGGAGCAAACAACTGCCAGAGACACCACCTTTGCTCAACGGTTGCATGTGCAAAATCGGGTTTGGCAAAAAACGACACTCCATCAAATGATTTTTTGGCATTAGGGTTTGCCTGATCATAAACAACAAAAAGTAAATTCACCACCATGGCTCTGGGCCTTTCAGATTCACTCCGGAATTGTTTCTTCAACATTAAGGGAAATCGATAGGCTCACTGAATTTCCAGATCCCAGTCCCGTATAGACTGATCCGGGAAATCAACTTTCAGTAAGTCCACCATATGGGCTCTGGGGTTACTTCCCTCCACTCCTCCTGGGATCCCAAAAAAGCATAGATTGTTCCTCTGCTGAGGATTATCTTGGTCCCCCAGAGTAAACATAACTTCAGTCATACCTGCTCCCTGAGAAGCTTTTACAATTTCAAGGACTCCACCTCTGCTTCCCGGGATTCTGTTTGAGCTTCAACAGTTGTCAATTGGTCAACAATCTCTCCCCAGGTTTTATTTAATCTCAGGATCCACCCTTGTAGTTTTTTAGAGGCAATTCTCGCCCTGCAACTTTCGTTCCAGTTTTCCTCTTGCATTTGCTTGATAGACAGAAAGTTAGTAGTGAGTGAGGGTTCTTTAGTCTCAATAGGTTTTACAGTATTCTGTGTATCATCATTGTTTATGCCATGCTCCTGAAATGCTATATGGGTATCTGAATAGTCCCCTTTCAACTGCTTCTGGCTAGCCCCCATTTTACTCCCTCTTCTCTTTTTCTCTGAAGACGCATTCCTTTGATTCAGTCGTAAACCTTCTGTTGAGATACTACTATTAGAATCCAATAGAGCATCATTGTCTTGCTTGGATGAATCCGAGTCATCAGTTAAGGAGTTCTCCGGGAAGATCGGGAAAAAGGGCCACCTACATTGAAGGCTGGTGCTGAATGGCCCAGAACTTATAGGCGCGTTAGACTTCATTATATCAGTGTCCATAGTCTCCTTTCCCTCCTCATTTCCAACTGCTCCTTGCATTGGAGGATCGCCAGATATCCCTTTGATACTATCCAAGGATTTATTCAAATTTGGCCCAAGCATCCCAGACTTTGGTGGTGAAACTGTCGGAAAAGGAGGAAGGTCGCTACTTATGATAGTGCTACCAAGGTCATTCCTCGCACCCTCACTAATCGCACTGGCTTCACTAACTTCCGTCAGTGGAATCGTGGAGCCACAATTCTCCTCTGCTTTTTAAGTACCTTTTTAGGGGTCCACCACAGAGGGAGAGCAAACATGGGAGGAAGAGATGGTTGTATGAATCCACCTTCTGACTGCGCCAAACAGTATGTTGCCCTCAGTGACCACTTCTTTCCTCCGGCTTCCCGTATAGGTTTACCGACACCCTCACATTGTTTCACTTCCTTACTCTGCACACAAGTCATTGCCCAGATGGGTTTCCTCCTGAAGCAGCAGCGGGATCAACAACGGGCGGTCCTGCGGCCCGTGTCTTCACTGCCTTTACTCCTCGACCCGTCATCGCTGCAGAAAGGTGTAAGCAGCCCGAATGCTCAAACCTCAGAAACTAGTCAGTGAGGCTCAGTCCAGTGAATCGCAAGCCGTGCAGTCGAACCATGGGGGGGGGGGGTAACGGTGAAAGATGCAGCAGGTTAGTCAAGCACCATCTTTGCTCTACTGTTTTAAGGCTAGAGGTTTCAATGTATCTGTGCACTACATTGAAAAAGGAATAAGATCATTCTTATATACATACCACACAGTGCTGCATTCCCTGTAAAGTATATATGTCACTCCTGTTATTATAAAACTCAGTATAGCCCAGCCTGACAGCGTATATCACATGCCGCCAATGCAAGACACATCCAGCGTTGGTCTACATAGCTTAACTATGTATCTCCTGGCTACTCCATGGTGCACTAGTAAGGGGATTAAAGTTCCCAAAAGATAATTTTCTAGGCATTTTGTCTAGCCCGTACCAACCTGAGAAGGCTTTACATATATGGTATATATCCTAATGGAATAATTTACTTGATCTCACCACCACAACTTCTTTCAGTATGTTTTCTGTTACATTAATAAATAATATGCTACACTAATTGCTAATAAGCATGTTTTCAAAAACTTTTTCCTTTCAGCCTTGATCACAAAATATGCAGCCCTCTCTGAAATATGTGCCGAGCAAACAAAATAAAATGTCTAATGAGGCACCACTGCAATGAGTAACAATCTTAACAATATAGTACACTTGCATAATAGGACTCATTTTCTGTGATTTTTGAAAGTGCTGCAGGCTCTTTCTAAAACCTTATTAGCATTCATTATGCAGACAGATGATAATAGAACATTGGAATATGCACTAAGATCCTGATTTATGATCTTTTATTCTAATGCTCATTTGCTCTCTTTTTAAAACACAGTTAGGAAAACGCTAGAATTTTGACCTGCGGAAGTAATTTCATTTAAATTGAGAAATAGCACATGTTTGTTCTAGAGCAGACGAGATTTTGAAGCTAATGTTTCGAAATACAGTTCTCAGTTTAGGTTCTCTGTTATTTTTATGTCTTAATGCATGGCTTTCGTTGACAAAATTATGGCTTTTAGGCAGGGTCAGGACCGCTCTGTATTATAGCTGAGACACTGTTCAATGCAAATTCTACATCCTCATATTTATTGGCTCATTTGGATTTTGTTCAAATCATCGAGAACTTAAGAAGGGTCCGTTTGTGCCTCTCGGGGAAATGCAACTTCTATTCCTTTCTACAGTCTTGCTTTAGGTATCTCTTCAGCCAAATGCAATCAAAAAGTATCTTAAATAAAGATTGTTACAAATATACATATCAGAGGGGGTTTGAGTCAGCCCTCTTCATCCACTGCTCTGCTCAAATGTCATTCGCATTTTGCTTTTGCCCACTGTTAGACCTGTCAGCCTTAGGGTGCTCTTCTTCCAAACATTTTGCCTTACTCCTCCTGTTTTTTCTGAATTCGTTTTTGTTGGCCTGAGCATGCTGCCCACTTTACCGGAGCTGGCAAACTGCTCGGCCGGCCCTCCCTGGGGGGGTGGGGGAGGGGGGGGGGGGGGGTGCAGCCGAGTTGTTTGCTGTTTGCCTGGGGACCGATTTTATTACAGGGGGCCGATATTGCCAACCCACGGTAACCAAAATTGCCCCTCAGGGGCCCAACACCGACCTCCACCCTGGCTGCCCACCAAGGAAACGCCAAGTGTCCGCTACAGCCAGTCTGGCCCTCTTTGTGCTCACTCCTTAAACATTATAACACTGGCTTATACCCAACTGGCACATTTAATTTAATTGTAAATCCGTAGTAAAGTGGTACTATATGTACCTGGGGCATGTAAATTAAAAGCTGGTAGTGGGCCTGCAGCACGTATTGTGCCTCTTTAATCGTGTCTCAGGTATGCTATTGCTGCCTATGTATGCAGTTTTAAAACTGTTATTTCCAACTTGCAAAATACACATTTTGCCAGGCTCAAACCTTCATTTTTAATACCTATGTCACCCATAGGGTAGGCCCTAAGAAGCCTATAGGGCAGGGTGCAGTGTAACTTAAAAAGTAGAACATGTACTTTTATCTTTTACATGTCCTGATAGTGAAAACCCCTTAAATTCGTTATTTACTACTGTAAGGCCTACCTGTCCCATTGGATAACATTTGGGTTGCCTTTTTACATTTAATAAGTGCTAACATTTGATTAGGACCTGGTAACCAGTTCATGTTTAGTATCAGCAATGGTAAAGTCTTCCATATAGTTCAGTAAGTGGAGTACTCTAGAAGCATACCCCACCTCAAAGTGGCACCAGGATTAAATAGTAGACCCTCAGATCAAACTCTTCAGTACCTATCTGGACCTGTGGAAGACTCAGAAGAGGACTGCTGTCCTGCTTTACTAAAAGAAGGACTGCTACTCTGGTGCCCTGCTGCCTAAGTGAGAAGGACTAGACTTGCATCTTGAAGGCAGGAACACCAGAGTGACTGAAACGGCTATTTGACTGGCCTCCTGATTAGAACCATAGGAACAGAAAAGGCTCAAACCTCCCTGAACCCTGCATCTGGACTCTATCTTCTGTGAGTTCTGCACACCCAAGTGGTGCCACCCTAGTCTTGGATCCTTGGAAGGTGACCTGAAGGTGCTATACCTGCCCAGCTGTGATACTAGCAGAACTGACACAGCGAGACACATTGCCTTACAGTGCCATGCTGGAACCGCTGCTGTCCGACACATCCCTGACGTAGGACCCTGCAGGTCCTTGGGACCACTGGAGTGGGATGCCTCCTCTCCTCAGGAACTTGATTCGCAGCCCTGCAGTTCCTCGAAACTGCTAGTACTCTCTTCTTTAAACATGGTAAAATTGGTTTACAGCTGATTTGCACATTTAATTTACTTATAGGTCCCATGTAGAGTGGTACCACTATATTCCCAAGGCCTGTAAATTAGATGCTACTAGTAGGCCTGCAGCACTTATTATGCCACACACTTAATTAGAACCTTTAAACATGTCCCATGCCTACCATTGCAGCCTGAATGCAATTTTAAAATGCTAATGGACTTGGCAATATAACCCCCTTGCCAAGTCTCCCCCTCCCAACTTATTGCATATAAATTACCCCTAAGATAGGCCCTAGGTAGACTATAGGGCAGGGTGCATTGTAATTAACAGGCTGGGCATGTAATTGTAAGTTTTCCTGTCCTGGAAGTGAGAAACCACTAAATTAGTTTTTTCACTACTGAGGCCTACCTGTGCGATGAATAACATTGGGTTGCCTTATTACATTTAATAAGTGCTAACCTTTGATTAGGACCAGGTAACCAATTCATGTTTCTATGCTCCGAATATCAGGTACTAGAAAAACACCTAGTCCACCCTCAACGCCAATGCTACCATCACCCTTTCTAACAATGGTCTCATCCTTATCCAAGCTTCCAATGCCAATCTAGTTAAGATAGCCATTATTTTCCCGCTACTTAAAAAAGCAGTTTTGACAAAACCCAATGACACCTGCATTCACCCTACCATCACTCAGGACATTACTAGTCCCCACCCCACCTCCTTGGAGAGGCCCTCATTCTATCTAAATCACACTTCCCCTGTAGATGATCACAGAGCGGCACTGTCCTCTGTAGATGTCCCCCAACCCCCGAGACCGCTGACGCAGAACATGAGTGACTTTCGGGCTCACTCGTCGAACAGCAAGCCAATCCGATTCTATGTATTCCTCGATCGGAGAGTTCCCCGTGCGACCTATTATCATTACCTCCAAAGAATGTTCCCTCTTCTCCCATTCCTCTCCCCACAACTCATACTACGTTGAAGGCTGGGCAAATGCTCCCCCCCACGCACCTTTGACCGGTCAAGCACTCTCATTCCTGAATGGACTGCCCTTGACCCTCAGTTCAAGGGTCATACCACCCTTGTTAATGATACAGGTTGGATATTCAACAGCCATGACGCTCAGCTAGTCCCAAATGATCAACTCCCTCCCCAGGAACTACTCATCATCACTATGGACCCCACGGGCTTTCACCAAGGCCCCCCGTCTCCACTCGCTTTCCCAACACAACCCTTACCCTTCTCAGACGTGGTTGCGCGCCTGGATGATATATCTCTCCAGTTGCACCGTCTCTCTACTGAACTGCATGACTTGAAAGCCCTCTCAATTGATCTTTTACCCATGATCAGCTTCCTCACCTTAGCAAATCTGCCCAGAGCCCCCTAGGAATAGTGATTGTATGGACCAGCCTTTAGCCTCCTCTGTCACAAAAACCATCCCCCTACCTAATACACCCTCCTGCCCCAGAAGATTAGAGACCTACCTGACATCCAATGATCTCAATGACCTTCCCAACTCATACTTTGACAGCTCAAACTCCAACATCCCGCCGAAACAAATACAAACCATCCATCCAAATCTGAACAGAGAACCCCCCCACAAGATTAGAGTCATCAATAAAGACAACCTCAAGAGAGTCTCCTTCCTCTATAAATCTGTTACGACTTAATTGTGTTCTACTCAATTGCAGGTCAGCCAGTAAACATGCCTCCGATATCTTCAACCTCATCCAACACAATGACTTAGACATTATCATCCTCACTGAGCTTGGCTAAATCCCTCCTCCACTCATATTTTAGACCTCCTACTACCTCCAATACACGACAGAATTAGACTAGACAGACCTCGGAAGATTGGTGGTGGCATAGCTTGTATTCACAGGAACACACTCTCGATTTCTCACATGGAGTCCTTTTCGCCCTCCGCCTGTGAATACCTTTGTCTCAGCATCTAAAGTAATAACCTGCCGGTTGGCGAACTCCACACTTTTTATCACCCCCGAGACAATCTCATCGAGCAACTAATTGAAATCATCTCTGGTAATGTTGACTCAGCCATGTCCCAAATCTTCCTAGGTGACTTCAACCTTCACTGGTCCAAACTCAAGGACCTTGCGGTAAATTGCCTTAAATCATTCTTAAATGATCAAGACATGATTCAGCACTGTGACCAACCCACTCATAATAAAGGAAACACTCTAGACCTCATTATCTCAAAAGAGCAGACCATCACTCTTGATTCCATTACCCCTTGCGATTGGTCTGACCACCACTGCATCCGATTTTATATTAACTGAGAGGTGTCGATGGCGAAGGGTCAACCAACAAAATCAAAGATCTGGAAAAGGGACCTCAGATCAATAAACTCAGTTGAACTAGCAGCCCATTGTAAATCTACTCTCTCCTGCCAAGCTGACCTGGGTGCGGTGCAGCTACTCACCGACTCCTACAACTGGACCATCTCCAACATCATGGATGATGTTGCACTACTCCAACAAAAAAATGCCTCAAGAAAAATATCCAAACCGTGGTACAATAACAATCTATGTATTATAGAGTAGTGAGATGCACACCGTCTTTTTTATGCTTCAATTTTTTCATGCTTTGTGTTCAAATGATTGTCCATTACACCTTAGTGAGGCGTGCAAGCGCGGTTCGCGCCCTGTCCCCGTTGCGCGTTTCAACAAGAACACAACACGGAGGAACCACTCTTTGGAACCAATACCGGATGCACAGCCAAGTCCTGGATTATTATGAATCCAATAAATCAAGTTTTCTATTCCACCTCTTTTAATTTCTTTTTCTTTTTACACGTAATCTCTTAATTTTAACTTTCTTCTTCTTCGATTTATTTTACTCATTCGTCCATGAATGATGATGTTAATGCAAAACAGGAGTGGTTCCTCCGTGTTGTGTTCTTGTTGAAACGCGCAACGGGGACAGGGCGCGAACCGCGCTTCCACGCCTCACTAAGGTGTAATGGACAATCATTTGAACACAAAGCATGAAAAAATTGAAGCATAAAAAAGACGGTGTGCATCTCACTACTCTATAATACATGTGAATGAACTTCTGTCCTCATTGTGAGATAGCACCCACTGGTAAATAACTTGCAGAGTACAGTGGTCAGCGAACATATTGACAATCACAGGAGGAGTGTTTTTTGCAAGGCACGGCTTTCACCAAAGATGGGGTGACAAACAGAACTTTTTTTCAATGTTAAATAGCAACTCGGTTACAATGGTTGATTAATAGATGCCAAATATTGGATTTAAGTGAGAAGAGGTGTAGAGTTGTAAAATAACATTCTTTTCTTTATGTGTTTTAATGTCGATTGAATGCAAGAAATCAGCTTACGGGTCAGGATAACTAAAAAGAGCAGGATACACACCAAGGGGATTCTGGGAAATATAGTATCAAGTTTCGTTACCGTGTGAAATAATCAATCCGTTCCGCAGTTTGGAGACAGTCCGCACACATGTTTTTGACCGTTAGCCGCTAATTGAGAGGGGAGGTACAAGGGGAAGTATATTGTTAGCGACGTTAGTAGCTTTCAGGTCTGACGAAGGAAAGAGCTTCAGTTCAGCTCAGCAGGAATATAACATGATGCTGGGGAATTCAGGTCGGGCAGATGCAATATGAACACTCGGTTTTTTAATCAACAAATACATATCACGGTAAGCTTAGTGTGTAATTGAGGCGATGAGACAGCAGATCGAGCGTGAATAGTTGGGGAAAAGGTTATCGGGAGAAGTAGGGAAGGTTGGTTTTTCAATCAGAGTAATTTAGGGGTTGGGAATCGTTTTAGAGGGAGTGATTGTTGGAAAAGGAAAGCAGCAAATAACCTTGTTTCTTAACAAAACGTTTTTGTAAGCTATGTTATAATGTGAATGCACTCAGTTTACGTTTTTGCACTGCAATTAAGATATATTATATGAATACTGATGGTGATGTCATTTGAATATTTGCATTGCAGATACCCCTGACGAAGGGAAATTAATCCCGAAATGCATTGGGTGACGTAAATAAAGTCGTGATATGCAGAAACATGTTTTCCTCCTGTTTTGCATTAACATCATCATTTATGGACGAATGAGTAAAATAAATCGAAGAAGAAGAAAGTTAAAATTAAGAGATTACGTGTAAAAAGAAGAAGAAATTAAAAGAGGTGGAATAGAAAACTTGATTTATTGGATTCATAATAATCCAGGACTTGGCTGTGCATCCGGTATTGGTTCCAAAGAGTGGTTCCTCCGTGTTGTGTTCTTGTTGAAACGCGCAACGGGGACAGGGCGCGAACCGCGCTTGCACGCCTCACCAAGGTGTAATGGACAATCATTTGAACACAAAGCATGAAAAAATTGAAGCATAAAAAAGACGGTGTGCATCTCACTACTCTATAATACATGTGAATGAACTTCTGTCCTCATTGTGAGATAGCACCCACTGGTAAATAACTTGCAGAGTACAGTGGTCAGCGAACATATTGACAATCACAGGAGGAGTGTTTTTTGCAAGGCACGGCTTTCACCAAAGATGGGGTGACAAACAGAACTTTTTTTCAATGTTAAATAGCAACTCGGTTACAATGGTTGATTAATAGATGCCAAATATTGGATTTAAGTGAGAAGAGGTGTAGAGTTGTAAAATAACATTCTTTTCTTTATGTGTTTTAATGTCGATTGAATGCAAGAAATCAGCTTACGGGTCAGGATAACTAAAAAGAGCAGGATACACACCAAGGGGATTCTGGGAAATATAGTATCAAGTTTCGTTACCGTGTGAAATAATCAATCCGTTCCGCAGTTTGGAGACAGTCCGCACACATGTTTTTGACCGTTAGCCGCTAATTGAGAGGGGAGGTACAAGGGGAAGTATATTGTTAGCGACGTTAGTAGCTTTCAGGTCTGACGAAGGAAAGAGCTTCAGTTCAGCTCAGCAGGAATATAACATGATGCTGGGGAATTCAGGTCGGGCAGATGCAATATGAACACTCGGTTTTTTAATCAACAAATACATATCACGGTAAGCTTAGTGTGTAATTGAGGCGATGAGACAGCAGATCGAGCGTGAATAGTTGGGGAAAAGGTTATCGGGAGAAGTAGGGAAGGTTGGTTTTTCAATCAGAGTAATTTAGGGGTTGGGAATCGTTTTAGAGGGAGTGATTGTTGGAAAAGGAAAGCAGCAAATAACCTTGTTTCTTAACAAAACGTTTTTGTAAGCTATGTTATAATGTGAATGCACTCAGTTTACGTTTTTGCACTGCAATTAAGATATATACTATGAATACTGATGGTGATGTCATTTGAATATTTGCATTGCAGATACCCCTGACGAAGGGAAATTAATCCCGAAATGCATTGGGTGACGTAAATAAAGTAGTGATATGCAGAAACATGTTTTCCTCCTGTTTTGTATTAACATCATCATTTATGGACGAATGAGTAAAATAAATCGAAGAAGAAGAAAGTTAAAATTAAGAGATTACGTGTAAAAAGAAGAAGAAATTAAAAGAGGTGGAATAGAAAACTTGATTTATTGGATTCATAATAATCCAGGACTTGGCTGTGCATCCGGTATTGGTTCCAAAGAGTGGTTCCTCCGTGTTGTGTTCTTACAATAACAATCTAAACACAGAACGCCGCAACCTTAGAGCAGTTGAACGTTCCTGGAGATCCAAACCCTCCTTGGAACAACTTAGAGAAGTTAGGAGTCTCTACAACAAACAAATCAAATGCACTAAAGCTCTCTACTTCAGACACCAACTTGATCAAGCTGCTAACCGCCCCAAGAAACTTTTCGAATTGGTCAAACAGCAATCAGTTATAGGTCCAAACCTCTCTGACTCTGCATGCAGCCCACCCTTATGCGACAACCTTGCTGCTTTCTTCATTGAAAAAACAAGACTCATATCCATTGATCTGGCCTCTAAGAAGGCTTTCCTGCCATCCTCATGGTCCGCATCACACCTTGACCTATTAGAAAAATGCGTACCTACTAGCTTGAGCACTAGGAACAACACGTCATGGGGAATCTTTACCCCTTTCAGTGAAAAAGACATCAACAAGATTATTCGGAATATCAACCCATCTAACCACTTCAATGAACCGCTGCCCCCTACCATTTTCAAAGAAATCAAGAATGTACTCCTGGACAAGAATTGTAAATGCTTCTCTATCACAAGGCACGATCCCTGACTGCCTAAAAGCAGCTCAGGTGTATCCTATACTAAAACAAACGTAACGTCGATAAAGCTGACCTCAATAACTTCCGCCCTATCTCCAACATCCCCACCCTAGCTAAACTCCTAGAAAAATGCATAAAATCCCAACTATGTGGTCACATAGAAAACTTTCAACTCCTAGATCAGCATCAATCTGGCTTTCGGAAGGGGCACAGTACCGAGTCGGCTCTCATTCACGTTATGGATGATATCTTAAAAATGCTTGACCAAAATTAGTCATGCATTCTAATCCTCCTCGACCTTTCCTCCACATTCGACACGGTTAATCATGACAACCTCCTATCTATTCTGAAGAATAGGATGGGTTTTTCTGGTCGGGTGCTACAATGGTTCTCGTCCTTCCTCCACCACAGATCACAAAGAGTCAAGGCTAACCACTCCCAGGCCTCTCCAGTACTTATGGGTGTCCCCCAGGGATCAGCCCTATCTCCTATCCTCTTCTTCCTTTTCTTGGCACCATTAACTTATTCTCTAAATTCCATGAACATTCTTTTCCATATGTATGCGGACGATACGCAACTTTATCCAAAAATCTCACCTCCGGATGACATCATCTCACTTAACTCTACCCTTATGTCTATGCAAAATTGGTTAACTGAAGACCATCTCCTGCTCAACACCTCCAAAACTGAATTCCTTCTTATCGCGCCTCCAAACCACATCCCCAAACTAGACCTTTGGTTAAATCACCTCACTGCTTTCAACTGCACCCCTCTCATCATAGACTCTGCCAAATCCCTCGGAATCACCCTGGACAAACACCTGAATATGAAAAATCACATCAGCAATGTGTGTAAAGGAGCAAATCACTTGATGAGGACACTTAGAAACATCAAACCCTTCATCCCACAATCCGACTTCAAGCAGGTGGTTCAAGCGCTTGTCTTGCCGAGGCTTGACTACAGCAGCGCTACCCTCTGTGGCCTTCCCAAATTCACCCTGGCTCCACTAAGGGCATCACTGAATGCTGAGGCTAGATTGGTGTTGGGTACCAAACGAAATGAGCACATATCACCAGTCCTAAAATCTCTTAAAAGGTTGGCCTATGAAGCTAGAATTCAGTTAAAGATTGCAGTTCTGGTGCACAAAGCTCTGCATCTCAATACTACCAGTTACCTAGCGCAAAAGCTTGAATTATCATGTGGTGGTAGAGCCTCAAGAAACGCTAACACTTTCCTCCTGAAACCACTCATCCTTAGCAAAAAGAGAACTTGTCACCAAGATCTCTCCAGTGTGGCCCTGAAGATATGGAACTCTCTTCCACCGGAAATTCGCAGAATCTCCTCAACGGCTGCTTTCAAACTGGAAGCCAAAAGAGTCCTACTGAATACATTTTACCCTAATTGGGCTAGGTTTCTCCTGCTCGAAGCTAGTGATCCTACATTCACTGTACAAACATTTGATGCTGTTCTTCTTTACCGCATCGTGTGCCTTCCTGCGTAGCCTGCTGTATACTTGGTTATTGTATTACTCATCCTGTCTTATTTGCCTTGTAATTATGTTATTATTCCTTGTTATTTTTTTGTTGTTGTATTCTTACTCGATGTCATCATTGCTTTTATGTCCTTCCTTCCATCATTTTTGTAAAGCGCTCTGATATCCTTCGGGTTCTTGTTCGCGCTACAGAAAACTTTATAAATAAATAAATGTTGAGTATATATGGAATTGTAATGAAAAATCTTTGTTAATGGTAAAGTAGGATTTTTTATCACAATTTAGAAAATGCCACTTTTAGAACATTAGCATTTTCCTGCCCATAGTCATTTGGTCCCTGTGGCCTTTCCTGGGTTTCATGACTGGCTGCAACTGACAGACTTTGTGAATGCCTCCAGTCACATAAAATAAGGATTGTGTGTGCCTGATTCAGCCATCTGCTAGCAGGATGGGCGGTAAGCTGAGCACAGCCCACCCTTGCAACTAAACAGGTTGTGCTCTGCCTTCACACAAAGGACCCTTCACCTCCACATTGTCACAGCAGTTAGCTTGGAGCCAGGGCAGGGGAGTCAGGAAATTCCATGCACTTCAAAGAGCCTTTCTAGAGGTTTCTCTCACCCTCCAGAGGAAGGACACCAGGGTAGAAAAAAGGACCCTCAGACCCACTCTTAAGTTCACTCCTGGACTTTTGGAAGGACTCTCAGAGGACTGCTGACTGCTGTGACCTGCTGTGCACTCTACAAGACTGCTTTGCTGTCCCTAGAAGAACTGTTTTACTGCCTGGAGCCTGTCTTAAACCCTGAGAGGCCAGCCCTACTGTTGAGCCCTGCATCTTCATCTGAATCCAGGACTACCAGAGTGTCTCCAAGGGATAGTTTGCTGGGCTCCTTTTCAGAGCCACAGGGACAGAAAGGGCTCCTACCATGTTAACCCACACCTAGACCCAGCATAGGTGATTCCTGAACTGCCAAGTGGTGTCTCACCAGTCCTGGACATTTGGTTGTGGTGGTAAAGGTGACCAGTTGACCAAAACCACAAACTGGGGCCTTAGAACATTTTTGGCATACCACTGCTCTGAGAACCATGAGGAGACCATGACCAAACCGTTTCACCTCGTTGCCCGAGATGATTGCTGGTCCTTCGCCAAAGGGGTATCCGGCATCATGGAACTGTCTTTGGCTAGAGCCCTCTGCCTTATCCCACTGGAGGTTTTCGACTTCCAAAAAAACAGACTATGTTTGTATGTAGAAATCTTAACTGTGGCTTTGACCTACCGCCTTCATCCATGCCCTGCTGAAATGTACCTTTTTCAGAACCTTTTTTCTCAAAATTTCTTCTAAGTTTGAAGGTAAGTGCTGAATGCACCTAATTCACTTCTTGTATCAGACCCATACTCCATCGCTGTCAGCAATTTTATTTTACTTTAACCTGGTGTTGTGCAACTAGATGTCCGTGGTTGGCGCTTTTGATCTTTCAGGCACTCGTTTTTACTAAGAACTTTAAAAATTCATTCTATGAACTACTGATTGGATTTTTGTTATTTGGTGTCAAATAATTTACTGAATTTACTCTATGTTTCTAAATTATTGTGGGATTTTTCTTCAGTTATGTTTTCACTTTATTACTGTTTGTGCGCTGCATAAATGTCTCTAAGTTAAGTCTGACTACCTTTTGTGCTAGGAGAGTTTAGCACCGGTTACCTTAGCAACTTGTTGTGGTTCAACCTGCAAGGGACCGTGGTTGTTGCTTGACCAGGACTCACACCCCTGTCAACCAACAACCACATTTCTCACATCTACATTGGTTCTCAGTAGTGAGATGCAATACTTGTGGCTGTGCAATGTCATATAATGATTTGTGTAACGCAAAAATTCCAGTATACATAAATTGATATCGATTGGAGGTTTTTTTTCACTCTCCTTGATTGCCTCTTTTGCTTATTCCAAAGGTAATCTCATTTTACCTGACTGTCAGTGCCTCTGGCAACACCTACAAAAATGTAGTTTGTATAACTACACTGTGATTGAGCTCAAATAGTTCTGCAAGGAGAGGGCACTTCCAGCCAAGAGGAACCCCCAGGAAGCTGGAGCTCCAGAAGGCACTGAGGGCCTGGGCTGAAGTTCATCAATCACTGGCATCAGCATTGGACCAGGAGGGTGAGGATGATGTGGAGGAGTAAAGGGAGGACCTGGGTGCAGGTCCTGGAGTGCAGCATACAGGGTAGAGGTATAACATGTCTCCTGAATTGGAACTCCCTTAGAGAGAAGAAAAAGTGTGTCCTCACAACAGGCTTGTCCTCAGAGGAGCTGACATACAGGAAGGCTGAAAGGGAGGTTAGGCTGCAGATGGCCAAACTCAAGATGGATGAAAACTAAGTGGCCATGAAGGAGAATCTGGCCTTAGAGTAGCTGGATCATGAAAGGAGCCACAAAGAGTTGGATATCATAGCCAGACAGCCAGGCTCCAACAGCAGTGGTGGCAGCATACGCCCAGTGCCCTCTGGAGTAAAGAGGGTCTACATTCCCAAGGATCTAGCCTAAATGTGTTTTGGGGGATGACATTGATAAGTGGTTTGAAGCCTATGAGATTACCCTGAAGATGCATAATGTCCCTGAAGATGATTGGGGTGCCAGTCTCTGGAGGCACGTACCCAGTGAGGGGAAGGATACTCTATTGGCCCAGGAAAAGCTGGACATGATGAGGTAGCCCCACCATGAAGGGCACCCTTATCAGGAAGTATGGCTGTGTCCCATAAAGGTACAGGCAAGCATTTAGGGATAGGCAGAAGCTGCCCCAGCAGTCCTGGGTGGATTCCTTTTGCAATACCCTAGGTGGCTGGGTAAAGGACAGTGATGTGAATGATTACATGGGGTTGTATTATCTTTTTGCAAGAGATCACATGTTCAGAGCTGTACCAACACTTAGTGGAGAGTAAGCTCACTGACCCAGGGAGCTTGCTGAAGGGGCAGACTACTGGTGCAGCAGCAGGATCCACAAAAAGATATCTGGGGGACTCCAAAAAGGGTAGTTTGCAGGTCCCACCAGAAGAAAGAGGGGGAAACATTTTAAAATAAGGATTTCTCTAAAGGCCCCTAAAATAATTCCCAAGGGAGCAGTAACCAGCTCCAGTCTGACCCAAAAAGGAAGAGGTTATATGATAAGCATACAGAGAGGTTCGCCCCCTTCCGTACAAGTATGAGCACTCTAAGGGAGACACCAAATAGCCTAAGAGAGCATAGCCCCTCATCGAAGGGCAGACATTTGGGTTGGCAAGCATAGCGCTTGGGGAGGAGGTGGTGCTAATAAGCTTGGGGGAGAGGACAGAGGTTACCCTAGTGTTAGACCTGCCAGCCTCTGGGTGGTTTTCCCTCAAACCTTTTGCCTGCTATTCTCCAATTTTGCTGAATCCTTTTTATTAGGCTTAGGACTTAGTGCGCTATACCACTGCTAACCAGTGCTAAAGTGCTTGTGCTCACTCCCCTAAACATGGTTTGATTTACTTAGCCACCAGTAGCTTAATTAATTTACCTATAAGTCACTGGTAGAGTGCACTATCTGTGCCCAGAGCCTGTAAATGAAATGCCTGTAGTGGGCCTGCAGCACTGATTGTGCTATCCACTTACGTAGCCCTTTTAAACATGTTTCAGGCTTACTAAAGCAGAGCCTTAGTTTGCAGTTACACTGCCATGTCAACTTGACATTCACAACCCCTTGCCATGTCTTAAACTCCCCTTTTATTACATATCAGTCACCCCTAAGGTAGGCCCTAGGTAGCCAATAGGGCAGGATGCTATGTAATCAAAAGGAAGGACACACTCGTTTAAGTTGTGAGTGTCCTGGGAGTGAAAAAACATCTAAATATGTTTTCGACTACTATTCGGCCTACCCCTCTCATAGGATAACATTGGGGATTTCCTATTACACTTAATCAGCTGTAGTTCCTGATTGAGAAGAACTAGATCTGTCATGTTTAATACCTCTGGAATGGTAATGATAAAACCTCTGTACTCGTAAGGTCGAATTTATCATTACTATTTTAATAAGGCCACTTTGAGAAAGACTGCATTTTTCCGCTCTTAGCCCTACGTGCCTGAGGCATGTCTCTAATACACATGTGGGCCGGGTGACAGCTGGATTTTTTACATTCCCTCTAGACAGGCACACACAAAGGGTACTTAAGTGTGACATGATGGGTCCTCCTGGGAGGATGGGAGGGAGGAGCTGGGCACAGGCTCACACTTTTACTTGAATAGGCGGTGTACTGTCCCTACACTGCATAACCCCCCTGTGATAAGTATGGAGCCAGGGTAGGAAGGGAGGACCTCTGTGCATTACAAAGTCCTTCTTTGAAGTCTCTCTCACTTCAAAGGCACTACTGGGTATAAGAACTGGAATTCTGACCCTACCACTTCAGTACACTTCTGGACCTGAGGATACATAGCCAATAAGGATGACTGCTGTGCTGAAGGACTGCTACTATCTATGCTGGACTACTACTTTCTTGCTGTGCTGACCTGCTGTCTGCTGCCCTCTCTGCCTGGTTGAGAAGGACTGGACCTGCCTCTTGTGTCCACACAACTCAGAGTGACTCCAAGGGCTAGCTGGCCAGTCTCCTGGTAAAAAGTCTCAGGGACTTAACAGACTTCTACCACCCTGCTCCTGCACAGGAATTGGGCCTGAGGTGTTCTGCTACAGCACCAATACATCATCTGCTGCGAGTGCAGAATGGGCACATTGCTGCCATTGTGGGAGCAGGACTAGCCCATCACCTTTGGAACTAGTGCATCGCTCTGAGAACTGATGCATCGCCACTGTTGCATGGTAAAACCTAGGCATTGCATCTCAGAACCAGTACATCATCCTTGGAACAGACGCATCTTCTACTGCCTGAGCAGGGTAAATGCATTCCCTTCGGAACCAGTGCATTGCCCTTGGAACCAATGCATCTCGGCCATTGCATGGAGAAAATCCATGCATCACCTTCGCAGTGTGAACTGTCGACAGCGCATTGCCTCGTGTGCACCCAGTATCTCTTCGTTGATGGACAAAGGTACTTTTGCAGTGGTCCAAATCTGGTCCCAGTATCTGATCCGCACTCACGGGTGGCATGCACTGTTGACTCTGTCCCGGTCCAGTGCGACAAGATGTCCCAAATAGGTGCTCATTGTTTCTAAATGCTATTTTCACATTTTTTTTTTTTAATTTATAACTCAAGTTCTACTTTTTGGATCTTTTCCATTTTATTCTTATTGTGTTTATAAAATGTTGCTCTATTATTCTAATCAGGTGTGGTATCTGTTTGTGTGGTGTTTTCGTTGTTTTACTGTCTGCAGTGGTGCACAGATACTTTACACATTGGCTCTTAAGTTAAGCCTGACTGCTGCGTGTCAAGCTACCAGAGGGTGAGCACAATTTAATTTAGGGTGTGTTGTGACTTACCCTGACTGGGATTGTGGTTTCTGCTTGGACAAGGTGCGTATACCTCTGCGAACCAGAAACCCAGTTTCTAACACCTAGTGTTCCTGGGGATAGAGAGATGGTGCCAAAAGCCCACATGCCTTCATATACTTCAAAGTACTGGCAGTGGGTCACTGTCAATGGGCAAATGGTGGCAGCTGTATGTCCTCAAAGCAGTTCATCCCTAATATATTCTGTCAAAGTCACAGACAACTGTGAGAGTCACTACCCAGTGGCTCGGGTTCTCTTTAACTGGGGTCGGGTATCTCAGGTTCTCTAAAGGTGACTGTGAGCCCCGCCATGCCTATAGATTGTGTGTTGGGCAATGATCTACAACGCTCTGTCTAGAAGGAAGTGGAGTTCATGTCACACCAGGAGATGTTATGCTTGCTAAATGGGTCTGGATGACCACTTGGTAAATGGCTGCTCAAAAGGGAAGTCAAGGAAGCCTGGAGACTGGAAAAATGGCCAAGGAAGCTACCAAGTGGAGGAAGAGCAGGGGGAGTGGGTAACCAGCCTCTGCCACTCCCACAGTACAGGTTGATGGGGCGCCTGTGGTAACCGCCTCTGAGCTTACCGGGGAGGATATTGGCGCTCTGAGAGAACTCCCTGAGCTTACTGAATGGCAAGTTGAGGGGGGCCCACCAGGGAGGAATTTTACAAGGCACAGAAAGAGTGCACAACTCTAGAAGGCTTGTGGCAGTAAGTTGAGGCTCAGGCAGCAGGGGATACCTGGGGGAATGACCTTCTGTGTAGTGAGCCTAATGTTCCTAGATCTAGTGCATCTTGTGTCCTGATGGTCGCCCAGTACTATAGAGCTTTCCTTTTGGGGTTGTCTCATGACATACCCCTGGCAGGACATCTGGGAAGGACTACACCTTTGCCAGGCTTTTCCCCCACTTCTATTGGCCCCGGATGAAGATACATTATGTAGGTCTTATCCCAGACCAGCAGAGAAACAGCAAAGAAACTGAAAGCGCCCCTGGTTCTCTTACCTGTCATTGGCATTCCTTTTGAGAAGGTAGGCATTGGGATTTTGGACCCTTGAACCCTACCTTAGGCTACAGGTTCATCTTGGTTTTGGTGGACCATGCCACTAGGTACACAAAGGCCATCCCTCTGAGGTCAGTGACTGCACCTGCAGAGTCCAGGGCCCTGATGGGGATTCTTACCCTCAGGCGGTTCCCCAAGGAAGTAGTGTCTGACAGAAGCACCACCTTAATGTCTGAGTTCTTGAAGTCCAGGTGTGATAGGTGTGGGGTGACCTGTAAGCTCTCCAAACGCTATCACCTGCCAAACAAATTGACTTGTTGAGGGATTCAAGAAAATTCAAGCCTCTGTTCCTGGGGGAAGCAAGCCCTTACTGATGAGGCTACAGGTTGTGCTAGGTGCGTCTTATCCAACTGTGCTTAGGCAGCCTCTATAAAATGCTCTGAAGCATCCATCTGCACAATAAATTACTTGGAAAAGTCAGGAGCCTTGAGTAGAGGTACTGTACACATTGCCTCCTTGAGGGTATTGAAGGCTTTCTGACAGGCCTCTGTCTAGATCACCTTTTTGGCTGGCTTCTTAAAAGCCAGCTTAGTTAAGGGGGCAACAATGGTGCCATAACCCTGTTTCCCAACTTCTGGAAGGTAGCAGGGGCATTTATTAAACCAAAGAACATTGCCCTAAACTGGAAGTGGCCATCTGCGGTCAAGAATACATTATGCCTCCAACTTAAGGAGCCTTTTTAAGCATCTCTCACGCCTGCCATTGCAGCCTGGTTGTGCAGTTTAATAAACTGCCATTTCAACTTGAACCTTTTGCCATGCCTAAACCTTCCTGTGTATTACATATAAGTTGCCCTTAGAGTAGACCCAAACAAAACAGCACATAAGGCAGGGTGTAGTGTAGTTAAAAAGTGGAATGTACAGAGCATAACATTAAGTTACCATATTACATTTATTAAGTGATAACTTTCAATTGAGAGCAGGTAGGAATATTGAGTTTGGTTTCTAAGGAATTGTAATTTAAAACTTTCTTTAATTATATAGTTGGATTTAAGTCACAATTCTGAAAATGGCACTTTTAGAAACTTGACATTTTCTTGTCTCAGCCATTTGGTACCTGGAGCCTGTATCCTGGGTCACATGACTAGGTGTAGCTGGCAATTGACCTTTGTGTATTACTCCCAGACAGTGAGACAGAGTGGGAATAGGTGTTAGCAGGTTCACCATATCTGAGTTCATAGGGGTTTGGAGCTATCACCCACCACACTGCACATCACAAAGACTCTGCCCCAGCACATTCACAAAGGGTTTCACAGTAGTATTTTGTGTCCCCAGACAAGCTGGGGACGGGGCAGGGAGGATCGAAATTCTAAACACCTCTCTAGGTGGAGGGCTCTAGAACATGATTCTCAAAAGAATACCTTGTGAGCTACTGTTAGCTCTCCAGCTACCTGCCAGTAGCTCTCCTGTGTGCATCCCAGCCTTCTGAATTTGAACCTTTTGCTTGGTTAAATCAACATATGTATGTTTATTTCACATTTCAACATATGTATTGTTTATTTCACGATGAAATGTGTGTATTGTCAGAACACGTCAGCTGCTGTTTGAAGAAAGATTGTAGAATTTCGTAAATAAATTGGTGATTTTTGAGTGATAAATCATGTGTGGAGACTTATTACTAATATGATTACTTTTGTGCCAAGGGCACTGCAGCTGTGGCTGGCATGTATTACCTACATATAGGTATTCCAAAGTGGCAAAGTATTCTTTAATTTACATTACTGCTGGTGACCATCCTGATGCACTCAGGTGATCACTGCTGGAAATCTTGGACATGGTGGTCACTAATGTAATCTTGTCTGATGTGGTCACTATCAAAACATTAACAATAGTAGCTCAGGAGGATTTTTGTTTAACGTATGTAGCTCTTACTGCACAAAAGAATGGAGACCCAAGATCTAGAAGCTTCTCAAACTTCAAAGTAGGCACCATGTATAAACAGTGGACCTTCAGACCCAACCCTTCAGTACATATCTGGACCCGTGGAAGGACTGCTGTGCTGCTCTGCTGCAAGAAAGACTGCTACTCCATCAGAGGCTGGCCCCCTGATCATAGACTCAAGGAATCAAGGACAGAAAAGGCTCCAACCACCTGAACCCTGCACCTGGACAATGTTTTCTGTGAATCCTGCTCCCCAAGTACTGCCACCCCATCCTGGACCCTTGGAGTGGGCCTGAAGGTCCTCTACCAGCCCACCTGTGGTCCTAGTAGACCCGGCGCATTATGACGCATTGTCTTGCAGCTCTGGATAAAAACTGCAGTTGCGCGACTCATCCCTGATGCAGCACCTTGAAGCTCCTCAGGACAGCTTGGACATCCTCGATGTATAACCTTGCATCACAGTACCATACCTCCTCGATGCCATAGCTCGCAGTGCCCTAGCTCCTCAGAACTGCAGCTGCACAGGGAGTCCATGACACAGGACCTTGCATCGCAGCACCGCAGCTCCTTCGAACCATCGCTGTGCGACCCATCCTCGACACAGGACTTCGCAACGCTCTGAATCCAGGATTTAATACAATTTGTTCAGTGTGCCTAATTTAGTTCCTTTATCCGGGGCACACTCCATCACAATCGGCCGGAGCGTGTGACTTTGTCCCAGTCCAGCATGACCAGATAACCATTGTGTGTTTTTTAAGCAATATTTTTTCCTAAATCTTTAAAATTGCATGTCTTTGGTTCTACTAACATGACTTTTATCATTTTGGTTCAAATAATTAGTTACATTTTACTCAATTTTCCATAATTGTTGTTGAATTTTTCTTGTGTTGTGTTTTCACTTTAGTGGTGTTAGAACAGCTGCATAAATAGTTTACACTTTACCTTTAAGTTAAGCCTGACTGGTTTGTGCCAAGCTATCAGAGGGATAAGCACAGGTTACTTTGGGGTTTGTCATTGTTTCAACCTGACAAGAATTGTGGTTGCGGCTTGAGTAGGATTTCACCTCCTCAATCATTAACCCAATTGCCTTCACCCACCAAAGTATATAGCATGATGCAATGGGTCAGCCCACTTTATTAGTGATTGATACTCTTGCAATGTGTCTAACAGCATTGGCATGATCAATGATGCACATCCGTCTAAAAAGATGACTTTAGTGCCAGGGCTTGGGAACTTTTCCAATGCTTTTTAATTCTTATTCTTTAACTTTTTACGAATCTGCTACAGACAGCTTTAGCTCCCTGTTGGTCAGACTCATTGTTTCTAATATACAGATAGTGGGCTTTGTGTTTAACCCTTGCTCCTGATTGGATGACTTTGTTGTCAATCTCAGTTGTATCCTCTAGTGTTAGTGGCTTCCCTCCCCATTCTTTATTTGTCCCACCCAGGAGTATTTCAGTCTCACAGGGTTCCGATTGCTCGACTTGTATCATTCCACAGCTGATGTTACTTGGACGCAGAGAACTACTTTTTTCTTTTTGTATATGCACTCCATGGGAGAGCATGTGTTTTCTTTCTTTATCCCTTGTGTTCTGCTTCCTTCTTGATTTTGCCCTACCCCCATTTGTTCTTCAGCTGCTCTGCCTCTCACACCAGAGTGTGTCCATTGCTTCTACTACCTCTCCACTTCCTGCTCATTTTTTCAAATATTCCCCAGCCCTTCCATCACTTATACATACCACTTACTGCCTTTTTCTACATCCCCTGCCTCTCTGCTTATTTGCACCAGCCACGCATTTGGAGGGAGGTCATCACAAAATGTGATTTTATCCATTTCTAGACAGCTTTCTGTGAGTGTTCGTGTGCAACCATGCATGACAGGGGACAAATAAATGGGCTTGTATTATTTGAACAAACCTATTCAAAGATGACTGCCACAGAAGTGCCTGCATATACCATGGCCATCTTTGAATGTTTTTTTCTATACGACAAATCTATTAAATATGGCTACCATGGATGCAAGTACATCTGTCGCATTCATACATGAATGGGTTTGTTCACATATCACAAATGATTGAATCCTTTTGTAATGTTTTAAAAAAAAACATTCAAAGATGGCCACCACAGATGCATGTGCATCCACATACAAGTGTTCCTCTAACCTCCGTTTAGGTCTCGCCTACGCAGCGCGCATGCGCTCCATAGGAAAAGAGACCTTTAGCAATTGGCACAGCTTTCCCGTCAAAAACGTGCACGCGTTGCATTGCTTCCAATGGCAACGAGTGCACGTCTGGTGATTCACTTGCGGGAGCGAGCAGCTGGCGCCATATGTTATGAATTACTGCGCCTTGCTGCTTGCTCCCGCAAGGGAATCTCCGCAGGCCCCCCCCTCTCTCCCCTCCCCCTGCTGCCGCGCGATGCGCGCGCGCGTTTGTGCTTGTTAGGTTTGTCTGGAAGATTACACCCACTTTCCCTAAGCTAGATTAGTACAATTGTACGACGTAGTGTGCGTTTACGATGGTGAAAAATCTGGCAGTATGGTGGGTTTTCCATTATCGTAAATGTAGGCTTTGGTGTGGTTCAGGGACCGTTTTTGAGTGACCACCATGCTAATATAGACGATCAGCCATAAAGTAGTACTTTTAAGTACGTCCATACGTACCCATTGTTGGTAGTGTCCTGCCCTGGGATAACTCTCACATTCACTTCTGCCAAAGACAGGAGTAGGCACCATTTGCAGGCTTGTGAAGGGACAGTGACATCCTTGTGTTTAATTGTGATTCAATGTAAGGGGGTTCTCTATATGGAACATATTTTCTAGTGTAGCAAAAAAGGTAATTGAGCAGATGCTCTATTTACCCAGTGTCCAGATCACTACACTCTTGAATTTACGTATTCCTAGAAATCTGTAACTCTTACGGAGTTTTAGGAGTGCACATAGGGTACTTTCTGAATGCTTCTAATGTAGGCGTAATCTTACTGGAGTAAATTTGCTATTTTGAAAGGCTTTTGTGCCCCCGTCCCATAATGAGTAGACCTGTTTTGGATGTGAATGACCCAGGGCGTGCGCACTCTGTAGACACCAAATGTCCGCAGGAAGGTAAACAAGTCTCCCATATCCAGTCATGATGTGGCAGTAGAGAGGCCTGGACAAGGGCAGGTTGAGTGTCCTAGTCTGCTTTAAGCAAACAACGGTATTTGTCAACTTTGTTTATCTTAATCGGCCATACACATCACGAAAATACCGGTTATGTTGTTCTGTGTACACGTACTCATGGTTTACTACGTTCTAGTCCTGATTTCAGAACACAATTCAAACCAGATCTCGCCAGTAGCTGGGTGTGGTTACTTGTGCACCTGGATTCCATAGAATACTGTGATGTTAAGTCGACAGAAACTATTGACCCCCCCTGCTGGTCACCAGTGTATTTGGCACAATCATTTGCACATCACAAAAAGGCTCAGTGAGTTGAACACCCACCGTTGATCTTTTTTTCCATAGGTTAGTCGGGACTACTTGCCTTCAGTCTCATTCTGTCGTCCCTTTAGTCCAAAGAGTACCTTCCACTGAACAATGTTGGTCTCTTGAACGGTTTGTTTCCATCTGGGATATGAAAGTCTCACCATTGCAGATTCTCCTCTATTCTGTTGAGACTTATGTCTCTCTTTGTGGGACTTCTCCTTCAAACCCTGTTCCGTTTGAGCTCACTTGTCGACCGTGCCCTTGTCCCTTTATTCACACAAAGTCATCTGTAAGGTAAAAGTCAGTTTTGTACACATGCTGCTCTGGAGGAATAAACAGCATTTTCCATTAAGGACCTCCTGGAAGACACGATCGTAGCTATGTGTTACCATCTCCACTGCCACAAACCAGAAACCAGCATTTGCAAAGCTAGTAAGTCTTTCTTGCATTTTGAGTCCTGACCGAAGCATTTTACAGAAATATGCTTCTGTAAAAAGAAATCCTATCTTTCTGTATACAGTTGGTGTGCTTTTGAGATGTAAAATAGTCCCAAAGAATTGGTGATAACACATGTGCAGACAGCTCCGCTGGCCAGGCCAGACCTTGTAAACACTGTGCTCCGATCAGGTTTCTGAAGTGACCTCTACTTGAAGCAGCTTCTGGACTGAGCTCTCCTGAATGCAGCTTGCACCTCAAGCCAGCACAGGCTCCAGACCACAGCAAGAATCCAGTTCAAGTGACCCTGTTTGAGTCACAGGACACTCAACAATCCTTCCTCACGGACTTCAATGTCGAGACCCTTGGCCTGCATAAGGCCACCAGTAAACCTCACCAGTAAGCCAGCACATGCACGTCTCCAAACGTTATTAAATACAAGCACACACTTGTCAGTTCACTTTAGGTCACTTTCTTGACAACAAAGCCACTTTGTGGGCCTTGACTTTAGACTGTTTTCCCCACAGTGCTCACTCAGTGCCTGCAAATGGAAGCACTACTGGGTAATACGTGTTTAATATTCAGCAAGATGATGGTGGTCAGACTATAAACTGATGTTAAGAGTGGAGAAGAAAGGAAGGGAAATACTAGGGTCATTGTGTCCTGCTCAGACCAGTCATTCTTCACATGATAGCAGCACCCGAGTCTTTCATTGTCGTACCTGTTAAGGGAAACGTTTCTGAAGGAGGTTGACCTGCCGGGAATGCCACCACATTCTTAATATATTTGCTTTTTTCACCATTTGACCTGTTGCCTGCACACCTTGTCGCACACTCCTAACTGCACTATATTTGCATAAAGGCCCACAGAAGGTCTGATGTTCCTCATCACCCTTAAGTTGAATAATAATGGTGTTGGGGAGTTGGTGGGTCTCAGTACGACCATTTTTTAAGAACCTGAGTCGTGTTTCACCTATATGAACACTATTTTCCTCTTTTAGAGAGGACAGCAGTGTTTTGTGTAGACTGCAACATGAAAATCTTGTACATCAAAGGTGCCTAGATTCATGTAAGCCCCATGTAAGTGTCCATGATCAATCACAGATGCCACTAAGGCTTTTCTTCGTTTCCTGGTGCTACATTCATGCCCAGTTCCGCACTGTATCGTAAGAATGATCTTTGCGGTGGATATTTCATGCCCTCACGCACATTTTTAGTGATGGCTGGCAAAGTAATTTTGCTAAATGCTACAGTTATGTTTTACATTTTAGATCTCTATTTTACGATCACAGAAGCAGCACTATTGTCACCAATGAACAAGCTGAAGCACTAAAAGCAGCCTTATGTGAGCCACTCACATGATCTAGATTTGTGATCTGCGTGAGAAACAAAAGCACAGTTGGTCTCTCCGATTCCCAGACAAATAGTGACAATCAGGGTCAAAATTTCAGCTGCAGAACCTTTGCAGCGTGAAGTACATATTTGTAGATCTGTGAGATTATGTTCTTACTGAAGCAATATGTCTGAAGCATGAAAGTCACACATTTGAATCCAGGTGCCATCTCTTCCTTGCGTCCTTTGAACGTTGTCAACATTGGTACAGTTTGATACTAGAAGCAGTAAGCACGGTAGACCCTTGTTGGGCACTCCACTTGCATTTGTAAACCCCCCTTACTTTCAGACTGGGGTGTATTGATGGCTCCAGCTGTTGGGGTCACCCATGCTGCTGCTGTCCATTGTTTCTCTTTGCAGTTGGTAACCTTCGCTCTGCCACATGTCACGCCCTTTTGTCTTATGCTTGTATTTGTTTTTGCATCCAAGGAGGAAGAATTGTCCTTGCTCAAAGTATTTGACCTTGGACTATTGCTCTGATCGCCATTTTATTATTATTTTGTGCTTGGAATGTCAGATATGTACACGTCCTCTTTATCCCAGGGCTCTAGCTTTAATGTGGGCGTTGCGGTTCATTGCAGCCTGAGAACAACTTTTATTACAACATTTATGCAGCCTGTCCTCCAGGAATCTGCTGTTTTGGGTTTTTGTTTAGAACGTTGTTTTCATGCCATGGTGTTCTTTCGCTAGAATGTAAGTGATTGATGGCTACGGTTCTCAGCTGTACTGTGGCGCTTATGTGGCAGCTCTTAGCACCCAATAAAGTATCTTATACCTTGTCAGTCCTTGCCAGGGAGCAGGCAGTGGACCCACAGGCTGGTAGGCTGTTGGCAACCGCTGGCAGCGGTGCAGGCACGACTAAGGCTGCACGGATTTCCCCGAGGGCAGCGGGGAGGCAGCATGAAGTCTTGTGGCAGCATCGCATGGTGCAACTAAAAGAATGTGTAGATCAGCGTATTTCACGTGTGAGCACTGCATACAGCTCTCTGGTGCGGGAGAAATGACTGTTGTTGATTGACACCTCGGAATCAATGCCATAACACATACCTATTAGTGGAAGCAGGTCAAGCTGTGCTTTGAAGAGCAGACACTGTGCATTTAAATAAACCTCTGTTGGTTGCCAGCTGAATTGTGTGCAAAGCCTCATTTTGGATTGGCAGACATTTTGGGGGGAACAAAGGCATATTTTACTTCTGTGTTGCACTCCAGTGCTCTGCGTGTCATCATAGTATTAATTTTCGCAGTTGAGTGTATTGAAGGAAGTTTGTAAATAAAGCTTGTACCGCAGTCTCCAGCCCACTTTCTCTAAGACTAATAGCTTTGATGCATTTGTTCTAGTGAGATGATGTAGGAAAGAGCTGTGCATTATAAAACGTAGCAACACCATTGAGCGCAAAGGAGACAATGACTTCTAAGACGAAAAGCTCGGAGTGAAGCGTTTGCGCCCTTTATCAATTTTCTCGTCACGGTTTGTACACAATGCTGTGCGCTTTCAATCGTGGTAAGGACAAATCTTGTATTTAAGTTATGCATCAATCAGCATCACCACAGCATCACTCAGGGCCACCACAGCATCACTCAGCATCACCACAGCATCACTCAGCGCCACCACAGCATCACTCAGCGCAACCACAGCATCACTCAGGGCCACCACAGCATCATTCAGCACTACCACAGCATCACTCAGCACTACCACAGCATCACTCAGGGCCACCACAGCATCACTCAGCACCACTACAGCATCACTCAGGGCCACCACACCATCACTCAGCACTACCACAGCATCACTCAGCACTACCACAGCATCACTCAGGGCCACCACAGCATCACTCAGCACTACCACAGCATCACTCAGCACTACCACAGCATCACTCAGGGCCACCACAGCATCACTCAGCACCACTACAGCATCACTCAGGGCCACCACAGCATCACTCAGCACTACCACAGCATCACTCAGCACTACCACAGCATCACTCAGGGCCACCACAGCATCACTCAGCACCACATCAGTATCATTCAGCATCGCCTTTGCACTAGTACACCACCACATCCTCATCTCTCAGAAAGACCTGAGTATCATTCAGCATCACCTCAGCATCGTCTCCACACCAGTCACCACCACCACTACCACCTCAGCATCACTCAGAAAGACCTGAGTATCATTCAGCATCACCTCAGCATCGTCTCCACACCAGTCACCACCACCACTACCACCTCAGCATCACTCAGCACCACCTCAGCCTGCTCTCGAAGTCTGGCATCTGTTGATTCTCCCCTAGCGTCTGGCTGCTGCTAGTGTTATAATACAGGTACTAGTTCCAAACCTTCACCCTCCAATTGTTTATGCCCCCTCAAAAAAAAGCTTTAACAAACAACCATTGGAATAGGCAGAAACAAGTTGCCAGCATTGCAAGAACCAAAGAAAACTGAGGACATTTTTTACCGTAATTACTTTTTTTAATATGGTCATTCAGTTGTACATAATGCTTTCTTGGTCATATATAAGGTAACAGCCAATAGGTCTCGCCTTTGGGACCTTATAAGTGTTTAGTTATCCAGCATAATATCCTTGGTGCAACAACATCAAGTGTTGCATGGCTAAACACTTATAAGGTCCCAAAGGCGAGACCTATTGTCTATGCCAATGCTTGTTTCATTTGGCATTACTTCTCTGGTGTTCTGATATACTGCCTCCTCCCTTCTCCCCTCCTTCTTCAGAGGTGCATCTACAAAGCATGCTTGATAACATCACAACTTCATTTTCAGAGTTACAGGGCCTTCTAGGGGATACCACTTAAACTTCCGTTAGCTATCTCTGTGTTACACCTCTACGATGCACAGAAATGCATTACGGCATTCGTATTCACGGCTCCACTGTGTGGGTCTGTTGATCCATGGTACGCTTTTCCCTAAAATTCTAAACGTTTGCAAGAAACATCTCAGGAGAAAAAGGTGTTTGAGAAAGCTTCTTTATTTCAGAAATCAATTAACTTACTTTCTTGTCATTATGCCTTTCATGGTCCCATAGTTCTCAAGGAAGTGATGGAGCTGGATTATATCATCATTCCCAATCCAAGGTGGGAGCAGTGGAATGTTCTAACTGCTTCAAAAACCAAGATGGATCCTGTACTCAATGTGATGTCAAATCACATTTTCTGAAATCGTCCAGGTCCCACAGTTCTCCAGGAAGAGGTAAAACTGGAATATATCATCATTCGCAACCTAAGATGGTGGACGCCTTAGATTCCTATGGCTGCTTCGAATTGCAAGCACGCTCCTGTATTTCCTGAGAAGTAATTACCTATTGGGATAGTAAAAAAGGCTGCTGAATTCAGAGGCAGTTGCGCCGCAGCGGAGCTGAAAGTATTGTAGAGTTCTTTCACCCTTTTTCTAGATTTTTGTCCCTTTGTTTTTCCCTTAGGATTTTCCTTGAATTCAAGAATCTTCTGTAAATCTTTTTTGCAAGTCTCCTGATTCCAGATTCTCACAACTCAGTGCCGGCTAGTGCAGTGTTCTGCTATTTGCCTTCACAGCAGCTACTGATTTGTTTCTCCTCACTGTTTCTTCCGTCTGTCACTGGAGGTTTTGTCACTTAGGGGTTATTCCTCCATTCTGAACATTCTCAGGTGCACCTACTTAATATGCATTCTTTTGTCTGCATAGGTGGCACAATTGCTATAAGAAGGAGTCGTGCAACCGTGAGGCAGCAGCAAAGTCAAGACAGAACCCAAAGTATATAGCACTGTGCAGTCGGTCAGCCCACTTTAGACACTGGTACTCTCGCAATGTGACTCGCAGCATTGGCCTGACCAGCAATGCGTTCCAGAATTTGACGCTCTTCCTTGGTCTGTAAGGTATTTCTATTTACCAGCATGTCAGGAGAGCTGAGTTCAGGCGAGCAACTGCTCTCCTCCATATGACCTGTCAAGTACCTGTCATGCCCTACACTTGTTGGGTGTCTAATTAACACCCACGACCTTAAACAGCCTGTTAACCCCTTGCATGCCCGCCCCTTTCCCCGCCCAGTGCCGCGCTTTTTATTAGCGGGCGGAGTTCATGACGAGCTGGACTCGTCATGGGCACAGCGCCACCGCAGCCCATGACGAGTCCAGCTCGTCATGGGCACTGAAGGGGTTAATGGTCATGTGCCATGGGTCCCAATTACCAGAGATGCCTCTGCATTTTCTGGAGTGATTCTCTAGGCCCAGTCTGTGCACCCACTGTGCTGAGTGCACTGAAGCTGAGTAACAGCTTTCAAAGCACCTATCAGGTTCGACCAAGCCACTGAGCTATGGGGAGGAAATCGAAGAGGAAGAGCCAGCAGCAATAGGGAACCATAGCTTAGCCATACAACTCATCTGTTACCTAGGTTCTTACCGCCTGTAGGTCAAGGTGAGTATGCTCTTGCCCCATCTTATATCATGCTGCCATCTACCGGTGCCAGAACCATCTGAAATGTGCCCAGAAAGCGCTGCGTACTTATTATAATGTCCCCTCGACCTCTCAAAAGTTTCCAAAGTAGTAAACACACACAAGGAATGCTTTGCAACATGTGAATGACCTGACCCCAAAACCTGACATGGTCCCCAAAGTCCTGCAGTTCCTGTCATATACCCAGAATATGTGGCCATTTCATGAGGTGTGCACAAACTATATAATTGTCGTCCTCCGAGTGTGCACACATCATACTATGATTCCCTGGATGAGAGCTAGGTTGTGCTTAAAATACTGAAGACCTAACTCGAGTGTGGTCACCAACCTAAATGTTCACCCAAAGCGTACATCTGTGAAAGTTCTGTTGAGTGTGCCAGGCTCTCTCGTAACATGTGCAGTTTGCTTTACATCCTTACAGTTTACACATAATGTATGCTGCATACTTGTAATGTATATGAACGACATTCTTTCAATATTTCCAGCATGATTTGAATCACTGTCCTAAAATGAGTGTGATTTGCATCCTCAACATGCCCCTAGAAGATCCTGTTTCCAAGTATTGTAGAGCATATACCCCAGATGTGTGACATATACACATTTAGGGCCTGATTACAACTTTGACGGTATGGGAGCGGGCTGCCACGCCAGCACCCCGCTCACAGTCCACTAAAGTCGACTGCTGAGTGTCCGCTAGATTATGAGTTTCCTCAATGCCTGGCGGGCGGGCGTGCGGCGCGCAGTCCCATTGGGATACCTATTAAAAAGCCACCTCAATAGGAGTGCCTAAGGCTGTTCAGTCCATGCCGTGCAGGAAAGGCATGCAGACAGGGGGCACAACATGCACAGGGGCAACAGGGTGCCATGTAGGGCCTCCTTTATTTCCTCAAGCCAGCCTTTTTATGGCCGGCTCACCACCATGAAAAGGCTGGGGAAGGGGAAACACTCGTAATATGCTTGCGAGTGCCGCAGCGGTACCGCCAAGCATATTGCTTCCCCAGACCACCACAAGACTGCCAAGGATCCCAGAACCCTGTCAGTTGTGGCGGTCCCAAAACGGTACAACCGCCTTAGTTGTAATACGGCAATCCGACCGCTGGTGCGGCAGTCCCCGGCCGTCACTTCACCTCCACCACAGGTTTGCGGGTCCAATGGACTGCCGAACTCGTAGTCAGACCCTATTATTGCTTTTGTGCAAAATTACAGAAATAAGTTTTGAATATGTTTCATTTAAGAATCTTAGGTTTCTATACCGTAATTTCCCCTATCTGTAGTTGCGCCAATCTCCAACTGCTCTCACACTTCTTTTTTATTTAATTTTTTTCATTTTTTGCAGTCACCACACTGTTAACAGGCATTTATCTTAAAATCGGTTTTTGCCCATTTCAAGATGCTTAACCAGGAGTGCGCAGGAGACCTCTTGCACGGCGGACAGAAAAAAACAGATCTGTATTATTTGAACAAACACATTCAAAGATGTCCACCATGGATGCATATGCATCTACAAATGCCATTTTTCAGAGCCTTTCTTCAAATATTACTGATGTTTGAAAAATGGCCACAATTAATGTGTATGCATTCATGGCACTCATCTTGAATGGACTTGTAACGTTTTTACAAATCCATTCAAAGAGCGTCACTGAGGATGAGTGCAAATCCACAGTAGCTAGTTTAGAACAAAGAAGCATTGGCAATTCCAACAGCTTTCACTGCCATGACCTATTGGCTTTGCCAAAGCTCCTTAATTTATTTTAGTCATGCAGTGTCTTAAAACTGTAGAATATTTGAAAAATATTTGCCTGAGTGTCACTGTAAATTGCTACAGCCATACTTTTCTGCTTATTTCTAACTTGGCTTACCGGATGTGCCTGTGTCCGAGCCTCAAATGTGCAGCTATCTGGCAGTCAAGATGCCAAAGTCTGAGAACCAGCCTGCACAGTCGAAACTGTTTATATTTTCACCACTCATGGAGGCCATCTACTACTTTTCATGAGCTTTGGTTTTCTTGGTGGGAATGTGCTCGATATTAAAACTGTATATATACTAAGGCATATATTTGACCTTCACCTTGTACCATTGCTAACGTGTGGGTTATCATGTTTTGCAATATCTGTGATTCAAATACTATTGTTTGTACTCAATAAATACTTTTAGACTCATCGGAAATGTCAGACAGTTTTGTTCCAGAGATCTATAGCTTCAGGTTGCATTAATTCAAAGCTAATACCAATTTTCCTGTGCTGTGCATTAAAACAAAATATGTTTTCTATCCCTGGCTCAAGTACAGCTGGCTGGCAGAAAATTGCCAGCCAGCTGTCTTCTGCAGAAGATTCTTCTACTTATCCACTAACATCATATGAAGTATTTTATTTGATATATATATGACTTGTGGGTCTGTTCATACTAAGAGTAGAAAACTCCTTTGACAGGAGGAATTTGATGTCTTTTTGTCTCCCGGTCTCACCTTTTTCTTAACACATTTTTGGTAAATAGAAAAAGTTGCAGATTTGACATTATTTCAGCTGAAGACTGAGAAAGTTATTCAATGCGAAACCTTTTATGTGAGGGGGGGGGGGGAGAGCAAGCCTACGAAATGGCCAGCGAGTGGCCGTGTCTTTTCTGTATAAAAGTATGGCAACTGTGATCACTGCAATTGGGGTGGGGTTAGTGATTGCGGTGACGGGATCAAAGACATGGTTGAGACAAATAAAATATTCTGTTACTATTTTGCTGGTCTTTCACCTCCATGTGTAAGAAATTGTGTTACTGGTTGAGGTAGGTGAAACCCTTCTTAAGCAGCAACCACAATTCTTATCAGGTTGAAGTCACAAGTTATCACCTTAAATTAACCTGTGCTTACCCCTCGGTGGCTTGGCACAGAGCAGTCAGGCTTAACTCAGAGGCAATGTGTAAAGTATTTATGCAACACTTCAAACAGAAACACAGTGAAAATGCACCACAAAAGGATCCCATAACAGTGTTAGAAAAATAGAGTAATTGTTGATAAATAAAACAAGAAATACTGAACAAATGCCAACGTGCACACAGGTAAAAACGTTTAAATCCAAATTGTAAAAGTTTAAGGGTGTGCTGCTAACGCCAAGGCGCCTGTCCAATGACGACTTGCGGTAAACATCCAATCTAAAGTGCAAACAGGAAGAATTCCCTTTGCTGGCGCGAGCACCTTTCAATGGGCTAATAAAAAGCCATTAATCCATTAATCCAATTTCAAATGGAAACATATGAATCAGTAATCGTTGATTTCTCGAAACCATTGATTTATTCTCAATGAAGGTTGCATTCAAGAAACATATTTACATATCCTTATGAGGCTGGGGAAAAATCATCCGCCTTGTTACAATATCAACAGGAAACCCAATGCATTTCGGGTCCGGTTCGAACCCTTCATCAGGGGTATTTCTTAAAGCTGAAAAAACAAAAAAGGCAATTCAATCTAAAGTCCTCATCATCAAATCCAAAATCTAAAACATCAGGAGTAAGTATCGTGACTTTGTATGTTAGAATACGTCGTAGCGACATGCTGTAACGACGAAGAAGAGCTCCACTCTCACAAGCAGCAGTGAACGGGTGAAATGACAAGACATTAACAGAAGAGCACGTCCAGACTTACGCGGTTAATACAAAATGAATTACGTGTATTAGCTCCACAAGTATTAACGTGACTAACGGTCCGATGGCTGAACGGTGATAGTTAAAAAGATAATGGTGAACAGTGCTAACGAAAAAATAAATGACTGGATGAGAGCCTAAAGCTCGGGTTAAAAAATGTTCAGTGCCGTAAACCAGTTGAAAAGCAAGATGTCCGTGCAGGCTTACCCGGTTAGTGCAGTGTGATCGCGTCCGGCGGAAACACGTCAGGCAACGTAGCTGGCGTGTTTACATCGGACTGGGGGTGGCTTAAGTAGGGAGAGTGATGACGGAACATCCACATGTATTAACAAGACTAACGGTCCGATAGTAGAACGGTGATTGTGAAAAAATAAGTAAATAACTGAATAAGAGCATAAAGCTCGGGTTAAAAAATATTCAGTGTCATAATGGCAGACAGAGAGAACAAGTTGGTAAGCGAAAGTCCGTGCAGGCTTACCCGGTTAGTGCAATGTGATCGCGTCCGGCGGAAACACGTCAGGCAACGTGGCTGGCGTGTTTGCATCGGACTGGGAGTGGCTTAATTAGGGAGAATGTTCATTGCAACAACGTAATAACAGGCGATTGTTTTATCCATCCAACCAAAGGTCACAAAATAAGATTACGCCATTCCAGCACTTGTGATACATCCAACGTCATTTACGCACTTAAATGCCCTTGTGGCAAAATCTATGTTGGTAGAACGGAACGTAAAGTAAAAATACGTATTGGAGAGCATAAAAGTAACATTCGCATGAAAAATGTGAAGTCCACAGCTGCAGTACATTGGATGGTAGCTAAACATAACATTTCCCAGCTCCGTTTTACTGTTTTGGTGGCACAAAGGTCACGGAACGATGTTGACCCACTAAAAACTCTTGCACGGGCAGAATTTTATTGGACTAAGAAACTGCAATCTCTTCAGCCTCTGGGTCTCAATGATCGCATAGAATTTAATTGTTTTCTGTAAATCAGTATTTTCTTCCATGAAGTATAATTATGTATTTTCACCCCTCTCCGTTTTACAGACTCTTTCTATATCCATTGTTTATAATCCATCATCATTCTCCCTACTTAAGCCACCCCCAGTCCGATGCAAACACGCCAGCCACCTTGCCTGACGTGTTTCCGCCGGACGCGATCACATTGCACTAACCGGGTAAGCCTGCACGGACTTTCGCTTCCCAACTTGTTCTCTCTGTCTGCCATTATGACACAGAATATTTTTTAACCCGAGCTTTATGCTCTTATTCAGTTATTTACTTATTGTTTCACAATCACCTTTCTACTATCGTACCGTTAGTCTTGTTAATACATGTGGATGTTCCGTCATCACTCTACCTACTTAAGCCACCCCCAGTCCGATGTAAACACGCCAGCTACGTTGCCTGACGTGTTTCCGCCGGACGCGATCACACTGCACTAACCGGGTAAGCCTGCACGGACCTCTTGCTTTTCAACTGGTTTACGGCACTGAACATTTTTTAACCCGAGCTTTAGGCTCTCATCCAGTCATTTATTTTTTCGTTAGCACTGTTCACCATTATCTTTTTAACTATCACCGTTCAGCCTTCGGACCGTTAGTCACGTTAATACTTGTGGAGCTAATACACGTAATTCATTTTGTTTTAACCGCGTAAGTCTGGACGTGCTCTTCTGTTAATGTCTTGTCATTTCACCCGTTCACTGCTGTTTGTGAGAGTGGAGCTCTTCTTCGTCGTTACAGCATGTCGCTACGACGTATTCTAACATACAAAGTCACGATACTTACTCCTGATGTTTTAGATTTTCGATTTGATGATGAGGACTTTAGATTGAATTGCCTTTTTTGTTTTTTCAGCTTTAAGAAATACCCCTGATGAAGGGTTCGAACCGGACCCGAAATGCATTGGGTTTCCTGTTGATATTGTAACAAGGTGGATGATTTTTCCCCAGCCTCATAAGGATATGTAAATATGTTTCTTGAATGCAACCTTCATTGAGAATAAATCAATGGTTTCGAGAAATCAACGATTACTGATTCATATGTTTCCATTTGAAATTGGATTAATGGATTAATGGCTTTTTATTAGCCCATTGAAAGGTGCTCGAGCCAGCAAAGGGAATTCTTCCTCTTTGCACTTTAGATTGGATAAATAAAACAAGACTACATTGAAAAAATTGGAGATACTCAGTTTTTAAGGTCAAAGTGCAAAACAGCACCAAAAAGCGCCAACTCTGGATATCTGCTGGACTTGGACAAAGTCACAAGTTCAGGCCGACTGCGTTGGAGTGCAAGCCAACCACAGGGACCCAGTTAGGCCCACTGAACAGAGTACCCTAAATCTTGGTTTGTGGAGCGTTGCTAGGATCCACGTCGTAGATCCGTTGCGCAGCTGAAGCAATGCATCAGTTCTGAGATGCAGCAAGGCTGTGGCACAAGGTCCAGTTGCGTTGTCATCGAAGATCCCATCGAGAAGGGCTGGTGATGAGATATCTGAAATCAGGGATGCGTCTCACAATCGGGGTGGTGCATCAGTTCCAAGGAGCTGCAAGGCTGCGATGCAGAGCCCGTCATCATCGTTGAGGCTGCCATTTGATGAGAGATGTGAATCCCTGCACCATGGATGCATTGTGCAGCAACAGTTCTGATGCAGCAATTGGCTGTGATGTGACACGGGGCTTTGCGGCGGTTGTGATCCATGCAGCAGTGGCAATGCATTGATTCTGCTTGGGTTGTGCTGCACAGCAGAGCAGATGCATGAGTTCCGTTGGATCCACAGAAGCTGGCAGAGCCCCTTAGGCCCATTTCCAAACATCCAGGACTGGGCTGCCACCTCTTGGCAGGGTGGACTCACAGATTGCAGAGTCCAGGTGCAGAAGCAAGGTTGTTGGAGCCTTCTGTCCCCGAGGCTCAAGTCAGGAGGCCAGCCAACTAGCCCTTGGAGTCACTCTGGGGTTCTGGATTCAAGAGAGGAAGGTCCAGTCCTTCTCACCCAGGCAAAAGGGGCAGCAGTTTAGAACAGCACAGCAGCAGCACAGCAAAGCAGTAGTCCAGCAGAGCAGCAGTCTGGCAGAGTGACAGTCCTTCAGCAGTCTTTCTTTTTGGCAGAGTATCCACAGGTCCACAAGTGTACTGAAGTGGTGGTGTATGATGTCCGTTATTTATACTCAGTTGTACCTTTGAAGTGGGGGACAAGCTTTTAGAGGTTTCCCCTTGAGGTTGCCAGACATCCTGCCTTCCCTGTCCTGGCTCCAGACTAATTACACAGGGTATGCATCTTTTTGTGTGGAGGCAGGACACAGCCTATTCAAGTTTACCTGGGGCTAGGCCCATCTCCTTCCTCCCATCCTGCCAGTGATGGCCCATCCAGGCACACCTAAGTTCCCTATTGGGTGTGGCTGTTTAGGAGGAATACACAAGGCTCAACTGTCAGCTTCACCCAGTCATGTGACCCAGGTACAGGCTACAGGTACTAAAGGGCTAAGGCAGGTGAAATGCAACTTTCTAAAAGTGGCATTTTCAAATTTTCAATATAAATGCGTCTTCACCATAAGTTAGGATTTTTCATTACAATTCCAAAGACACCAAACATGATTTGGTTACCTGGTCCCATTTGGAAATTACAGCTTATTAAATGTTATAAGGTTATTCTAATGCTAGTCTATGAGAGAGGTGGCCATGCATTAAAGAAAAAAAAAATTTAAGAGGTTTTCACTACCAGGCCATATATAACTTACAAGTACATGCCCTACCTTTTAAATACACTGCACCCTGCACTCTGGACTGTCCAGGGCCTGCCCTAGGGGTGACCAATATGTGTAAAAAGGGAAGGTCTAGGCCTGGCAAAAAGGTTTGTTTTGCAAGGTCAACATGGCAGTTTAAAACTACAAACATAGGCTGCAATGGCAGGACTGAGATATGTTTTTAAAGGGCTACTTAAGTGGGTGGCACAATCAGTGTGGCAGGCCCACTGGTAGCATTTAGTTTATAGGCCCTGGGCACATGTATTGTTACTTTACTAGGGACTTATAAGTAAATTAAATCTGACAATTGGGTTTGAGCCATGTTACCATTATTATGGCCTGAGCACGTGCACTTTAGTACAGGTTAGCAGTGGTAAAGTGTGCAGAGTGAAAACAAAATCAGCTAAAAAATAGTGGAAAAAAAGCTAAAAGTTTGTGGGAAGAACACCATAAGACTGACAGTTCTAACATAAGGTAAGTGCATAGAAATAACAGACACACACCTTAAATGAAAAATAAATGAAAGTAAAACAAATTGGGGGTGGGGGTGTATGAAACCTCAGTTGGTTAACAGGATCACTGCGAATGTCTAGAGAGTCACAGAAATGAATAGTGGTTGGCTTAATGGGGAATAGTAACATGTGTTTATAGGGCTCGAGGTTCCAACTTGAAACAGAAGGCACAGTAAATATGTGAATAAATATTATATAATTGTATTCCATGCAGCAAAATATAAACTGCTATTAAATGTCCAAAACGATTTGGTGATTAAGATAAAACAAGTGCTTTCCAAATAATTACATTTGCCATCTGTATTCAGACTGAACATAGTCCAATTACTTTTTAGAAGTGTCCATTGCAATGATTGAGCTGTGGAAATGTGGATTTTCCTGGTCAGTTATGTCCCCTATCTTGGACCCCAACGGTTCTATGTGCATGTCACAAGTACATGTATGTTCCCTCCAGTTCCAGTTATGAAGACGCAAATACATGTGCGTCCACCGTCAACATGTCCTCTGTCAGATCCGCCATGAATATGTCGGATATTCCATTCCTAAATATGAAAGGCCACCGGCTTTATATGGTTCACTTATGCCATTTTACAGTCCAAGGCAAGTAGGCCCTGATTCTGTCATCAAACTCCTTTTGCCTTCTGCCTCTGAAAGCTCCAGTCTGAGCCTGCATCTGTGACCATGAACTCTGTCTCATTCTCTGCGCGGCTCACGAAGCCTGACATCAGCCTATTCTCTGCCAAGAGCTGTATTTCACCTTCGAATTATCTGCTTCCCCCTCAGCCGATGCATTCCTGCCTAGTAGCTTAAGTAAACATTCTTCCAGTTACCAAGTAAGAGGCCCGGCTTCTCTGCCCTCATGCAAGTAATTCATAGCCCTGTCACCATGGAATATTCCCATCCCCTCGCATTCAGTGTAGACACTTAGACGCTTGTACACACACGCACAGTCAGTATAGAATAGATTCTGTCCGAGAGTCCTTCTTTATGGATAACATAGTTCTTTAAACATAGGATGTTAGATATGATTTGGGATTAGGTTGATCTGACCCCCAGACTTTTCGTCTCCACATGTAGAGCTAATGTCAAGTTTCCCTTCACCCCCTAGTTACACGTCAATTACACGTCATGCTGCTGCGCGCGCATCTATGTCAAGTATTATCTTATAGATCCACCTATGTATGATAATCATAGCCAATCATGTTTCTTTTTACTCCTTATTACGCCCAGTTTCGGTTACGCAGGTACCACGTCAAGTTCCTTATCAATTATTACGCCTACTGTATTTGCTTCATTATAACGTATGTACTATAAAAGTTACTTCTTGTCAATAAAGTATGTACTTCACTTCCTGAACCCCGTGGTGATGGAACTTGAAGCATCCGATTATAATCGATTACTGGAATAAAGCCCATTCAGAAACTCTAATATCACGGATTCTGCCTCTCATTTTACTGAGCTATTTTATTATGATTATGTATCAAATTCAGTCCAGGTAAAGGAATTTTTATTTACCACATGATGGCGCCCGAATAGGGACACTTTCTCATCTCACGCGCCGGCGGTGAGTTGTAGGCCCGGTCTCCTGCCACAGCTGGACGGACAATTACGCGTACCAGCAGGATTTCCTGTATCTCCCTCCGGTCAAGCGGGGGCGACTGAGACTACGATCAACACCCAGACGAGGCGGTGAGAAGTGCGAAGTATCCCGACCAGAGCCTAGCTGAGAGAGCAAGATCCGAGGTATATCGAGACCCACCAGTTCGAAGTCTAGCCCAGTTCCCGACGAGTCGAGTCGAGTCCAGTCCGGTTCAAGTTCAAGTTACTGAGGCCTTCCGTTTCCGAAGCTACCCGGTGAGTACCATTTCTGGGGAGGCATTTCTGACGTGCACATAGGTTGTGCCGGTCAAGACGGGTTTGGGTACACAAATCCGGTCTGCACTGTTTTAGCAGTGTATCTGTACTGTTTAGCAGTATATCAAGTATTCCGAAGTATCTAGTAAGTGTCAAGAATTAAGCATGGTGATTTAGTTATGCAGACGATCATCATTGTTGTTTCAGTTAAAGGTTTAATGTTTTAATGTTAAATGTGTTAAACGTCTTGCATATTGTGGTATGAATGGTTGTTCATTAGTGTGCTTTTTGTATTAAGTGTGTTCAAAATTAAGTATCGGATCAGTTGTCAATATGCCGCTTTTTTCGAAATTAAGACAGATCACTACTAGGAAAGGGGTACTTGAAGAAGCCGTCCCTATTCCTCCTAGGGATACTCCAGGGCACTTTATGTATCAGAAGCATGGCTTAGATGCCATATTATTTCTTGATTTATGGGTAGATTATACCAAGGGATTGCCGGAAAGTCAGAGGTGGCCCACAGCGGGAACCTGGGATGCAGAGTGCATCATGAAAGTCGAGGAAGAATTATGGAAGAGAAAAGTCAGACAGTCACAGAAAGACGCTGTTGAGTTATGGCGTAAAGAATCTCATAGACGTACAGAAAAAGCACGTAGACAGGAAGAGAAGAGTAAAGAAAGTTCAAATAAAGTTCAAGAAAATCTATTAATTGAGGAAGGTATCCGAGTGAAATCGGAACAAGTAGATAGACAAAGAAATGCCCTTATGAATGGTATGTATCCTCTTCTAGCCGAAGGATTACCTAAGGCTGCTCCAGAGATGCCAAAAGACTTGCCACCCCCATTATTTCCAATTAAGGTACATCCTAAAGGACATCCCAGAACCGCAGAAGATGTTTTTCTTTCCTCATATCTAGATGACGCAGCTCCCGAGTATGCTAACCCCGCACCACATAGACCGTCTGGCGGGGGGGTTCAACGTCAGGATCAGGTATCTGTCCCTGTGCAACAGCAAGTCCCGACACTAGCTTCGGCAAGCACATCTGTTTCCGCATCTGTCTCCACAGTCGATTCTACAGTGGTGTCCACACCTATAGTTGCTGTGTCACGTTCGACGAATCCTTTCACACCCGACGCCCCAGATGGGGCCACGGGAGGTGCTAGCAATACTTTTACGCCACCTAGAATAAATAAACTTGTTTTTCAAGAGTCAGCGCATTCACGTACACCCAAATTCGTAAGTGAACGTGCGCTTAAGGAACTTCTTATAGATTGTAGATATGACCCGGTGGTCGGTAAAGAGGACGAAATGGTCCTGGCATCATTACGTATCAGACGAGCCGCAGGGTATTTAGCGAGGTTACCAGGAATGACTGCGCATCTAGATAAAATATATCATTTTGTTCAAACAGGGCGAGATCCAGAATGTATTAACAGAGCTATGGAATTCCAGAAAGTAGAGATACAAGGGGAACTGCTACGTTTCCTCATAAACTGTGTGATCAGAAATCAAGACCGACCGGGGGTAGACCCGGATGCAATGCATATTCTTACAAAATGGAGCCAGAATATATCAGAAGGAAGACACGATAAGCAAAATTGTATAATAGCCATGTGCCGAAAGATCCGTAAAGAAATAGAACGGATACACGAAGAGAGATTACAGACCGACGAGTTCGAACAAAGCGAGGAAGAAGGGTCAGGACCACCCGCAGGACAGTTGGACACCATAGCCTATGTAGGTAGAGGAAGATCTTGTCATAGGGATCAGACTAGATGTCATATTGACTCAATACGTCCGATATGTCCAGATAATAACAGGAATTTCCAAATACCTATAATTAATATAAGGTCTAACGAGCATTCGTTCCAAACTGCTGACAAACTACTCCGAGAACGAAGGGGTTATCATTTTCTCGATTCTATGGATGAACAAGATTTAGCCAGGGCAGCTGTCCACTGGGTGGACAGTCCCGGAAAATATAGTGATGCTACAGTAGTACGCACATTTTTGAATCTCACCCCAGATGAACAGAGGTTGGCTGGGATTTATATGATTCAACAACTCATTATACTATATCAGAGTCAGCATTCGGACCCTGGTCCGTTACCTGACATACTGACTGAATTGCTTACAAATAAATGGAGAGGTCCAGGTACCGAATTAATTAAAGAAATTCTAATGTCAAGAAAACAGTATATTCTTTTTATATGCTCAGAGCATACCTCATTGCCCAGCAAGGAAAGAACAACGTATCACATGGATAGACAGAATCCCTTACGAGAAGTACACCCAATAAAAGGCGAGGGCGACGAGTTTAGGCGCGTATTTGTATATACGCCCATATCAAAAATAGAACTGTTAGAAATGAAGAAAGTGGTACCTAGTCATGACAAAGACCCAGCGGGTTTTCACCGAGAAATTAAAGACATGTTACTCATGGGAGAGTATACCTATCCCGACATTATGACGATATTAAAGGTGTTGATGCCTGCTGGCATTTATGAGAAACTCAAGGAAAAAGAGTGGGAGGTAGGAGACCAAAAGATAGAATGGTCAGTGTTAGAAGCGGAAGAAAAGGCCCGAACTGCAGGAGCAGGACTCGGGGATAAAACTAAAGCACTACCAGGTTTGCTAGTACAGGTACTGCCACGTTTATTAACTACGAAAAAGGAAGATTGGGGTACAATTTCAGCCTGTAAACAGAAGCAAGATGAAGACACTAGTGATTACTATGCCCGATTTGAAAAATGTTTTGGTATAAATAGTGGCATAAAAGCAAGTAGCGAATCATACCCGCATCTGTTTGTAACAAAATTAGTAGAAAATGCTCTGTCCCCGGTAAAGAATAGAGTATTAAAATTCGAGAGTACCTGGCAAGGTAACACTCCAACACAAATGTTACAAATGTTACAGTACCATCACAATAGAATTAAAGAGGAACAGGAACATGAACACAGACGCATGAAAGACACAAAAATGAAAATGCTAGTTGCCCAGACAGTACCAGCTGAAGGACATAAAAAGGGTATGACACATTCCGATTCAGCAGGACCGGTAAAAGGGACATGCAATTATTGTAAGAAGCCAGGTCATTACGTACACGATTGTCCAGTTTTAAAACATAATATTGCCATAGGTAAAACACAAGAAAGACCACGGCCACCCAGACAGGATCAGAATGAACAAGGAGCTATGCAGCATGCCCAGGCCATGCCAGCCGCACAACAGCCAATACAGTTTGTGCCAGCTGCACCACCGTTGCCTGCTGCTGCCACACAGACCACAACACGACAAATGTATCAGACTGCACAGTATGAATATCCTGAGTATCAGCGTTACGCATGAACTAGCCTAGAGAGGGAAGTTGACTTACCCCTTATCGAGATTCCTGTAGATCAAGAAGGACCTTATGTACATAGTGAATTATTAGGTCAAGATAGAAAATTCTTACTCGATACAGGGGCAAGTCGAACAACTATAAAACGTAGTGAAGTTCCAGGGGCACCCCTCTCAGGCTCTCAGAATATCTCCCTTGGTTTTTCAGGAAAACCTATTGTTAATGAAGTATCACAGCCTCTTCCACTTACGATAGGACCTTTGACACGAACTACAGATTTATTGCTTACTAAATCATGCCCAGAAAATCTGTTAGGAATTAAAACTCTGAAAGCCCTAGGAGCCATAATATGTTGTTCTCCGGAAGGAGTAAGGTTGTTTTTACGTGATTTTAAAGGTCACTATGTGTCTAGAGACATGGATCCCCGACTACAGACTTTACCTACACATCTATGGGCACAAGGCCCTACTGATGTTGGTTGCATGAATATTACACCATATCGAGTCACACTCAAGGCAGGAGTGGTGCTACCACGAATGCGACAATACAAGTTACCACCAGATGCTGTAGTGGCTTTACTACAAATCATTGACGAGCTAATTGCCCAAGGAGTAGTTGTAGAAACAGACTCCAATGTATGTAATTCACCAATAATTCCGATTCTTAAACGAACAGATCCTACAGCCCCGCCAGTATATCGATTGGTTATTGATCTGCGCGAGTTAAACAAATGCATTGTGCCACAATTCCCTGTGGTCCCAGATATCTCGTCATTATTGACAGCTATTGATTCCGAAGCAACATTCTTTACTGTAATTGATCTAAAAAATGCCTTTTTCAGCGTCCCAATAGATCCGGAAAGTCAATATTTGTTCGGATTCAGTTTAAATGGGCGTAGCTTTAAATTCTCACGCGCACCTCAAGGATTTACAGAAAGTCCCAGCATCTATAGCCAAGCACTGAAACGAGAACTTGACAGTATCCACATGCCAGTTAACACCGCTCTGCTTCAATACGTCGATGATCTGCTGATCACCGCAAGAAGCGAACCTGAATGTGAAAAAGCATCGCTGACAGTTTTACAATTCCTAGCCGAAAAGGGGCACAAGGTGTCCCCTTCTAAGCTGCAATTCTGTGTCCAGCGAGTTGTTTACCTTGGACACTCGCTGTCCAAGGAGGGAAGGCAGCTTACACCCGACCGCATTCAGTTAATAGCTAACATGCCAATACCCAAGACACAAAAGGAAGTACGAGCTTTCATAGGCCTCACGTCATATTGCAGGCAGTGGATCCCTCAGTACGCATTTCTAGCAAAACCACTCATTCAGTTAACCACACAGGAGGCAGCCACACCGACTGTTCTCCCTTGGACTCAGGAACACACACAAGCTTTTGAAAGCTTAAAGAAAGCTTTATGTCAAGCACCCGTTTTAGCAACGCCATGTTACAGAAAACAGTTTACACTCTTTGTTACAGAACGCGAAGGTGCTGCCTTGTCAGTACTCACACAGGAACAAGCAGGAGCACACAAACCATGTGCTTATTTTTCTAGTACATTAGATCCCGTAGCTCAGGCTTTGCCTGCATGCCTGAAATCAGTGGCAGCGACAGCTTTGGCAATCAGACAAAGCGATGCTATAGTGTTGGGACATCCATTGACAGTTCAAGTACCACACGCAGTAGAGGTTCTTGTGAATAGAACGCAAACACAACACCTGACCATAGCAAGACTTACAGGATATGAACTTACATTGTTTCAGCCACATATAGAAATCAGACGCTGTAACACATTGAATCCTGCCACACTTCTACCTGTAATAGGAACAGACCCACTAGCCCATGACTGTATTGAAGTTATTACGATAACAACGAAACCCAGACAAGACTTAACCGATGTCCCATTATCAGACCCAGACCTGACATTGTATGTAGACGGTTCATGCATGAGAACAAGTACAGGAGAGTTAGTGGCCGCTTACGCAGTCACAACAGATACTGAAGTCATTGAAACTAATCGTATAAATACTTTGTCAGCTCAAGCCGCAGAGCTCATCGCTCTGACACAAGCCTGTATTCAAGCCACGAATAAAAAAGTCAACATATACACTGACTCACGTTATGCATTCGGAGTTGTACACGACTTCGGCGTGCTGTGGCGAGAGAGAGGTTATTTAACTTCCCACGGTGCCCACATTCAGCACGGACCCCTCATTCATGCCTTATTAGATGCAATACATCTACCCGCTGCAATATCAATCATGAAATGTAAAGCTCATACGAAGGTTACTGATATCATTTCTCAAGGCAATGATCTAGCCGACAGAACAGCTAAACAGACTGCTCAAACTCAAATCCCCGACGTGACAAAGACAATAGTCCCGACACATTGCATGACAGTTAAAGATCCTACTCTTGACGTAATTGACATACAGACACATGCTACACCAGATGAAATAAAGAAATGGACTGAATTAGGGGGGATCCAAACGGACCAAGGATGGATGATGAAGGAAAAGTCTGTATGGTTCCTTCCTGACTCAATGGTCCAAGTTATAATAAACACTATACATAGTCCAGCGCATCTAGGAGAAAAAGCTATGCTAGACAGCATTCAACACATTTGGTTCAATAAACATTTACGAGCAGCAGCAAAACAAAAGGTCCGTACCTGTATGATCTGTTGTCAGTTTAACCCAGGAAAAAGCGTTCCCGTAGAACAGGGTGGATTTCATATTCCTAACCATCCTTTTGAAGTACTCCAGATGGACTATATCCAGATGGAACGATGTCGAGGATTCAAATATGTTCTTGTAGTTGTCTGCGCTCTGTCCCGTTGGACAGAGGCATACCCGGTTTCAGATTACACTGCCCCGACTACTGCCAAACAGTTGGTTCGAGAATTCTTCCCACGATACGGTTTACCACGTGCTGTTTACTCAGATAACGGCCAGCCGTTCTCATCCGAATTAATGAGACACGTTTCACTTCTGTTAGGATATCAGTGGAAATTCCACTGTGTCCGACACCCCGAGGCAGCAGGCCTCGTAGAAAGACATAACCAGATCCTGAAAATCAGAATGTCCAAAATATGCAGAGAAAAAGGTGTCGACTGGGTAGTAGCGCTACCCGTTGCACTCTTTTACATGAGAATGGTAGCACACTCTCGAACAGGGCTATCCCCGTATGAGGTGATCTTCGGCAGACCACCGAATATGTGGGGGACGCCTATACCTCGCAAAATAACTGATGTTGACTGTAATATGCTGACAGATTACTTGGCTTCCTTGATGTCTGCACTACAATCTTGTCGTTCACAGGTAGCTGCAGCTTTTCCCGACAACACCGAGGTGAAACCCCATGACGTTGTTCCGGGTGATTTGGTGTTTGTGAGGAATTTCGACCGAAAGACCCAGCTGGAGCCCAGGTGGAAAGCACCCAAGTTGGTCCTGTTGACCACGAGGACAGCCGTGAAGATCGAGGGCCGCAAGGGCTGGATTCATTCAAGCCACGTCAAGAAATTTCATGGACTATCCTCGGATATAGACATTGTGCCCTGCACTCCCTCACAGACTGATTCAGAACTTCCCTTTGTTGAACAAAATGACTTTAAGAACTATAAACTAAAGCTTAGGCCCAAACAGTCGAGCAATTTGATTGTTTAAGTCCTCTCCAAGGTGAAGCGGTTGAATTGTCTCTGACATGTATCCCTTGGACCTGAGTAGAGAAAATACCCGGAAAATGTTGAAACGACAGGCGTATTGTAAATCACTGCGTAGCCATTGTATGGGGACATTATTAATTCTGTTTTTATTGAGTCTTTTAATAATTATTACGAGTATGTTGTTGCACATATATTACCCTATTTCTAGACATGTTTATAATGTTACTACTGAACATTCTTTTAGTGACTTACCTCCGCATGAATTATCTTATAGACTTGCGCTGCGCAATAACACATTCATTAGTATGTTACATCATTCCCATCAGACTAGTAATGCCACCAATTGTTGGGTGTGTGGCCGACTCCCTCCCTATCAGAATTATGAAGGAGTCCTGCCTTTCTTTCCACATCCATTCACACATAATGGCTCCTGTGGAGCATGGTTTAGTTTAATCAATTCCATAGACTCAGACACAGCAGTTTACCAAGATCATTGGATATGGGGAAACCTGAACCTAGTCTTACTCAAGGTCTGCTACCCTGACAAGGAGGGTCGCCCCAAAAGAACAGGAACTGATCTAGAAAATGAAGTATATGGATTAGGTAATTTTACACCTAATCTCATGATTCTAAATGTCGTATCCGAAGTTGAACTAGTCTTGCCCACCATGTCAGTATTCCCAGCGAAGGGTGAATTGTGTGTAAGAAAGGTTGGTTCCATACCTATGGGCCATAGTAAATGCAATACTATAGTAGAATTCCGTGATCAAGGCAAATCTTCATTTAGAGCTTCTCGCCACTCCTACTTCATATGTGGTCAGACTGCATATATGCGTCTACCTCCAGATTGGGATGGTACCTGCTACATTGCATTCCTTTTGCCACCTGTTTTTCTAGCTCCTCCTGATTACTACAGAAATATTCATTTAGTACACAACAGAAAGCGGAGAGATCTCCCCATTGTCGATTACACTGAAACGGCATGGGACAAGTATGTAGATTTTAATAAAGGCATCTTTCCCTATATAGGTACTGTTACTAATAGTAAGCTGATACGTAGATTAACAAGAACCCTTGAAGCAGTAGTGAATGAGACTATTTCCGCCTTAGGCAATTTAACAGAAGAGCAGTCTGCTATGCGGATTGTTGTGCTTCAAAATCGTCTTGTCCTTGACGTCATCCTGGCTGATAGGGGCGGAGCTTGTAGGGTCATCGGATCAAGTTGCTGCGTATTCATACCAGAAAATTCGCCATCTGTATATAAAGCCATCACTCGCCTTCATAAGATTGTAAACCAGATACACCAGAACCCAGGCACTTGGACTTGGTCCAGTTGGTTTTGGAGTGTGATATCAGCCTGGGGATGGAGAGTTTTATCCTTCCTAGGTATTGGCTTTCTCATACTATTCAGTTGCTGTGTATGTCTACAATGTGGACCAGCGATTTGTGGTCTGTGTGCCACATCGTGTATTCCACCACCAAGATTTCATTCAAGATCCCGGAAGAAGAAAGAAGAACAAATGATGCTATATGAACAGATCGATGGATTGATGAAGATCGATATCTCTTGAAGGGCAAGTAGGGGGACAAGGAGGGAATGTGGAAATGTGGATTTTCCTGGTCAGTTATGTCCCCTATCTTGGACCCCAACGGTTCTATGTGCATGTCACAAGTACATGTATGTTCCCTCCAGTTCCAGTTATGAAGACGCAAATACATGTGCGTCCACCGTCAACATGTCCTCTGTCAGATCCGCCATGAATATGTCGGATATTCCATTCCTAAATATGAAAGGCCACCGGCTTTATATGGTTCACTTATGCCATTTTACAGTCCAAGGCAAGTAGGCCCTGATTCTGTCATCAAACTCCTTTTGCCTTCTGCCTCTGAAAGCTCCAGTCTGAGCCTGCATCTGTGACCATGAACTCTGTCTCATTCTCTGCGCGGCTCACGAAGCCTGACATCAGCCTATTCTCTGCCAAGAGCTGTATTTCACCTTCGAATTATCTGCTTCCCCCTCAGCCGATGCATTCCTGCCTAGTAGCTTAAGTAAACATTCTTCCAGTTACCAAGTAAGAGGCCCGGCTTCTCTGCCCTCATGCAAGTAATTCATAGCCCTGTCACCATGGAATATTCCCATCCCCTCGCATTCAGTGTAGACACTTAGACGCTTGTACACACACGCACAGTCAGTATAGAATAGATTCTGTCCGAGAGTCCTTCTTTATGGATAACATAGTTCTTTAAACATAGGATGTTAGATATGATTTGGGATTAGGTTGATCTGACCCCCAGACTTTTCGTCTCCACATGTAGAGCTAATGTCAAGTTTCCCTTCACCCCCTAGTTACACGTCAATTACACGTCATGCTGCTGCGCGCGCATCTATGTCAAGTATTATCTTATAGATCCACCTATGTATGATAATCATAGCCAATCATGTTTCTTTTTACTCCTTATTACGCCCAGTTTCGGTTACGCAGGTACCACGTCAAGTTCCTTATCAATTATTACGCCTACTGTATTTGCTTCATTATAACGTATGTACTATAAAAGTTACTTCTTGTCAATAAAGTATGTACTTCACTTCCTGAACCCCGTGGTGATGGAACTTGAAGCATCCGATTATAATCGATTACTGGAATAAAGCCCATTCAGAAACTCTAATATCACGGATTCTGCCTCTCATTTTACTGAGCTATTTTATTATGATTATGTATCAAATTCAGTCCAGGTAAAGGAATTTTTATTTACCACAGAGCGATGGGTGTTTCTTGATGGAATGCTGTGCACAGCAGTCCGTGGATGCAGTGTGACTATCATGGTACTAGAAGGACCCATCCACCCATTGACTAAGAAGCTTTCAGAACAACAAGATCGCCGAAGGTAAGAAAAACGTTGTGTATCGGAAAAAAATATGCAATTCAAATGCAACCTGGTCACCGCTGTGATCTCACTAAACACCCATCCCACAATCATTGCAAAGTAATAGATTATCAAGATGGGTGTCACTCAGAGTTGTAGCCCTGAAGACTGAAGATTACTGTCCGGCAGTTCTTGGTCCTGAGGAGAACCCTACATTATTGTGGGTTTGAAAAGCGTTGACAGTTCAATAAACCAGGGAGGGTTTTACAAAAAGTTACTCTGCACACAGGGAACTCTTCAAACAATTCACATTTTAGGTCCCTGTTCATGGCCTGATTATGTAATGAGTTTCCATCCCCTGTCCTTGGTCCATTTAATAGGGGCCTTGATTGATGTTATAACTACAAACAGGCTCCTCTTGGTGTTCAAAATCTAGAACTGGGATATTCCCGCATATTTTTTGAGTATGGGTTTTGTAAATGTAAAATGTATTGTCAAAAATGAATGGTTTGTTTGATTTTAGTGGATCACCAAAGTGTTTCATTCTATGGCAAATATGTGGTTTTTAGTTTTAATGAATATGACAAGCACAACAAAAAATTATTTAAATAGTTTGAAAAATAATAATGCAAATAAAAGGTGATCACGAGAATTGAGTTTCGCGACCATACATGTAAAACATATTTTTGTGTTGAAGTAAAATCAGTACTGGCATTTTTTTAAGTTCCAAACTTATAGAAAGTTGGCATTTTTCAGGCCCTAGCTATGTGGTCCCTGCAGCCTGTTCCCAGGTTACATGACTGGGTATAGTTGGCAGTTGGATTTTGTTTTACTCCTCCCAGACAGCCACACAATAGAGGGATTAGGTGTGCCTGGATAGGCCGTCACTGGCAGGATGGGAGATGCGGAGCTGGGCACATTAGTACCAAATAGGCTGTGCCCTGCCTTTACACAAAGGACTTGTCACCACTGCATTAATCATGCAGAAAGCCAGAAGCCAGTGCAGGGGAAGCACGAAACTTCAAGCACTTTAATGAGGATCCTATAGAAACTCCTCTACTTCAAAGAAGGCACCAGGTATAAAAATAGGATCCTGACACCTACTCTTGAGTCTAATTTATGGACTGGCAGAAAGACTCTCAGAGGAGACCTGCTGCTGTAGACAGCTGTGTACTCCACAAAACTGCTTTGCTGTACCTAGAAGGACTTCAATGCTGCCTGGAGTCTGCCTTGACCCCACAGAGGCCTGCCACTGCTTGAACACAGGACTACCAGAGTGACTCCAAGGGCTAGTTGGTTGGCCTCCTGATCAGAGCCTCAGCGACAGAAAAGTCTCCAACCATCTTGAACCCTACACCTGGACACAGCCTGTGTGAGTTCCAACCCCCTTAAGTGGTGCCCCTTCAGTCTTGGACCCATGGTGGTGGTGTTAAAGCTGCCCAGATAGCCAAAATCCAAATCTTGGACCACAGATTTTTTTTAGCTAAAAGCTGTTCTGAGAACAGAGGAGACTGGGACCAACCTTCACGTCTATCTGCTCAAGGTGCATTGCTCGTCGGCCTGACTTTGTGGCAGCTTCCCCTACGTTCTTCTCCACAGCAGCAAATCTTGTTCAGCTGTTCTTTGACAATGGGGTTTCCAGCCTCATGGAACTTTCATCAGCTACTGCCTCCAGTCTAATCAGACTAGCGATTTTTGACTTCCTAAAAAGAGACTAGGGTCTGATTATGAGTTTGGTGGTGTGGGAGCAGGGCGGCATGCCACCGCCCCTCTCCCACACTGCCAAACTCCACTGCTGCCTGCCCGCAGATTATAAATTGTAATCTGAGCTGCCATGCCGTGCAGGAACTGGGTGTGCAAAAAGACAGGGACACTACGTGCCCCCCTGCATGCACCCACGTGCACTGAGGCACCAGGCAGCCCTGTAGGATCCCCTTAGTTTCCTCACGGCCACCCTTTTCAGTGGCAGAAGAACGCTATCTACCATGCAGCGGGATTTTTCCTCACACTAAGTACCTTTGTCAAGCCCTGCATATGTCTTAGGGAGCAATGACTGCAAAATCATTATATATCACTGTGGCTATCATACCACATGTATTTTTGAATTCTGCTGCACATTGCCAATATCCATCAAGAATACAGATGAACATCTTATTTCTCCTTCACCAATTGGATTAATTGCTGACTCAAATAAATGAGCCTGACGCACGGGTGCGATTGCCATCTCTGCTGAACTATTTCAATGCTCAAGGTTACTACCACATCCTTTTACATCCAATGCTCTGAATATATTCAGCTTTGCCCTGAAGAAGTCCTATGTCTAAGGGCGAAACTCGTTGGCTGTTTTTTTTCATAAACATGAATGAATAAAGAGAAAGAGAAAAAAAGAAAATGTGATCCTTGTTCAACTACTTCACGGCTTCATCAAAAAACCACTATCTACATGAACTTGAACATTTACGTAAAGTGGTGCAGCTCTGATTTAGTTTTTCCACCCTTTTCATGGTGGAATCACCACCATGAAAAGGAGGGCAGTGAGGAAACTCATAATATACTTGGTGGTGCAGCAGCTGCACCGCCAGCATATTTTGGCCTCAGACAGCTGGAACCTTGGTGGTAGCAGCGGTCGTATGGCGGTCCGTCCACTAAAGTCATAGTATGGCTGTTGGACCCCCGGTGCAGTGATTGCTGCATTGCCACCGTAGGTTTGGTAGCCCATCGCACCGCCAAACTCAGAATCAGGCACTATGTCAGAATGTGGAAATCTTCACAGCGGCTTTGTCCAGGGGCTCCCCGATTACAACTTCTCCTTCTTGGACACTATCTGCAGCCTTGCCCCACTGAAATTCTACCTTCTCAGAACATTTTTCTTCAAATTTCTTCTAAGTCTGAAGGTAAGCGCCAACCAGGCCCAATCCACTCTTTGTATCCGACTCACTCTCCATCCTGATTGGCCGTATTTTCCCGACTTTGACTCGGTCTTGCTCAATTAGATGATCATGGATGGAACTTTGATCTTTTAAACACTTGTTTTTGCCTTACACATTAAAAATTCATAACTCTGGTTCTACTGATAGAGTTTTTGTCATTTTGTTGTCAAATAATTTATTAAAACTTTTCGGTTGTATTTTCAGTTTCTTACTATTTGCATTCTGCAGAAATGCTTTACACATTGCCTCTGAGTTGAACCTGACAGCTTTGTGCCAAGCCACCAGAGGGTTAAGCATAGATTGATATTGTGACTTTAGTAATTCACCCTGACAGAGATTGTGGCTGGTGCTTGAGCAAGGTTAAAACCCCACTCAACCGACAACCTAATTTCTCACACAACTCATACCTAAATCAGATTTAAAATCACATTCGCATAGGAGTTTGATAGCTCACCTTCACTATGTCCTTGGGAAAACATAAAACTGACTTTTTTTAAAGCACGCTGAGCCAGTCACACTGGCTTCAACTCTATCCAGTTTGAGCCCTTTTATAGAAAGTTGGCCTTCCCATACGATGATTCAGTTGATATTAAAGGAAATGGCGCATTTGAAAGCACTGTGGACCAGTAACATTGATCAAAACTCAATAGGATCTTAACAGTATCTTGGATGCTTGTATGCTTTCCATCAAGTAGTATCTGAGAGTGTTAGCAACAAATTTGTTTTAAAGCAACCTGGGACACTACTTGTAGATTTAAAGACACTTTTTCTAAGGGTGTGGTGGTTCTCCCCAATGGAAAGTTGTGGCAATGGTGAATTGGTAAAAATGTCGGGCCGATTACGAAGTCCGCCCGCCATTGTAGCGGGATCGGGACCGCCCGTCTGCAATGTGGCGGTCCCGCACCCCTAATTACGATGTGACCACCACCGCGGCGGAGGGTGCGGAGGGTGTTGCTGGCTGCAGCACCCGCCGCAATGTTAAATGGCCATGTTCTGCATTTCCCTGCACAACGTGGCAGGCACCATGCGGTGTCTGCCACCTTGTGCATGGAAATGTAGGGGGGTACCATGGGTACCCCCAGTGCACAACTGGCCCCCCACCAAAGAGGGGGCCCACAACGGGCCCCCCGAAGCCAGCCTCTGCCAGCCTGTCCATGGCAATTCCACCACCATAGAAATGCTTGCTGACGCCAGCATTGTGATGGGGGGGGGGGGCGGTGCCTGCTAGGCACCACCACCCTATCCCCGGTCTGATACGCTCTGCCAGGCAATCGCAATGATTGCCTGTGGCAGAAGTATGGCGGGCGCTCTTTGCGCCCGCCACGCTTGTGGAACGATTCCCTCTGCCATCCTGATGTGGCAGGGGGAAATGGGCATTCAGATGGCGGAGGGACCACCACCGCACGGCTGGCAGTGGCGATCCCTTCGCCATCGAAATCAGCCCCTTAGAGCGCGTGGGTAATCCCATGTATGTTAGAGGAAACATTTGAAGTATATGTAATCCCTAGAAACCATTCAGAATAATTTCCTTTCCTTGTACTGTTGGCCAGGGTTTTTCAAGATGACCTTCCATTTCTTCTAGATACTAGCTTGACCACTTCACCCATCTCAAATCCTTGTTGGACCCTTGGAGCACACACCACTTGTCCATTAGGGACTGGCGCATATTTACCAGATTCAAGTGCAAATTAATATTGGCCTGTCAATGCCTGGTGTAGCTATCTCTATGAGACAGCCAAACAAGAAGAGGTGGTGGACAGTTCTCCCCATTCATCAAGAAGGAGAGGGGTTTATTCAGGGGAAGTTTTTTGTAGTTTTTATTTGGTAATTCTATGCCTGTTGTGTCAGAATGATGGACACAAAGTGGATGGATATAGGATAGGAGATAAGATGAAAAGGCTCTCATTAGCAAATCAGCAGTACAGCACATTAATACATATCATTCTACAACTATCAGTACATATTACAACATATATAATTACAGTGATTATGGGTGAATGGTACTCCATTGGTGTCACTCATGAAGAAAGAAACTATGGCCAGACTTAAATTCTGCCCAAAACTTTTTATTTAGCAATAATAAAGCATGACGTATCACCAACAATTTCCCCCCAAACTGTAACCGGCTCCTTCAGAAATGATGCTCTGAAAAAAGATATTTCTTTAATATTTACAATTCAGTGCCTTGAATGGGGTGTGGAATTGACACTGATCCTTTAGCCTCGTCACCAATCCTCATGAACTGACTTGTATCAGTTTTCACGGTCTAGGTAATTGGCACATGAGAAAAAGGCACACTGTAAAGGGTCGCTCACCACAAATGACTCACCATCAGGGGCTTAAATTAATATAAATTAGGTGTAGAGTCCCACACTGCCCTGGGGACCACCACCTTCCTGGGGCACTAATTATTCAAATGCAGGGGTCCGCTATGGACCCCCAGCCCTGGTGACCACCACCTCCTCAGGGCTTTGAAAATGTAGCTGCGCAGCCCCCCTCCTGGAGCCCTTGATAGCCCTGTGGAGCGCTATGCCCCAGGGCTGGCTCCTGCAATGTCCCTGGATGCCTACCCCGGGACATTGCTGTTTGCTATGGCAGGGCAGGAGCATGGCTCCCGGCCTGCTATAGCAAACTCTGCTTTGCATCATTGAAGTGAGAGCAGAAAACCTACTCTCGCTTCCAAAAAGCAAGGCAGATTTGCTTTGGGGCAAAGGGAGCTGCATGTCAGCAGCTCCCCTTACCCAAAAGCAAAGCAGGCTCCAGCAGAAGGTGAGGAGCTGGTGGGAACATGGGGGCATTGGGGCTCCCCCATGGTCCCCTACGCGAAGGGCCAGCTCCAGGGGATGGGGTGCCCGGGGCCAGAAGTGGCCCGGGAGAGGGGCCACTCGGCCCCCCCCAAAAATTAAATTAAAAAAAACGGCAGGCCAGCCCCGAGGGTGTGGTCCCCGGGGCCAATAGTGGCCTAGGGAAGGGGGGCCAAGAGGCCCCCCTTCCGAATAATTACATTTTGAATAGGAGGCCACGCCCCGGGGAATGGGGTCCCTGGGGTCGAAATCGGCCTTGGGAGGGGGGCTGCGTGGCCCCCTCCCCATTTTATTTTATTTTTTATAAAAGAGGGGTCAGACCCTGGGGGATGGGGTCCCCAGGGTCCCAAAAATGGTAAAAGAAGGGGGGCCACACAGACTCCCTCAAAAAAAATATAACAAAAAAAGCCGGCATCTCGCCGGAGGTCCCACCCCCTCCCTGCACCACTCTGCAAACGCACCCCCTGGCACGTTGTGAGTTGGGGATTTCATTCCCCTTGAATGCTGAGGGTCACTGGGGGCCAACTAGCCCACCATGTACCTCCAGTAAGTGCCACAAAGCTGGATTGCAGAGAGATGGTCCGAGGCTACGCCCTTTATACACCATTCTGCAAACACGCCTCATGGTGCACTGCTGGGGGGGCAATGAGGTCCTCTTGTGTCCTGAGGACTTCAGGACACAAGTGGATTTTATCCTCTGAACAGCAGTGCACCAGGAGGCGTGTTCGCAGTGTGGTGTAAAAAGGGGGCATTGCCCCGGACCAGCTCTCTGAAATTCAGCTGCGTTGTGCTTACTGGAGGTACCTGATGGGCTAGTTGGCCCCCAGGTACCCTCAGTATTCAAGGGGACTTAATCCCCCAACTTACAACATGCCAGGGGGTGCGTTTGCAGAGTGGTGGAGAAAGGGGGTGTGGCCTGTGTCTACCTCTCAACAATCCCACTGTGTGGGGCTTACTGGAGGTAAAAGGTTGGCTAGTTGGCCCCTAAGGACCCCCAGCAGTAAAGGGACTTCAATCCCCATTGAAGAGCACGCCAGGGAGCGCATTTGCAGAGTGGTGGGCAAAGGGGGCATGGCCTGTTATGAGAACTTAACAATCCTGCTTTGTGGTACTTACTGGAGGTAATAGGATGGGTAGTTGGCTCCCAAGAATGTCCTTGGGGTCCAACTACCCCTTTTGTTACCTCCAGTATGCCCCCCTTTCTCCACCACTCTGCAAATGTGCCTCCTGGAAGACTACGGGATGGGGATGAAGTCCAATTTACTCCTGAGGGACTTTGGGGGCCAAGAAGCTCACCTGGTACCTCATGTAAGTCCTACGCAGCGAAATTCCTGAGCGTTGGTCAGAGGCCCAGCACCCTTTCTCCACCATTCTGCAAACCCGACTACTAGTTAAAGAAGTGTTTGCAATATAATAGATTTTGCATTTCTGAGAGATAGAGCTATTGGTGTTGTAAATTTAAAAGATTTCTGCTAATGTTTTTTGGAGTGGAGGGGAGTGAATGTACGTGTGTGTAGTGGATTTATGTGGTATGTTGTGCAGTAAAAATATATGGATAGAAAGTATGTGTTATTAAGTGCATAGGAATTATGTAGAGTGAGATTATGTGTTATGGCGAGTAATTATGTGGTATGGTAGTCTGTGTTGTGGAGTGGTAACCTCAGGTTTAGTCTTCATCGTTTCCATGTAAGCTCGACTATGAACTTAGTGAGCCAAAAAGAAGGAATTACTGAGGAGCGCTTGTGGACCTAGTCCGAGGTATGAGCAGGGCCACTGAAATTATGCGACTGTTCGGCTGCACCAACTTTCGCACAAATATACATTTTCCGCATTAGCCACATAATTCATAATCTGCTCCCTAATCTGCAGATTTGAACAAAAAAAGCCTTGTTTCTAGTTCAAAAGGCTCAAATGTTACCAAAAATGCACCGACAAGTGTTACAGCGTGGTGGAAGGCCCTTTGCAAACCTAGAATGCTCACCGGTTACTTATTGCTAAATGTGGGTGTTAAATTGGTACTAATGGTGTGCAAGCCACTCTTGCTTCCTCCTGCGCTTCTCTTGCCTCTTTCTGCATTTCTGTTGCTTCTTTCTGCACATTTCTTTATCTGCACTTCTCAAGCCTCTTTCTGAAAATCTCTTCTACTTTCAGCACCTCTCTTCCCTCTTTCTGCACCTCATTTGCTTCTTTCTGTACCCCTCTTGCCTCTTTCTGCACCCTTCTTCCTTCTTTCTGCACTTCTGTTCCTTCTTTCTCCACCTCTCTTGCTTCTTTCAGCACCTCGGTTGCTTTTTTTCTGCAGATCTCTTGCCTCTTTCTGCACCTCACTTGCCACTTTCAGCACCTCTGTTGGTTCATTCTTCACTGTTCTTGCTTCTTTCTGCACCTCACTTGCCTCTTTCTGCACTTCTCTTGCTTCTTTCTAAACCTCTGTTGCTTCTTTCAGCAATTCTCTTGCCTTTTTCTGCACTTCTATTGCTTGTTTCTGCACCTCTCTTGCATCTTTCTGCACCTCTGTTGCCTCTTCTTGCACTTTACTTGCTTCTTTCTGCACTTCTATTGCCTCTTTCGTCACCTTTGTTGCTTCTTTCTGCACCCCTACTGCCTCTTTCTGCACCCCTCTTCCCTATTTGTGCAACCCTCTTGCTTCTTTCTACACCTCTCTTCCCTTTTTCTGCACCACTCTTGCCTCTTTCTGTACCTCTTTTGCTTCTTTCTGCACTTCTCTTCCTTCTTTCTGCTAGGCCTGGGCAAAAATTTCGTTCCGTTCGCGGAAATTGCGATAATTTGACATTTTTGCGTTCCGCGGAGAGCGCGAAAATGTCAAAAATTCCGGTTTCCGCAGCTTGGCGATAATTTGTTTCTTGCTCGCGCTGTAAAATGATACATTCTCGCGCGCGCGCGATCGCCTTACCTGAATCCCTGCGTTCGCCGACAAGTTTTCTTGATCCGGTCGCGTTCTCCATGAGATGTTGTATTGTTTTTAGCCATTTGCGCTGTCTCGCGACAGTTCGCGCCCGCAGTGACGTCATGCGTCGCGCGATCACGTCTTTCTTCTCGCGATCATGCACCGCGAGAACAACTCAAAACAAGATGGCCGCGCCCGCAAGCAACCACATGGGTAAGTTGGCGACCCGCAACCATGCAGAAAATCTCGCGAACATGCCGGAAAAAAACTTCCGCATCTTTGCGATATTTCTGCTTGTTTGCGATAATTTTAAACATTCTCGCGATAATTTGCGAAGGTTAATTCCGCAAATTCCGCCCACCCCTACTTTCTGCACCCCGTGCCTCCTTCTGCACCTCTGTTGCTTCTCTCTGTACTTCTTTTGGTTCTTTCTGCATTGCTCTAGCCTCTTTCTGCACTCCTCTTGCTATTTCTGCACCTCTGTTGGTTCTTTCTGCACTGCTCTTTCTTTTTTCTGCACCTCACTTGCCTCTTTCTGCACTTCTCTTGCTTCTTTCTACACCTTTGTTGCTTCTTTCATCAATTCTCTTGCCTCTTTCTGCAATTCTCGGTAGGAAGGTGGAATCTGACTGCATGGTTGCCCCCACTTTTTCCTGGTGTTTTGATGGTTTTTGACTTAGTTTGGCTGGGAACCTGCTATCCAGGTCCCCAGCCTATCTGCTTTCTCTCTAAATTGATTGCATGTACTTTAGAAACACCATAGATTGGATCCTGAGGTACCCTTGTGAGTACCTAGTATATGGTACACTAGGTACCCAGGGCATAGGTTCCCCAGAGGCCTACCAGGGGCTGAAGCATGTATTATGCCACCCCTGGAAAGCCACCCAAAATGACACCACAGGTCTGCTACTGCAGCCTGGGTAAGGTGGTACATGCATCCTTTACTGTGATATAGGTTACCTATATCACTATATATATATATATACATACATATAAACCTATAAGTCACTCCTATGGTAGGCCTTACCAAATCCTGAAGGCAGAGTGCTTGATTCTTATGTGAGGGGATGCCCCTGCATGAGCAGAGCCCCTCTGCAGCATTTGGAGAACCTTCTCTGATGCTGTTTGTAATACAGTCTGACCATATACTCTTAAGTGCATTATAACCTCGCGGTAAATGCTAACTTTGGGATGGCAGCACAGAAACATGTCATGTTTGGTGTCAAACACTTTGGAATCCTACACCCCGCCAGTTCTGGCGGCGGGGGTAGATTTCCACCCTTCTAGAGGGAGAGACATGGTAGTACTGGGTTACCTGGTAGAAACCTAACAGAGCCTTGGCATCACAAAATGAATGCTGCAGCCACAGGAACGGGTCTGGTCTCCTGCTGCTGGCCGAAACTCCAGCAGGGGAGGCCTGGACAATAGGTTTCCTGTCCCAGGGAGGTGTAACCACCTCCCAGACAGGCTGATGTGTATTGGGGCTGGGTGGGAGCACTCTCTGAGTGCTTTGAAGTCCTGCACTGGAGGCACATTTGGTGTCCCTGTGCATAGACCAGCTCAAACCGGTCCAGGGGCTTCCAGCCCCTGCTCTGGCATGAAACTGGACAAAGGAAATTGGTGTAACCACCCCTCTTTCCAAACCCTCCCATAGGTGGTTCCCCAGAGCTAGTCCAACCCCTTCCTTAGATATAAGTAAGGAACCTCTGTAACCAGAACTTTAGATATCCCTGGACGAAACTCTGAAGCTGAATCCTGGAACTTCGACGCTCTACTCAAGACTAGAGGACTGAAGAAATGTCCCTTGGGGTGAAGGAGTGACTCCCCTGCTTGGCAGGCACCAATGAAGCAATTTGCCAGTCTGCATTATCGAAGCTCCCACCAGACTCCAAAGTATTTGCAGCCCAGGAAGAGGATTTCCAGACATCTCAGAGGCTGACCCGAGACCCCAGCAAACCTGAGACCTGCAGCCCTTGTGAGTAGCGTGGAACTGTAACTCCTGGTCACCATGCATGTCTGCAAGTGCATTGAGTTCTTGACATCTCTTGAAGTTGTGCCTGGGCTCACTTGTAGCCCCCACCTCAAGCACTGAATCCACTGAAGATTGTTGGTCTAGTCACCCCGAGTGACCCGTGTTCCACCATTTTGTGTTCTGTCTCGAGGTCCCATCGCAATCCCTGGTCCATTGACTGGTGGGTCACTGAGGGGGTAACTTTATATTTCCTTGGGCTTCCCTAGTTGCTCCAGATGTACCCTGACTCCCAACCAAGTGGTGAGTCCCACAGACCTTGCTGGTCTGCACCGAAGCATCTTTCTCATTTAAGCATGGGTTGCTGTTGCCAAGGCTTGTTGTGTCCAATCCAGGCACCGATGATGCAGCACTCGACATCCTTCATGGTTCCGCTCGAATCCAGCTCCTGGTTGTCCTCAACACCTCCTGGTCCTCGTGGCTGAAGAGTCAAGCTTCACCTTCTTCAGCTGAAATCACCCGACATCGGTGGGCATCTGCCTATCGCCTTCCTGGTCACTGGCTAGTGACCCAGACTCTGTCCCCTCTGCTTTCAGGTTCTTCTCATCTTCAATCCAGGCTTGGATCTCTTCGGACACTTCGCATCTTCAAGGCAGCAGCACTTCTTCGCCAGCTCCTATTGAAATCGACGACGCGACCCGACACCAAAAGACACCTATGCACCGGCTTCCCTGGGTGAGGTAACATGAGTACTCCAGTGTTCCCATGGGTGCTAGCCATAGAACTTCTCAAGTCCAAAAGGTTTTGGTCCTGACTCAATTCTAAGTGTTCCTAATCTTTAAGAATCTAACCGCGACTTTCCCCATAGAAGCTAATGGGAGCTCGCGGCTGTGTTCACACACTGTACACGGCTTCCGTGGGTCCCTGTATCACTACCTTGGGTGGTTCCTTGGGGTCCCAGTGATTCTACAGGCTCTAGACCTTGTGTCTAGTTAAGTCGTGGTTCTTATACCACTATTTTAGTATTTGGTTTGGCTCGCCCCTAGGGCCTGACGTGTATTTGTGCTATTTTACTGTGATTATTGAAGTGAAACTTATGTGTTGTGACCTCTATTCTCATAAAGAGACTAGGAGGGTGTGTTTAGCAATAAATACATATATTTTATATATATACCTGCTGTGGATAATTTAGGAACTCAAGAGATTATAGACTGGTGAAACAAGCTGCTTTACATTCCTTCAAGACTTAGCCTGAAGGCTGCTCTCCATAGCTACCACTAGGATAGCTTTCAATAAAGGTTGTCTTTAACCTATAACCAATAAGGGTTTGTTTGGACTGGTACAGGGTGCCCACTATAACTAGTGGACAGCATATAGCAGGCCAACTTCTCACATTCTCATACTTCTTTCTGCACCCGTCCAGCCTCTTTCTGTACCTCTCTGTCTCTTTGTGCACCCCTCCTACTTTTTTCTGCACCTTTCTTGCCTCTTTATGCACCTCTGCTGATTCTTTCTGCACTGCTCATGATTCTTTCCGCACCTCACTTGCCTTTTTCTGTACTCCTCCTCCTTCTTTTTGCACTCTCCTGCCTCTTTCTGTACCTCTCTTGACTCTTTCTGCCCCTCTCCAACCTCTTTCTGCACCCCTCTTGCCTCTTTTTGCACCTCTGTTGGCTCTTCCTGCACTGCTCTTGCTTCTTTCTGCACCTCACTTGCGTCTTTCTGCACCTCTGTTGACTCTTTCTGCACTTCACTTGCTTGTTTATGCACCTCTCTTGCCTCTTTCTGCACCTGTTGACTCTTTCTGCACTTCACTTGCTTCTTTCTGCACCACTCTTGCCTATTTGTGCAACTCACTTGCCTCTTTCTATACCTCTTCCCTTCTTCTATACCACCACTATTGCCTCTTTCTGTACCTCCGTTGTTTTTTTCTGCAAATCTCTTGACTCTTTTGCACCTCACTTGCATCTTTCAGCACCTCTGTTGGTTCTTTCTGCACTAGACTCTTCTCCCAGGAACGGGCCTATCCTTACCTGTCCGAGAACTTCTATACCTCAACAAAGGATAGCTCGACAGGCAATCCCAATCCCCAGTGGAGCAATAAACGCATTATTACTTTCTCAGATACTACTGACTCAGACAGCGAGGGGCCATCTTATCAAACCCCCCAATATAGGTCAGATGCGGATAGATATCAAAGTGAGAATCGTTTTTTAGGGAATCGAAGGGGCGGATCCGGCCCACGTTTTCAAAAAAAATACCGGAACCAATACCAGAACACACACCAAAGGAATCAATATCAGGAACCAATCCAGCCACAGAGATACCAGGAACAAGCACAACCACAAAGATACATCAGGACCCGCCAGAATCAATACTGGCGAACATAGCCAAAATCCCTGTGTTCAATCTATCAGCACATTTGATAGACGACCCTACTGAAACATTACTCACCAAAGGACTGTCATTTGTTCCTTCGGTCACGATGAATAAATTTGAATTCATGACAGACATACATGCTTTTTTCCGGAAAATCAGACTCAGAAAATTCTTTCAGAACGGAGATGAAAATGATTACAATGGGAATCGCTCTGGTCTTAAACCACCATCGAACTTTACACCTACCATTGACCAAATAGGAAAAGAAGTAGACCTCTTTGAGAAAGCCGTCCTTAACAAGATTGAAAAAATAATTACATTCGTACCCTTCCCCACCAATAATATCACTAGGGAAGAAAAGAATGCCCTAGCAACCTTGAGAAACAACAAAGATATCACAGTGAAACCATGTGACAAAGGGGGTGGTATAGTCATCTTTGATACTTGTGACTGTAAAGACAGAATGAATATTCTGTTGGGATCACCCAGACATTATTTGAAAATCACCATCAATCCGGAACCAAGACTGAAACGTAGAATTCTTCAGGTCGTTGTATCTGCTGTGGAGAGGGGAGAAATCTGCGAAAAAGAAGCAGAATATCTCACCCCCACACACACCCGGATCCCCATCATCTATGGAGTTCCTAAAACTCACAAAAATCAGAAGGACCCCCCTATGAGACCCATTGTTTCCACCATAGGATCGGCGACAGAACCACTCTCAAAATATATTGATCGGTTCCTTCAACCTTTGGTCACCACGCTCCAATCCTATGTCAAGGATACGGGACACTTTATCTCTAAAATAGAAGGCCTACAATATGACCCAGAACGAGAAATATTAGTCACCATGGACATTGAGTCCTTATACTCTAACATTCCACAAGGAGATGCTTTGAGAGTAGTGAAGGACAAAATCCAATCAGTAACATCATTAGATAACAACATATTCTTGATTCAATGTTTGGAAATTGTCCTGGAGGAAAATTTCTTTGAATTTGATGGCGACTTTTATCATCAAGTACAGGGAGTCAGCATGGGGGCGGCCTGTGCCCCCAGTGTCGCCTGTCTGTACATGGGACACTTCGAAGATCGAAACATCTATAACGAGGTGGCTCCGTTTTATGAGAATATTCGTCACTGGTCACGCTTCATTGACGATATATTCTTCGTCTGGAGTGGTGACCAAGAATCCCTCAACGAATTTATCTCTTGGATTAATCTGGCTGACCCCAATCTCCGGTTCACGGCATAAAGCAGTGTTCAAAAACTAGAGTTCCTTGATGTTTATGTGAAGCATGAAAACTTCCAACTACAGGTTTCACTTTTCACGAAACCTACCTCCAGAAATACTCTGCTTCATTTTGAAAGCTTTCACCCCAACAGTCAAAAATCAAGTATACCATTCAGCCAGTTTCTACGATTGCGTAGAAACTGCACTTCAGTTAAAGATTATCTCCTTCATTCTGAGTTAATGAAACAAAAATTCATTCAGAGAGGGTATCCCAACAGGCTTGTTAGGGATGCACTCAAGAGAGCGAAATACTTTAATCGGGACACGCTATTTATCCCCAAGGAGAAAGAAAACAAGATGGACAAACTGGTATGTGTTATTAAACACTCATCCATCAATCACAAAGTACGACAAATCGTGAACTCACAATGGCATCTACTCAACCTAGATAACCAGACACCCAGGATCCCCAAGCCTCTTTTCGCATTTCGAAGGAACAAGAACTTAAAAAATTTGTTGGTGAGGGCTAAACTACCAGAACGGAATGTGGCAATACAGAGATCCATCACAGGTAATGTTCCTGTACTGGGACACTATCAATGTGGAGGGTGCCAGGCATGCCCTAATGCCATTGTGGTTGACAATATTGTAATCAACAATCGGACTGTAAATCTCAAAGAGATGACAAATTGCAAAACATCCAACTGTATATATGTCATCTTATGTCCTTGCAATATCCCCTATGTGGGAGAGACTGGCAGAGAATGCAAGATACGCATAGGGGAACATAAGTCCAATATCAGGCGGAACAACCTTACAGCCCCATTGGTCAAACACTGGATGGAGGCCAAACACACCGAGAAGGACCTACGTTGGACCATCTTAGAAAAGGTCCGGACACAAAGAGGCACCGACAGTACTCGCATCCGTAAAAAACGAGAAGTTTTTTGGAATTTTTTTCTGGAATCTAGAACGAAGGGTCTGAATGAAGAGTTACCTTGGGAAAACGCGATCATATAAACAGCATGACATGATTTCTTACATTTTTGTTCTTGATGGTGACTCCATCTTACCAGGTTCCACCCTGATCTGCGTTCTCCCTTGATTACTCTTTAACCCCATTTATAACCATACTGATGGGGTCCTTAATCGAACTCCTTATGAAATTTTCTTCTGCCTTCCCTTCGAGCCATTTGCATGGGGCTTTGAACTCTACGTTACTTACGCCCTTTAGAAATATTCAGTACCCGGCTTTTATTTACATCTTTTGCAATCAGTCTCCGTTCCTACCTTAGGGAACTCCTCTCCAATTTACTTGGCGGAATCCACTGCCACCTTTTACATTTTGCACTATGACGTAGTGTGTACACTCCCCCAAGCAGCACTTAAAACAGCTGAGCACCCTTGGGCTTTTCGCGTCTCATCGTTGAAGAGGGGAAGACCGGGAGAGGATCACATTCTGCCGTCTGCCGTTCATCTAACACGTTCGTGTATCTGAGCGAGACGAGACGAAAGAACATACTATTAGGCAACCTTCACGGTGAGTGCGTTGGAATCCCGTGGGTTGTCTAAATTGGAGCTTACTTACCTTTATGCGTTCATTTCGAACGCTAAATGTCACCTTCTTATTTTCTTTTAGAGGCGTCTCGAACTGATTTGTTTCGTCACACAGATCCATTAAGACCTTAAAATCCCAAAAGAACAACCCTTTGTTTTCCCTTTTTCACCTTTGGGATACCCTCGACTACAAATCTTTACCTACAATTTATTTATCTGTGTGTTTCACACTAAAAAAGACACGCCTACAATGTTGGGCCTCTGAATTGTTCACTTTCCAGATTTTAGGATGTATGTGTTATATGATGGTATGGTGTGAATGGATTTAAGTATGAATGTGAGTGCTTGAATAATTTATATTTTCAGATTTTCCATGGATATCATTACTCATAGGTCTATCATGTCCTTTATTTGTTGAACTGTCTTTGTGATATATGATTTGTGCATTTAAAAAGTAAGTTTCTTTCAATTAATTTGAAAATAAAAAAGTATAAATATTATATTTTGATTTGTAGCACAATTTATATGCATGGTCCAGATAGAGTGGTTGTTTTCTCTAAAAATTGACTTAGATGCGTTAGGTAAATTTTTTTTAGGTACAGCAGACTCTTTTTTGTCTACTTCTGATTTATCCCCTGCTGCTCTACCTCTATTGACTTAGGGGTTCCCCTTTTGTAGTGGTTGGTTCTTTCTGCACTGCTCCTGCTTCTTTCTGAACCTCTCTTGCATCTTTCTGCACTTCTGTTGCCTCTTTCTGCACTTCACTTGCTTCTTTCTACACTTCTCTTGCCTCTTTTGTCACCTTTGTTGCTTCGTCCTGCACCCCCAATGCCTCTTTCTGCACCCCTCTTCCCTATTTGTGCAACTCTCTTGCCTCTTTCTACAACTCTCTTCCCTCTTTCTGCACCACTCTTGCCTCTTTCTGTACCTCTGTTGCTTCTTTCTGCACTTCTCTTGCCTCTTTCTGCACCTCTGTTGCTTATTTCTGTTCTTCTCTTCCGTCTTTCTGCACCCCGTGCCTCCTTCGGCACCTCTTGCTCTTTCTGCACACGTTGTGCCTCTTTCAGCACCTCTGTTGGTTCTTTCTGCACTGCTCTTGCTTTTTTCTACACCTCTGTTGCTTCTTTAATCAATTCTCTTGTCTCTTTCTGCATTTCTCTTTCTTCTTTCTGTACCCATCTGGCCTCTTTCTGTACCTCTCTTGCCTCTTTGTGCACCCCTCCTACCTTTTTCTGCACCCCTCTTGCTAGTTTATGCACCTCTGTTGGTTCTTTCTGCACTGCTCATGCTTCTTTCCGCACCTCACTTGTCTCTTTCTGCACTTCTCTTGCTTCTTTGTACACCTCTGTTGCTTCTTTCAGCAATTCTCTTGTCTCTTTCTGCACTTCTCTTCCTTATTTTTGCACTCTCCTGCCTCTTTCTTTACCTCTCTTGCCTCTTTCTGCACCTCTCCTACCTCTTTCTGCACCCTTCTTGCCTCTTTGTGCACCTCTGTTGGTTCTTTCTGCACTGCTCTTGCTTCTTTCTGCACCTCACTACGTCTTTCTGCACCTCTGTAGACTCTTTCTGCACTTCACTTGCTTCTTTCTGCACCTCTCTTGCATCTTGCTGCACTTCTCTTCCTTCGTTTTGCACTCTCCTGCCTCTTTCTGTATCTCTCTTGCCTCTTTCTGCACCTCTCCTACCTCTTTCTGCACCCCACTGCTTCTTTTAGCAATTCTCTTAGCTCTTTCTGCACTTCTCTTGCTTGTTTTTGCACCTCTCTTGCGTCTTTCTGCACCTCTGTTGACTCTTTCTGCACTTCACTTGCTTCTTTCTGCACCTCTCTTGCCTCTTTCAGCACCTCTGTTGGTTCTTTCTGCACCCCTCCGACCTTTTTCTGCACCCCTCTTCCCTATTTGTGCAACTCTCTTGCCTCTTTCTACACCTCTGCTCCACTCTTGTCTCTGTCAGTACCTCTGTTGCTTCTTTCTGCACTACTCTACCTTCTTTCTGCACCCCTTGTGCCTCCTTCTGCACCTCTGTTGCTTCTTTCTGCACTTTTTCATGGTTCTTTCTGCACTGCTCTTACCTCTTTTTTCATCCCTCTTGCCTCTTTGAGCACATCTTTTGGTTCTTTCTGCACCTCTCTTGCTTCTTTCTGCACCTCACTTGCTTCTTTCAGCACCTCTGTTGCTTATTTCTGCAGATCTCTTGCCCCTTTCTACACACCTCTTTTCTCTTGCTGCACCCCTCTTGCCTCTTTCTGTACCCTGTTCCCTGTTTCTTCACTTTTCCTGCCTGTTTCTGCACATCTCTTGCCTTTTTCTGTACCTCTGGTACCTCTTTCTGCACTTCTCTTGCTCTTTCTGCAACCTTTGCGCCTCTTTCAGCACCTCTGTTGGTTATTTCTGCACTGCTCTTGCTTTTTTCTGCACCTCACTTGCCTCTTTCTGCACTTCTCTTGCTTCTTTCTAAACCTCTGTTGCTTCTTTCAGCAATTCTCTTAGCTCTTTCTGCAGTTCTCGTGCTTGTTTCTGCACCTCTCTTACATCTTTTTGCACCTCTGTTCACTCTTTCTGTACTTTACTTGCTTCTTTCTGCACCTCTCTTGCCTCTTTCGGCACCTCTGTTAATTATTTCTGCACCCCTCCTGCCTTTTTCTGCACCCTTCTTCCCTATTTGTGCAACACTCCTGCCTCTTTCTACACCTCGCTTGCCTCTTTCTGCAGCACTCTTGCCTCTTTCTGTACCTCTGTTGCTTCTTTCTGCACTTCTTTTGCCTCTTTCTACACCCTTCCTGCCTCTTTCAGCACCTCTGTTGGTCCTTTCTGCACATCTCTTCCTTCTTTCAGCACCCCTCCTGCCTTTCTGTACATCTCTTGCCTCTTTGTGCACCCCTCCTACCTTTTGCTGCACCTCTCTTTCCTCTTTATGCATCTCTGTTGGTTCTTTCTGCACTGCTCTTACTTATTTCTGCATCTCACTTGCTCACCCGTTCCCTGTTTCTGCACCTTTCCTGCCTATTTATACACCTGTCTAGCCTCTGTCTGCACCTTTGAGTTAGAGGTAGTTTTAATCCCCCTGCTTTATTATGTACTAGGGGAGGTCATGCCAATCACAGGGGTACTCCAACCCATAGTGTACCCTAGTGTATGAAGGTGTTTTCACTGTATTCTAAGTATCGTTCAGCATAGCACTGGCTCCGGGCCTGGTTAGTCAGAGTGAGTTTCCACCAGTATCAGTCAGGAGCAAGTTGGGGGAACAGAATGGCTTTGCAACAAGGCCCTTTTCTGCACCTCTGTTGGTTCTTTCTGCATATCTCTTGCTTCTTTCTGCACTTATCTTCGTCTTTCTGGACTTCTGTTGCGTCTTTTTGCGTTTCTCTTGCTTCTTTCTGCACCTTTCTTCCTCTTTCTTCACATGTCCTACCTCTGTCGGCATAGTTAGAAATTATAATTTAAAAAACCTTTGAAATTCACAGAAAAAACCATAGGTTTCAGGGATGTTATAGTTAGAAATTAGCATTTAAAAAACCATTGAAATTCACTGAAAAAAACCATAGGTTTCAGGGACGATATAGTTAGTTGGACATTTTACTCGTACAAAACCAGAGAAATTTGGCTGTTATAGTTAGTTGAGCTAACTATAACTTGCACCCCCGCAATGCACTGCTGATGATGTCACATATTACACCATTCATGACATGGTCAGTGACATCACTGATAACATCACTGATGACATCTCAAATGACATCACTGATGACATCATCCACGTGATTATCTGATGCACCTCCTCACACCCTAATATAACCTTTGATACACCCACTCTAAAATACAGACAACCATTTTCGAAACCATAGACACACCAATACCAGTTACTACATACCCACTCACTGATCCATAGGTCTACACACACATCCACTCATTCACCCATACAGTCACTCATACATGCAACCACTCATCCATACAGCACTATCATTTGCACTCATACACCTATACAGACACTCACACATCGCCACTCATCCATAGAGTTACTTACACACCTAGTCAATCATGCAAAGAATCATTCACACTCCCAATTACTCACCTATACAGTTATACACACACCTCCTCACTTATTCATACAGAGACTAACACATACTTACTATCTTATACAATCGCTGATACAACCACACACTCATGCATACAGCCACTCTCACTATCACTCACTCTCACATAGAGTGATTTATATACTCCAATACTCACATATACTGCCTTTCACATATGTAGTTACTCACACATGCACAACTGAGATGTCCATTCACTCACCAACACACCCATACACATACTCACCAACCCATACAGCCCTTCACAGATGCACTCTTGAACCTATACACCCAGTGAATTACCCACTCACACATATATGCACAGTGTCACACAACCCCCCTACCCACACAGACACTCAGGTACCCATACAGATACTCAGACAACCAATCAATAACCAATATAGACACTCATGTAGCTACTCACAAACCCATGCAACTGCTTACACACCAACTGACAGACTGATACACGTTAAAAATGTTTATTACCCAGTCAGTGATACAGAGAGGGGTATAGAGAAACATCTTACATGTCTGTAGGATTACTGTGTCTATATCTTGGTTTGCCCATGTGCCAAAAATACGTGGGGAGCACTATGTTTGCAGCCAAAAAACGCATCCTGGAGCACATGAGAGCCATCCAAAACAAAGACAAACTATCCCCTGTGGCAAGACACTTTGAGGAACTACACAAAAGTAATCGCGAGTTATTGCGATTTTTTGTAATTGACAGAGTCGCACCTACTAACAGAGGAGGTGATAGAATCCGCAGATTACGTCAATTAGAATCCAGGTATATTCTGGATCTGGATACGAAGATTCCAGGGGGCTTGAATTCTGAAGAAGAACTGTCCTGGCATTTAGGAGAATAGACCACCCCTATTCTGTTTTTTTAGTGTATAGTGTTTAACTGTGCCATTTGGGAATTTTGAATATTATCGTGGCTATCAATTCTTGCAGTCGTTTCCTTTTCCGTTTGCCTTGCATGCTATGTTTATAGCAGAATATTGTGAATTTGTGTAATGAACAATGATCTTTTGAATAGTCTCCTATGTGACATTTCTGTAGCAATTTTAACAGTTTTAATTCACATACACATGAGTTATGTATATGTTCCAAGAGTGTGGTTGGCCTCTAGATCATTTTCATTCACCCCTTCCCCCCTTTTTTTCTTTTTAGGTGGTGTTATAATTGGAGGAGACACTTTTAAAATGTCTACCATTTGTAGTGCGTGAGAGAGAAGATTAAACCTATGCCCACTTGGGTGAAGTCATGAATCGGGCTTTCTTTAGAGAGCAGTGAATCCTGTATCTAAGAATTGTGCAAAGTTATTGGTGCCCACTGGGGCATAGTATAAACTATGTTTTTGAGTCATATGGATTAAACAGATTCATTAACCCACTTGGGATTTTAAACTTACATTTTAATTTTCAGTGTTCAAAATACCGAATTAAGTAAGCCTGGCTAAATGTAGGATGAACACGTGCACAGATGATTTGATTTAATTCCTTATGATTATTTACCTTTGTGTTCATTCATTTATTTTAAGGGGGGGTTGAAATAAACTAGCTATCGTGCAGCACATTGACGGCTTTTCTCATTATGACGGGCGGGATCATGAAAGTTAAATGTCAGTCAAATAATGTTGAGCCCGCATTCACTGAGTTTATAGCAATAACATTGTGATGATAGAAATGTTTTTGAGTAAATTGGGCCATTGTTGCATGATTTAGTTATATATATATGAATTGTTCTGGGTACTAATGGTGGTAGTGACAACCAATGTGATTGTTTTAAACCATTATAAGATCGCCGACGTTTCCTTTGGAACGGTAGTCCACTGTTGATGTCTTTGCACGTTACGCTGTACGTAACCTTCTATGTTTGTTTATATGTTTGAATTGTTCCAACACCAAATTACCCGTGAGCAAGGCGGTTCTCGCTGAAACACGTAGGGTGTTTTTTTCTTGGCTTAATGAAAATTGGATAAAAATCTTTTCAAATAATCCCGGAGTTGTTGTATATTTTGGACGGAGTGCATGCGTGCATTTTTTGCATTTTGGAAAACTATATATATATATATATATATATATATATATTCACTGAAAAAACCATAGGTTTCAGGGGCGTTATAGTTAGGTTTTGGCATTTAAAAAACCTTAGAAATTCACTGAAAAAAACATAGGTTTTAGGGGTGTTATAGTTAGCTGGACATTTCCCTCGTACAAAACCCTAGAAATTCCCCCGTTGTAGTTAGCTCAGCTAACTATAACTCGCGCCCCCGCAATGCACTGCTGATGATGTCACATATTACATCACTCATGACATGGTCAGTGACATCACTGATGACATCACTGATGACATCGCAAATGAGATCATTGATGACATCACTGATGACATCATCCATGTGATAAATTAGTGCATTTTCTCACACCTAATATAACCTTTGATACACCGACTCAAAATTTCAGACGGCCATTTTGAAAACCATAGATACTCCAATACCAATAACTACATACCAACTCATTAACTCTTAGGTCCACATACACTTCCACTCACTCACCTTTACAGTCACTCATACTTACAGTCACTCCGTACAAGACTATCATATGCATTTATACACCTATATAGACACTCACACAACGCCAATCATCCATTGAGGTACTGACACACCTAGTCAGTCGTGCAAGTAATTAAACACAGTCCAATTTACTCACCTATACAGTTAAACACACTCAAGTTCACTTACTCATAAAAATAGTACCACATTCTTATGCTCTTATACAATCATTGATAGAAGCACACACTCATCCATACAGCCACTCTCCCAATCACACACTCTCACATATACCCACTTATATACTCTTACACACATATACTGCCTTTCACATATGTAGTTAGTCACACATGTACCACTGAGATATACATTCAATCCCTAACACACCCATACATACACTCACCCAATCATACAGTCCATCACAGATGCACTCTTAAACCCATGCACCCATAGAATCACACATCTATGCATAGAGTCACACACACCCTACCCACACAAACACTCAGTCACCCATACAGATACTCAGACAACCAATCAATAACCCATATAGACACTCATATAGCTATTCACAAAACCATGCAGCCACTTATACACCTACACACAGACACATACAGACATTCACACAGTTTAGTCACTAGTCTGCAGTAAGATACATTTAATGACTCACTTATAGAGTCAGTTATGCACCTAGAAAATCATCCATTCACACACTTGTACACCAACTCATTCTTCAACAGACCTTTCCCTATATTGTAATTGTAATTGTAATTGTAATTGTAATTGTAACTGGGTTTTATATCGCGCCAACTCACCGACAGGTCTCAAAGCGCTACTGACCAAGTACAGAAACAAAGATGGAGGAAGGTGTATAGGTCTCAGGACAGCCGTCGCCTATAGAAGCGGGAAAGCGTCTTTGAAGAGTAGAGTCTTCAAAGACTTCCGAAAGCGGAGAAGATTAGGCTCTCTACGAAGCACCTCTGGTAGTTTGTTCCAACCGATAGGGGCCTGCACTGAGAAAGATCTGCCTCCTTTGGTTGTAAGCTTGAAACGGGGTTGAGACAGTAAAAAAGATCCAGATGAACGCAGGATACGTTTTGGTTCGTAAAGTTCAAGCCTTTCTTTTATATAGGCTGGCGCCTGTCCGTGGATTGCTTTGTGGCAGATACACATGCTTTTAAACTCCACTCTCTGTACGGCGGGCAGCCAATGTAGACGATGGAGCAGGGGGGAAGCATGGGTCCTCCTCGACACTCCAAAGATCAGGCGTGCTGCATCGTTTAGAATAACCTGAAGACGGTTGATGGAATTCTTCGGAAGGCCGAGATACAACGCGTTACCATAGTCTATTCGAGACACTATTGTGGCTGAGACAATGGTTTGCAGCGTGTTCCTCGAGAGCAGGGGGGCGAGTTTACGTAATTGCCTGAGCAGGTTAGTGCAGCAGCTGACTACAGCGGAGACTTGATTGGCCATTGAAAGTTCTTGATCGATTTTCATCCCCAGACTCTTAACATTGGGGCGTGGCTTTGGGGTAGGGCCTAGTTCTTGTGGCCAGAACAAGTCGCTCCAGGGGGAAACAGAGGTCGAAATGACAAGGACCTCCGTTTTGTCCGGATTAATCTTCAGCAGGTTAGATGACATCCAGTTCACTGTAAAGCGTAGGATGTCTTGGGCCACTGATTGCGCCGAAGGTGTATTTTCGACACTCAGCAATAGCTGAGTGTCGTCGGCGTAGTTAAATACTTTACACTTCATGTTCGCCAATGACTCTATCAATGGTTGCAAATAGAGGTTAAATAAAAGTGGCGAAAGTGCTGACCCCTGTGGAACCCCACAGACTAACATGCCCACCTCTGAGACCTGGTCTGCCAACTGGATCTTCTGTGTTCTTCTTGTTAAGAAGGCTGTGAGCCATTTAAGAGCCTGCCCTCCTATCCCAAACCCAGCCAGCCTGTCCAAGAGCAGTGCATGGCTGACAGTATCAAACGCTGCTGAAAGATCTAATAATATCAGCGCGCTTGGCCTTTTACTGTCAGCCATGCCCCTTAGCTCATCCAGTACCGACAGCATTACTAGTTCCGTGCTATGGTGGGCACGGAAACCAGCTTGCCGCTCCTGGAGAAGATGGTGAGATTCCAGGAGGGCTGACAGGGACTTAAGTACATGCTGTTCCAGTACTTTTGACAGGAATGGCAGCTGGGAAATTGGCCTATAGTTCTTCAGGCTGGTTGGGTCGGCTCCAGGCTTTTTTATATATATATATTATATATATATATTAAACATATTAAAACTGTACAGAAACACATACTCACTGGATGATGTCATCAGTGATGTCATCAGTGATGTCACTGACCATGTCATGAGTGATGTAATATGTGACGTCATCAGCAGTGCATTGCGGGGGCACGAGTTATAGTTAGAAGAACTAGCTATAACGGGGGAATTTCTAGGGTTTTGTACGAGGGAAATGTCCAGCTAACTATAACGCCCCTAAAACCTATGGTTTTTTCAGTGAATTTCTAAGGTTTTTTTAAATGCCAAAACCTAACTATAACGCCCCTGAAACCTATGGTTTTTTCAGTGAATTTCAAAGGTTTTTTAAATGCCAATTCCTAACTATAACGTGCATGAAACCTATAATTTTTTCAGTGAATTTCAAAGGTTTTGTAAATGCTAATTCCTATCTATAACCTATCTCTAAAGATATCATGTTTAATGATTTCCATTGGATATCTATATTTTTCAATTTCAGTGTGTCAATTTCATTAATTATGTTTTTTTGAAATACTATCTTATCACAATTTTTTTGACTTATTTTTTCAATTAATTCTTTTAAAAATTAAAAAATATTATTTGTTTTTATTGGGTTTTTTAAAAATATTTTTTTATATTTGTAAAACTATTTTTAAACTATATTTTCAAAACTTTATGTTTTATTTTTTTTCTCCATTCTTTTGGGATTCGCGCACCCTATGCGCACCGTTTTCGATCCCTACGCGGAAGCATCCGAGCACGGTATGCGTTGGCTACGTGTTTCCAATGCGACCGGTACGCGACTCCAAGCCTATACGCGACACGTACGATGTACGTAACGCGACACATGCGCGTTCTGCGATGCGTCATATGGGTGTATGACGCGATGGGTGCACGGATCCTGCGAAATATTTAACATTTAAAAAAACATATATATATGTATTTCATGTGAATATTAATTGAAGACAAACTCTAAACTAGTCTTGAAAGTAATATATTTTTACATCTAGTCCTATATTTCTTTTTAATTGAATTTCGCGGATGCGCGCTGGGTGCGTGATGCGAAAGCGCAGGGTGTGCGGATCCCATGTGACCTGCAAAAAAAGAGATTTGAATGGTTCATTACACTTCCTATTCTAACTATTGAAAGACCCCACCCATTTCAATCATTCTTCTTTGAGCTTCTTTGGAGGAACATCCCACACCTTAGAACTAGAAGAAACTTTTTGGGGAAGATTTCCACAGCTGCAATTTTTCTGAAGACAATGGCTTCTGCACAGCAGCCACCATCAGAATCAGACCATTTGTCTGATGAGGAATTTGTTGTGGAACCTCCACGCACAGAAAGATACACCTCTGTGGTGTGGAAATTTTTTACCTTCCCAGATGGACAAAATAAAACTAATTCAACTAAAGTGACATGTAAAATATGTCAAAGAGTGCTTTCCAGAGGAGATCCATCAAAAAAATACTCTTGTGGGACTGCGAGTATGTTAAAACACCTGAAGACTCTGCATCCCGTGAACCTGGCCAAGCAGGAATGCAGAAGACTTCGACAGCAGCCTCAGCCAGCAGTAGCAAGCACTCACACGGACATACGTCCAGAATTTGGAAAACTAAAAATTAGTTGCATTAAATGCAACAACCTACTATGTTACGGCGAGCAGTCAATTGAACTAATCTGCCGAGCGCAGCAAAACCACAAGTGCTAAACTTGTGTTTATTATTTTTTTTGCAGAAGTTGACTGTTTTGTTCTTCCTGCTGTCTTTTTTTCCTTTTGAAAAAAACAAAATAATAACAAAATTGTTCCAAAAAGAACAAAAAAGTTAAAAAACAAAAAAGAAGACAAAAAAATGTTCTTCTAAGAACTAAGTTTCCTGGTTTAAAAAAAGAGCTATATTTGTTTGTTTGTCTGTAAAAGTTTAGATGAATGTATGTGTAGTACGTAATTGACTGAACGAATGCATTAGTAGCGTATGGTGAATGTATGAGTGCAGAACTATGAGGAAGTGCTGCAGCATCACACAGTAACCTCATTAACTACAGTGAGCTGTAGTAGTTCCGAAGCACAGGGATGCAACATATGTACATAAATATGTTGCAAATATATGCTTCTCTCTGCACGGCTGCTTAAACTGCAGCCATGTGGTGACACAGGCACCCTTGCACCATAGTGCAAGGCTATCTGTGTCATGTGCTGTTTGTTTTTGTGCAGGAAGACACACTTTCCTGCACAAAAACAATCAGTAAAGGCATTTTTCTCCTTCAATGTATGCTGAGCATTTTAGCATGCATTGAAGATGTAAAAATATGGAGAAATGAAAACAGTTCTCCTTGTTGTGCTTTCCTACACCAATTTTAGAATGGTGCAGCATTCACACACAAATCGAGTTTTATGATTTCTGACAAATCTAGACATGTGTCTTGTTCTATGAGTATTCAGTGCAATCATGCACAACAACACTTATAGAACACCCTTTCAACACAAACTGGTGTGCATAATGAGGTTGTATTTACATGGAGTATAAAAAGTGCCTTTTCCTCTCTTTGTAAATATGAAAGAGTGTCTTGCGCAATAACTATGTTACAAAAAGTGACATATTTCCAGTTTAAAAATTCCTTGCGAATGATAGAAGGTAAGCACAGAGTTTTGTCTGCAAAGATGTTCAAAGAAGAATGATTGAAATAATTGCGGTCCTTCAATAGCTACAATGGGAAATATTATGAACCCCTCAAATCTCTTTTTTTGCAGGTCACATGATATCTGATTATGGTCAGATTTCAAAACTACATAGGTATAAACAGTGTATTTTTAGAAACGTTTTTCAACTTTGTAGCTTCTTGCAGACCTCCTCATTCTGCATATTGAGACTTAGTTAAACTTACCTTCACAGTAATAGCAATAAAAAATGGTATACATTTATTACAGATTTTCATTGCAATCTAAATTCATATAAATTGCTTATTTTTAAATTTGGATCGGTGAAAGAAAAAAAAAAATTATAACATGTAATAATACATTTTTTACAACACAGCATAATTTCCACAAAGTAATTTGTTTGCCTTTTTTGCACGTCTCAGAATATATTAAATTTCATTAAAAATAGTGATTTCAATCACTTAACAGCGGGCAAAAAAAAAAACAGTCAAAAAGATTGTTAAAAAAAAACCAACATGCTATTCTCAACAAAATACCACAAGATACAAATCACAGATATATAAAATGTTTACAGCTAACAACATTTTATAAGTTTAACTTACAAAAACTGTAAATGTTGTCGCTTTAAAATATTAATTGAATCTAAAGATGAATTTTTGGAGGACGCACCACGCCCACAACGTTTTCCTTCAGTGGTGTGGAAATGTTTTACTTTTCCCGAGGGGCAAACAAAGATCAATGCCACCTTGGTCACGTGCAAGATTTGCAAAAGAGTTCTGTTGCAAGGGGATCCTAACAAGAAATACTCGTACGGCACGGCAAGTATGATGAAACACCGAAGGACCCTTCATCCAAACAATCTTGCACGAGAAGAGTGTAAACAGATGAGAAACACTCCTGTTCTGTATCTGTAAAAAAGAATCACAAATAAATGTATATTAATAACTTTCAAATTTATACTATTCCATTACTGTACAAACACATTTTATATAAAAACTGACTAAGAAACTATAGCCCTGAACCACAAGTGTGACGATGGTTAAAACACTACATGCATAGTGCATACTACTTTGAAGCAGTTCATGCCCTAAAGCCTACCTCACTTACAGGCACATGCATCAATATTGGCTGTTGCGATTCCTTAATTGCAATTTTTAAGGAATCGCAATTAAGGAATCGCAAAAGCCTATGCATGTAGAAATCGCTGGAAAAATAGCGATTTCTAAACATTCCTTAATTGCGACTCCCAAATTGCGAGTCGCAATTAAGGAATACCTCTCCATTCATTCCTATGAGCCAAGAGGCCCATAGGAATTAATGGGAAGACATTCTTAATTTGCGATTCTCAATTAGAGAATCGCAAATTGAGAATGCATTTTCAAGGGTGCAAGGGTGTCAAGACGACACCCCGTTGCACCCCTGAAATCGATCTGTGCACAAATGTTGCGCACACACATGTCCAAAGGACATGTGTGTGTGTAACCTACGACTTTGTAAAGTTTTCGCTATTTACCATGTGGTATGATTCCACGGTAAAAAGCGGGCCCAAATAGCAAAATCGCTATTTTTAAAGGCATCTTGCATTGCAGTTAAGGAATCGCAATTTGCGATTCCTTAAATGCAATCGCAATTTAAGAAATCACAAAAATTTGCGATTTCTTAAATTGCGACTGGCAAGTTATTTCATGCATCGCAAAAGCTATTTTTGCGATCGCAAACGGCCGATTTTTGCGATTCGCTCCGTTTGCGATCGCAAAAAGCTTTGATGCATGTGCCTGTAAAAGACTACATGCTAACTGACTGAATGATTACAGTACTATAAGGAGACACACTGGGTGAGTGACAGGGTGTTTGCTAGAAGTGTATGAATACTGACTGGGGAATTGAAGGTGTGAAAGACAACTGTGTAAGTGGTTAGAGGCCTGCATGCATAGTGATTAGGCATTTGAAGCAGTCTATGTGCTAAGGCCTGGCTCACTGCATGAGTACTTGGGAACTGACGGAATGATTAGAGTACAGCAAGGAGAGTGCCTGGGTGAATTTATAACTGGTTGGCTTTTGACACAGTGAATGGATTAGTACTTGGTACTGAATGGGTCACTAGAGGAGTACAAAGGGAGTGACAGGTTGTTTGCTGGACTGTATGGATACTGACTAGGGAATTGAAGATGTGAAAGACAAGTGTATAGTATGTTAGAAGACGGCATGCATACTGCACAGACATTTGAAGCAGTCTATGTGCTAATGTATGGTTCACAACATGAGTACTTGGAAACTGACTAAATCATCAGACTACTGCTAGGACAGTGCCTGGGTAAAACTTTTAAATTTTCAGTTCTGGCACAGTGAAGAGAATAGTACATGGTACAGCACTTTAGTGTCAAACCCTGACTCATTTTATCAATGCATAAGCAAAGAATAGCTTCTAAAGCTACTAAAACTTGACAACATGACCGATTTTAAAACAGTTATCTGTCAGCAAATACACCATGTTACCAAACACTTCTATCACAATCCTTACCCAAATGTACACAGACTCACAGTGTGATTTTAGACAAGCAACACTATCCCTGGCAGTTTACCAAAACTCATTCACTAGTCTAGAAGAGGTAAGGGTACTGCACACATTCTACATATTTAAGTACAGCACATTAGTTTCAAAGCATGACTCATTTAATCAACGCATAAGCAAAGTCTGGCTTCTAATGCTACTAAAACTTGACAACAATGTTACCAAATGCTTCTCTCACAGTGGTTCCCAAATGCACACAGACTCACAGTGTGATTCTAGACAAACAACACTATCCCTTGCACTATACCAAAACACATTTCTTCATCTAGAAGGAGTACTACATTTTAATATAGAAACATAACTAATTTCACAAATTCATAAACAATGACTGGTTTCTAATTCTACCAAAATATAAAAACAGCACAGTTATCTGTCTGCAAACACATGAAAAACACAAATTCTTATCACAGAATGGTTTCTACAAGCACACACACTGTCAATAAGATTGTAGAGAAAAAAGTACTCCCTACACTTTAGCAGGAGAAATACATTAGTCTGATTAAAATCAAAATAGTCTACATACATCCCCTCACAATTAAATAACTCACCTTTCAAGTTGTTTTGTAGATTAAGAAGTATATCAGTCACACACCAGCTTTTCTTTTACAGAATCTCTGCACTGTGCACCTCTCAGCAAAAACAAGGAATGGAAACATTTCCCTTTCATTTTCCACACATATACATGTAAACATCAAATCACAATCCTTCACACATAAATTCAAAAGCAAACACACATTTCTATTGGTTAAACATTTCAACCCTTTCCAAATGAAATACATTTCAACCCTTCCCCCAATCTGCCTTCAGCCTGTTACCATAGAAACAGGTCATGGAACACTGCACTGAGCACACAGGTTACAAGTTCAGCACACAATGTTGCTAAACAAGACAGCAAGTGTGCTTGACTTTTCAACATATCAGCTTATCATATATGATGTTCCTTACAATCAGTTTTTGTTAAACTATAAGAATCATGCCTTTAAAAAACAGAAATATACACCCTACCTTTCAGTGTAGAAAGTTGTCATACAACCAATGATTTCTTGTCTATTTTCAAAAAAAAATTCCTTGGATCCGCGCACCCAACGCGAGAGGATACATGCACCAAACGCGGTAGGATTCGCACACCGTGCGCGCATTCCGCCGTTTTTTTATTTTTAAAAAAGGGTGCCCCGGGGGGTCCTTCTGGGACCGCCTAAGCACCTCTAGAGGGTCAGAGTATTTCCACTCTGCCCCCTTTATATGTTTTACACACTTATTCCCCTTGCTTCTTCAGCCTCGATTCTACCGAGGCAGAAAATGGCCGCCAACAGTTCCTGGTTTCGAATGTAGACAGACACTCGACAGCCAATTAGCATTCAGCGCGCGATCGGGAGGGTGCGCGCTTGGTTCGGGGAGGGTGCGCTTACGGTGTGGGTAGGGTCCGCGGATCCTCCCCGGCCATAGATATATATGTACTTTTAACTCTAATTTTCTCAGGATCTACTGAACGGATTCACACCATTTATGCAAAAGGCATGAGTCTGAACTGAGGACTACCTCTTTGCCAAATTTGGTGTAATTCCGTTCAGCGGTTCGGGCTGTAGCTGCAACAACAGATCCTATGGGAAATTGCATGGGGAAAATATGTTTTGGGACCCCCCTTTTTTCTCGTCCCCCGCTTGACAAATCACCACGAAACTTTCAGGGTAGGAGCGGAGCAGAGCTGGCCAAACGTTTGGAAAATTTTGCGAAGATTCGTCAACCGGCGCCAGACTTATTGGGAATAGAATGTTGCAGATTTCCTATGGAAAATAGGTCCTAACTATAACTATCTACTGGGGACCGCCAGTAGATAATATATATAAATATATTTATATATTGTGATCAAGTCCCCATACAGGGATGAAACGCGTAATGGCTGCTGTGTTGTTGATGTAACCTACAGGACAATAAAACCTATCGGTATTTGAAGAATTGTGGTCCGTGCTCTTTTTCCGTGGCTGGTGGAAGAATCGCGGAGTGGAAGAGTGCTTGACGATAAATATATATATATATTATCTACTGGCGGTCGCCAGTAGATAGTTATAGTTAGGACCGTGTTTCCATAGGAAATCTCAAAATTCTATTTTGAATAACTTTGGCGCCGGTTGGCAAATCTTCGCGAAATTTTCAAAACTAATGGGGCGCTTCGCTCAGCTCCTACCCTGAAAGTCTCGGGGGGATTCGTCAAGCGGGGGCCGAGAAAAAAGGGGGGTCCCAAAACGCGTTTTCCACATGCATTTTCCCATAGGACCTTTAGTCGAAGGTACAGCCTGAACGGCTGAACAGAATTGCTTGAAATCTGGCAGAGAGGTAGTCCTCAGGTCAGGGATGTGCCTTTTGCATATATGGAGTCAATCTGTTCAGTAGTTCCTGCGCGCACCGTGCGCGCACCCTAACGTGCGCGAGCGTAATTCTGATTAGTGGTTACATGTCAGTCAACGTTCGAATCGGTCGAAATCAGGAAGTGTCGGCCACCATTTTGTTTATTTTCAGTGCGAGAGTGAAAAAGGAAGGTGGCGAACGTGAAAAGGGGGCAGGGTAGAGAGTTCCTGACCCCCTAGCCTTTGTCAGAAAAAAACATTTTAATTTATTTTTTTTTTAAATCGCGGGGGTGCGCGCACCGTGCGCTCACAGTGAAAAACCATTAAAAAAATAAAATAATTTAATACGTAGTTTATTGTAAAATAAATATATAAAAAAAATAATAATACATACATAACTTAGCATTTAAAAAAACTTACAAATTCACTGAAAAAACCATAGGTTTCACACACGTTATAGTTAGGAATTAGCAGTTAAAAAACCTTGCAAATTCACTTAAAAAACCATAGGTTTCACACATGTTATAGTTAGGTGGATATTTCACTCGTAAAAAACCAATGAAATTCCCCCGTTATAGTTAGTTCAGATAACTATAACTCGCACGACCGCCCCTCTATCACAAGGATTATGTCATCAATGATGTCATGAGTGATGCCACTGACCATGTCATGAGTGATGTAATATGTGACGTCATGAGCAGGATTGCGGGCGTGCGAGTTATAGTTATCTGAACTAACTCTAACGGGGGAATTTCATTGGTTTTTTACGAGTGAAATTTCCACCTAACTATAACATGTGTGAAACCTATGGTTTTTTAAGTGAATATATATATATATATATATATATTCTCAGGTCAAGGAAAAGACACCACACCGTTCCAAGATACTTCAAGGGGGTTTATTGCTTCATAAACCCAACGTGACGCGTTTCACCCTCAACGGGCTTGCTCACACACCGTTATGCTACCGGACCATCGTTTACATACATTGTTCGTACAATCATGGACATGAAAAGGGGACTGTTGCAAAGGTTTTACAGCGCCATGTTGGAAAAGTAAAATCATCTCAGATAGCAGTACTTAATGTGCGCCATTACAGAACAGTAAAAAAACAACATATAACATGGCAAAACACACTTCACAGTCCACTTGTTAATTCATGAAACAACGGTAAATCGCTCCTAGTGAGCTTGGTACTGAGACGTTGCTCCCCGGCTCTTGCATACATGTTTAATAAACATTAGAAGCACCCCCGGGACTCATTTCGTGCCGTGTGGTTAATTATCCACATTTACTCCATAAGCTTAAGTAGCGTTTCGCAATCTAATGTCGCGTGTCATATTTGGAGCGCAAAAAGTGTGTAGACTGGTGTATGCTTAATAATAACAGGAGATATGTTAGGTTCGCCTGTGTGCGATCTGTATTGCACCTTAATGGTCCAACATGCTCCCATAGTGGGTACAGCCTTAGTTCATGCCGGTGTTAGTAATATATGTGTGGATATTACCGGAACATTTGGCTATTGTACACTTCCAACCACCTGTAAGTTTAATCTTATGTTGCTGGGTGTCCTTGTGTATTAATGATTGATTGCGAGATCTCTTGTATCGTAGATCCTACTGATGCATTAATGGAAGCAAGAAAATAAACTGCCTGTCACACTTGCCCCATCAAAACGTACCAAAATCCATACATTGGTCTCTATTTAGTCCAGATGTAAAAATTACGTTAAATTGTATTGCAACACATTGGTCCACTGGTGCATCCTTAACCAAAATCAAAACTGATTCAAAAGTGCCTAAATCATAAAGTTAAAATTGAATTGATCTTATCTGTCCACTGGAGAGCAGCATGGGAAGAAAAGGGTAGGGATCCTGTGTCGCGGGCCCGAGACATAGTCCCTTCCTTTCTTCCTGTAAAAGAGAAACACAAGGTCAGTTTACTCAAACTGCAATAGACATTCAACAGACAATCAGAATATAAATCATTCGTTATAGTAACAGTTCATCGTTGTCCTTTCTGGGCCTCTATACATCCTCCCTCATAGTCCACCCTCCTAAGAGTATCCCATCTGTTCTCAAATGTGATCATGTTTACGTCCTATCTATGGATGGAATTTGCTGTCCCTTTAATCACCATATAAGTGTATGGCCATCTCCTCATCCATGTTATGGCCGTTAGGATATCTGGTCCCCATCCCAATTATGTGACGTGATTCACGTTGTCTCAGTTTAAGAGTACTATCACCTCCTCTCTTATTGGGTAAGATTCGTTCAATTGCATAATAGGACAATTTGGTATAGTCCGAAAAATGTTTTATTTCAAAATGACGAGCAATGGGGTACTGTTGGTCCTTATTCGTAATTGCCCTCATATGTTCGAGGACCCGTTTCTTTGCCATGTGTGTGGTGCTTCCTACGTAAGTCAGTTGGCAAGGGCATTCAAGCACATAAACTACGTTGGTGCTGCTACAAGTGAGGAACTGTTTAATGGGAATCATGCTGTTTGTACTGCTGTTCCAAAATTCCTTACGCAAGCGGCTGTTGCCGCATGCCTTGCAGTGTCCACAGGGGTAGAAGCCTTGTAGATCAATGATATTGCTTCTTTCCTTGCTGGGTAAATCACTGTGGACTAACATATCTTTTAAGCTATGTCCTTTCCTGTAACTTATTAAGGGATGTGTAGGTATCATCTTGCCTATAACAGGATCTCCTTTAAGGAGATTCCAGTTCCGGGAGATCATTTTCTTGGTTTTATCTGAATGCCCGTTATATGTAAGAATCAGCCTGGTTTCTACATTCTCATTGTTTTTAGGTGAATTTGGAATCAGGGGAGGGTTCCAGAATTGCACCTCTGTCAATTGTTTTGACCCTATCCATGGCCTTTTTGAGTACCCACATGGGATATCCTCTTTCTTTAAATCTTTGTATCATGGTTATTTGTTCCTTTTGAAAACCTTCCTCTGTGCTGCAGTTTCTCTTTGCTCGGAGCAATTCCCCGTAGGGGATGCTCCATTTGAGTGTGTTAGGGTGACTGCTAAGGGCATGTAGTAACGTGTTACCTGCTGTGGGTTTGCGAAACAAAATAGTTGTTAATTTGTTATTCGCAATTTCTACACACGTATCAAGGTACTCGACCTTCAAATTACTTGCAGTGTATGTGAGTGTTAGATTATTATTGTTCTGGTTCAGTCTAGTGATAAAGTTATGGACTTCTTGCTTGCTGCCTTTCCAGATTACAAACAAGTCGTCAATATAACGTAACCAGAGTTTGACTTTAGTGAAATCATGCTGTAGGCTGGATTCCTTCCTGATGTCCTCCTCCCATGCTCCCATGAAGAGATTGGCAAAGCTCGGCGCGAAGCTGGTCCCCATTGCCGTACCGAGGGATTGTTTGTAAATCACATTGTCAAACATAAAGAAGTTGTTTTTCAGACAATATTTGATAATTTCTAGTATCATCAGAGTGTGCTCTTTAAATCTAATGTGTCTGCGTTTGAGGAATCTTTCGCATGCTTCTATTCCTTGTTCATGATTAATGATAGTGTAGAGGGAATTGACATCCATGGTTACCAGTAAGAAATCATCTTCCCATGTTACATCATGTATTTTGGCCAAGAAGTCCTTTGTGTCCTTGACATATGACGGGAGAGTGATTACAAACTCCCTGAGGAAGTGGTCCGCATAACGCGATAGATTTTCCAAAACACATCCTCTGGAAGAAATAATGGGTCTACCTGGGGGTTTGACCTTATTTTTATGTATTTTGGGAAGTAGGTACATCACAGGGAGGATAGGGTAATCTTTCTTCAGGTAACAAAATTCTTCCCATTCAATCAATCCCTTATCCTTCCATTCGCCCAGTTTTTCCCAAATCTGTACAATGCTGTTATTGTAGTCTGCACGGTTAGATCTAGAGTAAGTGCTAGTGTCACTCAGTTGTCTCATAGCTTCTGCTACGTACATTTCTCTAGACAGGATGACAATGTTGCCCCCCTTATCGGCGGGTCGAATTACGATACTGTCATCTTCGGCTAGTTCTTGTATAGCCCTCCTTTGTGTAAGGGTGAGATTGTGTTTAAAAGTTTGCATTTTCTTGGCCCAGTTTTGTTGCCTAAATTTCAGAAGGTTCTGGCTCACCTGCTCCTGAAAAGTGTCAATATTGTCATGGCTCATTGTCGGTAAAAAAGTAGATTTTGGTTTGAAACCAGAAATGGTAGATGCATCGCACCTTATCTCCATTTCATTCAAAATTCGTTGAGCCTCAATATTGGCATCTCCATCACTTATGTCGTTTTGTAATTCATGCATTGCGACCAACAGGTCAATATCCCCTATAGTCAATTCCTCTTCTGTTACAGAGCTATCTTTTTGGGGCCTAGTTCTATTTCTTGTTGGTTTCAAAGTGTGCCATTTTTTAAGTTTTAGTTTTCTGCAGAATTTAAAAATATAAATTCTGTCATTTACATAATTCATGGGGATTGATGGACAGAAAGAAAGTCCAAGGCATAAGGTTCTTTTGTCTTTGAGACTAATGTTTCTCATGGAGAGGTTAACTATAGTTAGATTTACCATGTTGTCATCCATTATGCATTGGTCTTGGAGCGTGTCTGTTGTCTTCCCACTGGCTCCGAATCGTAGTCTTTTCTGTCTCCTCTGTAGGATCCTCTTCCTCCTCTTCCTCTTGGTCCTCTTGTTCTTCCTCTGCCCCTTCCTCTTCTCGTTGGTGTTGCTTCTCTCTGATTCTCCTGATTTGTTTTCAAAGTTTGGCGGCTCCGTCTCATGAGCCGATATTCGTCTAAAAAAGAAGTTGGACGTGAGGTGGCTTCCCCTTCCGACGTTGTTCCTTCGGATGTTGGTGTCGTATCTGAGCCTTCAGTGTTCGTATCGCTTGAATAGATGGTCTCGTCTTCATGATTATTTGCTGGTATTGAGGTTGTCGGTATGTTCTTTTTTGCGTCCTTCTCATAAAGATGGTCGTATTTTCTGCTGTGCGTAAGGATTCTTCCTGACTCATAGTCACCACAATCTCTGTGGAGTTTCCTTTGTTTTCTAGCCTTTATGTCCTCTTCAACCAGTTTTAATCTCTTTTTCATTTCATCCAGAAATTTACAGATTAGTTCTTGTTCTGGGTTAGACTCTAATTCCTCTTTGATGCGTCTAATCTCTATTTTGATACTGTCTCTGTCTGCCCAGGCGTATTTCACCAAAATCCTTAACATATTGGTAGAGCTGTTTGCAGAGTTCGCCGACCATTCTTCCAACATTTGGGGATTTAGTGAATCATACGAGGGAGTAATGTAAATCCTTAATCCACGAGGGACCATGCCCTTGTCTATGTAATCCTGTAATGATGTCGCTTCCCACCACTTTGAGATTTCTTGTTTATGAAGTTTTTCATATTTCCTTAGTGTCTCCATAATGGTTGGTTCATTCCTCGTGGTGGTGAGAGCAGGGTTGTGACCTTTCCCAGGTGCTCTCGCAAACAGCGTTTGTGCTGCTGCTCTGCGTTCATCATCCTCTTCCATTTTAAAAAAAAAACTGATGCGCTCCAGTGGACTAGCTCTTGGTTTTGGTGTGTGTCAGTCCGAAACCCCCCTGTGACAATACAGGGTTCCCCTTGCCACAATCAAAACTGAGCAAGTGTCACTATGTCTTATAAGGAAATCCTTGTTCACAAAGAATAGAAATAAGTCCTTCGTAATGCAGACCTCTCCTGATCACATGATGATTGTTCGTATTATAGTTGAAATACACTTCCACAACAGCACTGCCAGGTATAACTAGGCTTTGACATGGGACAGCTGTTGGTTTGTCCACCCTCCGTGACTGTGGACAGTGCTAACTCTCCTGAGGCGACCGATGCACCTACCGGAGTATCAAAAAGCAGCGTTCGAAAAAAATTGTTCACAGACTTTGCGTGCGCCTGGACCTGCTGAACACCCGTGCTCTCTCGGTAATCCACAAGTTTACCAGCGTAATGTCTGCTTTAGGATGTTTACAAATACGGAAGTGCAATCATGTTATGTATCCAAACTAACGAGAGGTTTGTGAAATCATGCTGTAGGCTGGATTCCTTCCTGATGTCCTCCTCCCATGCTCCCATGAAGAGATTGGCAAAGCTCGGCGCGAAGCTGGTCCCAATTGCCGTACCGAGGGATTGTTTGTAAATCACATTGTCAAACATAAAGAAGTTGTTTTTCAGACAATATTTGATAATTTCTAGTATCATCAGAGTGTGCTCTTTAAAAAAAGGACGTAGCTTAAAAGATATGTTAGTCCACAGTGATTTACCCAGCAAGGAAAGACGCAATATCATTGATCTACAAGGCTTCTACCCCTGTGGACACTGCAAGGCATGCGGCAACAGCCGCTTGCGTAAGGAATTTTGGAACAGCAGTACAAACAGCATGATTCCCATTAAACAGTTCCTCACTTGTAGCAGCACCAACGTAGTTTATGTGCTTGAATGCCCTTGCCAACTGAGTTACGTAGGAAGCACCACACACATGGCAAAGAAACGGGTCCTCGAACATATGAGGGCAATTACGAATAAGGACCAACAGTACCCCATTGCTCGTCATTTTGAAATAAAACATTTTTCGGACTATACCAAATTGTCCTATTATGCAATTGAACGAATCTTACCCAATAAGAGAGGAGGTGATAGTACTCTTAAACTGAGACAACGTGAATCACGTCACATAATTGGGATGGGGACCAGATATCCTAACGGCCATAACATGGATGAGGAGATGGCCATACACTTATATGGTGATTAAAGGGACAGCAAATTCCATCCATAGATAGGACGTAAACATGATCACATTTGAGAACAGATGGGATACTCTTAGGAGGGTGGACTATGAGGGAGGATGTATAGAGGCCCAGAAAGGACAACGATGAACTGTTACTATAACGAATGATTTATATTCTGATTGTCTGTTGAATGTCTATTGCAGTTTGAGTAAACTGACCTTGTGTTTCTCTTTTACAGGAAGAAAGGAAGGGACTATGTCTCGGGCCCGCGACACAGGATCCCTACCCTTTTCTTCCCATGCTGCTCTCCAGTGGACAGATAAGATCAATTCAATTTTAACTTTATGATTTAGGCACTTTTGAATCAGTTTTGATTTTGGTTAAGGATGCACCAGTGGACCAATGTGTTGCAATACAATTTAACGTAATTTTTACATCTGGACTAAATAGAGACCAATGTATGGATTTTGGTACGTTTTGATGGGGCAAGTGTGACAGGCAGTTTATTTTCTTGCTTCCATTAATGCATCAGTAGGATCTACGATACAAGAGATCTCGCAATCAATCATTAATACACAAGGACACCCAGCAACATAAGATTAAACTTACAGGTGGTTGGAAGTGTACAATAGCCAAATGTTCCGGTAATATCCACACATATATTACTAACACCGGCATGAACTAAGGCTGTACCCACTATGGGAGCATGTTGGACCATTAAGGTGCAATACAGATCGCACACAGGCGAACCTAACATATCTCCTGTTATTATTAAGCATACACCAGTCTACACACTTTTTGCGCTCCAAATATGACACGCGACATTAGATTGCGAAACGCTACTTAAGCTTATAGAGTAAATGTGGATAATTAACCACACGGCACGAAATGAGTCCCGGGGGTGCTTCTAATGTTTATTAAACATGTATGCAAGAGCCGGGGAGCAACGTCTCAGTACCAAGCTCACTAGGAGCGATTTACCGTTGTTTCATTAATTAACAAGTGGACTGTGAAGTGTGTTTTGCCATGTTATATGTTGTTTTTTTACTGTTCTGTAATGGCGCACATTAAGTACTGCTATCTGAGATGATTTTACTTTTCCAACATGGCGCTGTAAAACCTTTGCAACAGTCCCCTTTTCATGTCCATGATTGTACGAACAATGTATGTAAACGATGGTCCGGTAGCATAACGGTGTGTGAGCAAGCCCGTTGAGGGTGAAACGCGTCACGTTGGGTTTATGAAGCAATAAACCCCCTTGAAGTATCTTGGAACGGTGTGGTGTCTTTTCCTTGACCTGAGAGCACAGTTGGAACTCCGTTTTGTAAGGAAAATTATTACCGGTTTACTCCACCGGCGCTGTGCCACCCCTCGAAGGGCTACGCTTTCCGACAGGAGTGCATCTTTTCTGGATATATATATATATATATATATATATATATATATATATATATATATATATATATATATGTATTGGGACAAACACACGACAAAACGCGTTTCGGCTGCTGCCTTTTTCAATTGTGGTCGGAACCGACTTAAGGTAAACATAAATACATTACAAGCAACATCAACATAGGACTTACTCCAGTCCTACTGTGGCAGCCATTATTAAACATGCAATGTTCTCCTTAAATTCTTACTTACATTTTTTTGTGTATTTTCATACCAGATATTTATGTCCAGCCTTGAATAGGCGATCTTCCCACAACAGTTGTGTCTTAACTAAATACATATTATTTCATATCTGGATTATCAAAGATGCGTGTAAGGCGCTGTTATTTAATATCTAACCCTGGATGGGTGGATGTTGCACAAAAATAATATACTTCCTATGTACATTATAGCTTCCCAATAGCTATGCTATATTCGTAACAAGTAGATTCCCTGACTACAGGTGAACAGCCATTTCTTCCCCGCTGTTTAAACCAAATGGCACCCTCGTCTGATTGTCAATAATATGTCTAGACTCTAATCTTTTGAGTTGCAGCTGTCTATCACCCTCTCTCACATTTGATGGTACGTGCGCCATACAGAAAAATTTCAACAGATCCCTGTTGCTCTGATGAAATACCTCACCCTCTGCTTTTGGAAGAATGGGTGGAGCATACTGCGGCCTCGTCCAAAAGTATGCTGCTCATTTTGATAAAATTTGCATGGAGTGACAGAGAAAAAACGCTACAGGATATTAGCGAATTGGAGAAAGAGATTGCTAAAGACTGCGAGAAGAACAAGCAGGACAAACTCAAAGAAGCTATGAAAAAACGTCTCACAGTGTATGAACAAAGAATCAGGCAAAGAAAACAAGATAAGTTTGAACGTGACGAAAGAGATTACGAACAGGGTCGTGTTCTCACTTTTGCAAAGAGATATGACTTGCCCAGGAAACAACTGCTTAGTAACAGGAACAAGGTTGCAGCAGAACAAAGGGACACCTCAGAATCCGAGGTAACAGATGTAGATCTGAGCAGTGATGAAAGAGAGCCAAGACCCATAGCAAGTGAAACTACTACCCCTTTTCACGAGGAATTCCGGATCATCAGAGAGACATGGGGCTGAGGTGGGAGAGGAAAACCACCAGAACAAAAGAAAAGAGGAAACGTCGGACTAGGAGAGGTGGCTGGAGCGAGCAACAGCAGCACCTCACCGCGAGTGACCCGGAGCAAACAGGGGACCAGACGATAACCTCACAAACGCTTACAATTGTTAATTTGACGTCAAGAGTATTAAATGCAGATGAAACGGAAGTGTTACAACTTGGATTAAGCTTTTGTCCATCGAAAAAATCTGAATATACACAACCCAAGATTGACCTGTTCAAATTCTCAAGAAAAATGAAACAATTTAAATATTTTAAAGGCAAGAAACAGATAAATCATGGGAGAAGTAAGATCAGAGACAAGGATACGGATAGCCTTTCGGCTGGTGACTTGGAAACATTGGCGGTGCTGGAAGATCTTCAAAAGGAAGGTGATCCAATAGAACTAATTCCAAGCAATATGAGAACCAATGATCAATTTGAAACAACACAAGTAAATCCAGGCAGTCCCTTCAAACCGATATCTAGATTTGTTCCCCTGATGCCAATGGACTCCATTGATGTTTTCACAGACGTAGTGACCAAGGAACTGGTCAAACTACGGAAGAAGAATAACAAAAAAAGAATCAGTGGAAACATCACGGAAAAACAAAGAAGGGCAATCAAGGATTTGCAGGAAGATAAGACCATTGTATGCAAACCATCAGACAAAGGGGGGAATATCGTGTTGATGACAATGGACTATTACAAAAATGAAGCCCTAAAACAGCTCAGTGATGAATCGAGTTACATAAAGGTAACAAGAAAGGAGTTTGAGAGCAGTATCACATCTTATCGGATGCTCCTCAATAAATGGTATCATAAGGGCTTATTGTCAAAAGAGGAATATGGCTTCCTGGAGTGCAAATATCCACGATTACCCACATTTTACCATCTCCCCAAACTACATAAGGATGCTACATGCCCACCTGGTTGACCTATAGTTTCATCCCTGGGAAGTTTGACGGAGCATATGTCCAGGTTTGTGGATTTTTTCTTGTTTGAATTAGTGACTCAATTGGTTTCTTACATCAAAGACATTAAAGACTTCTTAAACCGAGTGGAGAAATTGACTTGGGAGGATGATCTTGTAATGATGACACTTGACATTTCTAGTCTGTACACCAGTATTGATCACATGAAAGGAATTGAAGCAATTAAACACTTTTTGGGAAACCGTCCGATGAACCTGGCAGAACACAATAACATGTTGATTGACTTTGTGAAATTTTGCCTGTGTAATAATATTTTCTTGTTTCAAGACCTGCTTTTTAGACAGATATGCGGGACTGCGATGGGAACCTGCTTCGCCCCCAGTTATGCGAATGTATTCGTTGGCTGGTGGGAGAAGCAGGTGGCCTGGGCAGAGAATAACAGAAATTGGACCGAGAGGGTCGTAAGTTGGAACAGATATATAGATGATCTGTTCATTGTCTTCAAAGGTACAGAACAACTAGCAGGTGAATATTTGAAAGTGTTGAACAAGAATGATCTCAATCTCAAGTTCACAGGAGAAATAAGTAAAAAATCTGTGAACATTTTGGATCTTACGGTGTTTCCATCGGAGGGCAGACTATGCACATTTTTGCATAGAAAACCCACCGCCGGCAATTCCGTGCTGCATGCAAGAAGTTGCCATCCAGGAAAAACTATAACAAGTATTCCGTATGGTGAACTTCTTAGAATAAAGAGGAATTGCACACGCGATTGTGACTATCAAGTTGCAGCGAAAGAAAGTACAAGGAGATTTGAGACAAGGGGCTATCAGAAAGAAATCCTAGAGGAAGCACTGAGGAAAGTAGAAAGAAAGTCTAGACTGGAATTGCTGAGTGACAAAACTCCTGATACTAAAAAGAAGAATGAAATCAATAACAACTTTAGGATGATTACTGAGTATTCGTGTGATGCTAAGGATATCAGAGAGATAATCAGGGAGAACTGGCACATCTTAAAATCAGACCCCGCAATAGGAAAAGACCTATCAAAAGCACCACCTATGATGTTTAGGAGAGCAAGAACACTGCGTGAAAGTTTAGTTCAGAGTCATTGCAGTCAGGAAAATAGATCATCTGCTTTTGGTAAAATTACAGGGTTCTATCCATGTCTTAAATGTAGGGCATGTAGGAAAAGTAAAAAGGTTTTAGATTACTTTGTGCCTGATTTAGATCATCCAAGAAAAATCAACAAATTAATGAACTGCAACACATGTTACACGGTGTACTGTCTGATTTGTCCGTGTGGTCTACGCTACATAGGAAGCACCATACACCCCACCAAAGTGCGCATCTTAGAACATCAGAGAGCTATCAATAACAAAGATGCTACCTATCCGGTTGCACGGCACTTTGAGGTATTTCATCAGAGCAACAGGGATCTGTTGAAATTTTTCTGTATGGATCACGTACCATCAAATGTGAGAGGGGGTGATAGACAGCTGCAACTCAGAAGATTAGAGTCTAGACATATTATTGACAATCAGACGAGGGTGCCATTTGGTTTAAACAGCGGGGAAGAAATGGCTGTTCACCTGTAGTCAGGGAATCTACTTGTTACGAATATAGCATAGCTATTGGGAAGCTATAATGTATATAGGAAGTATATTATTTTTGTGCAACATCCACCCATCCAGGGTTAGATATTGAATAACAGGCAGCGCCTTACACGCATCTTTGATAATCCAGATATGAAATAATATGTATTTAGTTAAGACACAACTGTTGTGGGAAGATCGCCTATTCAAGGCTGGACATAAATATCTGGTATGAAAATACACAAAAAAATGTAAATAAGAATTTAAGGAGAACATTGCATGTTTAATAATGGCTGCCACAGTAGGACTGGAGTAAGTCCTATGTTGATGTTGCTTGTAATGTATTTATGTTTACCTTATGTAAAATAAGGCAGCAGCCGAAACGCATTTTGTTGTGTGTTTGTCCCAATAAAAGATCAAGGGCAATTGTTCCCGTGAGTGCTGGCATTGAGGAAATTCGATTTTCCATCACGATCGCATTGAGCCGCCATTTTGTGCTCCGCCGCCATTTTGTGTTGCCCTCACTCAGGCAGCACGACGAACGAAGTCTTTTCTGCTTTTCCTGCAATATTGTGTCAAAATAGCCTTGTGCCTCTGTTTACAAAGCTGGTGTAAGAGACTGGCCGAGTACACTAATCCCTGTCTGGTTTTTCTAATCCCTGTTTTAACTATCTGTTGGTTCACACTATTCTCTTCTGACTTTATCTCATCTTCTGGCCTTCGCTGTCCTCCGCTCGTATTCTCTCATTTCACAACTGTCCTCCAAAACACACAAACGTATCTCGCCACCTGCAAGTCAGTTGCGGACAAGTTAATACCTTAACCTGTGGGAGGGATGGCAAACACCGTTGGAGGAGAGGCTTCTTCGAGTTACTCGATATCTTTGTTTTTCAAACTTTTCTATTGGACATGTTCTGTTTTTAACCTTACCTTATTGGTCCTCTATGTATGTTTTAGGTGTGTTCTTTGTTAATGTATATGTCACCTATGTACTATAAAAGATTGTGCGCCACTGAGTGAAGTGGCAGTCTCCTGAGAACATACCGTGTGTACTTCTAGGACAACTGTACTAGCTGCAGCTAATAAAATCTGATCTTTTACGCCGACAGAGTGTCCCCATGTCTCTGTTAGCTGAAGCAGGAGAACCCAGGAGATTAAGGCGTACCCTGCGCCGCCAGGCCCAATTGGTTCTGGTTCTTCAACTGGCGCCCAACGTCGGGCGGCTTCGGAGGTAGTGGTTCTGCCTGAAGGTCGTGAGGAGCCCCGCAAGAAAATTCTGGAGGAATCGCGAGCCACGTCAAGCGACCCCTGTATGTCGAAAGTGGTCCGAAGGTCTTTTGCAGCGTGGTTACTCCTTCCTGAGGGCTACTGACGACTGCTGCCCTGACTGCCGCCCTGCCTTGGCCCTCTTTTTGGTGATGTATGGTAAAGCGAGACGATAGACGGGCCTCTGTTGGTGTAAGAAGACATCTTAGTTAAGTATTGGTGGGTCGCTCCCACATTTGGTTCTTTGGTTCTTTGGTCCTTAGGTTCTTTGGTTCTTTGGTTCTTTGGTTCTTTGGTTCTTAGGTTCTTTGGGTCTTTGATTCGGGTATTGCAATAACCGAAGCCGAGGGCTAAGTACATTTGTGCTGTGTTAATTGAGTTAACCCCCTTGATGTTTGTGAACAGTCCAGTGAAATAATGATGCCTGGTCTGACTAAGTTTGAGAAACTTTGTTGTTTTGGTTGTAATAGGGATTCCCGGCTGGAGGACTCTTGTCCAATTCCTTCGGTTGGAACTCCCACTTATGAGCTCTATTCTAAACATCGTGTTGGCCCCATTGCCTTTAACGAGGCATGGATCCGATACACGAAGAATGATGGTGTTTTAAAATTGCCAGAAAATGGTAGTTTTGAGCCTGACATACTAGATAATTTGGAAACTATTTTATTTAAGAGAAAAGCCCGGCCGGCAATGTTTGACTCTTTCCGCCTTTGGCGTAAGGAAGCCAAACAGAGAAAAATTAAGCAAGAAAAACGAGATAGGAAAGCACAGAGTATGACAATTATACAGGCTGCTCAGCAACTTAGAGATGATGAAGTTGATAATGCGATGGAAATTTCAGAGAGACAGCATCGTATGGCGATAGATAAATGCTATCCGATGTTGCCAGCTTCCCTTCTGATAAAAGAAAGGATTTAGAGGAAGATCCCTTGATGTCTCACCTACTAAGATTGCCTCCGCCCTATGTACAAGGTGCTAATGCACCCCCGTTGTTACAGCCTGTTCAGCCGCCAGTTGCGCCTCCGCTTGCTCTGGCTCTTCCACATTTGCCCCCTCAAGTAATGCCTCCTCTGTCAGCTTTTCCTTCAACTCCTTTTCCTTCAACTTCTTCGCCCTCTGCTCCCCCGGTAATTTGCTGATTTCTCTTCAGTTAGTTCGCCCAATACCTTGTCCCCTATCCTTATGTCCAATTCTCAGTCTATGCGTAAACGACTTACAGAAACGGTCTGTGGTCTTTTATCTCCTTTCTTTGAGGCGTTAAATGTGTCTCCGGCATTTTCTCGAAGACAGTCTCGTAGTCAGTTTCCAGCTTCCGAAGAACGATAAAGGTTGGATGCTCTCGCTCGCAAATGGATTGAGAAGGGTCCTCGGTATAGTGTATGCCTACCTTCTCACAGTGAAATGCGCCTACGCAGAGATATGTCTTCAACACTATGTGTGATACTCTTGTTAAAGGTTGGGAGGATATGGACTTGGGTTCGGTCCCTCAGGGTCTGTTAGATATTCAGGCTAATTTTGATAAGGGACTCATTGGAGAAGTGTGGCTCAATGATTGGGGCGGCAGACCCTGATGCAGAGGTCTAGCCCCGGACCAGGGTTCAATTCCCCGCCTCGGCGGGTCTTGGGCTCAAAAATTCCACGGACCTGATAATTCTCGCCTCGGTGCCATTCCAATCATGGAGTCCCACTCTGCAACTCTGGGCAATAGCTTGCTTAATCTCCACAACGGCCCCCACAACGCTAAGGATGCCTGGCCTCCACCTTGGGGGTGCCCAGGAGTGGACGCCTCACAGGGAAAGCCAGGATGGGTTCCACAGCGGTATTCGTACAAGCGCCTTGAGACCCTTGCGGGTGAGTAGTGCGCTATACAAGTATCAATTTACATTTACATTTACATTGTGGGTTCTAAGGTTGAGGACGCTGTAAAGACACTTGTTTCCTTTAGAACCTTATTTACTTCACAGACTTTTCTTGACCTCGATCCCTCAGTTAGGTTGACAGTGAAAAATTATCCAATGACAGAGGTTCCTCCGGTATGGAGAGAAGAGGTTCCGGCAGCAGGTGCTAATCTAGCTATTCCTGCTCATTTCCACCGTATATGGGTACATGTGCCCTGGAAAAGATCTGAAGTCCTGGCTCTTAAACAGTCTCTACCGGATCCTCGTAAGAACCCTGCAGGTTATTATAAAGAATTGTCACAGACTGTTGATGCTTGCATCATGAATTTAGCAGATATTGATATGTTGATGGGGATTGTAGTCCCACAAGCGTTATGGGCTAGAATTCGTAAGGAGAATCATGCACAAGAATTAGGTGCTGATTGGGATGCTATAATTGCTGCAGATAGAAACCAAGTGGGTGGTGCGAAGCCTGATGCTTTGATTTCAGAACTCCCTGGTAGGATTATTACATTAATGAAAACGATGATGCCTGCCTTGAGAGATAACTGGGATAAACTAGCCGCGTGTAAACAGAAGAAAGATGAGAGTGTCTCCGATTTCTTCACTCGTTTCGAGGAAACATTCATTGATCACAGTGGTCAGGATATGACTACGGAGGGTGGGCAGCGATTATTTGTAGATAAGTTCGTATTTAATTTGCTTCCCGAGCTGTCGCATAAGCTGAAAGACTCTGAAAGTTCATGAGCTGTTTCTTCTTCAGCCCAGATATTGGCTACTGCTCAATATTATGAAAATAGAGACAAAGAAGAAAAAGATAAGCAAGAGAAAAAGACTAAAGAATTAAAAACTAAGGTTCTCTTGCAACAGGCTTATCCACCTCGTTATGCTCAGCCCCAGTTTCAACAGCCTCCACAGTTTCAGAGGGTGTTTCAAAAGCCTGAGGCATATATTCCACGACCTTTGTTAGGTTCTAATCAATGTGCCTATTGCAGAGAGGAAGGTCATTTTAAGAATAGTTGTCCGGTTTTATTGCAGCGCAATGGGACACTATCTGCTCCGCGAGGTCGTGCTGGCCTCCAGTCAGCAAACAGAGGTAGAGGTCGAGATATGTTGACCCAAGAACAGCGTTCCCTTCCTCCTTCTAATTCCGTGAACTACTTTGATCAGCCAAACGCTCGGTCTACACAGTATTACAATGAGGATTGTTATGTTGGAGACGGGAATGAAAGTCTTCATGTTAACTAGGACAGCCGTGGACAAAGTAAGGGAGTTGTGCCAATTCCAGTAGATCAGAATGGACCTTATGTTAATGTCACTACAATGGGTATTTCAGAGCCATTCCTTTTAGATACTGGTGCGATGAGAAGTTCTGTCATTCATTCAAAACTCCCTGGGGCACCTTTGTCTGGCTTAACAAATGTATCTGTAGGTTTTTCTGGCGCCCCAGTTCGTAATCCGGTTTCTTGCCCTTTGCCTATTTCAATTGGCCCTTATGATTTAGAAGTTCCGCTTCTCTTAACGAATGATTGCGGCGAGAATCTATTGGGCTTGGATCTATTAAAAAGACTGCATGCCACAATATCTTGTTCTCCTTCTGGTGTATATCTCACTTTAGGACAACAACTGACTTCTCCAATGTATTTGTCAAAAGATCAATTTCCACCTGAATTGCTTTCCCTTCCTACAACGCTTTGGGCCACGGGTCCAAATGATGTTGGTTGTCTTGAAATTCCACCTTATGTTGTTACTCTCAAGCCCAATGCTGAATTGCCACGCGTTCCTCAATACAGAATTTCCACTGAAGGTGAAAAAGCGCTTCTGGAAATCATTCATGATTTGATTCAGAAAGATGTGGTTGAGGAAACGAGAGGTAACATATGTAATCGCCCTATTCTTCCTGTTCTTAAACGCACTGATCCTTCTCAGCCTCCTGTTTATCGCTTTGTAATTGATCTTCGGGAGGTAAACAAATTTGTTGTACCGCAGTTTCCTGTTGTCCCAGATATCACTGCGTTGTTGACGATGATACCTTCTACAGCGGTTTGGTTTTCTGTTATCGATCTGAAAAATGCTTTCTTTAGTATTCCCATTGCTGTAGAGAGTAGGGACATTTTTGGCTTCTCTCTTGGAGGCCGAAGCTTCCGGTTCAAACGCGCACCTCAAGGCTATTGTAAAAGTCCCTTCATTTATAGTCAAGCTCTAAAATGTCATCTTGATGCTTTTTCCTTGCCGTCTGGTGCTGCTCTCATTCAGTACATGGACGACTTGTTAATCGCTGCTGATTCAGAGGATATATGTAAGAATGTGACGGTTGCATTGTTGCGACACTTATCCAATCTTAATCATAAGGTTTCATTTTCTAAGCTACAATATGTTCGTCGAGAGGTTACCTACTTGGGTCATCTCTTATCAAAGGAGGGAAGACAATTAACCCCAGAACGTATCCAAGCTATTGCGCAAATGTCTGTGCCATCCACACAAAGAGAGGTACGTGCCTTTCTGGGCATTACTTCCAATTGTAGGCAGTGGATCCCTAACTTCTCTCTGTTGGCCAAACCTTTGTTGGCACTCACTTTGAAAGATACGCCTCAGCCCCTTCCATGGACTGACGAATGTCAGAGGAGTTTTACTGACTTACGTGCTGCTCTGTGTTCCGCTCCTGTACTAGGTACTCCTGATTACAGTAAGCCTTTTACGCTCTATGTTCATGGAAGAGAAGGTTGTGCGTTGTCAGTCTTAACACAACGATTTGCAGATAGACAGCGGCCATGTGCCTATTTTTCGGCTACATTAGATCCAGTAGCTAAAGCATTGCCTAGTTGTCTTAAAGCGACAGCAGCAGCAGAAATTTCTATTCGACAGTCTGCTGGAGTGGTGCTAGATAATACTCTCATTGTTATGGTGCCACATGCAGTGGATACTTTGCTAAACAGAACAAAAACACAGCATCTTACGAGTGCTCGTTTGTCTGGATATGAGCTGACGCTCTTGGCTAGTCACGTGTATATCAAACGATGTAATACTTTAAATCCAGCTACTTTGTTGCCTCTTCCAGAAGAGAAAGGTGTTCAGGAACAACATGATTGTTTCTTCCGTACTGAGGAAGAGACAAAGGGTAGAACTGACTTAACAGATACGCCATTAGTGAATCCGGATGGAACGCTATGGGTAGATGGTTCTTGTTTTAAGCTTCCTAATGGAGAGACAACTTCAGCCTATGCTGTTACTACTTTGCATACAATCGTGGAAACAGCATGCATCAGACATAATTCAGCTCAGGCAGCTGAACTGATAGCCTTAACCAGAGCGTGTGTGTTATCCAAAGGAAAAAGAGTGAACGTGTACACCGATAGCCAATATGCTTTTGGTGTGGCGTTCAATTTTGGACGTTTGTGGAAAGAAAGGGGATTCCTTACTTCCCACGGCGCTAAGATACAACATGGTCAGTTAGTGACTGACCTTCTTGAGTCACTTGCTTTGCCTACCCAGATAGCAATTGTGAAGTGTAGCGCACATAAGAAGATTGTTGACGATGTTGGTCGCGGGAATGCATTTGTGGATAAAGTAGCAAAAAAGACAGCCAGAGATGCTACAAGTCGCATGTATGTTGCAGGCCCTGCAAAATTGGGTCAGAGAGAGAGGAATGTATGAGGATACAGTAGAAAGTGTGAAATCAATTCAAGAAGAGGCTACAGAAAAAGAATTGAGGAAGTGGAAAGAAAGTACAGGAATGTTAGACGAGATGGGATGTTGGGTAGAATTATCCGAGCACCAACGTTGGCTGTTACCAGACGCTTATGTACTACCTGTAGTTACTATGGCGCATGGTCCAGCCCACCTAAGTGCGAAAGGAATATGCAAGCTTCTGGCTCCAGTGTGGCAAAACGAAGGAATCCCAAAGTGTGCAGAAAATGTAGTGAAACATTGCATTGTTTGCTTAATGTACAATCCGGGAAAGGGACCCCCAACTCCAGCAGGTCACTTTGCTCCTCTGACCTATCCATTTGAGGTGTTGCAGATCGATTACATTCACATGGAACGATGCAACAATCTCAAATATGTTCTAGTGGTGGTATATGCCTTTTCCAGATGGATAGCGGCTTACCCCCTGAAAGACAATACTGCTTTATCTACAGCCAAAGTACTCCTTAAAGAGTTTTTTCCTAGATTTGGTTTGCCGCACATTGTCTGGAGTGACAATGGGAGCGAATTTGTGGGCCAAGTCATGCAAAAAGGTCTTGGTATAAAACAGAAGTTCCATGCGGCAAACCATCCACAGTCAGCGGGTCTAGTGGAGTGCTATAATGGCACTCTAAAACTCAAACTTGCTAAAGTACAGGCCAGTACAGGCCTTAGTTGGCCCGATGCACTACCTTTGGCTCTTCTATCCACCAGAACGGCTGTACATTCTCGTTTGGGACTTAGCCCTTATGAGATAGTTTTCCAACGCCCAGCTAATATATGGGGAGTCCCTCGCCCTAAGAAGTATTCAGACTTGCCATACCCAATGTTGATTGATTATTTGCACGACCTTACAACTAAATTGCGTGTTCTCCATCAACAGGTTCAGAGCGCTTTGCCAGAGGCCTCCACAGACTCAGGTCATTCCATCCAACCAGGTGACTGGGTTTGTGTGAAGAATTTCCAAAGGACGAAGAACTTGGAGCCTCGCTGGAGAGAACCCCGTCAGGTTCTCCTAGCCACTCGTACAGCAGTGAAGGTTGAAGGCAAGAAGAACTGGATCCACGGCGTGCATTGCAAGAAGGTTCCTTTGCCTCTGCCCTTTGATCAGTTGGTCCGTAAGGGTATAAGTGACTCTGAGAGTGAGAAGGTTCTCCGATTCATACCTTTTAGTGATGCACACTTGAATGGAACATTGTCGGAAAAAGAAAGCGACGACATTCTCCAAGAAGCTGTACCACCACATTTCCGTCTGAATACCACAAATCCACGAACATTGTTTCAGGATCAGACTGTACCTGATAAGGCTCATTACGATTGAAGACCCAGACTGAAGAAGAAAACTTGAGATTCTCTCTTCTATGTAGTTTCTATCCCGGTTGCAGGGTCACGGTAGAAGTCTTGGTTGTGACCTGAGTAGTGGCAATAGGCCTGCAGGACGTGCAGTGTCATAGGACGGCAGACAATCAGGACCAAGTGATTAAAGAAGATTGCCATGAGCATCCATTTAGAAGATGGAAACTACATTAGGCAAAAGAGAGAGAAAGAGCAAAATGAAAAACAATTATTATAAAATAATATACAGTCGTTGTGGTATAACTTTATGTGTTTTTATATTATTGTGTATTTTATTGGCGTGTATAGGATGGATTGTTTACGCTATGCAGCAAAAAGTTGTCCCTTCTTCTATCTCTGTGCCTTCTTTTTCTACTATCTCTCCACATCTGTTTCATACACTTCCTCAACATGAACTCGTTAGAAGAATCGAATATTACAATAATTTATTTATTCAATTATTACACCAACGCCAATTAGTAATTAACACAACCGATTGTTGGGTATGTGGACTAATGACTCATACCACAGAAAAAGGGATGCCATATTTAGTCCTTCCATTCTCTTATGAAGGTTCTGTTTGGGCTTATTTTGTAATTTTCTCTAACGCCTATCAAAGCCGATTTAAACGACCTGTCAGTTCTTATATTGGTGGTCCAAATTTCAGTCATTGTTCATTGATAAAGGGGATGGTAGCTATGGCTAAAATCATGGAAAATAGTAAAATTTCTGTTGATGAGAGAAAAGCATATACTAATTGGAACGTCACTCATTATATCACAAGCCTTAGTGATAAGGTTAAACAAGGAAAGTCTCCACCAATTTGGACTGTACCTCATCAAGGCAATTTCTGTTTGCAAATAAATGGCCAAACTACTGACCCCGAACAGACAAAAAGCTTTTGTTCCCATACTTATATCCACTCCTCACAGAATTCGCTGCCATTAGTGCCATCTCACGGCACGTATTTCATCTGTCACGATAGAGCCTATACGTGGTTGCCGACTGGTTTTTCTGGAACTTGCTATATAGCTTTCCTTCTTCCCCCTACATACACTGCTTCTTCAAATTTCCATAAACACAGATATGGCAGAGGAATTATTGATTCCAAAGACACAGCAGGTCAAGAGGGAGGAGACTTCCTAAAAGGATTTCTTCCTTTTTGGGGTCCTATGGCAAACAGCAGGAATATGAGACAACTGGTTCGTGTTGTAGAGGATACCATAGACATCACTGTAGGAGCTTTGAGAAATATTACAGCGGAACTACCGGCGGATCGTCTTATGACTTTACAGAACCGAGTTGCCTTAGATGTTATTCTTGCAGATCGTGGTGGAGTCTGTAAATTGATCAAATCGAGTTGCTGTATTTATATACCTGATGACGCTCCGACAGTATACCAGGCCATCTCTAAATTACATATAATCTCTGAGTCGATTCATCAGGACGAAGGAGATTGGTCGTTATTGGGATGGTTTTGGTGACTACTGTCCAAATGGGGTTGGAAAGTACTAACATTCCTTGGTATGGTTTTAGCCATTGTTTTCTCTTGTTGTCTTTGTATGCACTGTGGTCCCGCCATCTGCGACCTTTGTGCTACTATGTGCATCCCAAAACCCAAGACACAAAGAACAGAGAATATTAGAATGATGTTACAGCAACAGCTCGATGACCTCATGGCCATCGACATCGACTCAGATTAACATGAGTCTGTGTATCTTGCCTGAGTTCTGGCAAAAGGAGGGTCTGAGGAAATTCGATTTTCCATCACGATCGCATTGAGCCGCCATTTTGTGCTCCGCCGCCATTTTGTGTTGCCCTCACTCAGGCAGCACGACGAACGAAGTCTTTTCTGCTTTTCCTGCAATATTGTGTCAAAATAGCCTTGTGCCTCTGTTTACAAAGCTGGTGTAAGAGACTGGCCAAGTACACTAATCCCTGTCTGGTTTTTCCAATTCCTGTCTTAACTATCTGTTGGTGCACACTATTCTCTTCTGACTTTATCTCATCTTCTGGCCTTCGCTGTCCTCCGCTCGTATTCTCTCATTTCACAACTGTCCTCCAAAACACACAAACGTATCTCGCCACCTGCAAGTCATTTGCGGGCACGTTAATACCTTAACCTGTGGGAGGGAATGGCAAACACCGTTGGAGGAGAGGCTTCTTCGAGTTACTCGATATCTTTGTTTTTCAACCTTTTCTATTGGACATGTTCTGTTTTTAACCTTACCTTATTGGTCCTCTATGTATGTTTTAGGTGTGTTCTTTGTTAATGTATATGTCACCTATGTACTATAAAAGATTGTGCGCCACGGTGTGAAGTGGCAGTCTCCTGAGAACATACCGTGTGTACTTCTAGGACAACTGTACTAGCTGCAGCTAATAAAATTTGATCTTTTACGCCGACAGAGTGTCCCCATGTCTCTGTTAGCTGAAGCAGGAGAACCCAGGAGATTAAGGCGTACCCTGCGCCGCCAGGCCCAATTGGTTCTGGTTCTTCAGCATCTTGATGTTACCGTGAGCCTGATTGTTATACGCGGTGTCCGTCACCGCCTTTAAAGCACCCGATCGCGAGTGAAGGAAATAAAGACGGAAAACGGAGCATGATATATATATATATATATATTTATTTTTTTATGTGTTGGACCCTTCTTTTACTTTAAGTGGAGATTTGGACTTCGTATTACGCCAGTTTTGCAGGCACTGGCTTTTCCGACACGCCCTCTCGGTCAGCAAGCACCGCGGCAGCCAGCAACCTTTGGACTCGTGTGTGGAATGCACAACGTGGCGCTCCCCGCGCAGATCAAAGCACCACAGTGTGAAGACATCATTGCGTGAGGAGAGAGGAGCAGCAATGACTGCAGGGAGCATCGAGGGGTCTCAGTGAGGACATTTCATAAAACAGGAAGCTGCGGTTGGGTGTAGTCCGGAGGCCACATTGATGGGACGCCACCTATTTTTTCGGATTTCCCACTTACTCAAGGGGGATCCGCATACGGACTGCAAATACCAGCATGCAGCAGCCTGTTTCACCAGCGCGAATTGCAATATATCTTTAAGGCAAAGGAGGAGCCTTTATTAAGACTCTAATGGGAGTGGTCAAGTGAATACCTAAATGGCCACCAGGTGCAAGCTCTCCCATTGTAACAGGCACTGAGGAAAGCTGAATCGCTGAAACGTGTTTGCCGTATTGTTACCCTGTTTGCGCTGTGAACTTACCCTGAAATAAATCCTCCCGAATGTATCCTGGCGGTGTCGGATCCTTCTTTTACTTTAAGTGGGGATTTGGACTTCATATACATATATATATATTATTTGTGAGTTAGACTAACTGGAGACCTGGCATGGTCACCCGAGATACAAAAGAGCACTCTCACACTTCAGCAGGTGGATAGTGCAATCGTAAAGAAAATCAAACAATCGGCTTTCCACCCAATGTCTCCCATAATTGAAATACGTTGGGCCAGAGGGTTGGGCCCTTTCTACTGACACTCTTGGGTGCCCCACATTAATGTTAGGAACATACCATGCATGACATCCAACATTTCACACCTACAACATTCTATAATCACACATCCTACCAACCAAGCACAAACTTTGGAATAGGTTCAGACCGCATTTCCCGATCATGATAAGGATGCTAAATGTAGGCAAGTGGCACTATATTCCACTTTACATGCCTCCATTATCTCCAAGCTAATTGCACCAGCAAGTTCCCTGCAACACGTGAAACAGCTCTCCAAATCTCACGCATTTCGTCCAATCACTTCCCACACAAGCCACTATTTCAAAACAAAGGCCCATATTTACAAACAGTTCATGCACTGCAGCGCAGACACAAATGTTGCTGCACTATGTTTCATGAAAGGTAGATAGCAGACGTACACCATATCCACTAAGTTAGGACACTGTTTTTCTCTCTCCTTGCACTGGTGCACTTTAGATTGGCATGCGCTAATGTACACACCCTTGTGCCATAATGCAAGGGTGGGGTGTTTGTGTTCTGTAAGGTATAGTTTTTTTTGTACTGGAGCGGATAGCCTTCGAGTATAGAAACTATCTTTTAACACTTTTATTGCTTTGTATGTGTGCTGTACAATACAGCACACAGTAGGAGAAAAGAGAAGAAAAAAAATGTTCCTCCTCATTATGCCTGTCTCGAGGAGGCATAACATTTTGTCACAAATCTGCCTATGAGTGTTTGTAGGCAGGGATTTGCATCAAAACAAATGGGTGGTTAAATGGTAATGCCCGTTCACCACACTTGGAGTGCCCCTTTGATGTGAAGTGATGCAAATAAGCACATAGGGCAACTTTGTTTTACTTTGGGAAACTATCGAACGCAAATCCTGATTTGTGTTGGATATTAAATCCCAGTTTAAGACTTTGCGTTGCGTTTGCATTACAAAAGTAACGCAAACCTGGTGAAAAGCGTTAATAAATCTGAGCCAGAGTTTGCTAATCATGCGCAACAGATGGGGTAGCCTTTTTACGCGATCACTCAGAAACTTTGAGGCGTTGTCAGGTACAAGATGCTCTGCCAATGTATTATTCCATACAATGTACTCATAATGTAACTGCAATCTACAGAAGGAAGGAGTCATTGTAAAAGCTGCTTAATAAAATATTTTCTCTCCCACACAACAATCATACCTCATGGTAATTTAGTATTTACTGTTCAACTGTATAATGTGAATATGCCAGCCATTACAGAATAATACAATTAGGATAGTGCGTAAATTGCTTTATCACCTTTTTTTTTGGTCAATGATTTTTATTAATTTTGACATAATAATATCATTACCATCCGCATGATAACCTAATCCAACATTGTCATTACAATGACAATGAATTGAATGTCCTAGGCGGGATGCCCGGAGAATCCAGTGCAATAACAAATGAAGTCCGCCTTATCATCTGTATCTCCACACTATTCTATGACATGGTTCATTTACCAACTGTTACATAAGTCATAATAATAAAAGGAAAAACCTGTCACCATTACACAGATCAGTTCTAACATTAAATCATCTACAAATAACCAAGTGAAACAATCATGAAAGGAAAAACCAAGAACTAAAGGTCGATCTCTATGTGTAGGCACAGGTCAAAGTCTGTATATCGGTGTAGCACTGCAGCAGGTGTTACATATGTGGCTGGTTGGTCACAGCAGCCCACCCAGAGGGGGTGGGCTGGGGATGCAGATATCGGGGGGAAAAGGTGAAGAAAAGCAGGAGAGGAGGGGACGGAGGTCGGCGGGATGGAGGAGGAGAGCAGTAGCGGTCCGAGGAGGGAGTTCGGTGGGGCAGTGAGGCGGGGCGGGGGAGGAGCAGGGTGGGGAAATGCAAACACCGGAATATGGATGAACGGAGGTAAGTACACATTTAAATAAATAAAATGAATTCCTTTGCGCGAGCCGCCCCGCCTCACTGCCCACCAAACTCCCTCCACGGACCGCTACTGGAGGGTTATGTACATATATATGAGGATGCGAGTCTCAAGAGGTTGAGAGGGACAAAGCCCTGTGTTGATGTCCAGGATTAAGGGGGAGGGCGCACCGCAGCCAGCCTGGCCTTGGTTAGTGTCAGATACTCATGCCAATCAGCAGGGCTCAATCTCAGGGGCGCCGATTCCCGTGCCACCACTGCCTTCTGGTTTGTATTTTCCGACACTAGTGCCCCGCGGAGGTCCCGTTGCCATGAGTGTATGTTGAGGTCCAGACACGCCTTCCATGCCGTCGCTATTATACGTTTAGCAAGACCCAGGACTAGATCTAGCAACTTGTTCAGGCCCATATGAGAAGCTGTGCGCCTGTGATACCCAGTAGGAAATGAGTGGGCCGTGCCTCTACATGGGTGGCAGCTGCCTCCGTGAGAATAGTGGCTTCCTCGGCCCAGTACGTCTGAATAACCACGCATGTCCATACCATATGTATAAATGTAGCCCTTGAGTCATGGCACCTGGGGCATCTATCCACTGTTGCTTGGTACATATGTGCCAACCTATAAGGTGTGAGGTATGTATGATGCAAATAATTAAATTGAGTGTATTTCAACCTAGCATTAGTCGATATGATTTTCAGGTGCCCGGTGCATTGCGGCCATTGTTTGTCAGTTATTGTTGTGGCCATCTCTGTGTCCCAATGAGCCCGTAGCGCCGTCATTGCGGGTGGGTCGTCCATTCTAAAAGAGGTTTAAACGGCTGTTACAGCATGCCTCCCCCGTCCATGCGTCAGCAACGTTTGCAAAAGATGAGAAGTGGGGGGTTCAGCACGGTTGTTGTTCCATGTCTGTAGGAAATGGCGCGTGAGCAATGCGTGCAGCAAGAATGAGCCCTGCTGCACTTCATAATTGTCCACTTGCTCCTCAAACATTAGTAGTTGTGAGTCTATATACATGTCCCCCTATGTGTCCAGACCCCTCTCCTTCCAGAGCTCAAGTTCCATACGTCCGTGGCAAACGAACAAACCCGGGAGCATCTCTACCAGCAGGCCAGGGGCATATGAGGCGGTTTGACCCTTGGGCAACACATATCTAAGCCAAGTACGTCTGGCTGTTGGCATTAAGACATTGCTGTGACGTTTTTGCGTCAGTGTGGTAGTACCTGATAGCCATTCCAAATGTACTGATTGGCTCCAAGTGATAGCCTCCGTGGTTAACTCAATGAGATTACTTTTTAACAACCATCACATTGGCCATTGTAGCTGTGCTGCGGAATAATAGCACTCGTAATTCAGGGCACAGAGGCCGCCACCCGACAATGCTAAATATAACTTATGAAGAGCCACTCTGGCCCTAGAGTTCCCCCATAACAGGGAGATTAAAAAGGTTTCCAGATCCCTGAAGAACTTCTGTGGCAGATGGTAAGGAAGTGTGTGAAAGAAGTACAGAGGTCATGGGAGTACCAGCATCTTGGAGATTACCATCCGCCCCATGGGAGACAAGGGGAGGCTCAACCAAAATGGAAGGGTTGCCCGGGCTCTAGTAATGGCCTGCCCCATGTTGCCGTCTCTGATGTCCGTCCCCGAGTGGTAAACCTGGAATCCCACTCCAGCGGCATGTTCGGCTCAGCCTGCCGTAGAACTGGTGACATTGGCGTCATGGGAAACACCACCGATTCATACCAGTTGACCCATAATCCAGAGACCCGTGCATGCTCATTTAAGAGCTCCATTATCAACTGCAGTACCTCAGCGACACACTGTGCCACCGACGGTCTGCATGGAGGCTCCACTCCAATACAAGTCTTAATCTGCAAGCCAAGGCAAAACCAAAGGGGATGATGGACGAAGTGTTGAACATTGCAAGCACTCACCCCCAATCATCTGATCTGGGTTTAATTCATCATCATTATTTAGCTCACTCTGCCACCCCAGTTCAGACATGGCCATATGCAAATCAGTCTGACCCTGTGCCTCATGGGAACAGTCCAGCCCGAACTGCCAAGCCATGTCTTCCCTGGACCAGAAACACGCATCCTGGGACCGGTTTCTGGCTAATCAGCCGTCATTAGACAGGCTAGCTTGAATCCAGTGGCAAAGTGAGCAGGGGACCCACGTCTGGGCATACCCTGCCAACTGAGGGCAAACAAAGCAAAACCAAAGGGGATGATGGACGGAGTGTTGAACATTGCAAGCACTCACCCCCAGTCCTGTACTCTCAATGCCACTGGAATCAAGCTATCCTGGCTGAAGAGGGGTGAAACCCTGAAACCGGTCCTAGGATGCTTGTTTCCAGTCCAGGGCGGACCTGGCCTGGCAGTTCGGGCTGGACTGTTAACATTGGGCACAGGGTCAAGACTGATTGGCATATGGCTGGGTCCAAACAGGAATGGCATGGTGATCAAAAAAACGATGGATTTAGGCCCAGATCTCTGTACTGGGGTGAATGTATGACATTGCTCTGCATTCTGTCCATCAATAGTTCTTTTTGCATTTGTCACCCCGAGTGGGACGGGTATGCTCAGACGTGAGTCCCGTACTCTCCATGCCACTGGAATCAATTTATCCTGGCTGAAGCGGGGTGAAAACCCAAAACCGGTCCTAGGATTCTTGTTTCCAGTCCAGGGAGGACCTGGCTGTGCAGTTCGGGCTGGACTGTTCCCATAGGGCATAGGGTCAAGACTGATTTGCATATGACTGGGTCCAAACTGGAATGGCATGGTGAGTAAAAAAATGATGTATTTAGGCCCAGATCTCTGTACTGGGGTGAATGTATGACATTGTTCTGCATTCTGTCCATCAACAGTTCTTTTTGCATTAATCTGCAAGCCAGCGGCTCCATAGCCAGAGTGAAAAGTATCGGCGATAGGGGCAACCTTGGCATGTGCCTCACGCTATCGTAAAAAGTGGAGAGAAAGTGCAACATGTCTTCACCCTGGCCTGCGGTTTGTGGTATAATAATCACAGCCACCTCAGAAAATTGGGCCCAATGCCAAACCCGGTTTGTACCACCAGCAGATAATCCCAGCACAGCGTATTGAACATGTTTTCGATATCTAGAGATGCTATCCAGAACATCTCCGCTTCCCCCCTCGCCCACTCCAGCAATGCAAATAGATGACGCAGATTCAAGCCTGTATTCCTCCCCAGTATACAACCGTTCTGGTCCTTGTGAACCAGTAAGGGGACAGCTGCGACCAATCGATTCGCCAGCAATTTCCCAAGGACCTTATAGTCAACATTCAGCATCGACAAGGGACGGTATGAGGCCATTTGGAGTAGGTCCCAGCCCGGCTTCGGCAAAACCACTAGTGTCGCTTCTCTCATGGTGGGGGGAAGCTCACCCTTCTCGAAGGCTTTGGTGTACATGTTTGCCAACCGAGGTGTTAACTGCTCATAACAAGTAGAGTAAAACTCCGATGGCCAGCCGTCTGTTCCCGGTGTTTTGCCTGTTGGCAGCTGCCCGATTGCCTCCCTAATCTCTTCTACCGTTTTGGGGTCTTCCAGGGAATCATAGTGTACTGGTGTGATCTGTGGGAGTTGAAGCTCCGTGAGGAAGCCCTTTATAAGGGCTGGGTCATGAGCGATGGGGGTCGCATACAGCGCTGTATAATACTCAAAGAAGATTGGTTGATGTCTTCCTGAGTGTTTACAAGAGATCCGGCAGGGGTGTATATGGCAGTTATGGGGGGTTGGGAAGCGTCAGATTTCAGCAGCCACGCTAGTAGCTTTTCCGCTTCATCTACCTCCTTATGTCTGTGTGCCAAATATGTCTTATAATTCAGCACGCAGAGGTTGTTCATTGCATCCTTGTACGCAAGGCGAACCCCGGCCAGAGAGGGGCCGACCAGAGGGTCATTAGGAATGAGTTGTTTGCATCTCCGTATTTCCATTTCCAGAGTCTGGAGGGCATCCGTCAGCAATTTTCGGGTACCGTACGTAGTTTTGACGGCATGTCCCCAGAGGACAGCCGTAAAAGGCATCCCACTCCACCCCCACAGATGAAGAAGTGCCAGCATTCGTTGCAAAGTACGAGTCAATGGAGCGCAAAAGGGTGGCGTGGTATGTTTTATCAGCAATTGAGGCAGTCAGCAGGCACCAGGTTGAGATCTCAGGCCATCTCACGCCCCAGGAGAGAGTCAGCTGTAGTGGGTTATGGTCAGAAAGTGTTGGTGGCAAATATTCTGCCTGTAGTATGCTATGTTAGGCATTATCTGAACAGTATATAATATCTATTTGGGTATAAAGATCGTGTAGTGCCGAATAGTGAGAGTATGCGTGTGACAGATGGTGCCTACCACGCCATGTATCATGCAGTTGCATGTTGGAAACCCACTCTTTCATGTACTGTGCCAGTTTGATGGACTGGGTATTGGAAGGAGGGGTAGGAACGGTCCAGTCCCATATCTAACACCCCATTAGAGTCTCCGCCCCAGTACATGGGGACCGTGGGATCTGCCAGTAACGACGGCGTAAGTGATTGCAAATATGAGGATTGGCCTGAGTTTGGGGCATATAGGGACACCAACGCCAGTTTGAATCATTGAGCAGGCCCTCCATGGTAACAAACTGACCCTGCGAATCCACTCTAGAATGTGTGACCTGTGACGGGGTCCCTGGTGCCACCCAAATGAGCACGCCCCTGGCGTATCCCGAGTATATGGTTCCCAGGATCGTGCCCCTCCAACGTTTACGGAGTGAAGCAAATATCTGTGCAGTAAGGTGTGTTTCCTGCAGTAATGTAAACGTAATACCATGGCTGCGCAAATACTGATACACTTTGAGTTGCTTAGCGCATCCAGCCAGGCCCCTCACGTTCCAGGTCAATACAATATATTCTCAAGCTACCATGAAAGCAATTACGAGGGGGTTGCCTGGTATAAGGCAGGCGTCAAGTATCTCGACCTCTCCCCACCCTGCCCCACCCCCACCACACACCACCCCGGTACACACAGCAAAAGACACCGATGCAGCCCACACTCCCTGAATCGCACAGGCAGTCAAAGAGATCAACATTTTAAAATAGATTCCCCAACTTCCCACCCCAGTCCGGTTTGCCAAAGGGCAATTGACCATTCGCATTAAAATGCAATCCAAATAAATTGCTTTATCACCTTGAGGGACAAACAGCACTCTTTCAATTATTTCATTTTCTGACTAGGTAAAATATGTATTGCTGTACAGAAACACTAAGAAGATTAGCTCACTGAGTCCTCCTGTATAACCTTTGAAATGCATGTAGGAATTACAGATACTTTTAGCACCCCTTTAGATCAAACTTGTTAAGCATTTAGTAGTTCGCGAAGTAGCACTTCGCGAAGCTACGCAAAGTGCACTTCGCAGTACGTGAGCTACGCGTAGCACTTCGCGAACTGCGTAGTACCTTGTTCGCACTGTGCCAGATGTCGTTTTCAATGATTGCACAGTGTGGACAAGCAACCGGCACTGTGCAATCATTGAAAATGGCATCTTGCACAGTGCGAGCTGTAGTTTTCTGCTGCTCGAGTAGATATTTACTCGAGCGGCAGCTTTCTCAATGCGAACTGGTAGTTTCTCATCGCGAGCAGTCGCGAGCATACGCGATCACTCGCAATGAGAAACCTGACCTCCTCGCGTGAGGAATCTCGCCGGGAGGTTTATTTTCCATGCTCGCGATCGCCAACTTGATGTTGCTGATCGCGAACAAGGAAAAAGTCTTGCCGGGATGTCATTTTGCTTGCACGCGGTCGCCAACTTGACGTTGAGGACCTTGAGCAAGCAAAAAATGACCGCAGCACTACGCAACACTACGCTACGCGTGTTCGCACTGTGCTACGTGCAATTCGCGTAGTGTGAAGTAGCGTGAACTTCGCAAATTACGCGAGCGTAGCGTAGTGCTTTGCCCAGGCTTACTACAAAGAATCATTCAAGGGTGTCTTCAAAAGCATTGGAACAATATGATCAAAAATCACATATTGAATACTCAGTAATATTTGTCATAAAATCTGAATATTTATGAAACTCAGAGAGGAAAGCGGAATAATTGCTTTGCATGAACATTTCCATATTTTTTAGCACTACAATAAACACATTTTCAACAACTACTTTAATGATACTGAATGCTGCAGGTTTAAGTTTAACATATTCTATTCATGAATCACAAGAAGAAACCTGCCCAGAACAGCCCTATTTCTGTATTTGGTATTGACGTGCAAGGTCTCTAGTTCTCTAGGCTTCTACCTTTCCTTTTAACTCTCACCTAAGACAATTCAACCATGGTTACAGTCATCATTCTCAAATTTGGGGCCAGATATACAAAGCTTATTTCAGCTCGCAAACATCACGTCGTTTGCGGCCTCACAAATCATTTTTAAATTTACAAAGCCCTATTTGCAATTCGGTAAGCTTTTATCAAAGCGCAAATTGGGTTTGCAAGTCACTGTTAGGAAGGGCTGTGGCAAGGACGTCCCTTCCTAATAACGAGTTTCAAGGGCATCTATGAATGTTTTGCGACTGGAATGCGGTCGCAAGACATTCATACTTTACCGACTCTGTGAAGGGGGTGCTAACCCATTCGCAAATGGGAAGGGGTCCCCTTTGTGAATGACAAACATTTTTTGAGAGCAGAAAGTGGTCCCACGAACAACTGCCTGCTCCTAAAAAATAAAAAAGGTATCTTTTCATTTTTATTTTGAAATGCAGCCTGTTTTACTTTATGGAAAACAGGCTGCATTTCAAAATAAACAAGCATGTGCAATGCAATAGGTCACGCATTTTCAAGAGTTAAATCTATTGGCATTGTAAATGACAATGTGTTTTACCTATGTGTTTTGGGTTGGAGTGTAGTGGATGCATGTGGTGTGGAGTGGAATTATGTGTTTCTATTGTAATAGTTGTGGTATGATGTGTAAATGTGTTGTGTGTATTGAAGGCATGTGGTGTGTTATGGAATGTCGTTGTGTATTTGAAATATGTGGTTTGGTGTGGATTATGTGGTGTGTATTGGAAATGTGTGGAGTTGAATTGTATGGCATCATGAAAGAAAGGAAGTAATATATCTGTTTACGAGTATATTTTAAAATTAAGAACACACACTGTATTTCCCAGGAGACACAAGCCCAGGAGACACAAGCTCCAGGGAGACACGTTTCTGATAAAAACCTTATTTTTCACCTAATATCAAAAGGGTGTGAGGGTGTGGCTTAACGGCTAGGGCGGTTGACCTTGAAGCAGGGGAACCAGGTTGGAGTCTGGCAAATGCTCAAACATCCTGGGATTCTGGGCAAATAACTTAGGGCCACATGCATCAAGCGAAAAAACGGTCACAAACGGGAAGATTCACAGAATCTGCCCCTTTACAACCGGTATTTTTGCATTTGGGATGCATTAACCCAAATGCAAAAATCACAATTAGTGAAATTGAAAAAATAGCAATTACTTAATTGCGATTGCATTTAGGGAATCGCAAATTGCGATTCCCTGAATGCAATGCATGATGAAATCGCAAATTGTGATTTTGCAAATAGGGTTCGCAAATTACCATCAAATTGAACTTGATGGTAATTTGCAAAAACTTTGAAAAATGCACTAAAGTGCCTTTTTCAAAGTCCCTGGTTACACACACACATGCCCTTGGGGCATGTGTGTGCGCAACATGTGTTCAGATTATAATTTCAGGGGTGCAACGGTGTGTCCTTTTGGTACCTTTGTACCCATGGATTTGCATGTTCAATTTGCGAGTACCTATTGGGTACTCGCAAATTGCGCATGCAATTCCCATTCATTCCTATGGGCCTACAGGCCCATAGGAATCAATGATAAGCCATTCCTTAATTGCGAGTCAGAATTTGCGAGTCGCAATTAAGGAATGTTTCGAAATCGCAATTTTTTTGCGATTTCTACATGCATAGGCTTTTGCGAATCTTTAATTGCGATTCCTTAATAATCGCATTAAGGAATTGCAAAAGCCTACCTTGATGCATGTGCCCCAAAATCTCCCGGTGCCTAAAAATGAACGTTTTCTGTCACTGTCAAAGATGCACGGTGGCGCATGAAAGGTGTTCTAAAGATAGTGACGCGTAGGTGACGTCTACTGCGCGCAGAACAAACGGCGACTTTAAAGGTCCAAAACTGAAAAGGGGGTGGGTTAGAATTACCGAGGGGATGGCAAGGTGTCGAAGTACTTATTTGGTGCCTCCAAACATCAATGGAAACGGAGTGGTAACTTCCAGTCAGCCCCCAGGTACCATCACTGCTGGACAAAGACTGTCAGAGAGCAAGCGTGGACAGATGCCTTCAGCTGTCAATTGCTGCAACTGGACAGGCTCACCTCAACCACTCACTTCACATACAGGTTTGCAAGTAAGCACAGGGGTACAGATTGGCCTAAAATATTGATGTAGACTGTTGCTATTCCCCAGCTCATGCCGTATTTGTTGGACACCCAGAGCGAAGAACTATTTATCGATAAGTACCGTTATGTGCTCAATATATTTTTTGAGATTGGACTTGGACAACTGGGGATATGGGGCGTTTACAGCATGCAAACCACATCCCTCTTCCGTACACAGCAAGACAGCATAAGAGGGCAATGGGCAAAGTATATTTGCCACCCTCTGTTGAATCCATGTCCCTCGTCTCTTGTACAGAGTTTTGCGCTTGATAAATAACCATACATTTAGACAGTCAGCATGCACCCAGAATCCATATATGCATCAATACCATTATTCCAGGTGAGTGGAGTGTGTTATTTGCCGACACTGGTGAGCACCTTTTAATAGATCTAGCATTATGAGTGTATTCAAAGCCACCTGGTATCTGAAAACAGGAAGTTGTGGTCCGACAGCAATACGAATAGAAATTAAACGCCTGTTAAAGGAGAGAGATGTGAAAGTGCTGATACTGATCATCAGAAAGCCTGGGTATTAATAAAGTCGCCCCCCCACACCCCAAATTGCTTTTTTATAAAGAACGGGTGGATTTGGTTAATGGTGGGTACTTGATTATTACCAAACCCTGGATGTTGACATACCGCCCCACTGCCGCTTGAGCAGGAAAGGAAAGTATGGTAATAAATGTAGTAAAGCTCGTGCTCGGGATTCTAAATATGTGGGTACCAATACATCATCTGATGCGCCGCCCCCCGTAGTTGAAGCTGGCCGGCTAAGAGAGCGGCAAAGTTCCTGCATTGGGCAGTAAAGTGACATCAGTATATGTGTTGCACACCTAACAACTAATTTTAGCACCCACTGATGTTGAAAAAGCAAGATTTAATGGCATATTATTAATAATTCGTTCTGTACAGAAAAGCAATAGGTATCTATATATAATAATCTATATTGCCTCACCTGTTCCATCGCTATTGGAACCAGGCAGGGCGGGCGAGTTGAGCTTTGGTCTCTTGGTGGATGGCGGGCCATCCTCGGTCAAAAGGTGCAGTTTTCTTCTAGCGAACGAATGGGCGTAACCTCTGTTGATGGCCTTTTTGTGGAGAGAGTGAAGGGGCCTTTGCTAAAGATTTACTCTCTGTGCTGTACAATTTCTGACGTCTCCTCTCATGTGCCTCTGGATCCTAGGACAAAGCAAAACCAAAGGAAATGATGGACGGAGTGTTGAACATTGCAAGCACTCACCCCCAGTCAACTGATCTGGGTTTAATCCACCACTGTTCTTTAGCCCACTCTGCCACCCCAGTTCAGACATGGCCATATGCAAATCAGTCTGACCCTGTGCCTCATGGGAACAGTCCAGCCCGAACTGCCAAGCCAAGTTTTCCCTGGACCGGAAACAAGCTTGCTAGGACCGGTTTCTGATATTTCACCCGCCTTCAGCCAGGCTTGCTTGAATCCAGTGGCAAAGTGAGCAAGGGACTCACGACTGAGCATATCCTGCCAACTTATGGCGAACAAAGCAAAACCAAAGGAAATGATGGATGGAGTGTTGAACATTGCAAGCACTTACCCCCAGTCAACTGATCTGGGTTTAATCCACCACCGTTCTTTAGCCCACTCTGCCAACCCAGGTCAGACATGGCCATATGCAAATCAGTCGGACCCTGTGCCTCATGGGAACAGTCCAGCCCGAACTGCCAAGCCATGTCTTCCCTGGACCGGAAACAAGCTTCCTAGGACCGGTTTCTGGCATTTCAGCCGTCTTCAGCCAGGCTTGCTTGAATCCAGTGGCAAAGTGAGCAAGGGACTCACGTCTGAGCATACCCTGCCAACTTATGGCGAACAAGGCAAAACCAAAGGAAATGATGGACGGAGTGTTGAACATTGCAAGCACTCACCCCCAGTCAACTGATCTGGGTTTAATCCACCACTGTTCATTAGCCCACTCTGCCACCCCAGTTCAGACATGGCCATATGCAAATCAGTCTGACCCTGTGCCTCATGGGAACAGTCCAGCCCAAACTGCCAAGCCATGTTTTCCCTGGACCGGAAACAAGCTTCCTAGGACCGGTTTCTGGCATTTCAACCGTCTTCAGCCAGGCTTGCTTGAATCCAGTGGCAAAGTGAGCAAGGGACTCACGTCTGAGCATACCATGCCAACTTATGGCGAACAAGGCAAAACCAAAAGGAAATGATGGACGGAGTGTTGAACATTGCAAGCACTCACCCCCAGTCAACTGATCTGGGTTTAATCCACCACTGTTCTTTAGCCCACTCTGCCACCCCAGTTCAGACATGGCCATATGCAAATCAGTATGACCCTGTGCCTCATGGGAACAGTCCAGCCCGAACTGCCAAGCCATGTCTTCCCTGGACCGGAAACAAGCTTCCTAGGACCGGTTTCTGGCATTTCAGCCGTCTTCAGCCAGGCGTGCTTGAATCTAGTGGCAAAGTGAGCAAGGGACTCACGTCTGAGCATACCCTGCCAACTTATGGCGAACAAGGCAAAACCAAAGGAAATGATGGACGGAGTGTTGAACATTGCAAGCACTCACCCCCAGTCAACTGATCTGGGTTTAATCCACCACTGTTCTTTAGCCCACTCTGCCACCCCAGTTCAGACATGGCAATATGCAAATCAGTCTGACCCTGTGCCTCATGGGAACAGTCCAGCCCGAACTGCCAAGCCATGTCTTCCCTGGACCGGAAACAAGCTTCCTAGGACCGGTTTCTGGCATTTCAGCCGTCTTCAGCCAGGCTTGCTTGGATCCAGGGGCAAAGTGAGCAAGGGACTCACGTCTGAGCATACCCTGCCAACTTATGGCGAACAAGGCAAAACCAAAGGAAATGATGGACGGAGTGTTGAACATTGCTAGCACTCACCCCCAGTCAACTGATCTGGGTTTAATCCACCACTGTTCTTTGGCCCACTCTGCCACCCAAGTTCAGACATGGCCATATGCAAATCAGTCTGACCCTGTGCCTCATGGGAACAGTCCAGACCGAACTGCCAAGCCATGTCTTCCCTGGACCAGAAACAAGCTTACTAGGACCGGTTTCTGGCATTTCAGCCGTCTTCAGCCAGGCTTGCTTGAATCCAGTGGCAAAGTGAGCAAGGGACTCACGTCTGAGCATACCCTGCCAACTTATGGCGAACAAGGCAAAACCAAAGGAAATGATGGACGGAGTGTTGAACATTGCAAGCACTCACCCCTAGTCAACTGATCTGGGTTTAATCCACCACTGTTCTTTAACCCACTCTGCCACCCCAGTTCAGACATGGCCATATGCAAATCAGTCTGACTCTGTGCCTCATGGGAACAGTCCAGCCCAAACTGCCAAGCCATGTCTTCCCTGGACCGAAAACAAGCTTCCTAGGACCGGTTTCTCGCATTTCAGTCGTCTTCAGCCAGTCTTGCTTGAATCCAGTGGCAAAGTGAGCAAGGGACTCACGTCTGAGCATACCATGCCAACTTATGGTGAACAAGGCAAAACCAAAAGGAAATGATGGACGGAGTGTTGAACATTGCAAGCACTCACCCCCAGTCAACTGATCTGGGTTTAATCCACCACTGTTCTTTAGCCCACTCTGCCACCCCAGTTCAGACATGGCCATATGCAAATCAGTCTGACCCTGTGCCTCATGGGAACAGTCCAGCCCGAACTGCCAAGCCATGTCTTCCCTGGACCGGAAACAAGCTTCCTAGGACCGGTTTCTGGCATTTCAGCCGTCTTCAGCCAGGCGTGCTTGAATCTAGTGGCAAAGTGAGCAAGGGACTCACGTCTGAGCATACCCTGCCAACTTATGGCGAACAAGGCAAAACCAAAGGAAATGATGGACGGAGTGTTGAACATTGCAAGCACTCACCCCCAGTCAACTGATCTGGGTTTAATCCACCACTGTTCTTTAGCCCACTCTGCCACCCCAGTTCAGACATGGCAATATGCAAATCAGTCTGACCCTGTGCCTCATGGGAACAGTCCAGCCCGAACTGCCAAGCCATGTCTTCCCTGGACCGGAAACAAGCTTCCTAGGACGGGTTTCTGGCATTTCAGCCGTCTTCAGCCAGGCTTGCTTGAATCCAGGGGCAAAGTGAGCAAGAGACTCACGTCTGAGCATACCCTGCCAACTTATGGCGAACAAGGCAAAACCAAAGGAAATGATGGACGGAGTGTTGAACATTGCAAGCACTCACCCCCAGTCAACTGATCTGGGTTTAATCCATCACCGTTCTTTAGCCCACTTTTGGTTTTTGCTTTGTTCGCCATAAGTTGGCAGGGTATGCTCAGACGTGAGTCCCTTGCTCACTTTGCCACTGGATTCAAGCAAGCCTGGCTGAAGACGGCTGAAATGCCAGAAACCGGTCCTAGGAAGCTTGTTTCTGGTCCAGGGAAGACATGGCTTGGCAGTTCGGGCTGGACTGTTCCCATGAGGCACAGGGTCCGACTGATTTGCCTATGGCCATGTCTGACCTGGGGTGGGAGAGTGGGCTAAAGAACGGTGGTGGATTAAACCCAGATCAGTTGACTGGGGGTGAGTGCTTGCAATGTTCAACACTCCGTCCATCATTTCCTTTGGTTTTTGCCTTGTTTGCCATAAGTTGGCAGGGTATGCTCAGACGTGAGTCCCTTGCTCACTTTGCCACTGGATTCAAGCAAGCCTGGTTGAAGATGGCTGAAATGCCAGAAACCGGTCCTAGGAAGCTTGTTTCCGGTCCAAGGAAGACATGGCTTGGCAGTTCGGGCTGGACTGGTCCCATGAGGCACAGGGTCAGACTGATTTGCATATGGCCATGTCTGAACTGGGGTGGCAGAGTGGGCTAAAGAACGGTGATGGATTAAACCCAGATCAGTTGACTGGGGGTGAGTGCTTGCAATGTTCAACACTCTGTCCATCATTTCCTTTGGTTTTTACTCTGGATCCTAGGACTGCATATGATATCGAGGCTTCTGATGTGCAGAAAAGGTTGAAGGTGTCGGTGAGCGCAATTACCCTTTAACAAGCCTCTAACAATTCCAGGAGTGAGACTCAGAGACTGGGTGGAGGCTGTTCAAAACCAAATGGAACAGACAAAGTCTATTGTGATCTAGAGCACCATCCAGTATCCTTGACCGCATGGTGACAGTCACAGTGCCTGTCATACTATGGGGCGTGGGCGGGTCGTGGAGTGGAACTTCCATACCTTTCTCTGTGTGAGGTTGAGAAGGCTATACTTTAACACATATGTAAGTCTGACTATCGCACAGCAGAACTGACTTTTACTTGAACAGGCTTAACTCGTATGTATACATATCCCTGTGAAGAATAGATGCTTTACCTTATAGTGTGCCCCTGTACTCTTAACACGGCAGTAGACGTCTCTTAAGTCAACCTGAAATTAGCACTGCATGTGTCCAAAACAATTGTTCCACTGCCTGAAACAGTAGTTTGATTACCGCCATTGTAAAACTTGTATGGTGCAGACACCAGTCCAGTGACCTCATGGCCAGAGCTACCGACTCTGGAGCTGGACAATCCGCTTTGAGTCTTGGAGCAGCTTAACATCCTGTGAATCACAGTTTTAAAAAAGGCAATTACTGAAGGCCATCATCCACTCCCGAACTTAAAATGCCTACATCTGCTAAAAGCAGTATTACAGAGAACGGAACACCATATGACGTAATAGCTAGAGCTTCCGGCTTTGGGGCTGAGGAGCCGGGTTCCAGTTACAACGTCGAATCAACATCCAATTCTGGGCTAATCACTCGATTTTCCATGCCAAATGTAAACAAATAATTTAAGCAGCCTCTGCCAAATGTAAACAAATAGTTTAAGTGGCCTTATGGAAAGTGCTCCAATTCGTTATAAGCCACTTTAAACAAGCATTGGCCGATGCAAGAAAACATGTTACAGCCAATAGAACTTGAGGACAAGTAAGTGGCCTGCACAGGAACCAATGAAAAGCCAGGAAAGAGAGGAGGCGGGACGTAAACCCTTGCAGGCCATACCTAAAAAAACACGCCCAATCCCCCTTAAAAAGAAGCCCAAACCAAGCAAATATGCTACTAGAAAAAGCCAAAATGACGGTGGAGATCGAAAAGTGCAAAAAGCCTAATTAAAAAAATTCAAGCAAGAGTAGGGGAGTTACAGTGGGGGAGGCAGCAGTACAAAAACATAGCATTAATACAACTGTGGCATTAAGAAGAGGTGGGAGGAAGAATGCTATATTTGAATGAAAGCAGCTAGGGCACTGAAGCTAAACACAGACAAATAGTAACAGAGCAGGAACCCAAGAAAAAAATATTCCCCTGAGAACATATAAAGAGCCATAGGGGAATGAGACCGTAATAAGTCCCTGCTCTGTGGGAGGAACAAAAGAGAGAAAGGAGGGACAAAGAGGCAGGACTGACCACTAGTAAGCAAGGATTTTTAAAGGACACTGACATAGACAAATGAAAAGCACTGGCAAAAAAAGGATGGACTTGAAGCACGCAGACTGATCACAGCAGATCTCTAAGGGGCAGTGCATGCATCGTCTTGCCTGACGTAAAAAATACTTTAGTAAAACAGCAGTCACAGATATGGTGGTCTGCTGACCCCAGCTGGCCACCATACCTGTGAGTGCTGGCCATTCTCAATGGCAGGTCCCTTGCGACCCATTGAGAATCGCAGCCAGTGTAAAACACACTGTTGTACAAAGCTGTTTGAGAATTCCTAATAGCAGATTGCAAAAATTTGCTATTAGAAAATCGCAAACGGAAATCTATGTACATCTTATTGTTTGGTCATTTTGTGAGGCAGCAGTCACCCTCTCCTGTCTTTTCGAGACAGACTGCTAGGAGCACACCATACCAACCAGGGCCTCTGCCCCGCAAGCCCTTTAAGTCATACTCTGCTGCTAATAAATAATCAGTTCACAAATGCTTTCCTGATTGATTCTGCTGTGAGTTCTATCAGTTGAGGGTACCAGCCATAAAGCAATTCATGAATATGGCGTTAGAATGTCAATGTATTGGCCTGCAACGAGTCCATGGACTTTCAAGTCACTAATTTCAAGGTATCATGTTCCTTCAGAGAAGAGAGATACATTTATGAAGAAATATATATATACCCCAAAAAAGACCATTGCAGCCTCTGTGATTATTATTGAGTCCCCTGAGTAATCTGTATTCATGATGCCAGGAAGAAGAAATATGGCAAAACAGTCAGAATAATTCAATACTTTACAGCATTTTATTTTCTCATTTGGAAAATCTTTAACACAGAATAGCCTCCTGCCAAAATTCAATTAAGGCAATGCTTAGAGTGCTTCATTACCTTCTTCGGTCTGTCTGCAAACAACTTTAGCAATCTGTCAGAGCTCATATTAACAGAGAAACAGCAAAAGACAGATAGGGGCTTTAGGTCAGCTCCTCTTATCCTTGACAAAGTAGCCTATTTAAGGCATCTCAAACTGCCATGGTCTCTGGTCTCCCCAGGATGATTGTGCACTGCAGAAGAGTGCGTTACGGGCAGATCTACTTGCTGCAGCTACCAGTGACAGGCTAGTCCTGTGGGCCACATGTATCATGCATTTTAACGATCACAAACAGACGGATTCGCAGAATTGAGCTGTTTGCAACTGGTAAAATGCATTTTGGAATGTATGAATTCCTATTTGCGATTTGGTAACATGTTACCGAATTGCAAATTGGAATTGCAAATACATACCAATTTGGTAATAGGAAGGGGCGTGTTTAGGATGACCCTTCCTAATACTGAATCGCAGGGGTATGAAGGAATGTTTTGAGACAGAAATGAGGTTGCAAAACATTTTACCACCTATTCAAGTAGGTGGTAACCTATTCCCAAATGGGAAGGGTCTCCAAAGGACACCTTCCCCTTTGTGAATGTTCGTAAAAATGTCAGACCATTGCTTGCTCCTGAAAAATGAAATGGAAACTTTACATTTTTCTCTTTTAAACGCAACCTGTTTTCCTTTAAGGAAAACAGGCTGCATTTAAAAAAAAATGATTGCTGTATTTAAAAGCAATCGCAGACATGATGGTCTGCTGACTCCAACAGGCCACCATCCCTGTGATTCCTAATGGGTCACAAATTGGGACCTGCCTCATTGATATTAATGAGGTAGGTCTATTTACGACATGGAGTTTCATACAGCAATTAGGTAATCGCAATTTGAAATAAGAATGCATGTGGTCCTATGTGCCTTGCGATGGAAACCTATCAGAGCATAATCAAGAATTATTTGCATATTCTGGTCTCTGAGGAGAGAGGGCGAAACCCAATGAACTAGGATGCGGCCTGAGCGATTACCAGTAGTTGAGATTACTTAATGCATTCCTTCTATCACATTGGTATATTCTGCAATGGATAACTATAATTAACAGATTATGCTCAAGATAGGCTGGGATGCAAGACTGACCTGCCTAGTGGGTAATGCAGGACATCTTATAGATATTTTTTGCCTCATAGGATGGCAGTTCAGCCAGATTAGAATTGATATGATCTAATGAAATTTTGTATACAATTACTTTTAAACATTTCTTTCTTACAGACATCATAAGGCATCTTACAGATATTACAATTTAAATGAAGCACCTCTTTGGCCCTTGCAAAGAGGACTCCCAGTGCTCAAACACACAAGCAAATAGAACAAAATGTAAAGATAAGGACCCGCAACATCCTTGCCTAGTAACGGATAAGACAGAGAAAGCAAAACACACCAAGAGAATTTTACAAGGGAAGCAACAAGATGATCAGAGACATGAAACCAGAACACAGAAAAGAGAACATGCTATTCCCTAGATACATAAACTACATCATGCCAGACTTGTGAAGCAATCGTCTGTCAACCCGTGGGAGCTTTCTGATAGCCATTCTACCTGTTACCATTAGCAATCAACCGTAATTGAGGACGACAACTTAGCCAAAGTTAGGGACATGGCAATCCTTTGTCAGCATTGCGATTTCAAGCTTCCAACATCAGACACATCATGTAGAATACCTAATCATGCAAAGGGAATGAAGCCATACACCCTTGTTTCACTCATGTTGTTCCAGATGCCTGACCAGTAGGAACAGAGACTTGGACATGACCACAGGACATACTCTAGGCTGTACACTGGCAAACTGCACCTCCCACATGCTATATTGGGGCAAAGGCCAACCTCCACGAGTTTGGGTAAGATACATTTTCAATCATGTAGTTTTTTTAAACTTTCAGTCTAGGCTCCCTCTGGTGTAAATTAAATAAATGAGCAGTCTTCCTCAAGGTAAATGTAGAACAGCTTGATTTTCCAGTGCATGTAAATTGAGTTCACATTATGTTTAGAAAAGAGTTTTGAAACAAATGTACTTTATAGGCCTCAGATAGCTCCCCATCCTAACCTCAGGTGAATAAGTATACAAGTATTAGGAAAGTGGATAGTGGAATCACGCAGGTCTTAATCGGCTTCTCAAACAAAGTTTTTTTTGTTGTTTTTTTTATCTACGGTGTTGTGAAGTGTCTGGGCCATAGTTTGAGTCTATCAAGGGGAAGATGTAACTTGTCCACCTATTAAAAACATCCAACATCCTGTGTTGTGAATACCTTTTGATTTCATGGAGGACCAATGGACAGATCCTATCTGAAAGCCATCATTGTTCGATATTGGGACATTCTTGTATATAATCCTTTGAATCTTCACTAAGAGAGTAATTCTGATTGGTCTGGTCCCACAGAGAACATTTTTTTTAAAGGCACTAATATTTTCTAAGGGCATATTCTTCCAGTGAGCGCCAATTGAGATGAAAGTTGGATTGGGAAAGTAAATAGATAAAGTGTGAAAGTTGATGAGCTATGTTATACATCTCTATGTCATGTAGTCTCAAGGCACCAGGAAACATAGTTGCCAGCAACTACATGGACTTCAACCTTGGCCATTTCAATATCAGTGTCACAAAATTGTCATTTAGAGATGGGCTAAGGGAGCATCCTAGATTTCAGTTGGATTTATATCTAAAGATGGATTTATATCTTTAGATCGTGGGACCTCATGTCCAAGAGGCCTCTGTAGATCAAAATGCCTTGATACTTAACGTTATGTGGTACCCATTTGAGTTGATATCTCACTATTGCAAGATAATAGTATGCTTGGCCCGGGGGGGTGTTAATCAGTGACAGGCCAGGAATGGAGCTCCTGGAGTCTGACCAGGTCATCAGCAGCATGTATCTTTATCTTTTGTCCATTGGCACAAGTAGAGAAAATATTCTGTCCTATGGACAGTAAGTTGGCAAGGATGCATTGTGCAATAAAGAAATGGCACAAAAAACACAAGTTGTGCGAGCAACAGCTGCTCACGTTCTGGCCGTTCATTGTTATTTCCGAGCACTCATGGTAACATTTTACAGTGAATGGCATCCTATTACATGATGCCAAAATGGAGTAACTTCTGGGATTTCACGTCACATGGAATACCCGACATTGAGGAGATTACATCTGCGTAATTTAATTCCTGCTCAGCCCTACAATCAACATGAAAATCAATACGAATTCTAGCTTAATGTGTCACAATTGCAATATGAAGAATGGAGCCATTGGAGTAGGTTGTAATAGTGCATTCTTGTTAAAAGTTATTATTTTATAAGGATGAAGAGAGCTAAGCCACATCCAGCTCAGCTTGATCACCCCTATGTAAACTGAAGTCTACAAGGAAAAAATTGACCCGAAGAGATTGTCATCTGGTGGATGGTAGATGATATGCAGTTGAGAGAAAACATTGCCAATCATATGATTTCCCTTGAAAGAAAATTAAATGATGTCAATTGAGCATTTTATGCTCTTATATTTAGAATAGTATTCTGAATAATTACTACTCCCCATCCGTTTTCTCAACCCAAGAAAGGGACATAATTGAATATTGAGGCGGAACAACGAGGTTTGTTTGTGTATGAGATGCTTTCCATTGCTATATTTCAATTAGAAATAAGAGGCTGAGGTAATTGGAGATAATTCTATGAGCAATGTCCAGGTAATGCTTTGCAATCTGGGCCTTGCATAAGATCTCAAGAGTTTAGTCTTCATGGCTTCTTTGAGAGATGATACGGCAGACTAGATGTTCACTTCTCAGAGAAAGGAGTCCATTTTGGGTAAGTGAGCACTAATTGCAGGGTCAGATACCTGCCACCACATTCTGGTCATAGTGTGGACCTTGGTATCCTTTGGTGATGGTAAAATGTGACACTGCCTCATGATGATGGCTAGAGTGGGGCAGTTCGCCAAGACCAAGCAGGCACAATGGAGGAGTTGCACTCTCAGGTGTATCTGTGCAAAAGGATTTAGAATGTATGCTGTTGATTTAGAAAGAACATACTATTTTTTCTGTGTTGGTTATAGTGAGGAGAGGTAGTCTGGGGCAGTGCTGTGTGGTCGCATATGCCTCGGGCAGAAAACACCACAATTTTTACATATTTAAAGTTGACATCTTTCTTAAACAATGACTCTTGACACACATTTGCTTGCGTGCCCATATGGGTTATTATGATCTGAAATGGATTTGCTTATATTTACACTTCTTTGTAGGCGTATTATCAGACCCTTGAACATTCTGTTCAAGGACTAAATTCACTGCGCAAAATGTTGATGTTTGTTGTAGTCCCCTCAGCAACAGCACTGCAAGGGTATAATGAATAATGACGGCCTGACTGGAGCTCCAGCATGCTAACCTCTGTGAAGTTTTATCATATAAACTAGATAAATCGTTTGTTTAGACAGAGGAGCATTCTGCTGGCACTGTGGTCGTCGCCCATGCCAGAATTTCAGCCCAGCTGAGTCCCGTTACCCTCATGAGGAGGACGAAGGCCCGCACTACAGTTAGACAGGCTCCCAGATGACACATACCCTCAAGTAAATGGGGAGCTAGGCCACTCTAAGGGTATTCTGACAAATCCACAACCCCTATGCATATTAGGATAGGAAGCGCTAGGTAGGAGTATAGGTACAATAATATGTACTTATATGATTGATGTAGCAGCACAATGATTGAACTGTTTATTTTCTTTACCATTCACGTAAAGCTGATTACTCTGTTTTATTTCCTTCTATTAATCATTGTAGTGCACGTATTTTACACAAGAATCTTTTTGCTTCAATAAATGTTTGAAATGCCAATTTGAGGATTTCTTTTGTCTCCCCCTGGGTAAGTCTAATGTACACAGGAAAGGGTTTGATCTGTTGCCACGATTTCCTTGGGGAGTCAGGATTGTCATGTTCTGAGGTTGCAGACACCATCCGGTACCTTGTAAGGTTTAGAGATCCAAATGGCACACTGTGAAGTATTCAGGACTAAGGTCAACATATCCTGATGGTGGGCACACAGTTTTGTTGTTTTAATTGTCCAAAAGCACAGTCTTACTGAAATAGTAGGAGTCGTAATACATGGCGCCACCAATGTTCTAGCTTGGGTACTTATTTAATGGGCCTCCTGAGTAGTATTTCTTTTGTGTGTCTAAAGCCCCACTCACCAATTAACCAGAGATCTCTGTGGTGTTAGGGAAAAATCCTATTCAGCAAAGTAGGAAACCCCTTTTTCTGGCTGAAGGTTGTTCAAGCTTGAATATTAAAAGAATCCCCCTGCAATATCTACCCTCTCTGAATTCCCAAAAATCTAAGTTTACTACTTTCAGCATTCACAAAGGGAATTTACGAGTAGTATCTTTACTTCTGCACTCAGGGCAGAATCTCCAAACTTGGTCAGATCTCCGCACTCAGGGAGGAATCCTGGGATGGAGAAAGTTTGCTTTCATCCTGACACACCTGTATCAGTGCCTACCATTTCCCCAACCAACGTCAGAGGAAACTCCTTAGCCCAACACACAATCCCAGCCTTGCTGCAAACATAAAAGCAGAGCTGCCGCAAACAAACCCTTTCAGACCTTTCAACATGTTGCTGAATGTGTTTGTTGTTTTGCCCCTTGCCATGCGACGGGACAATTTGAGGAGGAGGAGGATAGTAGAGAGGATTTTTAGACAAAGGATAAACCTCTCTAAGCCGTCTAGCCAAGATGTCTGGGTCAGATTCCACTTTCCCCCTGATGTCATCTTAGAGATATTTTGTGAGTGGTAGACGGATCTTGACTTAGTAACCTGCCGCTTCTATGCCATCCCACTCTGTGTCAAGATACTAGCAACTCTCACTTTTATTGCTACAGGCTCATTCCAGAGGGTCTCTGGTGACTGTGTGGGCATCTCTCAGGTAAGCCAGTCCCTATGCTTGCATCAGGAACTGAGCTGCATCAATAGGATAGCCCATCTCCACATACTCTGGACAGAAGGCAAAGGGTGTCTAGGGATTTCTACCTCTTTTCTCACTTTCTACATGTGCTAGGTGCAATTGATAGCACCCATGTGGCTCTTCGGCCACCTAGCCACAATGCACACATCTTTTGCAGCAGACACCATTAGCACTGTAATGTGCAGGGTGTCTGTGATGCCAGTGGGAGCTTTACTGCAGATGTTGTAACTGACCACTGGGGAAACAAGCATTTGCAATGCAATCAGTCTCGCCTTTGGGACCTTATATGTGTTTAGCTATGCAGCACATTAGCCTGGGTGCTGAAACATCTACTGTTCTTTAACAGGGAGGGAAAGTAAGCACCAAACTGCGTGACATGCCAGGTATGGGAACACATGAAGAGAAATATTGCCTTTCAGCGGGAAATGGTAAAGTCCAAAGCTCTGTTTTTAATATAAAATCAGGGCCTTTGGTGGTCATATTACTGAAAATACAAGATTTGAAAAAAATATTATTGCCTATGAGTGGTCGTGAAAGACAATTTCTATGGACTGGAATCTAGAGAATGCTTAAGTAATTCTGGTATTTTAATGATCTTTGCTGGTCATTTTCTATCAAGAAATTTAAATAGAGGCAGTTGCCAGAAAAATTAAAAAAAGAAAGTCCCTCAGCAGAAAGCAATTCTGGTATTTTACTGACCTCTACTGGTTGTTTTCTATCAAGACAGTTAAATAGAGGCAGTTGAACAAGCAGAAAGCAATTCTGGTATTTTACTGACCCCTACTGGCTTTCTTCTAGCAAGACAGTTAAATAGAGGCAGTTGAACAGAAACAAAAGCCCCTAAGTGGAAGTAGACAAGTCCTAGGGCTGATCCCCAACCCACAAAGTACATACACATATCGAATGCTTAACCTAAAAATGTTGTGCTGTAACGCAAAGCAAGAGCTACGGCAATCATTGCTAGAAGAAAACAACACAGTTGTTGGAAGCACTATGCAGGCAAGTGGCAATGTTCCACTGTTTATCAAAGGTAACATTATTTAAAAAAAATGTATTTGTTGATATTTTATGAATGACAGACTGTAGGTGCTGGCAAGGGTAATGGGCCCGGCAAAATCCGCTTGTACCTAAACACATAATTAGGCAGAGTACACTACCAAGGTCAAAGTCCAGTGTTATATAAAAATAATTGCTTTACAGTGACTTCAGTAGGCAAAGGAGCAAACATGAATCTTATTTGTTGATGTTTCTTCAGTGGTGCTATGCAGCTTGCATATTAATATTGTCAGTATTGTAAAGTCCCTAGGTTGTTGTTTTTTTGTTAATGTTGGTAACAAAGTTATGTTCATTACCAGTCTGTGTGTGTAGGAAAACCCTCACCACACCATAACTTATGTGGCACTTTTTATATTATGTCAACATACTCACTAATCCTATAGTTGTTGTGTGACTTTCAAGAGTACATTAGAAAGAGTACTTAAAAAAATACAAATATGTAGGAATATTATTTTACACACTAATTGATATATGTGAAATGGTGAACTTTCCCTCAGTTGACATTATGTAACCTTTGTTTTATGATTTTGAAAGCATCACAAGGCCCAGTTTGGGAGCCCTTGCATGGATTTGTTAAATAATCTTTAATAAAAAAGTAAGGTTCTTGCGCTCTGATGCATGACCCTGGTTCAGGAGCCAATAAATGGAGGAAGCATGGACATTTCCATGAATCTACTCATTTATTTAGAAACAACAGAACTCAAGTGGTAGGGCTTCAAGCACTAGCGCACTAGGCGTTTACATATATTTAAAAAAAAATCAGTAATAAAGAAAAATTAGTCGTTTTTATGCTCACTTCTCGTGGTTTTACCGCTAAACAACCACACTAGCGGGATTTATCGGCCCACGCTGTCGACGATGGTCAATTACTACCACTGAGAACTTCATACCGTAACAAGATTTGAATAAGATTACTTGTTTGAAAAAGACACATGCAAAATTAATGGAAATTAAATAGATGAAACTCCTCTAGAATACTAGTACACTTAATATTTTGATTCATGCGGTGCCTTTGAACGTTTTAATGAGGAGATTCACCTTGAAATTACTTAAGCCCTGATGACTTCTTTTTAAGACGAAACGCGTTGGCTGAATTAAATATTGCAACAAAGAGTGATCTGATTTATGCAAGAAAGCTACAAGTCTTTAATTTGAAAAAATCGAATGACTTTTCATGAAGAAAACTTGACTTGAATTACAATAAAGAAGATTGGATCTGAATCATGAACTATCTGCCTAATTACTTCTTTTCGTTTTGAGGATTTAATTCTAATATAGATATTATTGTCATTTAATTGTGTTGTTCCTTCTCCAGGATTGAGTATCAATTATTTAGAACTAAAGCAACAAATAATTAAGTCAATAATCCTGAGTTTTTCTAAAAATGGTGCAGATACCCAACATTGGCGTAACAAGGATAAATATATTTTTTTGTCACACTGTCATGCGATTCATAGAGCATTTTACAACAGATGTTCTACTATTATTTTTCCACATTCTTCCTGATAAAATACAAGGTTGGACATGTTCTTTTAAGTTTCACATGTGCTGGTAGTAAAGAACTCCTAGATTGTTTTTTCACTACTCTTGGGCCTATCTGTTCCAACGGAAAACATTAAGTTGCCTTATTACATTTAATAAAGGCTAAGTTTTGATTGAGGACAGAAAAGCATTTCATGTTTTGTGTCTATGAAATTGTAATGAAGAGTCCTATTCAATGGCACATTACAATTTTTAACATGCCACTTTTACAGAGTCTCCTAGAGAGGGGAGTGATTCTGTTCTGGACTGAGGAGGCTGGAATCAAAATAAACTGTTCATAGATGTGTGCCTCCCAGACCATACATTGTAATTGATTTACTGAGATAGGAACCTATACCTTGTTCCCATTGATGTCCATTAAATGGATTGTCTTTTTAAATCACATTTTTAGTATAATTTGCTATCCTGCACCTTACACTTCTAAAGCAGATTTTTATCACACTTGCAATTAATTGCACTTTGTCTTTTTACTGTTTTGGGTTCTGTACATTTTTACACACAGATAGGCACATGAATTTACGATGTGCACCACGAAGACACAATTTATTTACAGGTTACACCACAAAGACATGTGACAACTATTCTTTACACGCCATGTTTGACTTTGAAGTATGCACAACAAATTCGTTGAATACATAGTACATTTATAGGGACACAAATTGACTGACAATACAATACATCAATGGTTATCTACAAAATATATTTACAACCTCCTTATACCTCATAAAGCAAATTATACTAAAAAAGTGATTTAAAAAGACAATCTATTTAATGGACATCAATGGGAACATCTGTTGGCAGGATGTAGGGGTGCAGTTGGGCATAAATAGGTTGTGCTCTGCCTTTACACAAACAGCTTGTCAACTCCGCATTGTCACTGCAGCCAGCTGGGAGCCAGGGCATGGGAGTCAGTAAATTCCAAGTCCTTTAAAGAATAACCTTTAGAATCTTTTCCCAACTTCAAAGGAAGGACTTGGTATACAACTAGGGCCCTCACACCCACTCTTCCGTTTACTTTCTGGTCCTGCATACGGGGTCTCAGAGGACTGCATGCTGCTATGACCCGCTGTGCACTCTGCAGCCTGCATTGCTGTACCTGGAAGGAGTGCTTTGCTGTCTGGAGCCTGGCCTGAATCATCAGAGGCCATCCTTGCTGTTTGAGTCCTGCATCTTGAACTGAAACCATTACCACCAGGGACATAAAAGGATCCCACCATCTTGAATCTGCACTTGGACCCAGCCCGAAGGAGCCCTGAACCACCAAGTGGTTTCCCATCAGTGCCGGACCATTGGTTGTTGTGCTAAAGGTGCCCAGATAGTAGAACTTCAATCCATGGGACATTTTTGGCTAAAAACTGCTCGGAGGACCAAAGGCAGACATGGACCAACCTGCTCGTCAATCCGTCCAAAGTGTCTTGCCTGTTGGCCTGACTTTGGGGCTGCTCCAACTGCATTCTTGTCTGCACCAGCAAATCCTGGTCAGCAGCCCTTTGCCAAATGGGTGAAATGATATGAGGTAAATTTGTATGTGCACACAAATGCCCATATGTATCATGAATCGTAATACTGCCCTTATGCCTCTCTGTACAGATGTGTACGCATTCCCAAAAGCTTCATGGTTTATGCCCCTTTTGAAACCCTCCCCTGTCCAGTGCTACCAGCACTCCATGTGTGTGGGTGTATTTGTGTTTGATATATTATTGTATTGCGATGTATCACAGTACTTGCGATGTAATGTTGTTTTTACCAATGCTTATTTTGTTTTAGGGCTCGATTTTTCCAGGATACGGCTTTTGTGTATTATTTATTACTATTGTGAGGTCTGCTTTAAGTTTCTCTTTATAGATTATATTGCGCTCGCTCTGCATAAGTTTGATACACTAGTGCAGAGTACGGCGCGCAGCACGGGAAGTGTGAAGAAGAAAGGTTCCGACCCGGTGTTCTACCGGGATCGGAAGATGCACGTCGCGCTCCGCTCGCATGATGTTACGCGAGCAACGTGATGGCCATATCTGGGTGTGGCATGAGTATCTATTGCCACACCCAGCTCCTGCCCTTTGCTTAGCCTTCCATCTGCGTTGGGAAACTCACCTGATTTTCGCTGATGCTTTTCCTTCCTTCTGGAGCCACAAGAGGGCAGCTCTGCACCACGGAAAAAACCTATGGGAAGAGAAAACACGAGGAAAGAAAGCTAAGTGACAATGCTTAATTTCTGGTGCCCATCGCAAGAAAGCTTGAAACAGAACAGTCGTTAACTTTAATAACAAACAATTTTTGGGACCTTTTGCTTACAAATTGTAGGCAGAACATCAAGAACAATTTGAAGGGAAAATCATAGAGCATATATTGTATATTTTCCTGTATTGCACATTCCTTATTTTTTCCTTATAGATATTGTGATGGCTTCTTGATGACATAAGAACGCTGCTGGTTTAAACAGAAGTAAGTGAGGGTTTTAGGAAAATAATGTTAAATGTGGATATTTGAATATTGAAAATAGAAACTAATTTGTGTTTTAATGTTTTAGATAAACATAGTTCATTCCCTGACAATCACTACAGACAACACGTCAACAACAGCACTTCGTCGCTTTCACAAGAACACTGGACGTAATTTACGAATCCTAAAGATCGCAGGTAGGAAGAGTTATTTAGGAATTGCCTTTTACGAACAGCTGCAAGTTAGAAAGTGCTAACACTGTATTGAAAAGACAACTTAGAATACAACTCTTATACATATGTCTTGTTGCCTCGCAGGTCGATAACCGGACATCACCGTGCGTCCAGTATCCGGCCCTCCTCCCGGGGTTCTATTCTGAAGCCTAGTGTAAGACAACACATAGGTTATTTAGTAGAGCTCTTGGAAGTTAGCTCATAGTGTCTCTGCGAAACACCATAAAGCACTTTTAAGGTAAGAGTGTTTGCAAACCTGACAGAAGGCTAAGCCCACGAAAAAAGTTTCGCCCAGACGCTATGAATCCAAATCCACAGATCTCCTTGCAAGATATTGCTGCGATTCTAACTGATATTAAAGCAGAGAATGCAGCATTACGTAGAGATATTTCAGCCTTGAAAACAAACATGCAAGCAACTACTTCGTCTAGTGCCAACCCTTGGGGAACTCCCTCAGCCGGAAAAGCCCATTTTAAAGCCATCTAGTTTCAAACCGAACATGCAAACTCTTCATAGTACTACAGCCTCAACTCCAACGCAGATTCAAGTAGTAACTCAGTACCTTTAGCTAGGGGTGGGCGGAATTTGCGTAATCGCGTTACTCAAATCTCCGCGAAACGGTAAAAAATCTCCGCGAACACGCAGAAATTCCGCGAACACGCGGAATTGCTTGTTCGCGATACTTTTTACCTGTTCGCGATCGCTGTTTGCATGCTCGAGGTGAAATATCTCGCGAACACGCATATTGAGAACGCGAACAAGCAAAAAATTTTGCGAAGTCACGGAACGCAGATTTTTGGGCAATTTCGCGTTCTCCGCGGAACGCGAAATTACCCAAATTCCGCAAATTCCGCGAACGGAACGGAATTTACCGCCCAGGCCTACCTTTAGCTCCCCCCGAGCGGTTTTATGGTGATAGTGCAAAATTTACTATTTTTATGAATCAATGCCACCTTCATTTCATGGCTAAACCAACAGCTTTTCCTGAGGACTCTTTAAAGGTGTCTTTCATTTTATCATATTTGGGGGGGGGGTGCAGCCTTATGGTCTGTACCTATTGTGGACCATAACGATCCTTTATTATATGACCTTAGACAGTTTAAAGAAACAATGAAGAAGTTGTTTGCTAAATATATATTCGTTCAATCGGCCGATCATGCGCTTCATAATTTAAAGCAAGGATCAACTGATCTAATTCATTCTATTTCTTTGTTTAGTCGGTTGGTCATAGAAGCTGAATGGCCGGAAGAAAAAAGAGTTTGACTATTTTATAGAGGTCTAAGAGACGAATTAAAGGACATGGTTACTCAAATTCTAGACCCACCAGAAGACTGTGGGGAGTTTATAGATTCAGTAGTGAAATTAAATCACTGGTTAAGTGAAATAAAGGGGGAGAAAGGAAAATCAGACCCTAAGATGTTTGTATTCAAAGATAAACCTAATCTTAGGAATGATCCATCTCCTAAAGTTGATATGGGGGAGCCAATCCAAATTGGTACCGTGAGAGGCCCACTCACGAAAGAAGAAAAAGAAAAGTGTAGAAAGATGAACCAGTGTTTATATTGTGGAAAACCTGGACACTTCGTGAAAGAATGTTCTACACGCCCAAACAAAACTAAAGGGAAAGGTAACGAAGTGGAAGTTTTAGATCAGTCGGAAAACTAGAGTGCTCGGCAAACACAGAGGCCGCTTTGTCGAGTGAGCAGTCAAGTTTGGCCTCTACTGTTCCTACACTTACATTCAATCATCTTAGTATTAAAGTGACCCTACAATCTCTTGACAATAAAGCTTTATCATGGTCCGTAGACGCTCTAATAGATTCCGGAGCAACAGGCAATTTTATAGACACAAAATATTTACTTGAGTTAGGGTTTACGAAAATACAAAAGAGTAACCCACAGTTAGTAAGAGCAGTGGATGGCAAAGAATTAACCTCAGGAACAATACAATTTCATACCGACACCTTACTTATGACTTGTTCAGTACAACATGTTGAGAACATTACCTTTGACATTATAGACGCTCCCCAGTTTCATTTGATTTTGGGAATCCCATGGTTAGTCTTACACAATCCACAAATAGACTGGGTAAAGAAAACATTGTTATTTAAATCTGATCATTGCCAGTCAGGTTGCTTACAACACCACACTCCTGAGCAATTGGTACACGGTTATGACTTCCCAAAAACTTCGGAAATGGTGTTAGCTATTCAAGGAGTTCTGTCAGAATACTCAGATCTTATGGATGTATTTGATAAAAAAAAGACTAATACATTACCGCCTCATAGAGATTTTGACTGCCGGATTGACCTAATTCCAGGGGCGACTCTACCTTGTAGTCACATTTATGCACTCACTGAGTCTGAAAACAAACATTTAAGACCTATTTAGACGAATATTTAGAGAATGGATTTATTAGACATTCTAAATCCCCAGTCGCTTCGCCTCTTTTCTTCATACCGAAGAAGGGGGGAGATTTGAGCATGTGTATTGACTATCGCGCCCTGAATAACGTGACAATTATAAACAGGTACCCTTTACCACTCATCCCAACTTTATTAGATCAGATAAAAGATGCCACAATATACACGAAACTGGATTTGCTCAGGGCGTATCATCTTGTACGAGTCCGAGAGGGCAATGAGTGGAAGACCGCTTTTCGTACGAAATTCGATCTCTTTGAATATCAGGTCATGCCTTTCGGACTCTGCAATGCCCCAGCAGCATTCCAGTTTTCCAGTTTTTTTTAATGAGGTACTACGAGATTTTCTAGACATTTGTTGTGTCGTATACATTGACGACATTTTGATTTATTAAAAAAACAAAGAAGAACATGGAAAACAGGTAAGGACTATTCTTCAACAGCTTTTACAAAATTCTCTGTTTGTCAAATTGGAAAAAAGCATGTTTCATGTCACTAAAGTTGACTTTTTGGGTTATATTATTACTCCATCTGGAATTGAAATGGACCCAAAGAAAATTCAGTCTATACTCACATGGCCTAGTCCAACTTCTGTGAAACAAATCCAAAGTGTTTTAGGGTTTGCTAACTTTTATAGGCGTTTTATTCACAATTTTTCTTGGCTTATAACCCCAATTATGAAGTTACTACGAATCCATGCCAAATTCGAATGGGATCATACTGCAGAACAGGCTTTTCAGAATTTAACGAACCAATTCACCACAGCCCCCATATTGATGCATCCTGATCCATCTCAACCTTTCATAGTTGAAGTTGATGCTTCACAATTCGCTATTGGAGGCATCTTGAACCAAAGACATAAAGAAACAGGGCAAATGCATCCAATTGCTTATTATTCCAGAAAATTAACTTCTGCGGAACAATATTACGCCATAGCTGACAGAGAATTATTGTCTATAAAAGCGGTTTTTGAAGAATGGCGCCATTACTTGTTGGGTGCTCGCCACCCAGTCACAATCTATACGGATCATCGTAATTTACAGTCCTTAATATCAGCCAAAGCTCTTTCTGCTCATCAATTATGCTGGACGTTGTTTTTTAACGATTACAATTTTATTATCACATATCGTCCTGGGAAAGAAAAAAACAAAGCAGATGCTTTGTCTCGTATTGGAACGAATGAAGAGTGTAACAGACCATCTTACCTGATCAATGTTTCCAAATTGGTATAATTGACAATTACATTATACTTGAAATCAAAAAACAATTAAAGACTAAGAACATTCAAGACTGGAAAACAGAATATCCAATGTTACAATTGAGAGATGATCTTTTGTATATGACAGATCAGATATTTGTACCAACTTCGTCTTTACGAAATCAGGCAATTCATTTACATCCTGATAATATTCTGTCTGCACATCCTGGGGTCACTAAGACTTATCAGTTAATTAAAAGAACTTTTTGGTGGCCATCAATGTTTGAAGATGTACAAATGTTTGTAAAGACATGTGCTATATATGTGCATAACAAAGCAATGCATCAACCTCCTAGTGGTTTATTACAACCTTTACCATTACCTCCACAGCCATGGCATACTATAACTCTTGATTGTATTGTTGAATTGCCCCATACTTCAACAGGTTTTACTACCATCTTAACTGTCATAGACCAATTCACACACATGGCCCACTTTGTCCCTTTGAAGATATTACCTACAGCTAAAGAAAGGGGGAGAAAGGAAAAACAGACCCTAAGATGTTTGTATTCAAAGATAAACCTAATCTTAGGAATGATCCATCTCCTAAAGTTGATATGGGGGAGCCAATGCAAATTGGTACCGTGAGAGGCCCCCTCACGAAAGAAGAAAAAGAAAAGCGTAGAAAAATGAACCAGTGTTTATATTGTGGAAAACCTGGACACTTCGTAAAAGAATGTCCTACATGCCCAAACAAAACTAAAGGGAAAGGTAACGAAGTGGCAGTTTTAGATCAGTCGGAAAACTAGAGTGCTCGGCAAACACAGAGGCCGTTTTGTCGAGTGAGCAGTCAAGTTTGGCCTCTACTGTTCCTACACTTACATCCAATCATCTCAGTATTAAAGTGACCCTACAATCTCTTGACAATAAAGCTTTATCATGGTCCGTAGACGCTCTAATAGATTCCGGAGCAACAGGCAATTTTATAGACACAAAATATTTACTTGCATTAGGGTTTACGAAAATACAAAAGAGTAACCTAGAGTTAGTAAGAGCAGTGGATGGCAAATAATTAACCTCAGGCCCAATACAATTTCATACCGCCACCTTACTTATGACTTGTTCAGGACAACATGTTGAGAACATTACCTTTGACATTATAGACGCTCCCCAGTTTCGTTTGATTTTGGGAATCCCATGGTTAGTCTTACACAATCCACAAATAGACTGGGTAAAGAAAACATTGTTATTTAAATCTGATCATTGCCAGTCAGGTTGCTTACAACACCACACTCCTGAGCTATTGGTACACGGTTATGACTTCCCAAAAACTTCGGAAACGGTGTTAGCTATTCAAGGAGTTCTGTCAGAATACTCAGATCTTCTGGATGTATTTGATAAAAAAAAGGATAACACATTATGCCTCATAGAGATTTTGACTGCCGGATTGACCTCATGCCATGGGCGACTCTATCTTGTAGTCGCATTTATGCACTCACTGAGTCTGAAAACAAACATTTAAGAGTCTATTTAGACGAATATTTAGAGTATGGATTTATTAGACATTCTAAATCCCCAGTCTCTTCGCCTCTTTTCTTCATACCGAAGAAGGGGGTAGATTTGCACGTGTGTATTGACTATCGTGCCCTGAATAACGTGACAATTAAAAACAGGTAGCATTTACCACTCTTCCCAACTTTATTGGATCAGATAAAAGATGCCACAATTTACGCAAAACTGGATTTGCTCGGGCCGGGTTATCTTGTATGAGTCCGAGAGGGCGATGAGTGGAAGACCGCTTTTCGTATGAAATTCGATCTCTTCGAATATCAGGTCATGCCTTTCGGACTCTGCAATGCCCCAGCAGCATTCCAGTTTTTTATTAATGAGGTACTACGAGATTTTCTGGACATTTGTTGTGTCGTATACATTGACGACATTTTGATTTATTCAAAAAACAAAGAAGACCATGTAAAACAGGTAAGGGCTATTCTTAAACAGCTTTTACAAAATTCTCTGTTTGTCAAATTGGAAAAAAGCATGTTTCATGTCACTAAAGTTGACTTTTTGGGTTATATTATTACTCCATCTGGAATTGAAATGGACCCAAAGAAAATTCAGTCTATACTCACATGGCCTAGTCCAACTTCTGTGAAACAAATCCAAAGTTTTTTAGGGTTTGCTAACTTTTAAACGCGTTTTATTCACAATTTTTCTAGGCTTATAACCCCAATTACGAAGTTACTACGAATCCATGCCAAATTCGAATGGGATCATACTGCAGAACAGGCTTTTCAGAATATAAAGAACCAATTCACCACAGCCCCCATATTGATGCATCCTGATCCATCTAAACCTTTCATAGTTGAAGCCGATGCTTCACAATTCGCTATTGGAGGCATCTTGAACCAACGACATAAAGAAACCGGGCAAATGCATCCAATTGCTTATTATTCCAGAAAATTAACTTCTTCGGAACAAAATTACGCCATAGCTGACAGAGAATTATTGTCTATAAAAGCTGTTTTTGAAGAATGGCGCCATTACTTGTTGGGTGCTTGCCATCCAGTCACAATCTATACGGATCATCGTAATTTACAGTCCTTAATATCAGCCAAAGCTCTTTCTGCTCATCAATTATGCTGGACGTTGTTTTTTATCGATTACAATTTTATTATCACATATCGTCCTGGGAAGGAAAACAACAAAGCAGATGCTTTGTCTCACATTGGAATGAATGAAGATTGTAACAGACCATCTTACCTGATCAATGTTTCCAAATTGGTATAATTGACAATTACATTTTACTTGAAATCAAAAAAGAATTAAAGACTAAGAACATTCAAGACTGGAACACAGAATATCCAATGTTACAATTGAGAGATGATCTTTTGTATATGACAGATCAGATATTTGTACCAACTTCGTCTTTACATAATGTTTCATGCACGAACTAAAATTGAACAGGGGAAACAGGTAAAGTGATCAACCCATGTACTAGCCACACGGCATAATTCAATTCAGCAACAGAGAAAGGCAAAGGTTCTAATTTTTCAATGTGCAGCAATGAATATGTAGCATCTTTCATGGACATGAATTGCTGTTTCGCAGTCAAATTAAAGGGAAGGAATAAAGATGAAGTATTCATGTAATCCCAAGGGACTTTCCCTGCCTTCAATGTTTGCAATGTCCATGCAAACTGCATAATAGACCGCAATTGGTTCTGACCATGATACAATACAGATAAATCATCCTGCACAATGTCTACCACAGATGAAACAATATTATCTAAAGTATAGATTCTGGAAGACAGCGTGTTAATGCTATTATCTATCACAGCCAATACTTTTCCATATTGGCTTGATCAATAGCACGCAACCTGGAAGCAGCCTCAACTTGTGACAACTTCCAGATTTCGTTATAAACAGCATACACCCATCGCTTGGGCCTGCCAATAGCAGGACCCTTAACAAAATCATTCAAATCTATTTTGTCATTTAATCGCGCTAAATGGAGTTTAACAGACGCTAAAGTGGAATGTTGCAACCAAGACTGGCATAACTTTCCTTGGCAGAGCTGCCCATCCTAGGAGCGGGGCAATGTTCCCATTGTGTAAAATTTACAAATTTTCTAAACGTATTTGCTTTGTGCAGGAAATGCGTGCCATAATGTTGATAACAAAATTGTTCATCATAATTAGCAGTATCTAAATACAAATCCTCAGCATCAAATGCAGCATAATATTTCAAATCAGACTACAGCGCTTCTATGGCCTGAACATCCCAATCATCTGAGTGAATGTTCTGCTTCACGACATCACCCATAGAAACACGAAATACATTGGGCACATTAATCACTTCAGTGGGACCATGAATTTGAAATTTAACGGCATCCCAAGCGATCCCATCACGAACAGGCCAGGCAGTAATGTTCACAAAAGTCTGGTCCCTCTTCATTATGTGTGATGAGGAGTGGGGGGCCAAAGTTCCATCAATTAGTCGAATTGTAGACCGTTCATTCAGGTAGTGTCCATTGATAAGTCTAAAAAACACTACCACAAAGCCAATGGACATAAACAAAAAAACACATATGAGCACCAGCCAAATGTAAGTCCAAGGTGGTATTAAAAAATGTCTTTTGAACCAGGCCACAAAAACCGAAACCTTGGACGGGGCAATGGAAGTCACTGAACGAGAATCAAAAGAGTCTTGTGAGAGGGCAACTGTGGTGGATTGTAAAACAGGCAAGTTAACATCCGCAGGATAAGCATATTCAACTTCTTCAAGCACGCCACTAGGTGTTTGTGGCAACAAGGGAACAGTAACGGCATGCATCTCGATGGCAACATCAGGCACTATGTCAGAAGCTCGGGCCACAACAGAATTCCTCAGCATCGAAGGGCAGAAAACTGCCGGAGTCATACTAATAAGAATTGGCCACTCGTTGTAGTTTGACATTGTCAATCGAAATGTACCTGTTATCCTTTCAACCAGGAAGAGGAGGTAAAATGACAGTTCTTGTACCCTGCACTCCAAGCACTGGAACCGGTGCACGATAAGAGGGGCCAAACTCCTCCTTGTTCTCCACCTTCTCGCGGACCAGATCACCAACTCGAGATAGCCAGCCGACTACCGGAATCTGAAGTTCAGCTTCAGATGAGGAGGGTACCATCAAAACCATCAGCATAGTTACAATACCATAGAAAATGAAAGGAGCAATCATACTAAAATGACAGTGGCTCTAGGCCACCTTCCTTTCTCTATCACACTAATAGTATTATTAGACTAATAAAAGGTCTCTAGGCGTGAATGGGCAACCCCATACCGTATAGATCAGCTCAGAGAGTTCACATCACAGGATCAGCTATGCTCTGCTCCTAGGAACGCTCTTCTTCCGAATGTATTGAAAACATGTAACACTGCAATATTAAAAGCATTCGACTTTCAGGTATTTGCAGCTGCGTGCGTGTTATGGCTAAACTAGTAGGCCGATCAACCTGAACTCGAGAACATGCACCGTCTAGCGATCCAGACTGTTTCTGTTACACTGTGTACAGACCAAGGTCGCTATTCACTGTTCAAGATGTTAACAACAGACAGTTCTCATGTGAAGCAAAGTCGAGTAAGCATTTCTCAATTCTAATAATATGTGACTACAGTGTCGTGTGCAAAAGCAGCAAAAGCGGCAAGATGGCTTTCTAACAGTTAACGCGGTTATGCTAACTTAGCGTTGTACATAGGTAGATAACGATCATCACTACACTTTTTCTGCTCATCAATTACGCTGGACATTGTTTTTTAACGATTACAATTTTATTAACACATATCGTCCTGGGAAAGAAAACAACAAAGCAGATGCTTTGTCTCGCATTGGAGTGAATGAAGATTGTAACAGACCATCTTACCTGATCAATGTTTCCAAATTGGTATAATTGACAATGAGATTATACTTGAAATCAAAAAAGAATTAAAGACTAAGAACATTCAAGACTGGAAAACAGAATACCTAATGTTACAATTGAGAGATGATCTTTTGTATATGACAGATCAGATATTTGTACCAACTTCGTCTTTACGAAATCAGACAATTCATTTACATCATGATAATATTCTGTCTGCACATCCTGGGGTCACTAAGACTTATCAGTTAATTAAAAGAACTTTTTGGTGGCCATCAATGTTTGAAGATGTACAAATGTTTGTAAAGACATGTGCTATATGTGTTCAAAACAAAGCAATGCATCAACCTCCTAGTGGTTTATTACAACCTTTACCATTACCTCCACAGCCATGGCATACTATATCTGATTGTATTGTTGAAGTTCCCCGTACTTCAACAGGTTTTACTACCATCTTAACTGTCATAGACCAATTCACGGGCATGGCCCACTGTGTCCCTTTGAAGAAATTACCTACAACTAAAGAAAGGGGGAGAAAGGAAAAACAGACCCTAAGATGTTTGTATACAAAGATAAACCTAATCGTAGGAATGATCCATCTCCTAAAGTTGATATGGGGGAGCCAATGCAAATTGGTACTGTGAGAGGCCACTCACGAAAGATGAAAAAGAAAAGCGTAGAAAAATGAACCAGTGTTTATATTGTGGTAAACCTGGACACTTTGTAAAAGAATGTCCTACACGCCCAAACAAAACTAAAGGGAAAGGTAACGAAGTGGCAGTTTTAGATCAGTCGGAAAACTAGAGTGCTCGGCAAACACAGAGGCCGCTTTGTCGAGTGAGCGGTCAAGTTTGGCCTCTACTGTTCCTACACTTACATCCAATCATCTTAGTATTAAAGTGACCCTACAATCTCTTGACAATAAAGCTTTATCATGGTCCGTAGACGCTCTAATAGATTCCGGAGCAACAGGCAATTTTATAGACACAAAATATTTACTTGAGTTAGGGTTTACGAAAATACAAAAGAATAACCCAGAGTTAGTAAGAGCAGTGGATGGCAAAGAATTAACCTCAGGCCCAATACAATTTCATACCGACACCTTACTTATGACTTGTTCAGGACAACATGTTGAGAACATTACCTTTGACATTATAGACGGTCCCCAGTTTCATTTGATTTTGGGAATCCCATGGTCAGTCTTATACAATCCACAAATAGACTGGGTAAAGAAAACATTGTTATTTAAATCTGATCATTGCCATTCAGGTTGCTTACAACACCACACTCCTGAGCTATTGGTACACGGTTATGACTTCCCAAAAACTTCGGAAACGGTGTTAGCTATTCAAGGAGTTCTGTCAGGATACTCAGATCTTCTGGATGTATTTGATTAAAAAATAGGCTAACACATTACGCCTCATAGAGATTTTGACTGCCGGATTGACCTCATGCCAGGGGCGACTCCATCTTGTAGTCGCATTTATGCACTCACTGAGTCTGAAAACAAACATTTTAGAGCCTATTAAGATGAATATTTAGAGAATGGATTTATTAGACATTCTAAATCCCCAGTCTCTTCGCCTCTTTTCTTCATACCGAAGAAGGGGGGAGATTTGCGCACATATATTGACTATCCCGCCCTGAATAACGTGACAATTAAAAACAGGTAGCCTTTACCACTCATCCCAACTTTATTGGATCAGATATAAGATGCCACAATATACACAAAACTGGATTTGCTCGGGGCGTATCATCTTGTACGAGTCCGAGAGGGCGATGAGTGGAAGACCGCTTTTCGTACGAAATTCGATCTCTTTGAATATCAGGTCATGCCTTTTGGACTCTGCAATGCTCCAGCAGCATTCCAGTTTTCCAGTTTTTTTTAATGAGGTACTACGAGATTTTCTGGACATTTGTTGTGTCGTATACATTGACGACATTTTGATTTGTTCAAAAAACAAAGAAGACCATGTAAAACAGGTAAGGGCTATTCTTCAACAGCTTTTACAAAATTCTCTGTTTGTCAAATTGGAATAAAGCATGTTTTATGTCACTAAAGTTGACTTTTTGGGTTATATTATTACTTCATTTGGAATTGAAATGGACCCAAAGAAAATTCAGTCTATACTCACACAGCCTAGTCCAACTTCTGTGAAACAAATCCAAAGTTTTTTAGGGTTTGCTAACTTTATAGGCGTTTTATTCACGATTTTTCTAGGCTTAGAACCCCAATTACGAATTTACTACGAATCCATGCCAAATTCGAATGGGATCATACTGCAGAACAGGCTTCTCAGAATTTAAAGAACCAATTCACCACAGCCCCCATATTGATGCATCCTGATCCATCTAATGCTGCTTTTACCAATGCTTATTTTGTTTTAGGGCTCGATGTTTCCAGGATGCGGCGTTCGTGTATTATTTATTACTATTGCGAGGTCTGCTTTAAGTTTCTCTTTAAAAATTATATTGCGCTCGCTCTGCATAAGTTTGATACACTAGTGCAGAGTACGGCGCGCAGCACAGGAAGCGTGAAGAAGAAAGGTTCCGACCCGGTCTTCTACCGGGATCAGAAGATGCACATCGCGCTCCTCTCGCATGACGTTACGCGAGCAACGTGATGGCCATATCTGGGTGTGGCATGAGTATATAATGCCACACCCAGCTCCTGCCCTTCGCTTAGCCTTCCGTCTTCGTTGGGAAACTCACCTGATTTTTGCCGATGTTTTGCTTCCTTCTGGATCCACAAGAGGGTAGCTCTGCACCACGGAAAAGGGAAGAGAAAACATGAGTAAAGAAAGCTAAGTGACAATGTTTAATTTCTGGCGCCCATCGCAAGAAAGCTTGAAACAGAACAGTTGTTAACTTTAATAACAAACAATTTTTGGGACCTTTTGCTTACAAATTGTAGGCAGATCATCAAGAACAATTTGAAGGGAAAATCATAGAGCATATATTGTATCTTTTCCTGTATTGCACATTCCTTATTTTTTCCTTATAGATATTGTGATGGCTTAGTGATGACGTAAGAACGCTGCTGGTTTAAACAGAAGTAAGGGAGGGTTTTAGGAAAATAATGTTAAATGTGAATATTTGAATATTGAAAATAGAAACTAATTTGTGTTTTAATGTTTTAGATAAACATAGTTCATCCCCTGACAATCACTACAGACAACACGTCAACAACAGCACTTCTTTGCCTTCACAAGAACACTGGACGTAATTTACGAAACCTAGTGCTAACACTGTATTGAAAAGACAACTTAGAATACAACTCTTATACATATGTCTTGTTGCCTCGCAGGTCGACAACAGGACATCACCGTGCGTCCAGTATCCGGCCCTCCTCCTGGGGTTCTATTCTTTAGCCTAGTGTAAGACAACCCATAGGTTATTTAGTAGAGTTCTAGGAAGTTGTTTCATAGCGTCTCTGCGAAACACCGTCAAGTACTTTTAAGGTAAGAGTGTTTGCAAACCTGATAATATGTGTCAAGGAACTAAGAAATTAGTACTACAGTATAGCTCAGCCAAAGGCTAGAACCGGAGTGCACCGATGGAGCTAAAGCCTCCCTATAGGGTGAAAAGCCAGGACTTTTATGCCTTCCTGAAGGGAGTGTGCATCTTCAGACACGTATGATGACAAGGAAGAGAGTTCCAGAGCCTCGCTGTCATGGCTGAGAAAGCTCTGCCTCCCCATCTCCCATCTTTCCGTACTCTGGGGACAACAACCCAGTTATGACCTCCTGGAACTGTCTTTGCCGACAGCTTCCTGCCTCATCCCACTGAAGATTTTCGACTTCCAAAAAAATGAATATGTCAGAACATAGAAATCTTTAAACAACTTCGCCCAGAGGCTCCCTGATGACAATGCTCGCTCCTCAGACAACACCTGCGGTCTTGCCCCACTGAACTTTATCTTCTCAGAACATTTTTCTAGAAAATTCCAAAGGTAAATGCTGACCGGGACCAATCCACTTCTTGTATCCAAACTGTGCTCCATCCTAGTTGGCCATATTTTTTTACTTTGAACCAGAGTCAAATGATGACTAGATATCTGTGGTAGTGCTTTGACCTTTCATGCACTAGTTTTTACTAAAAACTTTAAAAAATCATAACTCCAGTTCTACTGATTGCATTTTTGCCATTTTAGTGTCAAATACTTTATTATAATTAACTTTAACTTTCTTAATTGGATGGGGGTTTGCTTGTGTTCTGTTATTACTTGTTTGTATTCTGCATAAATACATTACACATTGGGTCTAAATTAAGCCTGACTGCTTTTTGTGCCAAATAACCATGGTTAAGCACAGGTTAATTTAGTGACTTTTTGTAGCTCAACCTGCCAGACATTATGGCTGTTGCTTGACCAGGGCTCACATCCCCGTCAACCAACATCCAAATTTCTCACATGGGTCATTTCAGAAAATTCTAAATTCGGAGTGGGTCCTAATCCAACCGGCCTCATTCATATTCATGAGGTAGGTCACAAATTGTGACTCACTTCATTAGGAGGCCATAATAATGTTGGGTGGCCTGCATGGGTCAGCAGACTGTCATCTCTGTAATTTCTTTTCAATAAAGTAACCTTTTTTTTAAAAAAAAAAAGAACACAGTACATTTTCCTTCAAGGAAATGGGGTTCTGTTTAAAAGGAAAAAAATACTTTGTTTTTGTTTGCTTAAGAATTGGCAGGGGTCTCATGGACCAATTATATCTGACCTGAAATTACTAAACTACGGTCTCCTAAAATAACCGATAAGAAAATATCAATTACAAAAATATTGTATACTAAGACAAACAATACAAGTTAAAACTGATTTACTTCAAAACCATAGCTCCAATATTATTCTAAAATCATTTAAAATATTGCTAAATAACTTTCATTAAAAAAGTAATCATTAAAAAATACATGAAAGTACTTTGCGGAACAAAACGATGAAATGAGGTATTCCACAATTTTTTTACATTTAAAAATAAAAATAATCATTTCATATGTTAGAAAAAGTAAATGCAAAAAATTATTTATAACAAATTAGATATAAAATACATTATAAGTATAACAAAATGATCTTAAATTAATTTGATAAAAAATGAAAAGTTAAGACATAAACCTTTCTCCAAACACATATTCCATCATCATGTGAACACTGTACACAATTTGAATAATGATTTATTTTGAAATTTTGGCTGATTTTTTGAAAAATTAGTTAAACATAAAAAAAATTCAAAACATCAAGGAACCTTAAGGGAAATTGAAAATAAAATGTAATTAAAAGTTGGAAAATATAAACTATTCATCACAGTTCTACATAGGGGTGGGCGGAATTTGCGTAATCGCGTTACGCAAATCTCCGCGAAACGGTAAAAAATCTCCGCGAACATGCAGAAATTCCGCGAACACGCGGAATTGCTTGTTCGCGATGCTTTTTTCCTGTTCACAGTTGCTGTTTGCGTGCTCGGGGAGAAATATCTCGCGAACACGCATTTTTGAGAACGCGAACAAGAAAAAATTTCGCGAAGTCGCGGAAAGCAGAATTTTGGGCAATTACGCGTTCTCCGCGGAACGCGAAATTCCGCAAATTCCGCGAGCGGAACGGAATTTACCGCCCAGGCCTAGTTCTACATTTGCACAAATATATTTCTATTTTGTGATAGGTAGGCCTGTCCAAAATTGAATTTACACCAGATTAATTGATGTAATTTCTGGAATTTCATTTTTTGCTTGTTACACAAAATTCCGAAAATTATGCTATCACTCATCTTGTGGTATCAATTTACAGCGAATCACAACATTCCTGGAAAAAAGTTACTGTGAATGTACGCAAACAGCAGCACCTGAGAGGCTGTTGTTTTTTGTTTAAATCCATCTTCATGCCACAGTTTTAGACAAGGATGCAAAAGCAAATTACACAAATGTTTTACACCTCTAGGGATAAGATTAGTTAACATAACTCCAAGGCAACAAACATTGGAAAAAGTGCATATATGTGGGGGGGGGGCAGTTTAGTATTTCATCTCCAGTCCAAGAAGTACTGGAACAAATGCAGATGCAGTGGGGTGTGTCATACCTGCATCATCTTCCTCATCAACGTCTAAGGGCCCCCACACTGTTTGAGGTGACATAGTTGCGCAACCTCTCCACAGCTCATAACTCAATCAGTAATGGACAATGGCCTGCGGTGCACTGAGTCACTGGCATCTGGAGTGCTGAGCAGGGTGTCAGGCCAATGATGGCATCCACAACAGGTCTGAGCAACTCCGCAAGTCTGTCAGGACCACCGTTTCAACTCTGGCAGATGGCTGTTGAAGATAATCCTTGCGGTGGTGGCATTTGCCTCCTGTGGTGATGCAACGTCCGGGCCGGTCAGGACTCGATTTGGTGTGTGAGCCCTGGTGGGACGCTGTTGGGCCCGGAGGCTGCGTACAGCACAGGGCCACAGAGAAATGTCGTTGATGACCCCAATGCCAACACTTCAGGGGTCATCCAATATCTCAGAAGAAGGGGTCCTGGACCTGACTAGCACAGAGTTAGTGGCCCCGGATGCACAGTGGCTGGCACAGGCACCCAGCCACGGGAAGGTGACTTGCGGTGCAGTCAGATGGGCCATGCGACCTGAGCAGGTCACCATCAATGTCCAAGGTGTATGGTGCGGAGGGTATCGGGGGACAGTGGAAGGTGTCCACCAGGACATGACGCCGAAAGGTTTGATTTTATACAGAAGCAGCAAATGGAGGAGTGGGATGTGACAGCCTTGTTGCCACCACCAATTAGGTATCAGCTACATGAGGATGAAAACTGCCTCCTAGGCCATAGGCTCAGAAGCCACCAAAGTTCGACCAGAGAGTGTCCATGATTGTCGAGGAACAGGCTTAGTGGCACCGGGGCTGAGAGGGGATGCTGTCTGCGGTGATGCCGGTACGCTGATATGAACTCAGCCATTGCAAAATGAAGACTCTAAGACCAATGGACCGCAGTGTAGGCCGGAGGCAGCGGTCAGCAGTGGCCCACAGCCACGTGTGGTTGGCTGGCCCGGCACAGAGTTAGTGACACAAGGGCAGTTGTCGGTAGTGTTTGAACACCTCCTTAATGATGATCTTGTTCCCTCCGGACTGAAACACATCATCCTCTTACGCCTCTCCATGCGTGCGATGACATGTATTCTGCCTTATGAATGACCGATGTTCAGTTCCAAATGTGTGACCTACCTGACTGTGGTGTAGGCCTGAGGCAGTGGTCAGCACGGCCCAATCATCGAGTGTCGCCGGCATAGGTTGGATTGCCCCACCGGCCTGCGTAGTTCAGGTTCAGTGGCACCACGTGTTGCCGTCTGGCGTGGAACAGGGTTAGTGGCACCACGTGTCGCCAGCTGGCGTTGAACAGGGTTAGTGGCACCCCGTGTCACAAGAAGCCCATATGGAACTATGCCTCACTGATCGAAGGGAGTCTGGTGCTGTTGCTGGTGGCCCAGATTCGGGGTCACTGCCATTCATGGCTCAGGACACAGTTTCACACATGGGACCTACTGGGCCGAGGAGTAGGCCTCAGGTGGCAGTAGAGTACGTCAATGAAACAGGACTCAAGCTGGCCCGTGTCGTGGAGGCCGTGATGGTGTGAGGAGGCTGCCAAGGTCACGGGACTCAGGCCGGGAGCTTGAGCCGGAAAGTGGTGGGCGCTCCTTGACACACGCTGGTGTCGGCAGGTGATCAGTGAGGCCTGGCTGCGCAGGGGCGGGCCTGACGGGTTCATGGTCCGGCAGGTGCACAGTTCTGCGGGCAACTCCACGCTAGAGGATGGCGTCGGCCTCGTGGTGGGGTGAGAGGCGCCGCCCTGACAGAGACGTTGGGCTTTCCGGAAGAGGACCACGCCCAGGTCTATGTGCTACTTATTCACACCCCTATGCTGGCATGGCGTAGACCGGGCCATCCCACTCCTTTCACGATTGGGGGGTGCGTAACCGGCAAGATTTCCTTGAGGTCCCCCACTGGCTGTGGTGACATGGGTGCGTCCACTGTCCACTACACTCCATACACCAGAGGTGTATGTCACCATGGATATGGGTGTGTGCAGCATACTGCAGTCTGTCCAGCACATCTCCACCACTCTTGGCATTGTGTACTTTCCCAATCAAGTTCTACTGCATCCTTCACACATGCCTGTTTGCCACCTCTCCCCACATTCAGCTGTTGTGTGGCTGAGGTGCCATGTCTTTGATGGCTCATGTTCTTGGCTTGGCCAGGTAACCTTTGTGAGTTGTTCTGGCATGTCTGGTGGGTGGGCATGTAGCTGTGCATGTTGGTTGTGATTTTTTGACATGTGCATTGCCAGAGTTGTGATTTGCATGGTTGTGGTGTTGAGGTGAGTGAGGTGTTCATTTGGAACTTGCCAAGGGGCTGTGCATTTCCCTTTGTGCCATCCTGGGAATGCTGGTTGCTGATGGACTGTCAGAGGATGGAGGAATCATGCACACTGACTGTGTATTTGAAGGCAATGTTGTTGGAGGTTCCACGGTGTTCTGTTGTTGCCTGCACATTGGGGTGAGACGTGTGCTTTCTGTTGTGGTGATTGTGTGCTATGTCACCAGGGGGCACAGGTGGGACATGTGTGCTGTGGATTGCCTCCAACACGTGCGTGCATCCTGCTATGGCGTATGATCCTTGCTTGGTCTCCAGCGCGACCTGCGCATTGTGTTGGATGTATGGAGACTGGGGTACCAGGGTGATGGTGATGTCCAGGACAGGTGTGAGGGACTTGAATGTGACTGGCAGTGAGACTCCTCCAACTCTGGCGGGTGTTGGTTGGGGGTGCCAGGGGCCTACAGATGCAGCCAAGCCCGCAGCTTGGTGTGGGGTGGGATGTTGGTTGTCCGCTGTGTTGGTGCCGTAGGCCTGTTGGGTGATGAGTGATGATGGTCGGGATGCGTGGGGTGGTTGTCCCTTTCAGCCTGTAGTGGACGGTGACATTGTCAGAGGTTGGGTATGGGAGGCTGGTACGTTTCCTGGGGTTCCGCTGTTTTTGTCTGCGCTGCCTCTGTGGTTGTCCGGGGGCGGGTGTTCCGGGTGTGGGGTGGGGTCCTGGGGTGGTGTCAGTGGGTGTCGTGGCCCTCTTGGGTGTCCAGGCTGCATGATGGGTGGCTCCTTGACATCTGTTGCACTTCCGTTGTGGCCCTGGGCTGGTCTCCTTTTTGTGGTGCTGGCTACCATCTGACTTAACACCAGGTCAGAGCAGGTGTAGATTTCCTGGTATTAGCGCATATTATCGCCTGTTTTGTGTTTTTATCGCAGATCTGTCTGGTCGTTGAGAATGTTGAGGAGTGGTGTGGTCGCGGCTTTTGGCACGGGAATGCCCACTCTGCATCTCATTAGCGATAGTTGCGGGGGGCCTCGGTGGCGATGATTTTTGCGGCTGCTATTGTGGGTAATCTGGTGCTGTAGGCTGTTAACACCAGCTTGTGAATGGGGAGGTAAATTTATCATGACTTTGGCTGCAATAAAGTGCTGTTAATTCGGCAATAGCTCCTTGTGAATATGACCCTATGTTCATTATCCCAAGAAGAATAAATAGAAGAAGGTGCCCAGGATATGCAACAGCCATTTACAACCAATAAACCTCTATGTAAAAATAACCTGTTCCAATTCTTCCAACAGGAATAAATCAATCAATCAAATGACTTGTAAAGTGTGACTATTGACCTGTAAGAGTTTCAAGGTACTGGGTGGGGGGATGAGGAAGGTAGATGCTGATTCGTCAAAGGCACTGTGGTTCAGTCGAAGAGCCTGGTCTTGAGGTCCTTCCTGAATTGAGCCAGTGACTGTGATTGCCTGAGGTGGAGAAGCAAGGTGTTCCAGGTCTTTGATGTGAGGTTGGAGAAGGATCTTCCTCCAGTTGTGGTCTTGCGAATATGTTGGACGGTGGCCAAGGCCAGATGGGCTGAACAGAGGTCTCTGCGGGTGCATGGAATAAGAGTCAGTGGTTGAGGTACGCAGGCCCCACGTCATGTAGGGCTTTGTAGGCATGTCTGAGGAGCATTAGTTGACTGGGAGCCAGTGGACTAATGACTAAAAGTCTGTGAATTATAATTTTCATAATGCTTTGATTTGATGCGTAACATTAATAGTGCTTTGCAAAAACCCATTTAGAAATGAAGACTTGTGTGGAAATTATATTTATTTTATATTTTGTTTTTCATAGAAATATGGAAAAGGGTTTAATTCTGAAATGAGAATGGCCTCGGAAAAAACTGTGGTGTGGGAGAAGAGTTTGGCAGTGAAGTGTGATCTTTTCGTGAGTTTCCGGTGATGGTCAAGGTTGCGCAGAGGAAGATAAAGAATACTTTTACAGCAGAGTTCCTTTGGAAGCGGACATGTACACAATTTGTTACATGGAAAATGAGTGTGCCACGGAAGAAGAAGATACTGAGGCCTGTGAATGACATAACTGTTATGAACAAAAGAGTTCTTGAAAAATGGAACTTGCCTGAGTGGTGTGACCGAGTCACTCTTGTTTTAGCCAATTAGAATCATTAGTTAGATGGGGTGGTTAGAGTAGTGGGTTGGACTTGTTAGAATGTAAAGTATAACTGTTGGAAGCGGGGGTCCTTATAACTTACCACCGCCACCAAATGCTGGAGGCGGGAGTCCCCGACCCCTCACTTCAACGTTATGCTAAGTAAAGACACCGTCTGAGATAGCCCTGCTCACCCCCTTAGTAGCTTGGCACGAGCAGCCAGGCTTATCTCCAAGGTACGAGTGTACAGTACAGTATGTGCAACCACACACAGAGCAACCCAATGATGTCACCACAAATAGACTCCACACGAGTGTTTATAAAATGAGTATAATCTTTATATAAGAAGTTATACGATATGACCACATGACACAAAATCAACATATAAAAATGGGTAGTATTCTTTCCGGTGGGTTGGTAGATTCGAATCCCAACCACCGCTTCTAACCAACAGTTAAACTCACTTCTAACCGTTTCCAAAAGGTTAGGCTAGAATCGTATTGCTAGAATCACACACGTTGCAAAAGAAAACAAATACTGCAATGCGTAATGATATTCTCTGGTACTGTGCAACTGAGAAACAATATCATACGTAGCGCCACAGTCATGTACTTTGTAATAGAAGGAATAGTGCAATGCGTATCACTACCAGCATGCCCTTAACCAGGAATGTGTCACGCTACAATCCTGTACTGTGCAATTGATAGAGCTAGATTTCATCAAGATTAGGCATTGCTTTAATTTTTGTGCTTCAGACAGACTGCAATTAAAATGACATAGATTTTGGTGCAAGTGGAAAACACATGGCACATGAGATTTTGAAATGAGGCCTAGTCAAATGCTTTTTAAAAGGTGCACTTTGGTGCATTCAAAATAAAAGACATGAAATGAGGCCTGGTCAATGCTTTCAGTCTGAAATGCTTGTGCTGAATTAACACGTGTTTTTGCAGTGTAGAGAAAACCCTTGATATTAGAGGCCTCTTTAGCTGTGAAAATAATTATTGAATGTGTTCTCTCTTCCCAGCTCATTTTCCTTCTACACTCCCTATTCCTGTCTGAAGAGACTTTGGCTTTGTTGCATATTTAGACAAATATATTAAGTTCATAACACATCTTATAATGTGTGTTAATTAACCATGCACCAAACACTACACGTGGGGCTAAAGCTTTTTTTTGCATGACTAGCCATCTAAAACATTAGAGCACGTTGCTATGGGTGTGTATTATCTGCTTGTGCTTTGAAAACTTTGCACTGGTGAAATGCTATGTTGTACATTGCACATTTTTGCATGTTGTGCACAAATAATAGAAAAGCTGCTTTAAACTAATAGCTTTTGCTAGGAAAAATAATACAAGGTATTAGTTGGGGTGGTAAACAGAATGGGTTCTATTTTGTAAATTAATATTGTTTTTGTGTTTGTTTTATTTTTGGACCTAAGATAAAATGGCTGTCTGTGAATCCAGCAAGGCTGAGAATGGTGCTGAATTTGAGAGCATGCGCAGATTATACCAGCTTGCCTCGAGTGAAGACCTAGATCAAGGCCACTGTGAACTCTAAATTCTTGCTATTCTGCCAAAGTACCAGTGTTTGTGGAATGTGCTTATCCTGCATGCGATGTCACAGGATGCAGGAAACTGGACTGAAACAATTTTTCCTAGTGCATGTTGCTGAAATATATAATTATATTTATCATTAACACTTCTTTTGTTTAAACCAGTATGGTTTGGGATTTGCAATGAGAACAGGATGGTGAGACCCTTATGTCTCTATGGTAACCAATCACAGTGTGAGTTTCTCCGAATTTGAAACAATTATTAGTATAATCTGCCAAGAATTAAAGTATAAATAATGACCTCTTTGGGGGCGTGTGCTTCTTGCTGCTTTGCTGCTTTTAGGAGAAGGAGAGAAGACAGGTGACAGATGTGGCCAGACATCATATGGGTTAGGTATGTGATCGTCGCGGGTGTAGCCTGGGTGGAGATTGCGTCCAAGGAGAAACAGTGGGAGATGGGGAGCCTTTTGCTCATATTTTATTCAGACAGTCCTTGCACGTCATATTTTTGGCAAGGCAAATCATATTCCTCTGATGGTCAGTGAAGGAGGGGCTGTCTTACTCCTTGTGTAGCACAGAGACACAGAGGATCAGACCAGGGCAGAGAGTGGAGCTGGATAGAACAGGTTTAGATATTAGATGCTAACACTTTTAAGTTCATGCTTTGACTAATCAATTAGTTTTGAAAGATTTGTCTTATGCATTTATTTCTCTTTATGGGAAATTTTTGCCAATTATTAATTATTTATTAGCCTTGCATAACTCATTCTTGAATTAAATTTCCTGAATTCTTTAAAGAATTCTGAATGACATTTGATGCCTTATTCCCTTCTTTATAGAGTGCTTTGTATGCAACCTATAATAATGTTCTGTATTAATTTGACTTTTCTAGTTTTCAAAATTCTGTAACCTGATTGATATTTGACTAATGAATAAAGGGTCAGAAAAACTTCACTTTTAACTAAGAAAATAAAACCCTTTAAAATACTCACAACTCTCTTTATTGGCTTAAATATTAAATGCATTTTTGATTTTTCATGTCTATGTAAAGTCTCCTGAACGTAATATACAGTGGCAAGGGTTCAGTACCTTTACAGCGGTGAATTAGAGGTTTTGCATTCAGAAATTACCGTGAAATTACCGCTGCATCAGTTTCTGGTAGCAAGAGGATGGTCATTATTGATTAGTTTGGTGACTAAGGATCATTAATAGCACCATCAACTATTGAACTAATGGATCATTGACCTTAGGAGGGAAGTAAAATAATTGCCCAAGTTAGATAAATGTCCAAGTCCTGATTCCTGATTCCTATGCTGAGAACCTGAAGACTGGCAAAGCAGTACTGGAAGGTGATGCAAGAAGGCGATTACTGGAGTGGTGTGAGTATCAATAGGGTTGTGAAATGTTATTAATGTGCTAGGATGTATTTTTGAAGTGTTGAAAATAGTAAGAGTGTTGACTGTTGATGAAAAGTTTGCTCATTTTGAATTGATGGTTTAGTTGATTATATTGGTAATTTCATAAGACAGGATTTATTGGTTATTGATTACATGTTTTAACTCTACATGTTAAGTAAGTTAGTGCCTTGTTCTATGTTGTCTAGAAAAACGTTTATGTACACCTGTTGAATCCCGGGAAGGAATAGCGGGTGGTAACTGGAAGTCACACTGCTCTGAGGTTACTCATCTGTTGGAATAACACTGAAAAGCTATGTAGGGCTGGCAGTGTTAAATTAGGGACTATTTTCTGCGTAAAAGTGAGAGTGATTGATAGCTAAGAGTTCGCTGATGAAACTTTGGTGTTATATCACCTAGAAAGGGTAACACCAAAGGAGTAGCAGGTTCTTCTGAGCTTGAGTGAAGGGTAAGCGGAAGGGATTTACTCGCAGTGTTTGAAGAGTAAACAGAAGTTCTTACTTTGTGAAGGGTAAGCAGAATGTGTTACTCACAGCGAAAATAAATCTATCATTTGTTTAGTGGAACAGGCAGAGTAGGGAATCTTTTTGTTGTTGTTAATAACATAATTTTGATTAAGAAAAACTCCGAAAAATATTGCAGTTCAGAGGGTCAGTAGTAGGAGTTAAACTGACTGAAATTGAAACTGACAGAATTGAAGAAAAGAAATTGCATTGAACTATCGCAGAAATGAAAATCTTTTAAGGTTTAAAGAAACTGTTGGGAGGTAAAGTGAAAGATGTGTTTTAATTGGTGATGCTCCTAAAGGAACACCTGTGCATATTATGTCTACCAATTTGGGACAAAATTCATGTGTGTGGGTTCACCAATGGTGCAAGATTACTGAAAAAGAGGGTCCTTTGAGGCTTCCAAAAGATGGTACTTTTGAATTGCAAATTATTGAAAAATTAAGAGAAGTGTTATGTGAAATAAAGACACCATCTAGAGCTGCACAATTTGAGGCTTTAAGCATGTGAGAAAAGACAGCAAGAGAGAAAGCAAGTGAGGATAAAAAGGTAAAGTACCAGATGCAAAAGAAGGAAACTAATGATGATAAAAAGCTAAAAATAAATAATGATTCAGGGGATTAAATAATGGATGCATTGTTAACTGAGTGTCTGCCACTTTATGTGGTTCCCATTGAAAATACTGAAAATAGTGTACCAGTAAGTACTACAGTGGCTACTGCTTCTGTTGAACAGAGAGAAACACAGATTGAGAGAACTGTGCAGACATTTCAGAATGACCCTCTACCTGTTGATTCAGCACTGACAGTGATACCTCCAGGTGTTACTGCTTCAAATATGACTGATTCAGTCCAGATATCACAAACTGTAGATGCACAGGCCATGCCTAGAAAACTTGTGACTGTCTCATTTAATAAGGTCCCCACTCAAAAGGTACAAAGAGCTGCAGAAGGAGTGATTATTATGTCAGAGTTTATTTCAGATACTCAGAATTCACAGATTATTGAACAGAAATTACCCCAGACAGTCCAAGCACTGGAAGGTGGGGGAAAAATGATATTTACAACATCTGCAGCCCAGGATAAAATGAATATATTTGAAGATGGGATTTTTAAAGCCTGCTTTAAGGAAGCAGCAGTGATAAAAAAGATAGAAAGCATGGGGGAACAAATTAACCCAGAGCCTGAAAAAGAGAAACAGCTTAGTGTTTTAAATTCAACATTTGAACATGAAGAATTAACAGTCCCTGCTGTTTAAATCATGAAAATGTGAACAAGTGTCAGGAGAAAGACTTAATTTCCCTGAGTAAGGAAACAGCTACATGTGCAGTAACTACACATGATATACTGACTGATTTGGCTCAAAATTATGAAATTGATGTTTCAGGAAGCTTTCCATTTCAGAAAAGTTTTAGGGTATGATGATGAGGCAAATGAGACAATGTATTCTTCAGGAATGCAATTGCACATTGCAGAAATGAAATATGTTGTTAAATGCAATGGGTTTGAGAAAGTAGGAGACAAGTGGACAAGAAAACATGAGAAGAAAAAGAAACCACCAGACCTAGCAAGGAAACTGGATAAGAAAAAGAAACCATCATATCTAGTTGAGGAAAATAATAAGCAGAATGAGGGAGAAGCTTTTGCTTATTCATTGAGAGAAAAGATGGGAGAAGTGCATGTGCCACAGAACAAAGGTGAACTTGCAGCATTTCTGAACACATTCCCACAATTGAGAGACAAACTTATGCTGTGATACCCACAAATTGATGGATTTGTTGAAATTTTAAAGGAGTTATGCATTAATTTGGAAATGTTCTTTGACATTGCCATGCAGACTGAATTGTGGTTTGAATCTAAAGTTGTTGTACAAAGGCCAGGTGAGGAGACAATGAAAAGGGTTTGCATGAATGCACCATCATTTTCTGTTGTTATGGAGAAAAACGTAGCAATGATTACTTTCCTGAAGGGCAAAGTGCCAGCAAAGGATGTTGATTGGGTACAGATTAAAAGAACACAGGATAGAAGTAAAGGTGTTTTGCTTTGTGCAAATTTGGGTATGGATGTTGCACTGCTGGGAAAAGTATTCTTTTGCAATCTTTATAACAGAGTTGAGCATTGGAAGAAGAAATGTAAATTTAAACATGATGCAGCAGTTAGAAATGTGCAAACACAGAGAGAAATACAGGTGCAGGATGTGTCAGCCAAGCAAATGCAAATGTCAGTTCAGAAACAGGTACCAATGGCAGGAGATTTTCAAGCCCAAATGGTCCCACAAAATATGGAAAATGCTAATATTAATTTAAATAAGTTGCCCAGAGCAAATGTGAATTCTTTCCAGAAACAAGGCCTGGCAGGAAAACAATTGTTTTGCAAATTAAACAGCACAGATTACAGTGCACCAGATAGTGTTAATTTTCAGATTCCTGATGAGGATGTACATTTTACAATGGCCCAACAAGAGACAGATGTAGCATTGTTTATAGAAAAAACTGTTGAAAAATTACCTTCTGATTTGAAAGAAATAATAAACACAGAAGTAAGGGAGTTCACAGAGAAAGGTGTCAGATTAATAAAATGTGCAGAGCATGTCTTATTCAAATTAGAATCATATGACATGTATTCAAGAACAGCATCAGTTGCAGAAATTTTACTCATAATTGGAGATTAACTGAGTAAAGTATTTTTGATGGAATTGATTGGGAGTTTAAGTAACTTTCTGATCACAGGTTCACAGAAACTAAATCAAAAGAACAGAATAGTGCAGGAGATTAATAGCATAACTTTTCCATGTTGTCCCATGGTACCGAATCCAGCCAATATATTTTTTCACATTCCATGTGCTGAAGAATGGCTTACTGTTATTGATTTTTGTCATGTACATGTCACAGAGCCATTGCATGAAAATAGTCAGGAGTACTGTCAAAAAGAACATAAATGTCTGGGACACATGATTGGAAAGGGAGGTAGAAAGGTGTCACCAGAGAGAATGGAAATAATTCACCAGATAAACCCACTTAGAATTCAGAAAGAAGTCAGGAAGTTTTTGGGAATGGTTGGCTGTAGAGTGTGGTTACAAAACCTTTCCCTAGTGGCTAAGCCTTTACTGAGGCTGACACACAAGGATGTGTCTGATCCGCTTCCATTGGACAACAATTGCACAAAAGCATTCCTAGAGTTGAAAGAGAAAAAGTGTTGCACCCCAGCACTAGGAATGAGAGCTTATTTGGAAGAAAATACGCCAATTTCCAGTGAGAGGGAGGGCTGCGCTCTCTCATTGCCTATTCAAAAACATGATGTATTTCCCAATGACATTTGACCCTAATTTCACAGAAATGCCAGCAAATGAATTGGCTTGTGATGAAACTGAATATGAATGTCTAAATGTCAAGAAAATATGCATTAAGCCAATATCAGACTTTAAGAATGAATGTTTGATTCAGCCCAACAATTTCCATTGTGTAGATGGCCCATATTTGAAAGATAATAATGACACATTAGGAGCAGCACATGCTTTTCTTCCTATATATTATGTTGTCATGGCTTCATGACTTTCAGTAGTTACCTCAGCCCAAAATTCGAAATTGATTGCCCTTGCCATAACCTGCAGTATAGCTGCTCAAATGGGCGTCACTGTTGTCATGGGAGAGAGAAATGCTAATTCAGTTGCACAAAATTGTGTTCTATTAGCATATACATTCAATGGAATCTTCACAGGTGAATTAAAAGAGGCTCAAGAAAATGTTTTAGAAGCAGAACAACAGGGTTGTATCAGAATTGTTTTAGAGAAAAATGACAACTGCATAGTGGCAAATGTGTTATTGCAAAAACTGATGCCCAGGTATAGATTGCCAGTGTCTCTGAAATCAGATCATAATGAGGTCTCAAGGATGATGTGTGCAGAACCACAGATTGAACAAGGATTGGATTGTAGTTATCTGCCTGAAGTTTCAAGCATAATAAAGTAACACAAAGACAGCACAGAGTTACACTTTTCAAAAGACTGTGTTTCAGCATCACCAAAGTGGCTTAAAATTGGACATGCAAATGCACTTGTGAAAAACACAGATGAAAAGAATAGCCATTGCTGTGAAGGTCTTACTGATGTGGAGCGTGCAGTTTCTCACCAGATTGCAGCTGCTACACAAGATCTACATAATGAATGGTGCCAAAGCTTTGATCTGAGAGATGCTGTGAAATGGAAAGACCTGTTCCAAAGGATCCTGGCAAAGACTGTTGTGAAATGTGATGGCCTTCCAAATTGGGTGCATGCCTCTCACACACGTATGGTCCTGTGTCCCCCTGATAAAACAGCTCCTCTTCAAGAAAATATGCCAGCAGTGGTCAAAAGTCTACAGAAGAGGGTCGGTCAAGCTGCAAGGGAACACACAGAGTCTGAAGCAGCACTAGAGAAAACTGAAGTGGCACTGGAAAAGCAAAAAGTGGAAACTGACTCAGAGGAAAGCGGTGTCCAAAGGGTGAAAGAGTCAGATGCAGCCTCTGAAGAAGAAATTAATGCCGTGGGCCTACTAGTGGAGGAAGGAAAAAGCTGGCTGAAAGAGAATCCAAAACGTTTGCAGTACTCCCTCGAAAAATCATTTGTACCCATAGCTGAAACATCTGAATCTGATCAAAGTGAAAATAAAAGTGAAAGGCTTGGATTGGAAAAGTGCAAGGAATTGATGGTGCTCTGTCAGAGTTTCTCAGCACCTGAGTGGTCAAATTGCATGGAAAAAAGTACAGAATGCCACACTCTTTGAGCCACCCTGAAGGCAAGCTGGTGACAAAGAGAAAAAGAAAGGCTGAAACAATAACTGAAGAGAAAAAGAATCTTTGAATGATGAAAGAAAAAGAAGAAAAGAAGAAAAGAAAAGAGAAAAGAGAACTGTTCTGTTGAATTTTCCCTTTATTATTTTAGTTACTTATTTTAGAAAAGACTAACAGTTCCAAGGATCTACTTCCAGAACTCTGCACTAAACTTGAGCTTGGCTATATATCATCTGATTACAGACAACATTTGTGTTTGCCTTAGACATAGAAGTAAAATTGTTATATGCTCAGCTTTTGCAATAAAAATTAAATAAGTGTGATGATTTACAAATCATTTGAGGTATGATTTGATATCATCAAAAGGGAGGATTGATAGAGCTAGATTTCATCAAGATTAGGCATTGCTTTCATTGTTGTGCTTCAGACAGACTGCTTTTAAAACGACGCAGATTTTGGTGCAAGCGGAAAACACATGGCACATGAGATTATGAAATGAGGCCTAGTCAAATGCTTTTTAAAAAGTGCACTTTGGTACATTCAAAATGAAAGACCTGAAATGAGGCCTGGTCAATGCTTTCAGTCTGAAATGCTTGTGCTGAATTAACATGTGTATTTGCAGTGTAGAGAAAACTTGTGATTTTAGTGACCACTTTAGCTGTGAAAATAATTATTGAATGTGTTCTCTCTTCCCAGCTCATTTTCCTTGTAATCTACACTCCCTATTCCTGTCACAAGAGACTTTGGCTTTGTTGCATATTTAGACAAATATATTCAGTTCATAACACATCTTACAATGTGTGTTAATTAACCATGTCACAAACACTACACGTGGGGCTAAAGCTTTTTTTGCATGAAAAGCCATCTAAAACATTAGAGCATGTTGCTATGAGTGTGTATTAACTGCTTGTGCTTTGAAAAATTTGCACTGGTGAAATGCTATGTTGTACATTGCACATTTTTGCATGTGCAAAAATAATAGAAAAGCTGCTTTAAACTAATAGCTTTTGCTAGGAACAATAATACAAGGTGTTAGTATGGGGGTGGTAAACAGAATGGGTTCTATTTCATAAATTAATATTGTTTTTGTGTTTGTTTTATTTTTGGGCGTAAGATAAATGACTGCCTGTGAATCCAGCAAGGCTGAGAATGGTGCTGAATTTGAGAGCATGCGCAGATAATACCAGCTTGCCTCGAGTGAAGACCTAGATCAAGGCCACTGTGAACTCTAAATTTTTGCTATTCTGACAAAGTACCAGTGTTTGTGGAATGTGCTTATCCTGCGTGCGATGTCACAGGATGCAGGAAACTGGACTGAAACATTTTTCCTAGTAAATGTTGCTGAAATATATGATTATATTTATCATTAACGCTTCTTTTGTTAAAACCAGTATGGTTTGGAATTTGCAATGAGAACAGGATGGTGAGACCCTCACTCCATCTATGGTAACCAATCACAGTGCGAGTTTCTCTGAATTTGAAACAATTATTAGTATAGTCTGCCAAGAACTAGAGTATAAATAATTACCTCTTTGGGGTCGTGTGCTTCTTGCTGCTTGGCTGCTTTTAGGAAGAGGAGAGAGGAAAGGCAGCAGATGAGGCCAGACATCATATGGGTTAGGTACGTGATCGTCGCGGGTGCAGCCTGGGTGGAGATTGCGTCCGAGGAGAAACAGAGGGAGGTGGGGAGCCTTTTGCTCATATTTTTTTCAGAGAGTCCTTGCACGTCATATTTTTGGCAAGACAGATCACATTCCTCTGATGGTCTGTGAAGGAGGGGCTGTCTTATTCCTTGTGTAGCACAGAGACACAGAGGATCAGACCAGGGCAGAGAGTGGAGTTGGATAGAACAGGTTTAGATATTAGATGCTAAAACTTTTAAGTTCATGGTTTGACTAATTAATCAGTTTTGAAAAGATTTATTTGTCTTTATGGGAGATTTTTGCCAATTATTAATTATTGATTAGCCTTGCATAACTCATTCTTGAATTATATTTCCTGAACTCTTTAAAGAATTCTGAATGACATTTGATGCCTTATTCCCTTCTTTATGGAGTGTTTTGTACGCAACCTATAATAATGTTCTGTATTAATTTGATTTTTCTTGTTTTCAAAATTCTGTAACCTGATTGATATTAACTAATGAATAAAGGGTCAGAAAAACTTCACCTTTAACTAAGAAAATAAAACCCTTTAAAATACTCACAACTCTCTTTATTGGCTTAAATATTAAATGTATTTTTGATTTTTCATGTTTATGTAAAGTCTCCTGAAGGTAATATACAGTGGCAAGGGTCCAATACCTTTACAGCGGTGAATTAGAGGTTTTGCATTGAGAAATTACCGTGAAATTACCGCTGCATCACAATGAAGAAATAAAACATTGCAACATGTTACAATAAGGTAATCTGCAAGGTAAAAATAATGCAGTGAGTAGCACACCAAGCATGTAGTTTGTCAGGAACAAATGTGGTCAGGCATCAAACGACAGTTTGATAGTTTGTTAGCAGCAATAATGCAAAGTGTAATACGACCGTTTAGGTGCTCCGTTAACAGTGGCCCCCGTATGGATCAATGATGACACAAAAGTACTGCTTCTCACTCCGGCCCCAGTACTGCCCCTCCTTGGGACAGCACGGGCCGAGATCCGAGCCTAAGGAACGGGCTCACGCAGCTGACAAAAGCGAGAGGCCGAGAGAGTGTCCCTCCTGCCCGTGCCCCACCCCCTGTGGTGATCCACATTACCTGGGGGGCGCGACCCCACTCTCCTCTCCGACATCAGGGACTTGGACCTTGATACAGAACTCCGTCACGGGGTGCGGCGAGCTCGGGCCACTGTCTCAGCTCTTCCAGGGCTGTGGGTCGGGGTGCCGCTGAGTTACTCTGAGGATCCAATGACTTGGCCCTCCCTTCGGCGGTCTCAGTAAACACCGAGACCCGCCTTCAGCACTGTGGAGACTTTATTTCAAATTCGGTGCACACCCTACCCAGGCAGTCCTCACCAGCGCCTAAGGTTGCACCTCGACACGCACACTGCGCGTCCGAGTCTCTCCTCTTCTACCGGTGGAAATGATGACCAGGTGCTCCTCACCAATGCCCTGGCTGCACCACGACACACACTCTGCGCGTACGAGTCTCACCTCTTCTCCTGGTGGAAACGATGACCATGCGCTCCTCACCAACGCCCTGGCTGCACCGCGACACACACTCTGCACTTCCAAGTCTTACCTCTTCTGCCGGTGCACAGGATGACCAGGCGCTCCTCAACAACGCTCTGGCTGCACCACGACATGCAGGCTGTGCGTCTGAGACTCACTTCTTATTTTAATGCACACAATGACCAGGCGCTCCTCACCAACTCTTTGGCCTGCACCACGACACGCACCCAGCGTGTCCGAGACTCAGCTTACTCCTGCATGCCCACAATCACAAGGCACAACTTCTGAAGGTCTCAAGCTGCAAAAGCATGAGCACACCGCATTGCTTGGGACTTCTCCGGAAGCTTTTATGATCCTGTATTTCCAAACAGGGAGCCAGCTCACCTCGGGTCCTTGGGGTTACAAGGCACAGCACGAAGTACAGTCTTCTTCAAGCAGAGGGACCCAGTGCCTCCAAGCACAGTCCCAACAGCCTCTCCCTTAGTTAGAACAGCAAACTGCAGACCAGCCCCAGATCACGAAGCAAGGATTGGTCTTTCCACAGCAGTCTCTTCAGTTGCTCCTTCTTTAGCAGAGGTTCATCTTGACCACAGAATGGGTCCAAGCCTTTTCAGTGTCAATCCATATCTGTTTCATTCCAACATTCAGGGGTTTCAGCTCTCATAGTTATACCCCGTACTGTCTTTGAAGTTCGTTTGTGCTCAGGGGTCCCTGACCCCTCCCTAAATCAGTTCTGGGTGTCTCCCTCCCAGTGTCACCTCTCTCCCTTTGATACTGGGGTCTGGATTCTTAATCACTCAGCAGGAGATGGGTCGATTGGTTTATAGCACCAGCCCAGGCCTTTTCACCTCCTGGGCTTCTTCTCCCCCTACTCTCCAGATGCAGAGCAGCCTGGTGCCATCTCAACCTCTCCCTGGGCCAAGACCTCTCCCAGCTCCTCCCACCTTTCAGATCCAGACAGACAATCCACATTCCAACAGAGACACATAGAAATGCTTAGAGCACAAAACCCAGCCACTTTCTAAAAGAGTGGTTTCTGAATACACAGTGACAAAACCACCTTCACAGAAAGATGTGTTATGATACTGTGAGTTCATACAAACTAAACTTCACCTCTCCAATATAATCTGACAGGAAACTAGGCTAACAAACACAACACCCAGCCTCCCCATTCTGTCCTATGGGCAGGATAGCCTTTCAGCAGTGAAAAACAAATTGGAGTGTTTTACACTGTCAGGACATAACACACCTTAGTATATGTCCTGTCTTTTACCTACACTGCACCCTGCCCCGGGATTACCCAGGACCTACCACATGGGTGCCCAATGTGTATGTAAAAGGGAAAGTCAGGCCTGACAAGTGGTTGCACTTGTCAGGACAACATGCTAACTTAGCAAACTGCGCACAGCCCCTACACTGCAGGCCTGAGTTCCCTTCTCCGCAAGCCTTTGCATTACTAGCCCTGGCACACACAGTGCACATCACTAGGGACTTTACTAGTAAGGCAAACATACCAATCATGACCAACCAATCACCATTACATTTTACATGGGGAACACTTGTACTTTGACACAGATCAGCAGTGGCAAAGTACCCCAAGCATCTAAATTGGCATCTCTATGTTAGGAAAACGGTCTAAAGCAAAAGGTTTAAGGAACTTTAGCCAAAAAGGCCTAGTCCTATAATAACTAAACCTAGAAAGTAGGAGGAGTTGTCAGCCTTTTTTCTAAAGTTGTGAGAGGAGAGAGCTGTGACGCTGTATCCTATTCTTGAGGGCTGGCTGATGATGTACTGATCCTGACTCTTATAACTTTGCCCTCTGAATTCTTTTGAAGTGCTTTGCTTACTCTCATGGCCAGAGGGTAGCATTTACATTTCCTAGAATCTTGGGTGATAGGTAATAATTCTTGATTCCTGATTTGCATAATAATTTGCAAATGTTTTCTCTTCCTTTGTCTGTCTACCTATACACTCCTTCAATGCACTGATCACAAGATGTATTCGCACATTGTATGTTGTTCACTGTGAGCGACACTCATTTAAGCTGTATTGTATTTCTATGAGCAATTTACATTATTAGATAAAATCATTAACTTTACCAAAGGTGTCTGTTGTTATTATGGTATTGTGTTAATTCATGGAGCAGTATTAATAACCAATCCCTGCCCTCTAACAAAGATCCATAGATGGTAGAGATGATTCAAACTATTGGTAAGTGGTATTAACTCATACAGTGTGGAGGGAACTTATTATGAATTGGGTTCAGTTTACAAAAGTATATATTTAGGTTTCCAAAACGCTGCATCAGTTTTTTGGTAGCAGAATTTGATGGTTATAAGGGTTAAATTGGTTAATTAATAGGTTTGAATGAATGATTTGGTGAATAGAGGAATATGCCATAAGTTATATGGAGTGGTCACATAGTGACCTAAGATCCCGGGATATTATTAGCCTGATGGGCAGAGGAATTAGTGTGGCATACACTACAGAAGTGTTTTGTCTGCTGGTGATATTAGACAACAAGAGAGGTTGTTAATATTGCATAAGGGAACTTTGAAGTTAGATTAGTGGAGATTTATTTGGGTACCTTTAGGAAGCGCAGCTGAAGAAGACCTGAGAATTTTCCACTTGATTGAGGGTGGAACACCGCTGGTCGATATTCTATTGATAAAGAAAGGATCCTCTGTGTGTTTCTTATATCTTTATTCAATTTAGGGCAGCAGACAAAGCAGCATTGTTATGTGTTGTTTCTAATATTTGTTTTGTTTTAGGAAACGTTTAGAAAACATTGCCGTAAGATTTTGCGAAGGGAGGGTCAGCTGTAGGAGTCATACTGATGTCACTGTGTGCCGCACTGGCATTGGTCAGCTAGTGTGAAGTGTCATCAAAAGCCGTGCTGGCATTGGTCAGCTAGGGTGAGATGTCAAAGTGAATACTGTTTAATGATTGGTTGGTTGGTGTGAGACGGGCGGATATTGGTTGAAAGGGTTTGACAATATCCGGAGTATATTAAGAGAATTTTGTTTGATTAATTACAAATTAGCGAAGTGTATTGAGGAAAATTAAACTTTTAAAAACGTTGAGAATGTTGTTTAGAAATGATGAACCAATTGATATCCGAAGAGGAGTCCCAGTAACAAAGGATGGTACACCAGTTGCTTTTATGTCTTTGGAGCATGGATACCATACGTGTACTTGGTTAGAGAATTGGGTAAAATATACTGAAGAAGATGGTGAATTAGCTTTCCCAGGTGACGGCACTTTTAATGAGCGAATTTTAAAAAATTTGAGGTATCAAATGAATAGCTTGAGACCTAATCATCGGCCAATGCAATATGAATCACTTGAGGCATGGGAACATGAAGCTTATCAGAGAGAAAAGAACAGGAAATAAAATAGATACAGAAATACAGTAAATAGGTATTCTGAAGCAAAATGGGATGTACAAATGAAGAGATGGAGGAGAGACGTGAGAGAAAGGGAGGGTTTATATCCAGTTAAGGTAGCGGAAGAGCAGTCAGCGGGAAATTGCAAAGAGAAAAGAAAAATGTCGAGAGTGAAGAGCAGGACCTAAATGAAATTGATGATGAATTAATTATTGGATGAGCTTTTGTTAAATAGATCTCCACCATATCAAGAACAACAAGGGAGGGTTACTCCTAGGGTCCCAACTCCTAGTGCCCCATTGATTGAAATGGAGGGTCTTCAGTCTCAGACTACTCAAATAAGAAATGATAATGACCAAAGACGAATAAAAGATGTTTTTGCACAAACGATTACTGAATTAAATCTAAAGGCAGAAGCTTTGTCAGTACCGGTAACAATTGTATAGTGACATTGTATAGTGGGGCCAGAATATTTCTCAGGTGCATGCATCAATAGTACCCGTTAAAGATAACAGAGTTTGCAAGAATACTGGAGCAAGTATTGTGGAACCAGTGATTGATATTTCAGAGAGATCTATAGAGACACCAAAACGTGGTACGCAGATAGAGCCAAGGAGATTATTACAAAGCCTGAGTGAGGTGACTCCAACGTCAGGTGGTTCGATAGGACCATCCCCAGAAGAATTGGATGAGTGGATCAGAGGAATGGTGACAAATAAAGTGAATGCTAATATGGAGGTAGGCAGATTGAAAGCGGATTTGGAAGAAATGATCTTAGGTACAATAAGTCCGGAGATGTTAAGTAAATATCAGGAAGAGGAATTATTGTTTTAGTATAAAAAGATTAAAATGAAAGCAAACGTCCTTCATGAGAAATTTGCTGAGGTAGCACAGACATACAGAGTGGACATTGAGAAGTCAAAGGCTTCACAGAAGATGTACCGATTGGATTCTAGTGATAAGGATTTAGAGAGTTTGAATGCTTCTGGAAAACGATTGCAAATTAAAGAGTTAATTAATACCTTGAAGCGTTGGGGTGAATTATAGCGATGGAAAAGCAGATGGGCTAAGAAGAAAGAAGAGATGCTTGGTAATGCAGGAGCAACATCATCAATTTACCCAGTGAAGGAAACAAATCGAGAGATAGTGACGACTGAGATGATATATCCAATGAGAGAAGTACCAGGTGGTGGATATGTTCATGTGCCATGGAATAGGCAGGATACTTTCTCATTTACAAATGATTTCCCGAAACTGAGACAGAAACCAGTTGAATGGTATTGGCAATTAGAAAGGTTTGTAAATGTGTCAAAGGTGTTGTTAAAGGATTTGGTGGCTTGTTTGACATTGTGGTTCCAGCAGATTTATGGGTTGGATGCAAGATTGCAGTAGACTGGCCTAAAGAAGAATACCCGAGAGATCCAAAAATAGGGGCACCGTCAGATGAAGTAATGAAGAAATATAATCAGGTTATTACTTACTTGAAGGGACAAATTTCACCAAAAGAGACAGATTGGGTCAAAATAGACAGGACAACACAAGAGTCAAAGGAAACATTGCATGCATACTATGAGAGGCTTTTACTAGTTTTCCAGCAATACAGTGGAATGGAGAATATCACTGATAAGGAAATGGGACATTTTGTGTATAGGTTTTGTTTGGATCGAAACAAGAAATTAGCAATATGATTCAGCAGCATTTAATATTTTGGCAAAGTAATACCATTGATAAAATATGACGTTATGCAAAATATTGTAGTGATGATATTGAGTCAAGCCACAAGACATTAAAACAGAAGATGATGTAGGCACAAGTGAAAGCAGCACAGAAAGGTGGAAATTTACAGGATGGTTCTCAGTCAGGTTATCAGGGAAAAGGTCAGAATCAGAATATTTAAAATGGATAGTTTTATAACATGGGAGGTGTTTTGATGAATAGTGGGGTTCAGACACAGGTAAAAGGCAGAGGTAGAGGCAATAAGGAAGATATGAAAAAGAAATACCCTTGTCATGCATGCGGAAAGTTCGGGCATTGGACGCGCGAGTGTAGATTGATTTTAGAAAACAGTGAAATGGATCTAAACTTTAATCAGCAAATGCAAGGTGTAGCGAGTGGTAATGCACAGCAACAGAAACAACAGCAACAGGTAGTGACACAACTACAGGTACCACAAGCCCCGATGCCCGGTAGTGTGAATGCTCAAATACAGAAATACAGCACAAATGGACAAAATGGAAATAATCAAAATGTGCAGATGTCTCCAAAATATTGGTTGCAGTGTCAAGAGAGTGATTCAGATACATCTCAAAGACTGTGCCTGAGGGGGGAAAAGGAGTGCGTACTTGGCGCATCTCTTGGGGTAGATCAGTGTGGTCCTTTTGTGGATGGAGAAGTTGAAGGTAATGCAGTGACATTCCTGGTAGACACTGGTGCTACCCATTCCACAGTGAGAACTGCGGAAATTCCAAACCTACCCATCTCAGGAGAAATAATCCAGGTTGTTGGTGTGTCGAACAAATTGATTTAAACTCCAGTGACAAAACCAATGAAAGTTCACATTGGAGATTTTTGGGATTCACATCACTTTGTGGTGTGTGGTTCAAGTCCAGTGAATTTGCTAGGAAGGGACTTGTTGTGTAAAATGAATTGTACTATTTATTGTACGCCAGATGGAATAGCATTTCAAACACCTGATGAGGATTTTGCGTTTAAGTCAATGTTGGCAAGACAGGGGTCAGAAGTGAATGAATTTCTTTTATTTACAATGGATGATATGCAGATTAAACTAAGAGACAGAGTGGATGTGGATGTGTGGGATTTTACAACACAGGACATTGGATCTATGAAAGGAGTTGACCCAATTAAAATTTCAGAGAAACCAGGAGCTAAATTTCCATACATTTCCCAATACAAAATGAGCCCTGAGACAGTTGCAGGGGTAACACCTTTAATTGATCAAATGATTGAACAAGGCATTTTGAAAGAAATTTTAGGAACTCCTTGTAATTCACCTATTATGATAAATAAAAAAACAAGTGGAAAATATAGGATTGTGCAGGATTTGAGGCAAGTGAACAAGAGAGTAATACCATGTTGTCCAATTGTACCAAACACAGCAGCGATACTATATCAAATCCCATCTGATGCACAATGGTTCACTGTGATTGATTTGTGTCAAGCATTTTTCACAATACCCTTACATCGGGATAGCCAATATTTATTTGCTCTCCGGTTTGGAGATTGTGTCTTGGCATGGTGCCGAGTTCCTCAAGGGTCTACTGAGAGTCCATCAATTTTTAATCAGATATTGAAAAAGTGTTTGGAGCCATTAATAATGCCAGAGAATTCAATATTTGTGCAATACATAGATGATTTACTTGTTCCATCAGAAACAAAGGAAGCTTGAGTGACAGATACTATTGCTTCGCTTAACCATTTGGCAGTAGGAGGGAATAAAGTGTCACCAGCGAAATTACAATTCTGTAAAAAATAGGTTTTGTATTTGGGACAAAAAATTGAAAAAGGAGTCAGGAAAGTATCACAAGATCAAATAAATGTGATCTTGCAAATGAATCCTCCAAGGACACAGAAAGAAATACAAATGATTCTGGGAATGGTTGGATACTGCCGACAATGGATCAGTGGATTTTCATTGATTACCAAGCCCTTGCAAAGATTGACACATAAGGATGTGATGTATCCGATTGAACTGGATGATGAAAGTATTTAAGCATTTATGGAGGTGCGAGACAGCCTTTGTCGAGCACCTGCTTTAGGAATGCCCGACGACAGCAGGAATTTTGCATTATTCTGCTGTGAAAGAGATGGTTGTGCACTCTCAGTCTTGACACAAACTCATGGAACAATGCAAGGTCCAGTGGCTTATTTTTCTACTACATTGCATGCGGTGGCAGCAGCATTTCCAGGATGTTTGAAAGCAGTAGCTGCTACATGTGTGAGTTTGGAGCAAAGTGATTCCTTTGTTATGGGCTATCCTTTGAAGGCGCATGTCCCTCATTCTGTGGAGATTCTGTTAACCAGAACTCAGACTCAACACCCTACTAGCAATTTGACTAAGTATGAAAAAGTGCTTTTGGGTGAGGAAAATGTCACAGTAACAAGGTGTACAAACTTGAACCCAGCCACATTGTTACCAGGTCCAAGTTGTGAGGAAGTGGTGGATGAAGCAGAACATGATTGTCTGGATGTGAATGAATTGTGTACAAAACCAAGGGCAGATATTAAATATACACCACTGGCCAAATCAGGATGTGTAATGTTCGTGGATGGATCATGCATAAGAGACGAAAAGAGTTTGTTGCGTGGTGCATATGCAGTTTGTACGATGTCTATGGTTCTTGAAGCCTCATGCTTGAAAGGAATAGTTTCAGCACACATATCAGAGCTGATGGCCCTAACAAGAGTATGCATAATTGGAAAAAATCTCAGGATGAGCATATTCACGGACAGTCAAAATGGTTTTGGGGTGGTGTACAATTTCGGACAACTGTGGATGCAATGTGTGTTCCTTATTTAATCAGGTTCACCATTTAGAAATAGTCATTTTGTTAAGGATTTGTTGGATACATTACAGTTGCCCATCAAAATTGGGATGGTAAAATGCTCTGCACATAAATCTGGAAATAATTACATTACAGTTGGCAATAAATATGCTAACCAAGTTGCAAAATTCTGTGCACAAAATTCAATTTCAATAAACAAAAGTACCCAGACATTTGATTCAAAATGTCAATTATGCCAGACAATTTGCTATCGCAGATGTCAAGAATATACCATGGAGTAACACACATATGTAGAGATGCCATGATTAGGCTTTTTAAGCAGACATAGTATAATCCCAAGTTCAGGGTCATTGCAGAAAGTCTTTGTCAATGTTACATAACATGCCAGCAGCAGAATGCAGGAGGGAAAACAGTTGTCACTTGGGGAAGGATTAGGAAAGCAGCAGGGCCATTTACACGATTGTAAGCAGATTTCATTGAGCTTACCCCTTCTAATGGGCTAAAATATGTCTCAGTGGTGGTTTGTCTGTTTTCTCGTTGGGTGTAGGCTTACCCAACAAGACGAAATAACAGTCTAACAGTGGCTAAACTACTTTGGAGAGAAATAATCCCCAGATTTGGATTTCCAGTCTTTTTAGAAACAGATAGAAGAACATATTTTACTAATGAAATAATTTGGGGTGTCCAGAGAGTCACAACTTCTTGGGAACATGGCGGCCGTTAGTTATCAGTCGCGGCTGAAGTTCCCTCGGGCTGTGTCCTGATCGTCTCTTAGGGGGGGCCTGCGAATAACCTATTCTAGGTTTAACCCCCATATGCCCCCTCCTTATCCTCTACCCTGTATTCTTTTTTCTTAATGATCTCATTACGTCCACGGCGGTGAATGGTTCCCGAGTCCCGCGGTGGATCGCCGGCGCTCCGAGCCTCGCGGTGTGCGTCAGCGCTGTGGTGCTGCTTGCCTCCTGGTTCGGGGCACAGGCGGAAGAGTCAGCACTTGCAACTATGCGAGCAACTATGCGAGCCTGAAGACTGGCGTCTGGAGTGGGGAGAGCTCGAGGGGAAGTTTGGCGGCTGGAGAGGGTTCGAAGACTAGCGCCTGGAGGAGGGAGAACATGGTAGGGTCCTCACACAAGGGAAGGCGTCATGACCCCGACGCCCCCAATAATTTTGAATCAGAAGCTGAGGTATTCACTGTGGAAGGAGGTAAGAGGCTTTTTCGAGTCTACTTGGATTTTCCAGACTGTAGTGTGGTCCTATTTTGGCAGGGGAAGCAGTCAGATATTGGTAAAGTGCAAAGGGGGTACCTCTATTGTATGGAGCTATGTGCTGCTCAGGTTCAGCAAGTTGGTGCATCATTACCCAATGTGTGTAGGTATACCTTGCGTACTAGAGCTATTCAGTCTTTTGCTATCACTGAGACCACAGCACCAACTCGTGCTCCCCCCCTACAGCTGAGGTCCGGGTGCTTGCAAGGCAGAGTAAAGGTGCTATTACCACAGAGCCTACTACTGGAGCTAAGGGAAGAGGGAAAGGCAAGGGCAACGGGAAGAAAGCCTCATCTTCTAAGGTGCAAATAACCCCTTCATTAAAAACGTTTTATAAGGTCATGTCTTCCCCCACAAATCAGTGCCTTAGTAAGGGAAGTTCCTCAGTGTCTAACAGCTTGTGAATCAATACCCCATTAAGCTCTGTTACCAAATCTAATCTTTCTGGTCTGCCTGCATCATTTTTGACTGCTACGCAGTCCCCTGTTCCTCCCCTGAGTGATTTAGGGGAGGTGGTGGCTGAGGCTGAGGCGTCTGGGGGTCATTTTTCCGCCATTCCCCCCATGGCTGGTATCTCCAATAGGTTCTCGGTGTTGGAGGTTCAAGACGCCCCACCAAGTTCTAATCTCAAACCAGCAACCTTAGAAACCCCAGTAAATTCTTCAGGGCCTGGACCCGGGTCACTGGCGGAAATCTTACTGTCCCTTAAGGAGGATATGGGGAAAGGCTTCTCGGTTTTGGTGTCAAACCAGGCAGTGATTCAAGCATCTTGTGGGGCGCTAGGTCACGAGCTGGAGGAAGTCTCCTTAAGAACGGACGCATTAGAGCTGGAAATACCCAAAATTAAGGAGGCACTCCATACTTCTACAATGGAAATGGCCAAACTAGCAACCCAAAATAGGGAACTAAAATATGACTTAGAGTGCCTGGAGAATCATACAAGAAAAAATAACCTTAGACTGATTAACATTTCCGAAGCAATTGAAGGGGCAGACATCAAAGGCTTTGTAATATCATTGTTAAAAGAAACAGTTTTAAAGGACTCCCCTGATCCAGACTTGGCCTATGAAATACAACGAGTCCATCGTGATCCGTTTAAAAGAAACCCAGCCAAACAGAAGCCTAGAAAAATCTTAATAAACTTTCTCTCATATACTGTTAAAGAAACGATTTTATCCTCGGCTCTGAAGGAAGGATTGTTAAAATCAAAATCTTCTTCCAACTAAAAATATTTCTCATATAACAGCCACAAAACAGTGGGAGCTGGGTAAAAGAATGGAGATTTTGAATAAGCTGGGGGCCAAGGCTCAATTGAGGTTTCCTGCTTCTTTGCGTATTATGTGGAGTAATCACATGTACATGTTCCGTACAGTAGAGGAGGCAGATGCTCTTACTGATAAAATACTAAATGAAAGTGGGGTGATGGGGAGGTAATGGTGGAAGAGAGATGGGGTCCCCCAGGAGCGATCTTGGTCAGGAGTTGTATAGTTGTTTATTTGTTTTTCCTAATAGCATGAGGGACTGAGGCCAAAGCCTAATAGTAGGAAGGGTTCCCTGGGGGGGGGTCGGGTCACGGGGGATGTTGGGGGGGTTGGTGGTGGGGTGTATGGGTGGGGTTGCAGTGGGAAAAAAAAAATATCCTCAATCTCTATTTCATATCTGGCCGTCTGCTTAGGTGGTATGATTTGCCCTAATGAGTAACGAAGTAAAGTTCATCTCGTGGAATATCAAGGGGTTGAGATGTCCCCCTAGACAAAGATTGTTTATGAAATATTTAGAGCAATCACCTGCCCAAGTCTGCCTTATTCAAGAGACACATTTAATTTATTTGGAGTGCCTTGTTATCTTTGCTAAATACCCCTGGGTAAAATATTTCGGCTCATCTGAGCAGATAAATCATAATAAAGGGTTGGCTATTCTGATAAAACAGGCGGCAGGGTGTGCTATTAAATCCATCCAAACGGATCAGACAGGGAGATGGATTGTTGCATTGTTAGATTTTGGAGGGTCTGAGTTAAGAACTGCCTCCTTTTATGGCCCTAACGTCGATGATCCGATGCATATTTGTAAATTACAGTCCAAATTAATGGAAGCAACTTTTCCTATAATCATTGGTGGTGATTTTAACATCCTCCTTGACCCCCTAAGAGATCGATCAAATCAGAGCCGATATGTGGCAGCCCCACGAATACGTAGAGCCTTGGTAAACATGATACATGATTTGGGGCTCGCAGATGTATTGAGAGCAAAAATGGGCATTAAACAGGGTTACACCTTTTATAGTAAGAAGCAGGGCCACTCGTCCAGAATCGACTACGTTTTATCAGATAGGCCTAGTCTACAAAATCTGACCTTTATATCTATCCTACCTAGTCATATATCAGATCATGCTCCTATTTTGTTTGTATATGTATGAAAAAGGTATAATCTCAGGCCTAGATGGACTTTAAAAGATCAAAGTTGTTGGATGAAGAAATAGTGAGGGCTCTAAAAACCGCCACCCTTGAGTATTTCTCTGTAAATATCAGCTCAACTTCCATGGATTTTATATGGGATGCTTATAAAGCTAACTTAAGGGGTCTTCTACATAGTTTAATCTGCTCAAAAAATAAGGCGGAGGCACAGGATCTATGAAATTTGAAAGGGAACATTCTTAATTTAGAGGAAGAGAGGACTCAGCGCCATCAGGGGAGTCCATAAAGGTTGCTACAAGTACTGAGTGACTTAGAATGCACCTGCCAGGAGTATAGGGGAAGGTTAGATCAGATGGTGAAGGCTCAGTGGATGACTCAGAACATGCAGAACTTCGAGTAAGGAGAGAAGGCGGGTGCCCTTCTGGCATGGAAAGCTAGAGTTGAACGAGTTAATAAATGACATCAATGAATTAATAATAAATGATAGTGGGGAGACATTAAGTAGCGTGGAGGATATGTAAGACCACCTTCTCTCCCTATTTTCAGAGCTGTATAGGGAAGAGATAGTGCATAATAATGAAACTATTCAAAACTGGCTGAGGGATAAAGCACTACCAGAATTAACAGTAGAAGGTCGAGAAAGTTTAGATGCCCCAATCACTGAGAGCGAGATTAGAGTTCAATTAAATAAATGTAAGAAGAATAAAGCAGTTGGCATGGATGCGCTCCCTAGTGAGGTTTATAAGCTCCTCCAGGATGAACTGGTGCCGATGTTGTGCTTACTATTCAATTTGGTATACAACCTGGAAGGTCAGGTTCCCAGGTCTTGGAAAGAGGCAACTATTGTGCTCATATTGAAACCAGGAAAGGACCCCCTTAAAGCAGATTCTTATAGACCTATCTCCCTGCTAAATGCCGATTATAAGACCTTTATGAGTGTTCTTGCTGGGAGATTGGAAAGTTAGTCCCACAGTTGATCAACTCAGACCAAAAAGATTTCATTCAAGGGAGGTATATCCAGGAGCAGACACATCAACTCATCGGTAACATAGACCTGGCTATAGCTCGGTCGGAACCCTTGGCCATCGTGGCAATGGATGCGGCCAAGGCTTTCAACAGAGTCTGCTGGGTTTATCTTTGGGAGGTACTCAGGAGGATGGGCTTTGGGCCTATTTTTATCCTGGCTCTGATAAATTGCTATCAAGGGGCTTCAGCTGTAATCCTATTTAATGGTTTGTTAACATCTAGCTTTTATATTCAAAGAGGTACTAGACAGGGCTGTCCCATCTCGCCCCTGCTCTTTGACTTGTATATAGAGCCCTTGGCTCAAGCAATAAGATTAGATGAGCAGATTACTCCTTTTAGGCCCCATCTTTATTATAGTAAGTTGGCTCTCTATGCAGATGACCTGCTGTTGTATACCAACGACCCGGTAGTGGTAATACCAAGATTCAAAGCCCTTTTAGTAGAATTTGGCTCATATTCAGGGTATCTAGCCAACACCTCCAAAACCGAGGTGATGTGTTGGAATATTGACAATTGGGTTGGCAGGGAAAGCAAAGAGTTTAAATATCTGGGTATTACTATAGTGAAAGATCTAGATAAAATTCCTCAGATCAATCTAAAAAAGACTACAAAAGAGGTGGATCGTATATTTGCTAGATGGAGGAATCTCCCTTTGACGATTTTCGGCAGGGTTAACCTAGTAAAAATGGTCATACTTCCTAAGCTAACATACATCTTTAATGAAATTCCCCTTAACTTTTCAAGCAAGGACATCGGTAAAATTCAAAGTAAAATTGAAAGCTTGATTTGGGCAAATAAGGACACTAGACTATCATGGAAGAAGTTGAGACGTAATCTCTTAAAAGGGGGGCTTGCTCTTCCGGATATTGCATGGTACTGTTTTGCCTTCCAATTTAAAAATATCCGGATGTTACTAGTAAAAACTGAGGAAACGAATTGGGGTAGCCTTTTAGGAGAAATAGTCTTGGCTGAGGGCAGGGGTGATGGCTTCTTGTATAAATTTGGGACTCCAAGGTACTTAAAAAAGGTGCACCTGAAAGTCCTTAGGGTTGCTCTTAGTCTGTGGTATAGGGCTAGATGTCGATGGGGGATTGGCTATTATTCTGATTTTGCCCTGATTTGGGATTCCCCTGGGACCCCGGCATGCTTGAAGGATAATCTTTCAACACCCATAAAGAGAGCAGGTATCACTGTATGGTCCAAACTTCTATCTCCAGAAGGTGTCCTCCCCTGGGAGGTTTTAGGATTAAAAATTGGTTGTGGCTTTTTCAGATTTAAATATCTACAATTGGTCTCCTGGTTCGCATCGCAAAAGGGGTCCATACATGGTGAATGGGAAACTGAGAATATTCTGCAAGAAACTCATCCTAAAAGAAAGGAAGTCTCCCTATGGTATAGGAAGTCTCTGGAGGCCGAAGATGCGGAACTCCCCCCACAACATGTAGTCTGGATTCAGTTCCCCCTTGTTCGCAAAATTGAAGACTTGTTTGACGCATCATTGAATTACTGTATAAATATATTAAACCCGCCAGTTTAAAAAAGAACAATTTTTTTGTTGCTAACAGGCTTTATTACACGCCGGCGAAGATAGCCAAATTTGCTCCTCTATCCTCCCCCAAATGTCCAAGATGCGATTTCCTTAAAGCCGATGATATTCATATGTTTTATGATTGTCTTGAATTAAGAGCTTTTTGGAGGAATGTAGAGCAAGTATTAAGCGGCATATTTAAAGTCAAACTTAAAGTTAATCTTACGTTAGTAATTTTAGGTGATGATGGCTAGTTCCTAAATGTCTTACTGCTGCTACAAAGGGGTCTATTGTTATATTTGGCTATTATTGCTCGAAGGGAAATTTGTAAGTGCTGGAAAGATCCGCGGCCCCCTCAGTGTGATGATTGGCTAAAAGCTGCGTTTGCTATGGCACGTTTGGACCAAGGGGGGTATAAGTGAGCATGGTACGAATATCTGGCAGGCTCTAATATCCTAGGGAAGGGAGAGGAGACTGGTTGAATCTTCCCCGGTCCTATGATTACACCAAGCTCCGAACAAAGGGGCTGGCCTGGTTTGGCCTAAGCGAATTTAGTAGCCGTGGGGCGCTAAGTTTGGAAGGACGGCTTCTTTTAAGAATTGCAGACGCTGATTGGTGAGATGAGGACAAAAAAAAATGAAATAATTTGGATGTTCTGTGCAGCTTTGCAAATTGAGAAACAGTTACATTGTGCCTATCAATCAGGAGCCTCAAGTGTTGTTGAACAAATAAATGGCACTGTCAAATCCAGATTGGCAAGAGTATGTGTATCTACGGCACTCAAATGGCCAAATGCTTTACCCCTAGTTCTAATGAGTCTGAGAAATATTCCTGATAAAAAGACTGGATTGTCCCCTCATGAAGTTTTTATCTGGAGAGCAATGAGACAGCCAATAGTTCCAGCGAATCAATTGATCACAATAACTGATGATCTGGTACTCGATTATTGCAAAGGACTGGCTGATGTGGTATGTTCTGTGTTTCATCAGGTTGGAGAATTTTCAAGCACAACACAGCAAAAACAAGCACATGAACTATGTCCAGGTGACTGGATCCTGGTGAAGAAGCATGTCACGAAGTCGTGTTTGGAAACATGTTGGCATGGGCCATATCAAGTGATATTGGTCACAACAATAGCAGTAAAGTGTGGTGGCTTGCGAAATTGGATTCATGCAAGTCATACAAGAAGAGTCCCAAGTCCATTAGAAGCAGAAGAAAAAGATCAAAGACAGGCTGTTAATAACCGAGAGACTGAGAATGATCAAGCAGAGTGAGCATCAGTTACTAGGTCTCAAGAAACTACTGAGATTGTTGTTAAAGAATAAGAAAAACAAAATCCAGTTAAAGAACAGAGTCAAAAGAAAGACACAAATAAAAGGAGCTTTGAAGACTGTCTTGAATCTGGTGACTCAGTTCAACGAAAGAAAAAATGAAAAGGAGATATATGGTCTAAAGGAGTGAAAAGACTGAAATACACTGTGAAAGATAGGATACCAAGTCATATAATAAAAGTGTTGAGTCAAACAGAACAAAGTGACTCAGAAGGCGAGACAGTTCGAAGGTCAAAGAGAGCAAAAGTACTGACAAAAAGTACACAGCACCATAATGGACATATGTGGTGTCTGAAAAAGAAGAGCATAGAGATCAAAGTCAAAGAGAAACTGTTACAGAACAGAGTCCAAACCACCTCTATGAACCGCCAAAAATGAACTGTCAAACAATTAAAAAGTGCAAAAAGATTGAAAAGAACACTTGGGAAAAGTGAAGAAAATTGCTGGATCTGAAGTGAAGACCTGTGTAAAAAAAAAGAGAGAGGGATAGAAGCAGGCTGGAGTAGCCTGGATTACACTTACACTTTATTCAATTTTTTACATTTTTTTAGTTTTTTTTTGTTTTTGAATGTATTCTTACAGAAATGGCAGAAACAAGACATCATGAGGCTGGACATCAAAATCAGAGTTGTAAACGTAGATGTATAAGATGTTGTTTCATAAGTATTTTACTACTAATGTTTGTTTGGTTAACATTAATTGTTATAGTGCCTTATTTTATGTTTACTACTATTATTAATGTTACTAATGTTGGAATGGAAGAGAAAATAGGTGTGGGAAATCTTAAGGAAGATCCACAAACTAACATAGAGAAATTAACTAATGACAGCATGTATCATCAGGATAACTCGATTAAAGACTTTTCATTAAATGTATTTACTAAATTACTTTATGAATATGTAGATACTATGGATGCAAGAGATTGTTATGTGTGCATGCAATTACCATTGTCTGTGTCTGAGGAAGTGACATACCATCACTTACCCTTAACATATGGTGTTTCATGTAGTGTTCTAACAAACTTGTTTTACGTGAGGGGTAGGTTGCAATATTATTATTCAAATTTCGATTTAGTATTTTCAGAAGTGCCTATTAGAAAGAATATGAATGGGATAAGTAGTGCAGAAGATTCTGAATACTTTGGGAATTTATTTCATACCACAAAAACAATTGACATAGTATATGCACACAGGAACAACTTTACATGTAGATTACATAATGAGGAGATCGAATTCATAGATTTAGTAGAAGATAGAAGAAAAAGTTTTAAAGAAAAGGCTGCTAAGCAGAAGTCTCATATATCTCGATGGGCTAACAGAGAAGGAAATTATAAGAAAGGAGAGACATATGCTGAAATATCCCTGGATTGGCATCACAAAGGAAAACGTTGTTTACTTAGACAGAAAATGGATTTAAATAATCATTTCATTGGGTCCGGTGAATGTGATCATGTTTTTCTGATAACAGGTGGATGGTGATTGAAAGGTGGAACTGACCCAGTTTCTCCAGGAATTTAGTATGTGTGTGGTAAGAATGCCTATTATAGGTTGCCTGCATATTGGTATGGGTGTTGTTATATGGGGATTGTCTTTCCCAAGATTTATCATACAGATAATAATTATGGAATCAATTAAAAGAAAACAGGACTAACTCGGGATTAAAAGGGGAGCTAGTTTTGGGGAAATTGTAGGTTACATTTTTGGTACACTGATATCTTTGGTTGGTACAATCCTCAATTCGCATAAAATTAAGAAATTATCGGCAGTAGTAGATCGTTTATCAATGGATACTGCTGGAGGGTTCCTAATGATCGCTACAGAATTGGTTGCTACAATGCCTATGGTTTTGCAGAATAGACTTGCTCTTGATGTGATATTGGCAAAGGAGGGCGGAGTCTGTGCAATGCTGAAAGTTTAACAGTGTTGTACTTATATCCCGGACAAGAGTAAATGTCTTGAGGGATATATAAAGAATATTACACATTTACATGAGAATTTGGCCGAATTGAAGGTTGATGGTGCTTGAGAGAAACTTGGTAAAGGTTTTTTCCTCTTTTAGTGGTTGGCTTTTAAACTTTAGTAATAGTGCTTTGGGAAAAATACTGACACCAATAATTGCAGTTGCTACATGAATGCTTATATTAATAATTATTTACAAATGTTGTAAATGCAAAGGGAGGAAAATAGATATTAGATGCAGAGCTAAGAAAAGGAAAAGAGAGGATATTGAGATGTAAGATAGAAAGAGAAATTATTTTGAAATAGTAAAAGATATAGATGAGCTAAGAATGAAACAAACGAAAACGACTACTGTCTTAAAGATGATGACAAATCAGATTTTTGGGATAGTTTTTGATGGCTCAAATCGCCATCAAAGGGGGGATTGATGGAGCAGGGTTTTTGCAAAATAAAACTTGCTCGGATTGAACCTCTCATTTAGTGTAATAATTATTTAAAACCGTTAACTGCATTACACTAATCTCGTTTGAATTAAAAACTGTGCATGCATATGACAGATGGGGAGACATGTTTGGAGTAGGCCACAAGCCATGCATAACTGATGCAGAAACTACAGACTAAAAGGCTGTGAATTATAAATTTCATAATGCTTTGATTTGATGCGTAACATTAATAGTGCTTTGCAAAAACACATTTAGAATTGAAGACTTGTATGGAAGATATATTTACATTATATTTTGTTTTTCATAGAAAGATGGAAAAGGGTTTAATTCTGAAATGGGAAAGGCCTCGGAAAACAGTTTGAAGATTTAGAACTGTGGGGTGGGGAGAAGAGTTTGGCAGGGAAGTGTAATGTTTTCGTGAGTCTCCGGTGATGACCAAGGTTGCGCAGAGGAAGACACAGCATACTTTTACAGCAGAGTTCCTCTGGAAGCGGACATGTACACAATTTGTTACATGGAATATGAGTGTGTTGCGGAGGAAGAAGATGCTGAGGCCAGTGAATGACGGAGCTTTTATGAACAAAAGAGTTCTTGAAAAATTGAACTTGCCTGAGTGGTGTGACCGAAACACCCCTTGTTTTAGCCAATTAGAATTGTTAGTTAGTAGAGATGAATAGAGTAGTGGATTGGACTTGTTAGAATGTAAAGTATAACTAAACCTAGAAAGTAGGAGGAGTTGTCGGCATTTTCCTAACTTTGTGAGAGGAGAGAGCTGTGACGCTGTATCCTAATCTTGAGCTACTGATCCTGACTCTTATAACTTTGCACTTTGAATTCTTTTGAAGTGCTTTGCTTACTCTCATGGCCAGTGGGTAGAATTTCCATTTCCTAGAATCTTGGGTGAAAGATAATATTTCTTGATTCCTGATTTGCCCTATAATTTGCAAATGTTTTCTCTTCTTTTATCTCTCTATCTATCCACTCCTTCAATTCGCAGAATCACAAGATGTATTTGCATATTGTTTGTTCTTCACTGTGAGCGACACACATTTGAGCTGTGTTGTATTTCTATGAGCAATTTACATTATTAGATAAAATCATTGACTTTACCAAAGGTGTCTGTTGTTATTATGGTATTGTATTAATTCATGGAGTAGTAATAACTAATCCCTGCCCACTAACAAAGATCCATAGATGGCGGAGATGAGTGAAACTATTGGTAAGTGGTATTAACTCATACAATGTGGAGGGAACTTATTATGAATTGGGTCCAGTTTATAAAAGCATATATTTAGGTTCCCAAAACGCTGCACCACCGGAGTAGAGTGCCTTGCTGTAGTCGAGTTTGCTGGTGATGAGTGTGGGGTTCACAGTTTCTTTTAATCAGTGGGGATTCACTTGAAGATCTTATGGAGCAGACATAGCGGGTGGAAGCAGGGTGATGAGACGGTGTTAATCTGGTAGTTCATGGTGAGCGAGGAGTCCAGGATGATGCCATGGTTTCATGGTGGTCTGTGGGGGGATCCAAGATCTGCGTGCCACCAGGAGTCATCCCAGGCACAGTGGCTGGAGCCCAGGATGAGGACTTCAGTCTTCTCTGAGTTGAGCTTGAGGCAGCTGTCCTTCATCCAGGGAGCGACAGCCTTCATCCCGTCGTGGAAGTTGGTTTTGGTGACTGTGGGCTTGTTTGTGAGGGAGAGGATCATCTGGGTGTCATCAGTGTAGGAACCGATGTTGAGTTTGTGGTTGCTTTTGATGGCTTTGAGCTGGGCCATTTGGATGCTTAAGAGTATGGGGCTGAGGGAGGAGACCTGAGGCACTATGATCTCTGTGGGCTCAAAGTGGAGTGGAGGTAGTCTCACTCCCTGTTTTCAGCCGGTGAGGAAGGTGCAGATCCATTCCAGGGCTTTGTCATGGGTGCCGGCGTCATGGAGTCTTGTACATACGGTACGGTGGGAGACAGTGTCGAAGGTGGCCGAGAGGTCCAGGAGAATGACGGCTGCAGTTTCGCCTCGGTCAAGGAGGGTGCAGACATCATCTGTGGCAGCAAGGAGGGCGGTCTCGGTGCTGTGGTTGCTTCGGAAGCTGGATTGGGAATGGTCCAGAATGTGGTTCACTTCAACGAACCTGGGAAGTTGGGCGCTGATGGCCTTCTCTATGAACTTAGCTGGGAAGGGGAGCAGAGAGATGGGCCTGAAATTCTTGAGGTTGGTTGGGTCAGCAGAGGATTTCTTCAGCAAGGAGTTGATCTCTGCGTGTTTCCAGTCTTCCGGGAAGGTGGCGGAGTTGATCGAGCAGTTGATTGTGTGGCAGAGTTTGGGGCGATGGCAGTGCCGGTTCTGTTAAAGAGGTGGTGAGGGCAGGGGTCCAGAGTGGATGGTCTTCATGATCTTGAGGGTGCCATCAGTGGTGAGGGGAGTCCAGCTGAGTAGGATCTGCTGGGGTCCGGTGTCGTTGGGTGTGGTGGACTAGAACTAGAACATTGTTGCCAGTGTATTTAACAGCCCTTTAAAGCCCAAAATCCTCCTTGTGTATAAAAGCTAATTATTGTTTCTTTACAGGAATCACAAAAATACAACACTAGGTATATATAATATTCATTGAAGACCCATAGCGCTACATGTAAAAACAAGCTATTTCCCTTTTACCGAACAGTAAATATTAGAACATAATGGCAAAGGTATTCAATGGCTCTTTAAAGCCCATAATCATCCATGTGTGAAGTAGCTAATTACTATTTATTTACTGAAATCTCGAATATGCATCCCAAGATGCATGCAACAGCAATTTAACAGCCATCATCCTCTGTGTGGAAAATAGCTATGCACATTTTCCTAACAGAAATTGTTAAAGTACGTACGAGATATATTGAAGTCGCTCAAACAATTGTAGCCCGATGTTCTAAATACCCCATGCGCTCTGCAGAAACACATACACTACTGTTCTTGGTATATGATAGAGTTATTGAGTGCTCCTAATGCACCATGAAGAAAATGGCTGTGTCTGTTTTCTAACAGAAAATCATTTCCTACATTGCCAGATACGGGTTTCAGCTATTAAACAGCTATAATTGCCCATTACAAAAGACTGTTTGAATTCCTAGTCCTGTAAATTCTGTCATTATGTAAACGTATATTTTGCTAATATCACATTTTTAAATAGTCTATATAAATGTACTTATTTGAAAATGTAACATTCTGTGCTACTAACATGTCCTTGCCTATCTTCTCAAACAAAGTACATTTTGTTTTCACTACCACTGAAAACTACTGCAATGCAGCTGTTTGTGATCTAGCAATGTAGTATTTCAACCAGCACTTAATCACCAGCAATGTACAATGGAAGAAAATGTCATATTATTTAAGGTAAAATGTCATATTTCATATACTGATGAAAATGGGCCCAGTTGACATTATAGCGGGTAACACGTTTCTCTGTCAGGGAAATGGAGTAAATGACTCCATTGTGGTGTTGGAGGTCCCCCCCAGCAAATTTAGAAATGACAGCCAAGCAGGCAGTTATTTCTAAAACACTGGCAGGAACCGCCATCACAGCAGTTCCTGTCAATGCTGTTTACAGTTTTGTGCAGGGCTCTATCATGAGAGCCTGAACCAAACTGTTTTTTTTCTTCAAAAGAAAAAGGCGAATGCTCCCCTTGTCATGCGAGTCCTCTTCCATGGAGAGGGAAGCATTTAGCAGTTTTCACCTACAGTTACCACCAGGTTTTCCTAGCAGTGATAGGCAATAAAAACGGACATCTTATTCTGTCCATCTAAAATAGATGGGCAGACTCAGAGGCCTGCCTTCCATAACCCCTAGTCCACAGGGCCATTGGAGGGGTTTAACCTCTGTCTCTGCCGTGATTAAGCCTATGGTCAGCCTGCATCAAAATTTGGCAGGTGGACAATTACCTTGGCGCCATTACGACTGATAAAAATTGCCCTAATATCCCCATAGGTACACTAAGTCACTATATACCAGCAAGGTAACGGTTAATGAAAACTGTTTTTGGGAGATTTATCTGTTCATCAAATAAATAGAGCAGACAACTTTAGCTCTCTGTCAGAGAGACGATTTTTGAGAAATTCTTTAGAACATATATTTTGTGAGCAATGCTTTAGAATATATATTTTGTAGGCTCATGGGGCTGTCACTCTCGCACCATGTGATATTTAGGCCTGGGCGAAAATTTTGTTCCGTTCGCGGAAATTGCGATAATTTGACATTTTCGCGTTCCGCGGAAAGTGCGAAAATGTCAAAATTTCCGCATTCCGCAGCTTAGCGATAATTTGGTTCTTGCTCGCGCTGTAAAATAATACATTCTCGCGCGCATGCGATCGCCTTACCTGAATCCCAGCGTTAGCCGACAAGTTTTCTTGATCCGGTTGCGTTCTCCATGAGATGTTGTATTGTTTTTAGCCATTTGCGCTGTCTCGCGACAGATCGCGCCCGCAGTGACGTCATGCGTCGCGCAATCACGTCTTTCTTCTCGCGATCATGCACCGCGAGACAACTGAAAACAAGATGGCCGCGCCCACGAGCAACCACATGGGTAAGTTGGCGAGCCGCAACCATGCAGAAAATCTCGCGAACATGCGGGAAAAAAACTTCCGCATCTTCGCGATATTTCCGCGTGTTTGCAATCATTTTTAACATTTTCGCGATAATTTGCGAAAGTGGGTTTCGCAAATTCCGCCCACCCCTAGTGATATTGGCTGTTTCATGTATCATTCCACCTCTTTTGAATGGCTTCCATTGCAATGCATGATAAACTATTTCAGGTCTACAAATATGCATTCAATCATCCTACATTCGATTCTTTATCTCATAAATTATTTGAATATAGAAAGAAATCCATTTTGTAAATGTGTTTTTTTACACCTTTAATGTTTTGTCAGAACAAGGATGCAACTATAATGTTGAGATAGTCCCCGAATTACCTTTTCCTTTTCACACATTGGGATGAACCGAATGGCAATCCAGTTTTGCCAAATCCCAACCCAAGGTCAATCCTCTCACCTCGTTACATGGCTGTTGAATATGTGCCTCCAGTCGATGCAAACACTTTCAGGCGGTCTGGCAACTCCCATGTGCTATGGTCTTCAGGACGGTGAGCACCTACCTCAGAGGCTATCCTTCGGTCATGTCAGCTCAGCAGTTGGAGATGCTCTTGTTTGTACTCTGGCTCTGCTCTCCTTCTCTTCACTCCTGCACCATTACTGCCACCACCACCATCTTGGCTCCTCCAACATTTCCACCACCACAACCATTACTACTATCATCACCATTACCACCACGCCATCACCACTGCCATCAGCACCTCTAACACCACTGGTATTACCACCATCATCACAGCAACACTATTACTACCACCAACTCCATTACCCACCAGTATTGCATCACCATTCCTATGCAACCATTACCCCCTCATTACAAGAGCTATTACCATTATAATGATTACCACAAACCGAATTATAACCATCACATTACTATTATACCTCGATTAACAACATCATTAAAATCAATATTACCACCATTACTACTGTTACCACCACTACCAGCACCCTTTTATGACACCCACCATGGTAAAAGAGTTACCCGTCTCACCATTACACCACTTTTAACACTGCCTCCACCACTACTACCATTATCACTACATTCTCCATTACCACCAGCATTACTGTAGCCAACTACATTACCACCACCATCATTGACATTACCCCCACCACCACTACCACTTCCTATATCATCACCACCATTACTATGACCACATCCATTACTAATATCACTTCCATTGCCACCACCATTATTACTACCAACACCACCTTCACTATCACACCATCATTTTAACCACCATTCCAACCACTGCTACGCGATCAGCATAACACCACAGTTATCACCACCATTATTACTACCACCAACACCAACTTCACCACCACTACCACCATTACCACCACTTCCAATAGGTCTGCATTCAGTGAGCCAACACATGCAAATACAAGCGCAAACTCATGTTGTGTGCATCTGTTGGCTCATTAAACCAGAACTCGTCGCTTTGCCAATGCTTATCTTCTTCCTTCCTCTCTTGCTCTCTTCCTCCCACAGCTGTCACCTTGTCAGGGCCATCAGCCGACGCGGTGTATCTGCCTTCATAATCAACCTACCTCATTGGCTGAGCACCCGCACTCCCCTTCTCACTTGGTAAAACGCTCTGTGAAATAAAGTGCGCATCTGTTCCACAGACATTGGATTTCTTCCAGCATCCATGAAAAATGCCCAAAGAACTAAAAGTACTTTTCTCTGAAGTCACAACAAACCGCAAATGCTGACTCCTTGACAAGTCATCAGAAGTGTGAGACGGCAGCAGTGCGAAGATATTAATTTCCCAAGTGCCGTGCAGCAGAACTGTCTGTTTAAGTGTAGCTCTCTTTAAAGAGCCTTGTGAGAATACAAAGCAGCCGGTGTGCATTTTTATGATGCGCTCCCAGCCACCGTCCACCCCTTCCCAGTGGCCCTCTCTCTTTCTGCAGCATGGCGCAGGTTCCTCTCAAGCATCGGAGAGTCTGCTGGATTTACACAGAACAGCTTTCACTTGGAGCGGATTCATTGCACATTGAACGCTCATCCCCAGGCCCGTCGTTGGCATCTCTGTATTTTTAGCCAGCAGTAGCGCCGAATGCATTCAGGCAGCTTGTTTGACAGGAGGCGCAGAGAGGGATCTCTGGCAGTCAGTGCACAAGATTGCGCGTCGTTTTGCATATTTTTGAAGATGCATTTTGAAAGCAAAATGAATGTAAGTATTGGATACGACGTGTGTATAACCATCCACCCGAAAAGGAGCGCCAATGATGTATATACATCGATGGTTGCTTAAGTATTTACGGAAATGTAGGAATTAAAATGGTAAAAGCTCGCGTGGAATTCTCATCTCTACTGCTCAGTTGTTTTGAAGCGAGTATTTTAGAAAGAAAACAAGAACGTGACTGAGTCTCTATACAAATGGAACGTGGTAATTGTACGCCAACAACACCACGCATCCCAAATGGATGGCAAAGGGCCGACTGCCCACGGCGTACGCGTCACGCGCGAAGACAAGTCACTGTGAAGAGCAAACACGCGGTTGTGTTTATTATCAGTACACGTCAAGTATCTTTCTCTTTATCTTGGGTTGCTACATTTCGGCAGGCTCGCAGGTGTCTAATCGTGTATAACAATGAGTCCGTTTTAGGTTGCTTTTGTGCGCTCCATCAGCGGGTGGAAGGGGAGGAGCTCTGTTGTCATTTGTGCTGAGGGCGGAGGAGGCGGAGATTGGTCCAGGCAGCAGATGCTGTCTCAGTCTGTCGACTGAAAGGCAGCTGCTCGTAGAGAAATGAAGTGATTAGCAAATTTGTAAAAAAAAATGATACATACATGAGTGCAATGTAGAAGGGGAGGGAGAAGGATGTCATATTACTAAATTTGAAGTTAAAAAGGTAGCACATCAGAGAAGACAAAGAATGTACGTTAATGTAGTAGCAGGAGAGAAATGAAAATACAAATATTCTTCGGAGTATTTTCAGGACTTGCGATGGCAGAAAGTTAAACACTTTGGCGCAGAATTACTATGATTTTTTGTTGGAGTTGCGCCACTTTTGTGGACCAGCCCCGATGCAAAATTCCTTTTGGCATTTACTAAGCCACACTTTACATGGCTTTGCATGGTTTTGTAAATACAAGGTAACGTAACGCAGCCCATAGTGCTGCCTTGACTAACTTTGCATTCAGGTAAGTGTTACATTGGTGGAGCATAAAGGGGACCATGCAACCAACCATGTATTTTAACTGAAACATAATATTTCAAAGACCTGTAAAGTTGGGATTGCGCCATAATTGTACACTTACCTGACAGAGGTGTAACAAGGGGAAATATCTTTATTACTCCTAGTTTCTTCCACTTCCATGTGAGCTGCATGAGGTAACATTTTACAAAAGGGAGCCTTCATATTCGGCATCCCTTGAATATGACAATAACCGGCAGTGGACTGCAAAAGAAAATGTTGCTCTCCTGCACTTTTTCTTTCTTTACAAATTAAGCACTTGAATAGCCTGAATTCCATGGCTACCTTACAGGACTTCATTACATCACCCTCTGCCTCGTGCAGAGCTCACAGTGATCCTGCATTGTTATGTGTATACTCATTTAGCCTTGTAGCCCACTATCAAGTGCTTAACCAGTTCGTAACTGCCCTCAATCCAAGTTATAGGCCCAAGTGACTGGTGATGGAGCAGGGGAAAATACAAAAAATGCTGTACCCCCTTCAAAGTCAATGACCTCATAACTCTAATTTACTAATTGTTTGAATGAATGTACTAATCAATCAATGCACCTTTATTTAGACACTACACACGGGGAAATTAACTGGAATATGCAAAAATCTAACTTACTTACAGATGTGAACTTAAATTAACATACCTTTGTGTTTCGTGTAGAAAATAGAAGTAAAAATGCATGTATTTTATGTGTAGTTAAGTATATTGAGGCAAAGAATACAGATGGTAAGTAGAATGGCTTTCAATGTTGCATACGCTAGGTAACACCTAACACGGGTCATTAGAACGGTGGGTGGTAAACAGAAGGGCTTTTTTTCTATGTCTAATTTCTACTATGTTGTTTTCACATTAGTTCCGTTCGGGCCTGCTAGGCCTCGCTGAGAAAATGGCCGCTGCCGAGAGAGGATGATCACATGTGATCAGAATGGCATCTGCGCATGAACAGAAGGAAAGTTACAGTCACGAGTGATGACCTAATGCCTGGAGTGAGAGATGTCAAGGTCGCACTGGCCTAAGACAAGAGTGGATGCCAAGTCTTTCTGTACAAAAGCCTGGGAACGGATGAAGAACTCGGACTGCAGAAGATGATTCCATTTATTAATGAAAGAAATGGTTACAATTGCTGGAACCTAACAAGTCACGAGGACATGAATGAATATGCAATTTACAGAACTGGTTTAGGCAAGGAGGACAATGAGGTGACCATCACCACCCCTGCAATGGACCAATTGAAATCAATCACAGCCCCTAAAAAGTTTCAATTCTGGGTATATCAAGTTAGTGCAAGGGTATAAAATGAGTGCTTGTGATGACGTTGTGGCACTTGCTTTTTCTATTCAACACAACACGCTCTCTGTTGAGACGATTTATCTCCACGATGCTGAAAAGACTTTGACAGATTTTTTGAATTTCGAACTTTGATGGGAGGAAGGAACGAGAATGTCGCGAGATTCAATCCTGGGAGGGAACACGTCCGAGGAGGTTAGAGGGACAGTCAGTCAGTTTGGGGAACCTACCCTTTGATCTGAGGTTCATGTTTTGGTGAACCATTCTCGTCATCACCATAAGGCCAAGGGTAATGAGTATTTTCTTTAAATCTTTACTTGAAACGCTTTCGAAATTAATGATTATAAATTGTCTAATAAAATTTACTTTTTCAATTATTTCAAAGAATCTAGATAAAATTTCATGCTAACTCAAACTAAGTCTGTAGTTATTAAAATTAAAGTTATGATCTATAAAAGGTTAAATGTTTAATTGTGATTGAGCTGGACTTAATCGCTTTCAACTGATTCCTACTAGTTGGTCCATCGACCCAAAATAACGAAGTACCTTGATGATTAGACCAGGAAACTCCAGAGTTTAAATGTATATAATGTATATAGATATTATTTAGGAAAATAATAGTAACAAGGTACCCTGTGTCATCTTACAGCTCGTCAGCTTGTCACTTATCCAGAAACTGAGTGAATGTGTGTTTTCGGTGTTATAGGCCCCACCAATGAATAAGTGGTGTGTGAGGTTTCCCTGGATTAAGTGACGCTTGCAAAGGGTTTGTATTGGCCGCGCTGCATCAGTTTTCTTGGTAGCAGAGTTATGGTTTCTATAGGTCAGTTAAGCGGATGATTGATTATTGATTATTAATCTTTATTTTTAACACTGCATGTTGAGTCTGTGTTACGTTATATTTAGTTGGAATATTGAATCTTCCGGGAGGTAGGAAGTGGATTTGTGTGACAAGAGAAGTCACATGGAATTGTGCATTGTCTGATTTCAATCTGGTGATAACACAGGATTGTGTTATGACAGGGAAACTCATGTGTGAATAATGTTGAATGAAACAGCAACAGGTGTTCTCGTGAAACTCTGGACTTAATTCTCAGGAGCAGTGTAGTCTCCACATGTGTTTTATCTCCAGAGAAACGCGTTTACTTCTTGCTTGAGTGAAGGGTAAGGTAGAGAGAAGTGCTACTTTATCGGCGAAACAAAAATTCTGTGGTAGGGTAGAGGTAAGCACTGCCTACTGGAAAAACAGAATTCTTGAAAGATTGGGAAACTATCACTTTTGTTTAGTGAAAACGGACAATGGAAAATGTGTTCATGTTGTAACTAACCGATTTTTAAAATTAGACGAGTTGTAAAATTGTGCAGATAATTTTTGTAAAGGAGGGGTCAGCAGAAGCAGGAGTAGGGCTGACATTAACAAGAGTTGTGCTGGGATTGGTCGGTTGCGGGAAAAAATTAAGAGTTTCTGATTGGTGCGTTAGTGTGAGTCATGCTGAGATTCGTCAGTTACGGAAAGACGGGAAGCATTCTGATTGATGCGTTAGTATGAGTCGTGCTGGGATAGGACAGAATAGGTAAGCATTTTGGAGAAGAGTTGTGTGTTTAGTTTCGACAAGTAATTATAAAATTTTGCTTATTATAATGAACAAGAGACAGAGAAACCTTCATGGTTTAAGAAAATCAAGAGTTTCTTTAAGAAGGATAAAAAGATTGTGACGAGAGAAGGAGAAGTACTTCCTCCAACAAAAACACCCGCATCTTATATGATGACGAAATATGGTTATCATACTTGTATTTGGTTGGAAAATTGTGCAAAATATACTCAAAATGATGAAGTATTGGCATTTCCAGAAACTGGTTCATTTAGCACAGTTATAATACGAAATTTAAGAAATAAAATGATGAAGATTGAACCGCGACCTAGACCGACACAGTTTGAAGCCCTAGCTGAATGGAAAGATGAGATATATGAAACAGAAAGACATAGAGGTACAAGGGATGATGGTTTTGTTCCTAGAAGAGTATGGGGTTGGAATCATGAGGACAGGATGAGACGATGGTGGTACGCTAATATGATGGATGGTATATTTCCTGCTAAAACAGTTAAAGAGAGAACAGGGAAAAAGTGTACAGAGAAAAAGAAGCATACAATATCAGAAAGATGTGGATATGGAGACAGTGATACAGATGATGAGTTGCTGGAGGACATATTAAATAAAGGACCCCCTCCGTATCAACTTGTTTCTGAGGTGGTGACACCAAATGCACTGCCAATGGAAACTGGGATAAATCAAAATCTAGAACGATTTTCTGAAGTAAATAATTCATTCAATAGACAGAAAATACCACAGATTGTAGAACCTGATAATCATAATGCATCTGAATTAGCAAAAACGACAAAAGAATTGGCTGAAAAGATAAAAGAATTGACAAAGAATGTAGAAGATGTAACTGTGCCAGTAACTATAGGTCCAGTGATACCTTTTTTTGAAAATCAGAAGATAGATGAACATTCTTTAACAATTCCCTTAAATTCCAGTATGCAAAAAGTACGAGAAACAAATTTATCTTGAAATTAGGGAAACAAAAGATTCGGTCAGATTAACTCCACCTATGGATTTGACAATAAATCAGAGTCCGATAAATAAGATTCCTATGGGAACTGAATCAGCAACAGAAACACCAGAGAAAAGTGTAAATAGGGTAGATTAAAATATGACCCCTGTGGGACCAACGGCAGAAGAATTAAGTGATTGGGTCAGGAATTTGCAGAAAAAAGATGCAGAACCACAACCTTTAGATGTAGTGAGATTACAAATAGACATGGAAGAACTGATTATAGGAACTATTGGTACAGACCGGTTAAAGACATACCAAGATGAGGAGTTAATGTTCATGAGCAAAAGTATAACATGGAGAGCTAGAAATTTGCACGAGAAATTGGAAGAAACAGCAATTGGGCTGGGAGTAGATTTTGAAAAGGTTAGAGGATTACAGAAACCTTATAGAGCAGATTTCAGTGAAAAAGATATAGAGAATTTGAATACTTCAGGACGGGCAACTCAGATAAAAGAACTAATTGTGTTACTGAGAAAATGGGGAGAAGTAGATAATTGGAGAAGTAGATGGACAAAGAAGAAAGAAGATATGACTGAGAAAATGACTTTAGCTTTCCCAATAAAGAAAAAAGAAACCATTAGCAGTAGAATGTCCAATGAGAGAAATTCCAGGAAGAGGTTATGTACATGTCCCATGGTCTAGACAGGAAATATTGTCATTTAAAAATGATTTTCCGAGATTGTGAGAGATGCCTGTAGAATGGTACAGACAAGTGGAAAGATTTGTAAAGGTTTCGAAGGTATTGTGGGAAGATTTAGATGGACTGTTTGAGATTGTTGTGCCTGCTGATTTATGGACAGAATGTAATATTACAGTTGATTGGCCAAAGGAAGAATATCCTAGGGATGCTAAAACAGGAGCACCAGGTCCATAAGTAATGAGAAAATATGAGCAAGAAATCACTGTTCTGAAAAATAAGATTCCTCCGAGAGAAACAGATTGGGTAAAGATAGATAGAACAACACAGGAAGCAAAAGAGTCTGTGCATGCCTATCATGAAAGGTTGCTTCTAGTTTTCAAACAGTATAGTGGATATGATAACTTGAGTGAAATAGACATGAGTCACTTTGTATATCGATTTTTGTATGGTCTGAGACCCGAGATAAGTGAAATGATTAAACAGCACATGTTATGTTGGCAGTCTAGTACAGTGGATGAGGTGTTAAGGAATGCAAAATATTGTAGTGATGACATAGAAGCTAGACAACGTAAACTCAAAGAAAAAGCAATGTTGGCACAGGTGAAGGTTGCAGAACAGCAAGAAGCTCAAATATTAAACCAGATTAATGATGCAGGGCAGGCAAAAATGAAACCTAACATTGGTAAAGGAAAATGTTAGATGAATATAGAAGAAGCTAAAAAAAAATGGCCATGTCATAATTGCGGAAAATTAGGGCTTCGGAGAAACGGGTGTAAATTACCTCCAAAAGTTAATACCGAAAATAAATCATTAAATCCACAGGTGCAGAATGAGGTGGGTTGTCAACAACCGCCACAGCAGCAGTTAGTTACTCTACAGAGTCAGGTGCCGCAGCCACCTCTCCCAAAGAGTGTAAATCTTCAAAGATACAGTGCAGAGACAGGATTCTACGGTGGAGAGCAGGTAGGAAAATTGCCGCGTGCAGTTGCTGTTTCACAGTATTGGCTACGACCGGATGGAAATGAATCAGATGAAAGTTTATGACGGTGCCTAGGAGGGGAAGAGGAGTGCGTGATTGGTGCAACTGTAGAGGTAGATCAGTCAGGCCTGTTCGTGGATGGAAAGGTGAATGGTGTAAATATTACTTTCCTTGTAGACACTGGCGCTACCCGTTCTACTGTAAGATCAGTTGAAATTCTAAACCTTCCTCTCTCAGGTGACTTCATCCAAGTTGTAGATGTCTCCAATAGACAAATTAAAGTCCCTCTAACTAAATCAGTGGGGGTGGAAATTGGTCCTTTCAAAGACATGCACCGTTTTGTAGTGTGCGATTGTAGTCCTGTAAATTTGCTTGGACGCGATATCCATTGTAAAATGAACTGTGCCATCTATTGTACCCCTGATGGTATTGCATTTCAGACATCAGATGACGATGTTCTGTATAACATTACTATGGCAGCACTTGAACCAGAACATTTTGAAATATTTCTGGTGTTTGACGCAGGGAAAATCCCTACCGAACTGAAAGAAACAGTGAAGACAGATGTATGGGATTTTACGGGTAAAGACATGGGTCTAATGAAAGGAGTTGACCCTGTAAGAATTACTGTAAAGGAAGAAGTAACTTACCCAAATACTCCACAGTCTTGCGAGAAATGCGCATGCGCGGGCGTCCGCGCATGCGCATTTGTCAGAAGAAGTTGGAAACCAGGAAGAGGGAGCCCCGGAGACGCCGCGCTTCAGGTAAGTGTCTTTACTTTTATTTAATTTACAATTAGGGTATGTTTTAAAAGGAGGGCGGGCGGGAGGTGGGTGGTCGGTGGCAGGCAGCTACGCTTCACCCTGGCGTGTGCGTAGCGCTTCCTGCTTCGCCTACTTCGAAAACTGTGAAGCAGGCAGCGCTACGTACACTACCTGGGCGAAGCGTAGTGTCACGCCAAGGGTTAGTCTAAAAGCAGTAGCAGCCACATGTGGGAGTTTGGAACAGAGTGAAGGAATTGTGATGGGATATCCGTTAAAAGTGTATGTCCCACATTCAGTTGAAATCCTTTTGACCAGAACAAAAATCCAATTCATGACACATAGCCGTCTAACCAGATATGAGAAGGTGATTTTGGGTGTAGATAATGTAACGATTGTGAGATGTATAAGTGTGAATCCTTCCACTTTATTACCTGATGCAGTAAATGCAGAGGTCAAAGATGATGTTGATCACAATTGTATGGATGTACTTGAATTCTGTACAATGCCTCGCCCTGACATCAAAGTTGAACCCCGGGAAGAATCAGATTATGTGATGTTCGTGGATGAATCATGGTTGAGAACGAAAGAGGGAATTTTGAGTGCCGCATATGCTGTGTGTACGGTGGCAGTCATCATGGAAGCATTTTATTTGAGAGGAATACGTTCAGCCAAAGTTGCCGAGCTGATTGCTCTGATACGAGCATGTAAACTGGGAAGGAATTTCCGAATCACTGTAATCACGGATAGCCAGTATGGCTTTGGTGTGGTACATGATTCCGGACAGATCTGGTCACAAAGGGGATTCATGACTTCTTCGGGATCTCCAATTAGAAATGGTGAATTTGTGAAATTGTTGCTTGAAGCGATACAGCTGCCTAAACAGATTGCAGGCGTGAAGTGTGCTGCATAGAAACATGGTGATGACCACATTACAGAGGGCAATAGGTTTGCAGATGAAGTAGCTGAGTATTGTGCCAGACATACAAGCTCAATAAATCAAAGAAGGGAAAAAGAACATGTTTCATGTCCTTTGATGTTTACCAACACAGTTGAAACGTGGGAAGAAGTGAGACAATTGCAGGTGATGAGGAAAAAGAGATATGGATAAAATCAGGCTGCAGACAAAGAGAGAAAGATGGAGTCTGGGTTTACAGGGATGAAAGACCAGTTATGCCTGATAGCATGATCTCTAACATGGCACGGATGTACCATGGACAGGCACACATAGGTAGAGATGCAATGATCAGACTTTTCAAACAGACTTGGTACACCCCACAATTTAGGGTTATAGCTATAAGTCTTTGTCAAAGATGTCTTATATGTCAACAATTGAATCCAGGAAGGAAACAGTAGTGAGTCTTGGAACAATAGGATGAGAGGGAGGTCCTTTCACCAGAATGCAACTAGATTTCATTGAAATGCCCCCAAGTAACAGATTGAGATATGTCTTGGTAATTCTCTGTTTGTTTTCTCGTTGGGTGGAGGCATATCCGACAAGAAGGAATGATGGAGATACTGTAGCCAAACTCTTGCTTAGAGAATTAATTCCTAGATATGGTTTTCCAGTTATGATAGAAACAGATAGAGGAAGTCATTTTCAAAATGAGGTTATCCAGCTGATATGTGAAGCATTAGGCATTCAACAAAAGCTGCATTGTGCTTACAGAACAGAGGCTTCTGGGGTGGTTAAGCAAGTAAATGGCATGATCAAGAATAGGCTAGGGAAAATGTGCCTTGCCACAGGACTCAAATGGCCAGATGCCCTACCTGTTGTGCTTAGGAGCATGAGAAGCGTGCCAGACAGAAAAACTGGCTTGAGTCCGCATGAAATAATAATGGGACGAGTAATGAGACAAGCATTCGTACCTGTCGACAAACTGCTGACTATAACTGATGATCTTATTTTGGACTATTGCAAAGGATTGGCTGATGTAGAGCATTCTGTGTTTCATCAAGTTGGACTGGATGCGATCACACTTGAAAGAAACCCAGCGCATGATCTGAGTCCGGGAGACTGAGCCCGCATAAAAGTCCAACCGAAGAGAAATTGCCTGGTTCCTCGCTGGGACAGACCACAACAAGTGATCCTAATGACTAACACAGCAGTGAAGTGTGCAGGTGTGAAAAATTGGGTTCATGTCAGTCATACGATCAAAGTCCCAGATCCTGGAGATCGACCTGTGAGCCGACATCTCGAAATATCAGACACCAGTTCGGCATCTGAGACAGAAGCTGAAACAATCAAAGTTCCAGATCCTGAAGATCGACTTGTAAGTCGACATCTGGAAATATCAGATACTAGTTCGACATCTGAAACAGAAGAATCTGAATTTGGTGAAAACCAAACTCAGGACATTGAAAAGCAAACTGAGGACATTGAAAAGCAAACTGAGGACATTGAAAAACAGACAATTGATATTGAAACAGGAGAGACAGAAATAATTCACAGTGATGTCGAACAGCCAAGTGCAAGTTTTGAGGAAATTCCTCCAACAGTAAGTGAAAGAAATAAAAATTCAGATGGTGTATTAGAGATCATAAAGTTCATAATCAAGGAGAATGAAGTAAGGTCTGAAACAGAATCAGAGAAAAGTGAAGAAGAACTAAAACAAAGGAGAGGACCAAGAAAGAGAGCTTGGAAAGTGGAACGAGAGGAAACAGAGGCTGGACTAAAAAGGCCACGAAAAGGAGATAATTGGCCCAACGAATATAAAAGACTGAGGGGCATATTGACAAGGGCCGGCGATAAATATCGCAAAGCGCACTTGCATGTTTATCGCCAGTTATCTCTAGAATTTATCGCCCGGTTTGCGCGTTATCAACAACGCGCATCGCTGAGGCGATAAAAATTCCAGAGCTAGTGTGGATATCGCCGTTTTTCATGGTGGAAAACGGCGATATCCAAGATGATAGGGCCTGTGGTCTTAGCCACGGAATCCACCCCCCATTTAAGTACGCCTTAGTCAGGAATTTAACAGACATTAAATTCCTGCGTTAAGGCATACTTAACGCGATTTAAATAATCGCTACCCTTCTTGTTAATATCGCGAAGCTGCCTTCGCGAAATTTTCCCTGGTTGGTTTCACAGCCACGCCTACTTTGCATGTCATTAGCGATGCAAAGTTAGACGTGCTGGAAACGGGCGCTAATTCAGCAAAACACGCGATAGATTACTGATAAGACGATAAAATTATCGCCGCTTTTCGGCCAGAAAACGGACGCAAAAGCGGCGATAACTTTATAGCGCCACCTTGGTAATATGCCCCTGAGATACAAGATAATAAATTTGAATAAAGAACAAGAAGAAAAATTAAATGAAATAAGTCAAAGAAATCAAAGAAATTTGAATAAAGGACAATTGCAGAGACCAAAAAGAGTAAAGAGACCGAATTTGAAATATAAATCACCTGAATGGACTTACAAAGCACCGCCTGACATTGAAGAGGTGGATAGCAGTCAAGAGAACTCAAAAGAAAATTGTAAACAGGAGGGTGAAGGTGAATTGTGTCCATCCTGAAGAGACTGAAGAAACCAGAATAAGGACAAACTGATGAACTTGAAAAAGATTTGAAAGGACCCAACCGTGCGTCCAGGGCAATTGGTTTAAAGGCCATATACTTTCTGAGTGTGGAAAGATACATTTTCTGTACATATCTTAGACTATAGATTATCATGGCAGAGATTGAAAACAGAAAATCTAGGTGTAGTTTCCTACACAGATGGTGTAGGGTGTGTTTTCACTGTACAGGTTTACTGATATTTATTTAGTTAATTTTAGCAATAGTCATCCCACTTAAGATTAACTGCAGAAAGTACATCTGGAATGAACAATAAAACAAATAATGATAAGGCACATAACGCAAAGGATACTGCAACACTGACAAATAATACTGAGACACATAGAGACAGGTCAATAAATGATTTTTCTAAGAATGTTTTTACAAAACTTTTATATGAATATGTAGAGACAATGGATGTTAGGGATTGTTCTGTCTGTATGCAGTTACCTGCGTCTGTGATAGAGGGTGCAACATATCATCACCTTCCTTTGACGTATGGAATAACTTGCAGTGTGTTAGCAAGTTTATTTTATAGGACAGGCAAACTAGAATATTTCTATGCTGATATGGATGCTATGTTTGCTAAAATTTCTGTAGTTTCTGTACTAAACAAGGTGGAGCCTGGTAAAATATTTGGAGATTTTTTCTTAGAAACAAAAGAACTAACATTAGAATATGCATTTAGACATAACCTCACTTGTAAACTAAGGAAAGAAGAAAAAGTGTTTTTAGATATGGTAGAGGATAGAAGAGTCAAATTTCAAAGAAAAGTGGCAGGAGAAAAGATGAAAACACCACCTTGGGGTTTTGAGGAAGGAAGTTAAGATAAGAGCGATACTAATGTAGCAATAGGGCTAGATTTGCCTGAACAAGAGAAATTGTGAATTCGTAGAGATAACACTATGTATGATAACTATTTTGTAGGTGCTAGTGAATGCCAAAAAACATATAGAATTATAGGGGGATGGGGATTCAAACGTGGTAAAGATCCATTATTTCCAGGTGTTAGAAACGGGGTCCCTAGTTGGCCGGGGTATGCACCCTAGTCCAGTAGCGAACACCGCTTCCGACAGGGTAGCTTGGCGCACAGCAGGAAGGCTTAACGTCAGAGGCAATATGTAAAGTATTTGTGTAACACACACCAATAGTACACAGTAAAACATGCACAAAAAGACTACACCATTGAATTATAAAAATAAAAATATCTTTAGCTCACGTTTCAGGCAAGATTAAAAAATGACAAAGGTTCATTATAGGCAGTGGGGGATTTGTCAGTAAACAGGGATGTCTGTGACCAGGTTAGATCAATAAAAACAAAATGCACATGGGTTCAGGGCTTTCCTGTATAATACGTTCCAAGTATCCTTTGGGCAAGGAAAAGGAAAATAACCCTGTAGGCTCTGTTAGTCCGTGGGAACAATGTCCAGGAGATTATTAGTCAGTCCTCAGTTGTGGGGAAAACCCCATGGACAGAACGAGTTGTAGGCCTCAGGATAAGGAGGTCCTTCTATACTGGCGCTGTTCCTAATGCACAGGGACGGTGCAAGGCCCACTCTGACCACCGAATTCCAGCTGTAAACTACCGAATATCTGGGGCACATTGCTGTTATTATTCATTTTCAAGCAGACATTAACGGAGGCAGCACTGGGCTGGCAGTACCTCCGGGGTATCAGCAGTATAGTTGAAGCCCTGGATAAATAGCGTGAGAGGCCCTGTGCATTAGGGACAGCGCCAGCATAGAAGGGCCTCCTTAACCTGAGCCCTACAACTCGTTCTGTCCACGAGGTTTTCCCCACAACCGAGGACTGACTAATAATCTCCTGGACATTGTTCCCACGGACGAACAGAGCCTACAGGGTTATTTTCCTTTTCCTTGCCCAAAGGACACTTGGAACGTATTATACAGGAAAGTCCTGAGCCCATGTGCATTTTTTTTTATTGATCTAACCTGCTCACAGACATCCCTGTTTACTGACAAATACCCCACTGCCTATAATGAACCTTTGTCATTTTTTCATCTTGCCTGAAACGTGAGCTAAAGATATTTTTATTTTTATAATTCAATGGTGTAGTGTCTTTTTGTGCATGTTTTACTGTGTACTATTGGTGTGTGTTACACAAATACTTTACACATTGCCTCTGACATTAAGCCTTCCTGCTCTGCGCCAAGCTACCCTGTCGTAAGCGGTGGTCCCTACTTGGACTAGGGTGCATACCCCGGCCAACTAGGGACCCCGTTTCTAACACCAGGGATCTATTTTATCTGTGGAAACAAAGCTTATTATAGGTTGCCGGACAATCTAGGTCTGGTCTTTCCAAAGATATTTCATGTAGATAGGGGAACTAAAGGAATTCATGAGCTAGGTAAACCACTAACACGTTGAAGAAGGGAAAGTTTTTCGGAAATAATAGGTGACATTTTTGGAGCATTGGTACCAGCAGTGGGTTTATCTTTTAATGCATATAAAATTCGGAAATTGTCAACAATAGTAGATCGTTTATCAATGAATACTGCTGGAGGGTTCTTAATGGTAAATACAAAGATGGTTGCCATGCGAGCTAAGGTGATGCAAAATCGACTTGCCCTTGATATTCTTTTGGCAAAAGAGGGAGGAGTCTGTGGCATGCTGAAAGTACAACACTGCTGCACTTACATTCCTGATAAAAGTCAGAATATACAAACGTATATAAAGAATATTACTGAATTGCATAAAGAAATTACCCCACTGGAGGTTGATGGTGCTTGGGAGAAACTTGGTAAGAGTTTTTCCTCAGTAAAGAAATGGTTCACAGAAGTAGGTAGTTCATCAATGTTAATACTAGTGACAATAATTATATTAATTACATTAATACTGAAATTAGCATGTGTATGTATTAGAAAAAGAAAAGGAGAAAATAGGGTGAAAAGACAAAATGAGAAAAATAAACAAAGGGAACAGGAAATGGGAGATATTAAACTAGAAGAATTTAAAGAGAAAATGTACAACAAAACTTAGAGACAGAACGTAAAGAATACAATTGTTTGAACTAACAAAATAAAAAGGACAAGAAACATGACTTCTGATAAATTGGTAGAGATGGTTTTGTGGTGATATTAAAAATCACCAAATGGGGGAATTAATGGAGCAGGGGAAAATAAAAAAAATGTTGTACCCTCTTCAAAGTCAATGACCTCATAACTCTAATTTACCAATTGTTTGAATGAATGTACTAATCAATCAATGCACCTTTATTCAGACACTACACGCGGGAAAATTAACTGGCATATGCAAAAATCTAACTTACAGATGTGAACTTAAATTAACATAGCTTTGTGTTTCGTGTAGAAAATAGAAGTAAAATTGCATGTATTTTATGTGGCGTTAAGTATATTGTGGCAAAGAATGCAGGTGGTAAGTAGAATGGCTTTCAATGTTGCTTACGCTATGTAACACCTAACACGGGTCATTAGAACGGTGGGTGGTAAACAGAAGGGCTTATTTTCTATGTCTAATTTCTACTATGTTGTTTTCACATTAGTGCCGTTCGGGCCTGCTAGGCCTCGCTGAGAAAATGGCTGCTGCTGAGAGAGGATGATCACTTGTGATCAGAATGGCCTCTGCGCATGAACAGAATGAAAGTTACAGTCACGAGTGATGACCTTTGCCTGGAGTGAGAGATGTCAAGGTTGCACTGGCCTAGGGCAAGAGTGGATGCCAAGTCTTTCTGTACAAAAGCCTGGGAACGAATGAAAAACTCGGACTGCTGATGATGATTCCATTTAATAATTAAAGAAATGTTTACAATTGTTCGAACCTAACAAATCACAAGGACATGAATGAATATGCAATTTACAGAACTGGTTTGGGCAAGGAGGACAATGAGGGGACCATCACCACCCCTCCAATGGACCAATTGAAATTAATCACAGCCCCTAAAAAGTTTCAATTCTGGGTATAGCAAGTTAGTGCAAGAGTATAAAAATGAGTGCTTGTGATGACATTGTGGCACTTGCTTTTTCTATTCAACACGACACGCTGTCTCTTGAGACGATTTATATCCCCGATGCTGAAAAGACTTTGACAGATTTTTTGAATTACGAACTTTGATGGGAGAAAGGAATGAGAACGTTGTGGGATTCAATCCTGGGAGTGAACACCTCCGAGGAGGTTAGAGGGACAGTCAGTCAGTTTGTGGAACCTATCCTAGGATCTGCGGTTCATGTTCATGTTCTGGTGAACCATTCTCGTCATCGCCCTAAGGCCAAGGGTAATGAGAATTGTTTCTCTTTTCTTTAAATCTTAACTTTTATGAAATAAATGATTATAAATTGTCTAACAAAATTTACTTATTCAATTATTTCAAAGAATCCAGATAAAATTTCATGCTAATTCAGACTGAGTCTGTGGTTATTAAAATTAAAGTTATGATCTATAAAAGGTTAATTGTTTAATTGTGATTGAGCTGGACTTAATCGCTTTCAACTGATTCCTACTAGTTGGAGTACCTTGATGATTAGACCAGGAAACTCCAGAGTTTAACCCCTCCGCCACTGGCCCTTTTCCCCTCCTGTGCTAAGCCTTTTTTGGGCTATTTGGGGTAGTGCGCGTTTAGGCCCCTGTAACTTTTTGACCACATTAGGTATCCACGCCAAATTTGCGTCCATTTCTTCCAATATCATGGGAATTCTAAAGGTACCTAGGGAATGTGGATTCTCCTAGAGGGTTCCCAGAAATTAGTCAAAATACAGCAACATTTTGTTTTTTTTGTGTGAAAAATGGTAAAAACAGGCTGCAAATGAAAGCGTCTGGGTTTTTCTCTGCAAATGGTATCAAAAAAGGGTTTGTGGGGCTGAAATCACCATTTCTCCAGCTTTTAGGTAATGACAGAATTTTGTCAGAAAACCAACATTTTTTACACAGTTTTGGCATTTTTCTGAGACATACCCTATTTTTGCTATTTTTTTTTTGCTTTCAACCTCCTTCCAGTTAATAGTAGAAATGGGTACAAAAGCAATAATGGATCCTGGGAAGCTATACATTTATGAAGAGAAGACAAAATTCTGAATTCAGCAAGGGGTCATTTGTGTAGATCCATCAAGGTTTCTTTATAGAAACTACCAGTTAATTATAGGAAAAATAAAAAATTTTATGAAAAAAAGCAGCCTTTTGAGTCAACGTTTTTACCTGTAACTTCTTCTAATTATGACATCTTTTTGAAAGCAATGCACCGTTACATCCGCTGGACCTTCCTGATTGTGGGGATATATAGGACTTGTAGGTTCACCAAGAGCCCAACGAACCCAGAGTAAAAAACTGAGCAGCATTTTGTAATGGTTTTTTATTATGTTCCGGGTATATAGCAATTATTGTGGGAAAATGTATACATGGAAAAATCGGTATGAAAGACACCTATGTATTTCTGAAATGGGAACAAATTACAGAGTTTAGAAACAGTGCATATTTACACATTTTCGAAATTGGGAATACTCATACTAGCATGAGAATTATTGGTCATTTTTCAAAATGACTTTTTTTTTACACAATGTCATTCATTTGGAAGGGAGAAATGCATCGAAAATCAATAGGTAATAACAGTTGCATTACAAATCTGAACTACCCTAAGACTCCCAATAAAAATGCTACCTCACTTGTGTGGGTAGGCATAGTGCCCACGACAGGAAGTGGCTCAAAACCTAACGTGAACACACCACATTTTCAAAATGAAAATTTACACATTTTTTGCGAAGAGTCTAGCTGTAGTTTTTGAACCCTAGCTCTGCCGGCACCTAGGGAAACCTAGCAAACCTATACATTTTTGAAAACTAGACAACCAGGGGAATCCAGGATGGGGTGACTTGACTGCCTCCCATCATGATCTGTTACCCAGAATTCCTTTCAAACCTAAATCATTTACCAAAAAAACACATTTTCCCCACATTTCTGTGGTGGAAAGTTCTGGAATCTGCATGGATCCATAAATTTCCACCCACCCCGTGTTCCCCAAAGTCTTACGAGAAAAATGGTACCTCACTTGTGCAGGTTGGCATACTGCCCGCGACAGGAAATGGCACAACATGCAATGTGGTCACACCTCAATTTCGCAGTGAAAAATGACCCTTTTTTGGCAAAGTGCCTAGCTGTAGTTTTTGAACCCTAGCTCTGCCGGCACCTTGTGAAAACTAGCAAACCTATACATTTATGAAAACTAGACACCCAGGGGAATCCAGGATGGGGTGACTTGACTGCCTCCCACCATCATCTGTTACCCAGAATCCCTTGCAAACCTATAAAATTGACAAAAAAACACATTTTCCCCACATTTCTGTGGTAGATAGTTCTGGAATCTGCGTGGATCCACAAATTTCCACCCACCCCGCGTTCCCCAAAGTCCTACAAGAAAAATGGTACCTCACTTGTGCAGGTCGGCCAAGTGTCCGTGACAGGAAACGGTGCAAAACGCAACGTGGTCACACCTCATTTTTGCAGTGAAAAATGACCCTTTTTTGGCAAAGTGACTAGCCGTGGTTTTTGAACCCTAGCTCTGCCGGCACCTAGGGAAACCTAGCAAACCTAAATATTTGTGAAAACTAGACACCCAGGGGAATCCAGGATGGTGTGACTTGAGTGCCTCCCACCAGGGTCTGTTACCCAGAATCCCTTGCAAAACTAATAAAATTGACAAAAAAAACACATTTTCCCCACCGTATTTTTCTCTTTTCTTTAAATCTTTACTTGAAACGCTTTCGAAATTAATGATTATAAATTGTCTAATAAAATTTACTTTTTCAATTATTTCAAAGAATCTAGATAACATTTCATGCTAACTCAAACTAAGTCTGTAGGTATTAAAATTAAAGTTATGATCTGTAAAAGGTTAAATGTTTTATTGTGATTGAGCTGGACTTAATCGCTTTCAACTGATTCCTACAAGTTGGTCCATCGACCCAAAATAACGAAGTACCTTGATGATTAGACCAAGAAACTCCAGAGTTTAAATGTATATAATGTATATAGATATTATTTAGGAAAATAATAGTAATAAGGTACCCTGTGTCATCTTACAGCTCGTCAGCTTGTCACTTATCCAGAAACTGAGTGAATGTGTGTTTTCGGTGTTATAGGCACCATCGATGAATAAGTGGTGTGTGAGGTTTCCCTCGATTAAGTGACGCTTGCAAAGGGTTTGTATTGGCCACGCTGCATCAGTTTTCTTGGTAGCAGAGTTATGGTTTCTATAGGTCAGTTAAGCGGATGATTGATTATTGATTATTAATCTTTATTTTTAACACTGCATGTTGAGTCTGTGTTCCGTTATATTTAGTTGGAATATTGAAGCTTCCGGGAGGTAGGAAGTGGATTTGTGGGTCAAGAGAAGTCACATGGAATTGTGCATTGTCTGATTTCAATCTGGTGATAACACAGGATTGTGTTATGACAGGGAAACTCATGTGTGAATAATGTTGAATGAAACAGCAACAGGTGTTCTCGTGAAACTCTGGACTTAATTCTCAGGAGCAGTGTAGTCTCCACATGTGTTTTATCTCCAGAGAAACGCGTTTACTTCTTGCTTGAGTGAAGGGTAAGGTAGAGAGAAGTGCTACTTTATCGGCGAAACAAAAATTCTGTGGTAGGGTAGAGGTAAGCGCTGCCTACTGGAAAAACAGAATTCTTTAATGATTGGGAAACTATCACTTTTGTTTAGTGAAAACAAACAATGGAAAATGTGTTCATGTTGTAACTAACCGATTTTTAAAATTAAACGAGTTGTAAAATTGTGCAGATAATTTTTGTAAAGGAGGGGTCAGCAGAAGCAGGAGTAGGGCTGACATTAACAAGAGTTGTGCTGGGATTGGTCAGTTGTGGGAAAAAATTAAGAGTTTCTGATTGGTGTGAGTCATACTGAGATTCATCAGTTACGGAAAGACGAGAAGCATTCTGATTGGTGCTTTAGTATGAGTCGTGCTGGGATAGGACAGAATAGGTAAGCATTTTGGAGAAGAGTTGTGTGTTTAGTTTCGACAAGTAATTGTGAAATATGGCTTATTATAATGAACAAGAGACAGAGAAACATTCATGGTTTAAGAAAATCAAGAGTTTCTTTGAGAAGGATAAAAAGATTGTGACGAGAAAAGGAGAAGTACTTCCTCCACCAAAAACACGCGCATCTTATATGATGACAAAATATGGTTATCATACTTGTATTTGGTTGGAAAATTGTGCAAAATATACTCAAAATGATGAAGTATTGGCATTTCCAGAAACTGGTTCCTTTAGCACAGCTATAATACGGAATTTAAGAAATAAAATGATGAAGATTGAACCGCGACCTAGACCGACACAGTTTGAAGCCCTAGGTGAATGGGAAGATGAGATATATGACACAGAAAGACATAGAGGTACAAGGGATGATGGTTTTCTTCCTAGAAGAGTATGGGGTTGGAATCATGAGGACAGGATGAGACAATGGTGGTACGCTAATATGATGGATGGTATATTTTCTGCTACAACAGTTAAAGAGAGAACAGGGAAAAAGTGTACAGAGAAAAAGAAGCATACAATATCAGAAAGATGTGGATATGGAGACAGTGATACAGATGATGAGTTGCTGGAGGACATATTAAATAAAGGACCCCCTCCATATCAACAGGTTTCTGAGGTGGTGACACCAAATGCACTGCCAATGGAAACTGGGATAAATCAAAATCTAGAACGATTTTCTAAAGTAAATAATTCATTCAGTAGACAGAAAATACCACAGATTGTAGAACCTGATAATCATAATGCATCTGAATTAGCAAAAACGACAAAAGAATTGGCTGGAAAGATAAAAGAATTGACAAAGAATGTGGAAGCTGTAACTGTGCCAGTAACTATAGGTCCAGTGATACCTTTTTTTGAAAATCAGAAGATAGATGAACATTCCTTAACGATTCCCTTAAATTCTAGTATGCAACAGTCGAAGGGGAGATTTGTACATTGCTATGGGATGGTAAAGCCCCTAGAATAGCGTTGCAGAAATTGACCAAAGGCTGGTACGACGGAGGCATAGCACTACCTGACCTACAGCGCTACTATTGGGCGGCACAACTAGGGACTATTAATCACTGGAAATACCACCCCCCGGATGATCCAGCATATGTCCTGGACCGATGTCAAACAGATCGCTCCGGGTACTTGGGGCCACTATATACCACTGACAGGAAAAATAGGAGGAAGTTCTTCGGACCCACCCAACACACATTGGAAATATGGCAGGTGGTTTCGGCCCGGCTGGGATGGAAGGGCGTTCTCTCGCAGGCCACATCGTTGTGGACCACCCAGAAATTAGGCATGCTGTGTTATCAGCCCGGGTTTGATAAGTGGGACCTCATCGGGATATTAGCAGTGCGAGACCTGGTGAGAAAAGGAGCAATGCTCACCTTCGGTAAACTTCAGACGCAATACCGTCTAGCGCTGGGAGAAGTGTTTAAGTATCTACAGATCAGACATGCGCTAAAGGCAGCGTTTCCATCCCTTGAAAATATACCAGAGTCATCACCTCTGGAAGACCGTCTGCTAGATGGGCCCCTCACTTCAAAGGTAATCTCCCTCACCTACAAGAAACTGAGTAATAACCTGCCGGACACTTTTCTGAAGCTCAGAGAGCGGTGGCAGGCTGACATTGGTCCGATTGACGATGAGGACTGGCAGACGGCACTTATGTCTCCGAGAGAGGCGGCTATAACACAGAGATTCCGGCTGATCCAGCTTAGGATCCTGCATCGATCATACATATCAGGGACAAGATTGGCTAGAATAGGGACTAGACCTGATGACCGTTGTGCAAGGGGATGTGGACAGCAGGCCACATTCTATCACACCCTGTGGATCTGCCCAACGATACGTGCCCTTTGGGAGGGAGCCTCAGAACACATGAGCACGGCTTTGGGGAAGGAGATAGTATTGACACAACAACTGGGACTGTTGAATGTGTGGGAGGCGACTGATCTCACGGAGGTTGAACAACAGTTCACGACACTGGGGTACACGTTAGTGAAATGGGAACTAGCTAGAGGCTGGGGGGGAGCGAACCCACTGCTAGGCCTTTTCCCCTCCTGTGCTAAGCCTTTTTTGGGCTATTTGGGGTTGTGCACGCTTAGGCCCCTGTAACTTTTTGACGACATTAGGTATCCACGCCAAATTTGCGTCCTTTTCTTCCAACATCATGGGGATTCTAAAGGTACCCAGGGAATGTGGATTCTCCTAGAGGGTTCTCAGAAATTAGTCAAAATACAGCAACATTTTGTTTTTTTTGTGAAAAATGGGAAAAATGGGCTGCAAATGAAAGTGTCTGGGTTTTTCACTGCAAATGGTATCAAAAAAGGGTTTGTGGGGCTGAAATCAACATTGCTCCAGCTTTTAGGGAATGACAGAATTTTGTCAGAAAACCAACAGTTTTGGCATTTTTCTGGGACATACCCTATTTTTGCTATTTTTTGTGCTTTCAACCTCCTTTCAGTTAATGGTAGAAATGGGTACAAAAGCAATAATGGATCCTGGAAAGCGATACATTTTTGAAAAGTAAACAAAATTCTAAATACAGCAAGGGGTCATTTGTGTAGATCCATCAAGGTTTCTTTATAGAAACTACCAGTTAAATATAGGAAAAATAAAAAATTTGTTGAAAAAAGCTGCCTTTTGAGTAAACGTTTTCACCTGTAACTTCTTCTAATTATGACATCTCTTTGAAAGCAATGTACCGTTACATCCGCTGGACCTTCCTGGTTGTGTGGATATATAGGACTTGTAGGTTCACCAAGAGCCCAACGAACCCAGAGTAAAAAACTGAGCAGCATTTTGTAATGGTTATTTATTATGTTCCGGGTATATAGCAATTATTGTTGGAAAATGTATACATGGAAAAATCGGTATGAAAGACACCTATGTATTTCTGAAGTGGGAACAAATTACAGAGTTTAGAAACAGTGCATATTTGCACATTTTCGAAATTGGGAATACTCATACCAGCATGAGAACTATTGGTCATTTTTCAAAATGACTTTTTTTTTACACAATGTCTTTCATTTGGAAGGGAGAAATGCATCAAAAATCAATAGGTAATAACAGTTGCGTTACAAATCTGAACTACCCTAAGACTCCCAATAAAAATGGTACCTCACTTGTGTGGGTAGGCATAGTGCCCACAACAGGAAGTGGCTCAAAACCTAACGTGAACACACCACATTTTCACAATGAAAATGTACACATTTTTTGCGAAGAGTCTAGCTGTCGTTTTTTAACCCTAGCTCTGCCGGCACCTAGGGAAACCTAGCAAACCTATACATTTTTGAAAACTGACACCCAGGGGAATCCAGGATGGGGTGACTTGACTGCCTCCCACCATGATCTGTTACCCAGAATCCCTCGCAAACCTAAAAAATTGACCACAAAAACACATTTTCCCCACATTTCTGTGGCGGAAAGTTCTGGAATTTGCGTGGATCCATAAATTTCCACCCACCCCGTGTTCCCCAAAGTCTTACGAGACAAATGGTACCTCACTTGTGCAGGTTGGCCTACTGCCCACGACAGGAAATGGCACAAAATGAAATGTGGTCACACCTCAATTTCGCAGTGAAAAATGACCCTTTTTTGGCAAAGTGCCTAGCTGTTGTTTTTGAACCCCAGCTCTGCCGGCCCCTTGTGAAACCTAGCAAACCTATACATTTTTGAAAACTAGACACCCAGGGGAATCCAGGATGGGGTGACTTGACTGCCTCCCACCATGATCTGTTACCCAGAATCCCTTGCAAACCTAAAAAATTGACAAAAAAAACACATTTTCCCCAAATTTCTGTGGTGAAAAGTTCTGGAATCTGCGTGGATCCACAAATTTCCACCTTCCCCGCGTTCCCCAAAGTCCTACGAGAATAATGGTACCTCACTTGTGCAGGTCGGCCTAGTGCCCGTGACAGGAAACGGCGCAAAACGCAATGTGGTCACACCTCAATTTTGCAGTAAAAAATGACCCTTTTTTTGCAAAGTGCATAGCTGTAGTTTTGGACCCTAGCTCTGCCGGCACCTAGGGAAACTTAGCACACCTATATATTTCTGAAAACTAGACACCCAGGGGAATCCAGGATGTGGTGACATGAGTGCCTCCCACCAGGGTCTGTTACCCAGAATCCCTTGCAAACATAAAAAATTGTCTAAAAAAACACATTTTCCCCACATTTCTGTGATGGAAAGTTCTGGAATCTGCGTGGATCCACAAATTTCTACCCACCCCGCGTTTCCCAAAGTCCTACGAGAAAAATGGTCCCTCACTTGTGCGGGTTGGCCTTGTGCCCGTGACAGGAAACGGCGCAAAACGCAACATGGTCACACCTCAATTTTGCAGTGAAAAATGACCCTTTTTTGTCAAAGTGACTAGCTGTAGTTTTTGAACCCTAGCTCTGCCGGCACCTAGGGAAAGCTAGCAAACCTATATATTTTTGAACACTGGACACCCAGGGAAATCCAGGATGGGGTGACTTGAGTGCCTCCCACCAAGGTCTGTTACCCAGAATCCCTTGCAAACGTGAAAAATTGTCAAAAAAAACCACATTTTCCCCACATTTCTGTGATGGAAAGTTCTGGAATCTGCGTGGATCCACAAATTTGCACCCACCCCACGTTCCCCAAAGTCCTACGAGAAAAATGGTACCTCACTTGTGCGGGTCGGCCGGGTACCCGTGAAAGGAAACGGCGCAAAACGCAACGTGGTCACACCTCAATTTTGCAGTGAAAAATGAACCTTTTTGGGAAAATTGCCTATCTGTAGTTTTTGAACCCTAGCTCTGCCGGCACCTAGGGAAACCTAGCTATCCTATATATTTTTGAAAACTAGACACCCAGGGGAATCCAGGATGGGGTGACTTGAGTGCCTCCCACAAGGGTCTGTTACCCAGAATCCCTTGCAAACCTAAAAAATTGTCAAAAAAACCACATTTTCCCCACATTTCTGTGATGGAAAGTTCTGGAATCTGCGTGGATCCATAAATTTCCACCCTCCCCGCGTTCCCCAAAGTCCTACGAGAAAAATGGTACCTCACTTGTGCGGGTCGGCCTAGTGCCCGTGACAGGAAACGGAGCAAAACGCAATGTGGTCACACCTCAATTTTGCAGTGAAAAATGACCCTTTTTTTGCAAAGTGCCTAGCTGTAGTTTTTGAACCGTAGCTCTGCCGGCACCTAGGGAAACCTAGCAAACCTATATATTTCTGAAAACTAGACACCCAGGGGAATCCAGGATGGGGTGACTTCAGTGCCTCCCACCAGGGTCTATTACCCAGAATCCCTTGCAAACATAAAAAATTGTCAAAAAAAACACATTTTCCCCACATTTCTGTGATGGAAAGTTCTGGAATCTGCGTGGATCCACAAATTTCCACCCACCCCGCGTTCCCCAAAGTCCTACGAGAAAAATGGTACCTCACTTGTGCAGGTCGGCCTTGTGCCCGTGACAGGAAACGGCGCAAAACGCAACATGGTCACACCTCAATTTTGCAGTGAAAAGTGACCCTTTTTTGGCAAAGTGACTAGCTGTAGTTTTTGAACCCTAGCTCTGCCGGCACCTAGGGAAAGCTAGCAAACCTATATATTTTTTAACACTGGACACCCAGGGGAATCCAGGATGGGGTGACTTGAGTGCCTCCCACCAAGGTCTGTTACCCAGAATCCCTTGCAAACGTGAAAAACTGTAAAAAAAACACATTTTCCCCATATTTCTGTGATGGAAAGTTCTGGAATCTGCGTGGATCCACAAATTTTCACCCACCCCGCGTTCCCCAAAGTCCTACGAGAAAAATTGTAAGTCACTTGTGCGGGTCGGCCGAGTACCCACGAAAGGGAAAGGCGCAAAACGCAACATGGTCACACCTCATTTTTGCAGTGAAAAATGACCCTTTTTTGGCAAAGTGACTAGCCGTAGTTTTTAAACCCTAGCTCTGCCGGCACCTAGGGAAACCTAGCAAACCTATATATGTTTGAAAACTAGACACCCAGGGGAATCCAGGATAGGGTGACTTGAGTGCCTCCCACCAGGGTCTGTTACCCAGAATCCCTTGCAAACCTAAAAAATTGTCAAAAAAAACACATTTTCCCCCCATATTTCTATGATGGAAAGTTCTGGAATCTGCATGGATCCACAAATTTCCATGCACCCCGCGTTCCCCAAAGTCCTACGAGAAAAATGATGCCTCACTTGTGCGGGTCGGCCCAGTGCCCGTGAAAGGGAACGGCGCAAAACGCAACATGGTCACACCTCATTTTTGCAGTGAAAAATGACCCTTTTTTGGCAAAGTGACTAGCTGTAGTTTTTGAACCCTAGCACTGCCGGCACCTAGGCAAACCTAGCAAACCTATATATTTTTGAAAACTAGACACCCAGGGGAATCCAGGATGGGGTGACGTGAGTGCCTCCCACCAGGGTCTGCTACCCAGAATCCCTTGCAAACCTAAAAAATTGTCAAAAAAACACATTTTCCCCACATTTCTATGATGGAAAGTTCTGAAATCTGCGTGGATCAACAAATTTCCACCCACCCCGCGTTCCCCAAAGTCCTACGAGAAAAATGGTACCTCACTTGTGCGGGTCGGCCTAGTGCCCGCAACAGGAAACGGCGCAAAACGCAACGTGGTCACACCTCAATTTTGCAGTGAAAAATTACCCTTTTTTGGCAAAGTGACTAGCTGTAGTTTTTGAACCCTAGCTCTGTCGGCCCCTAGGAAAACCTAGCAAACCTATATATTTTTGAAAACTAGACACCCAGGGAAATCCACGATGGGGTGAATTGAGTGCCTCCCGCCAGGGTCTGTTACCCAGAATCCCTTGCAAACCTAACAAATTGTCAAAAAAAACACATTTTCCCCACATTTCTATGATGGAAAGTTCTGAAATCTTCGTGGATCCACATATTTCCACCCACCCCGCGTTCCCCAAACTCCTATGAGAAAAATGTTACCTCACTTGTGCAGGTCGGCCTAGTGCCCGCGACAGGAAACAGCGCAAAACGCAACGTGGTCACACCTTAATTTTGCAGTGAAAAATGACCTTTTTTTTTGCAAAGTGCCTAGCTGTAGTTTTTCAACCCTAGTTCTGCAGGCATGTAGGGAAACCTACCAAACCCACACATTTCTGAAAACTAGACACCTGTCGGCTTCCAGGAAGGTATGGCTTGCGTGGATCCCCCAACGTTTCCTTACCCAGAATCCACTGCAAACCTCAATTTTAGCTGAAAAAATCACTTTTTTAACACATTTTGGTGTGGGAAAGTTGTGGCATCACCGGGCTCACACATATTTACCACCACCCAGCGTTCCCCCAGGTCTCCCGGTAAAAATGGTGCCTCACTTGTGTGGGAGGCCCAAGTACCCGCGACAGGCAAGGGCCCAAAACATAGTGAGGCGACATCAAAATGGCCTATCGCAAAACCACCTGGTTTTGCAAGGGGGTAACTTGGGTTTTTGGCCTGGTGCTCGGTGGCCATCCAGGGAAACCTACCAAACTTATACATTTCTGAAAACTAGACACCTGGGGGCTTCCAGGGAGGTATGGCTTGCGTCGATCCCCCAACGTTTCCTTACCCAGAATCCCCTGCAAACCTCAATTTTAGCTGAAAAAATCATTTTTTTCACACATTTTGGTGTGGGAAAGTTGTGGCATCACCGGGCTCACACAAATTTACCACCACCCAGCGTTCCCCCAGGTCTCCCGGTAAAAATGGTGCCTCACTTGTGTAGGAGGCCCAAGTACCCGCGACAGGCAAGGGCCCAAAACGTAGTGAGGCGACATCAAAATGGCCTATCACAAAACCACCTGGTTTTGCAAGGGGGGTCACTTGGGTTTTTGGCCCGGTGCTCGGCGGCCATCTAGGGAAACCTACCAAACCAATACATTTCTGAAAACTAGACACCCGGGGACTTCCAGGGAGGTATGGCTTGCGTGGATCCCCCAACATTTCCTTACCCAGAATCCCCTGCAAACCTCAGTTTTAGCTGAAAAAATCACTTTTTTTCACACATTTTGGTGTGGGAAAGTCGTGGCATCACCGGACTCACACAAATTTTCCACCACCCAGCGTTCCCCCAGGTCTCCCGGTAAAAATGGTGCCTCACTTGTGTGGGAGGCCCAAATACCCGCGACAAGCAAGGGCCCAAAACGTAGTGAGGTGACATCAAAATGGCCTATCGCAAAACCACCTGGTTTTGCAAGGGAGGTCACTTGGGTTTTTGGCCTGGTGCTCGGCGGCTATCTAGGGAAACCTACCAAACCCATACATTTCTGAAAACTAGACACCCGGGTATACCAGGGAGGTATGGCTTGCGTGGATCCCCCAAAGTTTCCTTACCCAGAATCCCCTGCAAACCTCAATTTTTGCTGAAAAAGTCACTTTTTTCACACATTTTGGTGTGGGAAAGTTGTGGCATCACCGGACTCACACAAATTTGCCACCACCCAGCGTTCCCCCAGGTCTCCCGGTAAAAATGGTGCCTCACTTGTGTAGGAGGCCCAAGTACCCGCGACAGGCAAGGGCCCAAAACGTATTGAGGCGACATCAAAATGGCCTATCACAAAACCACCTGGTTTTGCAAGGGGGGTCACTTGGGTTTTTGGCCCGGTGCTCGGCGGCCATCTAGGGAAACCTACCAAACCAATACATTTCTGAAAACTAGACACCCGGGGACTTCCAGGGAGGTATGGCTTGCGTGGATCCCCCAACATTTCCTTACCCAGAATCCCCTGCAAACCTCAGTTTTAGCTGAAAAAATCACTTTTTTTCACACATTTTGGTGTGGGAAAGTCGTGGCATCACCGGACTCACACAAATTTTCCACCACCCAGCGTTCCCCCAGGTCTCCCGGTAAAAATGGTGCCTCACTTGTGTGGGAGGCCCAAATACCCGCGACAAGCAAGGGCCCAAAACGTAGTGAGGTGACATCAAAATGGCCTATCGCAAAACCACCTGGTTTTGCAAGGGTGGTCACTTGGGTTTTTGGCCGGTGCTCATCGGCCATCTAGGGAAACCTACCAAACCCATACATTTCTGAAAACTAGACACCCTTGGGCTTCCAGGGAGGTATGGCTTGCATGCATCCCCCAACGTTTCCTTACCCGGAATCCCCTGCAAACCTCAATTTTAGCTGAAAAAATCACTTTTTTCACCCATTTTGGTGTGGGAAAGTTGTGGCATCACCGGACTCACACAAATTTACCACCACCCGGCGTTCCCCCAGGTCTCCCGGTAAAAATGGTGCCTCAATTGTGTGGGAGGCCCAAGTACCCGCGACAGGCAAGGGCCCAAAACATTGTTTGATAGGCAATGTTGATTTCGTCTCACAACGTTTTGAGCCCTTGCCTTGGGGGATCCACGCAAACCATACCTCCCTGGAGGCCCCTGGGTGTCTAGTGTTCAGAAATGTGTGGGTGTGGTAGGTTTCCCTAGATAGCCGCCGAGCATGGGCCAAAAACCCAGGTGACCCCCCTTGCAAAACCAGTTGGTTTTGAGAGAGGCAATTTTGATGTCACCTCACTACGTTTTGGGCCCTTGCCTGTCGCGGTTACTAGGGCCTCCCACACAAGTGAGGCACCATTTTTACCGGGAGACCTGGGGGAACGCCGGGTGGTGGTAAATTTGTGTGAGCCCGGTGATGCAGATTGGGGACTACTGCCCCATCTGTCCCCGGGGGGGCAGGAAGGCTGTAATTTTTGCGGAGAGGGGTTGGGGGCATGGCCGTTTTGGGCAACCCCCACCCTAATTAAAATTTTCCCCAAAAAACTCCCTGGCATCTAGTGGGCTTTTTGTCCCCACGGTGGGGCAGATAGGGGCTAATGCCCCCATCTGCCCCCCAGGGGAGGCAGAAAGTCCACTAGGCACCAGAGAGTTTTTTGGGTAAATTTTAATTAGGGTGGGGGATTGCCCAAACTGGGCATGCCAATGCCCCCACCCTAATTAAAACTTTTCCCCGAAAAATCTCTGGGGTCTAGTAGGCTTTATGCCCCCCAGGGGGGCAGATTGGGGGCTACTGCCCCATCTGTCCCCCACGGGGGGCAGGATGGCTGTAACTTTTGCAGGGAGGGGATGGGGGCATAATCCCTGGGGTCTAGTGGGCTTTTTACCCCTCCAACAGGGCAGATTTGGGGCTGATGCCCCCATCTGCCCCCCAGAGGAGGCAGAAAGTCCACTAGACGCCAGGGAGTTTTTGGGGCAAATTTTAATTAGGGTGGGAGCTGCCCAAAACGGGTATGCCAATCCCCCCACCCTAATTAAAATTTGCCTAAAGAAATCACTGGCGTCTAGTGACCTTTTTGCCCCCCCGGAGGGGCAGATTGGGGACTAATGCCCCATCTGTCCCCCGGGGGGGCAGGAAGACTGTAATTTTTGCGGGGAGGAGGTGGGGGCATGGGCATGGGCGTTTTGGGCAATCCCCACCCTAATTAAAATTTTCCCCAAAAAACTCCCTGGCGTCTAGTGGGCTTTTTGCACCCCCGGTGGGGCAGATTGGGGGCTAATGCCCCCATCTGCCCCCCAGGGGAGGCAACAAGTCCACTAGGCGCCAGAGAGTTTTTTGGGTAAATTTTAATTAGGGTGGGGGTTGCCCAAAACGGGCATGCCAATGCCCCCACCCTAATTAAAATTTGCCCCAAAAAATCCCTGGCTTCTAGTGGGCATTTTGCCCCCAGGGGTGGCAGACTGGGGGCTACTGTCCCATCTGCCCCCCAGGGGGGCAGGAAGGCTGTAATTTTTGTGGGGGTGGGGGCATGGACATGCCCTCTTTGGGACCCCCCACCCTAATACAAATTTGCCCCAAAAAAATCCCTGGTGTCTAGTGGGCTTTTTGCCCCCCCCCGGTGGGGCAGATTGGCGGCTAAAGCCCCCATCTGCCCCCAGGGGGTGCAGAAAGTCCATTAGATGCCAGGGAGGTTTTTGGGCAAATTTTTATTAGGTTGGGGGCTGCCCAAAACGGGCATGCCAATGTCCCCACCCTAATTAAAATTTGCCTAAAAAATCCTTGGCGTCTAGTGGGCTATGTGCCCCCCGGGGGGGGCAGATTGGGGGCTACTGCCCCATCTGCCCCACAGGGGAGCAGGAAGGCTGTTATTTTTGTGGGGGAGGGGGGTGGGGGCATGGGCATGCCTGTTTTGGGAGCCCCCACCCTAATTCGAATTTGCCCCAAAACAACTCCCTGGCATCTAGCGGGCTTTTTGTTCCCCCCCGGCAGGGCAGATTGGCGGCTAATGTCCCCATCTGCCCCCCAGGGGGGGAGAAAGTCCACTAGATGCCAGGGAGTTTTTTGGACAAGATTTAATTAGGGTGGGGGCTGCCCAAAACGGGCATGCCAATGCCCCCCCCTAATTAAAATTTGCCAAAATAATCCCTGGCGTCTAGTGGGCTTTTTGCCACTCGGGGGGGGGGGCAGATTGGGGGCTACTGCCCCATCTGCCCCCCAAGGGGTGCAGGAAGTCTGTTATTTTTGCGGTTGGGGACATGGGCATGCCCGTTTTGGGAGCCCCCACCCTAATTCAAATTTGACCCTCAAAATCCCTGGTGTCTTGTGGGCTTTTTGCCCCCCGGCAGGGCAGATTTGGGGCTAATGCCCCCATCTGCCCTCCAGGGGGGGCAGAAAGTCCACAAGACACCAGGGAGTTTTTTGGGCAAATTTTAATTAGGGTGGGGGCTGCCCAAAATGGGCATGCCAATGCCCCCATCCTAATTAAAATTTGCCTAAAAAATACCTGGTGTCTAATGGGCTTTTTGCCCCCCCGGAGGGGCAGATTTGGGGCTAATGCCCCCATCTGCCCCCTGGGGGGGCAGAAAGGCTGTCATTTTTGCGGAGGGTGGGTTTATTATAATATAATTATAAGAAAAAATTAATCCCTGGCGTATAGTGGGCTTTCTGCCCCCCGGGGGGGGGCAGATTGGGGGCTACTGCCCCCCCAGGGGGGGCAGAAAGGCTGTACATTATGCGGGGTGGGGGCATGGACATGTCCTTCATGGGCAGTCCCCACCCTAATAAAAGTAAATATCCCTGGTGTCTAGTGGGCTTTTCGTCCCCCCGGGGGGGCAGATTGGGGGCTACTGCCCCCATCTGCCCCCCAGGGGGGGGCAAAAAGACTAAATGACACTAAAAATATTTGGGGGGAGCAAAAGCCCTTGCCTAAGGGGCCGCTCCCCCCTCCCTGGTGTCTAATGGGTGGATCCCTGCTTGGGGATCGCCCTCCTGGGGTGATCCCCAAGCAGGGATCCACTGGGTAGGGGTACCATTGAAACGGGGAGATTCTCCCCTTTCTAATGATACCTCTCCCGTCTTTCTACGTGCCCGGGGGTTGAGATAGCCCCCTAAGCACATACAAAGTGAAACTGAAATGAGTCTAAAGGCTCATTTCAGTTTCGATTTCTGTGCAATGAAGACAGCGCGACGTGCGCGCTGATCTTCATTGCACAGAAACCAGGGAGGGGGCTTCGGGAGCTGGGGAAGCTCTTCCCCAGCTCCCAAGGTCAAAGGGATTAAATAGAAATCCCTCTGCTGTCTGCAGCAGAGGGATTTCGTGCCCCTGGCCTCATGACGGAATGGTTCCGTCATGAGCACAGGGGCACCGATGCTCATGACGGAACCATTCCGTCATGAGCATCGAAGGGGTTAAATGTATATAATGTATATAGATATTATTTAGGAAAAATATTGTAATAAGGTATCCCGTGTCGTCTTGCAGCTCGTCAGGTTGTCAGTGAATGTGTGTTTTCGGTGTTATGGGCCCCACCGATGAATAAGTGGTGTGTGAGTTTTCCCTGGATTAAGTGACACATGCAAAGTGTTTGTATTGGCCGCGCTGCATCACTGGTGAGGGCTTATAATGAGGGAGAAAGCCTTTAGCAACCTGTATAGGCTGAGGCAAAAGGGCTCTAAGGCTTTTAGAACATTCCACCCACTTAGGGTAGAATATTCTAAATTGAAAAGAGAAAAACAGAAAGACAAACATATGAATATTTGAGCAGAAGACTTATATAAGCCAGAATTAGCACTGAAGCACTGAGCTACTTCATTATCTTCAATAGAGCTCCCAACATTCTTATACATTGTTTTTCTCATATTCACTCATGACCATTATCTCTCAACTGAAAATATTTTGATTGCTTTATCCATATAACTCTGTAACAGTGAATTCTGTTTTATGCTAGTGTGCTCTTTTGAGAAAAGGTTGTTGTTTGTTGAGGAGTGTGTGAGCGCTTCTCAAGCAACAGCCACAATCCTTCCCAGGGTGAACCACAAAAAGTCAAAAACTAACCTGTGCTTAAACGTCTGGTAACTTGGCACAAAAGGTGTCAGGCTTAACTTAAAAGCAGTCAGGCTTAACTTAGAGTCAATGTGCAACTAATATATGAAGCACTTAAAAAGTGATAAAGTGAAAACACACTATAAGAAAAATATCACACCAATTTAGAAAAAATAGAGTACAATTTATTAAATTATTGGATAACAAAAACACTAGAGAGATGTGGAACTTCAAATGTTTACATTAAGTATAGCGCCTAAAAGCCCAAAGCACCACTTGCGGTTATCTAGTTGTGAATGACCAAGTGAAAGACAAATTTCAGGCCGTCCATGATGGAGTGCGAGCCAGTTAGAGGGATCAGGCTAGTTCTGCTAAAAGATTTTACCTTCTATAGTCCAGCACTAAGAGATCCATTTGCAGTGGAAGGGGCAGGGAGAGCGTCGCAGATGGTCATCATTAGAGTGGTGCAGAAAGATGGGCATCACTGCAGTGCAAAGATCCTGTATGTCATCACAGACATTTGTTGCTGGAACTTCGCATTGGATGTCACCACAAGCTGTCAATGCTGTAGCGCGAAGTGCATTTCTGGCATTGCCAGTAATCCCTGGTAGTCGCTGTAGCGCAAAGAGTCACATTGGCGGTCAGTGTGGGTGGAAAGATCTTGGTATGAAAGAGCCTGTTTGCAGTTATCAGGACACCAAAACTTCAGATGTTCTCCTTTTCCTCCATGAGGAGCTCAACTGATGTCACCCCAAGGGTCCAGGACCTGATAGGCACCTATTGGGTATCAGAAACACACTCCTTCAGAAGCCATCACTGCTCAGGCAGGTCCAAATGCAGGGCCAGGCAGGTCCAGTGCAGCAGGGCAGCTAGAGAGTTGCAGGGAGGCCTCTGGAGCTTGTTGTGTTCATGTAGCTCAGAACAAGAGGCCAACTAGCCCTTTGGAGCGACCCTTGACCTTGCCAGGTAGGTTCCCCCCCGCTGCAGCTCCACCTGCGCTTCTGTGCCTGTTGCTCCTGTGCCCCCGCTGCCCTTGTTGCCTTGTTCCATGTGTGCCCCGGTCCCGCTGTGCCCTGCTGCCCTTGGTCCCTCTGTGCCCCCGCTGCCCTTGTCACCTCGCTCCCCGCTCCCTGTGTGCCCTTGGTCCCGCTGTGCCCCGCTGCCCTTGTTGCCTGATTCCCTCTTATGTGCCCTTGGTTGCCCCTTGCACCCTGCCACCCATCTTGCCTTCTGTGCCCCTCCATTGAGCCAGCTCGCCTCCCAGCTGGCCCCCCTCGCCGCTTCCGTTCCCGCCGCTGCCTCCCCTACGGCCCTGCCCCCCTGCGCCCATTCGCTGCCCTCTGACACCTGCCTCCCGCCTCCCAGCTGCTCCTCCCTACCACCTCCCCTTAAAATGGCAGCCGCTGTGCGCCCATGCCGCAGGCGCGCCGGAGGTGCGCCTAAGGCAAGCCCGTCTGCGCCCGTCTGCGCCTGGCCCGCGCCCAGCGCCAGAACCCCTGGTCCCCACATCAGCCATAAAGACCGCCTCCTATACGACGCCAGCACCCTCACCGCTCTCAACCCAGGAAGGACCCTCGCCTGCTGTCGGGCCACCCCGAAGCACACTCACGGTCCCTTCACATGCCAGAACTGCAGATTCTCCTGCATCAAAGACGCAGAGACACCCGCCACGACAAAACACAACCAGCTCCGATGCATCCTCATCAACACCCGCCCCGCACGCAAACACGCCGTCATGCTCTGGGACCAACCCGACACTACATCACCAGACGTCACCTTCCTGACCGAGACCTGGATGAACAAAGCCTCGTCTCCAGACATCGCCATAGCCATCCCTGACAGATACAAGATCGCCCGCAGAGACCGCACCAACTGAGTCGAAGTCTACAGACCACCCGGACCCCGACCACAATTCTGCGACGCCATCGCCGACTTCATCAGCACGCATGCACTGACCTCCACCGATTACATCCTCCTCGGAGACCTGAACTTCCATCTGGAAAACAACGACAGCAACTCCTCCACCCTGATAGACAACCTCGCCAACCTCGGACTGGAACAGATTGTCATAACACTGACCCACATGCCCGGACACACCCTCGACGCCATCTTCTCCTCAAGCTCCCACGTCTCCTTCAGCCACGTCTCCAAACCCACCTGCACCAACCACCACTGCATCCACTTCACCTTCCGGAAACCCTTCGCACATCCCCGCACCCTGCAGATCCCCCGCCGCCACTGGGGCAAAATCATCGAAGCACAACTACAGACAAACCTCAAACTCCACCCACCGACCAACCCCTCCAACCCCAATGATGGGGCACGCACCCTCAGACGATGGATGGACGACTGCGCCAACACCCTAGCCCCGCTGAAAAAGCAAACCCTCGAAGACACCAGCAAGAGCCAACTGGTTCACCCCGGAACTCCTAGGGTCAAAGCGCACCTGCCGGAAGTTGGAGAACATATGGCACAGCGATCAATCACCGGGCAACCGTGCAGCCCACAAAGACTCTATCCGCAACCACCACCACCTCATCAGGACCGCCAAGAGGACCTCCTTCAAAAGCCGTCTCGACAACAATGCACACAACAGGACGGAGCTCTTCAGCGTCGTGAAGGAACTCTCCAACCCCAGCTCCAATGCCAACGACATCCCGCCGTCACAAGCCCTGTGCGACTCCCTCGCCACCTTCTCCCACCGCAAGATTGCCGACATCCACGACAGCTTCAACCCCCAGACGACCCTAACAGGCCCCAACACGCCAGACCCACCACACCCCACCGTCCACAACCCCTGACAACCTGGGCCAACGTGACCAACGAAGAAACAATCAAGACCATGGGCACAATCCACTCCGGCTTGCCGTCTGACCCGTTTCCACACCGCATCTTCAACCAAGCCAGCAACTCCATCGCACCCCACCTGCGCAACATCATCAACCTCTCCTTCAAGACCACGACCTTCCCTGAGAGCTGGAAATACACCGAGATCAACGCCCTACTAAAGAAACCCAAGGCGGACCTGTGCAAACTCAATAATCTCCCTGCTTCCGTTTCCAGCTAAGGTCATCGAGAAGATAGCCAACAGCCAGCTCACCCACTACCCCGAAGACAACCACATCCTGGACCGCTCCCAGTCAGGGTTCCGCAGCAACCACAGAACCGAGACCGCCCTCATCACCGCCACAGTCAGCATCAGGACCCTACTGGACAATGGCGAGACAGCGGCCCTCATCCTTCTGGACCTCTCCGCCACCTTCAACACCGTTTGCCACCGCACACTACACACACAACTCCACGATGCAGGGATCCGAGACAAAGCTCTGGATTGGACCTCCTCCTTCCTCTCTGGCAGAACCCAGAGAGTCCGCCTCCCCCCATTCCTATCCGAAGCCTCCAAGATCATCTGCGGCATCCCACAGGGATCCTCCCTCAGCCCGACGCTGTTCAACGTCTACATGGCGCCCCTCGCACGCATCGCCCGACATCACAACCTCAACATACGATCCTACGCCGACGACACTCAACTGATCCTCTCCCTCGCCAAGGACCCCCTCACCGCCAAATCCAACCTCCACCAGGGAATGAAGGCCGTCGCCGACTGGATGAAGGATAGCCACCTTAAGCTGAACACAGACAAGATGGAGATCCTCATCCTCGGGCCCAACCCCTCAGCATGGGACAACTCCTGGTGGCCCACGTCGCTGGGGACTCCCCCCGCACCCACCAACCACGCACGCAACCTGGGAGTCATCCTCGACTTGAAACTCACCATGGCCAAACAAGTCAACGCTGTCTCCTCCACCTGCTTCAACACCCTCCGCATGCTCCGCAAGATCTACAGATGGATCCCGACTGACACAAGGAAAACAGTCACCCAGGCCCTAGTCAGCAGCCGACTCGACTACAGAAATGCCCTCTATGCCGGAGCCCCAACCAAGCTCATCTACAGACTGCAAAGAATCCAGAATGCCTCTGCACGCCTGATCCTCGACGTCCCGTGTTGCGACCACATCACTCCCCACCTGAGGAACCTGCACTGGCTCCCTGTCGTCAAAAGAATCTCCTTCAAGCTCCTAATCCACGCACACAAGGCACTCCACAAGACCGGCCCAGCCTACCTCAACAGCCGAGTCTCCTTCTACATACCCAACAGCAAACTTTGCTCCGCAGACCTCTCCCTGGCTACCGTCCCACGCACCTGCAGAACCACAGCCGGAGGCAGATCCTTCTCTCACCGCGCCGCCAAGACCTGGAACACCCTCCCCATCATCCTACGATAAACTGAAGACCTTCTAACCTTTAGGAGACAACTCAAGACATGGCTGTTCAACCAATAGCTGCAGCCCCCCCCCTACAGCGCCTTGGAACCCTTGCGGGTATGTAGAGCACTTTACAAATTGCATGATTGGTTGATTGATTTGAGTCACTCTAGTAACCTGGGATGAATAGAGCAGGTCAGCCTTCCTGCTCATAAAGAAAGGCAGTCCTCCAGCAGCAGTGCAGTTGTTAGATCTGGAATTCTCGACATCATTTCCCACTAAATCTTTGCCTTCAGAGCTCCTGTTTTGCTGACTTCGTTTTTGCTGGCCTTAGGACTCTGCACACTTTACCACTGCTAACTAGTGCTAAAGTGCTTGTGCTCTCTTCTTAAAACATGGTAAGATTGGCTTATGCCTTACTGGCATATTTAATTTACTTGTAAGTCTCTAGTTAAGTGGCATTACCTGTGCCCAAGGCCTGTAAACTGAATGCTTACAGTGGGCCTGCAGCACTGATTGTGCCACCGACTTCAGTAGCACTTTAAACATGTCCCAGGTCTGCCATTGCAGCCTGTGTGTGCAGTTTTAAACTGCCATTTTGACCTGGCAAAATAACTTTTGCCAGACCCAAACCTTTCTTTTTAATACATATGAGTCACCGCTAAGGTGGGGCCTGGATATCCCATAGGACATATTTGAAGGACAAAACACTAACAGTGGAACCTTCACTTGACCAGCACCTAACCTTCTGTAACTCTCCCTGTAATAACCCTATATATGAGGGAAAATCGTGTGCACACTCAGTGGCTCCCACTGTTGCAATGCCTATTCCCTTGGGAATCAGTGTATATAACAAAAATCAAGAGGTGCACCACATAAATGATTTGGAAACGAAGGAATCCTTTGTGATTAACGAATTTCTTCAAAAATCATTCCTTATAAACATTTTATTTTCATTTATATAGTAATTCCAAAAGACATAAACAATCAGTTTGTGTGACTTTACAAACAGACCAGCCGACGCGTTTCGTCCTGTAACAGGACTTCTTCAGGGCTGTCAAACAATAAACAGAAAAATATATACATATAAATAACATGCATATACAAATACATATACATTTATAAGAACACTTATACATAAATATAAGCACCATAAAAGCACCAACAAGACAAGACGACATTGTTTCCTAGGAGATAGAGAAAGTAATTCCCAGTTATGGGGTATATTTAAACCTAGTAGTCATTTTATTTCTACATTGAGAATTCACTGAAAACATTCAGAACAGTGTATTATATTTAATACAAGTCCAACCACCTTTACGGGGCCAAACCAGCGAGATACGTCTTACTTTAAATATTAGAGTAAGAAACTAAAAACAAATAGAATAAGCAGAAATAAGGACAGAAGATGAAAATGAAAAAGAACCAATAAGAGAAACAGAGGGGGAGAGACCTAACCTACCACTAAATCGTAGCGTAGATCATAGATGGAAAAGTCCTCGTGGATTTTTTCAAATCCTTAAGTTGATCATATTAAGAGGCGGTGTGCCATACAGTCAGCTCTAAAGTAGAGACACGTAAGAAGGAAAAATGGGGCACCTAGAGTCAGTCATGAACCTTGAGTTATAACAATAATGAGAACAAATGCTGACACAATAACAGGTATGCACCAAATAAACTAAGTGTAACTCACAAGTGGGTGCCAAGACAAAGTGGTAAAGGTAACTGCCGAGATCCAGTGGCTTATCGTCCCAAGAGTTCCACAATCACAGGAACCATACACCCTCAGATGAAGGGGATTTTTATATTTAACATCGTCCCAGAATTCTAAGAAGAAAGTGGAAAATATAAATATCTTAAATAAGCAAAGAAAAATAAATGAGAAAATAAAAATAAAAATAAAAGTAAAAATATCGAAGGTGATCTCAGATTTATTGTATTGTATCTAAGTATATCATTTTAATAAAACTCGATAATGTAAAAATAGCACTAGAGGAAATTTTTTCACATAATAAGTGGGACACGGAAAGAAGTAACGACAAGAGCCGACAAATAAAAATAAAAATAAAAACCAGAAAGAATAAAGTGCTGCATAGGGTGCGTTATACAATACACATGAGTAAAGCTAAACCCTGCTTGCCAAGTCATAGGTGAAAGCAAAACACCATGAAATGAGCAAGGTACATTAGTACAACAACACCGAAAGAGGGGGGGGCCCGAGTATATAAGATTACGGTGCCAAAACGGCTCGAGCGAGCGGAACGGTTTGTGCTTCCAAATCTTACCGCAATATGTTTGTTGCTGATGAACAAGGCACCGAAGAGTCTCCGACGGACAGATTCAGGGTCCGATATCCAGGTAAGTAACCTGGCCCATTTAACCGCAAACTTTAAATAGTATGTAAGGGGGCGGGATAAGCGAACCACGTGGGTGGTTAACATGGCAACCAATGACGCCGGATCCTACTCGTTAGTTGCGGCGGCCATATTAACATTACCTATACTCTAATCAAAAAGTGTCCGATAAGCAAATGGTATCTATTTATGAGCTCATACTAGGAACGCACATATCGTTATAATGTATTAATATTCTATTATTTGGGGAGGACACGAGGAGGGCAGTCAAATTTTGTTGCAACCCATATGCCCGCGATCTTCGAATAGTGCGGGAGGAAATGGAGACCACATGATTGGTTTCCATGGTAATGTATATAAACAAAACCTACTCGCATATAACGGCAGCCATAGTAAAGTTACCTATGTTTCTGTAGGTGATATAAACATCAAAGAATAATCGTTCCAAAAAACAAACTCGAACCATACATAACATAGAGTCCCATTGAGTATTACAATATATAATTTTTATTTCACAACTATAAAGTAATGATAAGTCTGCGCAAGAAGTTCGTAACTTGTCCACTTATAAAGTCAATTGAATACAATTGCAGCAAAATCGAAATTTCCGTATATTCAAAGGAAATTATTATATCCCACAATGGGGAATATACTACAGTTTATCAAAAGTCAACTTCCCACCTAGGAAGGCAGGGAGAATCGGAGATGGAAAGGCAAACACCATAATTTGCATATCGAAAATGAATAAAGAAATAAATACAAATACACATAAATGTAAAAAAACTATTTTTCAAAAATGTTTTTCCAAAAAAGTTGTTAAGGAGTCCCTCTCATAGGGAATCATCCCTATCTCGAAGTCGTATCAGGATTCTAAGAACATGGAGCCCCGCTATGGAGCCCTAGGGAGATCAATAGTAATAGGATGGACTTAGCAAATGTAGCAAATGTAGTAAACACTTAGATAGATTTAAGGCTGTTTAAATTACATGTTACAAGAAAAAAGGTCAGTATTCATCATGTCATAAGAAATCGGAGGGAACACATTGTGAATGGAGATCAGAGTTGACGTAATGCATAATAGGTACAGCTATGCATAAGGCAGGAAGGGGAGGGAAACGGGAGGAAACATACACTCTAAGTATAAACTTGCCTACCTTGTATGACGTCAATATTGTTCAGTACATGAGCGAGGGAGGGAGAGACAGTAACGTATGCTCTATTAGAAATCAATAGAGTTAATGAGTAGACAGAGGTACAGTCATAAGTAAAAGAGCATGTGGAAAATGGGATAGCATAAGTAGAAACCAAATGCAGTGTATTTAGACATTTGTTCCAGATAATCTAAATAGTTTGTTTAACTTAAGTTATGTATGGTAAATTACTGGTTTCCATTTACAACAGTGATCACAGAACTTCAAGCCACTGTTATTAAAGAAAATAATGCATTTCATCATCGCTATTAAATCCAAATTCCACACTTCGCAATTTACAGATCCATCCTGCCTCATTTCTTCTCAACGACAGTTCCCAATTGCCACCCCTCACATTAGTAGGTATATGATCTATTCCCATAAACCACAATTCTTCTTCATTTGCATGGTTTTCCTGCATGTGATATGTGAGTGGATATCTGAGATCACCATTTCGACGAGCCCGAACATGTTCCTGCATTCTTATTTTCAAAGCCCTTTTTGTGCTACCCACATAAATCTTATTACAGGGGCAGCCTAGCACATACGTTACGTATTTAGAATTGCAGTTGATTAGGTGGCTTATCGAGTAACTACGTTTAGTATTGAAACTAAAAGTTTTAGTTTTATTTTTCCCCAATTTGCACATATTACATTGATTGCATGTGTAAAAACCAATCGTCTTGGATTGGAGCCAGGTTTGTGATTTCAAAGTGGTGACATAGCTGGGGCACAGTAAATTACGCAAGTTTTGCCCTCTTCTGTATGTAACTTTAGGTTTAGTTGGTATAATATCCTTAAGGCCTGGTATCTCAGTCAGCAAGTGCCAATGTTTTCTTAGGATATTATATACCTTATTACTACGGTCATCAAATTGGGTTCCAAATGCAATAGGGGCTTTTTGGAGTTTCCTCATTGGTTTAGTTGTTAAGGTGTCTCGTCTCGAAATCTTCGAAATCTTCAATACCTTTGTGTGAGCTTTCTTTAATACTGTTTCCGGATAGCCTCGGTCCCGGAATCGTTTCTTAGTTTCCTCTAAATTCTGAGCAAAGGTGTCATCTGTACTACAATTACGACGCATGCGGATCATTTCCCCATAGGGGATATTGGAAATAACATGTTGGGGGTGTGAGCTTTGGTAGTGCAGTGTGCTATTGCAAGCCGTGGTCTTCCTATGGGTACGGCTATGTATATGATCATCCTGGATAAAGAAAGTAATATCCAAGAAATCTATTTCCCGCTGACTGTAACCAATGGTAAATCCTACATTAAAGGGATTATCATTAAGATAGTCATGGTATTCCATAAGAGAGGCAATAGGTCCATCCCACAACATGATTACATCGTCGATGTACCTACCCCAAAAGATTACATGCTCCATCCACTTGGCCGCATGTCGGCCCCAGGCATGCTCCCGCTCAAACCAGCCCATAAAGAGCCCGGCATATGCGGGAGCAAACCTCGAGCCCATGGCCGTGCCCTGGATTTGATGAAACCATGTGGAGTCATGCAAGAAGAAGTTTTTTGATAGAATGATGTCAGTCATTTCTAATAGTACTTCATTATGAGCATAATTATCAGCTGTTCTTTGTCCCAGGAAGGATTGTAGTGCTTTCATCCCAAACTCTTTTTTGATGCAGGTATATAAACTGGCGACGTCCATTGTCACAAAGACAAGGGACTCCGACCACTTAAAACCTTCAAATTTGCCCAGAATATCTTTTGAATCCTTGATATACGCGGGTAAGTTCTGCACTAGTGGCTGAATAAAGAAGTCCACATATTCGGAAAGTTTTTCCGTGGGTGAGTTTACTCCGGAGATGATAGGGCGGCCTGGTGGAAACTGGCCGCCCTTGTGTATTTTCGGGAGGATGTAAATACAGGGGAAGGTGGGTTCTGAGACTGTTAGATATCTAAGTTCTTCCTCACTTAGCAACCCAACTTCACCCCATTCAGTGAGTCTCATATTTATATATGTGTTGAGAGTGTTGATAGGATTTGTCAGTAGTTTAGTGTATCAGGATGTGTCAGACAATTGGCGATCTATTTCCTTCATGTAGTCTTGTTTTTCCATAATAACTACGTTTCCCCCTTTGTCAGCCTCGCGTATAATAAAGCTTGAGTCTGATTTAAGGTTTTTTAGCGCCGCATAAGACATAGTTGGACATGTAAATTTAAGCTTCACATGTCCAAGTAGTGAAAAACTCTTCAATAGGTTTTTTTAACTACAGCACTGCCTATCTCTCCCATAGACTAATGTTGAAGTTATCTTATTACATACAATAAGCAGTAATTTCCAAATGAGAGCAGGTACCCAATTCATGTTTGGTATCTTTGGAACTGTAATGAAAAATCCTAAATTATGCTGAAGTCAGTTTTTAAATTACAGTTTTGAAAATATCACTTTTTCGAAAGTTTGCATCTGACTTAGCCATTTGGTGCCTGCACCTGTCTCTGGGGCACATGATTAGTCTAAATGACAGTTGAGCTTTCTGTATTCCTCCTAGACAGCCACACACAATAAAGAGCTTAGGTGTGTCTGGATGGTAATTACTGGCAGGATGGGAGGGAGGAGCTGGCCCAGCCCTACTTATACTTGATTAGGCTGTGTTCTGTCTCCACAAAAAGGACTGCATACCACATGTAGTTAGCCTGGAGCCAGGGCCAGGACGGCAGGGCACATGTGCACTTCAAAGGCCTACCTCTAGAAGTTTTTCCTCACTTAAAAGGCACAACTGGGTCTGGAGCTCAGCCACCACCTCTTCAGTATACTTCTGGACCCGTGGATACCCTGTCAGGAAGAAGGGCTTCTGTGCTGCTGAAAGGACTGCCACTCTTTTGGACAGCTGCTCTTTTGGACTGCTGCCCTGCTGTGCTATCCTGCTGCCCTCTTGCCTGGTTGAAAAGGACTGGGCCTGAATCTCTTGAACCCAGAAGCCCAGAGTGAATCCAAGAGCTAGTTGGCTGACCTCTTGATTTGAAGCTTAAGGGACATAACAGGCTTCCAACACCTGCACCTGGACTCTGCTATCTGTGAGCTTAACCTGCCAATAAGTGCTACCCCCTTCCTGGTTGCAAAGACATGCATCTCATTTGCAGTCCCATCAGAACTTCTGCTTCTTGACACATCACTGGCGCAGGCCCTCGCATCCCTTGTCATGGCATCCTAGATGATGATGCAGGCCCTCACATCGCAACCTTGTCGAATCTCGGAACCAATGCACCGCTTCGGCTGCACGATGCATCTTCGATGTAGCTGTTCGCAATGTTCAGAAAACCAGTTTTGATGGCACTTTGTTCAGCAGGACTAACTATGTACCTGTTGTCAGCCCATGCTGCATCGCGGTCGGCCTGAACTTGTGACTGAGTCCAGGTCTGGCACGACCATATACCTACAGTCTTTCAAATTGCACATGTCCGGTTCTACTGATTGGATTTTTGTCATGTTGGTCTTATTTTATGTACTAATGAACGTTCTATTTTCCTAACTTAGATCTTTTTTGTGTGGTGCTTTCACTTTATTACTGTTTGAAGTGTTGTACAAATACTTTACACATGGCCTCTAAGGTATGCCTGTTTGCTCTGTGTCGAGCTAGCAGAGAGTTGAGCACAGGTGAATTTAGGGTTGGCTTGTGCATCATCCTGACAAGGCTTGTGGTTGTTGCTTGACCAGGGCCCACACCCCACTTAACCAACAATCCAATTTCCTACATACACAATAACAGTTAAAGCAACACAGAATAATAATAAAACAAAGATTCCTCTCTATTCACATCATACATTAGCTGCACCCACTATCATTGTGAACATTTGCACAATCCGGCAACAAAAAGCAAATATTGTTGCATGGGCTAAAAGGGATAAGCGCATACAACAAAAATGACTGTCTTTTATTTTTAACTCGCAACCCAGCTGTGTACACATTTGTCTTAAAAACAGTCACACTCAAGCCCTTGTTCTTTCTTCTCTCATAGTTGTCCAGGAAAGAAGCACAATTCTTGCAAGGAATCATAGGGAGAAGTTTTCCTTTCCTTTCCTTTGGGCCACCTGTACCCCAAATGGAACAAAGCATAAGTATAAGTAAAAAATGAATAATTTCTAATAAACAAAAGTATTGTACTCACTTTCTGTGGCCAATCTTCCATTTCATTTTTTGACTCTATTCCTGATTACTCTCAGGCACACAACTTGATTGGGTTAGACCTCAGGGTCTTTTTTAGTTCCCCTGTAGACTTTTCCTGAACTCTATGTATTTTAGCCTAACTATGCTCACCCACCAGGTTCCTGTGTTCACTTGTTTAATTACCCCTGCCTCTTCTCAGCCCTGAATCTGACTCGGAGGTTCGTTCCATGCCCAGCCCAAGCTTTCAAAATCTGATTCCTTCAGCCCTTTTTCATAACCCTTTTATTTCTTCCTTTCCAGGATTGTCTAGAACATGTTATTGTCTCCCACAGAGGTCAACAGAAAGTGTTGCAGGGATTCTGTTTTGGAACAGAACTATGCCTGGTATCACAGAACGTCAGTATGTAGGAACCGAGTCACCATACCCCTTCAATACCGATGAACCCTCATTTAAACTAGCTCATACTGACTTACCTGCACTCCTAGCCTTCCCAGAGGTAATTTGGCACCCCAGAACACAGCACTCTGCTCCACTTAGGGAACCACGGTTACAGGTCATCACCTTACGTTCACTCACTCATGTATGTCCTAACTAAAGATAAGCAGGACATGAAAACAGTTTACAAAATTTGTTGAAAGTAATGTGTTGTATTGTGAAGCAGCTGCGCTGCATTTACAAAACATACAAAACTTAGGGGCATATTATCAAGAACGGCGTTAAAATTATCGCTTTAGCTTTAGCAGGAAATCGCCGCTAAAACGACTATAATGGGCTTGATAATATACCCTTGTGGATTCTAATAGAAGCCCATGTTCTGGTGTGAACATGGGCTTCTATTGGAATTTAGTGGAATTCTCAAGGGTATATCAAGGGTATATTATCAAGCCCATTATCGCCGCTCTAGCGGCAGTTTCCTGCCACTAAAGCAGCGATAATGTTAACGCTGTTCTTGATAATATGCCCCTTAGTATTGTAATTAGTATCACCAATAACCCGTACACAATAAAACGCCCTATCATGGTTGTTGGTGTATCTGCCCAATCCTAGCCTCACAATATTGTACTAAAGATCTCTGGGATGGTGATGGACCTCTGCGTTCCCTGTTAGCAATTCCCCCTAGGGCTCTTCTCCATGTTGGCAGCACGAGCATCAGTCAGTCACCAAGCAAATTCCTCCTGCCTTTCACATCCCTCTTAGCATAGGGGTCCCCACCAGGGGTGTTTCGCTGGTCGAAGTGAAGTGCAGAGAGAAAATGCTTTGGCACAGCACTGCCCACAAGCAGTAGTAGTAGTAAGTAAAGTTTATTATATTAATCAAAATATTATAATAATGAATATTAAACATTAAACATTATATAAATAAGCTTCTAAAATCATAGGATTCTTAAGTTATGTCATACAAGCAACAAGTTTCAATGCATCTAATCTCCGGGTGTACAATTTCAAGTATGAGCGCAATCTGTAAATTACAATTATTAATTGCTGCATCTAATCTAAAGATTTCCATAGAAAAAGTGCAGTTTCTTAAATACAATTTCCAAAAAGTACTAGCATCCTAAAGCATATATTTATACTCACACTTTAAGTACAGTTTGCATACAACTTAGTCCATGCGTAGTCGGCGAAGCGTCAATATTTATATGAGAGCCAGAGTGCAGTTTTCAAGTTTCAACCGATAGCAGCACTGGCCTTATTATTCGCACCATTGACCAAGACACTTTCAGGCCTCTTCCTTCGATCTTACTTCACCTACTGACTTTTCCTACCATCTCCAGTTAAGTGCTAATGTGCCAAAGTGTGCAAAAAAACTAGAATTTTACAGGTTTTGTTTAACAAATTGACTATCTCTAGAGGCAATACAGGATATCTAAAATGAGTAATAAAGCTATATAAACCTTTTCCTATAAATACATCCATATAGAATAAAGAAATCATACAGCTAAGGCTCTGTAAGCCTGATCTAAAAGATTTGTCAACGTTATTATTGTCTTCCTTGATTAAAACAATACCTGAGGGCTTCTACAGTTGATCTTATTTTTTCTTTGTGAAACATGGAGCATAAGTATTTTTCCCTCAAGTTCAACAATTTAGGACAAAATACATATGATATGTGGAAGGGATGCAGCTGCAAGTCCACAGAGACAACTGGCAGTATTACCTTTAAAAGCTGGGTTTCATTTCCCTTCAAACTCACAAATCGGAATATAAAACAATCTAAACCTTAAAAATGTATTTTTAGCATAGCCAGGCAAATTTGACCCTAAATAGTAAGAGTACGCGTTGAACAGTTTGTGCCAAGTCTGAGTCCCACTGTTTAGCGGTAAAGGCATCACGAAGGAGGATTTTTGGGGTTGGTGGATTCACTTGCCCCAGTGTCTTTGGATCAGGTAGGTCATAAGATTCTAGGCCCTCCAGTAAGATGTGGAACTCCAAATCCTTGTATATCGATTTACGCAGTTCTTGGTATATTAGATGTTTTAGAGACATTGGGTCTGCTTTTGCACATATGCAGATGTAATTCACAGTTGCTCTGTAGCTGAGTGATGTTAAAGATTTTAAACCTAATTTTAGTCTTATAACACAGTGGGGAGTGGCTGTGCATATATGTAATAGGTTGCGTACATGTTGCATAATTTTTTTTATCAAGACTAGAAATGACCTTGTCATTCAGTGTAAGAGATGCACATAGTAGATATGGAATCAATTTCATGATTAGAGCTTTCAGAGATGGCCTATTCGCTTTTCTACCAAACACACTTGGGAATTTTAGGACCGATCTGATGATCACTGTTGACTTAAATTTTCTAGTGGCCATATGGTACGACCATGCTAATTTACTGTCGAAAATCACTCCGAGAAACTCATGTTGTTTCACTATTTCAATTGAAGTATCTCCTAAAACCCATCCCTTGGACTTACTTTGCTGCCCAACGATCATGATTTTTGTTTTGGACAGTTTGGCAATTAATACATTCTCCAAGTTGTAACTATGTAATTGGTTTAGTTGATGCTGTAGACTTTTGGCGTTTGTGACAAGCTCACCAGGTCATCAACATAGGCCAAATGTGTTATTTGTATGCCTCCTAAATTTGGAGGAATACCCTGATCTGAAAAGTAACAGAGGGACGCGGATACATCCTTGTTTAAGGCAGTTCTCAGTGCAAAATTTAGAAGACAGATGATAGCTTTACTGGTAGCCATGTTTCGGTATGCAATTCAATGATAAAATGCAGAAGGTAAAGATCTATTTCCCACGTTATAAGCTTGTCCCACAGCCTTTGCCAGTTTACTTTCTCGAAAGTCTTGGAATAGTCCACGAAGCAGGTGTACAGATTTGTTTTCTTTCTACAGGATTTTTTCCCTAGTAGAGCCAGTGTTGTAATATTATCAATTATTGAACAGCCTGTGCGGAATCCTGTTTGTGTTAATAGAGTTTATGTTTTTTCTACTGCCCAAATCCTTAATTTATTTTGAAGGTTCTTAGCAAACAGTGTCCCTTCAAAGTCTAAGAGCACTATTAATCTGTAGCTGGCTGGATCTTGTTTTGGACCTTGTTTATATATTGGATGCACAATCACCCCTTTAGAAGAAAATTGCACTTTCCCAGACTTAGTTACATCTGAGAATAGCTGTTCTAGCAGTCTGCTCCAAAAGGTGACATCTAACTTGACTAGATCCATCGCTATACCATTTGGTCCAGCTGCTTTGAATGAGGAAGAACTTTTTATTAGCTTTCATATTTCCGCCTATGTAATATCAGAATGTGTTCCAAATTCTCCTAGTGGTTCGAAAGAGCAAGTAATTACTGATTTGTACAGGGAATTTACTGATTTGTACAGGGAATTTAAAGCTGGCCATTCACTGTGGTCTCCTTTTGGGGTGGAGGCCACTCTAGGAGAGGCCCTGCCAATCCGTGTCTGGGAGAGCTCTCAACACACACCGATTTGCACCCTCAAAGTCAGTGCCTAACATAGCTATGCACGGCGATCACCAGCACTTTGACTGGTAGTCAAAAGGGGGACTGGAGAGCAGCAGTAAAGCGCTCGCCACACACTTTTACTTTAGGGAAAAAAATGCCCTCTACTCAAATTCCCTTAGACAGCTCCACACATGTGCTTGTTACCAGGGAATGGGAGCAGTCCACCAGCTCCACAGAAACAGTGAGTGGAAGAAGTAGCTGATGCAGGCCAGACTCACAAGTCTCACGGCCTTTGGAAAACCAACACTTCTGAGCCCCTCAACAGAACAGGGGGAAGGGGAGACAAGCCAATGAGCCCCTGGAGAATACTGGGGGCACCAAGCCAGAAGGTAGGCAGCAGGCCAGTATATTAGGTCCATTAAGCAAAGTGGCAGTCCTCCTTGTGACCTATCAGGCCACAGGTCAGCACAATAAGCAATCAAGTACAATGGTGGTTCCTCCTGGCAGTATATTAGTTCCTTTTAGTGCAGCATGTAGAGCCAGCTGCATATGGGTATAAGTCCAACACAGTGTCTCAAATCATGGGGTAAGGGGCCCTGCACTTATACTCAAAATGTATTTGATCTGGAGTTAACTTCAAACAAGCTTTAGAAGTGCACAATACCCCATTCAATCCCAGCCCTAGCTCCAGACAAACTACAGGGGGTGGGAGGAGACAGCATTGTGAGAGGACAGACACAGCCCTATTCAGGTGCAGGTGAGACCTCCTCCCAACACTCTAGCTCAGTACGATCCATCAGGATATGCGTGGCACACTTCAGCTCTCTTTGTGACTTTCTAGTGTGAATGCACAAACAGGCCCCTGTCAGTTTAAACCAGAGGCTAATTGGAGTCAGGCTGCAAAGCACAAAGAGTCATAAGTACACAGAAAAGCCCACTTTCTAAAAGTGTCATTTCCAAAATAGTACTGAAAAATCCACTTTCACCAATAAGCAGGAATTATCACCACTATTCCAAACATACCAAACATGGCAGCGCTACTCCATTCAGATTAGAAATTACCACTGAAACACATATCAGGTAATTCCCAATGCAAACCTATGAGAAGTGTAGCCATGCAGCAGTGAGAAACCAAATAGGCTGTTTGTCACTACGAGGGCATGCCACAAACATAGGCACCTTTTCTTTAAACAGCACCCTATCCATAGAATACCTAGTGCCTACCTTAGGGGTGAACTATATGTAGTAAAGGGGGACTTCCAGACTTAGCAAGTAACTGTAAATGTCAAGTCACTGTTGCAGTAAACTGTGCATGCAAACCCTGCAATGGCAGGGGCTTGAGTCAGGTTTGAAAGGCTACTACTGTGGTTTGCGCAAGCAGCGCAGCAGGCCCACTACTAGCATTTCATTTACAGGCCCTGGGTATATGAGATACCACTGTACAAGGGACTTACAGGTAAATTAAATATGCCAAATGGGTGTAGACCAATCATACAAAGCGTAAAGGCATAAGCACATGCACTTTAGCACTGATCAGCAGTAGTAAAGTGGCCAGAGTCCTAAAGCCAACAAAAGCAGGCCAGAAAAAATACAAGAGGAAGGCAAAAGGTTTGGGAACAACCATGCAAAAGGCCAGGTCCAACATAAGGGAAAACTACAGTGGGTCCTATAGGGGACTAACAGCACCCCTTTGGTTGTTACAGTCACATAACGAATAGCAATCATATACACAAGCTAAGCAAGTCCAAAGCATCTCTAATAAGCTTGCCACAAAAGGATTATAATTAAAATATATAAACTTAAACGAAAATATAAACTTAATATGTCAATGTGTAAAAGGGTAACTGAATTAAAGTATGTCAGAGGTATCCATGATGTCATTCGCAAGTTCAAAAGCCATGGAATCCAGAACAGATTCCATCTCCACAGATGATGATTGTTCAACAGCTCAATTCACCAACTCCATTGAACAGGCATGATCCTCTGTCTCAGCTGATGCTGAGAAAGTGACCGGGTATCCTGCATCCGTATCATTTGAGACAGGTGTTATAACTCCATGTGCTGATGCACTTGTTTCGATTGAAAGAATTGGCAATTAAATGGCATTCTGAAGGAGCCACAAGCCCAAGGGAAAACTTCAAAAATGGGTTTCTAATAGACTCACCAACATGGTCTATGTCCACAGGACCCTGATCCAGCAGCTCCAGGCAAATATCTAATGCCTATTCAAAGAGACGCCAGACGCAGTGAAGCACGGGTTGCACGCAGTCAAACTAGGCTGGCTGCAATGACAATGACTAATCGAGTTCCAACTCCTGGAGTAAGAGGATTCCAAAGAATCAAAGCATGCACTCACAGCACAGCTAGAACGATGGTAGTGACAGTAGGCTGGCAAAGACAACATCCTTTGCGGAGGAATAAAAATAGTATCAGAATGCTGCAAGCGAGGAATAAACTAAAAGTAGCAGGAACCCTTGGAACACACTGGAAGAAAGGAATGAATGAAAGATGGTATTACTCCAAAGACTGTCTGAAAGTTACTGACTAAGCCGGAAACTGTAACTTTGAAAAAGTGCATAAGGCCAGCTGAATTGGATGCAGTAAAAATGTGATGTACTAATTTGCTGAAATGTAATGGAAGATTATTGTTTAGCAAGGACTGTCGCTCACTGGATGGTCTTGCGACTTGTAATTCAAAGTTATTTCAAGCAGATATTAGGGCTACTTCTTTTTGAAACAATAGTGCTTTGAGTCTGCTTAGCTTGTTAAAATCTGCCTTCAAAGTTGGAATGGAAGGCCACAACAAACTATCCATGCCCACTTGGGTTTGAGGGAAAATTACTTTGTTGCAGCATGTAATGAGCTGGGAAACTGATAAAATATATGGGATCCCAGTGCGCATCCTACAGCAGTCTTGATCACTTATCATTAACTAACTTCCATTTGAAAGGACTGTAATTAGTGGGAGTATTGCAGGAGCTGGTATGCTTTTAAGAAAAATTTGCTACTGAAGCATTACATGCACTGTGCATGGTAACGTGTTTGCAAATGTGTGAATGTTCGACAGAAAAGTCACATTCCTTTCCAGTAAGGAAGACTTCTTTGTTGGCACGTTTACAATGATACGAAAATGGGAGGGACCATAGTTCACGAATGAAGCTGAATCCTAGTGGATCATATCTACCAACAGGGAAATGTTTCATGCAATCTGTGAATTGAAATGTTGAAATTGGCAGATATATTATGCCATGTATTAACCATACAGTGGAAGGTATTTCTCCTATAGTGAAAAGGAGCTGTTCTAACTAGGGGTGGGCGGAATTTGCGTAGTCGCACTACGCAAAGCTCCGCGAAATGGTAAAAAATCTCCGCGAACATGCAGAAATTCCGCGAACACGCAGAATTGCTTGTTTGTGAGGTTTTTTCCTGTTCGTGATCGTTGTTTGCATGCTCGGGGGGAAACAAGCAAAAAATTCCGTGAAGCTGCGGAACGCAATTTACCGCCCAGGCCTATTTCTAACTTCTCGAGATGTAACATTGTAAAAGTTGTGCCCATTTTTGTCAAAAGCCGTTGTTTACGTGTCAGATTGAAATGCATGAATAGATGGCTGAAATTAATATAACGCTAGTGGACACTACCATTTTTCAGGGTTTGAACGGTCAAGCTACACTGCATGATAGATCTAAATTGACTTTGCCCGTGGAATAATGTAGACATGTCACTTTGTATGATATCAATGACAGATGACACACTGGTATTCAGGCTGTAAATGTGAGAAGACAACATATTAATACTATTATCAACAACAGCAAACACTACAGCCAACGCGTTTCGCCCATACATGGGCTTCTTCAGTGAAAGGCAAGTAAAAGTCGTAGGTAATAGGAGTACCTTCTATTACCTACAAGGATGGACCGATGCTGATGACTGCCCGAACACGGAACTTCACTTCTTGAACTAATATTAATACTCCTAGCACGGATCAGCCCAAAGGAGGCAGATCACTGTGTCCTCCTATACCTTGGACCACCTCAGTTAAACTACTGAGAGGTTTCTTTAGCTCATACTTTTTCAGTCGCGGCAGGGACCTTACAAACCGTTGACGTATATCTAACCAGAGTCTCTCCGACTTTTACTTGCCTTGCCCTGAAGAAGCCCATGTCTGGGTGAAACGCGTTGGCTGTATTGAACCTTAAGCGCATCACGAAAACAAACAACTAAGGAATACAAGCAACAACGTGGACTCATTAATTTTCTATACTTGATGTGCACACTGCAGAGCTCTTAAATATATTGCCTCTCATACCCCTGTTAAAAACCCATTGGGAATGGCAGGCCCTCCCAGGTATGTGGCCTGCTGGGCTCAGCAGACCACCATGTCTGGGACTGCTTTTAAATAAAGCAGTTTTTTCTAAATGAGGCAGTTTTCCTTAAAAAAAACGGAATGCATTTAAAAAATGAAAAAAATGACGCATTTATGTTTCATTTTTTAAGGGCAGGCAGTGGTCCCTGGGACCACTGCCTGTCCTTAAAAAACATTTTTGCCTGGGTTTGCAAAGGGGAACGGGTCCGCTGGGGACCCCTTCCCTTTTGCAACCCCATTGCCACCCTCTTGAAGAGGATGGTAGTTTGCGAACGTTTTGCACCTGCAATTGCGGACACAAAACATTCTTACATAAGGTTGCGCTCGCTATCAGGAAGGCCCCTTCCTAATAGCAAGTCACTCGCAAAATAGGGTTTGAACATTCCCCATGCTGTTTTTGCATGCACAAACGGGTTCGCAAACCCCTGTGAGCATTCAAAAATGGTTGTAGATCTGGCCCCCGGTCTAGTGAACAGTGTAATTCAGAAAAATTATCTGTGTTGGGATTAAACAGGCTCAGAACAAGGTTTCCATTCCCTGAACATGCCATGATTTGTTACCCCAAATGAACTTCAAGTCAACTGTATCCTTCCAATAATCATAGCCCTTAATAGCCAATTGTGTAACAAACACATCAATATTTATGAGCTTAGTTTGTGTAAGCATGCATTTTTTTGGTGGTGCAGGGACGAGATTAAAGTAAAAGGATGTCGGATGTGACGTGTCATATCCTGAAAAGTATGTGAATTTATCTTTATATGTTTTAGAACTCCCTTGAGGGGGAGTCTGATACTGTTCCCATTGTGCATAATTAAAACTTGTACGTTGAAAACTAGCTCCATGCAACGAATGATGTCCATAATGGTGATAACAGAACAATTCAGCATAGTGAGCAGAAGGTACAAATTCTCTGATTTGAAAACCGTATAATATTCCAGCTCCGAGAGCATGGAGAGTACAGTTTCAGCATCCCAATCATCTGAATGTAACCCAGGTACTATAACATCCCCCATAGAAACTTTGAACACACATGATCTGCAGGATCTCCTAGGACCAAATATACCGTAAGAAACTTTATCCCAACAATGCCATTAGAACTGGAACAGCTGAAATATTCACGAGGATCAAGTCTCTTTTTAGCTTATATGAAGAAGAGTGGGGGGCCAACACCCCATCAACCAGTTCCATAGCAGAGCGTTCTGGAAGGTAGTGTCCATTAATTAGCAGAAAAAAACCTGTCACAAATCTAATCCATTGGAATAGAAAAACCAAGGAAATTGTTATCCAGACATATTTTCAAGGCGGGATCAGATATATGTGTTTTAACCATGAAAAGAAAAAACAAATCCAGGCAGGAGGAGTGTCTAGAGCAGATGAACTGTTGAAAGAGTCATAAGAAAAATCATCCGCTCCCACAAAATAACCAGAAGTAGTTTGCCAAAAAACTGGTGCCCCGGGTATCGCAACAGAACCAGAAAAATCCATAAGAGCTAGATCCAAAGAAGGTGGATCATTGTAAATTACCTTAGCTGCAGAAGATGCAGTAGTTAGAACAGTACTCACTTCAGTCGAGTCAGTGGCAGTTGTAGCGGATGCAGGCATTAATTGTAGTGTATTCTATGCCCCCCATTCTGGTGAGAAACAGCTTCAGTGGAGCTAACTAGCTGTAGAGGAATTTCCTCTATGGTAGTGAGAAGAGTTAGGAAACTACAAAGGACTCCCTGCGGCCTACTGTTGAGAATCAGTCACATGATGTAACTTGATGTGATCAATGGAGACAAAACGATTGTCTTTGGAACAGGATGCCTAGGCAAGATTACAAGTCTTGTACCTTGAATGCCAAGAACTGGCACCGGTGCTCAGTATAATGGACAAACTCCTTTTTGACAGGCGCCCTTTCTCAGAGAGGATCCCCAACATTTGGAATCCAGTTAGAAGGTTCTGGTTTCGCCTTGATTTCAGCAGAGCAGACGTCTTCAACTGCTCGTTGGATTGGGTGTCACAGACATTTTGTAGATCCTGGAAGACAACACAATGATCATTTACATCATAGGGAGTGGCCATACATACATTTTGATACCAGAAAAGACCTTTTTAGGGTCCGGCCACCCAGAGACCTTTTAGGGAGGTTGTTTAATGCTGGCATAACCCCATTGAGGTGTTGCATCCAACTACTCCCTGTGCCTAATACTCTAGTGTTAAGGGTGGCTTTAAGTCATGGTTCATCCGCTCCACAACAGAATTACCCTTTCGCCTATATGGAGAAGAATAATGCACCTGTGACCCAGGAAAGCCATAGTATCCCAATAAGCTTTTGAAATAAAATCCGGGTCCTGGTCTGAGTGGAATGTACTGCATGCATGTGTCCCAATAAAGACTTGCATGTCTTTCATAACAGTGCAAACATCAGCCGAATGCTGTAGCCAAACCCAGAGGAACCTTGAGCAAGAACCAGTTGCAACTGTCTGACTTTAAATGCAGAATCCAAAATAAGGAAACTACAGTGGTCCAAATAAATGCAGCCAAAGGGCTCAGGTATGTCTGCGGTGGACGTGCCACAGTGGAGGGCTTAATTTGTTGACAAATTTCAAAACAAAGGACATACTTATGGCCTGCTGATATTAGCCTGTCCACCAATAACGTTGCAGTAGCAGCACAATTGTGGCCACTACACCTGCATGTGCAGAAGTAACACCTTCGTGTGCAGCTATCACTAAAGCTAGTCTGTAATCTTGGTCGGGAATCTATCGATCACCAACTCCTGGAATAGTGATACAGGGAAAGTTTTGTTCACTTAAGTGGTATGTTTACTTTGAAGGAAAACCTTTAGGTAAGGGGGTGCTGTCTCTATCAGTATGAAAGACAGCCAAGATATCAGAATCTATTCTCGCTTTAGAACAAGTAATTGCAGCAACGGCAGTAGTTGCAACTGCTGATGTGGCCGCTTCATCAGCCAGAGAATTCCCCACAACGTGTGCTCCCACACGGTGATAACTCAATGTATGTATAACTTGAATCCGTGGCAACCTATCTTGGAGGTCTGTCACTTTAAGCCAAAGCATTTCATGCTTGATTGTGTTGCCTTTAGAATCTTTAAATTCATGCCCTCGCCAACACTGTCAATTTTCATTAGAGGACTCTATGCAGTAATATGAATCACACATAATAGGTGTGGGGAATTTTGAATCTGTATTTTCAAGGGCAAGAAGTAAAGCTTTTTAGTTTAGCCAACAGCGCAGTGCAGGCCCCTAAGGACTGGGTACAAGTTTTCTGTAGTTGGAAGATTCCATTGAATGTAACACCAACAACCGCCAAATGTTGCTGCTGGGAACCTATAGAAGGTTGGGCTGAACCATCAGTGTAAACAATATATTTGTAAAAGAAGTAAAACAGGAGAGGGCATGGGATACACATGCTCATACTCTAGAAATGTTTGTGTCTGTAAAAATGGGTCAAGGATGAAGTCTACATCAACAGCAATTAAGGATGTTGCCCATTGCATCCATCTAGTATGGAGGGCTTTAGCAATAGGAACACTAGCCTTTGTGATAGCCTCTAAGGCTGGCACAGTAGTAACAACATAATGCGTTTCCCTTGTGTAAGTAGTCGATCCTTGGGGGGCGGAGCTTGGCTCGCAACGAGAATGGCGGCTTGAGCCTTGGGCTCCGGCACACAGAGGCTACTATCCTTTAATTATCCTGCCCCACACCGTGTTGATCGAACGTGGTAGATCTGCCACGGGTGGCGAACAGGGCAGAGCCAAGACGGGGCGAGTTTGGTGAGAGCGGGGAGAGCTGGACGCCCGTTGATCGGCGCTGGACCACAGAGAAGAGAAGGCCCCTGATCCCCGCTCTCGGGTGAGGAGCGAGTCCGGCGACGTCGCTCTGCGTGCGGCGCCACGAGTTGGGGGTGCCGGAGCGGTGGAGGTGCCTGTCCCAAATTAAAGACGCCGCTGCGGCGGGGGGACACCATCGCTGTGAAACACTGCGGGGTGTGGGGTGTGATCCCCTAGAACAGCAGAGTGCGGGAAGCCCCGGATGCGGAGGACTGAGCGGCGGCTCGGTATGACGGCCTGACTGCAGCGACCACGGCTGGCGAGTGGAGGGAGACAGTAGCGGTGACCCCCTGAGAGTTACAAAGGTGGCGGAATCGGGGGTGTGACAAAGGCCTGCTGAAGACGGTTGATGGGGGCTGATCGGGCGCTGCCGCTGTGGCGCTGTGAATAGCGTCCTCGGGAATTCTCTGCTGTTGCTGGTGGTTACGGCGCATTGAACGATCGTAGGTCTGCTTTGCCGGCAGCGAGAAAGCTGGGGGCTTGTCCAGGCAAAGGGCACCGACACCTGTGCGCTGAGCGCGAGGGTCCTCCACTGGCTATTTGAAAAGGAGCACAAGAGGAGCAGCTTGGAGAGGGAGCAGCGTGAGAGACCGAAGTGCCCTCTGTGACCGGTGGTGAGGATCGCATGCGCCATTGCCAATGTGTTTTTCTAGCTGGCCGGAGTCTGAATGGGCGCCCCCGACTTTCGGCAGAGAACTTGCGTACTGAGGCTGCCACGGCTCTTGAAGAGGTAGAGCGGTGCTGAGCGAGGTGGCGTGGGTGGCGTCCCGCTGCTGGAGACACTGGTGCCTGCAGCGCACGGGTTGGGGCCCGGGATTTGAGCGGCGGCGCACCCAGATAGCGCACTCAGAGCAATATTTATACACTCTCAGCCATAGGGGTGAAGCGGAGAGGTATACGGGTGGCGCCCACAGAAAGGTGATGGCACAATGGGCAAGTCAGACAAAACGCAGGCGGAACTCTCTTTTGAGCAAAGGCGCCCGAGGCCCCAGGAAGTGGGGGAGGGGGCGACTGGTGGCGCAACTGCCCACCCTGAAGACGCCCAGGACATCTGGAGTCTGCTGCTTTCGATGGAGAAAGGCCTTCAGTCGGGCATCACCTCCCTGGGGGCGAAGATTGATGCTCTCTCCTATCGCATGAACCGCATGGGGGAGCGACTCGATAAACATGCGGAGCGCCTGGACCAAACTGAGGAGAGACTGGCGGGGGGAAGAGGAGGCGCAGACCTCGATTGATACCGAACATAAAAAACTGGGGCGTATCATGCAGGTACTGCAGGACAAAACTGAAGACCTGGAAGCCCGCGCGCGATGCTGTAATCTGCGCATTATGGGTCTACCGGAGACTACGCCTACGGGCAACATGGAGTTATTTGTGGAAAAAATGTTGATAGGTCTGCTCGGCCCGGAAACCTTCTCGACTATGTTTGTGGTGGAGAGAGCGCATAGATCCCTGGGACCTAGGCCAGTGCCGGGGGCGCCGCCACGACCGATCATCGCTAAGCTGTTGAACTATAGGGATAGGGATGCCGCACTCCGGGTAACAAGGGAAAAGCAGTCACTCAAGTACGAGGGGTCATCCATCTCGCTGTATCCGGACTTCACTGCTAGGGTCCCGGAAGCCAGACAGCAGTTCATCCCGATTAAAAAACAACTGCGAGAGCAAGGCCTGGATTATGCAATGCTATACCCCGCAAAGTTGCGTGTTAACAGGCAAGGGAAGACTCACATCTTTCTCGATCCTAAGGCCTTGCAAAGGGCGCTGAAGGACTGGAGCAGGGAGAAGAGGAGCAGCCCTGCGCAGATCTCGGGAGATGAGGAGATCGGGGGCTCCCTGGAGCAGCAGGACTAAACATACGTCGGTGAAGGGAGCGAACTGGGCTTGCGACGTGCTGTGGAGGTGAAACACATGGGGCAAGCTGGTAAGAGAGACACTGTGGCGACACAATCTGGTCTGGAACATCAGTCGGAAAGCCGGGGCCAACTACCTGAATAGCGCAGTGCAGGGCTGGGAGGTGTCATGTAGGAGGGGGGCCGGACCGGTGGTGAACAACCTGTGGGCAGGGCCGCGACCTGATAAACTGTGATACTGGTGGAGGGGCTGTGGAGATCGCAGGGACTTTGCATTTTGGAAGCCAAGGGTGCAGGGAAGTGGATACTGGCTCATGTCTCCCTTCACGGTGGGGGTAAGCACTTTTGCTCTGTGTGCGGAGGGGAGGGCTCGGTACTGAGTGGACTTCGTCTAATACCTCTGTACGGAGCTACCTCCGCCTCCGAGTGCACGACACACTTTTGACGGGGATTTCTGTTTCGAGGGTGGGGAGAGGGAGGTGGGGGTAATCTCTAAATGATATCCAGCGTGGTTGTGTTGGGGGAGGTCAGCTGTGGGAGGGGGGAGGGGACGGGGGTTTTGTTGTTGGTTCAGAGGTTAGTCCGACAGACTGGAGAGATGAGAGGGCGGATGCCTGGTGATTGCTCATCAATTATGAGAACGGGGCTACTAAATCGTGACCAGGATGCCAATGGTTAGAACTGCGGTCCCGCAAGGGACACCCAGCCCCATATGGGTGGTGACTTGGATTGTCAGAGGATTAAATGATCACCGTAAGTAAAATGCGTAAAGTCCTGCAATATCTCAACAGACATAACATAGATGTAGCCTTCGTGCAGGAGACGTACCTTCCGAACCACAGTCCCATGTTACGAACCGGGGGGCTGAGAGGAAATGTGCATGCGGCTGGGTTTACAACACATGCTAGAGGGGTTCTCACCTGGTTTAATCCAAAGTCAGACTTTGCAGCGCAGCTGCTTGCCACAGATGGAGGGGGTAGGTATGTACTTTCGCGCTGCCAGGGCAGAGGACTAGACTTACTGTTAGTGAATGTTTACGGCCCGAATTTTGATTGTCCTGACTTTTATAGTAAACTTGCTGAAACCGTGAGGGGCTGTGGTGCTTCGCAAATTCTGTGGGGAGGTGATCTTAATGTGGTTCTGGACAGATCGGGGGGCCGGCTAGGGCACCTGCGGCCGCGGCTACGATATTGCACAGGGCAATGATCCGCATGGCGCTCTCAGATGTATGGAGGACGCTTAATCCCGCGGTGGGGGCTTCACGCACTACTCAGCCTACCATAATCTGCACACACGCATAGACTACTGGCTTGCGTCGTCGACACTCATCCCGCGGGTTGGCCTGTGTCAGGTCCTGCCGCGGACTCTGTCCGACCATTCCCCAATTTTACTGACTATTGACACGTCTAGGAAATCTATCCCGCCGTTCACGTGGCGGTTCCCCCCCTACTCGCTACTGGACCCCCTATTTAAGGAGGAACTGGCGGAAGCTATAACTACCTTTTTTGAAACTAAGATGGGTTCAGTTGACAGCTTCCAGACGGTTTGGGAAACGTTCAAAGTCTACATTAGAGGGGTGGCCATGGCTAAACATTCAGGGGTGTTGCGCGACATCCGCAGGAGATTGGCGACTCTGGAGCGTCGACTGGGAGAGGTAGAGGCCAGACAGTTGGGAGGTGAGGGAGGCGGGGCTACGGAGGAATTGAAGACACTATTGGAGGAGTACCACGAGGCCGCAGATGCGGTAGTCAAACACCTGGGGAAGTATGCTACGGCTAGGTTTTATGGAGAGGGAGAGAGGTCGGGCTCGGTCCTAGCAAATTTACTTAAGGCTAGAAGGAGTAAAGCTAACATTACTGAGGTCAGATCGGGTGCTGGGGAGCTGCTGACTGAGGAGGCGGAAATCGCAGCCTGCTTTAGGTCATACTATGAGTCATTATATGCTTCTCGGCAGACGGGGATGGATGAAGAGATACGGGAATACTTGGACCACATCAGGGTGCCCTTTCTCTCCAATGCCCGTAGGGAATTTCTGGCTCTCCCCATACAGAGGGATGAAATCCTTGAGGCTCTGGCGAGCATGCGTGCGAACAGTGCACCCGGGCGGATGGCCTAACGGTCGCCTTTTATAAAAACTTCACGGATCTCCTCCTCCCACATCTTTCGCAGCTGTTTGATAACATGTGCGACACGGGCCAAATGCCAAAGTCCATGAGTGAGGCTATATTGGTGGCCATCCCTAAGCCAGGGAAGCCCCCGTCGGAGTGCAGCTCCTACAGACCACTGTTGTTGCTAAATGTGGACACGAAGATATATGCAAAAATATTGGCTACGCGCCTGGCGCTGCTGACACCGGAGCTTGTGGCTCCGGAGCAGGCGGGCTTCATGCCTGGTAGGAATTTAACCTACAATCTGCGGACGGTTTTTGGCACCATGCAGCATGTCCGCAGGGACACTAAAGCACTGGCGGTGTTCTTAGATATGGAGAAGGCGTTCGACTCGGTTGAATGGCCTTTTATGAGTCAGGTGTTGACTAAAATGGGCCTGGGCCCAGTATTCCTGCGAATGATGGGGGTCCTGTACACGGTGCCAAGCGCGAGGATACGACGGGGGGACGCGTTACGGAAGCTATTCACATCTCCAGGGGAACACGTCAGGGCTGCCCCCTGTCGCCGATACTATATGCTCTGGTGGCTGAACCGATGGCCTGCGCCCTGCGTGAATACCATGGCCTGAGGGGGGTGAACTTCCCCACCTATAAAATAGTAGTGTCCATGTATGCAGATGACACTTTTCTGTATGTGCGGGACCCAGAGAATAATTTGGCTTCGGTGCTGAGAGAAGTGGTGCACTTCGGTGCCCTCTCGGGTCTGCAGGTGAATTGGAATATGTCCATTGCCTTTCCGCTTACCCCATCCACGACCCCCTTTGAGATGGAGTACCCGTTACACTGGTCTGATGAAGCGGTCAGATATTTGGGAATACGGCTACACACCGACCCTGAAATATTAATGAGGGAAAATTATGGCAGGGATATAGATAAACTTGAGGATGACGTGGAGATTTGGATCGGCCTCCTACTCTCCTTAGTTGGCAGGATATCGATCATGAAAATGGTAGTGCTCCCTCGCTTCCTCTTCCTGTTCGTTGATATCCCTATGGTGTTACCACGGGTATTTTTTGATAGGCTACGTCGGTCTCTATTGAAGTTGGCATGGGCGGGCAAACAGGCCCGAGTCAGCTGGCATGTGCTCACATTGCCGTACCACATGGGAGGACTCGGTGCGCCTGATATGGAACTGTAGTACCGGGTGGCTCAGGGAGCGCAAGAGCACAGCTGGATCCACGGGGAGGAATCGGTACCGTATCTCATACTGGATAGGTTGTTCGCCGACCCCCTCCCGCTACCAGCGATTCTATTTGAAACACCCGACCGCCGGACAGGTTACTTGGACTCCCTGAATTCCATGAGGCACGCTTGGGATAGTATACTGAGGCACAAGGCTGGGGCATTACTATACTCCCCGGCAATGCCAGTGGACTGGGCGCGATGGCTATCTCCCTGTGGGGATAAAGGCGTGGTGCGAGCTCTTCAGGAGCTCAGCTTGCATGTGATGGGAGACCTGTTTGTGGATGGCACCGTGATGACGTGGGATGAGGTGGCTGCAGGTGCGGAAGCCCCGTCGCAGCTGCAGCGTTTCCAATTTCATAGAGTGAGGGGGGCGTTGCGGCAGCAACTGGGGGACGATATGGCGGAGCCCCCGCAGGTGCCGGAATTAACATATATCATCAAACACAAATGCCCTCGCAGGCTAATATCTCGACTCTATAAGATAACGATGGAGCAACGCATACACTGGTACGCCAAGGCTAGGCTGGCCTGGCAACAAGACCTAGGGATGGTAATAGACGACGCCATGTGGCTGTATTGTTGTGCTGGCACACGTAGGATATCACTGCATGGGAGGCACAGATTACTCCATTTTAAGTACATAAATAGAGTATATTATACACCGGACAGATTACACTGTTACGGACTGCGAGAGGATGCTGTGTGCGAGAGATGCGGTCATGCCATGGCAGACTTTATCCATTTGGCATGGGAATGCCCGGGGGTCTACAGGTCCTGGCAAGCAATTTTCCACAAACTGGGGGCACTGCTGGAGCTCGAGTTTGACCCGGATCCGGCAGTAGCTTTGCTGGGCTATTCTAAGAAGTTGGCTAGAGCCGTTCGCAAAATGGTAGACATGGGACTGCTAATAGCTAAGAGAAGGGTGGCACTGTGTTGGATGAGAGGGCCATTGCCCACAGTAGAACAATGGGCCCGGGATGTATTATATTGCTGTACGCAAACCGAGGTGTTTAGTGAGCTGCTCCCGCCGCGCTGTCGACCGAAATATTTTTGGGGACTATACACAGAATGCCTAAGGGGGAAGGGGGGAACATCGGAGGGGGATACGGAGTCGGGGGCTGTGAGGGACCAGAGGGCGGTGGCGCAGTAGGTTGCCTGGGGGGTGATCGCTTGTAGACGGGAGAGGTGACTTGTGTGCAGAGTGCCAGAACATACATTTACCAGCTGGGGGCAGTGGGATGTGAGGGGCGGGGAGATTGGAGATACAGAGGCAGGAGTGTTCTGGGACAGGCAGGTGGCAGAGGGCGGAGCACGGGTAGACCGCGCAAGCTGGTAGAAACTGGGACTTGCATTATTAGAGGAGATCTGTTCAGACGCCTAGATGTTGGGGTGCTGGGGGGGTTGGGGAGGGTGTTGGGGGAGTTTGATTAGATCAGTAACATAAACTGTTGTTCCTCAGTGGAGAAGTGTACACAAGCTGTGACATACTACTACGATACTGGGAAGACCTCACGGCTGGACTAACTTGGGGTACAACGATGCCCGGCCTCCGGGATGTGGGATAAGCTGTTGGGCTGCTGTGATGGGATGTGGAATAGTAGCCGGCCTCAGGGTTGTAGGCGCACTATGATGTATGCCAGCTCGGGCTATTTGATAATAAAGAAATACATTAAAAAAAAGTAGTCGATCCTTAAGAATAGCCATCTGTGCAGCAGTGGGTATTTTATTCAGTGAAGGCAAAACACATTCCTGCACTGAAATATAAATGCTATTTGTAAGCCATCAGCACTGTTTCACCTTCATTAAAAGGCCCAAAACTCCAAGGAACTCTTCACCATCATACAGGAATGTGCCAAACCCAACAGCAAAACAATTGACGTACCTCCCTCCCAAGACCTCTGCAAAAGACTCAGCTCCTTCTTTCACCTCATGATCAAGACGCTCTACGACAACTTCGACCAAGACCTCTGCACCACCCCAAACCACACCCGAAGCGATGCCACCCAAAAGACCCTTCTTACCTGGACCCTCCTCATGACAGAAGATACCCTAAAGACCATTAAGAGCATCCACTCCGGTGCACCTTCAGACCCCTGCCTGCTGCACATCTTCCACAGGGCTGCCGCAGCCATCACACCCGAGCTACGTCAAACCATCAACTGCTCCCTCGAAACCGCCACATTCCCTGACCACTGGAAGCACACAAAGTCAACCCCCTCTCTAAAAAAGACATCCACAAAGCCAACAGACCTCAACAATTTCAGGCCCATATCACTGCTTCCTTATGCAGCCAACGCCATCGAAAAAAAAAGGCTCTCAACACCCAACTAACACACTTCATCGAAGCCAGCAACGCCTTAGACACCTCTCAATCTGGATTCTGCAGCAAACACAGTGCTGAGAACACCATCCTTCCTGCCACAGAAGACATCAGCACCCTCCTCGACCAAGGCCAAACAGCAGCACTCATCCTCCTGGACCTATCAGCAGTCTTCAACACCGTCTCCCACCGCACACTAGCCACCAGACTCCATGATGCCGGCATCCAAGGAAAGGCCCTAGACTAGTTACGCTAATTTCTCATGAGCAGAACAAAGAGAACCAGACTCCCACCCTTCCTCTCAGAACCAACAGAGATCAGATGCGGAGTAACCCAAGGATCCTCGCTCAGCCTCACCCTCTTCAATGTCTACATGGCCCCCCTGGCAACCATCGTCAGAAACAACGGGCTGAACATTGCCTCCTACGCTGATGACACCCAGCTCATCCTCTCCCTCACCAAGGAACCCAACATCACCAGGCACAACTTCCAAGAAGGGATGAAAGCCATTGTAACCTGGATGAAGAACAGCTGCCTGAAATTCAACTCATAGAAAACAGAAGTCCTCGCCCTTAGCTCCACCCCCTCTGCAAGGAACAACAACTGGTGGCCCTCGCCCTTGGAAACCCACCTACCTCGACAGACCATTTTTTTTTTCACATTCTCCTTTTATATTATATAGGTTTTTTTTTAATACATTTCTTTATTAGTTTTCAGTCATACAATACATGAATGTATTTATGCAAACAAAGTCAGCTTAATATCAGTACAATAATTCTTCAGTAACTCAATGTGTCTGGGTGACACCAATGCAAAACAGTAATGCATATCACATTATCTTCATATAGACCAGTGTGCAATTGACATCACATCAGGGCAGTGCATAGGACTATGATTTCAAGCAGCGCTAGATATTAGTTACACTCTCTTAGCTTTTTCACGCTGTGCGTTTACCATTCCTGTAGATTTCGAACTTACGTGTGCATGCCTGAGCGTTCTAGCATGGAAGACATGTATCTAGGGATAGCACCATCATCATTCCCAAGGGGGGTATATATATGGTAGTGTTACATTCCTTTTTAACACTTTAGGATGCAAGCGTCTCAGTTTCAGCAGCCTGAGCCTCACGCGGATGCACCAACCTTGACAGACCATGCACGTAACCGTGGCATCATACTGACTCAATGCTCACTCTGAGTTGCCATATCAACAACGTCTCCTCCGCATGCTTCAACACCCTCTGCATACTACGTAAAACATTCAAGTGGATCACCTCAGGTGCCAGGAAAACGGTCACTCTCGCCCTCATCACTAGCAGACTGGACTACGGCAACGACCTCTATGCCGGAATCAACAAAAACTCCTCTGCAAACTCCAAACTGTCCAGAACTCCGCAACCAGACTAATCCTCGATATCCCACGGCACAACAACATCACACAACACCTCTGCGGCCCCCACAGGCTCCCCTTCAAAAGAATAATAACCCTCAAGCTGCTCATGAATGCCTAGAAGGCCCTCCACAACATCGGACCCCAATACCTCAAAGACCGCCTCTCCCTCCATGCCCCCAAGAGAAACCTCTGCTCAGCTGACCTCTCCCTAGCCACCGTCCCATGCTTCTACAGGACCAGATTGGGTGGAAGGTCCTTCTCCTACCTTGCAGCCAAGACCTGGAATGATCTCCCTTTCCACCGCTGGCGAAGCCCGACACTGCACCAATTCAGAAGGGGCCTCAAGACCTGGCTCTTCGAATGACCCTTACGGAGCTGCTCTCACCCTCCCCTCAGCGCCTTGAGACCCTAACGGGTGAGTACTGTGCTCTACAAAACCCTGATTGATTGATTGAGATATAGGTAAACCCAAGGGCACCCGGTAAGAACTGGATGACCAGGTTTGTTGTATTGACACGTTTATGTAAATGATGTGTAGCAAATAAGACATATTGGGCCATATGTAGGTAATTTCTACTTACAGGATTCCTAAATACCGAATTTTACCGATTCGGTATTTAAGAATTGGTAAATAGAATGTAGGTAAAAAATCGGTAAATTTACCGATTCGGTAATATTCATTATTACCGATTCGGTATTTACCGAATCGGTAATAAGGCATACCTTCCCATTCATTCCTATGGGCCTGGAGGCCCATAGAAATGAATGGGAAGCCATTTACTATTGCCGATTCGGTAAATACCGAATCGGTAATAGGGGGAGCATATTCAAGGGTGGCAGGGTGTCACATTGACACCCTGTTGCACCCCTGAATGGTGCATGTGTGCACATGTGGCGCACATACATGCCCTAAGGGCATGTCTGTCTGCCACATGGCACTTTTAAAAAAGCACAAAATTGCTTTTGAAAAGGTATTCGGTATTTACCATCAACTTGTAGTTGGTGGTAAATAACGAATCCTTAAACCAAAAATGCACTCACTTGAGTGCTCCCTACATAGGATTCAACGATTCGGTAACTTACCGATTCGGTATTTTACCAATTTCTTAAAATACCGAATCGGTAAATTACCGAATCCTTAAAACCTGCCTCCTACATTAGAAAGGGCTAAATACCAGTCGGTAACAGGAAAATTACCGATTTTCGTCCGTTACCGACCGGTATTTAGCTATCTACATATGGCCCATTGTAAATATCTGAGTGTTTCTATGTGATCTGATGTCCATTGTGATCTCGAGAAATCTCTGTGAATTATTTCATACAGAGATTTAATGTGCTGGGCATAATCAGGAATGTATGTTCTGCCAAAATTAAGGAATCCTAACAAGGATTGTAATGTTTTTCAGCATAATTTGAGGTTGCAATTGTGCACAATTCTCCAAACAGTGAGGGGAAAGACTTTTACCCTCATGTGTAAGTTCATATCCAAATAAATGGATACTGAGAAATGCAATCTGTGATTTCTTGAAGCTAAATTTTTAGCCTCAGGCAGTGAATCCTAAAATTATGGGACCAATTCACAGAACTAATCTGAGATAAGATCCTAAACTTACTACTTTTGGTATTCACAGAAGGCATTTAGTAGTAGTAAAGTTAGGGCTCCTAACTTTACTACTACTAAATGCCTTTTGTGAAAACCAAAAGTTGTAAAGTAAGGATTTTGTCTCAGTTTAGTAGTAGTAAAGTTAGGAGTCCTAACTTTACTACTGCTAAATGCCTTCTGTGAATACCAAAAGTAGTAAGTTTAGGATTTTATCTCAGTTTAGTAGTAGTAAACTTAGGAGACCTAACTAACTTTACTACTACTAAATGCCTTCTGTGAATACCAAAAGTAGTGAGTTTAGGATTTGATCTCAGATTAGTTCTGTGAATCGGCCACTATGTGATCCACTCTGGCCAGTTGTAAGTTTAACTTATCATCTGTATGGTAAATGTCATCCACGTACAATAAAGCGCCTCTGTCAATATCAGTCCTAGATTTTGGTAAAAAAACATGTTGGAAAAATCCATGGTTGTTTTGTATTTTTTACAGCCTATTTTAGTAATCAGTGCCGTACCGTGTGTATTTTGTATAGCAAAAGTGCATGTATGGCCGTTCAAATGTGTGTAGACCAAGACTATTTGATATGAAGGATCCAGTTTTAGAACAGGAAAAAGAATTATTCATTTCAGAGATACAGGGTTCAATTACTCCCTGGTACTCCTGATGGGTGAGTATTTATTTAACGGTGCTTTAGCATCATGTCAAATTGAGTAATCTGGTTGCACTTGTGGGCTGGATCCTATGGGTATAACATGACAAGGAGAGTCCTTATCCCAGCTGACATGATTGCTGTATAAAGTTGGGGCGTGTGCAAGAGCCTCTTCTGCAGCATAAGATTGTTTGAATTAGTTAGGAACAAGAGCAGAAAATGATGGAAGGATTATATCTTCATCATGTGGGGATATTTGAACAAAAAGTGGGGTCCAGTTGACCTTTGCTAAAAGGGCGTCTTAAGACAAAGTTACATTTTCCTAGAAAATTGCCTTAATGTTAATGGTGTGCTATATTTCACCCTCGATTTGTTTATCCAATTCATATAACCTATCTGAAGGGGCAGTGTGCCAATCTATCATTTATGAATTATGAATGTATCAGTTGCTCTCACTGCCAGAAACTACTGGAGATTCTGACGCACTATGATGACTTTTACTGTGCTGTTGAGGAGAGTCACTGCCCAACTCCTGTCCACGAGGAGGGTTCTCAGAGTTAGTTGCATATTGTGTGGTAATGTCTGCAACCTTTTTTTCTGAAATGTGGGTTTAAAAAGAGGTGCTCTGTCCTCCTTCTTCATTTTTACTTCAGATAAGCATTCTGCCTTCCTTATTCTGTGCCACTTCCTCTTCTTGCCTGAGCTCAGATCATCCTCCTCTCTCATACTGTTTGTCAGATGAGTCCTGTAAGGAACAAGGAGAATGTGTATCAGAGCTCTGATACTTTTCTGGAACATTGAGTTTAGTGCGATCACAAACATCATAGCATTCCTCAGAAGGCTCCAGGGGTGGTGTAGCTCCACGAGGTTTAGCTTTTGGTTGTTGTTTACATTTATCCCATGATTTTCTAACAAACTCATGAGTTTGCTTGGGTTCCTTGTCTGTACTAGGTTTACCAAGAGGTGGTTTAGTTGGTCTGGTTCCCAAATCATTGCATCCTAAGGATGTGCACACATCAGCAATAATTGTAGGTAGCTCGCGTTCACTGTCGATTAGTGCACCCACTGCATGCTTCTGGTGAATAGCCAGTGATAATGCTTCACCTTTAATGTTAGACAGAATCATTGAAGATACTTTGGAAAAATATCCCATTCATTTTTATCCCCAAATCCAGGACAGCAGCTGCCCCGTATTCATTCTGTTTTTGTTTTCATACATACAGCAAAACTGACATGAATGGAGTACCGTGACTAATGGTATACACAGCCACAAACACTATTACCCACGGGTTACAAGCACCTATTCCCTGAACCATTCTGTGGAATAAGCAAATAGTCGATATTCTGTGCCTGTTCTGTGGTCCTGTATTGGGAAACATAGCTTCAATTTGGTCGATCTTTTGGGCGATCCAAAATGGAATTTCCTCATGACTAAAGGGAGTTTTGCCCATAACTGAATGAACAATTACAGGACTTATGGGTGGCACTACCAGCAAATGGGCTTGCTTTGGCAGGCCAGGCCATGCTGGCACAACCAAGATGGGTGTGAAACATATTCTGCCAAATGTCTATAAAGTGTAACTAGAGACTCGTACAAAGCTCGTGTTTGTACTAGATTTTGATTAGACATATCAGGATATGGCATGTATCCAGCTAAAGCAGGCCAGGTCGCCAAGTCATTTGTAAGGAGACCCATGCGTACTGGTGTAGGCACATGTGGGAGGGTGCCAAGGAACCAAGTATGATGTTCCCAATAAGACAAAGGTATTTCCTTGAGTGCATAGGTCTGTATAGTAATGGTGGTAGAAGTGTTGTGTACGTATGGAATGTGTTAGTATTTCCATCCACAGCCGGAAAATTGACCCAAGAATATAAGACTTTAAACTGTAAGCATTGTTGGCTTCAGCTACAGAGATAAAAGCACCACTGGCATTAGTAAGTCTATGATGCGTTAAATGTGCATGGACATCAGGTCTGCAGTTAACCGGAATGGCCACAGGTGCGGCAGCCATAAGGAAAAGAGAAAGGGATGTAAAGTGCAACACAAAAATGGATACTTTCCCAGATTAGTCCTGAGGAAGGTTTACCTTCTCAAGTTTTGCGCCAAGAATTTTGTTTGCATTGGGAGGGCACAGAGGAGAACATCATGGGTGGCAGTCAGCATTGTGCAAAAAGCAGACGGGGCATCGTTGATGGGCAGGCAGGAGCTTCATGTTGATGGCTCTCCCCTTGCTGTTGATGCTACGGTGCAAAGAGATGGGCTAGCAGCAGCTTGCAGTGATTTTCAGTGAAAGTGGCACGGTTGTAGAAACTCATTGAAGACAAATCCAGGAGCTGTCTAGTATATTTTTGTGTCCCTGAGGCTCAGACCAGTAGCCTGCAAACTAGTCCCTGAAGTCACTCTGGGGTCCTGGGTTCAAGATGGGTTGCAGGTCCAATGCTTCTTTATCAGGCAAGATGGCAGCTGGGCAGCACAGCAGGGTATCAGGTCCTTTAGAGCAGCTGTTCAGCAGGGTGGCAGACCTTGTAGAAGCACAGAAGTCCTTCATCCTAGCAGAGTATCCACAGGTCCAGAAGTGTTCTGAAGTGGTGGTGTCCAAGGTCCTTCTTGTATAAACAGTTGTAACTTTGAAGTGGGGAGAAGCTTCTAGAGGTATGCCTTCGAAGTGCACAGGGCCTTCATGGCCCTGGTGCCATACTCACTACAGAGGGGTATTCAGCCCTTTGTGTGGGTAGAGGACACAATCTATTGAAGTGTAAGTGAGGCTGAACTAAGCTCGTCCCTCCCATCCTGCCAGGGATGGCCCATCCAGTCACACTTAAGCTCCCGTTCTGTGTGGCAGTCAAGGAGGAACACACAAAGCCCAACTCTAACTACACCCAGTCATGTGACCAAAGACAAGCTGCAGCACCAGATTGCTAAGGCAAGAACATTCCAACTTTCTAAAATTGGCGTTTGTAGAATCGTAATTTAAAATCCAACTTCACCAAAAATTAGGACTTTAAATTAGGATTCCAGAGACACCAAACATAATTCAGTTATCACTCCCCATTTGGAAAGTACACTTATAATATGTAAGAAGGCGACTCCAATGTTATCCAATGGGGCGAGATAGGCCTTGTAGTAGTGAAAAACAAATGTAATAGTTTTTCACTACCAGGACACGCAAACCTTAAAAGTACATGTCCAATGTTTTAAATACCCTGCACCCTGCCCTTGGGGCTGTCCAAGGCCTACCTTAAGGGTGACGTATGTGTATTAAAAAGGAATGTTTGGGCCTGGCAAAAGGGTTATCTTGCCAAGCCGAAATGACAGCTTAAAACTGCACACACGGGCTGCAATGGAAGGCCTGAGACATGTTTGAAGTGGTACTAAAGTTGGTGGCACAATTAGTGCTGCAGGCCCATTCTTATCATTTAATTTACAAGCCCTGGGCACATATAGTGAATGAATGAATGAATGAATAACAGTATTTCTAAAGCACGGGGCTACTCCGAGAAGTGTCCCAGCACTGTGCAGAATGTAGGGGAACAGAAAGTTGGCAAGTGTTAAAAGCCAGGTCTTGAGCTTCTTTCTAAAAGGCCTCTCACTTTCAAATTAACGCAGTTCGGCAGGAAGTCTTTTCCAAGCTTGAGGGCCCTGAAGGGAGAAGGATCTGCCACCTGTTTTCACCAGCCTAACCCTAGGAACTATCACCAGATGGCCATAGGAACAGAGTATAATTCTTGGAGGAGTGTAGTGATGTATCCTGGAAGACAGGTACTACAGGCCAGAGTGGTTCATACCTCTGTGCATAAGAACAAGAGTCAGGAACAAGATTCTGTTGTTAACAGGGAGCCAGTGTAGGTTCCCCAGGTGCAGTGAGACCGAGGCTCATCTAGGAAGATTGAGAACCAGACTGGTCACGGCATTCTGGACCATTTGCAGTTTCTGCAACAAATGATTTGGGATTCCCTCACAAAGGGTATTTGCATAATCCATCCTGAACATGATCAAGGCCATGGCACTGTTATCCTCATGTGTAAGGAGAGGAAATGCAAACACTCTTTAGCCATGTGTATGAGACTAAAACACGTGCCAACTACTGTGTTAATTTTGTTTTGTAGTGACAACTGTTGATTAAACTTGACTCCCAATTTTTTTAGTGCGTCAGCTTGTAGTTTGGGAAGGGAGGTCCCTTCCAGCCAATGTGCTAGCCGGTCACTAACCGGTTGATTATAGCAAAAGCTGAGGACTTCTGTCTTACCGGTGTTGCATTTGAGTTGAGTGATGCTCATCCACTGGAAAACTGCTGATAGACATGGTTTATTGACATTCTGGGCAATTGGCTCACCTTTCTTAAGTGATAGCACCAGCTGAGTGTCATCAGCATACAAAATTATCTTGACCCCAAAAGACACGACCAATGTCGCTAATGGGATCAAGTAGATGTTAAACATAGTTGGACTAAGGGTAGAGCCCTGGGGCAACCCTACCAAGACACCGTTCTTACAGGACAAGAAATGTGGCAGCCAAACCTCTTGCATCTGACTTTTAACCCCTTCAGCGCTGCGCGGATTCCCCCGCGGTGCTGAAGGGTTCGAGCGCGGGCGGGGCCATGACGGAACGGTTCCGTCATGAGCACAGCTCAACCGATGCTCATGACGGAATCGTTCCGTCATGAGCATGGAAGGGGTTAAGAAGGATTTCAGCCACTTCAGCCCAGTGCCACTGATACCTACTTCATAAAGGCGGGCGAGCAGCCTAGAGTATGGAAGCTTGTCAAATGCAGCTAACAGTTCTAGAAGTACCAGGGCTGCCTTTTCTGTTGCATTTAAGTGTATTTTATTAGTTCAGAGACTTCCAGAAGTGCTGTCTCTGTGTTGACTTTTGGCCTAAACCCTGACTGGTTGGGGTGGAGAAGCATGTTGCATTCAATGTAATTAGATATCTGTTTCTTGACGAATTTCTCCACAAGTTTTGAAAGGACTGTCAACAAGGAAATAGGCCTGTAGTTGCTTGGGATATTGGGGTTTGTGTTGGATTGTTTCAAGAGGGGCAGCATTTTGGCCTGTTTCCAATTAGAAGGGACTATCCCAGATCACAGAGACTTGTCCAGTAGGCAGTTCAAGACTGGATTAATGACATCCACTCTCTGTGTGAGAAGGAAAGTGGGGCAGGGATCAGAAGGGGAACCTGACTTAAGATTTAACAGCCACTCCAGATTCATCCATTGAGATTAGGTCAAAGGAGGAAAGTGCACAGGTGGCAACATCTGGGGGTGGAGAGACATTGTCAGAATGACCTGTTATAGTTAAAAAAAATTGAATTGCCTAAATTTTGTTTTGAAAACAGCTGGCCAGTTTGTTCACACCACTTGGCCAAGGGAACCTTACTTTGGTGGCAAGCCACCAGGTCTAAGAGTTTTTTTTACTATATTACAGATTTCTTTTGGCGTCTTTTAAGCCTTATCAATCCTTCCCACTAGTGGCCACTCCTCCACTAAGGTATAATAACACAACGTTATTATTATTTTCTTTTTCTGTACTGCAGTGGCTCAGTTAATTTCATGCTGGGCAGGGCGCGGCTGGTCTTAGCAGGGGAGGAGTGGTGGCATTCTCTAAGTGCTCATGGTGGTTTGGCCGGCTGTCTTGGGCCAGCCAAACAGTCATGCCTACTTAGCATGTTCTCCACCCAGGCTGTACTATACTGTACAGCCTGGGTGGAGAACATGCACAGCCTCCTACTCCCTGTCTGAGCGCCGAACTTGGGCTCTCAGACCAATCACAATGCTGCTATCATGCTGGTGACAGCAGCGTCATGATGGGCTAGAGGAGTTTGTGAGTCTGTGTGCGTCCATGCTGACAGGACTTGAGACAGGAATAAGAAAAAGAGGATGGAGGAGAGGCGGCAGCCGGCCGTACATAGGTACGTTTTTTTTTTCATTCCACACCGTTCGGTAGCAGCCGACACTGCTTCACTCATAGAATTTCCTTATAGAAGAGTTGTTGTGTAATTCTCACCAATCAATAGAACCTGTACGTTTATGGACAGCATAAACCTTGGGGGAGGTGACTAGACTGCTTCCATTTACGCCCTTATATGTTAGCCTAGAGACCAGCTAGCTCACAGTGCCACCATAAGCCCCCCTAACCTGAATAGGGAGCAAATGAATTCTGGCAACCACCAAACATGACAGCCCTGACCCTCTCAGGATTGAACCCTTTTGCTCAGTCACTCATGCACTCTTGTTCTCGGAAATGTATACAGAGAATACACAGTGGGACGTTCTTCAATATATTAATTGAACCAAAGTTATTTTATTTTATTATTTTATTAGATAAGTTTTTATAAAGCACGAACAAGACCAGTACGGGTATCGGAGTGCTGCACAAAGGAGCGAAAGCATAAAGGGACATGTAAGGTACCAGAAAAGCAATAAAAGTCATAAGGAGCACGTGGAAAAACAGAGTAACAATGTTGAACCGAGGTAACAACCCATCTTGCAGGCCATGTATAGTTCCAGAAGAGCAGAAAATCTCATAGGGCACATGAAGAGACAAAAATTAGAACTTTTGAACCAAAGTATCAAAGAGTGTCAACTGGAGATAGAAGTAAGTTAAAATGACTACGGTACTAGAGACGGGAGAGGATGTAGCCTAACAGCTAGAGAGGTTGATCTCAAATCTGGAGGAACCGGGGTCGAGTCTCGGCAATGACGCTAAACATCCTGTGATTCTGGGCAAATCACTTAATCTCCCATGCCTAACAAAAATGTATGTGTCCATGTGTAACGCAATTGGTGTTCATGTAAAGCGATCTGATACCTTCGGGTCAAGTTCACCCTTTAAAAAACTATGGGGCTCATTTATGAGCCCCTGCGTCACTTTTGCGCCGCCAGTGCGTCACTTTTTGTGACGCACCAGTGGCATAAAACATGCGCCATGTTGCGCCATATTTACAAAGTGACGCTTCTAGGTAGATGCGTCACTTTGTAAACCCCTGCGCCACATTATACCTGCGCCAGGTATAATGTATGCAAGGGGGGCGTTTTGACGCAACAAAGGGTCGTAGAAGTGACGCAGTAAAATCTACGAGATTTCACTGCGCCACTTCTAGTGTGCAAATGCGTCAATTTCTTGCGCCTGCCTCACAGCAGGCGTAAGACTGACGCAGGCCCTTTCACATGGGGCTTGCCCCATGTGAAAGGACACATTGCTGGAGTTGCGTCACTTTTGTGACACACTCCAGCGATGCGTCACTTTTGCGCCTACAGATACGTCAGAAATACTGACGTATCTGTGACTCCTTGCGACATGATGCGTCATACTGTAAATATGACGCATCACTGGAGTCGCAGGGAGGGCGCAGTGAAAAGTGACGCATCACTGTTTTCACGCAGTGATGCGTCACTTTTCATAAATGAGGCCCTATGAATCCCCCCCCCCCCCCGGAAATGCTTATTTAACAAAAAGCATCCTTGTGATTTATATACAAATTAGCATTGTTATGGTTTTGCAGATAGCCCTGTTGCCCCGTAGATAAATATAGAACAACATTGTACAGCATGTACAAAGGACTTGTACTCGGTGTCTGAGGCATGGTGAAGAAAGGTGAAAGGTGAAGGTGAAAGGTGAAGAAAGGGGGTGGGGCCTGAGGTGACTTGTCTGCAAACACGCCCTGTGGCGCGTTTTAAGTTGGAAAATTAATTCCTCCTCAATCCCGAGGGGCCAACTAGCCCACCAGGTACCTCCAGTATGCACCAGAGAGCTGCATTGCAGAGAGGTGTTCAGAGGCCACGCCCCTTTTTACAAAGGAGTACCACGCAGCTCCGTGGTACTTACTGGAGGTACCTGGTGGGCTAGTTGGCCCCCAGGGACCCTCAGGATTGAAGAGGAATTAATTCCTGAACTTAAAATGCGCCACAGGGCGTGTTTGAACACATATCAGCTCAGGCCCCACCCCCTCCTTTCACCACTGTGCAAACACACCCCGTGGCGTGTTTTAAGTTGGGGGATTAACTCCCCTTGAATCCTGAGGGTCCCTAGGGTGCAACTAGCCCACCAGCTACCTCCATTAAGCGCCACAGAGCTGTGTTGCAGAGAGGTGTAAAAAGGGGCGTGGCCTACGAACACCTCTCTGCAACGCAGCCCCCTGGCGCATACTTGAGGTTCCTGATGGGCTAGTTGGCCCCCAGGGACCCCCAGTATTCAAGGGGAATTAGTTCCCCCTCTGCAAACGTGCCAGGGAGTGCGTTTCCATAGTGCTGCAGCGAGGGGGCGGGGCCTCCGCGGATGCCATTTTTTTTTCATTTTTTTTTAAGAAGGGGGCTGTGTGGCCCCCCTTCTTTTCTTATTTTTTTGGCCCTGGGGACCCCATCCCCCAGGGCCTGACCCCTTTTTTATTTTTTTTTACAAAAATAATTTGGAAGGGGCCGCGTGGCCCCCCTCCCAAGGCCTTAATCGGGCCAAGGGACCCCATTCCCCGGGGCATGGCCTTTATTTTAATTGTTTTTATATTTTGGAGGGGGCTGCGTTGCCCCCCTCCCCAGGCCACTTATGGCCCTGGGGACCCCCTCCCCCGGGGCCGGCCTTTTAAAAAAAATATATATATATTTTGGGGAGGGGGGCCTCCCCTCCCGGGCCACTTATGGCCCCGGGCACCCCATCCCCCGGGGCCTGGCATCTTGTTGGGGACCGTGGGGGGTCCCCTATCCCCCCATGGTCCCAGCCGGCTCCCCGCCTCCTGCGGGAGCCGGCATTGCTTTTCCACATGGGGAGCTGCTAAGATGCAGCTCCCCGTGTGGAAAAGCAATTTGGTTTGCATTTTGAAAGAGAGAGCAGGTTTTCCTGCTCTCTATTTCAAAATGCAAACCAAGTTTGCTATGGCGTAGCAAACTACAGTGACCCGGGGGTAGGCACCCTGGGACACTGCAGGAGCCGGCCCTGGGGGGTGGTGGTCCCCAGGGCCACGACAAGGCTCTAGGAGGGGGACCGCACGGCCCCCCTCCCACATTCTACAAAGCCCCGGAGGTGGTGGTCTCCAGGGCTGGGGGGTCTGTCACAAACCCCCCAATTTAAATATTTAGAGCCCCGGGGAGGTGGTGATCCCTGGGGTGTGTGGGGGGCTTGAGCCCCCCACACAGGATATTTTTTACAAAAAAGCCCCGGGGTGGTGGTCCCCGGGGTTGGGGGGGCCTGAGAGCCTCCCGCACATACTTTAAAGAAGCCCCGGGGGGGTGGCAGTCCCCAGGGCTTGGGGGGGCCTTTGAGCCCCAACCCACATATATTGATGCCCCGGGGTGTTGCGGTCCCCGGGGCGGGGGGCTGTGAGCCCCCCCGCACATAATTTTTTAAAGCCCCAGGGGTGGCAGTCCCCGGGGCTGAGTGGCCCCTCTGGGCCCCCCATTCACATAAAAACATTGCCCCCCCCAGGGGCTAATTAACAATGAAGCGCTGGAGCCCGCGCTTTGTTTTAAAAAACATTTCAGCCGAAATTCACGCTGGGTACGCGAATCTCGCCGTTTTAATTTTTTTTTTAATTCTTTTTTGGGCCCTGGGGGTCCTTGTGGGACCCCCTGAGCAAGCCTAGGGGGTCAGAGTGTTTCTACCCTGCCCCCTTTTGGCGTTTTTCACGTTTATTTCTAGGTTTCTTGTGCCTTGGTTCTACCGAGGTCAAGATGGCTGCCAACACTTCCTAGTTTGGAGTGTTGACAGCCAATTAGCATACAGCTCGTGTTCGGGAGGGTACGCGGACCCTCCGAGGCCATAGATATATATGTGATTTTACTTTACATTTTCTCAGGAACTACTGAACGGATTTACACCATTAAACCAAAAGGCACGAGTGTGAACCAAGGGCTAACTCTTTGCCAAATTTGGTGTAATTCCGTTTAGCAGTTCGGGCTGTAGCTGCAATTAAAGGTTCCTAAGGGAAATTGCATGGGGAAAACACGTTTTGGGACCCCCCTTTTTTCTCGGCCCCCGCTTGACGAATCACCCCGAGACTTTTGGGATAGGAGCGGACCGGAGCGCCCCACCAGTTTAGAAAAAGAAGAAGATTCGTCAACCGGCGCCAAAGTTATTCCAAATAGAATGTTGCTGATTTCCTATGGATAATAGGTCCTAACTATAACTACCTACTGGCGACCGCCAGTAGGTAATATATCTTTCATTTACGTGCTGCCTCCCTGTCATTGGAGGAAACATCCGGCCAAATTCTCATTTGAAAATAATTTGTGGCCACTCCAAAAGACTGCATCTCCCAGCATTCCCCAGAATTGTTCTTTTGAATCCTGATAGTACTATTACTCACAGGCCTCCAATTTAAAGTTTGTATTAAACCTTCAGTGAGTACGGGCTGTTTCATCCAGTCTTCTTGAGTTAAAATATTAATTGTACTCTTTAGGTTTTGCCTAAAAGTCTCCTCCAAAACATACTGGGTTTCTTCCAACCCCTTTTTCCAGCTGCACAATGCCCAAGTAGAACACACCTGGAGGTGCAGCCTGAGTAACCTACACCTCACCTTGAAGTCACGGCCTGACAATTGCAGCAGGTTGCCATTCTTCTCCAGCTGCGATGGTTCACAGTTTTTGAATAACTCCAAACTACAACCTTTTACGATGCCAATGGTACAGCTGAACGTCTTGAGGACGGGGCTCTGTGCGCACCAGTGGCCGCGCACATACATTAACCACAAATCGCTCGCTCTCGTGGAAACAGACCAGAGCGCATGGCAGGGCTGCAAAAAGTCTTATTATTTTGAAATGCATTACATGTTTCAGCAAGTGTGCATTTTTCAAATGCTAATGTCTTCCAGGCTTGTCTGCACCTTTCATTTGCGTGCTGCTTCCCTGTCAATGGAGGAAATATCCGGCCGAATTCTCATTGGAAAAGAATTTGTGGCCACTCCAAAAGACTGTATCTCCCAGCATTCACCAAAATTATATATATATATTTAGTTTTTTTTAAACACAGGCCAAAGAAACAGTTTCCACCACACAGATAAGGCAATTGTTTATGTGTTCTGAGCAGTAGTCACAATATTGCTGTTGCCAGCAACTGCAGACGATGTACCCTGAGGTGCACCTTGAAGCAGGTTTATGGAGTAAAGGTGTTCCCATCGAGTCCCCACAGCAACCGCTGAGGGAGGGACAACATCTGTAAGCGTTCAGCAGAGCAGGTATCCAGTTCACTAGGAGCCGAATATGTGACATTACATCGCAATCAAAATGATCGCGGTATGTTACATCATAGTTTTTACAACGCAAGTTGTCACAAGGGCGCTGGACTTAGGAATAGTATGATTTACTATTCCAACACCAGTCTACGTACAGTAGGGAAGGTGGAAGGTGTTGGGATAGTAAATCATGCTATTCCTTAGGTTAGAGCACCATCCAGCGCAAGTCATTGTATCGACTTGCGTTGTAATACCCGCGATGTAAAGGCACTGCGATGCAATGCCCGCGTGGTAATGGATGTTTCCGTAGGTGCCAAAGCATCTCAGGTTGGCTTGAAGAATGCATTTAGCAGCAATAGAATACGTTGGGGACAACCATACCCATGGGCCTTTAAAGGGTCCATCAGTACCTCAATGTACAATAGCTCAACCAAGTGCGATCCGAGGCAGAAATCCAGTACACATTCATGGCTGCATAGCAGACAGCAGAATACAGGTTGTACACATTGAGGTCATACACGCATGAATGATAAGAACCAATGGTGATTCAGTTCTCAAAGCTGAGGTGTGCCAAAGCAGTGTACCTTGTGCTCACGACATTGTAGCATAGGCACTGCTGTCTCCATTTTATTCCTAACTGGGACATCCATTGTGGAGCAGAAAAATTGAAGTAAGAATCCTAGCCACAAGTAGCAGGACAAGCGGAAAACCTCCAAAAACGGTTCCCAGCAGGGAGTGAATGAACTATAAAATTACTCCCTGTGTCTCAGACATTTTAAAGATACAATGGACCAGCTCCCCAAAATGCAGTGGGAAGTTAGTATGAAGTAGCGTCTGTATTTTAGACGAGGACCTCACAACCTGGAGATCAAAAGTCTCTTTGATGGATGTTAAGGCAAAATCCTTTTGAAAAAGCATAGCCTTCAGTTTGCTCAGAAAATCAAGGCGTGTGTTGGAAACATTTATCAAAGGCAACAGTGTTGCCTCCCTAACTGTGCAGGCAAGTGGAAACAGTACTTATGTGCAATAAGTAACTATGGAATTAACCGTCACCAGATAAGCGATGCCTGGTTCCATTCCATAGTAGGGTTGATCGCTGCGCATCAGATAATTCCCATTATAGAGTAGCCTGACAACCGGATGAACCACGGTGGCTGGAGAACGTTTCAGATAACAGGACAGGTTCTCAACTGATGCATTACAAGCCCCTAACACTTCATATCTGCCTACCTGGTGATGTTAAATCATACACATCAAATTTTGGTGACTGGGCCTGGGTGACTGCACATCTATTAAAAGACATGGGCTGTAGTGAAAAATGTGTATCGTCCTCCTGGACTTTTTCAAGGCTATAAAGCATGAAGCAACTGTGAGTTTTCAAATCTCCTCACAGATTCTGTTACATCAAGTGTGTATTAAGATGTAGGGTAAATCTTTCCAGAATGTCCCCCTCATGGACAGCACTACTAGACAATCCCCAATTCCTGCCTGTTCCTTTAAAGTCAGGGAAAAGTATGTTGGTTTGACCTTCATGAGTCCACTCGTCTATAATAACTTGAGCAGTAGAAACGCGGCGTTTTGTATTTTTCTGTCTGTAACCCTGACTTTGAAGTAAAGGAAGAACTAAACTTCAGTGGACTGGATTTATGCGCTGTCAACGGCCTATCACTCAATACGAGTTCGATTTTCAGAGACTGTGCTACCTGGTGATGTTGTCAACAATATTGGAATTGGAATGCCGTGACCGGTAGGGTAATATATCCATAAATTATCCAATCCGTGAACGGAGTTTCAGTAACGGTGTAAGGAAATTCTTCTATTTTTTCAATGTGCAACATGGGTTACTTTGCGTCTCTCCATGCCTTTAATATCTGTCATTTAGTTAGACTGTATGAAGAAAACAGATTAGAGGTGTCAATATAATGTCATGGCACATAGCCAGAATGTAAGGTTTAAAGTATCCAGCTTAATACCACAATGGACCTAAGTTGCGACTGTTTTTCCTTCCTGCTGGATATCTGAGAGTCTTGTGTGTTTGAATGGGGTTCTGTCAGTTGGCCCCCATTTGGTATTTTCTTCTGAAAGAGAAGACTGTTGCTTAAGTATTTTGTGATAGCATCTGTATGTGGTCACTGTTTGTACTATTCCAGAGTGCCTGGATTTAAACATACTCTATTTAAAAGTTGAGAATGAGAATTTTGATAACAAAGTAAGAATAACTTTCAATAATGTTTTTATCATTCTCCTAAGCTATATTGCAGAAAAAAACCGTTTTGTTCACAATGAGGCCTGTTCAAGGAAATTGTTACTTGGACAACACAATGGCAAATACCTTGGACAATTTTTCTGTGAGCCTGTACTGTTCTTTTAAATTTTCTTTGTCCCACTTTCATACATAAAACACCCAGCTCACCCAGTACAAATATGGGTCTCTAAAATAACAAAGGATAGTTCCCTGCAGTATAATACCGCACTGATTTTAAAACTGTGACGGAGTCAGGATACAATGATGTGCTCTGGAGGCAAATTAATAGATGTGGGTGGTATAAATGAAATATATACTGAAGCTGTTAGAAATGGGGGTCTCTAGTTGGCAGAGGTAGGTACCTTTGACCAAGTTGGGGCCCTTGCTTCCAGTCAGGGTAAGGGGGCTACATTCCCAAAATAACCACTGCTCACCTCCTTGGTAGCTTGGCACGAGCAGGAATGCTTATCTTCAGAGGCAGTGTGTAAAGCATTTGTGATCACATACAGTAATACAGTGAAAACACTACAAACAGACACCACACAAGTTTAGAAAAATAAATAATCTTTATCTAGACTTAACAATAGACCAAACGACAAAAATCCACAATACAGTAATAAAAATATGACTTTCAGATTGTAGAAATAGCTTAGTTCAATGTAGATGGTAAATGCAACACTTTATTCTCAAAATACCATGGATGCATAATGCAACATAAACAAAAGGGTTGCAGGGAAGGCGATGCGTCAGTTCCTTGCTTTGGGGGAGGAAGCGCACCTGTTACTTACTGCAGCGCAGGGGAGGCGATGCGTCTGTTCTTTACCGGAGAGGAGGCGAAGGGTATGTTTCTTACTGTGATCCGGTGCTATGCGACAAAATTATGCCTTGATGCGATGCGACGATCCGGGGCAATGCGACAATATGGCGTCTTTCATGCGATGCGACAATATGGAAGTTATGTGGGCACGCCCGACAGCCTTGCTGCGAAATCGATGGTTTCTTGAGCCGCGACAGGCCCTGCTACACACTTCTCTGGTGAGGCGACGGCAACCTCTGTGGCAGCAGTGCACTTCTCCGGCGATGCGAGACGCTTCCTTGGTGATGCGACGGCAAACAGCTGCGGCACGCTTCTTCGGTGATGCGACGGGAACTGCTGCGGTGGTGACACGCTTCTTCCGCGTTGCGTCGCTCTTCCAGCTCCCAGCGACACACAGTCTCCAGAGGGCCCAAAACAAGAGCAGGCACCTTTCTGCAAATAGAATTCCCAGCAAGGAAATTCAGGGGGAGCTGGCGGTGAAGTCTTTGTGTCCCTGAGACCTCAGAAAAGGAGGCAAGCTCAGCTTCAAGCCCTTGGAGATCTTCCTCAAGATAGTTACGGTACACACATAGTTCCTTGTCTCCTTTCCTTGGCAATAAGTAACCACTGCAGGCCAACCCCAAATAACAAACAGCACAGGGCAGTCTCCTCCTGCAGCTTTCTTGGTTTCTCTCCTTGGCAAAGGTTTGTCTTGATTCCCAGAAGTGATATAAAGTTCGGGGGTCTGAGCCCTAATATTTATACTGCAAAATCGTTTGTCCTCTGAAGGCAGAGAGTGTCTGTGCCCAGCCAAAACCAGTTCTGTCCTCCCTGGTGCAGCTTCCTGGCAGGAGGTGGAGACAGCATTGTTGAAAGCAGACCTGGCCCAGGTAGCTGAAAGGAAATCTCCTCCCCGTACTCTCGATCCAATGCAGGTCCTATTCAGCCCAACCCAGACCCATCAGACTGCTGTAGACAAAGCCCTCTCCAGCCCCCTGTCACTCACAAACCAGACATGGAATACACAAACCTAGCAGAGCATGCTGGATAGTTAGGCAGGAAAATACCTACTTTTTAAAAGTGATATTTTCAAGCACAGAATGTAAAAAATCACCCACACTAAAAGATGTATTTTAACATTCTGAGTTCAAGCATACAAAATTGTATTTTCCTATCTTGTTCTCTGGGTCAGTAATGATTATAAGATGTTATAATCAAACTGCCCATGCTGGCCTATGGGAACAGATAGCCTTGCAATAGTGAAAAAACGAAATTGGCTGTAATACACTATCAGGACATGCCACACACATCAGGGCATCTCCTACCTTTCACATACAATGATCCCTGCCCACAGGTGTACCTTGGGCCTACCTTAGAGGTGACTAACATGTAGAAAAGGGAAGGTTTAGGGACTGGCAAGTGTGTGCACTTGCCAAGTCGACATGGCAGTCCCAGACTGCACACAGGCTCTGCAACGGCAGGCCTGAGCCACACTTTACAAGCTGCTTCTGTGGGTGGCACAGCCAGTGCTGCAAGCCCACCAGCAGCATTTGATTTACAGGCCCTGGGCACACATGGTGCACTGTACTAAGGTCTGATAAGTAAATCAAATAAGCCAATCATGGAGTCACTAATCCATTACAACAATTTACAATGCGGAGCACTTGCACTTCGGCACTGAATAGCGGTGGCAAAATGCCCAAAGCATCTAGACAAGGAAAAACATAGCAAAAACACAGGAGGCAACAGCAAAAATATGGAAGGGAAACCCACGCCAATGGTGCCAGGTCTAACACGTGTCCCCTCCTGCTGCACTGTAGGGAGAACTACCCACCCTATTGGGAGTTCTCTCCACTAAGTCAGAAAAATCTGGACAGACCATCAGCATTGGCATGTTCTGTGCCAGGGCGGTGTTCCACCGTGAAGTCCATCCCCTGTAGGGAAATAGACCTCCTCAACAGTTTTGGATTCTCACCCCTCATCTGCATCAACCATCTGAGGGGCCTGTGGTCTGTCTGAACCCGTAAGTGAGTCTCAAACAAGTATGGTTTCAATTTTGTCACTGCCCAGACCACAGCAAATGCCTCACGCTCACTTGCACTCCACCTCTGTTCCTGTGGAAGTAACCTCCTACTAATGAAGGCTACAGGTTGGTCTAGGCCCTCCTCATTCATCTGTGAAAGTACAAGCCCTGCACCATGCTCTGAAGCGTCTGTCTGCACAATTAATTATTTTGAGAAGCTGGGCACCTGAAGCACGGGCACCGTGCACATGGTAGTCTTCAGGGCGTCAAAATCTTTCTGACAGGTGTCAGTCCAGTTTACTTTCTTGGGCTGCTTCCAGGAAGTCACCTTTGTTAAGGGTGCAACAGTGCTGCAATACCCCTTGACAAACCTCTTGTAGTACCCTGTGAGTCCTTAAAAGACTCTCATCTCTGTCTAGGTCTTGGGGGGTTCCCAAGCCTGGACGGTATCAATGTTGGGCTGTAGGGGCGCCACCTGGCCTTTCCCAACCTGGTGTCCCAAGTACACCACAGAACCCTGCCTGATCTGGCACTTACTTGCCTTGAATGTGAGGTATGCCCTCCGCAGCGCCATCAACCCTTCCCAGAGGTGGCGCAGATTTTCTTCCCAACTGGCGCTGAACACTGCAATATCATCCAGGTAGGCAGCACTGAAATCTTCCAGTCCAGCCAACACCTGGTTGGCCAACCTCTGAAAGGTGGCAGGGGCATTCTTCATCCCAAAGGGCATAACCCGAAATTGGTAGTGCCCATCTGGTGTGGAGAATGCTGACCTCTCTCTTGCCCCATCAGTTAAGGCGATCTGCCAGTACCCAGACGTTAAATCAAACGTACTGAGGTACCAGACAGCCCCTAACCGATCAATGAGCTCATCAGCTCTGGGGATGGGGTGAGTGTTAATTCTGGTGACTAAATTGAGCCCTCGGTAGTCCACACAGCAGCGGAGTCCTGGCATGGCACCCGGTGTGGCAGCCTTTGGGACCGAGACCACTGGGCTGGCCCAAGGACTGTTTGAGGACTCAATCACCCCTAACGCTAGCATTTGGAGACCTCCTTCTTGATGCAAGCTATGACCCTGTCAGTCACTCTGTAAGTTTTATGTTTTACAGGAGAATTGTCCCCAGTGTCTACATCATGGACACACCACTCAGTGACACCGGTAGTCAGGGAGAACAGATCAGGAAACTGTCCCAACAGCTGGCGACAGTCATCCTGCTACTCAGGGGTCAGGGTGGAATCGAGGTTTACACCGTCCACTGACCCATCTTGCTCTTTTGCAGACAGGAGGTCAGGATGAGGCTCAGTCTCCTCCTCCATTCCATCATCTGTTGCTAGGAGCATGCCCACTTCGGACCTCTCCAAGTGGGGCTTCAGGCGGTTTACATGCAGGACCTGCAAGGGGTTCCTAGGAGAACGCAATTCCACTAAGTAGGTGACATCACTCTTGCACTCCACCACCTCAAATGGTCCGGTCCACTTATCCTGGAGTACACAAGGCTCTACGGGGGCCATGACCCACACTTTCTGTCCAGGTTGAAACTCGATCAGATTGGCATTTTGATCATACCACCATTTCATCTCCTCCTGGCTGGCTTCCAGATTCGCCTGAGCGAGTTGTCTGAAACGCCTAGTTTGGTTTCTGAAAGCCAGCATGTAGCTATATACATCTGGGGAGGTTTACTGGGAGCTTTCTCCCAGCCTTATTTTACCAAACTCAGAGGTCCTCTTACAGGGTGACCATACAGCAGTTCAAAGGAACTGAACCCTAAGGACTTCTGTGGCACCTCTCTGTAAGCAAACAGAAGGCAAGGCAAGAGGACGTCCCACTTACGCCTCATAGGTTCCTCAAGACCCATAATCATGCCTTTTAGGGTCTGGTTGAATCTCTCAACCAGCCCATTACCTTGGGGATGGTAAGGAGTGGTGAACTTGTAGGTTACACCACACGCCTGCCACAGGGACTTCAAATACTTAGATATGAAGTTGGTATCACGGTCTGACACCACCTCTCTGGTGAACCCACACAGGAGAAAATCCTCATCAATGCACGTCCTACCACGGTGGCCGTCACAGTCTGAGAGAGGGATGGCTTCCGGGTACCGGGTGGCATGGTCCACCAAGACCAGGATGAACCTGTTGCCCATGGCTGTCTTGAGATCCAAAGGCCCCAAAATGACAATGCTCACCCTTTCAAAGGGGGTGCTGACCACAGGGAATGTTTGGAGAGGAGCCTTTTGCTTCCTCCCACTCTTACCACTTGCCTGGCAAGTCTGACAGGTCCTGCAATGAGTATCTGAACTCTTGCACATTTGGGGTCAATAAAAGTGGGTGACAAGCCGTTCAAACATCTTGTCTGGCCCCAAATGTCCTGCTAAAGGTACATCATGAGCCAGACCCAGTAGGAAGGCTCTGAAGCGCTGGGGTACCACCAGCACACGGGCTGACCCAGGCTCAGCAACCTTAGGCTCGCTATACAGGAGGCCATTCTCCCAGTAGATCCAATGTGATCCAGACTGATCACCTGCTGCCTGGTTTGTGGCCTGTTGCCGCAAACCCACAAGAGAAGGGCACTTCTTCTGCTCCTCGCAGAACTCTTCCCTGTAGGGTTCTCCTTCCTGGGTCAGCTTAGGCAGGTCGCCCAGTTCAGCAACTTGCTCCCCTGTAGGTTCCAGGGCATCCCCCTCATGGTCTGCCGCCTCATGGACTGTGGGAACTTTGGGGGCTGGTTTCCCGCACCCCCTGCCTCTTCTCTTCAAGACAGGCACCTGGTCCACTCTCTCAGGCTCCAGGTCCTCTTGAATACCCTTACTGGCTGCCATGGAACAAGCAGTCACACACTCCCACTCAGGCAGACCCAACATCTCCAGATGAGCTCTTCGCTCCACCTTAGCCCAAGGGGAGCTTTCCAAATCATTGCCTAGCAGACAGTCAACATGCATAGCTGGCCTCACAGCTACTTGAAAGGTACCTGAGACCCCCCCCACACTCAAAGGGAACCTGGGCCACCTTGCAGTGACTCTCTGAGTTGTCAGCGGAAACTACCGGATAAAATGCATTGGGGATCACCTGCTCTTCAGACACCACCGACAACTGACAGCTGTCACACTGGCTCCAGTGTCTCTCAGAGCCTCTACCCTTTGGCCATTGATGGTCACCCACTGCCTGTATTTCTTAGAGTTATCAGGCAGCTGGGTCCTGGGGACCATCTCACTGTCTCCTAAAGAGACTAGGGACATCTCTGTGGGACCCCACCCACCTTGGGCACCCATCTCCTCCCCCAGCGCTATACTAGTCATCTGCCAGGGCGGTGCATCAGTGGGTGCTGCATTCGCTTTCATGGGACACTCAGGATCCCTGAAGCAGTGGCCCACCTTACCACAATTATAACATTTCCTGGGCCCCTTTTGAAAAACCTTATTTGTCGGGGGCCCTGACTTCTTCTCAGAGGGAGCCTGGGAACCCTTCCCCTGGTTCACTTGGGGATTACTTTGGGGCCTTTTCTGGAATGCCCTCTGTTTACCCTTGTCCCCCCCACTCTTCTGTTGGGGACCCTGCCCACCTTTGGTGAAGTCTCCCACATGAGCCTTGTGGACCTGGGTACTAACCCAGTGGTCCGCCTCATCAGCAAGCTTCCTAGGGTTAGTTAGCTTACTGTCAATCAGGTGCTGGCGTAGCTCTGGAAAACAATTACTTGATAAGTGCTCCCATGAAATCAAATCATAGAGCACTTCTAAATCATTCACTTTGCTACCCTTCACCCAACCATCCAATGCTCTGAAAAACAAATATACATATTCCACCCAAGTACTTGACTCCAGTCTCTTTGGAGGCGTGGGTTCGAATCCCTGTGCTGCCACCATTGTTTGAAATGGGGGTCGTACCTTTGATCAAGGAGTGGCCCTTGCTTCTAGTCAGAGTAGGGGGGGCTACACTCCTAAAATAACCCCTGCTCACCCCCTTGGTACATTGGCATGAACAGGCAGGCTTATCTTCAGAGGGAGTGTATAACACATACAGTAATACAGTGAAAACACTACAAATGGACACCACATCAGTTTAGAAAAATAAGTAATATTTGTCTAGACTTAACACAAGACCAAATGACAAAAATCCACAATACAGAAATAAAAATATGACTTTCAAGCTCAGCTTCAAGCCCTTGGAGATCTTCCTCAAGATAGTTAAAGTGCACACAAAGTCCCTTTTCTCCTTTCCTTGGCAATAAGTAACCAATGCAGGCCAACCCCAAACAACAAACAGCACAGGGGCAGTCTCCTCCTTCAGCCTTCTTGGTTTCTCTCCTTGGCAAAGGTTTGTCATGCTTCCCAGAAGTGATCTGAAGTCCTGGGGTCTGGGCCCCAATATTTATACTGCAAAATCCTTTGTCCTCTGAAGGCAGAGAGTGTCTGTGCACAGCCAAAACCAGTTCTGTCCTCCCTGGTGCAGCTTCCTGGCAGATGGTGGAGACACCATTGTTGAAAGCAGACCTGGCCCAGGTAGCTGAAAGAAAATCTCCTTCCCCTACTCTCTATTCTATGAAGGCTCAGAAAAGTGAAAGGAAATCTCCTCCCCTTACTCTCTACTCAATGCAGGTCCTATTCAGCCCAGCCCTGACCCATCAGACTGCTGGAGTCAAAGCCCTCTCCAGCCCCCTGTCACTCACAAACCAGACATGGAATACCCAAACCTAGCAGAGGCATACTGGATGGTTAGTCAAGAAAATATCTACTTTCTAAAAGTGGTATTTTCAAACACATAATGTAAAGATCACCCACACTAAAAGATGTATTTTAACATTCTGAGTTCAGGCATACTAAACTTTATTTTCCTATTGTGTTCCCTGGGTCAGTTATGATTATAAGAAGTTATAATCAAACTGCCCATTCCGGCCTATGGGAACAGATAGCCTGGCAATAGTGAAAAACGAAATTGGCTGTAATTCACTAACAGGACATGCCACACACATCAGAGCATGTCCTACCCTTCACATACAATGCACCCTGCCAACAGGTGTACCTTGGCCCTACCTTAGGGGTGACTAACATGTAGAAAAGGGAAGTTTTAGGGACTGGCAAGTGTGTGCACTTGTCAAGTCGACATGGCAGTCATAGACTGCACACAGGCTCTGCAATGGCAGGCCTGAGCCACACTTTACAAGCTGCTTCTGTGGGTGGCATAACCAGTGCCGCAAGCCCACCAGCAGCATTTGATTTACAGGCCCTGGGCACACATGGTGCACTGTACTAGGGTCTGATAAGTAAATCAAATAAGCCAATCATGGAGTCACTAATCCATTACAACAATTTACAATGGGGAGCACTTGCACTTTGGCACTGAATAGCAGTGGCAACGTGCCCAAAGCATCTAGACCAGGAAAAACATTGCAAAAACACAGGAGGCAACAGCAAAAAAATGGAAGGAAGACCCACGCCAAAGACGCCATGTCTAACAGCTGCCCACCTGTGACACTCACCTTTCACAAACTAACAAAGACCCATCTTTTCAACCAGTAATGTCATCTTTCTCCTCCCCCGTTACCTTCCCTTAGTTACATTATTTTTAGCGCCAGGCCACTCTCGAGTATCTGTGCGCTTTATAAATTACGGAATTCATTCATTCAACTTCCATACATTTCCTGTGCCAATGTACTATGGCATTACTGGAGAGTTTAGGCGATTGTGTGTATCTCATTTTGCAGTACTTTTTTGAGGAAAGGGCAAAGATACAGTGTGACACTAAATGGCACTGTCATAGTGAACAAACGGAGTACTAACACCAGCCAACCTACCAGAGGGTGGAAACCACAAAAATTATATCATTCCTTACAAAGACATCGGGTGGTGTCTTTCTGTGTTTGAAAAATGTCAAGGAAGTCTTTGAGTACCTCAATGGGGATATATACAGATGATGGAATAGACTGGTAAAGACTTACAGCTGAGGATTTTAATGTTACCAAGGGGTTGTCAGTGGCTCACTATCTTCGGTTTTAATTAGGCTGAAAGGTATCAGAATATTTTTGCCCTTGCATTTTGATTTGTTATTGTTATCTGAGGCTCCTAGTCTTTTCGCTTGCTCATTGGATGATGAAGTCTCAATAAACAGTTGTTGAGTTCATTGCAGTTGTTTGGTTGTGATTATGTCCTAATTGAAAAGTGTGTACAGCCAGGCAATAACTCCCTGAAAAACTATGTGGGAACTTTAACTGTGTGGCACCCAGTCTGCATTATGAACTTGAAAAAATGATCAGGCTATTGCTAGAACTATATACTATGTTTATGTTTACTAGCTTGTAATCTGCACTAAAGTGTGACAATTCTATAAACAACAACTGTGTCCTTAAAACCAAAATTAGAAACTGTTAGTAGGCAATCATATAATAATTTTTATTCAGCTTTATGTTTTATTCAATTTTTGGATTGTTAATGTTATCATTGCGCTTAAATTCATACATATATTTACATAGCATAAGCATAATTATTATTCCAGGGATGTTATACTCCATGCATTTTTCATTTTTAGGTCCCCCCTTTGGATTATATAAGGACATTTATTTAGGTGTTTTTAAATGAAAATGCACAAATACCAATATTGTTCAATTATCCATTGAAATATAATAATTAAGCTTACTCCAATATATGTAAGTTTATTTTAGCATTGCCTGAAATGTTTTTAGTTATTGTTTTAAATCATGATCAATGTTTCGTAGAAATTGATATATTGATATCTCATTGTTTTCATACAAAAGCAATGTTTTACAGATTATAAGTAGGTAAAAGGCTAGAGGGGATTCTTTATTCATACGCATTCTGAGGATGTTAAACAATATGCAGACAGAGTATGTAAACTGGGGCGAAGCATTATTTGAGAAAGAGAAACTTTACCTCGGGCTGAATGCCAAAGAAAAAGCTCATCAGGTACTCAGCAGAGCTCAGCTTATCTGCCAGCCTCCAGGACACAGAAGCTGAAAAGTGGATACAAGAGCAGCAGCAGCTGACTCTTTATTGAACACTGCCTCCATTATTCCGAACATTCGGGTGTGAACCATCTTTGGAATGCGAATATGCCCTTTGTGATGCAAACTTTGGCTCAGTCAGTTAAAGGTTAGGGGATGCAGTAAAACCCTATGATAACACCACATTTTAATGTTACAATATCTTCTGTTCTCCTGCCCACTGACAAATATAATTGCCTCTATTATATTTATTTTTAAAATAGATGTTTATATTGTATGCACTAGAATATGATTTTCATTTCATTAAATCTTCTACCATTATAATATTCTTGAGTGTGTTTATTCATGAAGAAGGAGCGGTGGGGTCCACTAATTCTTTCTGTGTGCATCTCATAGGACTGATCATTGACTAATACGCACATCACTCATGCAATGCTCAGTAGTTGTAGTGGGTTGCAGTCTGTGGTGATGACTCGTAGGCAGTTTCATGAGAAACACAGCTTTATTAAGGTTAGGCAGAGCACAGAGAGCGTGGTCCCTCCAATGCTAGCCACAGTACAAACTGTCGTTGGTGGAACCCACACATGCAGCTAACAATGGGAAAGAACACTGGGGAAAAACCCCATTGGTATAGAAGCACTGCTACAAGCAAGTGCAGCATTACAACATCGCCCCCTCCCTTCTACCCAAAAGTCAAGAAAAGAAAACAAGGGAACAATCAAAGGAGCAGAATATGAAAGGAAGGTGAAGAAACCAGGTCTGAACAAAATCCTCCAAATAACGAGGAGGTCTCCGTAACCGGGGAGGTCGGGAAACATCCACACCAGATGGAAGATCAGAGGCGTCCCCTCTTCTAATCTGAGAACAAGAGGAAGACAGTTCAACATCACTATTCAACATAAAACCATTAAGATGATCATCAGAATAAACAGACGTAGGTTTGTGTGTCCATCCCAACACCCCTGCGATACAAAGCAATCTTGCGTTTGTTCCATTTGTTGCCATTGTCCAGAAGCATATAGGTGTTGAACACTTGCTTGACCCTAAAGGGGCCCCAAAACTTAGATAACCCTTTGCAAGGTCTGCCATGTCTCACTTTGACCCAATCTCCTACATGTACACCACCATGGTTGACTTTGTCGTTTTCCACTTGGGAGATTTGCGGTTTGGGAGATACCAACCAAGATGGTAGGAGTTTGGTACCAGGCATTCTTCCACGCATCCTTTTAAACGGTGTGGCACAAGTGACAGAATTGACAGTTGTGCGATGAGCCCAAACAATCTCACAGACCATCACGCCAACATCCTTACCACTCTGAATAGCCATGGCTATGGTCCCCTTTACCATCCTGTTGGCATGCTCAACCATGCTCAACCATGCCATTGTCTTTAGGGTTATAGACCGCCGAGCGATGATGAACATACCACACTTAGCCAAGAAATCCTTCATTTCATGCGAAACCAGTTGGGTATCATTATCTGTGATCAGAGTATGAGGAAGACCTTCCACTTGAAAAATTGCTCTCAATTGCTCTATGGTGCTCTTCGTAATGATATCAGACATGAACTTGACAATGAGCCACTTAGAATCAACATCATTTAAAACCAAAGCATTCCTCAAACTTTCCTCCTCGCCATGCATTGGCCCAATGAAATCAAGACAAACAGTACTCCACGGAACACCAGGATCATCAATGTGACATGGGGAGACATGACAACTAGTCTTGAGCCTCTTCTCGCTTTCTCTGAAAACCTCACACCCTACCACACAAGAAGTGATTTGTTCATCCATACCAGGCCACCAGAAATACTCACGCACCCTTTTTTTAGTTAAAGTTTGGCCAAGGTGGCCTTCATGTGCCAGCCCTATAATCCTGGATCTTAAACCCTTAGGAGGCACAAACTTATCATTCCTCATAAGGACATTTGCCCCATTCATGCTTAGCTCATCCAGAATCTTAACATACGGTCTCACAGAAGGTGCCAGAGTGCTCTCCCTATGCTCCCCCTGAACTAACATTCTTTTAACACATTTAATGGCATCATCCAAATCCATAAAATGACACCAATCTGCAGACGAGAAGACAGAATCAACACACTCCTCAACATCACACAAAGGGGCCACAGCAACATCAGAATCCTTACAAACCTCTGAATTGACACCACTAGATGCTCTAAGAGACAAACGCGACAAACAGTCTGCTTTGGCAATCTTCCATCCAGGAATGTGAGAGACAGCGTACCGATATTCTTGTAGTCTAGAAGCAAGTCTGGCCAGCCTTGCAGATCCTTTACCAGCGCCACCAGGAATGAGTACCTTGATCAAGGGTTTGTGGTCTGTACGAATACAGAAGTCACCACCCCACAAAAAGGTCCTTTAATGCTCAACCGACCAGGCAGCAGCCAGAGCCTCGCACTCGATGACTGAATAATTGCACTCGTACTCAGACAGAGACCATGAGGCAAAATCCACAGTTCTCTCACCACCTCAGTGCATTTGGGAGAGCACCGCACCCAGTCCACAAGTGCTAGCATCCACAGTCACAAAGGTCTTTAAAAGTGTGTCAAAGGGAGCCAGAATGTTGGCATCAAAAACGCCCTTCCTAATAAGATCAAACGCTCTTTGCTGGGCATCACCCCAAACAAATAAACACCCCTTCCTCAACAAGGTCCTTAGAGCTTCAATTTTAGAGGCAAAACCTTTTACAAGTTTCGAATAGTACTCTATCACTCCCATAAAAGACCTTAATTGGTCTTTATCGGAAGGAACAGGAGTACATCTAATTGCTTCCAAAAGATCTAACTTTGGCCGGACACCCTGGCCAGAGATGGTGTGTCCCAAGTACTCAATCTCTTCCACCAGAAACTTGCACTTTTCCCTCCTGAGGGTAAGGCCAGCATCCCTCAACCTACTCAGAACCTCCCTCAACACTTTGTTGTGTTCAACCAAAGACCCACCAAAAACCAGAATGTCATCCTGGAAGAACTTCACATTTTCCAGGCCCTTAAAAATACCAGTCATAATGCGCTGAAAGACACTGGCAGCGGATGAAAGTCCAAAAGGTAGCCTGGTAAAACGAAAAGTACCTTCCATTGTCATGAAGACCGTGAGATTTTTTGAGTCATCGTGAAGGTTTATCTAGTGGTAAGCACTCTTCAAATCAAGTTTAGAAAAGTACTTACCACCTTTCAACAGAAGTAACAATTCATTAAGGTTTGGGAGTGGAAAGGTGTCTGCAACAACATGCTGATTTAAGCTACGAAGGTCTACACAGAACCTGAGCTTGCCATCACTCTTCTTCATAATAACGAGAGGAGAGACCCACTCTGACGCCTCAACGGGTTCAATAAACCCTTCGGCAAGCATATCATTCAACAATTTCTTTACATCATCCCTAACGACAACAGGAACTCTACTCAATTTGTGCTTCACCGGAATAGTGCCCTCTTGCAACACTATTCTATGGGTATTGTGGTAAATAAAATTCCTTTACCGGGACTGAATTTGATACAGAATCATAATAAAATAGCTCAGTAAAATGAGAGGCAGAATCCGTGATATTAGAGGTTCGGAATGGGCTTTATTCCAATAATCGATTATAATCGGATGCTCCAAGTTCCATCACCACGGGGGTTCAGGAAGTGAAGTACATACTTTATTGACAAGAAGTAACTTTTATAGTACATACTTTACAATGAAGTGAATACAGTAGGCGTAACAATTGATAAGGAAATTGACGTTTACCTGCGTAACCGAAAATGGGTGTAATAAGGAGTAAAAAGAAACATGATTGGTTATGATGTCATATATAGGTGGATCTATAAGATAATACTTGGCCTAGATGCGCGCGCAGCAGTATGACGTGTAATTGACGTGTAACTAGGGGGTGAAGGGGACTTGACATTAGCTCTACATGTGGAGACGAAAAGTCTGGGGGGTCAAGTCAACCTAATCCCAAATCATATCTAACATCCTATGTTTAAAGAACTCTGTTATCCACAAAAGAAGGACTCTCGGACAGAATCTATTCTATACTGACTGTGCGTGCGTGTACAAGCGTCTAAGTGTCTACACTGAATGCGAGGGGGTAGGAATATTCCATAGTAACAGGGCTATGAATTACTTGCATGAGGACAGAGAAGCCGGGCCTTTTGCTTGGTAACTGGAAGAATGTTTACTTAAACTACTAGGCAGGAATGCATCGGCTGAGGGGGAAGCAGATAATTCGAAGGTGAAATACAGTTCTTGGCAGAGAATAGGCTGATGTCAGGCTTCGTGAGCCGCGCAGAGAATGAGACAAAGTTCATGGTCACAGATGCAGGCTCAGACTGAAGCTTTCAGAGGCAGAGGCAAAAGGAGTTTGATGACAGAATCAGGGCCTACTTGCCTGGACTGTAAAATGGCATAAGTGAACCATATAAAGCCGGTGGCCTTTCATATTTAGGAATGGAATATCCGGCCTATTCATGGCGGATCTGACAGAGGACATGTTGACGGTGGACGCACATGTATTTGCGTCTTCATAACTGGAACTGGAGGGAACATACATGTACTTGTGACATGCACATAGAACCGTTGGGGTCCAAGATAGGGGACATAACTGACCAGGAAAATCCACATTTCCACATTCCCTCCTTGTCCCCTACTTGCCCTTCAAGAGATATCAATCTTCATCAATCCATTGATCTGTTCATATAGCATCATTTGTTCTTCTTTCTTCTTCCGTGATCTTGAATGAAATCTTGGTGGTGGAATACACGATGTGGCACACAGACCACAAATCGCTGGTCCACATTGTAGACATAGACAGCAACTGAATAGTATGAGAAAGCCAATACCTAGGAAGGATAAAACTCTCCATCCCCAGGCTGATATCACATTCCAAAACCAACCGGACCAAGTCCAAGTGCCTGGGTTCTGGTGTATCTGGTTTACAATCTTATGAAGGCGAGTGATGGCTTTATATACAGATGGCGAATTTTCTGGTATGAATACGCAGCAGCTTGATCCGATGACCCTACAAGCTCCGCCCCTATCAGCCAGGATGACGTCAAGGACAAGACGATTTTGAAGCACAACAATCCGCATAGCAGACTGCTCTTCTGTTAAATTGCCTAAGGCGGAAATAGTCTCATTCACTACTGCTTCAAGGGTTCTAGTTAATCTACGTATCAGCTTACTATTAGTAACAGTACCTATATAGGGAAAGATGCCTTTATTAAAATCTACATACTTGTCCCATGCCGTCTCAGTGTAATCGACAATGGGGAGATCTCTCCACTTTCTGTTGTGTACTAAATGAATATTTCTGTAATAATCAGGAGGAGCTAGAAAAACAGGTGGCAAAAGGAATGCAATGTAGCAGGTACCATCCCAATCTGGAGGTAGACGCATATATGCAGTCTGACCACATATAAAATAGGAGTGGCGAGAAGCTTTAAATGAAGATTTGCCTTGATCACTGAATTCTACTATAGTAGTGCATTTACTATGGCCCATATGTATGGAACCAACCTTTCTTACACACAATTCACCCTTCGCTGGGAATACTGACATGGTGGGTAAGACTAGTTCAACTTCGGATACGACATTTAGAATCATGAGATTAGGTGTAAAATTACCTAATCCATATACTTCATTTTCTAGATCAGTTCCTGTTCTTTTGGGGCGACCCTCCTTGTCAGGGTAGCAGACCTTGAGTAAAACTAGGTTCAGGTTTCCCCATACCCAATGATCTTGGTAAACTGCTGTGTCGGAGTCTATGGAATTGATTAAACTAAACCATGCTCCACAGGAGCCATTATGTGTGAATGGATGTGGAAAGAAAGGCAGGACTCCTTCATAATTCTGATAGGGAGGGAGTCGGCCCCACACCCAACAATTGGTGGCATTACTAGTCTGATGGGAATGATGTAACATACTAATGAAAGTGTTATTGCGCAGCGCAAGTCTATAAGACAATTCATGCGGAGGTAAGTCACTAAAAGAATGTTCAGCAGTAACATTATAAACATGTCTAGAAATAGGGTAATATATGTGCAACAACATACTTGTAATAATTATTAAAAGACTCAATAAAAACAAAATTAATAATGTCCCTATACAGTGGCTACGCAGTGATTTACAATACGCCTGTCGTTTCAACATTTTTCGCGACTGTTCATGATTCAGGTCTAGAGGATACATGTCAGGGACAAATTCAACCGCTTCACCTTAGAGAGGACTTAAACAATCAAATTGTCTGACGTTCTAGGCCTCAATTTTTCTTTATAGAGTTCGGTTTCAGTCCTTTCAACCAAAGGAAGTTTTGAATCAGTCTGTGAGGGAGTGCATGGCACAATGTCTATATCCGAGGATAGTCCATGAAATTTCTTGATATGACTCGAATGAATCCAGCCCTTGCGGCCCTCGACCTTCACGGCTGTCCTTGTGGTCAACAGGACCAACTTGGGTGATTTCCACCTGGGCTCCAGCTGAGTCTTTCGGTCGAAATTCCTCACAAAGACAAGATCACCCGGAACAACGTCATGGGGTTTCACCTCGGTGTTGTCGGGAAAAGCTGCAGCTACCTGTGAACGACAAGATTGTAGTGCAGACATCAAGGAAGCCAAGTAATCTGTCAGCATATTACAGTCAATATCAGTTATTTTGCGTGGTATAGGCGTCCCCCACATATTCGGTGGTCTGCCGAAGATCACCTCATACGGGGATAGCCCTGTTCGAGAGTGTGCTACCATTCTCATGTAAAAGAGTGCAACGGGTAACGCTACTACCCAGTCGACACCTTTCTCTCTGCATATTTTGGACATTCTGATTTTCAGTATCTGGTTATGTCTTTCTACGAGACCTGCTGCCTCGGGATGTCGGACACAGTGGAATTTCCACTGATATCCTAACAGAAGTGAAACGTGTTTCATTAATTCGGATGAGAACGGCTGGCCGTTATCTGAGCGAACAACACGTGGTAAACCGTATCGTGGGAAGAATTCTCGAACCAACTGTTTGGCAGTAGTCGGAGCAGTGTAATCTGAAACCGGGTATGCCTCTGTCCAACGGGACAGAGCGCAGACAACTACAAGAACATATTTGAATCCTCGACATCGTTCCATCTGGATATAGTCCATCTGGAGTACTTCAAAAGGATGATTAGGAGGATGAAATCCACCCTGTTCTACGGGAACGCTTTTTCCTGGGTTAAACTGACAACAGATCATACAGGTACGGACCTTTTGTTTTGCTGCTGCTCGTAAATGTTTATTGAACCAAATGTGTTGAATGCTGTCTAGCATAGCTTTTTCTCCTAGATGTGCTGGACTATGTATAGTGTTAAGTATAACTTGGACCATTGAGTCAGGAAGGAACCATACAGACTTTTCCTTCATCATCCATCCTTGGTCCGTTTGGATCCCTCCTAATTCAGTCCATTTCTTTATTTCGTCTGGTGTAGCATGTGTCTGTATGTCAATTACGTCAAGAGTAGGATCTTTAACTGTCATACAATGTGTCGATGTCGGGACTATTGTCTTTGTCATGTCGGGGCTTTGAGTTTGAGCAGTCTGTTTAGCTGTTCTGTCGGCTAGATCATTGCCTTGGGAAATGATATCAGTAACCTTCGTATGAGCCTTACATTTCATAATTGATATTGCAGTGGGTAGATGTATTGCATCTAATAAGGCATGAATGAGGGGTCCGTGCTGAATGTGGGCACCGTGGGAAGTTAAATAACCTCTCTCTCGCCACAGCACGCCGAAGTCATGTACAACTCCGAATGCATAACGTGAGTCAGTGTATATGTTGACTTTTTTATTCATGGCTTGAATACAGGCTTGTGTCAGAGCGATGAGTTCTGCGGCTTGGGCTGATAAAGTATTTATACGATTAGTTTCAATGACTTCAGTATCTGTTGTGACTGCGTAAGCGGCCACTAACTCTCCTGTACTTGTTCTCATGCATGAACCATCTACATACAATGTCAGGTCTGGATCTGATAATGGGACATCGGTTAAGTCTTGTCTGGGTTTTGTCGTTATCGTAATAACTTCAATACAGTCATGAGCTAGTGGGTCTGTTCCGATTACAGGTAAAAGTGTGGCAGGATTCAATGTGTTACAGCGTCTGATTTCTATATGCGGCTGAAACAATGTAAGTTCATATCCTGTAAGTCGCGCTATAGTCAAGTGTTGTGTTTGCGTTCTATTTACAAGAACCTCTACTGCGTGTGGTACTTGAACTGTCAATGGATGTCCTAACACTATGGCATCGCTTTGTCTGATTGCTAAAGCTGTCGCTGCTACTGATTTCAGGCATGCAGGCAAAGCCTGAGCTACGGGATCTAATGTACTAGAAAAATAAGCACATGGTTTGTGTGCTCCTGCTTGTTCCTGTGTGAGTACTGACAAGGCAGTACCTTCGCGTTCTGTAACAAAGAGTGTAAACTGTTTTCTGTAACATGGCGTTGCTAAAACGGGTGCTTGACATAAAGCTTTCTTTAGGCTTTCAAAAGCTTGTGTATGTTCCTGAGTCCAAGGGAGAACAGTCGGTGTGGCTGCCTCCTGTGTGGTTAACTGAATGAGTGGTTTTGCTAGAAATGCGTACTGAGGGATCCACTGCCTGCAATATGACGTGAGGCCTATGAAAGCTCGCACCTCCTTTTGTGTCTTGGGTATTGGCATGTTAGCTATTAACTGAATGCGGTCGGGTGTAAGCTGCCTTCCCTCCTTGGACAGCGAGTGTCCAAGATAAACAACTCGCTGGACACAGAATTGCAGCTTAGAAGGGGACACCTTGTGCCCCTTTTCGGCTAGAAATTGTAAAACTGTCAGTGATGCTTTTTCACATTCCGGTTCGCTTCGGGCGGTGATCAGCAGATCATCGACGTATTGAAGCAGAGCAGTGTTAACTGGCATGTGGATACTGTCGAGTTCTCGTTTCAGTGCTTGGCTATAGATGCTGGGGCTTTCTGTAAATCCTTGAGGTGCGCGTGAGAATTTAAAACTGCGCCCATTTAAACTAAATCCGAACAAATATTGACTTTCCGGATCTATTGGGACGCTGAAAAAAGCATTCTTGAGATCAATTACAGTAAAGAATGTTGCTTCGGAATCAATAGCTGTCAGTAATGACGAGATATCGGGAACCACAGGAAATTGTGGCACAATGCATTTGTTTAACTCGCGCAGATCAATAACCAATCGGTATACTGGCGGGGCTGTAGGATCTGTTCGTTTAAGAACCGGAATTATCGGTGAATTACATACATTGGAGTCTGTTTCTACAACTACTCCTTGGGCAATTAGCTCGTCAATGATTTGTAGTAAAGCCACTACAGCATCTGGTGGTAACTTGTATTGTCGCATTCGTGGTAGCACCACTCCTGCCTTTAGTGTGACTCGATATGGTGTAATATTCATGCAACCAACATCAGTAGGGCCTTGTGCCCATAGATGTGTAGGTAAAGTCTGTAGTCGGGGATCCATGTCTCTAGACACATAGTGACCTTTAAAATCACGTAAAAACAACCTTACTCCTTCCGGAGAACAACATATTATGGCTCCTAGAGCTTTCAGGGTTTTAATTCCTAACAGATTTTCTGGGCATGATTTAGTAAGCAATAAATCTGTAGTTCGGGTCAGAGGTCCTATCGTAAGTGGAAGAGGCTGTGATACTTCATTAACAATAGGTTTTCCTGAAAAACCAAGGGAAATATTCTGAGAGCCTGAGAGGGGTGCCCCTGGAACTTCACTACGTTTTATAGTTGTTCGACTTGCCCCTGTATCGAGTAAAAATTTTCTGTCTTGACCTAATAATTCACTATGTACATAAGGTCCTTCTTGATCTACAGGAATCTCGATAAGGGGTAAGTCAACTTCCCTCTCTAGGCTAGTTCATGCGTAACGCTGATACTCAGGATATTCATACTGTGCAGTCTGGTACATTTGTCGTGTTGTGGTCTGTGTGGCAGCAGCAGGCAACGGTGGTGCAGCTGGCACAAACTGTATTGGCTGTTGTGCGGCTGGCATGGCCTGGGCATGCTGCATAGCTCCTTGTTCATTCTGATCTTGTCTTAGTGGCCGTGATCTTTCTTGTGTTTTACCTATAGAGATATTATGTTTTAGAACTGGACAATCGTGTACGTAATGACCTGGCTTTTTACAATAATTGCATGTCCCTTTTACAGGTCCTGCTGAATCGGAATGTGTCATACCCTTTTTATGTCCTTCAGCTGGTACTGTCTGGGAAACTAGCATTTTCATTTTTGTGTCTTTCATGCGTCTGTGTTCATGTTCTTGTTCCTCTCTAATTCTATTGTGATGGTACTGTAACATTTGTAACATTTGTGATGGGGTGTTACCTTGCCAGGTACTCTCGAATTTTAATACTCTATTCTTTACTGGGGGCAGGGCATTTTCTACTAATTTTGTTACAAACAGATGCGGGTATGATTCGCTACTTGCTTTTATGCCACTATTTATACCAAAACATTTCTCGAATCGGGCATAGTAATCACTAGTGTCTTCATCTTGCTTCTGTTTACAGGCTGAAATTGTACCCCAATCTTCCTTTTTCGTAGTTAATAACCGTGGCAGTACCTGTACTAGTAAACCTGGTAGTGCTTTAGTTTTGTCCCCAAGCCCCGAACCTGGACCTCGGGCCCTTTCTTCTGCTTCTAATGCTGACCATTCTATCTTTTGGTCTCCTACCTCCCACTCTTTTTCCTTGAGTTTCTCATAAATGCCAGCAGGCATCAACACCTTTAATATTGTCATAATGTCGGGATAGGTATACTCTCCCATGAGTAACATGTCTTTAATTTCTCGATGAAAACCCGCTGGATCTTTGTCATGACTGGGTACCACTTTCTTCATTTGTAACAGTTCTATTTTTGATATGGGCGTATATACAAATACGCGCCTAAACTCGTTGTCCTCGCCTTTTATTGGGTGCACTTCTCGTAAGGGATTCTGTCTATCCATGTGATACGTGGTTCTTTCCTTGCCGGACAATGAGGCATGCTCTGAGCATACAAAAAGAATATACTGCTTTCTTGATACTAGAATTTCTTTAATTAATTCAGTACCTGGACCTCTCCATTTATTCGTAAGCAATTCAGTCAATATGTCAGGTAAGGGACCAGGGTCCGAATGCTGACTCCGATATAGTATAATGAGTTGTTGAATCATATAAATCCCAGCTAACCTCTGTTCATCTGGGGTGAGATTCAAAAATGTGCGTACTACTGTAGCATCACTATATTTTCCGGGACTGTCCACCCAATGGACAGCTGCCCTGGCTAAATCTTGTTCATCCATAGAATCGAGAAAATGATAACCCCTTCGTTCTCGGAGTAGTTTGTCGGCGGTTTGGAACGAATGCTCGTTAGACCTTATATTAATTATAGGTATTTGGAAATTCCTGTTATTATCTGGACATATCGGACGTATTGAGTCAGTATGACATCTAGTCTGATCCCTATTACAAGATCTTCCTCTACCTACATAGGCTATGGTGTCCGACTGTCCCGCGGGCGGTCCTGACCCTTCTTCCTCGCTTTGTTCGAACTCGTCTGCCTCTAATCTCTCTTCATGTAGGCGTTCTATTTCTTTACGGATCTTTCGGCACATGGCTATTATACAATTTTGCTTATCGTGTCTCCCTTCTGATATATTCTGGCTCCATCTTGTAAGAATTTGCATTGCATCCGGGTCTACCCCCGGTCGGTCTTGATTTCTGATCACACAGTTTATGAGGAAACGTAACAGTTCCCCCTGTATCTCTACTTTCTGGTATTCCATAGCTCTGTTAATACATTCTGGATCTCGCCCTGTTTGGACAAAATGGTATATTTTGTCTAGATGCGCAGTCATTCCTGGCAACTTCGCTAAATACACTGCGGCTCGTCTGATACGTAATGATGCCAGGATCATTTCGTCCTCTTTACCGGTCACCGGGTCATATCTACAATCTATAAGAAGTTCCTTAAGCGCACGGTCACTTACGAATTTGGGTGTACGTGAATGCGCTGACTCTTGAAAAATAAGTTTATTTATTCTAGGTGGCGTAGAAAAAACATTGGTAGCACCTCCCGTGGCCCCATCTGGGGCGTCGGGTGTGAAAGGATTCGTCGAACGTGACACAGCAACTATAGGTGTGGACACAGCTATAGAAGTAGCTGTAGGAACGGATGCAGAAACGGATGTGCTTGCCGGAACTTGGGACTCGATTTGTTGCTGTACGGATACGGGTGCCGGATCTTGGCGTTGGACCTCCCTGGTATGCGGTCTATGTGGGGCGGAATTAGCATACTCGGGAGCTACGTCATCTAAATATGAGGAAAGAAAAACATCTTCTGCGGTTCTAGGATGCCCCTTAGGATGTACCTTAATTGGGAATAATGGGGGTGGCAAGTCTTTCGGTATTTCTGGAGTAGCCTTAGGTAATCCTTCGGCTAGAAGGGGATACATACCATTCATGAGGGCATTTCTTTGTCTGTCTACTTGTTCTGATTTCACTCGGATACCTTCCTCAATTAATAGATTTTCTTGAACTTTATTTGAACTTTCTTTACTCTTCTCTTCCTGTCTACGTGCTTTTTCTGTACGTCTATGAGATTCTTTACGCCATAACTCAACGGCGTCTTTCTGTGACTGTCTGACTTTCCTTTTCCATAACTCTTCCTCGACTTTCATGATGCATTCTGCATCCCAGGTCCCCGCTGCGGGCCACCTCTGACTTTCTGGTAATCCCTTGGTGTAGTCTACCCATAAATCAAGAAATAATATAGCGTCTAAGCCATGTTTGTGATACATGAAGTGCCCTGGAGTATCCCTAGGAGGAATAGGGACGGCTTCTTCAAGTACCCCTTTTCTAGTAGTGATCTGTCTTAATTTCGAAAAGAGCGGCATATTGACAACTGATCCGATACTTAATCTTGAACACACTTAATACAAAAGCACACTAATGAACAACCATTCATACCACAATATGCAGGACGTTTAACACATTAAACATTGAACATTAAACACTTTTAACCTTTAAAATAAACAACAATGATGATCGTCTGCATAACTAATCACCAAGTATAATTCTTTGACAATAACTAGATACTTCGGAATACTTGATATACTGCTAAACAGTACAGATACACTGCTAAAACAGTGCAGACCGGATTTGTGTACCCAAACCCGTCTTGACCGGCACAACCTATGTGCACGTCAGAAATGCCTCCCCAGTAATGGTACTCACCGGGTAGCTTCGGAAACGGAAGGCCTCGGTAACTTGAACTTGAACCGGACTGGACTCGACTCGACTCGTCGGAAACTGGGCTTGACTTCGAACTGGTGGGTCTCTGTATACCTCGGATCTTGCTCTCTCAGCTAGGCTCTGGTCCGGATACTTCGCACTTCTCACCGCCTCGTCTGGGTGTTGATCGCAGTCTCAGTCGCCCCCGCTTGACCGGAGGGAGATACAGGAAATCCTGCTGGTACGCGTAATGGTCCGTCCAGCTGTGGCAGGAGGCCGGGCCTACAACTCACCGCCGGCGCGTGAGATGAGAAAGTGTCCCTGTTCGGGCGCCATCATGTGGTAAATAAAATTCCTTTACCGGGACTGAATTTGATACAGAATCATAATAAAATAGCTCAGTAAAATGAGAGGCAGAATCCGTGATATTAGAGGTTCGGAATGGGCTTTATTCCAATAATCGATTATAATCGGATGCTCCAAGTTCCATCACCACGGGGGTTCAGGAAGTGAAGTACATACTTTATTGACAAGAAGTAACTTTTATAGTACATACTTTACAATGAAGTGAATACAGTAGGCGTAACAATTGATAAGGAAATTGACGTTTACCTGCGTAACCGAAAATGGGTGCAATAAGGAGTAAAAAGAAACATGATTGGTTATGATGTCATATATAGGTGGATCTATAAGATAATACTTGGCCTAGATGCGCGCGCAGCAGTATGACGTGTAATTGACGTGTAACTAGGGGGTGAAGGGGACTTGACATTAGCTCTACATGTGGAGACGAAAAGTCTGGGGGGTCAAGTCAACCTAATCCCAAATCATATCTAACATCCTATGTTTAAAGAACTCTGTTATCCACAAAAGAAGGACTCTCGGACAGAATCTATTCTATACTGACTGTGCGTGCGTGTACAAGCGTCTAAGTGTCTACACTGAATGCGAGGGGGTAGGAATATTCCATAGTAACAGGGCTATGAATTACTTGCATGAGGACAGAGAAGCCGGGCCTTTTGCTTGGTAACTGGAAGAATGTTTACTTAAACTACTAGGCAGGAATGCATCGGCTGAGGGGGAAGCAGATAATTCGAAGGTGAAATACAGTTCTTGGCAGAGAATAGGCTGATGTCAGGCTTCGTGAGCCGCGCAGAGAATGAGACAAAGTTCATGGTCACAGATGCAGGCTCAGACTGAAGCTTTCAGAGGCAGAGGCAAAAGGAGTTTGATGACAGAATCAGGGCCTACTTGCCTGGACTGTAAAATGGCATAAGTGAACCATATAAAGCCGGTGGCCTTTCATATTTAGGAATGGAATATCCGGCCTATTCATGGCGGATCTGACAGAGGACATGTTGACGGTGGACGCACATGTATTTGCGTCTTCATAACTGGAACTGGAGGGAACATACATGTACTTGTGACATGCACATAGAACCGTTGGGGTCCAAGATAGGGGACATAACTGACCAGGAAAATCCACATTTCCACAGTATAATCAGAACACCCAAGTTTTTTTTTAAAACAGCATCCATTGCTGTAAGGATACTGTCCGTGGCAGACTCATCAGACACGCACACAACATGACCAGGAACATGAGGATCAATAACAATGTGAAGATCAAATTGATGACACCAACCTAGGATAGGTGGGCCATCTTCTGCCACATACATTTTTCCTTGAACTGGTCTAGATTTGAAAACAATAGTAGCAGAAAAAAACCTAACACAGTTATTCTCTCCCCCTGGTAACCCCTAGGGTCAATGTCTTTGGGGAGAAGAGAGACCTGGGGCCACTCCTTCTCCCACATCCATTTAGGCACAATGGTATACAAGGACCCACAGTCCACCATTAACTCCACTTCTTTGTCTAGGATCTTGATAGACTCATTAAAAGGCGGTCGCCAGAATCTTCCTCAATACTGAAGTCCTCTGTAACAGCCACCCTGGATTTACTGAAGTCCCTGCAGATACAGGCATAGTGACCCTTGCGGCCACATTTCCTTCAATCTTGTTTAGAAGCAAAACACCATTTTGCATCACTAGAGTGGAAGGAGCTGCCGCACCTAGAACATCCTTTGGACTTAAACGATTTTTGTGGCTTGGTATTAGACTTATTGCTCGACATTCTGCTGGGTTCTTCCTTCTTCCCTATGGCTGCAACGGCTCCATCAGGATTTTCCACTTTGTTCACCTCCTTCATGCATCGGTCAGACTCCTCAACAACTTTTGCAATAGAAATAGCATCTTTTAAAGAAGGATTCTTTGCGGCCCATAGACGTCCCTAAGTACTGATATAAACTCATCAAGAGTTAAACCCTGTTTTTGAGGCCTCGTGAAGAATTTGTACCGTGACATAACTATATTTTCTTCTTTTGCAAATCTCTTCTCCAAACGAAATTTAGCTTCAGTAAAAACCTCCTCAATGGGGTTATTATCAATACCTAACATTTGAGGTGTGTACTTGAAAATGCATTGGGCTTCTTTGCCTATGGTGCCTAACAACAAGACTTTCTTCCTTTCCGGTGAAAATTCAAGTTCACCAAAGGCTATGATGTAGTTATCAAAAGCATCAACCCATTCTTCCCAAAGTATTAAAGTTTGACCAGGTTGGGCAAGAAAAGGTGGTGGAATGACAATGGCAGACACAGCCATGTTGTCAGTGAAATGTGGAAATATGGATTTTTCTGATCAGTTATGTCCCCTATCTTGGACCCCAACGGTTTCATGTATGAATCACAAGTACATGTATGTTCCCTCCAGTTCCAGTTATGAAGACGCAAACACATGTGCGTCCACCGTCAACATGTCCTCTGTCAGATCCGCCATGAATAGGCCGGATATTCCATTCCTAAGTATGAAAGGCCACCGGCTTTATATGGTTCACTTATGCCATTCTACAGTCCAGGCAAGTAGGCCCTGATTCTGTCATCAAACTCTTCTTGCCTTCTGCCTCTGAAAACTCCAGTCTTAGCCTGCATCTGTGACCATGAACTTTGTCTCATCCTCTGCACGGCTCACGAAGCCTGACATCAGCCTATTCTCTGCCAAGAACTGTATTTCACCTTCGAGTTATCTGCTTCGCTCCCTGCCCAATGCATTCCTGTCTAGTAGTTTAAGTAAACATCCTTCCAGCTACCGAGCAATGGCTCGGCTTCTCTGTCTTTATGCAAGTAATTCATAGCCCTGTTACCATGGAATATTCCTACCCCCTCGCATTTAGTGTAGACACTTAGACGCTTGTACACGCACGCACAGTCAGTATAGAATAGATCCTGTCCGAGAGTCCTTCTTTTGTGGATAACATAGTTCTTTAAACATAGGATGTTAGATATGATTTGGGATTAGGTTGACTTGACCCCCCAGACTTCTTGTCTCCACATGTAGAGCTAAATGTCAAGTCCCCTTCACCCCCTAGTTGCACGTCAATCACACGTCATGCTGCTGCGCGCGCATCTATGCCAAGTATTATCTTATAGATCCACCTATATATGACATCATAACCAATTATGTTCCTTTTTACTCCTTATTACGCCCATTTTCGGTTACGCATATGGATCGTCATTTTCCTTATCAATTGTTACGCCTACCGCATTCGCTTCATTGTAATGTATGTTCTATAAAAGTCATTTCTTGTCAATAATGTATGTACTTCACTTCCTGAACCCCCGTGGTGATGGAACTTGGAGCAACCGATTATAATCGACCATTGGAATAAAGCCCATTCCGAACCTCTAATACCACGGATTCTGCCTCTTATTTACTGAGCTATTTTATTATGTTTCTGTATCAAATTAAGTCCCGGTAATTAAATTATTTACCACATGAATGGCGCCCGAATAGGGACACTTTCTCATCTCACGCGCCGGCGGTGAGTTGCAGGCCCGGTCTCCTGCCACAGCTGGACGGACAATAACGCGTACCAGCAGGATTTCCTGTATCTCCCTCCGGTCAAGCGGGGGCGACTGAGGCTGCGATCAACACCCAGACGAGGCGGTGAGAAGTGCGAAGTATCCCGACCAGAGCCTAGCTGAGAGAGCAAGATCCGAGGTATACAGAGGCCCACCAGTTCCCGAAGTCCGAAGTCGAGTCCAGTTTCCGACGAGTCGAGTTGAGTCCAGTCCGGTTCAAGTTCAGTTCAGTTTCCGAGGCCTTCCGTTTCCGAAGCTACCCGGTGAGTACCATTACTGGGGAGGCATTTCTGACGTGCACATAGGTTGTGCCGGTCAAGACGGGTTTGGGTACACAAATCCGGTCTGCACTGTTTCAGCAGTGTATCTGTACTGTTTAGCAGTATAT